>NC_134094.1:94418452-96836785 GCF_000715075.1 Nicotiana tabacum
AATATGCTCGCCTTTAGATCAGCAGGCAATGTAGCCCCAGCACTCTGAAGTTTCTGCACTTCAGCCATAACCTTCTCTCCCTCCTCTTGCTCCTGCTGATCAATCTCAATCAACGGCGGCCCAGACAACGTCTCAATCACATATTGATTGAACAAAGATTCTTGAATCCGGTCAAAGAATGTACTAACATGAAATGACATGGCCAGCACCTTCACAAGAAGTGTTTTCAGTAACCAAATGTATGCACCAACCAAAAGACAAACCCAAATACTTGATACATAAGGTAGAACCTTCCCACCAGTCATTTTATCAACCTTCTTGTCAAAAATACATTGCCAAGCAATCAAAACCAGACTCAACCAAATGCAATTCTGCACTGAATTTCTCAACCCATACACAAAATACAAAACCCTTTTCCTCAACAAAAAGTTACACTCAATCAAGAAAACCACTAACCTTATCCCCCAACCAGAAACCAATCTTCCACAAATCAACACCAAAATCATTACTTCCCATTTCCACAATTCAAGCCCAAAACCCTTTTTTCCCCTCAATACTTTAAATATAACACCACAAACTAAAGCTGCAATAATTACAATCAAACTCACCAGCTGAAGTACAGTTAATGGACTAAATTTCAGTTTCTTGTACTCCTCGGGCAAATCCTCATCTGAAAAAGCGTCATCATCTTCAATTTCACTATCTCTTAATAAAGCTCCAGATTTCATTACAACATTCTGAGACCTCTGATCTTGCTCAGGTGGGTGTGGGTCCAATAGCCTTGATTTGGTCCTACTCACCAAAAGACTAGATTTTTTCCTTAAAGAAGAGCTGGAACTGCAGTGTAAAGCTTCTTCCTGGGCAATGTGTAATGGTGAATGTTGTGAAACTGGTGACTCATTCACTATGTTTAAATCTTTATTACTGTTGTTGCTGTCATTCTTGTTGAAATGGGGTTTTGAAGAAAAGGACAATTCAGTTTCTTTAGGTGTTTTGGGGGATTCTCTGCTATTTATTTTCAGAATAGAGTCCTCTGGTTCGGATGTACCCATGGCAAGAATGGGTATTTTGAGTTTGGTGTAAGGTAATTTGGTGTTATTCTTCAGGGTATGAAGTAGGATTACAACTGTATTGTACTTAAGAGAAGTGGGGTTAGTTTTTTTTTTCCATTTAGAGAAGTGGTGTTTAGTTTCAAGAAGTTAATAAAAAGGGGAAGGTGATTCTTGGCTTGTTCTGGATGATTCACTACTTATGACCAGAAAGAATAATTACAAAAGTTAAAGAAGAAGGAATAGTACTTTAAAGGGGGTGATAACTGATAAAAGAACAAGCTAATGACATGTTGAAAAGTTGGCTGTGAATAAAGCGGGATTTTTGTACAGAAACAGTGAGGCAAATGTTCTCTTTGTAGTGTTTGAACGAAATGTACTACTACTATTATTTCGTCATTTTTTTTGTGGTTACGAACATGGAGGAAGATTCTCGAAGAAAAGAAAAAAGCAAAAGATCAGGGAAGACTCCTGCTGTTCAATGACATATCCGGCATCGGTTGCTTCCCTTTTCTCGGACTAACAGACTGTTTGACCAAGCTTGTTTTTGGTCAAAAATATTTTTCAAAATTTAGATATTTGGCAAGCTTTTAGAATAAAAAACTTTTGAATACAATTAGGAGTAGTTTTTGAGAAGTAGAAAAAAGTAATTAATATTTAGAAGTATTTTTTAAAAGTTTGGCCAAATGCTAATTGCTACTAAAAAATATTTTTTAAATTAATTAACCAAACACAAATTGCTTTTCATAAAAAATACTTTTTTGAAAAATATTTTTAAAAATAGCACATTTCAAAATAAGCTGATTTTAGAAGCTTGATCAAACAAGTTATAGAGCTTTGTTATTTACTGTTTCATTTTCATGATAGTATTTTTTTTTGGGTAATTAACTTTCTTTTGTATTAATCACCAAAGAGAAACTGTACAAACCATAGTCATGCTAACTCAGCTGACTATCTCAAAGCTGAAAGACAAAACAAAGGATACCTATTTACAAACAAAACTAATGAATCTACTCTGTTGTATGTAGCTCCTAGCTCGAGTAGCTACTCTAACATTGCATATGTATGCTATCTCCCGCACAAGGACATCACTCCCTCGGTACCTTTGCTCAAATATACGTGTGTTTCTTTCAATCCATATTGCATGTGAAATCTCAGCATAGATCATTTTGAAGATGCTAGCCTTCTTGGATTTTTCTTTTCCCTGCTTGATGATCCACTGAAGATGTTGATCCCAACAAGTGGTAGACATATGTGATCTTTGAACCCAAGTCATTACTTTTTTTCACATTTCTCTAGTGTATGGGCATGTAACAAAGAGGTGCTCCCTTAATTCATCTTGATCTTGACACATAACACATTGAGGGATAATAGTTATACCCCAGCTGGCTAGCCTATCTTTAGTTGGCAATCGTTCATGGAGCAACAACCACATAGTAAAGACTGCCTTTGGCCTAGCAGTATTCTAGAAAATCAGGCATTTCCAGCTTACTCTTGATAAATCACCTAGGAGCTGCAAGTATATTTGTCTAATAATGCTTTTGTTGTTATCATTTATACTCTGTGTCTGCAGCAGAGTTGCTCTAGATCCAATTATTCGTCTCACCATCCAACTTCCTTGCCGTGGTATTGACATTTGTTATAGCTATTGTTGTTTGATATAATATGCATTGATCCACCTTATCCATAGCATGTCTTGTTTGTTTTCTAAATCCCAACAAGTTTTGGCAATTGCTGCTTTGTTCCACAAAGGAAGGTTAATGAGGTTAAGTCCGCCAGCTGACTTGGGAGAACAGATTTTTTCCCATGCTACTAAGGACTTCTTGGTTATTGTGTTAGTTCCAGACCAGATGTAGCTTCTACAGAATATTTCTATCATTTTCAGTACCTTAGCAGGTAAGATAAACAATTGAGCCTAGTATGCTTGTATGCCAAAGATTACAGACGTGACCAGCGCTGCACACGGCCAGCATAAGAAAGAATTTTAGCAGTCCACGAAGAAATCTTGGCTGTGATCTTTTCAATAAATGGTTACCACTATATGAGAGCTATTTTCTTTGTAGACAAAGGAATGCCTAGGTACTTGAAGGGTAATGTTCCACTTTCAAAACCCAGGTGTGTCAATATCTGGACCTTCATAGCCTGCTTCACCCCACCACAATATACATAGCTTTTTCCTAGATTAGTCTGTAAGCCTGATGCCTGAGAGAATTGAGAAAAGCATTTATAGAATGTGGCCACTGAGGATAGATTACCCTTAGTAAATAACAGAAGATCATCAGCAAAACTCATAAATAATGCCCAGCTTCCTACATCTGGGATGATATTGGAAGTGAGGCTCCTTCTTAAGTTGATGCAGTGATCTACTCAAGTACTCCATCTTTATTGCAAAGAGAAAAGGGGATATGAGATCTCCTTGTCGAAGACCCTTGGCAGCATTGAAAGGTTATGTGGTTTCTCCATTCACAAGAATAGTATAGTTGACAGTCTTAATATATTCCATTATCCATCTGATAAATCTGTCAGGGAATCTAAGCTCCTCTATCACCTGTTGTAAGAAGATCCATTCTACTGAGTCATAAGCTTTCTGGAGATCAACCTTTATCATACATCTAGGGGATATCTAGGCTCTAGTGTAAGATTTGACTAGCTCATGAGCTAGAATGACATTATTAGCAATCTTTCTACCAAGAATGAAGCCTGCTTGAGCCTAAAGTGAATAATGATACCTAAAGTGAATAAACCCACCATAGTCAAAGAGTACAGACCAATAGGATCGAACATCAGGCTATTGGTCTGTACTCTTTGACTATGGTGGGTTTATTCACTTTAGGTATCAATGTAACAGTAGTGCAATGTATAGCCTTATAGAGTTTTCCAGTCGAGAAGAACTCTTTCACAACATCTATGATCTAAATATTGATAATGTCCCAGGCTTTCTTGAAGAAAACTGCATTAAAGCCATCAATACCTGGAGCTTTATCATCACCAATTGCTTTGAGGCTCTCAACAATCTCTTGGTTGGTTACTTCTGCACAAAGATCAACCCTTTGTTGGTGAGATAGTGTAGGATCATTCTTCATGTACATTCTGTTGATGGTAGGCAAGGTATTGACAGTTGTTCCCATTAAGCTTTTATAGAAATCAACAATCTCTCTTTTGATAGCATCAGGGTCAATCTCCTTGTCTCCTAGCAAAGTTATAATTTCTGTGATTTGCTTCTTTTGAATTATATCCTTCATCACTGCTGTGAAATACTTAGAGTTTGAATCTCCAAGTTGTATCCATTTTGCTTTAGCTTTCTTCTAAAAGACACTCTCTTCAATTAAAGACTACTTCTCAAAGTTCAGTAGTACTTTTTTCTCCATATCATGTAAAGCATCAGTGCAGCCCTGTGAAATTTTCCCTTGGATGCTTTATTCTAGCCTTCTTAATTTTCTGAGTAATGCCCCTGAATTCCTTAGAGTTTAGAGCTTTCAAAGCAGGTTTCAAATCTTTCAATCTTGCCCAAACTGATTTCAGAGTACCCTGTGGACTATGTGAACTCCATATGCTATCAACTATTTGTGAAAACTCATCATGTTCTTCCCATATGCTAAAGAATCTGAAAGGCACTCTACCTTTCCATGTGGATAATAGCATAGGAGCATGGTCTGAAATTTGAGGATATCCATAGTTTGTCTCTACATGACCCCACAACATCATCCATTCATAATTGCCAAATTTGATAAAGGATAAATTTAAGTTATTACATTATTATCATCAATCATCATTTATCATATTCCAACTTATGATAACATGTTACTAATCAATTTTTTTTCAGGTTTTTTATAATACGTAATTTTTATCATAAAATTGACATATAATTACCATATTTAAAAGTGATAATTTTATATGTGGTTGTTAACCATGTCATCTAGTTTTTATAAGGTGTTATTATCCATATATATATATATATATATATATATATATATATATATATAGCACGAAATTATTTAAATATTGTTCGTCTTTTTTGCTTTTAAAAAATAAACTTCACATTAGAAAAAATCGTAATTTAATTATTTTTCTAATATTTAGTACTTTGAATCAACTAAAATTTTAGTTATTAAATCATTCCTTATTGAATTAGGAAGAAAATCCTAATATTTAGTACTTGAAGTCATTTTTTTAATTATTTAATCTTTACTTATATGAATTACGTAAAAAATCATAATATTTAGGATTTTAAAATTAATAATATTATTTGGGAGAAGTAGGAGTACTACTTTGTTTCCTTATATTTGTTCACGATAATTTCTATTTGGAATATGTTACATTTAGGGGTGTTAATGGTTCAGTTCGATTGGTTATTTTATTAAATTTATACCATATCAATTTTTCGGTTATCACATTTTGTATAATCAAAATTAGATTTTTTAAAATTGTGCCAATCATTTTGATTTTTCTTCAATATCGGTATGGATCAGTTAATTTTTTGGTAATTTTTTCAAAACGACAATCAAGAGTCTCAAGTCGAAGTTAGTATGCAATAAATGTGTACTTGCATAGGATTTTAGAAAAACTCTCTAGATATTTTTACTATATTAAAAGTGATGATCAAATGAACATAAAAGATGTCCAGAATAGAGATTCATTCCACTATTCTATGATAGCGTAATACAAATTAAGCAAAGACAAGAGAAATATAAATTATAGGAGTGGATACTAATCAAGTTGGGACTCAAGAATAGAGCTTATTAGAAGATTAATATCCAACAAGAGAAACTCAAATCATACGAGAGGAAAGATATACAATATTTTGTGGTTTCCTATTGAAGATCGCTAGAATACCTAGTGTCTTGCTACTCAAGATGTTAGAACTAATTTAGTTTCGATATGGATAGTAGAATAGGTATGGAAGTTGGAACTTTGAATATTAATTATCTAGTCACTTGTAGCCATTTCCATAATCCCAAGACCTAAGAAAAAAAAAACTTAATACTTTGTTAGTTTTAAACTTAGTACTATATAAAATATATTTTTCATATATAAATTTGTTCGGTACGGTTCAGTATTTTTTTAATTTTTTTTATAAATTTAAAAACCTATCTATTATTCGGTACAATTATAAATTTATATGAAAACTTACAGTTTTATTAAAAGAAACCTAATAATCGGTTCGGTACAGTTCGATTCAATCATTTTAATCGGTTTTAAAAGATCCGTTGACACTCCTAGTTACATTCGTTCTTCTTGTATAGCGTTTATAGCTCTAAAAGTAAGCTTCTAAATGTTACTAACAAAGGTGAGATGTTTGTACTAAATTAAATATTTATTTAAATTAAAACATGTACTTTTCAAATATTACATAAAAAGTCGATAAAAAGAAAAATATTATTGGAACAAAGGAGTATAAAAATTATCTATTTCTACATTATTATAAAATCATTAAGCCCTAACAGTGAAAGAATAGATTATTTTCTTTATTGTTGAGAAAAACTAATTAAACTTCTAATTAGAAAATAATTCAATTCAATTCTTTTCAAAATTATCACATGTAAATAAATTTTGTATACGGGTAAAACCGAGCCCGCTACATAACTCGACTTCCCGGTGAGCCAAGCGGAGAAGGAAGGTGACCGTAATGTATCGGAGTCAGAATGAAGAACGCGTCATATCAGGGCTCGGGCAAACACCTACCCTTGGGGATATCGGGGCCATATCCTCGAGGTCCGATTTAAGGATTGAGACTTCGGAGAGCATTACGAAGCAGCTGCACATGACTAACAAAGGGACGTGATATCCATACCTAACCGGATATCACGACGTGAATCTCGGCTCGTATCGGCAGAAAATCAGTGATCATCGAAACAGAAGATTTTTATCTTTTTTTAGAATTGTACTTAGGGTATAACTCTCCTACTATATAAAGGGGAAAGATTATTATTCATAAAGGATATTGTTACACGCATATCAAGACAATATACTATTATTCTCTCTATTGTCCAAAATTCTTACTTTTGTTCATCAGTTTTTCATTAGTGTGAGCCCGGGATCGAAGGCAAGCACTTTGTTGAGCCGTTACTGAGTTCGGGACCATTCTCTATATTGGTTTGACAATTTATTACGTCTTTTACTTGTTTAATCTAACGCCATTTATCATTTATATTGAATTAATCTGCATATCCTTAAAACCACATACAAATTCAATTGTTATTCTTTTTTTAGGGTAAACAGTTTGGCGCCCATAATAGGGCTAGGGATAATAGTGGTAATTTGATATAAATTTTCATAACACACTCAATTTTACACTTATTTTTTGAGATTTTAATTTCAGGTCAAATTAAAATTGTCGAACTCTCAATCTGCTCCTTTGAACGCTGGTGTTGAGTCTGGCCACCAGTACGAGAACAATAATGTAGTACCCAGCAACAAGGTCCCCCCTATTGACCCCAACAGGGTTCCAGTCGCGAACCCGATCGATGTTAACTCACATGTAGCTATCGATGCAAACTTGCCTACCGACCCCGAAAACAACATTCGTTGGGAAGACCGATCGATGACTCGGAGTACACATTGACGACGAAGGTGATGGGATCAATTTGCGGGTGATCTTCGAAATGTTACAGGCTCAACATGAAACGATAGCCCAGTTACAGAACCAAAGCCGTGCCCCCAGTAGAGTCGAGCTTGATCCATCCCGGGAAAATACTTGCAGAAATGAATCGGCCATAGAAAGCCCGGGTGAAGTTGAACCCGGAACCAACCCTGAGATAATAAATATGCTTGAGGAACTGACAAAATGGGTGGAATCAGGAGAAAATAAAATCTAAGCCAATGACAAAAAAGTGGAGACCTATAACTCCAGGTTGATTAAATCCGAGGAGCACCCCCAATATTGAAAGGCTTGGATTCCAAGAAGTTCGTCCAAAAATCTTTCCCTCCGAGCGCAGCTCCGAAACTGATCCCGAAGAAGTTACGTATGCTCGAAATTCCAAAGTATAACTGGACCACGGATCCGAATGAACACGTGACCTCATACACGTGTGCCATTAAGGGAAATGATGTGGAAGATGACGAAATTAAATCGGTTCTCCTGAAAAAGTTCGGGGAAACCCTGTCTAAAAGAGCAATGATATGGTATCACAACCTACCCCCTAATTCCATTGATTTGTTTGCCATGCTTGCGGATGACTTCGTAAAAGCGCTGAGGCCATCAAAGTTGAGACCAGAAAATTAGACCTCTTCAAAGTCAAGCAAAGAGATAACAAAATGCTCAGGGAGTTCGTGTCGAGGTTTCAAATGGAAAAGATGGATTTTCCCCCGGTTGCGGACGATTGGGTTGTTCAAGCATTCACTCAAGGACTCAACCCCCGAAGCTATTTTGCTTCACATCAACTGAAACAGAATTTGATAGAGTACCCGGTGGTAACTTGGGCTGACGTCCATAACAGGTACCAATCAAAAATCAGAGTAGAGGATGATCAGTTTGGGGCCCCCTTTGGGTCCGTATATCCCATCAGAACTAATGATACGTCTAAAAGAGCCATCGATCATGATCCAAGACCGAGCAGAGATCAGTACCAACCATATAGCGAAGATTGAAGGGGCAGTGGATCCAGACGTAACTCATCGAGGAATGAAAAAAAAAAAGCGATCGAGGTCATAATAACCAGGGACCCATGACCAAAAACTGTTTCGACAGACCAATCGGGTCTAGGGAGGAACCGAGGTTATCAAAGTACAACTTCAGCGTCGATGCTGCCAGCATCGTATCAGCCATCGGACGTATCAAAGATACTAAGGGCCTCGGCCGTTGCAGTCTGATCCTGCCCAAAGAGACCCCAACCTAATGTGTAAGTATCATGTCTCCCATGGTCACAGGACCAAAGACTGCCGACAGTTGAGAGGAGAAGTGGCCTGATTATTCATTAACGGACACCTCTGGGAGTTTCTGAGTGATCGAGCTAAAAATCACTTCAGGAAAAGGGACTTCAACAAGCAGACCGAGCAAGAGGAACCTCAACACGTCATCAATATGATCATCGGTGGAGTCGACATCCCATAGGGGCCAATGCTGAAGCGCAATAAGGTGTCCATTACATGGGAAAAGCGAACCCGAAATTACATGTCGGAGGGCACTATCTCTTTCAATGATGAAGACACCGAAGGCATCGTGCAACCACATAACGATTCCTTGGTAATTTCTGCACTCATAAATAAATCTCGAGTTAAGCGTGTGTTGATTGATCCAGGTAGCTCAGCCAATATCATCAGATCGAGGGTCGTGGAATAGCTGGGTTTACAAGACCAAATAGTGCATGCAGTCCGAGTTTTAAACAGATTTAACATGGTGTGTGAAACTACTAAAGGGAGATAACCCTATCGGTGAACACCGCCGGAACCATTCAGGAAACAAAGTTCTACGTCCTCGAGGGGGATATGAGGTACACCGCTCTGTTCAGAAGGCCATGGATTCACAACATGAGGGCAATACCCTCGGCTTTGCATCAAGCGTTGAAGTTCCCCACACCATGAGGGATTAAAAGAGTTTATGGAGAACAGTCGGCCGTAAAAGAAAGGTTCGAGGTCAATGATGTGATCTCGGTGTCTGCCCTCTCGATATCAAAGAACCCAGATTCAGTTAGGAAAGAAGAAACTAAATAACAATCCCCGACACCGGCCCTAACCGAACCAGAAAAGCAAAAAGTAGGCGAGGATTATGATTATGGAGTTCTCAGGTCGTTCATTGCCCCTGACGATTCTGATGCCACCAAGTCAATGGTTGAGGAGCTGGAGCAAGTCATATTTATCGAACACTTACCCGATCGAAGGTATACCTGGGCACGAGATTAACTCCCGACCTCAGAAAAAACTCATTGAATTCCTTATGGCTAACATAGATTGTTTCGCTTGGTCCCATCTTAATATGATAGGGATCCCGCCAGAAATAACTACTCACAAGCTGAGCTTGGATCTGAAGTTCCACCCGGTTAAATAAAAGAGGAGGCCTCAGTCCGAAGTCAAGCACGCATTCATCAAAGACGAGGTATCCAAACTCCTTAAAATAGGTTCCATTCAGGAAGTTAAGTAGCCGGATTGGTTATCTAACATAGCGGTAGTGCCTAAAAAGGGAAATAAATTAAGAATGTTTATAGACTACAAAGACTTGAACAAGGCATGCCCTAAGGACTCTTTTCCTTTGCTGAATATCGATCGCATGATCGATGCGACGACCGACCACGAGATACTCAGCTTTCTCGATGCCTATTCCGGGTACAACAAAATCTCGATGGACCTGGGCGATAAAGAAAAAATTCCTTCATCACTAAATACGATACCTATTGTTATAACGTTGCGGAAGATTGCCTCGTGGCTGCAGTTCATAAATGTGCGGCCATAAAAGATTGCCTCGCGCATGCAGTTCAGAAATGTATGGCCGCAAAACTCCACTTTTTGCCAGCTGAAGAAATCTGCGGACCGCATATAGAATTGTGTGGCCGCAAAACCTCTCAGGGGCGTTTTTTACCGTAATTTTCAGCCCTGTATAAATAGACGAGTTTCACAAAATTAGGTCAAGTTTGAACATCTGAAGCTGTTGTAGCTGTTTTTCTTTACTATTTTAGGAAGGTTTACATTATTTTGGAGTTTTAACATAAAATTGCATCATTTTAATCTTCCATTATGAGTTTAATTAGCTTTTCTTCTCTATTTTCTGCAATTTCCATTATGAGTAGCTAGACTTTTACTAGGATTGTGACCCAACCCTAGTGTGTAAACTTTATGGGTATCTAATTTAGTGCTTGTTTATGATTGAGTGTTCAAACTAGAGATAGTAATAATCAGACTTGAGCTCTTATCAACTGTTTTGGTTGATACCCATTTGGATTTAAGAAAGCCAAATTGGGAAAAATCACTCTCTGACCGAGAGGTATTGAGTGAGTAACATAGAGTTGAGAGCTATAAGATACCCCAATCAACAAAATAAGAATTAACGTCTTTATCCCATTAGGAAAATACCTAGGTTATGGTCACATCCCTAGGCCTTTAATCCAATTGGAAAAACCTCAAAAACATTTATTTATGATATATTTTTTTTATCTTGTATTCATTAGAGTAACAGTAGAAATAGAAAACAAAACCTTGTTGTGGAAGTGCAATCTTAGATAACCCATTTTCTTGCTTCAAATATATAGTCCTAACTCCCATCATAACTCTCAGTGGATTCGACCCCGACTCCTAGTTGGGTAGTTATTATTGCATACGACCGTGTCAAATCTCTTATTGAGGTGTGTTGTGGATGTGATCAATTTTTGGCACTGTTGCCGGGGAGTTAAAATGGTGTTAGCTATATATTTGAGTGTGTTTTTGGAATATCTTCTTTTCCTTCAGTGTTACTAACTTATTTGAGAAATCGTAGGTACAACCATGGCAAATAATGAGTTCGAAAATTTACCTTTGGGGGATGTGGATGTCGAGGATGATCAAGTTGATGAGGTTCCTCTTGAACTTCAAGACAATAGAAGAGGTCGAGTGCCTCATGACAATGTCCCCGCTCTACCCCCACCTCTACCACAAGTGGCTCCACACCGGATATTACTCAATGAAGGATATACAAGTGCAATAGTCCCTCCCCATATTAGGGCGGACAACTTTCAAATCACCAATATGATGCTCACTTTGCTTGAGCAATGAGGTTTCTTCACCGGTGCTCCAACTCAAAATGCGTACAAACATTTGAAGGGGTTTGTGGACACTTGTTAGGAGAGTAAACAAACAAATGTCTTCGAGGATAGATTGAGGCTAAGGCTTTTTCCCTTCTATTTACGGGGAAAAGCTTTAGATTGGTTAGAACGATTGCCAAACCATTCCATTCACACTTGGGATGAGTTGGCAGAAAAGTTTATTTCTAAGTTCTTCTCTCCAAGGCACATGGCTACACTTCGGGATGAAATTTTGGCATTCAAGCAAGTGGAAAATGAACCACTACACGAGATATGGGAACACTATAGAATAATGGTTAAGCAATGTCCCAATAATGATATGACGGAGAATTTGATTCAACAAATTTTCTATTTTGGGATTAACACAACCAACCAATGTGTAGTAAATCAACTTGCCGGTGAGAATTTCATGACTACACCTTATGCGGAAGCGTGTGAGATGGCAGAAACATTATCGGCTTGGCAATCATGTGCAAATGTTCCACAAGGTGACCCAAATATGATTCACCTTCACAAAGAATTGCAAGACCATGGGCAAGCCATTGCCGAGTTGACAACCATCATGACGCAACTAGCAAAGGCCCAACTAAATCAAGTGCAAAATACCAAGAAAGTCAATTCCATGGAGGGAGTGAACATGATGGTGAACAAGAGGAGGTCCAAAGGTATACAAGTGCAAAATCGAGTGGAGAATTATGTGCAAGAAGATAGTGGTTTTGATCAAGATAATTCTTATAATGAACAATAAGAGGAGGTGCAATATGTGAACAACTTACAAGGGCAAAGAAACAACTTCCAAGGCCCAAACCAACAACAATGGTGACCTCAAAATAATCAAGGCAATTGGAATTCTAACAACCAAGGATATTGGAGTGGTGGCAACAATCAAGGAAATTGGAATAAAAACGATAATCAAGGAAATTTGAGTGGAAATAATCAAGAAAATTGGGGGGGGGGGGGGAACAATCAAGGCATATGGAACAATAATCAAGGAAACCGGGGGTCGGGTTTTCAAAGGCCCCCGATGTATTAACAACCGAGCAACCAGCCTCTTTATCCTTCCCATGGTCCAAGTTCTTCAAGCAATAAGATGAGGCATATTGAAAATATGTTCAAGCAAATGTTGGAAAAGAATGCCGATTCGGATGACCAACTTGCCTCTCACACCACATCAATCTGCAACTTAGAAGTTCAAATGGGGAAAATCTCTCAAGATCTAAATTCTTGTCCTTAGGGGCCACTACTAAGTGACATAGTATTAAACCCAAAGGGTGAAAAAAAACATGGGGCATGCCATGGCCTTTACTATAAGAACTGGAAGATGTGGAAATGCACCCACCTGAAGTCAAAGGCAACTTGTGGATGATGAGCAAGTCGTACAAGAAGAAGAGGTCCCGAACAATGTGGTGCAATCAAAGGATGAAGTTCGGATTGATATTGATGATAATGTGGAAGAGACTCAAGAGGAGGTGAACCCGTTTAGGGATCACATTATTGGCATACCGGAGCCGGTAGTGCAAAAGGATAAGGAACCATTGCCTATGCCTCCACCTCCATATCCTCAAAGACTTGCCAAGCAAAATGGCGAGAATCAATTCAAGGAGTTCATTCAAATGATGAAGAGTCTCTCAATAAATGTACCATTAGTTAAAGCTTTGGAATAAATGCCCGGCTATGCAAAGTTTTTGAAGGATCTCGTGACAAAGAAGCGGTCAATGAATTTTGAAACAATCAAAGTCACTCATCAAGTGAGTGCAATTGTGCATTCAATGGCTTCTAAGTTGGAGGATCTCAGTGCTTTCACAATTCCTTGTACAATTGAAAGTGCTGAGTTTGCAAAAGCTCTTTGTGATCTTGGGGAAAGTATCAATTTGATGCCCTATTCGATCTTCAAGACCTTGGGAATTAGGAAACCAAGAAACACCTCTATGAGATTTGCAAATGACCGATTATACTATGAAGAGACCTTTGGGAGTGATTGAAGATGTCTTGGTTCGTGTTGATAAATTCTTTCTTCCAGCGGATGTTGTCATTCTAGATTGTGAAGTTGATTATGAGGTGCCAATTATTCTTGGGAGACCTTTACTTGCTACGGGGAAGGCTCTTCGTGATGTTGAAGCCGATGAACTTATATTCCAAGTTGGTGATGAAAAGGTGGTCTTCCATGTGTGTAAGTTCACGCGGACCCCAAATAGCAATGAGGTGTGCTCTTTTGTGGACTTGATGATCGATGTTATTGTTGATGAATCAAGTGCTATGATCAATGTTGGTGATATGTTGGAGGCCATCTTGCTCAACTTTGATGATGACGAGATGGATGGCTTCATGAAATGTGTGAACTCTTTGCAAGGAATGGGGTCGTATAACTATGCATCCCAAAAATTGTCCTTGGATGTTGAAAATAGGACAACTCCTCCTACAAAGCCTTTTATTGAAGAGCCTCCTATCTTGGATTTGAAGCCATTGCCTCCATATATTCGGTATGAATTTATTGGTCCTTGTTCAACTTTACCGGTTATTCTTTCCACTTGTTTGACCAACGTGCAGGTAGACTCCACTTTGGCGGTGCTACAAAAGAGGAAGAAGGCTATTGGGTGGACTTTTGTGGATATTCGGGGGATAAACCCCGTATTTTGCATGCATAAGATCAACTTGGAGGAAGGCGCTAAAGCATCTATTTAACATCAAAGGAGATTCAATGAGGCTATGCAAGAAGTTTTCAAGAAGGAGATTATCAAGTGGTTGGATGCCGGGGTTGTCTACCCCATCTCCGATAGTTCGTAGACTTCCGCGGTTCAATGTGTCCCAAAGAAAAAGGGCATAACGGTGGTCACCAATGACAAGAATGAGTTGATTTCTATAAGAACGGTGACCGGATGGAGGGTTTGTATGGACTATCGCAAGTTCAACAAAGTCACAAGGAAGGATCATTTTTCACTTCCTTTCTTAGATCAAATGCTTGGTAGATTGGCCGGCCATGCTTTCTATTGCTTTCTTGATGGGTATTTGGGCTACAACCAATTCTTATTGATTCGGAGGATCAAGAGAAGACAACCTTTACACGTCCCTTTGGTACTTTCGACTTCAAAAGGATGCCATTTGGTTTGTGCAATGCACCGATGACTTTTCAAAGGTGTATGATGGCTATTTTCACGGACATGGTGGAGGACTACCTTGAAGTTTTCATGTATGACTTCTCGGTGGTTGGAGATTCTTTTGATGATTGTCTTACAAATCTAGATAAAGTGTTGGCAAGATGTGACGAAACAAATTTGGTGCTCAATTGGGAGAAGTGTCATTTCATGGCTGAGGAAGGCATTGTCCTTGGCCACAAAATCTCATAGAATGGAATTGAAGTTGACAAGGCAAAGATTGAGGTGATTTCTAAACTTCCACCTCCAAATTTGGTAAAGGGTGTGCGGAGTTTTATAGGCCACGCGGGTTTCTACGGGCGCTTCATCAAAGATTTCTCTAAGGTGGTGAATCCGGTGTGCAAGCTTCTTGAGAAGGATGCTAAGTTCAACTTAAATGATGAGTGCATGAGATATTTTGAATTATTAAAGTTCAAGCTGACAACTACTCCCATCATCACCGCTCCAAATTAGAGTGGCCCTTTTGAACTCATGTGTGATGCAAGTGACGTAGCAGTTGGGGTTGTTTTGTGGAAACACATCAACAAAAATTTTCATCCGATCTACTATGCTAGTAAGACCATGAATAGTGCTCAAGTTAACTATACCATTATGGAGAAAGAGCTCATTGCCATTGTGTTTGCAATTGAGAAGTTCCGCCCGTACTTGATGGGTGCAAAAGTCATTGTCCACATGGATCATATGGTGCTTCGTTATCTTATGAGCAAGAAGGACTCCAAAGCTCGGTTGATGAAATGGGTACTTTTGTTGCAAGAGTTTGATATTGACATCCAAGATAGAAAAGGGAGTGAAAACCAAGTGGCGGACCGCTTGTCTCGTTTGGAGGAGGAGGGGAGGCCGCATAATGGCCTTGAAATCAATGACTCTTTCCCCGATGAGCAACTCTTGGCTATTTCAATGAAAGAAGTGCCATGGTTCGCAGATATAGCAAATTTCCTTGTGTGTGGAATCATCCTAGATGAGTTCTCTTCAAACCAAAAGAAGAAGCTCAAATGGGATTGTCAAGATTATTATTGGGATGAACCATACCTCTTCCAGATTTGTACGGATGGGGTGATTAGAAGATGTGTACCAGAAGAAGAGCAAGATGAAATTCTTGGGGCTTGTCATTCTTCGCCATATGGTGGTCATCATGGTGGAGCAAGAACGACGGCCAAAGTGCTAAGTTTTGGTTTCTATTGGCCCACTCTTTACAAGGATGCTAGTGATCTAGTGAAAAGATGTGATTAATGTCAACGAGACGGTGGAATCTCAAAGAAAAATAAAATGCCTCTCACTACCATTTTGGAGATTGATATTTTTAATGTGTGGGGTATTGACTTCATGGGTCCTTTTGTGAGTTCTTGTGAAAACACCTACATATTGGTCGCGGTGGATTATGTGTCCAAATGGGTTGAGGCCGTTGCTCTACCCAACAATGAGGCAAGAAGTGTGGTGGCGTTCTTGAAGAAGAATATTTTCACAAGGTATGGTACTCCGCAGGCAATTATAAGTGATGTGGAGTCATATTTTTGCAACACGGCTTTCAACACTTTACTTAGCAAGTATGGTATTAATCATAAAGTCACTACTCCCTATCATCCATAAGCTAGCAGTCAAGTGAAAGTTTACAACAAGGAGATAAAGAGTATTTTGTCAAAAATGGTGAATTCTAATCGGACGGATTGGGCCAAGAAGCTTGATGATGCACTATGGGCTTATCAGATGGCTTACAAAACACCTATCGGAATGTCACCATACCGGTTAGTGTTCGGGAAAGCTTGTCACCTTCCAGTGGAACTTGAGCACAAGGCCATGTGGGCTGTAAAGAAGTTGAATCTTGATTGGGATGTAACCGCTAACTTGAGGGTTGCACATTTGAATGAATTGGATGAGTTCTGGTACCATGCTTATGCAAGTTCGTCCTTGTACAAAGAAAATATGAAATATCTTCATGACAAATACATTTGGAACAAAGAGTTCAAGGTGGGCGATCTTGTATTGTTCTTTAACTCAAGGTTGAGGATGTTTCCCGGGAAGCTAAAGTCTAAATTAAGTGGTCCTTTTGAAATTGTGGGTGTGACACCTTTTGGTGCATTGGACTTGAAGAACAAAAACAATGAAGTATTCCGAGTCAATGGTCACCGGGAGAAGAACTACTTGGAAAAGGTTTGAGATAGCCACGTCGTGGCGGTCATTCATTTCAATTAATGGTATTCTCCGTCGTGTTGCGACGTTAAATTAGGCGCTTCTTAGGAGGCAACCAATGTTTCTTTTCTTTTTCCTTTGGTAGTTAGGTGTTATTTTTATTCTAACTTGATTTGAAGTGTGCTACAGGACTGAGTGTGACTTACAGGAACTGTGGAGAAAAATGTGGCTAAGTGTTGAAAGAAGTTTGGACCGCACAATTTGGAATGTTGTAGAAAAAGAGCAATGTGGACGCACAATTATCTTGCGGATCGCACAAATGAGAAATGGAAAATACAAACTCTTTGAAGTTTGAGCCTGTCAGAGAAGAGGTCAATGTGCGACCACAATGGAAATCTGTGACCGCGCATGAGATCTGCGGCCACACACAAAATTGTGTGGACCGCATATGAGATGCTGAAGATAATGCCCCAGGTAACAGAGTGCGGACCACACATGAAAATGTGCAGCCGCACTTGACCTTCTTCCCCCTTCATAGATCATAAGTATAAATAGAAGAGCAGGAGCAAGAGTTACGACTTTCACTCTCTAAGCACAAAAATATCACTCTCTTGAACATTCTTGGTGAATCTATCTGTCCATACACAACATCTTTGTTCAGTCACTCATCACACTCATTCATATGGTATGCTTCAATTTCTTGTTAATCTTTTTCTTTTAATTTGTATATGTTTTGTCATTTTTAGGACATTTGTCAATAGAATTCAATTGTGCATTCATGTGGGGATAAATTTGTAATGGGTTAACTAAGACGTGCTCTATGGGGATTGGGTCAACATAATTTCATGCCTCTATGCTATTGCCATGTCAAAATTTGCACAAAATTCCAAAATCTATATAGAAATAACTGGACTATTCGTAGTTTGTGAATTCTACGGTCGCGCCTGAAATTATGCAGTCCACATATTGTTATTTTAGAGAAACATAGTGAAAGAAGGGATCTGCGGCTGCAAGATAAAACGTGAGGTCTACACTTTTTTGACTCAAATGTGCAGTCGCAGGTCTAATTGTACGGACCACAGAAAATAGGTTGCGGCCGTACATCAGCCGATTTTCTGTCATCAGAGAGTTAGTACTTTTTGGGATTCAGAGGTGCGACCGCAAGTGAAATTGTGCGGACCGCACTTCACTTTTACGGCCACAAGACAAAATTGTGTGGTCCGCAAGTCCAAACATTGGCCACAAGAATATTGTGCGGACCGCAGATCTGGTTTCCTGCAAGCATGCTTTGACTGTGTACCCTCAGTGTTTTTTCTGGTTTAAATCTTACTTGCATGTCTCCTGGGTATGTTTGAATATTGAATTGTAACTAACAATCGCCTTTGCTTGATACAGACAATGGTTCGATCTAGGGGACGAGGTGACACATCTAAAGGGAGGGGTGAACCTTCTCGGGGTCGAGGCAAGAGTCTACCCCTTGGCTAACAAAAGACAATTACAAAGAAAGCTACAACTGGCAGAGGGAGAGGTGCAGATCTCTCTGAGACGAGCTCATATGTCCCGTCTAGGGAAGTATCAAAGGGCAACTCAGCATCTGTTTATGAGCAGCCAGCCGTACAGTCGATGCTTCCAGGGAGATACCAGCTCAGGAATGAGCCATCCTCATCTCATAGCACATCCGAGGACTCGAAGAGTGCTAGTCAGGCTTCTGAGCCATCGGCTACACCTGTCCCTGAGGCACAGGATACACTAGTTCAGGATATCCCCGATGATGGCAGAGGGGGAGATGCTACAGCTGCCAGCCTTGAAAGGTCAAAGAAGAAAGAGGTTTGGGAGGACCGATTTGTTAGCTTGGCTGCCTTCACCAACTTTCATACATGGTGGCCAGTGAGGTCACTAACTCTAGAGCGATAGTTTTTATTGAAAGATTTAAAAAGGTACAACCCAACTGTATTGAGACAGTTCAGGGAACACAATGGGTAGATGTGGTTCACTCAAAGTGTAGTGGACACCAAAGAGTAACTGGTCCGGGAATTCTATGCAAATGTGGCTCCCATAAAAAAGGGAACAAAAGTGACTAAAGTACGTAACTTAAAAGTGAGATTTGATCAATATACACTCAACACGTACTTGGGCTTCGAAGATATTGAGCCAAAGGAATATTTGGAGAAGTATGCATTGGGAGACGTAACTCGTCCTTGATTAGAAGAAATTCTAACAGTACCAAGGCCATCACCTCCATGGATTGTCGCTGGGGTTCCTATCCACCAGAGCACTCTGAGTTTCAAAGCGAAGGGGTGGCAAACCTTCGTCAACAGACTAGACCTAAGCCAGAATGAGACTTACCTTCCGATTCCTCGGGCAGTTCTGGTTGCTTCTATTATGGCCGGGTACCCTATCAATGTGAGGGTTGTGATATCGGCCAACATCTCAGTGATTGCTCAGCAAGATGACTCGTCCTACCTATATCCCAACACTATCACAAAATATCTCACGGATGCAAGGGTAGAGCCGAGGGATTATGACACGAAAGTGAAGCCGAAGAAGCCTTTTACTTGGTATTCATTGATGGATGCGAACAATCCGAAAGAGAAAGCTCCGCCTCCTACCACAACGGGCCAGTTTGATGAGCCAGTTATAGTAGCTGCCGAGGCAATTGATGTCCCATCCACTTTAGCCGAACCTTCCTCCAGTGCCGTAGCTATGCCTCCGCCTTCCTCCATAGCCCCTACTGCAGCTCCCTTTACAACTCCCTTCACAGCTCCCACCTCGGCTTTGAAGCCAGTTTCTAAGCCTACTGTCCTACTTTCTACGCTGCGAGTCTCCCAAACATTGGCGAGCCTCAACAAATGGCTGCAAACAGCCACTGTAAAGTTGTGTGACTTATCCAGTACTGTTGCAGCATTGTCTTCTGTTCAGGCACCTCAATTTCCCCCGACAGTTGAAGATACATTGAATAAGCTCCTAGAGAACTAGAACACTATTATGACTACCTTAGTACAACACGGGTCAGTGATCGAAGAGTTGAGAAAAGAAGTAAAAAAGATGAGAAAGTCCCAGGCCAACAAGAAGTCAGTGGACAAGCTTCGGATACAGGTAACCAAGCTTGCTACAGCCGGAGATCTCCCCTTTGACATGCTACTTGACCCCGACCATTCTGTCCCAAATCCTACAACACAATCTGTACCGATGGCACCAGTTGGCCAGTCTAGAGAGCCAGACCTTGCTGCCGACACTACTGAGGTAGTGCGTTAGATGTTCGCCAACCCAGCCATACCCAGAGTTGAGGATGATGAGATTCAGTTGGCTGAGCCTGTGGGCAATGACATTGTTGGGGACACAGAGATGTCCAAGGAGCCATAGGGAGTTTTCTTCACTCTTTCCCCTCTTTTACTTTTATTTTATTAAGCATTAGGGACAATTCTTATCATTATTCGGGGCTGGAGTTTATTTATCATATTTGATACATTTTGAGATATTTGGTCTGTAATAACTTGATATTATTTTCTCTTTTATTATTATGTATATATTCTCTCTCTTTCTCTCTTTATGTATATTCATTATATCGTCAGTAGTTTTTGCTTATTAACTTCTTTATTTTTGTTTCCTTATTAGTTCTTTGTTTAAGTTAGTAGCTTCTTTGTTTGATTCAATAGTTTTTTTTCTTCTATTTTAGTAGATAATAAGTCTTTGGTTTTCTTAACTCCACGGTTCTTTCCAAAAGTAGTTGTTGTGTGAACCGGGTGACTCGTCCCAACGATCGATGTCGTGAGAACCTTCTTAAGGGAATAAGTCCATTTTTGTGTTTAGGTAATAATAGAAGTAGTAATGAAAAAAATACCTAGCTAATTAAGTCATGCTCAAAGAGTCAACCATGCTTCAATTGGTACCAACACACTTAACTACGTGCTTATGGTTAGAAACAAGGTTTTTGAAAGAAATAGCTCTAGTTAGTGACTTTGTGACTCTTGTGTTGACTTTGGCAATCATCGAGTGGTTTAATTGGACCATAGTGATCTTTAAATTTGAATGTTGTCGTTGTGGGCCCTCGACTCTGTCCTCTTTAATAATCCAGTTGTGTGAGGGGTGAGATGAATTGTTGCTAGCCCAAGTATCCATGCGAAGGGTCTAGAACTTGCCTCGAATGTATTTCAAGGTGAAATCCTAAGTTTTACTTGGTTTGAGAAGTGATTGTAGGCTCTCATTGGCCCGTTTGAGTTTTCTATTTCCAACCAATGTCATTATCCCTAGTCAACCCCTTTGAGGCTCTAGCCTTTCTCATTTGATAACCATGTTACAAGCATTTACCCATTTGGTCGTGACCCTCTCTTGGCACCCGAGCTTTCCTTAACACTCTCGTGAAACCAATGGCTTAAAAATTAAGTTTGGGGGAGAGACAAGGAACTTAAAAAGGGTATCAAGGCACAAAAAGAGAAAAAAAATAATCTCTATAAGAAGAGAAGGCAAGAAAAGAAAAGAACAAAAAGAAAAATGCAAAAAGTGAATAAGTGGAAGGGTTGAATGGATTCAAAAAGAGGTAATGATCCAAAACATGGAGAAATCTAAAATGGAGAAAAAGAAAGAATAAAATGATCAAGAAAGAGTGATGCTAAGTCTCTATAGTCCTCTATGAAAAGAAAGTGCCTCTAAGAATTGGCAAAGTGTGAGCCGAGAAATGAAAGATGGAGTGCTTAAGGAAAGGTGTAACCACTCACCCATACTGTATCTGACCCTAATCCAAAAGCCTTCATTACATCTTGAGAGAAGTCCTACTTGATTTAAAGCCGAGTGAGATTACATAAGTGGCGATATACATGAGGGAAAAGCCTATGGTACATAAAGCCGTACTTGTGATATTCTCTTGAGAGATATGAGTGAACCTTTTGATAAGTAGGGATTTTGACTGCTTAGTTGCTATTTCTTACTTGTGTTTTAGCTCAAAAGTGCTTAAAGGTATTCCTGAGAACTAATAAAATGAGCTTTCTTGCAGGAATATTGGGAAACGAGCCAAAGAAGTAAAAATCAGCTAAAAAAGGAGTCAAAATTGGACAAGGACCAAAATAAGGCAAAACTGCTTACAGTGCAGACCGCACAATACTGTGTGCGGCCGCAAATAATGAAGAAGCCCTATCATATTAGCTTCAGAGTATGCGGACCGCATAATTTTGGTGCGGCCGCAGAAGAGAGATTCAGAGAGTTGGAATTTTCGGCAAGCTGAAGAAATGCGGACCGCACCATTATTATGCGGCCGCAGGATACCAAGTGCGGCTGGACAAGGACCAAAATAAGGCAAAACTACTTACAGTGCAGACTGCACAATACTGTGTGCGGCCGCAAATAATGAAGAAGCCCTATCATATTAGATTCAGAGTATGCGGACCGCATAATTTTGGTGCGGCCGCGGAAGAGAGATTCAGAGAGTTGGAATTTTCGGCAAGCTGAAGAAATGCGGACCGCACCATTATTGTGCGGCCGCAGGATACCAAGTGTGGCTGCACTCACAATTATGCGGCCCGCAGACGACCAGAATCAGAGAGCCTTGATTGAAGCTGTGCGGACCGCACTATTATTGTGCGTCCATGAGATTCAAAGGTGCGGCCAAATTCATAATTATGTGGTCCGCAGAAGAAGGTTTAAGTCCCAGCCCAAGTCAAGTGTGCGACGGCACTCAGAAATGTGTGGTCCGCACAATCAAATGAACTGTGTCCGTATCCCACTTTTATGCGACCGCTGAAGGACCAGTTGACCACTCAAGCTCAGAGTGCGGACCGCACACAGAATTGTACGACCGCACAACCTCCACAGGGGCATTTTTGTCAGATATTTTCAGCTTAGTATAATTAGAAACTTTTTGTCATTTTTAGTGTAAGTTTTGTTTTGGGAGAGCACCTGAGCCATTTGTCTTTACTGTTTTGAGTAATATTGTACTAGATTAACTTCTAAACATTAGATTTTCTTTCCCTAATCAATTATTATGCCTTCTATCTGAATTTCTTCTTGTATTTTTTTTATTTTTCATGAGTAGCTAAATTTCTAACTAGGGCTGTAGCCCAACACTAGTGTGGGTACTTAATGGGTGTTTGATTTAGGACTTGTTTGTGAATGGGTTAGTGATATTTAGCCTAGTTCTTGCTTGAATTCAAGAATTAATGGTTGCAAACATTGATTCATGCCTAATTGACTTAGTCTCTACTTGATAAAGAGAGACTAAGTCTAGGAAAACTTGGCTAACAAGAAATTGGGGTGAACTCAAGAAATTGATAGCCCTAATTAAAGGGTTAATTCTAGAGATAGTAAGACCCGACTTGAGCATTTATCACTTGCTTTGTGCAATACCCATTTGGACTTGAGAAAGCCAAATTGGGCAAAATCACTCAAACTACCGAGAGGTATAAAGTAGGTAATTGAGTGTGATTGCTATATTACGACCCCGACCAATCAAACTTTCCCTAGAGTTTACAACCCATTAGGTAACCACCTAGGTGGAAGTCACGACCCTAGATCTTTTATCATTTGGAAAACAACCAAAACCAAAAATATTGTCTTCTAGTTTTATAATTTCAATCAATAGTTTAAAGTACAAGTAGAAACAACAAACAAGAATGTGAAAGTGTAATCTAAGGCATATCATACAATTACACTAAATATATACCTAATCCCAATTCTAACTGCCTGAGGATTCGACCCCGACTTGCGTTGGGTTTTATTATTGCTTCGACTGCCTCACTACCTATATTTGTGGTGCGAGTTTGGGTGACATCAATTTTTGGCGCCGTTGCCGGGGAGTTAAACGGATTTAGCTATATATCTAGGTTTTTGTGAGATTTATCTTCTTTTCCTTCCGAGTCACTAATTTTGTTTTTGAATTGCTTATAGGTACGAGAATTGCTCTCAACAACGAGCCCATTGGTAATTTTCCATTGGGGGAGGAAGTGGACGATGATCAAGGAGATGAGGTTCTTCTCGAACCTTAAGCAAATAGGTGAGGCTAATCGCCTCATGATAATGTTCACATCCATCCCCCACCTCCACCAAGAGCGGCAGCGCACCGGGTGTTGCCGAACGAGGGTTATGCAAGTGCTATAGTCCCGTCCCGCATTAGGGCGAGCAACTTCCAAATCACCAACGTGATGCTTACACTACTTGAGAAATAGGGATTCTTCACGAGGGCTCCAAATCATAATGCTTACAAGCATCTCAAGGGGTTCGTAGATACTTGTTGGGGGAGCAAGCAAACCAATGTTTCTGAGGACGCGCTAAGGTTGAGGCTATTTCCCTTTTCTTTACGGGGAAAAGCATTAGACTGGCTAGAGAGATTGCTTGATCATTCCATCCATACATGGGATGAGTTGGCCGAAACATTCATTACGAAATTCTTCTCTCCGGGGCACATGGCTACACTACGGGTTGAAATTCTAGCGTTCAAGCAAGAGCCCAATGAGCCATTACACGAGATTTGGGAAAGATATCGTACCATGGTTAAAGAGTGCCCGAATAATGATATGACCGAGGCCATGATCCAACAAACCTTCTATAGGGGGAACAACACAACAAATCAATGTGTGGTAAATCAACTCGCCGACGGGAAGTTCATGAACACACCTTATGCTGAAGCTTGTGAAATTTTGGATGAGATGGCGGATACCTCATCGGCATGGGAAAGTAGGGCCAATGTTCCGCAAGGTGACCCCAATGTCATTCACCTACACAAGGAAATACATGATCGTGGGCAAGCTATCGCAGAGTTAACATCCACAATGAACCAATTGGCAAAAGCCCAGCTGCAACAAGTTCAAGGGCCGAAATAAGTGAATGCGATGGAAGGTGTAAATATGATGATGAACAAGAGATGGCAAAAAGATCAACAAAGGCAAAGCCGTCCGGAATAATTCATGCAAGATGATAGTGGGTATGACCAAGATGATTCGTATAATGAGCAAGAAGAAAAAGTGCAATACGTAAACAATTATCAAGGTCAAAGAAACACTGCTCAAAATCAACAACAATGGAGATCACAAGAAAATCAAAGAAATTGGAACAACCAAGGAAACCAAGGCAATTGGAGTGGTGGCAACAACAATCAAGGAAATTGGGGAAATAACAATAATCAAGCAATTGGAATAATCAAGGAAACCAAGGCAATTGGGGTGGAAACAATCAAAGTAATTGGGGAGGTAATCAAGGAGGGTGGAACAACAACAATAACTGGGGGTCGGGTTTTCAAAGGCCCCCGATGTTCCAACAACCGAGCAATCTGCCTCCCTATCCTTCTCAAGGCCCGAGCTCTTCTAACAAAGAGATGGGACGGATTGAAATATGTTCAAACAAATAATGGAGAAAAATGCCGACTCCGATGTGCAATTAGCCACCCACAATACTTCAATCCGCAATTTTGAGGTTCAACTTAGCCAAATATCACAACTATTGAACACTCGTCCTAAGGGGGCACTACCAAGTGATACAGTGGTGAACCCAAAGGGTGGGAATAATACGGGACATGCTATGGCCATGACTACGAGAAGTGGAAAAGGTGGAGATGTAACCACCTCAATCAAAGAAGAATTGTGGATGATGATGTTGTGGTTCAAGAAGATGAAATTCCAAGCAATGTGGTTCAAGCTAATGAAGAAGTGAGACTTGATATTCATGAAAATATGGAGGAGATGCAAGAAGAGGTGAATCCGTCTAGGGAGCACGTGATTGACATACCAGAACCGGTAGTGCCAAAGGCTAAGGCACCAATACCAAGGCCTCCTTCTCCATACCCTCAAAGGCTTGCAAAAAAAAATAGTGAGAACCAATTCAAAAAGTTTATTGACATGATGAAGAGTTTGTCTATCAATGTACCATTAGTTGAGGCGTTGGAACAAATGCCGGATTATGCAAAGTTCATGAAGGACTTGGTCACCAAGAAGAGGTCGATGAATTGTGAAACTATCAAGATGAAACATTAAGTGAGTGCTATTGTGCACTCTATGGCTCCGAAATTGGAAGATCCGGGTGCTTTCACAATTCCTTGCACTATTGGGAGCGCCGACTTTGCCAAAGCTTTATATGATTTGGGGGCAAGTATTAACTTGATGCCCTACTCTGTGTTCAAAACTTTGGGAATTGGGCAACCAAGATCCACATCTATGAGGTTGAAAATTTCGGATCGGACTATGAAGAGGCCATTGGGAATTATTGATGATGTGTTAGTCCGTGTTGATACGTTCATCCTTCCAGCGGACTTTGTGATTCTTGATTGTCAGGTTGACTACGAGGTTCCTATTATCTTGGGTAGACCTTTCCTTGCTACGGGGAAGGCTCTTGTTGATGTGGAAACCGATGAGCTCACTTTCCGGGTGGGTGACGAAAATGTGGATTTCCATATCTGCAAATCGATGAGGAAACCAAATAGCAACAAAGTTTGTTCATTTGTGGATTTAGTGACCGAAGTATTTGTTGATGATGCTAGTGCCACAATGAATGTTGAGGATAATTTGGAAGCTGTATTGCTCAATCTTGATGATGATAAGGAGAAAGAAGGCTATGTTGAGTGTGTGAATGCATTGCAAGGGATGGGGTCGTACACTTATCATCCCCGCAAGCTATCTTTGGATCTTGAAAACTGGAAGACTCCTCCAACAAAGCCCTCAATCGAGGAGCCTCCCACTTTGGAGTTAAAGTCACTGCCTCCGCATCTCAGGTATGAATTCCTTGGCCCCTTTTCTAATTTACCGATTATGCTTTTTTCTTATTTGACTAACATGCAGGTAGAGTCCACATTGGAGGTGCTACAAAGGAGGAAAAGAACAATCGGATGGACCTTGACGGATATCCAGGGCATAGGCCCCGCCTTTTGCATGTACAAGATTATATTGGAGGAGGGGGCCAAACCCTCCGTTGAACATCAAAGGAGGCTAAATGAAGCAATGCAAGAGGTGGTCAAGAAGGAGATCAGAAAGTGGTTGGATGCCGGGGTTGTTCACCCCATTTCCGATAGCTCATGGACTTCTCCAGTGCAATGTGTCCCAAAGAAAGGGGGCATGACTGTGATAACAAATGACAAGAATGAATTGATCCCCACAAAAACTGTCACCGGATGGAGAGTGTGCATGGACTATAGGAAGCTCAACAAAGTCACTCGGAAAGATCATTTTCCGTTTCCATTTCTTGATCAAATGTTGGATAGATTGGCCGGACGTGCTTTTTATTGCTTCCTGGATGGATACTCCGGCTACAATTAGATTCTTATTGCTCCTAAGGACCAAGAGAAGACCACTTTCACTTGTCCATATGGTACCTTTACGTTCTCGAGGATGCCATTTGGGTTATGTAATGCACCGATGACTTTTCAATGGTGTATGATGGCTATTTTCACCGATATGGTGGAAGATATTATTGAGGTCTTCATGGATGATTTCTCTATCGTTGGGAATTCTTTTGATGATTGCTTGAACACCTTGGACAAAGTATTGGCAAGATGTGAGGATACTAACTTGGTTTTGAATTGGGAGAAATGTCAGTTCATTGTCCTCGGTCATAAGATTTCAAAGTATAGTATTGAGGTTGATAAAGCCAAAATTGAAGTGATCTCCAAACTCCCTCCCCCTACATCCGTGAAGGGAGTAAGGAGCTTCTTGGGTCATGCGGGGTTCTATCGCTGATTCATCAAAGATTTTTTCAAAGTGGTGAACCCTTTGTGTAAACCTTTGGAGAAGGATGCCAAGTTCCATTTCAATGAAGATTGCATGAAGGCATTCGAGTTGCTTAAGTTCAAGTTGACTACTACTCATATTATTACCGCATCGGATTGGAGGTTGCCTTTTGAGCTCATGTGTGACACAAGTGATGTGGCGGTTGGAGCGGTGTTGGGGAAACATATCAACAAAATCTTCCATCCGGTCTATTATGCAAGAAAGACCATGAATGATGGCCAAGTCAATTACACAATGATCGAAAAAAAGCTCCTTGATATTGTCTTTGCTATGGAGAAGTTTCGCCCGTACTTGATGGGTACAAAGGTAATTGTTCACACCGACCACGCGGCGCTTTGGTATTTGATGAGCAAGAAAGATTCTACGTCAAGGTTGATGCGGTGGGTGCTTCTATTGCAAGAGTTTGATCTAGAGATTCAAGACCGCAAGGGTAGCGAGAATCAAGTAGCGGACCACTTGTCCGGATTGGAGGAGGAGGGGAGGCCACATGACGGCCTTGAGATCAAATATTCATTTCCCGACGAGCAACCCCTAGCCATTTCAATGACCGAGATTCCATGGTTCACCGACTTAGAAAACTATCTTGTGAGTGGTATTGTACCGAATGAGTTCTCTTCAAACAAAAGGAAGAAGCTCAAACGGGATTTCCTTGACTATTATTGGGATGAGCCGTATCTTTTCGAATATGTACCAATGGTGTGATCCAACGATGTGTGCCAAAGGAAGAACAAAAGGTTATTCTTGAGGCCTGCCACTCTTCACCGTATGGTGGTCACCATGGTGGAGCAAGAACGACGGCAAAAGTTTTGAGTTGTGGATTCTATTGGCCTACTCTCTACAAGGATGCTAGTGAGCTTGTCAAGCAGTGTGATGAATGCCAAAGGGCCGGTGGGATCTCAAAGAAGAATGAAATGCCTCTCACCACCATTTTGGAGATAGATATCTTTGATGTGTGGGGTATTGATTTTATGGGTCTGTTTGTTAGCTCTTGTGGGAACACCTACATTCTAGTTGTGGTGGATTATGTATCTAAATGGGTTGAGGCCATTGCTTTTCCCAACAATGAAGCAAGGAGTGTGGTGGAATTCTTGAAAAAGAACATCTTCACGAGGTTTGGTACCCCAAGAGCCATTATTAGTGATGTGGGTTCATATTTTTGCAACAAGGTTTTTGATACCTTACTCACAAAGTATGGTATCACTCACAAAGTATCAACCCCCTACCATCCTCAAGCAAGCGGACAAGTTAAAGTCTCTAACCGGGATATAAAGAGTATTTTGTCAAAGACGGTCAATGCCAACCGGACGGATTGGTCAAGAAAACTTGATGATACTCTTTGGGCTTATAGAGCGGCCTACAAACACTGATTGGGATGTCTCCATACCGGTTAGTATTCGGGAAGGAATGCCATCTTCCGGTAGAACTTGAGCATAAGGCCATGTGGGCTTTGAAGAAGTTGAACCTTGAATGGGATGTCGCGGCAAATCTAAGGATGTCATAATTGAATGAGCTTGATGAATTCTGGTATCATGCCTACACAAGCTCATCTCTTTATAAGGAGAAGATGAAGTACCTCCCCGACAAGTACATCCACAACAAGGAATTTAAAGAGGGTGATCTTGTGCTATTGTTCAATTCCCAGTTACGGATGTTTCCGGATAAGTAGAAGTCAAAATGGAGTGGCCCCTTTGAAGTGGTGAATGTAACCCCCTTTGGTGCTCTAGATTTGAAAAATAAGAATGATGAGATGTTTAGAGTCAATGGGAACTGGGTTAAACATTATCTTGGCAAGGTTGATGATGGCCACATTGTGGCGGTTCTTCATTTCAAATGATTGGTAATCTGCGTCGTGCCGCGACGTTAAATCAGGCGCTTCTTGGGAGGTAACCCATGTATCTTTATTCTTTTCTTGTTTTTCTTCTTTGTTAGATAGCTTTGTTTTGTGCTAACGAGTTTTGAAGTGTATGCAGGAATGGGTGTGCATTGCAGGGACTGTGCAAGAAAAATTGGCTAAGTATCACAAAAGTACGGACCGCAAAATCCCTATGCGGCCGCACAATTCTGTGTATGGTCGCACAACTGGAAGATCAAAAATGCACGGTCTCTAAAGTTTGGCCCGTC
This sequence comes from Nicotiana tabacum, assembly GCF_000715075.1. Classification (NCBI taxonomy): domain Eukaryota; kingdom Viridiplantae; phylum Streptophyta; class Magnoliopsida; order Solanales; family Solanaceae; genus Nicotiana; species Nicotiana tabacum. The sequence goes on from NC_134094.1 coordinate 94,448,308, forward strand.
AAATTTCCTTAACAATTTGCGGCCGCACTCACTTTTGTGAGTACCGCAGAAATTCTTCCAAGGTACAGGTAAGGAGTGCGGACCGCACTCAAAATTGTGCGGCCGTACTCAGGTAAGTTCTGGGCCCGACGGGTCAACCTATAAATAGGGTTTTTCATAACTTTTCACACTTTACCCTTTATGAAATCTCAAGCCCTAAGCAAGCACAGTCCATACCCCATTAGCTCTAAATCTTCTCTCATTTCATCAAGTTAGATTCTCACCTGCATAATTCACTACTGGTATGTTCAATCCATGTTAGATTTTTGTACTTTCTTCTTAATTTATGTTCTTGTTTTCTTTGATTAGTTTAGTTATTTTTAGACCTATAAATGTCAAATGTGCTAAAAATGTGCTTCAAAATCATGTGGGTAGCCTCGTATGTGTTAATTAGGGATTAGGTAGACCACTAAGCTTATCAATTTGTTTAAACCATGTCTAAATTGTGAAAAATTGCATGAACCATAGTTTACTGCTCGTGAAATTCAAATTGTGTGGCCGCACACATTTTTGTGCGGTCCGAAGTCCTTTAACTTAGGGCTTTTGTGTGCTTGAATTGTGCGGACCACACTAAAAAATATGCAGTCCGCAGTAAAATTGTGAGGTCCACAGCAAAATTATGTGGTCCGCACTGATGAATGATCAGAGAAGCCAGTATTCTGAACCTGGGGCTATGTGTCCGCACACAAAATTGTGCGGTCCACATTTTTGGTTGTGCGGCCGCACTCATTTTTGTGTGGTCCGTACTTATCAGTATGCGGCCGCACGTATTTTTGTGTGGTCCGCACTGCCTCTTCTGTTTTCCACAACTGGCCTGCAACTGTCAAGTATATATCTGTGTCCTATGAACTTGAACTCTAACTGATTGTTATTGTTATAAATTGCAGACGATGGTTAGATCACATGGTAGAGGAGATACATCAAAAGGGAGGGCAGAACCCTCACGAGGCCGAGGCAAGAGTAACCTAACACTTGCCATTAAGAGGACCATAGGCAAGCAACCAACCACCAACAGAGTTACTGAAACCTCTGAGACCAGTGAGTATCTCCCATTTGGGGAAGCTTGGGAGTAACTCCGTGCAAGCACAACCGGAAGCCCAATCACAACAAGTCCCGGGTAGATTCCATTTGGTAGATGAGTCATCTTCCGCTGCTAGTTCTTTTGAAGGTTCGGAAGAGGGTAGCCCAGATTCTGAGCCCTCTTCCTCGCATGCCATGATCGGGTCCAAGCCTGCACTACTATTGAGTAGCGAGGATGGTCGATGCAGTTTTACCTAACAAGGTCGGGATCGAATCCACAAGGAGTTAATTGATTTGGAATTAGGTTTATATCTAAGTTTAGATACGTGTTTTGTTCCTAATTACGCTTCCACACATTTTGGTTTTGATTCTACTTCTAATTCTATTCTATTGTATGCAATGATTAAAGCTAAGTACAATATTTTTTATGGTGGTTTTCAAGTGTTTAAAAGGACTAGGGTAGTGACTTCTGCCTAGGTGGATATCTAACGGGTAGCAAGAATCTAGGGCAAGCTTGTTTAATTTGGGGTCGTAATATATCTATCACACCTAAGTACTCACTCTATACCTCTCGATAGTTTGAGTGATTTTGCCCAATTTGGCTTTGTCAAGTCCAAAAGGGTATTTATGCAAGTCACGTGATATTAGCTCAAGTCGGGTATTACTATCTCTAGGTTTAACCCTTTAATTGGGGCTATCAATTTCTTGAGTTCACCCCAATTCCTTTTTAGCTTAGTTTTCCTAGATTTAGTCCCTCTTTCTCAAGAAGAGACTACATCATAAAGGCATGAATTAGTGTTTGCAACCACTAATTCTACAATTCTAGTAAGAACTACGCTAAATATCACTAACCCATAAACATTCAAGCCCTAAAATCCAGTACCCATTAAATACCCACACTAGGGTTGGGTAACAACCCTAGCTATGGGTCTAGCTACTCATAGAAATAGCAGAAATCAAAGATGAAAAGAAGATAAAATTCATAATACTAGATTAAAAGATGAAAATCTAATGTTATAAGGTGAATCTAATACAAAATTTTCCAAAAGGGAAGTTCCAGCCGTCTCACGTGCTCAGCAAAAATACAACATAACCTAAAAATGACAAAAAGTTTTATTTATACTAAGCTAAAATTTTTGGAAAAAAATACCCCTGCGGAGGTTACGCGGCCGCGTAATTCTGACCGCAGCTGCACTCTTGCTTTAGCGACAGCATAATTCTGATCGCGGTTCGCGTTCTTCACTTCTGGATCTGGGTTGAGCTTGGTTTCGCGGACTGTGTAATTTCCATCACAGTCGTGTAGGAGACTTCTGCGGCTGCATAATCTTGACGTGGACCGCACTTCTTGTTTTTGCATAAAATGTAAGCTCTCTGAACCTCAGCAACCGCGGTCCGCGTAATTCCAATCGCGGCCGCACAGGTACTTTCGCAGCCGTACCTTTCTGATGCGGTCCGCATTCATATTTTAGCCCAAATATCCATCTCTATGAATCTTCCTTTCGCGGACCTCGAAATAGTGCTCACGACTGCGTTGTAGCTTTTGCGGCCACACTATATTTGTGCGGTCCGCGTTTCATATCTTTTGGCCCAGTCTTGGTTTTTGTTCAAGTTTTGACTCCTTTATGAGTTGATTATGATTCCTTTGGCTCATTTTGAATAATCCTTGCAATCAAGCATATTACATTAGTTTTCGGGAATACCTTCACGCATTTTTGTCCCTAAACACAAGTAAAAGAGAGCAAATAATAGGTTAAACTCCCTACTTATCAACTCCCCCAAACTTAAGCTTTTGCTTGTCCTCGAGCAAATAAGGTAATTCCCACCTCCACTAGAAAAATAAAAGGATATTTTAGCTGGTCTATGGTGACTCCATTAAGCATCAATTGGGATTAACAATTACCCTCAACACAAATGAATTATCAACAACACCATGTTATGACCTTTTGAGTACTATAGTTCTAATGTGACACTAGAGCATCAAGAGTTGACTCAATTCATCAAGGAAGCTCGCTTTATCACGTAGGTCATTGTGGATCCCAAACTTCTCCTCCTTTACTCTCCATGAGCAAATCTCACTTTTTAGAATGTACCACTCAAAATAAGGATTGTGAAGAAGTGCGCTCATCACTCTCAAAAGAATGCCACAAGTCCGGCTCTAAGTACCATAAGCTTGCACCTTATGTAAATCACCACTAATGTAAGCTCACTCAACTTGAAATCATATAGGGCTGTAATGAAGGCTTTTGGATCAAGGTAGGACTTATCGAACTATGATGGTTTCATCTTTCCTTAAGCACTCCATTTTTTCATTTCGGCTCATACTTTCTTGAGTCTTTGAGTCATTTTCTTCTTCCTTAGGGGAACTAGAGAGACACACCGTCACTCTTTCTTACTCATGACAATCATTTTTCTCCTTTTCTCATCATTCCATGCCTTTAATCATTGCATTCTTTGAATCCCTTCAACCTTCACTTTCTTTTTGATATATTTATTTTTGGCTTTTCTTCCTTTTCTTTGCCTTTCCTTTTCATTAATTATTTTTTCTTCTTTGAACCTTTTATCACTTTCAATTTCCTCCTCTCTCCCCCAAACTTATGCTTTTGCCAATTGTTCATCATGAATGCTAAGGAAAGATTGGGTGCCAAGAGAGGGTCATTATAGAACAGATAAAGGCTTATAATATGGCTATTGAATAAAAAAGGCTTAGGCTCAAAGGGGTTGACTAGGGATATCATATTGGTCGGCTACGGAAGCTTTCAAAGTTCAAATTGGACCAACGAGAGCCTACAATCATTTCTCAAGTCGAGCTACACTTAGAATTTCGCCTAGACAAACATTCAGGGCAAGTTCCAGACTTATTGGAACGGGACTTGGAATTGCAATTCAATACCTCACCTCTCAAGCTGGTGGATTGTTAAAGAGAACAGAGTCAAGGGCCCACAACAACCCTAGCTAAGATTGAAAATCACAAATGGCTCAAGGAAACCACTCGATGATTGTTTTAGTCAACTCAAGAGTCTAAAGGTCAGAACTAGAGCTAATCTTTGCCAATCAACTTGTCTCTAACCATGAGGTCGAAGGTAAATGTGTTAGTACCAAGTGAAGCCTGCTTGAGACACTTTTATTCATTACTACTACTATATACACCAAAACAAAAAGAAAACGAACTCGATCCCTTAAGAAGGTTGTCACGCCATCCATCATTGGGAAGAGCCACCAGGTTCACGCAACATCCACCTTTGGAAAGAACTATAGCATTAAGAAAACCAAAAGCTTATCATTCACACAAAATGTAAAAAGAAGCTAAAAACTTAAAAGGAAGCTACTAGAGGAAATAAGAAGCTAAGCTATTAAGGAAAAATAACGAAAGAAGTTATGAAGTAAACTACGGAAAGTAAACTGAATATGTACAAAATGGAGTAAACGAATATATACATCAAATGGTAAAATTATATACATACCAAAGATAAAGAAAAATAGTATCATAGTTATTACATACCAAATGTCATCACAAATCAAATCAAAATAGACCACCCCCCCAAATAAAAAAAATAGCATTGTCCTCCATGCTAATATCAAAATAAGATCAGGGAAAGGTTAGGGAGTAAAGAGAAATCCCTATGTAGTATCTGTCTGCATCGGGTCAGGAACATGATTGGGGTCCTCAGACTGCATAAGTTCATCAGCTCCCTCCGTGTCCTCTAACTGGATCTCCACATCCTCTGATTGGGGGACCATGGGGTTTCTTAGCATCTGGATCATCTCCTCGGCAATATGTGTAGTGGCAGCCGGCTCCTCAGACTGGCCAACTACTGCTTCTGATACCTCATGCACTGGTGCAGGTTCTGCTGGGGCTGTCTCCTCCGTGAGCATGTCCAGTGGAATATCACTAGCAGAAGCAATCTTCTGAACCTCTTTGCTCAACTTCCCTACCGAATCCTTAGACGCCTGAGTTTTCCGTATCTTCTTTACCTGCTTCCCCAAATTTTTGATAATCCTCCCATGTGTATCAAGAGTCTCCCGGATCTTCTTCTGGTCGTCCAAAATCTTGTTCTATTGGTCCAGAATCTTCTTCAAAGACTCCTCCAATGATGGAGGTACCTGAAGCTCTGATGGAGCTGAAGACCGTGCTGCTACTGCACTGCATAGGACAATCAGCTTTGTGGTAGCTACCTGCATCCAGTTGTTGAGGCTAGATAGTGTCTGTGAAACCTGCAGTGCAGTCTGAGGGTAGGTGGAAGATTAGGTCACAACTAATGGCACTGTGATGGATGGCCTGGAGGAAGGAGAAAGCATGGCAGCTGCTCCGGCAGAAGTACCGGTTGCTATGGAAGGCTCGGCAACTGACCCGGTGGCCACTACCCCTGGCTCTTTAGACTGGCCAGTGGGGGTAGTGGCTTTACCCTTGAACTTAGGGTTGTCCACTTCCTAGAGGTGGTACCATGAGAAAGGCATTTTAGCCTTCACCTCCACATCAAAATGTCTCGGCTCTACCCCTTGGTCGTGGAAATACTCTGTAAGGAAGTTGGGGTAGGGATATGATCTTTCTTCTTTTTGGACTGCATTGGAGATGTTGTAGGACATCAAGTTTCCTACATTAACAGGATATCCTTCCATGATGGAAGCTACCAATACTACCCCGAGAAGTGGAAGGACATTCTCATGCTAGCACGGGTCAAGACGGCTGCACACGAATGTCGCCCACCCTTTTGCTTCAAAGTTAAGGGTGGCTCTGACAATTTGAACTCCTGCTGTGAGCCATGCAGGTGTTGTCCCCGGAATAGCAAGTATCTCAGCTATCCATGGGCGAACTGCATCACCCAAGGCTAGCTTCTCTAGGTATTGCACTTCCTCGACCTCCTCAAACCCTACATAACTGTTCAGTGCATTTCCATCAAACCGGTTTTTCAAGTTCCGGACCTTTGTCACCTTTGTACCCTTTTTGATGTGGGCAACATTAGCATAAAATTCCTTGACGAGGTATCCATTGGCATCTTTCAACCGGACGGTGAACCATTTCCATCCTTTTCTCTCCGTAAATTGCCGTAGGACATTCGGATTGTGATGGCTTAGGTCTTTTGTTATGAATTATCACTCAAGAGTGAGCGACCTTTGGGGCCACCATTCCCGAAATTTGCCATACGCCTTCTCACTTATAAATCTATCAGCCCACACCTCTGGCTTCTTTGATCTAGCTAGGCCTCCCATGATTGTGTCACCCCTCTCCCGCCATCCGGGACCTCGTCATCATCATCAACATTTATTGGGGCAGTTGTTGAGGCAGGTGTTATAGCAGGTGGAGAAGATGGCCCGGATGCCTCACTAACTCCCTCTGAGCCATCAGAAAACCCAGAAGAGGAGGTGGGTTCATCGACTAAATGGAATCTGTCGGGGAATTGTTGTGATTGTGCCCCCAGTTGTGGTTGTACAGAATAACCCTCAGACGTTTCCCGGGATGAGAGGTATTCACTGGTGTCAGAGGATTCGGCAGGAGGTCTAACGAGGGTAGCCTTTTTGCCTACTACCCTTTGGGCTGCTAAGGATAAGGTTTGCTTTCCTTTACCCCGGCCTCGGGAGGATTTTGCCCTCCCTTTTGAAGTGTCTCCTCTCCCACAATAACGCACTATTTTCTGCAAGACACAAGTAGTGAAAGACAGTTAGAATTGGGGTTCAATCATGTGTTAAAGAAGTACAAATGAAATAAAAACAATGCTTCTCAGAACATGACATCACGGACTGCACAAAAATGAGTGCGGCCGCGAACTGCCCATCACGGACCGCATAAAAGTGAATACGGCCGCAAAGAGGCCAGGCTCAGACTACTGGCTCTCTGAACATGATCAACCGCGGACCACACAAAAATTAGTGTGGCCGAGAAAGACCAATCGCGGACCGCATAAAAATGAATGCGGCCGCGAAGGCAAATGATAGAGTCTCTGAAGTTCAAACACGCGGACCTCAAAAAATTGGGTGTGGCCGCGAAAGACCTATCACGGACCGCACAAAAGTGACCGCGGTCGCGAATTCTAAACAACCATCAGTGCCTTGAAGCTAGGGTATCACAGACCGCGTAATTTTGGACGCGGCCGCATACCCTATCGCGGACCGCGGAAAAATGACCGCGACCGCAAAATTCCAAATAAATCTGCACTGATGAACACTTAAAACTAAAGTTTTCACTAATTATCCAAGAATTGTAGCAATTAAACATGTAAAGTTACTAACCCCAACCTCCATTATGCATACAAACACTACCCATATGTTGTTAATCAAAAATTAAGCATTAATTTGACATTTTGGCATGATTCTAACCCTATCTAAAAAGAAAAATTAAAACAAAGAGAAAAGAAAAGAAAAAGATAAAATCAAATTATTGAAATGAACATACACTTGTAAAATGTGGTAGGAAATCGACAATTGATGAGAATAGGATGAGTTTGAAACCAAGTAAGGATGCACAATACTTTAGGTGAGTTTGAGAGGTTAGGGTTCGTAAAGTGTGAAAAGTTTCAAGAACTCCTATTTATACTAAGAACCCAGTGACCCCACCGCCTTACCTGAGTGCATCCGCGAAATTTTGTCGCGGTCCGCACTCTTTACGTTTCTGTAGATCTGCCTGAGATGTACGGGTGCGGTCCGCGAAAAACTGGTCGTGGCCGCACAATTTGTGCGGACCGCAAAAATTTGAGCGCGGCCGCGAACTCTGAAGGAATTTTGACAGACCAACTTCAGAGAGTTGGCATTTTGCCCATTTCAGCTACGCGACCGCATGCAGAATTGTGCGGCCACGAAGTGCTCATGCGATCTGTGAAATTTTGAGTGCGGTCCGCGAAAGTTCACCACTTAGCCAAATTGTTTCCTTGTCAATTTCCTGCACTGCACAACCAATTCCTACATACACTTCAAAACCAGTTAGTCCAAAATAATGTCTAATCTAAGAAGAAAATAAAAAAAGAAAAAGAAAAATACATGGGTTGCCTCCCAAGAAGTGCCTGATTTAACGTCGCGGCACGACACATGTTACAATCATCATTTGAAATGGATCAATGCCACAACGTGGCTATCAACAATCTTGCCAAGGTAGTGCTTCACTCGGTACCCATTGACTCTAAAGATCTCAATATTCTTGTTTTTCAAATCTAGAGCACCGAAAGGAGTCACATGTACCACTTCGAAAGGACCACTCCACTTCGACTTGAGCTTTCCCGAAAACATCTGTAACCTAGAGTTGAATAGAAGAATTAAGTCACCTTCCTTGAATTCTTTGTTCTGGATATACTTATCATGTAAGTACTTCATCTTGTCCTTATACAAGGACGAACTGGAATAAGCATGGAACCATAACTCATCAAGTTTATTTAGTTGCTCTACCTGGAGATTGGCAGCTACATCCCATTCAAGGTTCAATTTCTTCAGTGCCCACATGGCCTTGTGCTATAATTCAACTGGAAGATGACATACTTTCCCAAATACCAACTGGTACGGAGACATACCAATTGGAGTCTTGTAAGCTGTTCTATAGGCCCATAAAGAATCGTCAAGTTTCCTTGACCAATCAGTCCGATTTGCATTGACAGTCTTGGATAGAATGCTCTTGATCTCCATGTTAGAGACTTCAACCTGTCCACTTGCCTGGGGATGATAAGGGGTTGACACCTTATGATTGACACCATATTGGAAAGTAAAGTGTCAAAGGCTTTGTTGCAAAAATGAGAACCCCCATCAGTAATGATAGCCCTTGGGGTACCGAACCTTGTGAAGATATTTTTCTTTAAGAAAGCCACCATTCTTTGTGCCTCATTGTTGGGCAAAGCCACAGCTTCAACCCATTTGGAAACATAATCTACAGCAGCAAGAATATAAGTGTTCCCACATGAACTCACAAATGGTCCCATAAAGTCGATGCCCCACACGTCGAAAATATCAATCTCAAGGATGGTGGTGAGAGGCATTTCATTCTTCCTGGAAATTCCACCAGCTCTTTGGTACTCATCACAACGCCTAACAAGCTCGCTAGTGTCTTTGTACAAGGTAGGCCAATAGAATCCACAGCTTAGGACCTTTGTAGCAGTTCTCGCCCTACCATGGTGACCACCATAGGGCGAGGAATGGCAAGCTTCAAGAATACTCAATTGCTCTTCTTCCGGAACACATCTCCGGATAACACCATCATTGCAAATTTTGAAAAGATATGGCTCGTCCCAATAATAATCTAAGCAGTCTTGTTTGAGCTTCTTCTTTTGGTTCGAAGAGAGCTCATTCGGGACAATGCCGGTCACAAGAAAGTTAGCCACATCGGCGAACCAAGGCATCCCAGTCAAAGACACAGAGAAGAGTTGTTCATTCAAAAACGAATCATTAATCTCAAGGCCATCACGGGGCCTCCCCTCCTCTTCCAAGCGGGACAAGTGGTCCGCCACTTGATTCTCACTCCCTTTTCGGTCTATGATTTCAAGGTCAAACTCTTGTAAAAGAAGAACCCATCTCATCAACCTAGCCTTAGAGTCTGTTTTACTCATCAAACAATGAAGTGCCGCGTGATCGGTGTGCACAATCACTTTGGTACCCATGAGGTACGTGTGGAACTTTTCCATGGTGAAGAAAATGGCTAATAGCTCTTTCTCGGTCACTGTATAGTTGACTTGGGCATCGTTCATTGTTTTGCTTGCATAATAGATCGGGTGAAATATCTTGTTGATTCTTTGCCCCAATACCGCTCCTACCACAACGTCGCTAACATCATACATGAGCTCAAATGGTAAGCTCCAATTGGATGCGGTAATGATGGGAGTGGTAGTCAGCCTATACTTGAGTAGCTCAAAAGCTTTCATGCAATCATCATTGAACACCCGCATCTTTTTCCAACAACTTTCACAAGGGGTTCACCACTTTTGACAAATCCTTGATGAACCTACGGTAAAACCCTGCGTGACCAAGAAAGCTCCTCACTCCCTTGACGGAAGTCGGAGGAGGGAGTTTTGATATCATTTCAATTTTTACTTTGTCCACTTTAATACCGTTCTTGGAGATCTTATGGCCAAGGACAATGCCCTTCTCGACCATAAAGTGGCACTTCTCCCAATTAAGCACTAAGTTGGTCTCTTCACATAGGGCCAACACTTTATCAAGATTATCTAAGCATTCTTCAAAGGAATCCCCCACAACACTGAAATCATCCATGAATACCTCGAGGAATTCCTCCACCATATCCGTAAATATTGCCATCATACACAGCTGAAAAGTAGCTGGTGCATTACACAAACCAAACGATATCCTTGAGAATGCAAATGTGCCATACGGGCAGGTTAAGGTCGTTTTCTCTTGGTCTTCAGGTGCAATGAGAATCTGTTTATATCCGGCATACCCATCCAAAAAGCAATAATAAGCACGTCCGGCAAGTCTATCCAACATTTGGTCAAGAAATGGCAATGGAAAATGGTCTTTCCAGGTCACTTTGTTCAGCTTCCTATAATCCATGCATACCCTCCAACCGGTGACAATTCTTGTGGGGATCAATTCATTTCTATCATTTGTGATCACAGTCATGCCCCCTTCTTTGGGACACATTGTACCGGCAAAGTCTATGAACTATCAGAAATGGGGTACACAACCCTTGCATCTAGCCACTTGATGATCTCTTTCTTGACTACCTCTTGCATGGCCTCGTTCAACCTCCTTTGATGTTCCACAGAGAGTTTGGCATCTTCCTCCAATATGATTTTGTGCATGCAAAAGGCGGGGCTTATATCCCGAATATCCGCCAATGTCCAACCTATTGCCTTCTTCATTCTTTGAAGCACCGCAAGGGTGCAATCTACTTGCACGTTAGTTAAGCACGAAGAGAGAATAACAGGTAATGTATAACAAGGGCCTAAGAACTCATACCTGAGGTGTGAAGGCAAGGGCTTCAACTCCAATGTGGGTGGCTCCTCGATTGAGGGCTTTGTTGGTGGAGTCTTCCGATTCTCAAGGTCCAAGGAAAGTTTTCGGGGTCCATATGTGTAGGATCGCATTCCTTGCAAAGCATTCGCACATTCTACCAAGCATTCCTTCTCATCCTCATCATGATTCAACAACACAGCTTCCAAACGGGTCTTCCACATTAATCATAGCACTTTTGTCATCAACAATCACCTCAGTCAGAAGATCCACAAATGAACATACTTCGTTGCTATTAGGCTGCCTCATTGACTTGCACACGTGGAACACAACATTTTCATCGCCCACCCGGAAGGTGAGCTCCCCAACTTCCACATCAACTAAGGCATTCCCTATATCTAGTAAAGGTCTCCCCAATATTATTGGCACCTCATAGTCAACCTCACAGTCGAGTAACACAAAATCTGTGGGAAGTATGAACTTGTCGACCCGAATTAGCACATCATCAACTATCCCCAATATCCTCTTCATTGTTCGGTCTGCCATTTGCAACCTCATGGAAGTAGGTCTTGGTTGCCCAATCCCCAATGTCTTGAACATAGAATATGGCATCAAATTAATGCTCGATCCCAAATCACACAAGGTTTTGGCTAAATCGGCACTACCAATAGTGCATGGAATTGTAAAGGCACTAGGATCTCCTAGCTTTGGAGCCATGGAAAGCATAATGGCACTCACTTGATGTGTCATTTTGATCGTCTCACAGTTCATTGACCTCTTCTTTGTTACTAAGTCCTTCATGAACTTGGCATATCCCGACATTTGTTCTAGAGCTTCAACCAAAGGCACATTTATGGACAAACTTTTCATCATAACAATGAATTTCTTGAATTGATTCTCGTTGTTTTGCTTTGCGAGTCTTTGAGGATATGGTGGAGGTGGCCTTGGTAAAGGAGCCTTGGCTGTGGGCACTACCAGATCCGGTATGTCTACCACGTGTTCCCTAGCCGGGTTCACATCATCTTGTGTCTCCTCCACGTTTTTATCAATGTCTATTCTCACTTCATCGTTCACATTATCATCATTTCTTGACTCATCCTCTTCTTGCACAACCACATCATCATTCACGATCTTTCTTGGATTGGAGGTACTAGCAACTCCACCTCTACCACATCTTGTAGTCACCTCCATAGCATGTCCTGCATTGTTTCCACCCCTCGGGTTCACTACCGCATCACTTGGTAGTGCCCCCTTAGGGCAAGTATTCAAGGCTTGAGAAATTTGACCCATTTGGACTTCCAAGTTACGGATAGAAGTGTTGTGGGAGGATATTTGGGCATCGGAGTCGGCGTTTCTTTCCATCATTTGCTTGAACATACTTTCTATCCGTCCCATCTCATTGTTGGAAGAACTTTGCCCTTGTGACGGATATGGAGGCGGGTTGTTGGGTTGTTGATACATTGGGGGCCTTTGAAAGCCCGACCCCCGGTTCCCTTGATTATTGTTGTTCCAACCCCCTTGGTTTCCATTGCCTCCCCAATTACTATTATTGTTGCCACCCCAATTGCCTTGGTTATTTCCTTGATTCCCCCAATTTAGATTGTTGTTTCCCCAATTGTTCGGATTGTTGTTGTTTCCACTATTCCAATTCCCTTGGCCTTGGTTGCCCTAATTTTGATTGTTTCCCTGTGATCTCCACTGTTGTTGATTTGGAGCATTGCTCCGTTGACTTTGGTAATTGTTCACATATTAAGCCTCTTCACTTTGATCATCATAAGAGTCATCTTGGTTGTACCCACTACCACTTTGCTCAAATTGATCCTGATTGTGTTGAACTTGTTGACCTCTTTGTCTCCTCTTGTTAATAATTACATTCACTCCTTCCATGGAATTTACTTGCTTTGGCCCCTGAACCTGCTGAAGTTGTGCCTTGGCTAACTGATTCATGGTAGTTGTCAACTCTGCTATGGCTTGTCCGTGATCATGAAGTTCCTTGTGAAGGTGGATAATATTAGGGTCACCCTAAGGAACGTTGGCCCGACTTTGCCAAGCTGAAGAGGTGTCCGCCATCTCATCTAATATTTCACATGCTTCTCAATATGGCGTGTTCATGAAGTTACTCCCTGCGAGTTGATTCACCACACAGTGGTTAGTTGTATTGATACCCCTATGAAAGTTTTGCTGGATCATTGCTTCAGTCATATCGTTATTGGGGCATTCTTTGACCATTGTCCGGTACCGTTCCCAAATCTCATGTAACGGTTCATTTGGCTCTTGTTTAAAAGCAAGGATTTCATCTCCCAATGTTTCTATATGTCCCGGAGAAAAGAACTTTGCTATGAACTTCTCGGCCAACTCATCCCAAGTGGTTATGGAATGGTTGGGTAGCCTCTCAAGCCAATGCAAAGCATTCCCTCTAAGTGAGAAAGGGAAAAGCCTTAATCTCAAAGCGTCCTCAGATACATTCGTCTGCTTGCTCCCCCAGCATGTGTCTACAAAACCTTTGAGATCCTTATATGCGTTCTGATGTAGAGCTCCGGTGAAGAAACCCCTTTGTTCCAATAGAGTAAGAATGACATTAGTTATTTGAAAATTGCCCGCCCGAATCCGGGGCGGGACAATTGCACTTGCGTAGCCTTCGTTGGGCAACACCCGGTATGCTGCCCTTGGAGGAGGTGGGGGAGGGATTGGAACATTGTCATGAGGCAGGCGACCTCTTCTTTGTACTTGAGGTTCAAGATAAACCTCATCCACTTTATTTTCATCTACCTCCTCCCCCTGAGGAATATGTCTGAGGGCCTCGTTAAGAGCCATTTGGTACCTAAAAGCAATTGACACACAAAAATTAGAAAAATGAAAGGAAAGAAGAACAAAACACACAAATAGTTAGATAAATAGCTAAGACCGTCTAACTCCCCGGCAACGGCTCCAAAATTTTGATCGGGTCCAAGCCTGCACTACTATTGAGTAGCGAGGATGGTCGATGCAGTTTTACCTAACAAGGTCGGGATCAAATCCACAGGGAATTAATTGATTTGGAATTAGGTTTATATTTAAGTCTAGATGCGTTTTTTGTTCCTAATTACGCTTCCACACATTTTGGTTTTGATTCTACTTCTAATTCTATTCTATTGTATGCAATGATTAAAGCTAAGTGCAATATTTTTTATGTTAGTTTTCAAGTGTTTAAAAGGACTAAGGGAGTGACTTCTGCCTAGGTGGATATCTAACGGGTAGCAAGAATCTAGGACAAGCTTGATTAATTTGGGGTCGTAATATAGCTATCACACCCAAGTACTCATTCTATACCTCTCGATAGTTTGAGTGATTTTGCCCGATTTGGCTTTCTCAAGTCCAAATGGGTATTCATGCAAGTCACGTGATATTAGCTCAAGTCGGGTATTACTATCTCTAGGTTTAACCCTTTAATTGGGGCTATCAATTTCTTGAGTTCACCCAAATTCCTTGTTAGCTTAGTTTTTTTAGATTTAGTCCCTCTTTCTCAGGAAGAGACTAAGTCATAAAGACATGAATCAGTATTTGCAACCACTAATTCTACAATTCTAGTAAGAACTAGGCTAAATATCACTAACCCATAAACATTCAACCCCTTAAATCAGTACCCATTAAATACCCACACTAGGGTTGGGTAACAACCCTAGCTATGTGTCTAGCTACTCATAGAAATAGCATAAATCAAAGATGAAAAGAAGATAAAATTCATAATACTAGATTAAAAGATGAAAATCTAATGTTATAAGGTGAATCTAATACAAAGTTTCCCAAAAGGGAAGTTCCAGCCATCTCACGTGTTCAGCAAAAATACAACATAACCTAAAAATGACAAAACGTTCTATTTATACTAAGCTGACTGCGGCCGCACTCTTGCTTTAGCGGCCGTGTAATACTGATCGTGGTCCGCATTCTTCATTTCTGGATCTGGGTTGAGCTTGGTTTTGCGGACCGCATAATTTACATTACGGCCACGTAGGAGACTTCCACGGCCGCATAATCTTGACGCGGACCGCACTTCTTGTTTTTGCTTAAAATGTAAGCTCTTTGAACCTCAGCAATTGCAGTCCGCGTAATTCCAATCGCGGCATCGTATGTACTTTTGCGGCCGCATCTTTCTGACGCGGTCCGCGTTCATGTTTTAGCCCAAAAATCCATCTCTCTGAATCTTCCTTTTGCAGACCTCAAAATAGTGCTCGCGTCCGCATCGCAGCTTTCGCCGCCACATAATATTTGTGCGGTCCGCGTTTCACATCCTTTGGCCCAATCTTCGTTTTTGTTGAAGTTTTGACTCCTTTATGAGTTGATTATGATTACTTTGGCTCATTTTGAACAATCTCTGCAAGCAAGCATATTACATTAGTTTTCGGGAATACCTTCACGCATTTTTGGCCCTAAACACAAGTAAAAGAGAGCGAATAATAGGTTAAAATCCCTACTTATCATGGCCCGGCTGCACCAATGAATGTTGATGATGATGATGTCCCGGACGATGGTAGAGGGGGTGATGATACAATGGGGGGTTTAGAGAGGTCGAGGAGAAGGGAGATGTGGGAAGACAGATTTGTCAGCTTGACTGCCTTCAACAAATTTAGAAAGTGGTGGCCCCAGAGATCGCTCACTCTTGAGCGACAATTCTTGATGAGGGATTTGGATAACCACAACCCAAATGTCCTAAGATAGTTCCAGGAGAGAAAAGTATGGAAATGGTTCACCCAAAGCATCCTCGATGCAAATGAGCACTTGGTTAAAGAATTTTATGCCAATGTGGCTCACATTAAGAAGGGTACTAGGGTGACAAAAGTGCGAAATCTGAAAATCCGATTCGACTCCTGTTCTTTGAACTCTTATGTGGGATTTGAAGAAGTGGAGGCAGCCTAATACTTGGAAAAGCTGGATATGGGTGATGCAGCTCGCCCATGGCTAGCTGAGATTTTGGCTATTCGAGGATCAACACCTCTGTGGCTTATAGCAGGGGTTCCTATAGTTCGGGCCGCCCTAAATTTTGAAGCAAAAGGGTGGAAAACATTTGTGTGCAACCGCATTGATTCGTGCCTAAATGAGAACAACCTCCCACTTCCATGTGCACTCCTGGTGGCTTAGATTATGGCTGGGTATCCGATTAATGTTGGTGCCATCATGTCCACCAACATCACATTAGTTGTTCAGAAAGATGAGAGATCATACCCGTATCCGAAATTCCTCACAGAATACTTCAAAGATCAAAAGGTGGAGCCGAGGCAATATGATATAGAAGTAAAGGCCAAGAAGCCTTTCTCATGGTACCACCTGCAGGGTGCTGACAACGCGAAGTTCAAAGGGTAAGGCAACTACTTCCGCTGGACAGTCTGAGGAGCCAACGGTAGTAGTTACTGATTCAGCTGTTGAGTCCTCCACAACAGCCAGTCCTTTCGCTGGGACAACAGCCATGCCACCACTGTCGTCTTCTAGACCACCGACTTCATTATCAGTGCCATTATTAGTGCCAGCTTCATCCACTTATCCACACACTACGCTGCGAGTCTCCCAGACATTGGCGAGTCTCAACAACTGGAAGTAGGCAGCTACTTCAAAGCTGTCTGACATATCCTGTGTTGTTGCAGCACAGTCAGCAGCCCCAGCAGCACCACAGGTACCTCCATTAGTGGAGAAAATATTGAAGACGATTCTGGACAACCAGAAGACCATTATGGAGACTTTAGTGGCACATGGGGAGCTCATTGAGGAGTTGGGTAAGCAAACAAAGAAGATGCGGAAGTCTCAGGCATCGAAGAGGTCAGTGGACAAGTTGAGAAAAGTGGTTGCCAAAATTGCATCTGCCGGAGATCTACCACTGGACTTACTTATGGAAAGAGCACCTTCAGACCCAGCAGCACAGGCAACACCAGCAGTACCAGAGGCATCATATATAGCAGTCGGCCAGTCTGAGGAGCCGGTTGCAACTGCCCACACCGCTGAGGAGATGATCCAGATGCTCAACAACCCTGTTGTCCCCCAGCCAGGTGATGATGAGATACAACTAGAAGAGACAGAGGGTGCTACGGATCCCATGCAGACTGAGACCACATGGGGAGTTCTCTTAACTCTCTATATTTTGATTGATTGACATTGACATGTGGCCTGTAATAACTCTTATACTATTTTTTTTATTTCCTTTATCTTTATTTTCTCTTTGGTATGTATATATTTCCCCCCTTTGTTTGATGTATATATTCAGTCTCCCTTATGTATATATTCATTTTACTTCGGTTTGTATATTCATTTATCTTGCTTTCCGTAGTTTATTTCGTAGCTTCTTTACTTTGTCTTTCTAAGTAGTATAACTTCTTATTTACTTTAGTAGTTTCTTTTTGATTTGTTAGCTTCTTTTTACGTTTGAGTGATCAATAAGCCTTTGATTTTCTTAATGCCACAGTTCTTTCCAAAGGTGGATTTTGTGTGAACCGGGTGGTTCTTCCCAACGATGGATGGCATGACAACTTTCTTAAGGGATTGAGTCCGTTTTCTTTTATGTTTAGGCAAATATAGTAGTAATGAATAAAAAGGTCTCAAGCATTCTTCATTTGGTACCAACACATTTACCTCCGACCTTATGGTTAAAAACAAAGTTGTTGGCATAAGATAGCTCTAGTTGTGACCTTTTGACTCTTGTGTTGACTTAAACATCCATCGAGTGGTTTAGTCGAGCCATTTGTGATTCTCAATCTTAACTAGGGTTGTTGTGGGACCTTAACTCCGTTCTCTTTAGCAATCCAGCAGCGTGAAAGGGGAGGTATTGAATTGCAAGTCCAAGTACCCGTGCGAGTGGACTAGAACTTGCCCTGAATATGTTTCTAGGCAAAATTCTAAGTTAGCCTGGCTTGAGAAGTGATTGTAGGCTTTCCTTGTACCATTTTGAAACCTTCCATGGTCCACCAATGACATCATCCTTAGTAAACCCTTTTGAGCTTAAAGCCTTTGTTATTCGATAACCACATTACAAGCTTTTGCCCGTTTTATAGTGACTCTCTCTCTCTTAGGACTCGAACTTTCTTTAGCACTCATGTAATTCAAATGGCAAAAACATAAGTTTGAGGGAGAGACGAGAAGTTTAAAGATGGTCTCAAGGCACAAAAAAAGAAAAGAAATGAAGAAGAGGAATGGCAAAGAAAAAGAAAGGAAGAACAAAAAGAAAAACACAAAAAGAAAGTGAATAATGTGAAAGGGTTAAAAAGATGCAAAAGAAAGCAAAAGTTCAAAGCATGGAGATAACATAGAAGGAAAGTATGAATAGCATGACAAAGAAAGAGTGATGTCAAGTCTCTCTAATCCCCCTAAAGGAAAAGAAAATGACTCAAAGAGTCGGCAAAGTAAGAGCCAAAAAGAGAATATGAAGTGCTAAAGGGAAGATGAACCAATCTGATATTTCCCTCCTTAGTCCAAAAGCCTTCATTACATGCCGAAAAAGCCCTACGTGATTTCAAGCCGAGCGAGCTTACATTAGTGGTGATCTACATGAGGGGCAAGCATATGGTACTTAGAGACGGGCTTGTGACATTCTTTTGAGAGTAATGAGCAAATCTTTCTCGTGTCATTGAATTGAATTCTTCATTCGTGAGTGAGATGAGCTCTCGGAGAGTATATGAGGAGGAGTTTGGGATCCACAATGACTTGCATGAAAGTGCGAGCTTCCTTGATGAACAAAGTCAACCCTTGATGCTCAAGTGTCACATTAGAGCCATTTGTGCTTCTACATTCAAATCATAGGCTTGTTAATGATTCATGAATGCGTGGGTAATTGTTGGTCCCAATTGATTTGTGTTCAACTCAACTTAGGCCAACTGAAATATTCTTTTTTCTAGTGGAGGTGGTAATTGCCTTAATTGCTTGAGGACAAGAAAAAGCTTAAGTTTGGGGGAGTTGATAAGTAGGGATTTTGACCACTTATTTGCTCTTTTTTACTTGTGTTTTAGCTCAAAAATGCTTACAGGTATTCCCGAGAACTAATGAAATGAGCTTTCTTGCAGAAATATTGGAAAACAAACCAAAGAAGTAAAAATCAACTCAAAAAGGAGTCAAAATTGGACAAGGACAAAAACAAGGCAAAAATACTTACAGTGCGGACCGCACAATACTGTGTGCGGCTGCAAACAATGAAGAAGCCCTGTCAGATTGGCTTCAGAGTATGCGGACCGCATAATTTTGGTGCGGCCGCAGAAGAGAGATTCAGAGAGTTAGAATTTTGGCAAGGTGAAGAAATGCGGACCGCACCATTATTGTGCGGCCCCAAGATGCCAAGTGCGGTCGCACTCACTATTATACGGCCCGTAAATGACCAGAATCAGAGAGCCTTGATTGAAGTTGTGCGGCCGCGGGATTCAAAGGTGCAGCCACATTCATAATTATATGGTCCGCAGAAGAAGGTCCAAGTCTTAGCCCAAGTCAAGTGTACGGCCGCACTCAGAAATGTGCGGTCCGCACAATCAAATGAAGTGCAGCCGCATCCCACTTTTATGCGACCGCAGAAGGCCCAGTTGACCAGTCAAGCTCAGAGTGTGGACCGCACACAGAAT
The DNA here is from genome assembly GCF_000715075.1 of Nicotiana tabacum. Classification (NCBI taxonomy): domain Eukaryota; kingdom Viridiplantae; phylum Streptophyta; class Magnoliopsida; order Solanales; family Solanaceae; genus Nicotiana; species Nicotiana tabacum. The sequence goes on from NC_134094.1 coordinate 94,467,810, forward strand.
TGTGCGGCCGCACAATCTTCGCAGGGGCATTTTTGTCAGATATTTTCTGCTTAGTATAAATAGAACTTTTTATCATTTATAGGGTAAGTTTGTTTTGGGAGAGCACCTGAGCCATTTTTCTTTACTGTTTTGAGTAATATTGTACTAGATTAGCTTCTAAACATTAGATTTTCTTTCCCTAATTAATTATTATGCATTCTATCTTAGTTTCTTCTTGTATTTCTTCATTTTTCATGAGTAGCTAAATTTCTAGCTAGGGTTGTGGCCCAACCCTAGTGTGGGTACTTAATGGGTGTTTGATTTAGGACTTGTTTGTGATTGGATTAGTGATATTTAGCCTAGTTCTTGCTTGAATTCAAGAATTAATGGTTGCAAACATTGATTCATGCCAAATTGACTTAGTCTCTACTTGAGAAAGAGAGACTAAGTCTAAAAAAACCTGGCTAACAAAAAATTGGGGTGAACTCAAGAAATTGATAGCCCTAATTCAAGGGTTAAATCTAGAGATAGTAAGATCCGACTTGAGCATTTGTCACTTATTTTGTGCAATACCCATTTGGACTTGAGAAAGCCAAATTGGGCAAAATCACCCAAACTACCGAGAGCTACAGAGTGGGTAATTGCGTGTGATTTCTATTACAACCCCGACCAATCAAACTTGCCCTAGAGTTTATAACCCATTAGGTAACCACCTAGTTGGAGGTCAAGACCCAAGATCTTTTATCATTTGGAAAATAACCAAAACCAAAAATATTGTCTTCTAGTTTTATAATTGCAATCAATAGTTTAAAGTAGAAGTAAAAATAACAAACAAGAATGTGGAAGTGTAATCTAAGGCATATCGTACAATTACACTAAATATATACCTAATCCCAATTCTAACTCCCTGAGGATTCGACCCCGACTTGCGTTGTGTTTTATTATTGCTTCGACCGCCTCACTACCTATATTTGTGGTGTGAGTTTGGGCGACATCACCTTTCATAAATCTTTGGATAGAGTGCTAAATTTCTTAAGTGAGCCTGGCAAATGGAAAGTAGAGGAGGAAGAGTTTGGAGTCCACTATGACCTACATGATAGAGCAAGAGTCCTTGATGAGTAAAGTCAATGCTTGAAGATCAAATGTCATATTAGAACTATATGTGCATGAATGTTTAACTTGTCGCCTTGTTGATAATATATGAGTAGTGTGAGTAATTGTTGGTCCCAACTAATGTGTGGATGGCTCACCTATGACTCGCTGAAATGATCCTTAACTTTTGGAGGTGGAAACTAATTTATTTGCTTGAGGACAAGCAAAGACTTAAGTTTGGGGGAGTTGATAAATGGGGATTTTGACTGCTTATTAGCACCTTTTAGCTTTTGTTTTAGTCTGAAAGTATTGAATTGCGTTCCCGAAACTAATAAAATTGTGCAAAATTGCAGGAATGCTGGAAGTTTGGTCTCCCGAGATGAAATTCGACTCAAAAAGGAGTGTTCCGAAGCACAAGGCCATAAAGGGCACAAAAGCACAAATATGCGGTCCGTAGAAGGAATTCTGCGCCCGTAGTAGAAATTGCGGACTGCAGAATTCCATCTGCGGCCGCAAACCAAGAAGTAAAATCTAACAGAACTTTCAACAATGTGCGGATCGCACATGAATTATGCGGACCGCACATGAATTGTGCGACCGCATAACTAGGCTAAGAGTCAAAGATCAAAGAGTATGCAAAAAGACCAAGTCCAGGATCCTTTGTGAATTGCGTACCGCACAACAATTGTGCGGCCATAGAAGATTGCCTCGCGGCCGCAGTCTAGAAACATGCAGCCGTAGAATATTGCCTCGCGGCCGCAGTTCAGAAATGTGCAGCCACAAAACTCCACTTCCTGCCAGCTGAAGAAATTTGCGGACCGCCAATGGAATTATGTGGCCGCAGAACCTCCCGAGGGGAATTTTTGTCCGTATTTTTTAGCCATGTATAAATAGACGAGTTTCACAAATTTAGGTCAAGTTTGAATATCTGAAGCTGCTGTAGCCGTTTGTTTTTACTATTTTAGGAAGTTTTTCATTATTTTGGTGTTTTAACATTAGATTTCATCATTTTAATCTTCTATTGTGAGTTTAATTAGCTTTTCTTCTCTATTTTCTGCAATTTTCATTATGAGTAGCTAGACTTTTAATAGGGTTGTGACCCAACCCTTGTGTGTAAATTTTATGGGTATCTAATTTAGTGCTTGTTTATGATTGGGTGTTGATTATTTAGCTTAGTTCACGCTTCAATTTTAGAATTAATGGTTGCAAGCATTGATTGATGCCTAATTGACTTAATCTCCACTTGAGAAAGAGGGGCCTAATCTAGGCTAACTTAGCTAACAAGGAATTTGGTTGATTGAGAGATTGATTAACTTAATTAGAAGGTTCAAACCAGAGATAGTAATAACCCGACTTGAGCTCTTATCAACTATTTTGTTTGATACCCATTTGGACTTGAGAAAGCTAAATTAGGCAAAATTACTCTCTGGCCGAGAGGTATTGAGTAGGTAACGTAGAGTTGAGAGCTATAAGATACCCCAATCAACAAAATAAGCATTAATGTATTTATCCCATTAGGAAAACACTTAGGTTATGGTCATAGCCTAGGCCTTTAATCCAATTGGAAAAACCTCAAAAATATTTATTTATAATCTATTTTCTTTATCTTGCATTCATTAGAGTAACAGTGGAAATAGAAAACAAAACCTTGTTGTGGAAGTACCATCTTAGATAACCTATTTGCTTGCTTCAAATATATAGTCCTAACTCCCATTGGATTCGACCCCGACTCCTAATTGGGTAATTATTATTGCATACGACCGTGTCATGTCTCTTATTGAGGTGTGTTGTGGACGTGATCAGATCCGTGTCAGCTTGCTGAGTTGGAGGGGGTCGATCTCACGAGTCTCCCCCTCGGATGCATCCCAGTCCCCGGGATAGGTCGTCCCGTGGGTTACAAAAATAGATTCATCCTCCGGCTCGTCCCTAAGCCGGAGGAGGGAGTCAGAGGCAGGAACACGGGAACTGGAGCCCCTCATGGGCTTGCGAAGCACCCGCTTCTTAGGTTTAATCTCCTTGAGGCTCGGGGATCCCGAGGGTTATCTTTTCCTCTTCTTCTTTCCCTCCGTGGATGCAACAGAGGAATCAACGGGAGGGGGCACATCTTCTTCCCCTTCCGAAGGCCTAAGTTTGGTGGTCTTAGTCAAACCTGCAATGATAAAGAAGAGGGGTTAGTATAATATAAGGTGGAGACGTAATGTTGGCTATTCGGATAGAGACCTTACCGTGAGAACGGGCTTCTCATCGACCCTTTGAGAGTCCGCGCCATGTGTGCTCTAAGTAGGACATCTGAGTACAAATGCCCTCGATCCACTCCTTTAAATGGGGGACCGTATTAGGAACCCGGGCAACAACTGCAGAGCCACAAACACGAATAAGAAGATCGAAATAAAAGAAGAAGAGATTTTGATGTTAAAAAAAGGAGTTTCACTTACGATACACATTCCATTTCTTAGGGAATGGCATGTATTCTGAGGGGATCAAATCCTCGATTTTCACTCGGACGAAGAGTTCCTGCCAGCCCCGGTCTCGGTCTTCATTGATACTGGAGAAGGGGGCCTTGCTGGCCCGGCGTGTAAGCTTGATCAGCTCCCCTCAGAACATACGGGGACTGTATAATCGAAGCAGGTAGTAGATCGTGAACCGACGAGATTCGGTCTTGTTCACGAAGTAACATAGGAGAGTCACGATCCTCCACAATGATGGATGGATTTGCCCGATACACACTTCGTACCTCTCTGCAAAAATCCAGGATGATCGGGTCCACCTGGCCCAATGTAAAGGGATAAGTGTAAACACTTAAATACCCTTCCACGTGGGTAGTAACAGCGTCCTCGGGCTCGTGGACTACTACGTCCTTGCCTTCCCAATTGTAGTCCTTACGAACTATAGGAAGAATGTTATCTGTCACGGAACATATATATCTCGAGACTCCTTCGCCCCGGTCTTGTTTGCGCAAAGGCTTCTCGACCTTGAAATCGTCTGCAATTGAGAAACCCCCGGTGATAAATGCCGACAAATAAGGATCGGGGGCCGGTTCGTTAGCAGCCGCAATAGGGGAAGCCATTTCGAGGGGCACCACCTCGGGGGCGGCTGCTTCAGTACCAGCGGCCGGTTAAGAAGATGAAGAGGCAACTTGTTGAGTAAAGGTTTTCGATGTTTTTTCCATTGTCATCTTTGAGAGAGTTTGAAAATTTGAGAAATAAACACGAAGTTTGGGAGAAATGAGTTTTGAAGACGAAGAACAGGGTATGAAGATTTGAAGAAATTTTGGGTAGAAATTTGGAGATTGCTATGGAGATTGAAGAACAGGGATGAAGATATGAAGATTTGAAGAAGGTTTTGGTAATGGTTGGAAGGCTCGAAGATACCAGTTTGATCGAAAAGTAGAAAAAGGACAAATGAAGGAGGCTTTTATAGGGAAACAGCCGACGCTTCGCATTCGGAGGCAACCTGCCGGTGAGCTACATGTGTGCGAAGTCAGAACGACGCGATTGATGGGACGCTTTGGCTCCCCGTTGTAACTTACGAGGGAAGGAACCAGAGTCATCTGTCGTTTCCCATCATTTCGGCTAGCCTACTCTCTGAAAAATGAGGGAACTATCTGTATACGGGTAAAATCGAGCCCGCTGCATGACTCGACTTCCTGGTGAGCCAAGCGGAGCAGGAAGGTGACCGTAATCACTACTAGAAATCCGGTAAAAACTGACCAAAAAAACCGACCAACGTTAGTTGGTAATGGACAAAAATAGACCAAAACGCAACCATTTATGCGTGGACGGTATTTTTGTGGTCGAAAAGGCATACCGACCAAAGTTGGTCAAAAATTACCGACCAACTTTGGTCGGTCAATTAAATTCAAAAAAATATATTGCAAAAAAAACCGACCAAAGTTGATCTAAGTCATATCCTCGAGGTCCGATTTAAGCATTGAGACTTCAGAGAACATTACCAAGCAGTTGCACACGACTAACAAAGGGCTGTGATATCTGTACCTAACCAGATATCAGGACGTGAATCTCGGCTCGTATCGACGGAAAATCAGTGATCGTCGAAACGGAAGATTTTCATCTTTTTTAGAATTGCACTTAGGGTAAAACTCTCATACTATATAAAAGGGAAAGCTTATTATTCATAAATGATATTGTAACACGCATATCAAGACAATATACTCATATTCTCTCTGTTATCCAATATTCTTACTTTTGTTCATCAGTTCTTCGTTAGTGTGAACCCGGGATCGAAGGCAAACACTTCGTTGAGTCGTTACTGAATCCGGGACCATTCTCCTTATTGGTTTGACAATTTATTACGTCTTTTACTTGTTTAATCTAACGTCATTTATCATTTGTATTAAATTAATCCGCATATCCTTAAAACCACATACAAATTCAATTGTTATCCATTTTTCAGGGTAAACAAATTTATTTTTCAAACTGATAAAACTCTTAAGGTACATTGACTTTATTTCTACAAGAAGAGCTTACATCTGTTTTTCTAATTTTACTTACATAATTTTTTATAATTATATATGCATTGATGTAAGCGTATCGTAAGACTAGTATAAAATAAAAATGATTTAAATTAGACAAGGGAGTAGACTTTGTCAATTTAGCTACTCTATTGAACTTTATATTTTTGGGTACAAATAAACAAACAAATAAAATCCATGTATTTGGTTTAAACTATTTGGAGTTATGGGAAATGTGTAAATCCATGGCGTTGGAGAAGAGCATAACAGGTGGAGATGTGAAAGAAAAAGACGAACAATAGTTATCCAATTAGTCCAGTTTTTCGGAAGATTTGAAAGTAGAGATTTTGTGCCGGTTAATTACCGGAGAAACCTCTAATGGCGTTCAAAAGGGTGTCCAGAGATTGGTAGTTTCTAATTTATTATGCTTCTATTCCTACTATTCCTAGACTATCTCCACCATCACCGTCGGCCCTTATTTGTGCCCTCTACTTTCTGTGCTGTTAAAATTCTCCACGACACTCGTTGGTTCCTTGTAACTTACAAAATTAAGCGCATGTCATTTGATTGGTATGACGTCAAAATATGTGGCTGTGAGACAAGAATATTAGACCAAGCTTTTCCTTACTTGTGAAGCCTCGTTGTACTCAATAATATCATCCATAGGATCATCTGTCTCATTCAGAATCTCGTCAAGTCAAAAATCACAGTTCTTCTCACAGTGCAGTTTGTCTATTAAACATGAAGTTTTAGAAGCAATATTGTCCTTAAGCCCAATGACTATGTAAGGATTAAGAAGACAACTTATTTATAGTTGTTCAGGCAGGGATAATTGATGTAATAGACAGTGGCGGACCCAGGATTTTGTGCAAGTGGGTTCAATCTTAGAAGTACATAATTTTAATCGTAAAATAGTAGTTGTCAAGTGGATTCAAATAAAATATTTATATAAAATTTATGCAGCTTTAATCGTAATTTATACATATACACAATATTATTTTTGATGAACCCGCTTTCCACCATGTGCGTCCGCCACTGGTAATAGACCTGGATAGATCATACATGTTACTATATTTGAGTTTATTTGTTTTTCTTGTAGAAGAAGGTAGTTACTACTTTAACACCACTTTTGCAAATCCAAGTTTTCAGCTGTTTCAATTTGTCTGTGGTATACAAGAGAAGAGTTGGTCAAAAAAGAATAAAAATAGGTCAATTGTAACAGATTCAAAACACCACGTATGAACTATCCTAGTTATTGAAGTAGTAATTTTCAAGAACTTGAGACAGTAGTAATCTACTCAAAGGTATCGGCTCAAACGAATGTATGCTTAATGAGCTTTCTACGAGTTCATTAATCAGCACGACTAATTGCTTAATACTTGACATTTACCAATGTGCTTTTTAGTGTTTCCATGCTTAGATAGTATGTTGAGCAGTGCAGAAATAGTTTTCTGATGGAGGAAAGTTTAAGAGCACCGGAAGGGGAAGTATCAGCTCTTCCTTTCCTCCTTGTGCCCATTTCAGAAGCCTCCACTCGAAATCATGCTAAGTCCTAAGGAGAACGTGTAATGAACACTTGAATAGGAAACATAATAATTATGATAAGTTAGAAGGTTTATGTACTGCCAGTGTAAAAAACCTGATAAAACTGGTAAACTAGCAATTATCACGGCTTCACAGGTTAAACTAAAAAAATTCTTTGCATTATCGGTGTATATAAACTTAAAATTCTAAGCAAAATGTGTGTCATGCGACATGCTGCTCTGCATACATGAGCTGATATGGTTATCAGAGGCTTCTTCTTTTGCTACTCTTCTCTTCTTCGACTATCTGTTTACGAGCAGCACAAACGCTAGTTCACGTTCTTAGAAACATAAAGCAAATCCAGAAATGACATTAATCTTAATACCTTTTTGGTCATGTATTGCAAGATTTCAAGAATCTCAGAAAATTCAGGTCTTAAGCACGGATCTTGCTGCCAGCATCTCTCAAGTAATTCCACAAACATCGGATGAGTGTGCGTGGGAATTGTCGGTCTTAAACCCTAAAGTTGATGTCAGAAAATTCAGCTAATGAAGGGAAAAACCTCAACTTCACAGGGGAAATTTCTCAACCCGAAGAAAATATGGAAAATTGTGTAGTCCAACCATAGTTAACGAGTTATCAAGTTGAATCTTTCAAAATTTCTAGAGGACAAGATATGTTTATTTATTGAGAAATACCTTCTGGACCACAGCCACTGCAGCTTGTAATGGGGTCAAGTACTCGTAAGGAAGCTGATATATCAATATCAACAAAAACGATTATTGACACTGAAAAATTTTAAAGCCAAGAAAATGCTCATGAGGAAGCAGCTATGAACAAAAATGACATAAGCTAGTGTAAAAGGTTATAGTGTGAACTCCAGAGTTCATAAAATTTGTAACAAGATCCATTTCCCATAATAAGCTTGTCAACATGTAAAACAATGATCTTAGGCAACATAAAAGTTTTAAGCAAAATGTGAATAGGAAATTGAAGGGCACATGAAACTTTATGAAAAAGCTTTATTCAACAAAAACTTTATGATTTGCAGGCAAGATTCCTTATATTTTAATGTTCTCCCGCCCTTTCTCTTCCCTATGTTCTTATAAAAGAAAGAAAATGGAAGAATCAATGGGAGAAAGCATTACCTTTCCTGTTAGCAGTTCCCAAAGAACAATCCCAAAGCTGAAAACATCAGCTTTTCGATCATATGGTCTATGTCCAATAACCTTTGAAATATCAAATAAAAGAAATGAAAATCAGGAGGAGTGAACTGCTTGAGATTGATGTCATGTTTGGAAAATATAACCGTTACAAGCATCATTTCTCTGCATTCATTTGAAAGTAAGTTGGGCTGATTGCATGAGTTACTCTATAGTAGATCATGGATGCAATTTCAACTACATCTGTTTTTCTTATGACCATTTCTTGATCGGACTGGGACTGCGTTTTACTAAGGACCACAATCAACTAAGTTCACAACACATGAACTAGCAGAAAAATGATTGATATTGAAGAAGAGGGAAAGAGAGGTAGGGTGGACCTCTGGAGCCATCCAGCGATATGTTCCTGTTTCTGCAGTCATGACACCAGACTGAACTTGCACTCGAGCAACACCAAAATCAGCAACCTTCACGAGCTGTCAAGAACAAGCTGTAAGTACTTTGTATAGAGTCCTTTTACATATAAAGTTAAACAGGAAATCAACTTCATTCTTTACTTGATTTTCATCCATCAAGAGATTGGCAGTCTTCAGGTCTCTGTGGATTATGTTGTTTTGGTGCAGGTAGATCATCCCCTTTGAAACATCAATTGCAACCTTGAGTACCGATGGAAGATTGAAAAGACCTTTCGTTTTATGCAGGAAATCGTACAGACTTCCACCTGACATGAATTCTGCATAGAAGAGGATATTTAAAATAAATGAAAGGAGGCTTTTCCAGTAAAAGGTAAAACTAAACTAGACAATCAGTGTGCTCTTGAACTAAAAAGCATCTAATGTGACACATTAATCTCTAGGAATACCTGTGATGATACATAGGAGTGGAGGTTTTATACATGCACCAATAAATTGCACGACATTCTTATGGCGGACTTTCCTGTAAAGTACCAGAAAGAGAAGGAAATGTACACTATCTTAGACACACGCAGAGGGTAGAAGTCAAAGCAAGAAGTTGACAGTAACATTGCAGCAATCAAACAGGACAGAATATTGTTGTTGAAAGCAAGCATATATAGTCACCTTAATATATAAACTTCTTGGGCAAAATCTTTTTGCACTACTTCATTTAGGCACTCAGCCTTGAGAACCTTAATAGCCACTTCCTGACTTTGGAATGAACCCTTATACCTGCCAACAAGATAAATTATTAGGCCATAGTCAGTAAATAATAGATTATTGTTTCAGAATGTCATTCTACTAACAAATCACCAGTTGAGCCAGTTGCAATTTTATATTCATATTTCAGCAATGCAGCGTCAATTTCCCAGGCTTCACTCCCATTGCTTGGTATATCCACATGGTTCGCGGTGAAGTTGATACCAGCTTTTACCAAATCCTTTTTAGGGGATAAAAGGACTTGATTTAGCGCAGACTGCAGAAGGTGCTGATTTAACGCAGACTGTTTCTGCATTGCATTTTAAAACTTAAGATAGACACAGATGATAGATGAAACAACATTACTAAGCCCAATCTATGACTTTTACCTCCATATTTGAAATTTCCTTCAACAGGGTACTTCTTAGTTGGTCGGTTTCCTAACAATTAGGAAAGAGACTAAACGTCAACAATTGTATAAAGATGATGGAGAGTGAAGTTTCATTCTCTAGCAACCAAAACAGTATTTGCAACTATCGAACACAGTTTTTGCTCAGTGTAGAGAAAACATTCATCACAATAGCTGCAACCAATTGGTTGAGGGAATAGTAAATGAATCCAAATACAACAAAGTGATTGTTCAATAAACCTAGAAGATACTTCTTTACAGCCTTTAGGATATTCTTCAACGTAATTTATGCATTGTCATCGAGAAAGGTGAAATACAGGAATAGCAATCAACTACTTGCAGGAATCTTAATGAATGTTTAGGTTAGCTCGGGAGACCAGATAAAAGAAAGGCACATAAGCACAGAACTAGAGAAGATGTGGTTCACTGTCATAAAAGGATGTGATAGCTCAATTTCAAGCATAAAACTATCATTAAACAAAGTATATCTAAACTTGAGTCTTAGGAGAGTACCTCATTTCCCCAACCATCAACCACAAAGACATCCAAGGAGTAACCATCTTTTGTGGAGAAAGCATGAGCTTCTTGAATGTTCAGCCCAATCTCCGAAAATAAGGAAGTCAACTGAAGTTAAACGTGCATTAACCTTAATCATATATCTTGAAAACAACTGAATGGAGAAACTTTTAGAGAATCTTTAGAGAGGACAAAGCAGACTAAGTGAAGAATATCACTATAGGAGAAATCCCTTATGCTTATCTTCTGATTACCCCCCCAGTTACATGTTCCTCACTTGACGAATGTTTAGTCGTAAGCCACATACTAGTTTGGCGACATGGTGGTAAATGACTAAGAAGAGTAGAACTATTAATATTAGTGTTTATGCAGGGCTTTAAATCCCAATTGAATCAGAATTCAAGGTTCTCTGGACAATAGAAGCATGCACAACAAATAATATAATATACTCTCTGAAAGAGAAGGAGAGAGGGAAGGCAATGACATAGTGTACCAAGTCTATAGAGAGATGTGCTCAGATAATAATTAATTCTTTTCATTACTTATGATAATTGTTACATGATCGTTTAGCTATTCCATCCATTGCAGAGAAACTAGGCAACGTGAACACGGTTTGAAAAAAGTCGAGATGTGCTCATTATGTAACTATAGTGAAGAAGAGGCAAATGCCATTCAGTCCTAAAATGTATATAATAAAGACTTGATTGTGAACTACATGGTGTTTGCAGATTATCCTCAGAAACAGAAGATACTATCAGATTTCTGGTCTGGCTACTGAAAATGCTTACCTGAGTGAGGAGCTTGGGCTTGTCAAGTGTTGAAATTGTTATTTCATACGAAGACCTGCAAAACAAAGTAAAAGAGGTAAGTATTAAATAAATTCCCTGAAAATGAAAGCATCATAGACTTGCAACATTTCAGAACACTGAAAAACTCCTTATGGACGACAATAGAGAAAAGGAAAGCTCAATAGGAGAATATTACCGAAATAACAGTGAATTTCCACTGACAGCACTATTTCCATCTTGAACATGTAACTTATTAGCTTCTAATGCAAGCTCTGTACTTGGTGACAAACCAAAGGCAGGTGGAGGATGCATGCTGTAATTTGATAAACAAAAGGAAAAAATGAATATAGAAACAGCCTATTGAAGCAGCTTTCATCACTATTCTGAGCATAGGAAGGAGAGTTCAGATATATATTTATATTTGTATTTGTATCATCATGCCTCTACCTGCCATTGTGATCAGTACCTTGTGCACCTCCCCTTTTTGAGAAAGTGGAATGAACTGAATCCCCTGGATTTCCATCGGATATTCGATGAATCTGGATTGCGCAAAAGTCAGATGAATAAGTTCTTATTCAATTTGCTTCAGGCATGCTAATCAGAAAATGTAAACTTAAAAGATACTCCTAGTAAAGAGAAATTGTAAAGAAAATAGGTGTATATCTTACTGAATAAAGTATACTAGACTTAAAAAATACATAACAGATTGAGATGAAAAGTCTTAGTACAGAGAAAATTCAAGATTTTGACACACTCCTGCTAAGGAATCAACTCGCATTACAGAAGGGATCAGGCCATTTGTCTAGGATGTTATCAAGTTAGAGCAGAGGACTTCTTCATGACTGGAAAACAAATCACAGAAAGTTATTGCTGTAAACAGGTTTTCAATTCTAAAGCAATTAGCTACAAATGTTTGATAATCATCATTAATTCAAGTGACCATTCCATCAAATATCCCTATGTCCATGATTGAGTTCAAATAAAACTTTTAAATAAGATGGTCACACTCTTCAACATAACATTAATTAGAGCAAGCAGAAATCCTGAGTTCGAATCTTACCGCCACCCATTATCAAAATAAGAATTTTTAAGTGATTGGCCTAAGAAAAAAGAGTCAGGCCCGCACTTGAGGGGCATGTTAAAGACATATAATTAAGTAAGTTTTTAGATGAGATGGTCATACACCCCAATACTTATAACTCATCACACATGTATATAGGCATAAATTGATCATCATAGAAAGAATGAAGTGCAAAAGTTGGAAAATATTATAACCTGCACTAGGCGGACTTCAACTGCTGGCCTGGTGCTCTGATAATGCGCCATTTGCAACAATTTTTTGTGCATCACTACATCTTGTGCTCTCTCAATATTCACAAACAAGGCATACCTACATTGAAGACGAAGATATTACCGATACTGCTAACAGAAAAGTCAACTCGAACCATCAGATTAAGTGGAACAACAACACATAAGTCTCATATCAAGTCTAATATAGTAACTTAGAAAATAGAATAATACTCCCTCCGTTTCAATTTATGTAAACCCATTTGACTGGGCACGAAATTTAAGAAAAGATAGAACTATTTTGTGTGGCTATAAATCATTGCATGAAGATAAATTGTTACCAAATAAGGAAAGTGGTCATTCTTTTTGGCACGAACTAAAAAGAAAATAGGTTCACATAAATAGAAACGAAGGGAGTAACAGCTATAATCAGCTAAATATAACTTAAATTTGATCCGGGGGGAGGGGGGGGGGGGGTGTTTAACAGTTTTACCGAAGTGGAAGCTTAGTAAAATGAGCCCACAACTCGTCCTCAAAATCAGGCTGATTCGTGTCTTCATCATTCGACTCCCTTAATCTACGAAGCACCTCTTGAAATACTTCAACTTTTTCTCTTCTCTTTCGAGTAATACGACTCTGTGGAGACTCCGACAATCCTCTACTACTGAAACTTACAGCATCTTCCATTATCAAGAAAGAGAATCAGATTAAGGAATATACAAAAATGAACGTGAATATACTCTCTGATTCAGATTCCAATTCCAAAGTGAAACCATATAAGGAAAAAAGTAAGATAGAGAGATGAATAAGTAAAAGAATAAAAATGTAGTAGTTGAAGTTGTATACGTATATTCTTTATGACAGGTTACATCATGAGCACACGAAAAGATTTTTTAAAAAAAAGCAAACAAAAGCAAGTAAGAACACAGTTTCGCGCTGATGGGGTCAATTTTTTTTACGTATATAATATGGTTGTATCTATCGAAGGACGTGGATTCAAACAAGGTTTGTAAACTTTGCTTATATCACCAAACTGTATTGTTGGGCTTTCTTATTCTGAATTAAGCTTTGTTTAAGGATTATATCCATTTCATGAATATCTTATTGGATAAAATAAATGCAAATTTGTCTGTTGTCTCATTTTCCACTCAAGAGATTCATTATGATGACACCATCAAGAACCTTTTTGAAAAAATCACACATCTTTATTCATATCGGGTATAATTGATAATAGGATTGTTTACCTCATTGCTTGAATCACCATATAGCACACTATTGGTTGGAAAAATAACGGTATGGAAGTTAGAAATAGAAACTGTTGGTTTTAAAAAAAAAAAGGGGGACGCATGAAGATTAAAAGTGTTTGATCTTGTTATAAATATAACTCAAAATAACAATATCGAACAAAGAAAAACAAGCTAAGAGATATAGAGAGAAAGAGAGGAAGAGAGATTCTTATTTCTTCTTCAATTGAATGTTTTTCCTATCTATTACAAGGCTTTCATATAGGCATGAAAAGTGAATAAAAATATGTCATTGAATATGTCATTAAGCATAGAAATATGTCATTGAATATGTCATTAAGCATAAAAATATGTCATTGAATATGTCATTAAGCATTTGAGAAGATCATGGAGGAAGAGTAGACATCCAACATAATTTGATTTCTCTTATATCACTCCCCCTTGGATGTCCATAGATAATGTGCCTCGCTAAAACCTTATTAGGAAAAAATCCTATTGAAAAAAAAAATCATAGTGAAGGAAAAAGAGTACACATGTTTAGAAATACGTCTTTTGGTTGCCTCGTTATAAACCTTGCAAGGAAAACCTAGTGGGACAAAATCTTATAAGGAAAAAAGAGTACAACGCGTATTAACTCCCCCTGATGAGAGCATCAATTCACATCCTTGAGCTTTCGCATCCCAATCTTGTACACTAGTTTCTTAAAGGTTGACGTCGGTAGAGATTTGGTGAACAAATCAGCCATATTATCACTTGAACGGATCTGTTGCACATTGATATCACCATTCTTTGAAGATCATGTGTCAAAAATAACTTTGGTGAAATGTGCTTTGTCCTATCCCCTTTTATGAATCCTCCTTTCAATTGGGCTATGCATGTTGCATTGTCTTCATACAAAATTGTGGGTAATTTATCACACTTCAAACCACACTTGTCTCGAATAAGGTGTATTATAGACCTCAACCATGCACATTCTCGACTTGCTTCATGAATAGCAATTATCTCAGCATGATTAGATGAAGTAGCCACTATTGATTGCTTAGTCGATCGCCAAGATATGGCAGTGCCTCTATATGTAAACACATAGTCTGTTTGAGATCGAGCCTTGTGTGGGTCAGATAAATACCTAGCATCGGCATAACCAACAAGATCGGGACTGCAATCATTGCCATAAAATAACCCCATATCGATAGTCCCTTTTAGATACCGCAATATGTGTTTGATTCCATTCCAATATCTCATTGTAGGAGCAGAGCTATATCTTGCTAAGACATTAACTGAAAAAGTTATGTCAGGCCTTGTAGTATTAGCAAGATATATAAATGCACTAATTGCACTAAGATATGGTACTTCAGGACCAAAAAGTTTTTCATTCGTTTCTTGAGGTCGGAACGGGTCCTTATTCACATAAAGTGATCGAACAATAATCGGAGTACTTAATGGATGTGCTCCATCCATGTAAAATCGTTTCAATACCTTTTCTATGCAAGTAGATTGATGAATAAAAGTCCCATTTGCCAAATGTTCAATTTGCAAACCAAGACATAATTTTATTTTTCTGAGATCTTTCATCTCAAATTCCTTCTTTAAATAATCAGTTGCCTTTTGGAGTTCTATAGGAGTTCCAATAAGGTTTATGTCATCAACATATACAGCAAGTACAACAAACTCTGATATTATTTTTTTTATAAAAATACATGGACAAATGGTATCATTTATATAACTTTCCTTTAATAAATACTCATTAAGGCGGTTATACCACATTCTACCTGATTGCTTTAGACCATACAAAGATCTTTCCAATTTGATTAAAAATATTTTTCGGGACTTTGAATTATGTGTGTCAGGCATTTTAAATCCCTGGGAAATTTTATGTATATCTCATTATCAAGTGAGCCGTAAAGGTAGGCTGTAACCACATCCATTAAATGCATGTCATGCTTTTCATGGACAGCAAAACTAATGAGATAACGGAACGTTATAGCATCCATAACAGGAGAATACGTCTTTTCATAATCGATACCAGGCCTTTGTGAAAATCCTTGTGCAATAAGGCGTGCCTTATATCCTTGTACCTCATTTTTCTCATTCCTTTTACGTACAAAAACCCATTTATAGCCAACAGGCTTAACACCATTTGGTGTTTTGACTACAGACCCAAAAACTTCGCGTTTCGCAAGTGAAGTTAATTCTGCCTGGATAGCATATTCCCATTTTGGCCAATCATTTCTCTGTCTACATTCATCAACAGATTTTGGTTCAAGATCCTCATCTTGTTGCATTATTTCAATAGCGACATTATAAGCAAAAATGTTACCGATAACAATACTATTTCGGTTCCATCTTTTTTTCGTTAAGACATAACTTATTGAGATCTCTCCATTCTTATCATTTTCAGGTACTTGAACCTCTCTTGAGGTTTTATCATTTGTTATGTCTTTGTGCTCTTCTTGAGTCACTACCTCTGTATTATGATCACTTTGATCATTTGGTCCTTTTCTTTTTCGAGAATTTTTATCCTTAGAACCGATAGGTCTACCACGTTTCAAGCGTGGTTTAAAATTATTTGCTTTAATTAATTGTCCTACCGGAATATCCATTCGAATAGGAGCATTAGCAGCTGAAATATGTGACTTAGTCACCCTTGGTAGGTCAGTGAATGCATCCGGCAGTTGATTTGCAATATTTTGCAAATGAATTATCTTTTGAACCTCTTGTTCACATTGATTTGTTCGAGGATCTAAATGAGATAGTGATAATTCATTCCCATCTATCTCCTTTCTCAGCTGCTTATTTTCTCCCCCTAATATTGTGTATACTGATTCATCAAAATGACAATCAGAAAATCTTGCTGTAAATAAATCTCCAGTCATAGGCTCCAGATATTTTATAATAGAAGAAGATTCATACCCAACATATACTCCTAACCTTCTTTGGGGACCCATCTTTGTGCGTTGTGGTGGAGCAATTGGAACATATATCGCACAATCAAAGATTCTAAGATGAGAAATATTTGGCTCCTGACCGAAAGCCAATTGCAATGGGAGACTTTATGATAACTTGTGGGCCTTATCCGCACAAGTGCTGCTGCATGTAAAATAGCATGACCCCATATTGAAATGGGAAGTTTTATTCTCATAAGCATTGGTCTAGCAATTAATTGGAGGCGTTTGTTCAATGATTCCGCTAGACCATTTTGTATATGAACATGAGCAACCGGATGCTCAATTGTTATCCCAGTTGATATACAATAATCATTAAAGGCTTGGGATGTAAACTCACCAGCATTATCAAGACGAATTGTCTTAATTGCATAATCTGAAAATTGTGCTCTTAGCTTTATTATTTGAGCCAACAATCTCGCAAGTGCCATATTGCGAGTTGATAGTAAGCACACATGTGACCATCTTGTAGATGCATCTACCAAAATCATATAATATCTGAATGGTCCACATGGAGGGTGAATGGGCCCACATATATCACCCTGTATACGTTCCAGAAATATAGGGGATTCCATCATAACTTTAATAGCTGATGGTCTAATAATTAATTTTCCTTGAGAACATGCAGCACAAGAGAATTCTTTAAATTGAAGAATCTTGTGGTTCTTCATTGAATGTCCATGTGAATTCTCAATGATTTTACGCATCATAGTAGAACCAGGATGACCCAACTGGTCATGCCAAATAATAAAATTATCTTGATTAGTAAATTTTTCATTTACTATGGCATGCGTTTCAATCTTGCTAATACTTGTGTAGTATAAGCCGGAGGAAAGAGCAGGTAACATTTCAAGCACATATTTCTTATCAGACATTATTGTAGTAATATAAAGATATTCAATCTTTTCATCATTTGTAGTCTCAATATGGTAGCCATTTTGGCGAATATCTTTGAAACTTAATAAGTTTCTTTGAGATTTACTACAATATTGTGCTTCATCAATAGCCAAATTTATTCCTCATGGTAGTAATAAATTGGCTCTTCCAGAACCTTCAATTAATTTTGTACTACCGGATATTATATTAACATTGGCTTCTTTCATTACCAAATAAGAGAAATATCTCTTATCTCTTAAAATAGTGTGTGTTGTAGCACTATCCAGAAGACATATATCATCTTTATTAATCTTGAGTCCAATTGAAGACCGAGAAATTTTCATATTCTTCATAAAAAAAAATCAAAAAGTATATTATAAGAAATATGAAAGACAAACAAAATATATATTAAGAAATACATTAGGAATGTAGAAACTAGCAACACATGATACATTAGGAAAATGCACTTAAGAAAAATAAACTAGTTGCAAACATAACAAAATAACAACTTTTATTATAGCTTCATTCCCAATAAGGTGATTAGTTCTTCAGTCAATATCCTCAAAGAAGTCTCCAGCTTCTAAATGAGTGATATTTGCTAGGCCTCCAAAATCATCATCTTTATATGCAAGATGTGCCTCAGAATCATATTTGTTTGAGGGACCTGCTTCATCATCATTGTTTTGAAAGGTCAAGTGTGCCTCCACATTATTTTCTTTCTTTCTAAGGGAGGCTTGATAAAGTTTGACAAAATAATCTGGCGTACGACAAATGCGTGCCCAATGACCTTTCATACCACATCGGTGACATATACTAATTTTACCTTTTGAAGGATTAATTTGAGAACCCTTATTATTCTCCTATTTATTTCTACCATAATGACGATAATTATTTCGTCCCCTACCACGTCCACGTCTACGACTATGTCCACGACCACGGTAATTATTTTATTTTCTTTCAGACTTATCATATGCTGCTACAACATTCACTTTCGGGAATGGTGCTGACCCAGTGGGACGTACTTCATAATTTTTCATTAATAGAGTATTATTCTGCTCTGCCACAAGTAGGCATGTGATTAACTCAGAATATTTTTTAAAATCCTTTTCACGGTATTGCTGTTGTAGCACCACATTTGAAGCGTAAAAAGTAGAATATATTTTTTCTAATAAGTCTTCATCTGTGATAGTGTCTCCACATAATTTTAATAGAGAACTTACTTTAAAGATAGCCGAATTATACTCACTTACGGTTTTAAAGTCTTGCAACCTTAAATGTATTCATTCATACCGAGCTTTCGGTAATACCGTAAGTTTTAGGTGGTCATATATCGATCCTTCAAATTAATCCATAACTCAAGTGGATCTTTTACAGTTAAATATTTAATTTTTAACCCTTCATGTAGATGATGACGAAGGAAAATCATGGCCTTCGCTTTATCTTGATTTGATACTTCATTTTCTTGTATAATAGTATTTCCAAGACCTTTAGCGTCAAGGTGAATTTCAGCATCAAGGACTCATGATAAATAATTCTTCTCGGTAATGTCTAGTGCCACGAATTCAAGCTTTGACAAGTTTGACATATTGAAACTAATCACAAAAGTAAATGGGTTAAAACAAATAAAAATAATTTTCAATGAAAATATACTTGTAAAAATAAATCAGACAACTAAGTAAGAAGTTGATCACTTCAAACATGTAGTATAAAAAAGTAACATATAATATATATGTCAAATAAACAAGAACTATGGAGTATATGAATAAACACAAAGAGATATATTTAGTATGGTAAAAGAAAAGTAATTTATTATAAACGTGGATTTGAGGAATAACCATATACGGTGATAAGAGTGAATGTATTCAAATATTACTTTCCACCAATTGTAAAGTAATTTAAACTAGTATGTACAATAATTACTTTGTCACCTTGGTTATCACTATTTTATTTTTGTAGAATGTCTTGAAGATAAGTTTTGCTCTACGCAAGTCCACACATATTTATTAAATTATTTTTGTTAGTTTAACGCACTTAAGATCTATATCTTATATTTTCTTTAACAATAAGCAAGGTAAGAGAACTTCAGTAACATGATCAACTAAAATAAATGTTTAATAATATATGAATTTGTTAATAAATAGCATATTGGTGCATATATATTATCATAAACTAAAAGAATATATAGTGATATACCTGAAGGAGAATCGAACACAACTAGGATATGATTGTGAAAATGAAGGTGACAATCGTGCTGATAACGTGTTATAAATATAACTCAAAATAACAATATCGAACAAGGAAAAATAAGTTAAGAGATATAGAGAGAAAGAGAGGAAGAGAGATTCTTATTTCTTCTTTAATTGTGTGTTTTTTCTATTTATTACAAGGCCTTTATATAGGCATGAAAAATGAATAAAAATATGTCATTGAATATGTCATTAAGCATAGAAATATGTCATTGAATATGTCATTAAGCATTTGAGAAGACCATGAAGGAAGAGTAGACATCCAACATAATTTGATTTCTCTTATAACAGATCTAAACTATTTCAACTAACTTATCCAATTAAATTTAAAATAAACAAAGACTCCTAAGACTAAACTACTTATTATTCTAATAAATCAAATATTAGCATACAAAATTCAACAGAAACATATATATCTAAGGAGTGGCCGATGCACCTAATAAGTTGCGTATTTATTGAACTCTATATTTTTTACGGAAGTATAAATATATCATGAAAATTCACTAAAATTTCATCAAAAATTATATTTAAACCTGTAATTCTAAGAGTATAGGAAATTATTCAGTACTAAAAACTTTAAAGATTGAATTCAAATGGTCGAAATTTTGATTTGTCTCAGTATCTAAGAGCTTGGATTAGACGGATATAGAATTTAAATTTTATGGGTTTAATATTTAAGATTTTTACCATTGCCCTCATTATATTTTTAAAATTATAAGTTCATGTCTATTATTTTTTTACAAATTCAATGAATTTTTACATACATATAAATTATACTTCACGCCGAAAATTATAGGTATCCCTCGCTTTAACACTACATCCGCCACTGCTTAAATGTGGGGTAGGTAGGGAACCATATGGATTTCCCTGCATCCGCTATGAAGGGCTTCGTTCCAGAAGGCTGAAAAAGATTATTCGTTTTTCGCTGCCGTCACGCAACATTTTCTTGGTCTCTCTTTCTCCAAAGTTAGTGGTACTACACTTGTTCCCCATTCGCCATTTTCTTTTCTTATCGTTTATGTCACTACCGATATTATATTTACTCAGTTTCAGTTTTATGTGACGACATTGAATGTACATTTAAGAAAGAAAATAGAAAGACATTTGAAAATTCTTATCTTAAACATGCTATAATATTTTTGAATAAAAATAAAAATTTAGAATGAAATTTTCGACCAGCCAACCAGGTTTTGCTCAGGGACATATACATGAACTTGCTTGTTGTTATCGAATAAAAGTAAGCCAGAAGAAAGTATTTGCAGTGAACATTAATGAATCTGTTATCGACTAATTATACATTTGTAAACATTTTATAAAAACTATTGCGGAAGATCGTGGGTTAAGGTTAACTAGCACACAATCACACACAAAGCAAGAGTTGACCAAGAGTTGAGAGGATTTTTCACACCGGGCTAGGATTTTTGACCAAGAGTTGACTTTGTAATTACCGGGCAAAGATTTTTGTTCCTTGAGTTGAAATAGGTCCGTTTTGTTAATTATGACTTGTGTGCAAAATTTGAGGTCAATCAGAGTTGATTTGGTAGGTTTCGGCGTCGATTGTAAAAGTTGGAATTTTTTAGTTTTCGTTAGGCTTAAATTGAGGTGCGATTCATTTTTTTTATATTGTTTGATGTGATTTGAGACCTCGACTAAGTTCGTATTATCTTTTATGACTTGTTGGTATATTTGGTTGAGGTCTCGGAGGCCTCGGGTCGATTTTAGATGGTTAACAGATCGAATTTGGAACTTAAGGCATGACTCGGCAGACCTGAACTGGTGTGATCGCACCTGCGAAGGTCATGGTCGCAGGTGCGTGGATGACATTGCAGAAGCGGCCTGGAAGGAAGTGGGCAGTGGTCGCAGGTGCGAGGTTATTTTTCGCGCCTACGAGGTCGCAGATGAGGCTTATTGGGCGCAGAATCAAAGCTCAGTGAGGAGGCTAGGGAGCGCAGGTGCGGAGGAAGTTCCGCAGATGCAGACTCGCATCTGCGAATGTGTTATCGCAGAAGTGAAGGCAGGGGCCTTCATGGGAAACCACAGAACCGGAGGAAATGTCCGTACCTGCGAGACCGCATATGCGGTTAAGTGGGTTGCAGGAGTGAAAGCACTAGCAATATACATTTCGAAGGGTTTCCGAGATTTTATCATTTTGGACTTTTGAAACTCGGTTGGAGGCAATTTTGAGAGGGATTTCGAGAGGTTTCTTGAGGTAAGTCACTCTTGATCATTTTTATGCAATAATATTGTTTACCCATTGAATTTTTCATCTAGTTTGTGTGTTTTTGAGGTGGAATTTTGGGAGTTATGGGCTAGGGATTGGAGAGTGAAATTTGGGGATTTGAGTGACGATTTGATTTCGGAATTTGGTAAATTTAGTATGGTTGGACTCGTGGTTGAATGTGTGTTTGGATTTTGTAACTTTTATTAGATTCTGAGATGTGGTCCCGGGATTGACTTTTGAGTTGACTTTTTGACTTTTGATTAAGAACTTAGCATTTTCATATGGAATTGATTCCTATAGTTCGTGTTGATTGTATCGAATTCTTTGTGTCTAGATTCAAGGTATTCGGAGGCCGATTCGCGAGGCAATGGATTATTGGAGTAGAGATTTACACGGTTTGAGGTAAGCAACACTTCTAAACATGATTCTGAGAGTATGAATTCTTGAACTTCGTGTTATGTGATCAATGTTAAGGTGATGCACATATTGGGTGAGGGGCGTATAGGCGTGTACCGTAGTAATTATGACTTAGTTAATTTCGTGTGACTGTGTAGTCACCTTATCTAAATATTATTACTGTACTCTATGTGTTAGAGCATTTGAGCTGTGATTTATGTTAGAAATCATGTTTAGGCTATAAACAAGTATTATTGGAACCCACAATGGTCGTTCTTGTTGTTGAGTTATTTGGTTACTTGCCTAACAATTAAGCGCAAACAAGTGCCTGCAGATTCCCCATTCAGTCCAAATACTGCATGTTATGTACTCAGTCGCATTCATCATTGAGTATCATATCTCAGTCTCTGTTATCATACATTGTCACATCATGTATCATTGATTTAGGCTGCTTGGCATGAGTATTGTGAGACCGAGAGACTGGAGAGATTGAGTGTTGGTTGACTCAAGGAAGAGCAACGTTTAAGTGTGGGATGTTGATGTAAGACTACAATGCAGCATGTTATATCATCATTTACCTTGTATTTACTTGTAGATATTAACGATTCATGATATGTTTGTGCTTAATTGAGTTATTTTTATATGTAGGATCATTTTGGAATGAAGTGGGAAAAATTGGACAAAAGGCATCAAAGACAATAAAGTTGAGTACGAGAGGAATCACGATGCAAGGCCACAAAAACACTATGCCCCAGAGGGCGCTAGGCAACCACTTATTGGCGCCTTGCGAGGCTAGGGGCGCTTAGGACCATGTGCTTGATGGCGCTAGGTGAGGTTTAGGGCGATGGAGGAATGGCACGACACGCCAAGGCTGCTCACCGAGGCATTCTGACTGCCAGTCAGCTTGGAGCTTGGTTATTTCGGCCCTAACTTTATTCTAGCATATAAATACCCTTGGAACGTAGTTTTTAGAGGGTGAGACATTATTGTAGAGAAAAAAGACAGTGGGAACACTTGCAAGCAATGGAGCACAAGAATTCTTCTTCCAATTCTTTCTCGTTTGTAGATTTATGCTTTCAATTATGAATATAATTGTTAGCATGACTATGAATAGCTAAGTTTCTATCTAAAGTTTGATTTAACCTTTTGAATGATAAACTCCCGTGATATTTGAATATAATTTTACCTGTAAATTTCTATGCGTGTTCAACGACATGCTTAACTTGGTTAATTGAATGGCCATCAATTAGCGGTGCCTATCTAGCGTGTACTACTTGAGAAAGAATGCATATTTGGGTGATTGTTGAACAGCATACTTCCAAAGTGTATGAACGATCAATATAGAGGGGTTAAATGGGGGTTTAGAGATAACAAAACCTTAACGTGATTATAATGAGCGGTAAGAGAAAAATACAACTAGCGTAAGAGTGCGTCTAGTAAATTGTTGTACTTACTCAAGAGAGAATTACGATAAACGAAGTGCTCATGATTCATAGAGAGGAATAGGCGAAATTATTAGAGATATAGCAGGGATGATTCTGACAATTAGGGAAATCATAACTGTAGGCTTCTCAATCTTGTCTACAACTTTGCTTGTGATAATTTGCTGCATTGTTTTGTCGCTCGTTCGTAGTTATTAAACAACAACCATTGTTATTTGCAATTTCTGAAAGTTGATTGCTTGAATTCGTGCAAGAAAATTAGTTGTGATTTATAGGTTAATTTCCTATGGGATTCGACCGCTAGATTTTTTATTAGGCGTAGTTGGGCGTGATCACTATCCCATCATTCACTGGCCTTAAAGCTAGTGCATCAACTTCTAAAACTAGCAATATAGCCAAGATGGTGTCCACCACCCCAAATTGGCCGTGAAGGCTTTCATTAAAAGTTATTGGCAATGTCGTTTTCGCCACTGCTGCAAGTGCAATGCTAGCTAGCAATGCCATGCCATTGAAGTATTGCTTGGTGGTGATGATGGTTCTCTTGCTTTTGTCCCCGGAAACTTCAGCGTAAGCGCGGGTGGGAGTATTTTGCTCAAGAACAATAGAGGGTTCCCCCACAACATCGTGTTCGATGAGGATGAAGTCCCAGCTGATGATGTGGATGCATCGGAAATCTCCATGCCTGAAGAAGAGTATCTCAATGGACCTGGGGAGATATAGTGTTTGCAGTGTCTTGAATAATTGGAAGTTTTTCTTTGGAGTTTTTTCCACAAGACAAATTGTCTCTATTCCTTTACCAGAAATATGGTCCTTTATCAAAGGTTGAGTGAGAAAGGAGATTACACTTTCTACTGTGCGCCTCACCAGGGAGCTGGAATGATTGGCAAAGTTACTGTCAACTTATTACATAGCACCATGTAACAGTTGATATTATATAATTTCAGTCAGTTTAAATCTTTTTATGCTTCTTTTGCTTTTGAGGAGGCAATTAAAACTTACTATAAGAGCTAACAGATCTCGCTGGCTTTTTTTTTGTGTATTACCACTATCACACCCCTTTTCTACCCCAAAAAGATATGTTTTATGTTATGGATTGTGGGATAAAGAGTTTTTTCAATTAAAGTTACCAACTTGAGTAGGAATTATTTTATTTACAGAGTCGTCACTTGGAATTGATTTTTTTGGTGTTTCAAGTCACCTTTTATTTGAATCTCTAGTCAAAGAAAGGTTTGACTCTATTATTAATTAGTCTGCAAAAACAAAGTCCGGGTAAGAAAATCTGTTGACCGAGAAAAAGGTGTAAGGCATTTTTCGAGTCCCGTGGTTCTAGCACGGTCGCTTTATTGACTTAAACTTAGCTTGAATTAATTTTGGACAAACTCTGATTTATATGATTTTTATATTATACCTATCCGCTTTTATTTCTGGATTATTAGAAAAATTAAAAAAAATTTGAATAATAAGATGTCGTAACTACACTATGCAAGCAAATACGTGATCGAAACAAAATTTATTAATTTTATCATAACAGCGCTACGCAAGCGAATCCACATTTATGACAAGGATTATTAGTACATTATTACTTTTGAAAAAGTTACTACACTTGAAGAAATTAATTAAATATCAACTATCGCGCTACGCAAGTGAATCCGCAATTTTAGCGAAAGGATTAATTAAATTAGAAATTAATTAATGCTATTGAATTTGGTACGGAATTAATGAATTAATTGAAGGTTAAACATCACGCTACGCAAGCGAGTCCGTGAATGAAAAAGTTAAAGTATGCCTATTAGTGCCTATTAATGCCTAGCATTTAAATTATTTGGTATTTAGTTATTTGCTAAAAATTGTCTCAAGTTATTTGTCCAACTATTATGAAAGTGTAGACCAATTTGTTTGCAAGTATTTGAAAAGACGGGTAATCTTACTTTGATGATAGGCTAATTTATTTGTTTTTATTTTATTAAAAAAAATAAAAATAGGCCACCATAAGTGCAAATTCTAAAGGCTCAACATAAGTTTTCCTTGAAAGATCACTTTTTCATTCAAATTAAAGGGCACTTTTCTCTTTTCTGCCTTTAGTTATTTCAATAGGCTTTTTCTTATCACTTTCAAAATTCTAATCCAAGCCAATAAGTATTAGTCATCATCCACTATTAAAGCATAATACATATTAGTAAATTTATTTTAATATAAATTTATTTCAGTATATATATATACACTCATATGTATGAGCATGTACAAAAATTAATTCTAAAAATTAATTAAGTTAAAAATACAAATATATTTTTAACGAAATATGAAATTCATATTGATAATCCAATATAATATTTTCTTAATTAATTAACTCTTTGATTGTATTACTTGGGGAATAGTGTTTATAAATTTAATCAGCATAAGTATGGGAAAAAAGAAACATTAACAAAATTTACTCAATCACCACTTATTTAAATAATTCTCAAAGCAATTAGTCACGAACTCCTAAATTACTTCATGCGTTTACAAAACATAGCAAGTTTGCAGCCAGCTAATCTCTAGGAAAACTCCAAATCCATACCCTATACAAAATCTGCTATCTAAGCTCCTGAATTAGACATTATAGCACAAAAAAGAGTTAAACAAATTAGAAATAAAGCTTCTGCAGTAGCCATTTCAGATCCCTCATAGCCCTGAAGTTGCATATATACACTATCTCTTGCAAGAATTTCACTGTCTTTTGCTGCAGTTGTAAATATTCTATAGTTCCTTTCTCTCCGCAATCGTGAATGAATTCTGCAAACGTGTAACATTCCAAACGACAAATATTATTGTATACGGTCGAAATAGATTTCGGCCTTCCTACGTTCGAGCAAGTTCGAGTATTAAAAAGTCAGAATGAGATTTTGGGAGTAAGCTCTGAGGTCGGTACTAACGAACCTCGAGCCCGAAGGTCGCTCGAGGAGGCGGCTCGATAATCCTATCGAGCCCATGACCGAATCGATCGGCAAGGCACTGCTTTGAGGTCGGAAATTCGCGATGCCCATCTCGAAGGTCGAACTCGATCCAAGACCGAAGGGCCCGACCCAGTAATAAGTTCGAGCTAGTATCGAGCTCACAGACAAGAGCCGTTGCAACCGCACCAAGAGAGAGAATCTTGGCGGGAATCAAGGAAGAGACGAGTCATCATAGGCTTTCCACTATATGTTTTATTTTATTATTTTTTTGTAATGACCCTCTTCTATAAAAGGGGGAGGATTGCAATAGACAAGGGGGAGCTCAGACAAAAAAAAAGACATCTCTTTGTGCTTGTTTTATTTGATCTTTTTCAATTTCTTTGTTCATCATTTTCTATCCTCACAGTCAAAATACTTGTATTGTTATTTTTGTATCAAAGGATATTACGTACCCTTAGAACCATACACAAATCTAACATTATCCGATTTTTTCGGTAAACAGTTTGGTACCCATTGTGGGGCTAAGTGTAATAGTGGTTGTTTGATACAAATCTGTAATATACACCAGTTTACAACTTCAGATCAACAATGGCAAACCCTTGATTGATGGCTATACCTATCGACCACGAAGCCGGCCCTCAAGATGAAACCAACGACTTGACACCCAGGGCCGGAAGGCGAATTAACGATGTCACCGAAGCTCGAGTCGAAGTACCGCTAGATGTCAATTCACAAGTGGCTCTTGAGGCGAACCAACATTCCGAACCGGAAAAAAGCATTCAGGGCGATACTCGATCCGTAGCTCGAGACACCGATAACGTGAAGGAGATCGAAGTCAGCTTACGGGTGATCTTCGAAATGTTACAAGCCCATCAAATAGCAATAGTTCAGTTGCAGAGCCAAACTCAGGAACGAAGCAGGCAGGAGCCCAATCCATTTCGAGAAATCACCCACAGAACGGAACCAGCCATAGTGAAGTTAAACGAGCCAGAATCGGGGACTACTCCCAAAATTACTAAATTGCTCGAGGAACTCACAAAACGAGTCGAAGCCAACGATAAAAAAGTTGAAACATATAATTCCAGGGTCGATCAGATCCTGGGAGATCTACCAATGATAAAAGGGATAGATTCGAAAAAGTTCATTCAAAAGCCTTTTCCCTCGAGTGCAGCCCCAAAACCAATCCCTAAAAAATTTCGCATGCCCGAAATACCCAAATATAACGGAACGACTGACCCCAACGAGCACATCACTTCTTACATGTGTGCCATCAAGGGCAATGATTTGGAAGATGATGAGATCAAATCTGTATTATTGAAAAAATTCGGTGAAACCCTGTCAAAGGGGGCAATGGTATGGTATCATAATTTACCATCTAACTCTATTGATTCTTTTACTATGCTTGGAGATTGCTTTGTAAAAGAACATGCCGGAGCCATAAAGGTCGAAACTAGAAAGTTGGACATGTTCAAGGTAATACAAAAGGATAACAAGATGCTAAGGGAGTTTGTAGCTCGTTTTCAAATGGAATGAATGGATCTGCCACCAGTCACAGATGATTGGGCTGTTCAAGCTTTCACTCAAGGTCTAAACGAGCGGAGCTTGATGGCTTCACGACGGCTGAAGCAAAATCTGATCGAGTACCCAGCCATTACTTGGACTGATGTGCACAATCGATATTAATCAAAAATAAGAGTCGAAGATGACCAGTTGATTTCTAGGTCCGTTACGAAAAAGCAAAAGTCGACCAGAGATCGATACTAGCCATATAGCGAAAACGTTACTACTGCTGGGTATCTGAGGCCTCTTTAAAATCAACCTCGTATACTAGGGGGCTTTATCATTGAACGCATCTGTGATGATTATCAAGTTCGGTGCAAAGGAAGTTACTTCGTTATTTCATGACAAACAACGTCTCAACAGGAAACGCTGTAAGAGCCAAATGGTCAAAACAAACCATGCTTATGTAGTTGGCCCGAGCCCTGACGAAAAACATGAACCCATGTATAATGACTTGTAAAGAAAGCTCTCTTCTTTACCGATATTCTATGTCCAAGATTTATTATGCAGACAGGATCGAGTTCGAGCAATCACTCACTCGACCATTAAGCCTACGGGCTACTTTGACTATTACGCCTACGGGATACATTGCATCGAGTTCGAATCATTCGCTCGACTACCAAGCCTACGGGCCACCTTTATTTCGAGTTCGAGCAATCACTCACTCGACCATTAAGCCTACGGGCTATTGACTATTATGCCTACAGGCTAAATTGCATCGAGTTCGAATCATTCGCTTGACTGCCAAGCCTACGGGCTACCTTTATTTCGAGTTCGAGCAATCACTCACTCGACCATTAAGCCCACAGGCTACTTTGACTATTATGCCTACGGGCTACATTGCATCTAGTTCGAATCATTCGCTCGACTGCCAAGCCTACGGGCCACCTTTATTTCGAGTTCGAGCAATCACTCACTCGACCATTAAGCCTACAGGCTATTGACTATTACGCCTACGGGCTACATTGCATCGAGTTCGAATCATTCGCTTGAATGCCAAGCCTACGGGCTATTGATTATTACGCCTATGGGCTACATTGCATCGAGTTCGAATCATTCGCTTGAATGCCAAGCCTACGGGCTACCTTTATTTCGAGTTCGAGCAATCCCTCACTCGACCATTAAGCCTACGGGCTACTTTGACTATTATGCCTGCGGGCTACATTGCATCTAGTTCGAATCATTCACTCGACTGCTAAGCCTACAGGCTCCTTTATGTCGAGTTCGAGCAATCACTCGCTCGACTATTATGCCTACGGGATACATTATTTCGAGCAAAACTACTCATTTCTTCGAATTAAAACAAACACTTGACTATTTAAGCTGAAGGACGCTCGAGCCCGATAAAGCAAAGGGGACTACCCACGAGGCCCGAAGGCAACAGAGATTTAAATTCAAACTATCTATTGGGTTTGAAAGGCTATTTCTCTTCAAAAAGAAGAAAGATTTGTATTTACAATTTTTTTGTACAAAGGCGGCAACTCTTCCAAAAGGAAGTTCTTTATACAAAAACCGAAAGCGGTATCACAAGAACGCAACGATCGACCTAAGGCCCTAAATGACTCAATCTTCATCGGAGGCCGTATTCTTGGCATCGTCCTCGTCTTCAGACTCCCCCAAGTCATCGGAGTCCTCCTTAGGAAAGGCCAACCTCCGAGCTCTATTCTCCTCCTCCCTTGCGACTTCAATCTTGGCCCCAATATCGAAGCCCTGAGCTTTGACCCCTTCGAGAGCCTCTCTTCGAGCCTGCCACTTTGCATATTCGACCATGCTCGCTGCTTTGGCTTGATTAACTTCGACGTTGATCCTGAACTGAGCCACTTTGGCATCGGCTCTTTTGTTGGCCTCGACTACTTCAGATCTGGCCACTTCGAGTTCTTTGGCCAAATCTGCTTTATCTAAACTGGCCAAATCCAACCGATGCTGAAGCTCTTTCATCTTTTCGATCAGCCCCAAAGCGTTTTCTTTCGCAGATCGAAGTTGGGCATCTGACAGCTCCAACTAAGCTTCGACGGTCTCCTTTTTCGAGGCAAGGTTATCCATACACCTTTTAAATTCTTCTGCCTCGGCCAGTAGTGCATCTACCTGTGAATTAAGCAGTCCAATATGCTCGATCCTCTGCCAAATCTGCAGAATCGGACCGTTAGTGGTTATCTCTTTTTCATCTTTACTATCTTGGAACATTCAGAATGCCTGCTCAGCTATCTCCTCATGCTCTTCCCGAGCCGCTGTCAAATCTGCTTGAAATTTTTTCACTAAGAAGCTTGTATGAGTCATTCTTCTCAGTGAGGCTCCGAACCTCGGCATCATGCTCCTCCCTGATTCGGAGAAAAGCCTCATGATGCAACATCGAAGCCTGCAAATAAAATAAGAAACATTAGAATTACCTACAACTCTGTGTAAAAGAAGCGGCGAAAACGCCATCAGAAGTTACCTGATTCAAAGCATGTTGGGCCTCGTTGAAAAGACAGGCGGGCATTTAACACTGATTGATCTTCTTCGGTCACCAAGGACCGAAGGTAACTGGCAATCCCCACAGGGGAAGAAAAAATTCGGGTATCCTCGATAAAGTCGGGGACTGTAAAGACGCATAAGATGATCGAGCATTACATACGTCATGGTCGGGATCGATAAAAACATCAGTGTATATCTGATCGAGCTGCTGGGAAATCATATCGTTTCTCGCCACATCCTTTTTCAAGAAACGAGGGGACTATCTGTATACGGTCGAAATAGATTTCCGCCTTCCTACGTTTGAGCGAGTTCGAGTGTTAAAAAGTCGGAATGAGATTTTGGGAGTAAGCTCTGAGGTCGGTACTAACGAACCTCGAGCCCGAAGGTCGCTCGAGGAGGCGGCTCGATAATCCTATCGAGCCCATGACTGAATCGATCCGCAAGGCACTGCTTCGAGGTCGGAAATGCGCGACGCCCATCTCGAAGGTTGAACTCGATCCAAGACCGAAGGGCCCGACCCAGTAATGAGTTCGAGCTAGTATCGAGCTCACAGACAAGAGTCGTTACAACCGCACCAAGAGAGAAAATCTTGGCGGGAATCAAGGAAGAGACAAGTCATCATAGGCTTTCCACTATATATTTTATTTTATTATTTTTTTGTAATGACCCTCTTCTATAAAAGGGGGAGAATTGCAATAGACAAGGGAGAGCTCAGACAAAAAAAAAGACATCTCTTTGTGCTTGTTTTATTTGATCTTATTCAATTTCTCTGTTCATCATTTTCTATCCTCACAGTCAAAATACTTGTATTGTTATTTTTGTATCAAAGGATATTACGTACCCTTAGAACCATACACAAATCTAACGTTATCCGATTTTTTCGGTAAACAATTATACTCTTATTACTTTGTCTTTAAAATGTATGAACGGAAAAATAATTAGCACATAATATAATTTAAAAAAAGCTATTATATGTCTTATATATTACAACATTCTAATATGAAGAACTTGGAAATCTTCTACAAAAAAGAAAGTTGAAATGTAATGTCCTCTATATCTTAATCATATGTGCTATAATCCGAACCAAACTTGGAGGGCATGGAAAAATGTGAAGGAAAGGAATTAGAAAAAAGCAAAAGCTGTGAAAAAGAGAAAAATTTAAAAATAGTCTACGTTCTGTGATTGCAACATTCAGGATAATGTATTAGGAGTAATAAACTGATGTAAAATCAACCTTATTATAGATGGTTTTCTCATCCGAAGAGGCTCAGACAAACCTTAGTTTATATTCACCTCGTACTACTCCTCACAGTCCTTTAAATCTTTACATTGTGCCAGTGACACATCGTTGTTCCGAAAAATACAAAGTCTCCTGAGATTCAAATAAAAAAATGATGTAAATCTCATGATCGGAATTTCAAACTGCAAATTAAAGAGAATAAAAAGACTAACGCTAAGAAACATGTAGAAGAATCGCAACTATAAGAAGCTTCTGGATGAAAAGTACAAATACTTGAACACACAAATAAGTAAAAGAAAAAATTTACCTGACATCCAGTGAATATTTTGAGAAACATACGAGACATTGAGAGGAGAATATTGTGTCCCTTTCTATAGCTCTCGTGAAACTATTGAGTGCTTTGATCGGCTTTACTTAGTTGTGCGTACTATGACAGAAATATTCATTTGATTTTCTAATAAATACATGGCAAGTCTTAATAGAGACGATTGGGTGCTCTTAATTATGAAACGTTATAATGGAGAAGAAGTAGTATCTTGTATGAAACGGTTCTTACGGAAGACACGAATGACTATATTTCATAATGAGTTTTGAATTTGTAATATACATTGAAATTATTAGAATGAGCGGAGAAAATATAAAAAATTGAGAAAAAAGATAAATAGGTTTCCTGGCCTATAAGAGGTGACAAGTCATCATTTCTATTCCCTCAGTTATATATATATAGATCTATCATCTTAATCAATAGAATTGGCATAAGACATGAAATCGCATATATGATGCCTTTCAATTGAACTTAAAAATAATTACTACCACAATTGTAGTTATATGGCCTTAAATTAAGGTGACAAATGCAACAAAAGTGGCCAGTTTTGAAAAATCAACTTCTCAGGTACAAATGCAACGGAAACCTTTTGACATGAAGTTTGACACAACACACGTTCACCAATGTCAACAATCCAATACTCTTCTTTCAATACTAAATATTATTGCCTCACTCATTTTTTAAGTGCACTATGATCTAACTAGTTCAAACTAATATCAAAGAACATGGATACTCAGATCTGCCAACTACGAAATAAACCAAACTACTCGACTACAACAATAAAATGATTACGAGCATGCAGATCTTAGCACTCAAATATTCAGAAACTCCTTTGAATAAAATTGCCCGGAACAAACTAAAAGGCCCATCTTTTCATCATCTTCTATTAAAGAAAAGAACCTGCATTACAAGTATTTGAAAGGTTACCTGAAAATCGAAAATACAGCAGTTACAATAGCATAAATTCAGCAACAGAAGCAGTAGGAACAACAGGGGAAACAACAACAAATCAACAACTTGAGTGACCCAAGAAAACAACCCAGAAAAACGGACGAACTAAAATAGAAAATTCAGCAACTTTTAACAAGGAAAGAACTAAGTAAACTGACTTAGGAACCCCCTTTTTTTGGGACAATTTTTGCTTTCTAAATACTCACTCAACCGCTCTCAAATTTCAGCTCACTTTTGGATGTTCAGTTCTTAAGTTGTGTCTTTTTTTTTTTTCCAGAGTGTAGAAGATCTTTCAATATGTGCCCTAGAGTGTGTGATCCTTTTTCAGTAAGTAAGGATGTGTATTCTAAGTGTAAGAGAGTCCCCTTTATAGGAGAAGAGCAACCCTTTAAATAGGCAAATAAAGTAAGATTTTTTTTGGAAAGATTTTGGTTCACCAAAATTTGTCCAAATGACTGACTTTGTGTGCTAAACACTGTTCAAAATCTATCCAAAAGGTGAAAGGACAGCCTGAAATCTGTTGTGTCAGAAGCAAGGAGAAAAATAAAGTCATTTCAGCCACCCTACTAGTAAAAGGTAGGCTGCTAGTACACAATTTTATGATAAAATAACCTAAACTTCAGATTTTAACCATCAGCACCAAACTACTTGATTTTGAACCAAATCAAACTCAGACGACTAACAATTGACAAAACAGAAATATGATTTCAAATGGAACTAAAACTCTGACTAACTAGATTAAAACAAATTAATTTGTGCAAACTAAACATAGAACAAACAGTTTGATTCACAAACTAATGCTCAAAACAGAACGAGCATCGTTAACACTCGGACGACGACGTTCAACAACTAAATAATTGATTAACTAAGCAAACGATTAAACTGATACACTAAATATTATGTTTAATTAATAATAGTCTAACAAACAACTAAACTAAATAGATAACTAATTAAATAAATCTAACTTGAAACTCTAATTAACAACAAATCCAAAACAGAAAAATTAAAATCAGGAACTAAAATTAAAATCAAGAACTAACCTATTACTACTAAAGAAAATCAGAAATTAAGTAAAGAGATGACGATTATACCTAACGAACGTGCTTGAAGCTGTTCAAGCCACGAGAAGACGTCGGAGATGCCAAGAAGTGGTTGCACGACCATGAAACGCTTATTTCATTTCGGTAGACAACAAATTCAATGAACTTGGTGTCATACCAAAAGGAAATGAGTGTTCTTGGGTCAGAATTAGGCTAAAACAGAGGAGGAGAAGGAGGAGTGCGACAGTAGTGGCGGGTCGGCGGTGAGGTGGATCGCCGGCGGCGACGGTGATTTTGGGGGTGAAATGGATAGGAAAAGATAGGTCTCGCGGAGCTCTATCCATTTATGTATGTGTTGTAGGGTGGTGTTGGCCGGAGTTTCAAGAATTTGGGCCAAAAAGTGGCGGCTAAAGTTTCCTAGATCTAAAATTTAAAGAGTTTGAGGGTGTTTTGAAGGAATTAATTTGGAGATATGGGAAGAGGGAGGTTGTGGAGATTACATGGTGTGAATTTGGAGGTGTTTGGAGGTGGTTCGCCACTGGTGGGTGATTTCTGGCGGCGGCGGAGAAAAGAGAGAGAAGAGAGAGAGAGAAGAGGGGGGAAGAAGAAAGGAATTACGGGAGAAATGGGGGCAAAATTTCAGCATTTCTAAATCTTAAATACCTAGTTGGGAGATTGATTGTAGATCATTGGATGAGGGAGAGATGAATGGATGAGATTTAACATTGATTCACTTAATCAAACGACGTACTTTCATGATGAAACTACGCCGTTTTGGACCAAGTCTTGGCTAGCCATTTGGACTGGGTATAGCCGAATTGGGTTCAAAATTTGGGCCAATTTTGGCCCAATTTTAATTAAAATACACTAGCCCAATCCCTTTCCTAACTAATGAAAATATAGTCTTATTTAGTCCTAAAGAAAATGTACAAGTAGAAAGAAAATCTTTTTGATATATATAATTTAAAGATGCAAACTAAAATATACAAATAAAAGGTAAAAAATATTTTTGGTACTTTTTAATTAAGGAATTCACATAAAAATGCGCAAATAAATTCAAAGAAAAATAAAAAATAGCTAAAATCATCCAAAAGTTATTATTATTATTATTACTAATTGTTTTTTGGAAGAGCGTGCAAATATTAGGTATTCACAATTGCCCCTCTTTGCTCGAGAACATGAATAGTTTTCGTGCAAAGATAGTGAATGCCATGATTAACTCTTGCTTGCATATGACTCTAATGAAAGCATTTTTGAAAAATGTGACCGAACCTTGCTTCTGAGGTTGCCTACATATCTTTGGCTATAAAGGAATCAGGTTCGTGTAGTTCTGAGAAACTTTTGGTAGCTGGGACTACCGGACACTAGAGTTAAGACTGCTACTGCTTGTTGTTGTTGTTGTTGTTACTGTTACTGCTGCTTACATCAAAATGAAAAGAGAAGAGAACTACATATGCCTGCAAGCTAAGAGTTACAAAATTCCTATCTATGAGTCTTGTGGAGTCAAATCTTGATTCTTGACATGCTCGATGGTGTTGACCTTGGATTGGATTTTGATGCTCTTTGAAGAAAAGACTATGAATTATTCTCGATTTCTTGCTTTCCTGATCCGAATTTGAGAGGATGAATCTTGAGACGCCGAGTTGCTGTCACATTATCAAAGCTGACTCCAACTATATTGCGATAGAAAGACTTCTTTCTTATGATGGGAAAGCTGAAACTGCAAGCTTTAATCGTCACTTGTGCTATGTGGCGGGGCCTGCAAAGCCATCAAAAACGAACAAAACGAACAAAATTTTTCTGCCCCAGTTTGGCACTAGGAAAGTTTTGTGAGTTAGAGAAAGCTATAAAGTATCTAATTTGTTGAAATCAAGACAATGGGAGTAGGTTGAACTAACTATGTGAGGATATGCAACCACGAGGGGTAGTACCTTATGTTACCAAAGGAAATGGAATTTAGAGGATGGTACCATGTATTACTGAAAGGGAACATAACCAGGGATTGGCACCCTGTATTACTGTAAAGGAACGTAACCAGGGGCTGGCACCCTGTATTACTGGAAAGAAACGTAACCAAGGGTTGGCATCCTGTTTCACTAGGAAGGAATGTAACCAGGGGTTGGCACCATATATTACAAAGAGGGAACATAACCAGGGTTCGGCACCCTGTATCACCAGAAAGGAATGTAACCAGGGGTTGGCACCCTGTATTACTAAAAGGTGTGTAACCTGAGGTTGGCACCCTATATTACTGAGACGTAATGTAACCAGGGGTTGGTACCCTGTATTACTAAAAGGAATGTAACCAGGGATTGGTACCCTGTATTACTAAAGAGGAATGTAACCACAGGTTGGTACCCTGTATTACCGAAAGGGGTGTAACCAGGGGTTGGTACCTTGTATTATAGAAAGGAGTATAACCAGGGGTTGGTACCCTGTATTACTAAAAGGAATGTAACCAGGGGTTGGTACCCTGTATTACTAAAGAGGAATGTAACCACGGGTTGGTACCCTGTATTACTAAAGAGGAATGTAACCAGGGGTTGGTACCTTGTATTACCGAAAGGAGTGTAACCAGGGGTTAGTACCCTGTATTACAGAAAGGAGTGTAACTAGGGGTTGGCAACCTGTATTACTGAAAGGAGTATAACCAGGGGTTGGCACCCTGTATTACAAAAAGAAGTGTAACCAGAGGTTGACACCCTATATTACTGAAAAGGAATATAACCTGGGGTTGATACCCTGTATTACTAAAAGGAATGTAACCAGGGGTTGGTACCCTGTATTACTAAAGAGGAATGTAACTAGGGGTTGGTACCCTGTATTACCGAAAGGAATGTAATCAGGGGTTGGCACCCTATATTACTAAAAGGTGTGTAACTAGGGGTTGACACCCTGTATTACTGAAAGGAGTGTAACCTAGGGTTGGCACCCTATATTACTGAGACGTAATGTAACCAGGGGTTGGTACCCTGTATTACTGAAAGGAATGTAACTAGGGGTTGGTACCCTGTATTACCGAAAAGAGTGTAACCAGGTGTTGGCACCCTGTATTACTAAGAAGGAATGCAACTAAGGGTTGGTACCCTCTATTATGGATAAAATTCTCAATCCCTCTAAGCGAAAGGGTTCTACCTAAGTTAAGCTAACATAAAACAAGCCTGAGCAAAAAGTACTTCTACCCGAAAACATAAGCTGGAACCGCCTAGGCAAAAAAGTTCTACCTGAGTTAAGCTACGTAAAACATGTTGAGCGAAGAGTATTTCTATCTGAAACTATGAGTTGGATCCCCCTGGGTGAAAATGTACTATCTGGGTTAAGCTAGAAAATTGGGAGGTATGAACACTAGTGATGCATGCTGCAAATAAAAAGAAAAATGGAGATTTTAAGGAGCTTACGTTTGGTGACATTCGTCCTTTGAGAATCGCCATTCTGCACTGCTTTGATCCTGCTTCAAACAAAGAAAAATTTATGATTTTTTAAAGTAGTGGTCGGTTTGTGGCCTTGATGCCATGAGTAGTTTGAATTCACGGTCACTCCGTTGTCGAAGAACTGATTTTGTCAGCGTGATACCGAGGTGCTCGGATACTCTGTATCGCTTTCTGGAGACATTGTCTTTCTAATGTTTCCCCAGGCTGTTTCATACCCAGATGTCCATGGTACCGCTAATACTTGTCCCTAAGGCAACGCAATTTTCCTTTAAAATCAAACTTAGTTATCTTGCACCCCGGACCAATTTATGTTTGTAGTGCTTATCAACTTTTCCCATGAAGCAAGTCTTGCTTAGGTGACCATTTCAGTTTCTTTGAGACACTTTGTCTGCCTTATCAAAAGAGATCACAAATGGATTCCTGCATTCGTCATTGCTGTATATGCTCCAAATTGTGCTCGGTATTACGGGGAAACTGTAGCATGTTTTACAGCCATTTCTTTGCTTTACTTTTGATGCAAGATTAGATCGAAAGGGAATCAAAGAAAGATTATGGGAAAAACAGAAGAGCCATTGAAAGTTAAAAAAAAGGAATTGTGTCTAAACAAAAGGTGTCCCTTCTGGGGAGAGGAAAATGGAGACTTATCTGGAGGCATGTGTCGACTTCAATAAATCATGATATGCATTTTGGACTGGACGCATGATCCATTTGAGCTGTCTAATTCTCAAAATCTGTCCCAAATGATCATCTTGAAACTGTCTTGGTTGTGCTCATGCAGGAATATCGAAGACCCGCATTCAGCTAGTAGCGCCCTTTGCGGGTTTTTGCTAACTAACCTCTCTTATTTCTCTACTCATCATCGTCGTATGGTGCCCATCTGGGTTTTCACCAATAAGTTTCTCTCATTTCTCTTCTCATCGTCGCCTTACAGTGCCTATATGGGTTTTCACCGATAAGACTCACTCATTTCTTTTTTTTCTTTTTGTTTTTGACTAAGATACTGCATGCGGAAGGTTGCCCAACGCTCTTGGTATGGATACTTCAAACATTCTCAAAGATCGATCAGCAGTTCCTAATAGGGAAAAGGCAAAAAGAACCTTGAACTGAATTACAACTTTTGTAGACACTTTTATAGGAAAAAAACATAAAATAAAACAAACTTCTACCCCAGTTTTGGAGTATTGAGAATACGGATTTTCGTTGTGATGGGACTGAACCCAAGGTAAGGCTGCCTACGTATCCTTTCGAAATCAGGTCGAACGTAGTTCAATGAACTCAGAAGGTTTGCTGTATGATTCTTTTTTTCGCTTGCAAGTACACGGGTTCCAAAAGAGTGAAAACGAAGAAGACAAATATGGCTCAAAAGGGTTAACAAAAGGGTGACA
This sequence comes from Nicotiana tabacum, assembly GCF_000715075.1. NCBI lineage: Eukaryota > Viridiplantae > Streptophyta > Magnoliopsida > Solanales > Solanaceae > Nicotiana > Nicotiana tabacum. The sequence continues at coordinate 94,506,879 of NC_134094.1, forward strand.
CCTATTTGGGATAGAGACCAATAATAGCCTTCGTCATCTCGATTTGACAAAATAATGCGTGAAAGTTCTGCAGTGGGTAAATATCAAGCATAATATCTTTTGACTGCATCTGCATTAATCGTCATGTCTGGTATCCGTCCTTCTTTATCTACCAAGTGCAAGGCCCCTTTTGGTAACACTTTCTTGATGATGTAGGGTCCTTGCCAGTTCAAGGCGAACTTTCCTTTAGCTTCTACTTGGTATGAAAGAATGCATTTCAAAATGAGTTGACCTACCTCTAAGTGTTGTGGACGCACTTTATTATTGTAAGCGCGTGCCATTCTTTGCTGGTATAATTGGCCGAAACATACTGCTGCTAGCGTTTTTCATCAATCAGCATTAGTTGTTCTAAATGGGTCTTTACCCATTCTGTATCTTCAATCTCCGATTCCACAATGATCCGGAGAGACAGAATTTCGACTTCCGCTGGTCCGTTCCGTATACCAACAGATAAGGAGTTGTACCAACAGATGCGCGAGCAGTCGTGCGGTATCCCAAAAGAGCAAAAGGCAACTTTTCATGCCATTGTCTGGAACCTTGGATAGTCTTTCTAAGAATCTTCTTGATGTTCTTGTTTGTCGATTCAACGGCTTTATTGGCTTTTGGCTGGTAAGGGGTAGAATGACGATGCACAATTTTAAATTGCTCGCATACCTCCTTCATCAAATGACTATTTAGATTGGCTGCATTGTCAGTGATAATGGTCTTTGGAATACCAAAGCGACAGATGATGTTTGAATGAACAAAGTCTACCACTGCTTTCTTGGTGACTGCTTTGAAAGTGACGGCCTCCACCCACTTGGTGAAGTAATCAATTGCAACCAAATTGAATCTATGCCCATTTAAAGCCTTGTGCTTGATTGGCCAAATAACATCCATTCCCCAAGTAATGAAAGTCCAAGGAGAGGACATGGGATGCAACTCCGAAGGAGGCGAGTGAATCAGGTCACCATGAATATGGCATTGGTGACACTTGCGAACAAAACTGAAGCAATCTCACTTCATTGTAAGCCAATAATACCCTGCCCACAGAATCTTCTTCGCCAAAACATATCCATTCATGTGAGGTCCGCATACCCCCGAATGCACTTCACTCATGGTCCGCTTAGCTTCTGTGGCATCTACGCATCTCAACAAGTTCAAATCTGGGGTCCTTTTGTACAAAATTTCCCCATTCAGGAAGAAACCGTCGGCGAGCTGCCTTATAGTTCTTTTTTGATCTCCCTTGGCATGCTATGGGTATTCTCTTGTTTTTAGGAATCGTTTTATGTCATGATACCATGGTTCACCATCTGATTCTGTCTCAATTGTATTGCAGTAACCGTGTTGATTCTGAACTTGGATTTCTAGTGGATCGATATGAGTGTTGCCCCGATAAGAGAGCATCGAGGCTAAAGTAGCCAAAGCATCGGCTAGCTCATTGTGAAACCTGGGAATGTACCTGAACTCGATGGATTTGAATCTTTTTCTCAAGTCTTGCACACATTGTCTGTATGGAATAAGCTTGATGTCTCGAGTATCCCATTCGCCATGGGCTTGCCGGATAAGCTAGTCGGAATCTCCCATAACTAATAGTTCATGCACATCCAGATCGAGGGCCATTTTCAGACCCATGATACATGCTTCGTATTCTGCTGTATTATTGGTACAGAAGAACCGAAGTCGGGCCGTTGCAGGGTAATACTGTCAAATAAGTGAGATGAGGATTTCCCCGATCCCAATTCCTTTGATATTGATAGCTCCATCAAAATACATTTTCCATACAGGTTTGTCGTCTAGAACTGCTTCCTCTATTGAGTTGACCTCTTCGTCTGGGAAGTATGTGGTAAGTGGCTTGTACTCATCATCAACTGGATTTTCTGCCAAATGATCGGCCAAATCATGTGCTTTCATCGCGGTGCGAGTGACATAGACGATGTTGAACTCTGTGAGCAGGATTCGCCATTTTACGAGCCTTCTAGTGGGCATTGGCTTTTGGAAGATGTACTTCAGAGTATCCATTCTGGATATGAGGTAAGTAGTGTAGGCCAAAAGATAATGTCTCAACTTTTGAGCGACCCAAGTCAAGGAACAATATGTCATTTCTAAAAGGGTGTACTTAACCTTATAATTGGTGAACTTCTTGCTCAAATAATAGATTGCATGTTTCTTTTTGCATGTTGCATCATGTTGCCCCAGAATGCATCCAAAGGAATTATCCATCACCGATAGATATAAAAACAAAGGCCTACCAGGTTCAGATGGGACCAGTACTGGGGGTTTTGACAGATAATCTTTGATCCTGTCAAAAGCATTTTGGCAATCGTCCGTCCACTTGATAGCAACATCCCTTTTCAACAACTTAAAGACGGGCTCGCACGTGGTTGTGAGCTGAGCAATGAACCTACTGATGTAGTTCAACCTCCCGAGCAAACTCATGACTTCCTTTTTGTTCTTCGGGGGTGGTAGATCTCAAATGGACTTTCTATTAGATGGATCCAATTCGATGCCTCTCCGGCTGACTATAAAACCGAGGAGTTTCCCAGATGGAACCCCAAATACACACTTGGCTGGATTAAGCTTAAGGTCATAACTTCGAAGCCGTTTAAAGAACTTTTTCAAATCGCGCACGTGATCAGCCTGTGTCTTTGATTTTATGATGACATCATCGACATATACTTCAATATCTTTATGCATCATGTCGTAAAAAATGGTGGTCATGGACCTCATGTAAGTTGTCCATGTATTCTTTAAACTGAATGTCATGACCCTGTAACAATAAGTACCACATGGAGTGGTGAAAGCGGTCTTTTCTGCTTCATCCTCATCCATTAGAATCTGATGGTATCCAACATAGCAATCCATGAACCACTGTATCTCATACTTTGCGCAATTATCTATAAGAATGTGGATGTTTGGCAAAGGTAAATTATCCTTCGGACTTGTTTTGTCCAGGTCTTTGTAGTTAACACAGACTCTAGTTTTTCCATCCTTCTTTGGCACAGGCATAACATTGCGACCCAGGTGGTATATCGGATAGCTCTGACCACATTGGCGCTTAGTTGCTTCATTATTTCCTCTTTGATTTTGTCACTCATGTCTGTTTTAAATTTTCGTTATTTTTGTTGGACTGGTGGAAAATCAGGATATGTGGGAAGCTTATGAACCACTAGATCAATACTTAAACCCGACATATCATCATAAGACCAAGCAAACACATCTCTGTATTCAAATAAAAGTTAAATCAAGGCATCTTTGATTTTTTGTTCAGCGTGAATGCTTATCTTTGTTTCTCTAACTTCTTCCTGACTTCCGATATTAATTGGCTCGGTTTCATTGAGGTTGGGCTTAGGCTTGTTTTCAAATTATTCCAACTCTCTTTTTATTTCCTCAACAGCCTCAACTTCATCATACTCAACCTCTTGATGCATTATTTCGAAATTAGACAGCTTTTTAAGATCTGGGCGTGAATTCTGCATGCATGTCATGTTATTAAAGTCGGCATTAATAAAACTGAAATGGAAACAAAATGACAAGAATTAGGAAAAAGAAAAAGATACAAAACTTAATAGAAACTGAACTGCATTTCATTGAATTTGAAATGATAGAAGGGTTAACAACAAAACAATGATACTGAGATGTTTAGATTACAACCCTGAAAGTAACCCAAAGTACAAAAAAAAAAGCTGCAAAAGCAAACTACCAAGTCTCCTTCCTTGTGGGGAGAGGAGTTTCTTTCCAGTTGTTGAGCATGGTGCCTCGGACCATTAGTTATATATCGACACGACTAGTGCCTTCACCAGCCTGGATCATATTCAATTCAGAAAATATCTGACTGAGGCTATGGCAAATTTCATCAATGTTTGTCTGTGCAGAGGAATTTTGACCCTCTTAGAGACGTGGCTTGAAAATAAATTTAGAAAATGTGAGGGATAGGTTGTTGCAAGACCCATCCATACTTTTTGCGGTGCTTGGCTTTGTCTTCGTCTGCTTGTGTTGGCCTGAAGCCTAAACCAAAAGTAACTTGGTTACTGAACTGAGAAATGGGCTCCAGAATTCCTTGCAATGATGTCCCCAAGCCTTTTCCTATCTTATCATAAGTGCAGCCACCATTACAGATATGGCAGAAAGACGAGGATGCAGAATGGGCTTTCCTTCCTCAACATGGTCCATATCAACTACTTCAAAAGCCTGATAGACAATGGACTCACACCCTTTCCTAGCCTCAATACATGGGATTAACAGGTCTTTATAAATGGACGACTCGTCTTCCCCGTGAACAATAATTTCTTACCTGTCATGTTCAAATTTGAGCATCTGATACAAGGTCGATGGAACAGCTCGGGCCTTATGGATCCATGGCCTTCCAAGAAGAAAGTTATCAGAAGTTTTCATGTCCACTACTTGGAAGACAATTTCAAAATCAACAAGCCCAATCATCATGGTGAGGTTGATCTCCCCAATGGTATATCTCGTTGAGTCCATCAAAAGCCCGGATGCGAACATTGCAGGGTCGGATTCTATCTGTATTGATCTTCATGCTTTGCAAGGTAGAGAGAGGGAATACATCTACGCTCGAGCCTCCATCAACCATGACTCGCTTTATATAATGCCCCTCACATTTGACAATCAGGTGCAAAGCCCTATTGTGCCCGTCTCCCTTTTAGGGAATCATCATCAGTAAAGGAGATTATGTTCACCTCAAAAAATCTGTTGGCCATCTTCCCTAACTGATTCACGGTGATCTTCTCTGAGATATGTGCCTTGTTCAGGATTTTGATTAGTACATGGGCATGCTCTTCTGAGTGTATGAGCAGATATAACAGAGAGATTTGGGCAGGAGTCTTTCTCAGCTGGTCAATGATTGAGTAATCATGAACTTTCATCTTTTTCAAAAATTCTTCCGCCTCTTCTTTAGTGACTGGTTTCTTTATTGGCAATTGGCCTTCTCTTATTTGCTTGGCCTTTCTCAACTCTTTTGGAGAGTAACACCTCCCCGATCGAGTCAAACCTCCAGTTTTCCCCACTTCTTCTATGATTTCCTTGCCCTTGTAGGTTACTACAGTTTTGTTGTAGTTCCAAGGAATGGTTTTCGTGTTTGTCACACGGGGTTGTATGGCAGACTTGATTATGATCGGCTATGTTTAACCCTTCGTACCGCCCTGATTCTGCCTTCTGATGGGGTGACCTCCAAGGACATACACCTTTGGGCTTGGAACATAGGAGCGAATTTCCAACCTCGAGATTTTTGGAACAAATAAAGTTGCCTTCCCTGAGCTCTGGGCGCCTTTCACAATCAATGGCAGATCTCGGCTTGGACTTACTTCCAGTCTTGTTCCTTCTTGAATCGTTCCTACTGTAATTTCTACTCGGCCAACCGGCTTGTATTCTTGATCTCGGCCACTCATTCCCACAAAATGAACATCGTTGTGTGTTGGCAACGGGTTGTTTGTAACATTAGTAGGGTCTTTGCCATTTGCTACCACAATCAACTTTTCTGCGATGAGTCTTTCTATGGCTCTTTTCAGAGTCCAATAGTCATCAGTGTTATGCCCTGGGGCACCTGAATGATCTTCATAGCTAGCATTTGCTTGAAATCCATGTGAATCGGGATGCATATTGTGGGGAGCAATGGGTCTAATCACGCCCATCTACTTTAGCTTCTGGAATAGACTAGGGTATGATTCAGCCAATGGAGTGAATTTTTCCACCGGCCTCTGCTCTCGACCATAATCTTGCCTGGGACGAGCATTGTAGGGTGCCCGAAAATTTTGCTGCTAAGGTCGGGGATCCTTGGAGCTGGTGCCCGTACCTATTGATTGGGAGGCCGAGCATAGGATTGAGCATTTAACATTGTATATTATGGTGGGCCACAGAGTACTGAGTAATTGGTAGGGGATAATAATGTTGAGGATAGCTGGATTGCCCCTGCTGAACTTGCGCATAAGTGTGTGATGCCACCATTACAGATGTGGCAGAAAGGCGAGGATGCAGAATGGGTTTTCCTTCCTCAACATGGTCCATAACAACCACTTCAAAAGCCCGATAGACAATGGACTCACACCCTTCCTTTGCCTCAATAGAGGGGATTAACGGGTCTTTATAAATGGACGACTCGTCTTCCCCGTGAACAATAATTTATTTCCTGTCATGATCGAATTTGAGCATCTGATACAAGGTCGATGGCACAGCTCGGGCCGTATAGATCCATGGCCTTCCAAGAAGAAAGTTATAAGAAGTTTCCATGTCCACTACTTGGAAAACAATTTCAAAATCAACAATCCCAATCATCATGGTGAGGTTGATCTCCCCAATGGTATCTCTCGTTGATCCATCAAAAGCCCGGATGCGAACATTGCTGGGTCGGATTCTATCTGTATTGATCTTCATGATTTGCAAGGTAGAGAGAGGGCATACATCTATGCTCGAGCCTCCATCAACCATGACTCTCTTTATATAATGCCCCTCATATTTGACAATCAGGCGCAAAGCCCTATTGTGCCCGGCTCCCTCTTCGGGAAGTTCATCATCATTAAAGGAGATTCTGTTCACCTCAAAATATCTGTTGGCCATCTTCCCTAACTAATTCATGGTGGTCTTCTTTGAGACATGTGCCTCGTTCAGGATTTTGATTAGTACATGGGCATGCTCTTCTGAGTGTTTGAGCAGATATAACAAAGAGATTTGGGTAGGAGTCTTTCTCAGCTGGTCAATGATTGAGTAATCATGAACTTTCATCTTTTTCAAAAATTCTTCCGCCTCTTCTTTAGTGACTGATTTCTTTATTGGCAATTGGCCTTCTCTTATTTGCTTGGCCTTTCTCAACTCTTTTGGAGAGTAACACCTCCCCGATCGAGTCAAACCTCCAGTTTTCCCCACTTCTTCTATGATTTCCTTGCCCTTGTAGGTTACTACAGTTTTGTTGTAGTTCCAAGGAATGGTTTTCGTGTTTGTCACACGGGGTTGTATGGCAGGCTTGATTATGATCGGCTATGTTTAACCCTCCGTACCGCCCTGATTCTGCCTTCTGATGGGGTGACCTCCAAGGACATACACCTTTGGGCTTGGAACATAGGAGCGAATTTCCAACCTCGAGATTTTCGGAACAAATAAAGTTGCCTTCCCTGAGCTCTGGGCGCCTTTCACAATCAATGGCAGATCTCGGCTTGGACTTACTTCCAGTCTTGTTCCTTCTTGAATCGTTCCCACTGTAATTTCTACTCGGCCAACCGGCTTGTATTCTTGATCTCGGCCACTCATTCCCACAAAATGAACAATGTTGTGTGTTGGCAGCAGGTTATTTGTAACATTAGGAGGGTCTTCGCCATTTGCTACCACAATTAACTTTTCTGCGATGAGTCTTTCTATGGCTCTTTTCAGAGTCCAACAGTCATCAATGTTATGCCCTGGGGCACCTGAATGATATTCACATCTAGAATTTGCTTGAAATTCACGTGAATCAGGATGCATATGGTGGGGAGCAATGGGTCCAATCACGCCCCTCTGCTTTAGCTTCTGGAATAGACTAGAGTATGATTCAGCCAATGGAGTGAATTATTTGCTGCTGCGGTCGGGGGATCCTTGGAGATGGTGCCCGTACCTGTTAATTGGGAGGCCGAGCATAGGATTGAGCATTAAACACTGTATACTGTGGTGGGCCACAAAGTACTGAGTAACTAGCGGGGTATAATAATGTTGAGGGTAGCTGGATTGCCCCTGCTGAACTTCTGCATAAGGGTGTGATGCCCTTATTTGAACTTCCCTGGATCCGAAGTCATCATGGACCCTTCATCTCTCTTCTTTCTATTTGCCAAACTTCCTGATCCATTTTGGATAGCTTGGGTGGTGGCTTTGAGAGCAGCTTGACTTACAATTATGCCAGTCTTGAGGCCATTTTTGACCATCTCTCCTATTTTGATTGCTTCCGCAAAAGGTCTACCCATCGCAGACATCATGTTTTGAAAGTAGTCAGGTTCTTGAGCCTCCAGAAAAATAGTGATCAACTCGTGGTTATCCATAGGTGGCTGAACTATAGCCGTTTTCTTCCTCCACTTGATTGCATACTCTCTAAAGCTTTCAGTCATTTTTTCTTCATATTGGAAAGGGAATTGCGATCCGGCGCAATATCAATGTTGTATTGAAATTGTTTGACGATGGCCTGGGCCATGTTGTCCCAGATATGCCAGTGAGAGAGATACTGGTCAATGAACCATTCGGAGGCTACCCCCACAAGACTTTCCCAAAATAAGCCATCAGCAATTCTTCTTTTTCCCCCTGTACCCCTCAGTTGGTTGCAGTACATTTTCAAGTGGGGGATAGGGTCACCGTGTCCATCATACTTCTCAAATATTGGGGTCTCTAACCCTGGTGGAAAATGGATGTGAGGGAACATGCATAAATCACTGAATGAAACACTTTTGTGACCACCTAGTCCTTGTATGTTCTTTATATTCTGTTCAAGACTTTTCATTTTCCTGGCCATCTCATCCGGCTCAACCGTCTTGCCAGGCTTTTCATTTTCCACTGATGACTCGTACTGAGGAATCTAATTGTATGGAGCCGAAACCCTGAAAGCCATATTTGGAGAGTATTATTGGCCATCATAAGCATGAGATGGTGGCTCGTTAATTGGCCTCGTCACAGGAGGTGGTGGTGGGATTGTGTATACCGGTGCGCCAGACACGACTAGAGGAGTGTTCCAGACTGGTGCGACTGGAGGTCGCATATTAGAGGTACCAGGAGCAGCATAGAGGCTTTATTTTGGCATATACCCTGGTGGTAGAATGTGGTCGCTCGTTACATGGAGCGGTGGTTGAGTAGCCAGGGGTACGGTGGAAGTTTCCTTTGAGGGACCCCGGGGTAGAGGCTGACCAGACACCCAAGCTTGATATACATCGGACAATTGTTGTTTCAATTTTCTTATTTCCTCCGACTCCTGTTCAACTGACTGACCCTGGGGGTCGTCACTGACCAACTTGATCTCATCATCGTTAGTCATTACTACTATTCCCTTAGATCTGGTGAAGTAATGGTGTGTTGCTAGTTTCACCACAAACCAACCATCTTAAGCTTACTATATAAGAGACAACAAACGTGTAAGGGTTAAGCATTTTATATATATGAATCACACGTAATATGCCATGCTTCTATCATTGTCACTATTTCTAACATGCTTTTGGAGGCTTCATGCTTCATTCCGGCTTATCAGGTTGCTTCTTATTGACGCTATTATCTTCCTCTCTCCTTTTTTCTTTTCACTCATGCCTCATTTTGATCCCTCGTCTTAGAATCATTAAAAAATATTTTGATCGAACCTTTTGTGGGCTGCCTACGTATCATGTTGCCGCATGAATCAGATAATTACGTAGTTCAAGGATGTAAGAAATAAAATAGATAAACTAACTCTTTTTTTTTAATATACAATTAATCCGACAAAATCTCCAAGCAACGAAAATATTTTCATTTGTTTTGGGAATTGGTGAAATAAAGACTTCTAAAGAAGAATGAAAATATTTTTGGATTTTTATTTTTATTTTTTGAATTTTGGGAGAAAGACATTTTTTTTAAAAAGGAAGAAAATATTTTGGATTTTTGGATTTTACGTCTCAAAGAAAAACTTCTAAAGAAGGAATTAAAGGAAAATATCTTTTTGGATTTTTAAAAAATTGGGGGGCCGGAACCGATGAATTTTGCCTACGTATCTCACATCCGGTGAGAATCAGACCCGCATAGTTCGGTGAAATCGAGTATCCTTCTCTTTTGATATTTATAAAAATTAATCTTTACACCTCACGCCAGACTACTACAAAATCTTAGTAAAAAAGAGATTATTTGTACTAAACTAGGAGAATAAGTTTTTTTTATTTTTTTATTTTTTTTTAAAATTTCGCTCAACTAATTTTCTAAAGTCGGTCAAAAATGCAAGCAAGCCTTCCAAATGATGTAACAAGTAGCACATAAGTGAACATGATGGTCTCAAAAAGGATACCTGTCTTATACGGACTCGACCCCTGTGCCGAGTTTCGCTAAGTCAAATGCATGTGATGAAAATAAAGCGAACCTACTAGGGATATCCGGCATGAGATTTGTTCTTTTAGATTTAAATCCTAGTGGAGAAGGTATCTAGACTAGCTTACTCGAGCGGACAACTCGAGCCGAGGAGGGTTAGCGTACCGGTAGCATTGCTTTCCGGCATAGCTGGTGGTGCTCCCCACCTAAAACATGTGTGACTAGAATCCTTCACTGGGTGACAAGCACCACGGCTATCTCAAAAAACTAGGCTATGCCAAGCAAATGCCCAATTTTAATTTCAAAAAGACTCAGAGAGGGTGCGTGAGAAGATAATTTATATGTTCAATTCAACAATATCAAAGCGGTAAAAAGTAGATAAGTAACACATTAGCCCCAAATAAATCACAGTATATACAAAATTAATAAAGCCAAAAAAAGTCAATGTACAAGCTCGAATTCTTGAATTCCCCATCAGAGTCGACAGAGCTGTCACACTTCTTTTCTACCCCCCAAAAAGATATGTGTTATGTTATGGATTGTGGGTTAAAGAGTTTTTCCAATTAAAGTGACCAACTTGAGTAGGGATTATTTTATTTACATAGTCGCTACTTGAAATTAATTTTTTGGTGTTCCAAGTCACCTTTTATTTGAATCCCTAGTCAAAGGAAGGTTTGACTCTATTATTAATTAGTCTGCGAAAATAAAGTGCGGGTAAGGAATTCTGTTGGCCGGAAAGAAGGTGTAAGGCATTCCCGAGTCCCGTGGTTCTAGCACGATCACTTTTTTGACTTAAACTTTGCTTGAATTATTTTTGGACAAATTGTGATTTATATAATTTTTTATATTATACCTATCCGCATTTATTTCTAGATTTTTAGAAAAATTAAAGAAAATTTTGAATAATAAGATGTCGTAACCAAACTACGCAAGCGAATGCGTGATCGAGACGAAATTTTTTAATTTTCTCATAACAGCGCTACGCAAGCGAATCCGCAGTTATGAGAAGGATTATAAGTACATTATTACTTTTGAAAAAATTACTACACTTGAAGAAATTAATTAAATATCAACTATCGCGCTACGCAAGCGAATCCGCGATTTTAGCGAAAGGATTTATTAAATTAGAAATTAATTAAAGCTATTGAATTTGGTATGAAATTAATGAATTAATTGAAGGTTAAACATCACGCTACGCAAGCTAGTTCGTGAATGAAAAAGTTAAAGTATGCCTATTAGTGCCTAGCATTTAAATTATTTGGTACTTAATTATTTGCGAAAAATTGTCTCAAGTTATTTGTCCAACTATTATGAAAGTGTAGACCAATTTGTTTGCAAGTAGTTGAAAAGACGGGTTATCTCACTTTGAGGATAGGCTAATTTGTTTGTTTTTATTTTATAAAAAAATAGGCCACCACACGTGCAAATTCTAAAGGCTCCACATAAGTTTTCCTTGAAAGGTCACTTTTTTATTTAAATTAATGGGCACTTTTCTCTTTTCTGCCTTTAGTTATTTCAATAGGCTTTTTCTTATCACTTTCAAAATTCTAATCCAAGCCAATAAGTACTAGTCATCATCCACTATTAAAGAAATCTTTCATCTTAATCAATAGAATTGGCATAAGATATGAAATCGCATATATGATGCTTTTCAATTGAACTTAAAAAAACAATTACTACCACAATTGTAGCTATTTGGCCTTAAATTAAGGTGGCAAATGCAAAAAAAAGTGACCAGTTTTGAAAAATCAACTTCTCAGGTACAAATGCAACAGAAACCTTTTGACATGAAGTTTGACACAACACAGGTTCACCAATGTCAACAGTCCAATACTCTTCTTTCAATACTAAACATTATTGCCTCACTCATTCTTTAAGTGCACTATGATCTAAGTAGTTCAAACTAACATCAAAGAACATGGATACTCAGATCTGCCAACTACAAAATAAACCAAACTACTCGACTGCAACAATAAAATGATCACGAGCATGCAGATCTTAACACTCAAATATTTAGAAACTCCTTTGAATAAAATTGCTCGGAACAAACTAAAAGGCCCATCTTTTCATCATCTTCTATTAAAGAAAAGAACCTGCATTACAAATGTTTGAAAGGTTACCTGAAAAGCAGAAATACAGCAGTAACAGTAGCAGAAATTCAGCTACAGAAGCAGTAGGAACAGCAGGGGAAACAATAGCAAATCAATAACTTGAGTGACCCGAGAAAACAGCCCAGAAAAACCGACGAACTAAAGCAGAAAATTCAGTAACTTTTAACAAGGAAAGAACTAAGTAAACTGACTTAAGAACCCCTTTTTTTTGGACAGTTTTTGCTTTCTCAATACTCACTCAACCACTCTCAAATTTCAGCTCACTTTTAGATGTTCAGTTCTTAAGTTGTGTCTTGTTTTTTTTTTCCTTTTTCAGTGAGTAAGGATGTATATTTTATGTGTAAGAGAGTCCCCTTTATAAGAGAAGAGCTGCCATTTAAATAGGCAAATAAAGTCAGATTTTTTTGGAAAGATTTTGGTTCACCAAAAGTCTGTCCAAAAGACTAACTTTTTGTGCTAAACATTGTTCAAAATTTGTCCAAAAGGTTAAAGGACAGCCTGAAAATCTGTTGTGTCAGAAGCAAGGAGAAAAATAAAGTCATTTCAGCCACTCTACTAGTAAAAGGTAGGCTACTAGTACACTATTTTATGATAAAATAACCTAAACTTCAGATTTTAACCATCAGCACCAAACTACTTGATTTTGAACCAAATCAAACTCAAACGACTAACAATTAACAAAACAGAAACAAGCCTTTAAATGGAACTAAAACTCAAACTAACTAGATTAAAATAAATTGATTTGTGCAAACTAAACATAGAACAAACAACTGGATTCACAAACTAATGCTCAAAACAGAACGAGCATCGTTAACATTCAGACGATGAAATTCAACAACTAAGCAAACGATTAAACTGATACACTAAATATTATGTTTAATTAATAATAGTCTAACAAACAACTAAACTAAATAGAGATAACTAATTAAATAAATCTAACTTGAAACTCTAGTTAACAACAAACCCAAAACAGAAAAATTAAAATCAGGAACTAAAATTAAAATCAAGAACTAACCTATAACTACTAAAGAAAATCAGAAATTAAGTAAAGAGATGATGATTATACCTAACGAGCGTGCTTGAAGCTGTTCAAGCCATGAGAAGACGTCGGAAGAAGTGGTTGCACGACCATGGAACGCTTATTTCATTTCGGTAGACAACAATTTCAATAAACTTGGTGTCATACCAAAAGGAAATGAGTGTTCTTGGGTCGGAATTAGGCTAAAACAGAGGAGGAGTGCGACAGTAGTGGCGGGTCGGCGGTGAGGGTGGATGGCCGGCAGCGACGGAAATTTTGGGGGTGAAATGGGTAGGAAAAGATAGGTCTCGCGGAGCTCTATCCATTCATGTATGTGTTGTAGGGTAGTGTTGGCCGGAGCTTCAAGAATTTGGACCAAAAAGTGGCGGCTAAAGTTTCCTAGATCTAAAATTCAAAGAGTTTGAGGGGGTTTTGAAGGAATTGATTTGGAGATATGGGAAGAGGAGGTTGTGGAGATTACATGGTGTGAATTTAGAGGTGTTTGGAGGTGGTCCGCCACCGGTGGGTAATTTCTGGCGGCGGCGGAGAGAAGAGAGAGAAGAGAGAGAGAGAGAGAGAGAGAAGAGGGAGGAAGAAGAAAGGAATTACGGGGGAAATGGGGGCAAAAGTTCAGCATTTCTAAATCTTAAATACCTAGTTGGAAGATTGATTGTAGATCATTGGATGAGGGAGAGATGAATGGATGAGATTTAACATTGATTCACTTAATCAAACGACGTACTTTCATGATGAAACTACGCCGTTTTGGACCAAGTCTTGGCCAGCCATTTTGGATTGGGTATGGCCGAATTGGGCTCAAACTTTGGGCTAATTTTGGCTTAATTTTAATTAAAATACACTAGCCCAATCCCTTTTCCATCTAATGAAAATATAGTCTTATTTAGTCCTAAAGAAAATGTACAAGTAGAAAGAAAATCTTTTTGGTATATATAATTTAAAGATGCAAACTAAATACACAAATAAAAGGTAAAAAATATTTTTAGTACTTTTTAATTAAGGAATTCACATAAAAATGCGCAAATAAATTCAAAGAAAAACAAAAAAATAGCTAAAATCATCCAAAAGTTATTATTATTATTATTATTACTATTTTTTTTTTTGGAAGAGCGTGCAAAAATCAAGTATTCATAACCACATTTTTCTGTATATTGCTCTGCACGCGCTGTGGCTGTTAAACTGACCATAGAAGTTATAGTGTTTGCAGGCACTTCTACAAATAAATAACAGCAGGGGAATTGAATTAAAAAGAAAGGAAATCTTCCTAGTATACGTTCATTATCATACATATGTACATATTTTAATTTCCTCTGAGCAATCATTTACGGAGTCATCTAAGATGGAAAATAACACTATTGACAAACAACACTTCTCTATAGTCTATAGTTACAAGCAGAAGCCAAAGCTAATGATATTGAGATTGACAACACATTTGCTACATGTAGAATTTCAGGCTGCCTCTAGTATGCCATAATACACTGTCGATGAAGTTGAATAGATTGAACTATAAAGAAATGGCCTTACGGTTTAGAGCCATTACACTCCAATTGCAAGACTACGGTTCTGCTGAATCTGAATTGCTTAGACTGCAATTGGTTATCGGATGAGGTGATCTTATCATGAAGCTCTCAACGAAAGCTAGCAACTGCATAAGCATCGATCATGTTATATTTGAAATCCTTCAGGACCAACATTTCATGAGCTCCAATACACGAATGTTTATCCAGCATGCTCGAGATAGTATATACACACAAGAAATGAGAAATGGAGCTCAAAATGACACTAATTGAAATGAAAACTTTCACACTTTTAGGCCTCAGCAATGCATATTTACTAACAATAGACTGAGATCTTTAAATGGGAACAATCAAACTTTTCACCAAGGAGCCTTAGAATTTCATGTTGTTTAGCTTTAATCATTTTTATACATGCATTTCCTGTTCTCTACTGATAAGAGGAGGCAATAGGAAAGGAAATTGAAGATACCATTCAGAAACCAAAATACTTACTAAAGCAAAGGCAGCACAGGCTAGACCAAATCCTGGGAAATGAAAGGGTGCACGTTCTGATAGAAATAAAGCTGGAAACAATTGCCACCTTGATCAGATTAAATTGACTTATACCGATGACACGGGGGGTGAAAAAGATAATCCCATTTTAGCTACCTGTTAAAGGACTAAAAATAAATGGGGAAACTACGCTTGCAAAGGAACATATGCCTGTGATGCATCCTTGAACCTTTCCCTGAAAGCAGGAAATAAAGATCAACTTGGGGCTCAGAGCTACATAAGCAGAAGTGTTTACAGTACAAGAAACTCCAGGTGAGGAAAAGAAAAGAGAGTTTAACAAATGATCAATTATGTTAGTGACATGTAAAGGGAAAATATGAGAATAATTATTGATAACAATTAACAAACCTGCTCATTTGGCCCAACTTGCTTGGAGGCCATGCTCTTCAACTGCAACCAAGGTAACTTCTAGTGATTTTTAACTTTAAGCTAACGAAAAGCAGATGATTGTATAAATGAGACTTACACATGGCATTGCAAAAATAGACATAATAGAGATCAAAGCGCTAGCGTAAGGGACCTGCATGTTTTTGACTAATCAATAAACCTCATTCATTTGGTAAAGTACATACGTCATATCTTGAAGAAAATACAGCTAATAGATCAAGAAAAGGACTAAAAGATATGAACTGGACTAGTAAGGAGGCAGAAATTACCCATGAGGACCAAGCAATGCTATAAAGTAGCATCTGCAATTGAATTTGAGTCAATGTCTCAGTTCAATAAAATCTCTAAAATGCTTTGAATTGGAAATGTAGTCAAGGATAGAGTTAGTTATGTACATGAACACAACTGAAAAAGAGCCCAACAGAGAGCAGCTTCTCCTCACCAAGAGCAGGAACTAATGTGGGCATGAGCAGTAGCTGCAAAAGTTGAAAAAGATTGAAGAGGTAAGAAGCTGAAAAGTATGTTAACATTAATCAAAAAGGTAATCCAAAAACAACCACCTGTGATATGGATCCTGCAATCCCAGAAATTATCAGCAAATCAGCAAATTGGTCTTTGTTGAAGTGAAACTGAGCCTTCAAGAAATACTGCTTACAGTTTCAAGAAAACCAAATTGTCTTAAAAAATACACTTTGTATATTTGTAGGCATTACCAAACGATGGGGTTTTCCACACTTATGGAGTTAATTTTCATGTATAGTTACTGAATTTTATTCATTATAACAGTAAAGTCATAATAAAACTATCTTTGTCACATTAAAGTAGTTGAACTTTACACACTACAACGGTAAATTTACTAAACTAGGGTATAAAGTTATTATTTGAATGTGACGATCGAGAAACAGTTTTATACTTTACTTTTATAGTGGATAAAGTTCAATTATCGCAATGTTACAAGAAGCAGCTCTATGACTTTACTGTTATAGTGAATAAGGTTCAATGAGTATATTTAAATTTAATCCACACTTGTGGAGGGTAGTGAAACTTACAAGAAGAGAGGACTCAAGGCCAACTTGTGCAACATAAACAAAGAATGAAACAATAGCTGCATGTAAGAGTGTTGAGCTGCAAGTTTCTAATTAACCATAATTAATAGGAGAGCCAAAGTAAATATTCTTCTAAATCATGGTAGAAAAATTGAGTGAATTTCCAATCTGACCTATTTCTTAACAAACAGATTACATCGTTGAAAGAAGGCAATGTCTTCAATAATTGGATGTTTTTCTTTGGAGCTTTTTGCAAAAGACAAATTGTATCTGTTCCTTTAGCAGAAATATGGTCCTTTATCAAAGGTTCTGGGAGAAACATCCTTGTGTATACCAGAGCTATCACTGCCACTGTTGCAGCAACCTATAAGTAACAATAGTTTCATTTTACCTAAATTAAACAAGATACTTGTGTTTGACTGTAAACAGCTTATAAGATGTTAATTTGACTTATATGCATTGTATTAGTAAAAGTTTACTGGTGAAAATATTGTTTGGATCGAAATAATCATATGTTATGCGGAAGCTAGTAAAGTAAACCTTGAACGACGATAAATCAGACAATAAAAGAGAAATATACCAAAAGAGTCACAAACATTTAATGTGGTTCGATCAATTGACTTACATCCATAGTGTAGATGAGCAATCCACTATATAAAAGAGAGTACAAGAGAACAATCTCACAAAGAGGTACACACAAGTGATAAGATAACACTTGTCTCACAAATTCTCCCCCTAAATAAAGACTCTTAAACCCCTTAAGGACTACATTATAGATGTTAATGAATGAATTTATAGAAGTCAAAATATTTTTCTCTAAGAAAAAGGACTAAACAAATATGGACGAATGTATTTTCTTTTTTCAAAAATTAAAACTTGTGTAGTTGGATGAATTTGAAATCTCGAAAAATGTAGACAATAATATTAGTATGTGTTTAACTTGTATACATGACAAGTGGGATTGATAACGTGAAACTAAGACAGTAACTTTTTCCACTGATGGATAAAATTTTCATTTTAACACCAGAAGTGAATATAAGTTAAATCGTACTAATATACTACTATTAATGAAATAGTGTCTTACGTCCTTAAGACGTCTCAAATAAAATGAGTGTCACGTACCTGGAAAGTGGAAGCAGTGGAGAGGAAGCGAGTAGAGAGGTTTCCACAGACAAAAGCAGAGGAAGCAATCCCAGAGAGGACTCCAAAGACAGAGGCACGGCGGCTCTCTGGAACTACATCAGCCTGATATCCCAAAAAAAGAAAACCATTTTGCAATTTAGGTGAATTACTCAAATACTCACACAATTTTCAAGATTTCAGTGGAAATTTGAAGGTAGTTTTACCACATAGGCAAGAGCGAGGCAGTGTACATTTCCTTCGCAAACCATAGCAACGAGAGTTCTTAGGACGTAGTAAGCATAGAAGAAGTATTTTGTCCTGCTGTATGCCAATATCACTAGGGACAAAATTTCGTCAAGACATGATCAATTTTATGTTTCAAAACATAATGGTAAATTCTCACTTCGATTTCATCGCCAACAACAATTGAGGGTAATAATTTCCATTTTATTACTCCATATATCTCATTTTGTGTCTTAATTTGATTGTACAGGTAGTTTAAAGAAAAAACATTTGAATCTTGTGCTATTAAATTAGAGTTGTGTATAACATACTAAAAATTACACACTGAATATTGTGATCTTCTCTAAGTATGGGTAACTTTGAACTTATAACTTGGTTTTATAGGTACCCTTTCCTATAGTAAGATCATTTTTCTTGCAACAATAAGGGATAGTAACGTATTATTACACTATTACTGTAACTATTCTCCAAATATAATATGGTTAATTACTTTATACTTATCACTAAAATGCATAGTAGTACTTAGTTGTTCTTTTATTATTGCCACTAATATTTATCCTTCTCAACTCTCAAGCTAACAAAACACTGAAAAGAGAGAGAGGACAACCAAACTAACAAAAGAGAAATTTCCTCTTTCTGTTTCCATAAGTGAGTAAAGACAAACAAATAAAGAAAGTGAAAGAAACTTCGTAAGAAGCAGTGGAGTGGAGGAAAAGAGAAAGGGACGTTAGTCCCCTCGTCTTTTAGTGCTCTTATTTACTGACGGACAAATTAGGTAGTTGGTTTCACCAGAAAGACGAAAAAATTAACCAACTCGACAGTACAAAGGTGAATTTGCTTTGCATGCTTTAATACTACTTATAATTAATACTCTTTCTTTTTAAAAAATGCTACAGCTAATAACGTTAGCTTTTTCATTTCTTCATTCTTAGGGTCTTTAACTGTTCATTTTGTTCTCCTTTATGGCTATCTGGTTCTTATTTGTTCATTTTTATATTTAAAGTGGTAATAAGGTAGGTCTAAAGATTGATTTGATTATTTTTTTAAAGGAGCCGGTGTGATAGGTCTGAATTAAATATGTTGTTGTTTGCATGATTGGCTTTATGCTTCTCTAAACATATTCTGATCGTATGTGATGTTTTTCTCTAGTATACTGACTTATCAGCTAAAATTCTAGTAAAATTTCTCTACAGTAATATATTACTCCTATGTAAATTGAATTAAGATTTTTGAATTATTCATCTAGTAAAATACAATAATAATAGAGAGTCTTTTAAAATGTCCATATCAATGAAGGGTATTAAATGCAAAGAGATTATTGAGTAAATTAAGAGGAAGATGGAAGGATGAGTACCTAGAGGAAATATGGAAAGGGTCAAAGGAACCATCAGCATGACTTTTCTCCCATACGTGTCCGACAGATTCCCCAACACTGGCATTATAATTAGTGATCCCAATCCTATTATCTGCACATGACCAAAAAAAAGGAAAATTGTCATGACTAATTTGTTATAATGAGCAAATACACCGATAATATAAATATTCTTTGTATTGTGAGTCCATACAACTTAAATTTTATCCAAAATGTTCGATTCCGGGATAGAGGAGGAGCAAGAAGTTCGGCTATGGTTCGGTCAAACTTTTTGTTAAAATAATGTATTTGAAGTCGTCGATCTAACATTCAGAACTCATAAAATTAAAATTCTACTCTGCTTAGGTTTCGGGAGACATTGTAGTTGAGGGGAAAGACATGTTTCTGTAACCAACCCTTGGTAACAAATCATATGTACGTAATTCACTATCTACCTCTGTTTCAAGATTTTATTTGAAGATCAATCCATGTAAGTTCTTATTCTCCTCCTTGAGAGAAGAAGAGTTAAAGTTGCATACTCAGTAGTACTTTCTAATAAAGGGAATTTTCTTAGGAATCAGCGGAAATTTCCAAAGTAAAGACAGATAAAAGTGGTTGAGTAATGTACTATGCGTCATCATATCATAGGAGTAGTGATTTTCTTTATTTGGCAATCTAGGACGGGTATGCACTTGTTTTCATTTCTTTTCTTTCCTTTTTCGTTATATGCTCCAATCAAAGAACATTAATGGAGTATTTTAGATTTTCACAAAAAAAAAAAAAAAAAAAAAAAAAAATCTCACTCAATGAAATTTTTCATGCCCAATTCATTGATTCTCAAAGGGGCAAATGATGCAACAAGGAAAATTACACATTGATGTATTAAAACTGAGAATACCTATCAATTATGTTTCACTCTTAATAGAACTAGTCATATGTCATAACAACTACGGAAACACTTGAGCCACTTTAGGCATACACGTATGCAAAAATAATGTGGGGATTCTTGTTGATGGCTAGATAAGGCACATGGGTAATTAAAAGATTGTAAAAAAGACTAATTTTGATAGAGTTCAGGTGTCCACTTGAAATCTAGCTAAGAGGGCGGCATATTAACAAGTAGAGGTGTCAATTAAGCTATTCGGCCTTATTACTTTAAGTATTCTTCTATTTTTGGGTTCCCTTCTAAACAAGTCCAACTCTCCGTTGGAGGTGAGTTAAGACTTAAGACTCACGATCAAACTCCATTACAAACCAATTAGCTTAGAACGAAAGCAAACAATTTTGGTTGAGAATAGTGACGTTAGTGGCTCCGAAATAGCACATTATATATATTCCCTTATTTTAATTTGTTTGAACCTATTTTCTTTTTAATTTGTGCCAAAAAATTGATCTCTTTCCATATTTGAAAGCAATTTACATTTATGCAATGATTTATAACCACACAAAATATATGTGCCTCATTTTACAACACAAATTCAAAAGTCTTTCTTTTTTTTCTTAAACTTGGTATCCAATTCAAAAGTCACTTCTAAGAATTTCAGCTAAGAAATGAAAAAGACAACTTAAACACACGACAAAGGAAAAGTAATGAAGACAACAATAGAAGCAAATTTAAAATGTAGAGTCAATGAGTATGGCCTTTTCATTTTCCTGGCCATCTCATCCGGCTCAACCGTCTTGCCAGGCTTTTCATTTTCCACTGATGACTCGTACTGAGGAATCTGATTGTATGGAGCCGAAACCCTGAAAGCCATATTTGGAGAGTATTATTGGCCATCATAAGCATGAGATGGTGGCTCGTTGATTGGCCTCGTCACAGGAGGTGGTGGTGGGATTGTGTATACCGGTGCGCCAGACACGACTAGAGGAGTGTTCCAGACTGGTGCGACTGGAGGTCGCATATTAGAGGTACCAGGAGCAGCATAGAGGCTTTATTTTGGCATATACCCTGGTGGTAGAATGTGGTCGCTCGTTACATGGAGCGGTGGTTGAGTAGCCAGGGGTACGGTGGAAGTTTCCTTTGAGGGACCCCGGGGTAGAGGCTGACCAGACACCCAAGCTTGATATATATCGGACAATTGTTGTTTCAATTTTCTTATTTCCTCCGACTCCTGTTCAACTGACTGACCCTGGGGGTCGTCACTGACCAACTTGACCTCATCATCGTTAGTCATTACTACTATTCCCTTAGATCTGGTGAAGTAATGGTGTGTTGCTAGTTTTACCACAAACCAACCATCTTAAGCTTACTATATAAGAGACAACAAACGTGTAAGGGTTAATCATTTTATATATATGAATCACACGTAATATGCCATGCTTCTATCATTGTCACTATTTCTAACATGCTTTTGGAGGCTTCATGCTTCATTCCGGCTTATCAGGTTGCTTCTTATTGACGCTATTATCTTCCTCTCTCCTTTTTTCTTTTTACTCATGCCTCATTTTGATCCCTCATCTTAGAATCATTAAAAAATATTTTGATCGAACCTTTTGTGGGCTGCCTACGTATCATGTCACCGTATGAATCAGATAATTACGTAGTTCAGGGATGTAAGAAATAAAATAGATAAACTAACTCTTTTTTTTTAATATACAATTAATCCGACAAAATCTCCAAGCAACGAAAATATTTTCATTTCTTTTTGGGAATTGGTGAAATAAAGACTTCTAAAGAAGAAAGAAAATATTTTTGGATTTTTATTTTTATTTTTTGAATTTTGGGAGAAAGACATTTTTTTTAAAAAGGAAGAAAATATTTTGGATTTTTGGATTTGACGTCTCAAAGAAAAACTTCTAAAGAAGGAATTAAAGGAAAATATCTTTTTGAATTTTTAAAAAATTGGGGGGCCGGAACCGATGAGGTTTGCCTACGTATCTCACATCCGGTGAGAATCAGACCCGCATAGTTCGGTGAAATCGAGTATCCTTCTCTTTTGATATTTATAAAAATTAATCTTTACACCTCACGCCAGACTACTACAAAATCTTAGTAAAAAAGAGATTATTTGTACTAAACTAGGAGAATAATTTTTTTTATTTTTTTATTTTTTTTAAAATTTCGCTCAACTAATTTTCTAAAGTCGGTCAAAAATACAAGCAAGCCTTCCAAATGATGTAACAAGTAGCACATAAGTGAACATGATGGTCTCAAAAAGGATACCTGTCTTATACGGACTCGGCCCCTGTGTCGAGTTTCGCTAAGTCAAATGCATGTGATGAAAATAAAGCGAACCTACTAGGGATATCCGGCATGAGATTTGTTCTTTTAGATTTAAATCCTAGTGGAGAAGGTATCTAGACTAGCTTACTCGAGCGAACAACTCGAGCCGAGGAGGGTCAGCGTACCGGTAGCATTGCTTTCCGGCTTAGCTGGTGGTGCTCCCCACCTAAAACATGTGTGACTAGAATCCTTCACTGGGTGACAAGCACCGCGGCTATCTCAAAAAACTAGGCTATGCCAAGCAAATGCCCAATTTTAATTTCAAAAAGACTCAGAGAGGGTGCGTGAGAAGACAATTTATATGTATAATTCAACAATATCAAAGCGATAAAAAGTAGATAAGTAACACATTAGCCCCAAATAAATCACAGTATATACAAAATTAATAAAGCCAAAAAAAGTCAATGTACAAGTTCGAATTATTGAATTTCCCATCAGAGTCGCCAGAGCTGTCACACTTCTTTTCTACCCCCCAAAAAGATATGTGTTATGTTATGGATTGTGGGTTAAAGAGTTTTTCCAATTAAAGTGACCAACTTGAGTAGGGATTATTTTATTTACATAGTCGCTACTTGAAATTAATTTTTTGGTGTTCCAAGTCACCTTTTATTTGAATCCCTAGTCAAAGGAAGGTTTGACTCTATTATTAATTAGTCTGCGAAAATAAAGTGCGGGTAAGGAATTCTGTTGACCGGAAAGAAGGTGTAAGGCATTCCTGAGTCCCGTGGTTCTAGCACGATCACTTTTTTGACTTAAACTTTGCTTGAATTATTTTTGGACAAATTGTGATTTATATAATTTTTTATATTATACCTATCCGCATTTATTTCTAGATTTTTAGAAAAATTAAAGAAAATTTTGAATAATAAGATGTCGTAACCAAACTACGCAAGCGAATGCGTGATCGAGACGAAATTTTTTAATTTTCTCATAACAGCGCTACGCAAGCGAATCCGCAGTTATGAGAAGGATTATAAGTACATTATTACTTTTGAAAAAATTACTACACTTGAAGAAATTAATTAAATATCAACTATCGCGCTACGCAAGCGAATCCGCGATTTTAGCGAAAGGATTTATTAAATTAGAAATTAATTAAAGCTATTGAATTTGGTATGAAATTAATGAATTAATTGAAGGTTAAACATCACGCTACGCAAGCTAGTTCGTGAATGAAAAAGTTAAAGTATGCCTATTAGTGCCTAGCATTTAAATTATTTGGTACTTAATTATTTGCGAAAAATTGTCTCAAGTTATTTGTCCAACTATTATGAAAGTGTAGACCAATTTGTTTGCAAGTAGTTGAAAAGACGGGTTATCTCACTTTGAGGATAGGCTAATTTGTTTGTTTTTATTTTATAAAAAAATAGGCCACCACACGTGCAAATTCTAAAGGCTCCACATAAGTTTTCCTTGAAAGGTCACTTTTTTATTTAAATTAATGGGCACTTTTCTCTTTTCTGCCTTTAGTTATTTCAATAGGCTTTTTCTTATCACTTTCAAAATTCTAATCCAAGCCAATAAGTACTAGTCATCATCCACTATTAAAGAAATCTTTCATCTTAATCAATAGAATTGGCATAAGATATGAAATCGCATATATGATGCTTTTCAATTGAACTTAAAAAAACAATTACTACCACAATTGTAGCTATTTGGCCTTAAATTAAGGTGGCAAATGCAAAAAAAAGTGACCAGTTTTGAAAAATCAACTTCTCAGGTACAAATGCAACAGAAACCTTTTGACATGAAGTTTGACACAACACAGGTTCACCAATGTCAACAGTCCAATACTCTTCTTTCAATACTAAACATTATTGCCTCACTCATTCTTTAAGTGCACTATGATCTAAGTAGTTCAAACTAACATCAAAGAACATGGATACTCAGATCTGCCAACTACAAAATAAACCAAACTACTCGACTGCAACAATAAAATGATCACGAGCATGCAGATCTTAACACTCAAATATTTAGAAACTCCTTTGAATAAAATTGCTCGGAACAAACTAAAAGGCCCATCTTTTCATCATCTTCTATTAAAGAAAAGAACCTGCATTACAAATGTTTGAAAGGTTACCTGAAAAGCAGAAATACAGCAGTAACAGTAGCAGAAATTCAGCTACAGAAGCAGTAGGAACAGCAGGGGAAACAATAGCAAATCAATAACTTGAGTGACCCGAGAAAACAGCCCAGAAAAACCGACGAACTAAAGCAGAAAATTCAGTAACTTTTAACAAGGAAAGAACTAAGTAAACTGACTTAAGAACCCCTTTTTTTTGGACAGTTTTTGCTTTCTCAATACTCACTCAACCACTCTCAAATTTCAGCTCACTTTTAGATGTTCAGTTCTTAAGTTGTGTCTTGTTTTTTTTTTCCTTTTTCAGTGAGTAAGGATGTATATTTTATGTGTAAGAGAGTCCCCTTTATAAGAGAAGAGCTGCCATTTAAATAGGCAAATAAAGTCAGATTTTTTTGGAAAGATTTTGGTTCACCAAAAGTCTGTCCAAAAGACTAACTTTTTGTGCTAAACATTGTTCAAAATTTGTCCAAAAGGTTAAAGGACAGCCTGAAAATCTGTTGTGTCAGAAGCAAGGAGAAAAATAAAGTCATTTCAGCCACTCTACTAGTAAAAGGTAGGCTACTAGTACACTATTTTATGATAAAATAACCTAAACTTCAGATTTTAACCATCAGCACCAAACTACTTGATTTTGAACCAAATCAAACTCAAACGACTAACAATTAACAAAACAGAAACAAGCCTTTAAATGGAACTAAAACTCAAACTAACTAGATTAAAATAAATTGATTTGTGCAAACTAAACATAGAACAAACAACTGGATTCACAAACTAATGCTCAAAACAGAACGAGCATCGTTAACATTCAGACGATGAAATTCAACAACTAAGCAAACGATTAAACTGATACACTAAATATTATGTTTAATTAATAATAGTCTAACAAACAACTAAACTAAATAGAGATAACTAATTAAATAAATCTAACTTGAAACTCTAGTTAACAACAAACCCAAAACAGAAAAATTAAAATCAGGAACTAAAATTAAAATCAAGAACTAACCTATAACTACTAAAGAAAATCAGAAATTAAGTAAAGAGATGATGATTATACCTAACGAGCGTGCTTGAAGCTGTTCAAGCCATGAGAAGACGTCGGAAGAAGTGGTTGCACGACCATGGAACGCTTATTTCATTTCGGTAGACAACAATTTCAATAAACTTGGTGTCATACCAAAAGGAAATGAGTGTTCTTGGGTCGGAATTAGGCTAAAACAGAGGAGGAGTGCGACAGTAGTGGCGGGTCGGCGGTGAGGGTGGATGGCCGGCAGCGACGGAAATTTTGGGGGTGAAATGGGTAGGAAAAGATAGGTCTCGCGGAGCTCTATCCATTCATGTATGTGTTGTAGGGTAGTGTTGGCCGGAGCTTCAAGAATTTGGACCAAAAAGTGGCGGCTAAAGTTTCCTAGATCTAAAATTCAAAGAGTTTGAGGGGGTTTTGAAGGAATTGATTTGGAGATATGGGAAGAGGAGGTTGTGGAGATTACATGGTGTGAATTTAGAGGTGTTTGGAGGTGGTCCGCCACCGGTGGGTAATTTCTGGCGGCGGCGGAGAGAAGAGAGAGAAGAGAGAGAGAGAGAGAGAGAGAAGAGGGAGGAAGAAGAAAGGAATTACGGGGGAAATGGGGGCAAAAGTTCAGCATTTCTAAATCTTAAATACCTAGTTGGAAGATTGATTGTAGATCATTGGATGAGGGAGAGATGAATGGATGAGATTTAACATTGATTCACTTAATCAAACGACGTACTTTCATGATGAAACTACGCCGTTTTGGACCAAGTCTTGGCCAGCCATTTTGGATTGGGTATGGCCGAATTGGGCTCAAACTTTGGGCTAATTTTGGCTTAATTTTAATTAAAATACACTAGCCCAATCCCTTTTCCATCTAATGAAAATATAGTCTTATTTAGTCCTAAAGAAAATGTACAAGTAGAAAGAAAATCTTTTTGGTATATATAATTTAAAGATGCAAACTAAATACACAAATAAAAGGTAAAAAATATTTTTAGTACTTTTTAATTAAGGAATTCACATAAAAATGCGCAAATAAATTCAAAGAAAAACAAAAAAATAGCTAAAATCATCCAAAAGTTATTATTATTATTATTATTACTATTTTTTTTTTTGGAAGAGCGTGCAAAAATCAAGTATTCATAACCACATTTTTCTGTATATTGCTCTGCACGCGCTGTGGCTGTTAAACTGACCATAGAAGTTATAGTGTTTGCAGGCACTTCTACAAATAAATAACAGCAGGGGAATTGAATTAAAAAGAAAGGAAATCTTCCTAGTATACGTTCATTATCATACATATGTACATATTTTAATTTCCTCTGAGCAATCATTTACGGAGTCATCTAAGATGGAAAATAACACTATTGACAAACAACACTTCTCTATAGTCTATAGTTACAAGCAGAAGCCAAAGCTAATGATATTGAGATTGACAACACATTTGCTACATGTAGAATTTCAGGCTGCCTCTAGTATGCCATAATACACTGTCGATGAAGTTGAATAGATTGAACTATAAAGAAATGGCCTTACGGTTTAGAGCCATTACACTCCAATTGCAAGACTACGGTTCTGCTGAATCTGAATTGCTTAGACTGCAATTGGTTATCGGATGAGGTGATCTTATCATGAAGCTCTCAACGAAAGCTAGCAACTGCATAAGCATCGATCATGTTATATTTGAAATCCTTCAGGACCAACATTTCATGAGCTCCAATACACGAATGTTTATCCAGCATGCTCGAGATAGTATATACACACAAGAAATGAGAAATGGAGCTCAAAATGACACTAATTGAAATGAAAACTTTCACACTTTTAGGCCTCAGCAATGCATATTTACTAACAATAGACTGAGATCTTTAAATGGGAACAATCAAACTTTTCACCAAGGAGCCTTAGAATTTCATGTTGTTTAGCTTTAATCATTTTTATACATGCATTTCCTGTTCTCTACTGATAAGAGGAGGCAATAGGAAAGGAAATTGAAGATACCATTCAGAAACCAAAATACTTACTAAAGCAAAGGCAGCACAGGCTAGACCAAATCCTGGGAAATGAAAGGGTGCACGTTCTGATAGAAATAAAGCTGGAAACAATTGCCACCTTGATCAGATTAAATTGACTTATACCGATGACACGGGGGGTGAAAAAGATAATCCCATTTTAGCTACCTGTTAAAGGACTAAAAATAAATGGGGAAACTACGCTTGCAAAGGAACATATGCCTGTGATGCATCCTTGAACCTTTCCCTGAAAGCAGGAAATAAAGATCAACTTGGGGCTCAGAGCTACATAAGCAGAAGTGTTTACAGTACAAGAAACTCCAGGTGAGGAAAAGAAAAGAGAGTTTAACAAATGATCAATTATGTTAGTGACATGTAAAGGGAAAATATGAGAATAATTATTGATAACAATTAACAAACCTGCTCATTTGGCCCAACTTGCTTGGAGGCCATGCTCTTCAACTGCAACCAAGGTAACTTCTAGTGATTTTTAACTTTAAGCTAACGAAAAGCAGATGATTGTATAAATGAGACTTACACATGGCATTGCAAAAATAGACATAATAGAGATCAAAGCGCTAGCGTAAGGGACCTGCATGTTTTTGACTAATCAATAAACCTCATTCATTTGGTAAAGTACATACGTCATATCTTGAAGAAAATACAGCTAATAGATCAAGAAAAGGACTAAAAGATATGAACTGGACTAGTAAGGAGGCAGAAATTACCCATGAGGACCAAGCAATGCTATAAAGTAGCATCTGCAATTGAATTTGAGTCAATGTCTCAGTTCAATAAAATCTCTAAAATGCTTTGAATTGGAAATGTAGTCAAGGATAGAGTTAGTTATGTACATGAACACAACTGAAAAAGAGCCCAACAGAGAGCAGCTTCTCCTCACCAAGAGCAGGAACTAATGTGGGCATGAGCAGTAGCTGCAAAAGTTGAAAAAGATTGAAGAGGTAAGAAGCTGAAAAGTATGTTAACATTAATCAAAAAGGTAATCCAAAAACAACCACCTGTGATATGGATCCTGCAATCCCAGAAATTATCAGCAAATCAGCAAATTGGTCTTTGTTGAAGTGAAACTGAGCCTTCAAGAAATACTGCTTACAGTTTCAAGAAAACCAAATTGTCTTAAAAAATACACTTTGTATATTTGTAGGCATTACCAAACGATGGGGTTTTCCACACTTATGGAGTTAAT
Organism: Nicotiana tabacum; assembly: GCF_000715075.1. Classification (NCBI taxonomy): domain Eukaryota; kingdom Viridiplantae; phylum Streptophyta; class Magnoliopsida; order Solanales; family Solanaceae; genus Nicotiana; species Nicotiana tabacum. The sequence continues at coordinate 94,535,807 of NC_134094.1, forward strand.
TTTCATGTATAGTTACTGAATTTTATTCATTATAACAGTAAAGTCATAATAAAACTATCTTTGTCACATTAAAGTAGTTGAACTTTACACACTACAACGGTAAATTTACTAAACTAGGGTATAAAGTTATTATTTGAATGTGACGATCGAGAAACAGTTTTATACTTTACTTTTATAGTGGATAAAGTTCAATTATCGCAATGTTACAAGAAGCAGCTCTATGACTTTACTGTTATAGTGAATAAGGTTCAATGAGTATATTTAAATTTAATCCACACTTGTGGAGGGTAGTGAAACTTACAAGAAGAGAGGACTCAAGGCCAACTTGTGCAACATAAACAAAGAATGAAACAATAGCTGCATGTAAGAGTGTTGAGCTGCAAGTTTCTAATTAACCATAATTAATAGGAGAGCCAAAGTAAATATTCTTCTAAATCATGGTAGAAAAATTGAGTGAATTTCCAATCTGACCTATTTCTTAACAAACAGATTACATCGTTGAAAGAAGGCAATGTCTTCAATAATTGGATGTTTTTCTTTGGAGCTTTTTGCAAAAGACAAATTGTATCTGTTCCTTTAGCAGAAATATGGTCCTTTATCAAAGGTTCTGGGAGAAACATCCTTGTGTATACCAGAGCTATCACTGCCACTGTTGCAGCAACCTATAAGTAACAATAGTTTCATTTTACCTAAATTAAACAAGATACTTGTGTTTGACTGTAAACAGCTTATAAGATGTTAATTTGACTTATATGCATTGTATTAGTAAAAGTTTACTGGTGAAAATATTGTTTGGATCGAAATAATCATATGTTATGCGGAAGCTAGTAAAGTAAACCTTGAACGACGATAAATCAGACAATAAAAGAGAAATATACCAAAAGAGTCACAAACATTTAATGTGGTTCGATCAATTGACTTACATCCATAGTGTAGATGAGCAATCCACTATATAAAAGAGAGTACAAGAGAACAATCTCACAAAGAGGTACACACAAGTGATAAGATAACACTTGTCTCACAAATTCTCCCCCTAAATAAAGACTCTTAAACCCCTTAAGGACTACATTATAGATGTTAATGAATGAATTTATAGAAGTCAAAATATTTTTCTCTAAGAAAAAGGACTAAACAAATATGGACGAATGTATTTTCTTTTTTCAAAAATTAAAACTTGTGTAGTTGGATGAATTTGAAATCTCGAAAAATGTAGACAATAATATTAGTATGTGTTTAACTTGTATACATGACAAGTGGGATTGATAACGTGAAACTAAGACAGTAACTTTTTCCACTGATGGATAAAATTTTCATTTTAACACCAGAAGTGAATATAAGTTAAATCGTACTAATATACTACTATTAATGAAATAGTGTCTTACGTCCTTAAGACGTCTCAAATAAAATGAGTGTCACGTACCTGGAAAGTGGAAGCAGTGGAGAGGAAGCGAGTAGAGAGGTTTCCACAGACAAAAGCAGAGGAAGCAATCCCAGAGAGGACTCCAAAGACAGAGGCACGGCGGCTCTCTGGAACTACATCAGCCTGATATCCCAAAAAAAGAAAACCATTTTGCAATTTAGGTGAATTACTCAAATACTCACACAATTTTCAAGATTTCAGTGGAAATTTGAAGGTAGTTTTACCACATAGGCAAGAGCGAGGCAGTGTACATTTCCTTCGCAAACCATAGCAACGAGAGTTCTTAGGACGTAGTAAGCATAGAAGAAGTATTTTGTCCTGCTGTATGCCAATATCACTAGGGACAAAATTTCGTCAAGACATGATCAATTTTATGTTTCAAAACATAATGGTAAATTCTCACTTCGATTTCATCGCCAACAACAATTGAGGGTAATAATTTCCATTTTATTACTCCATATATCTCATTTTGTGTCTTAATTTGATTGTACAGGTAGTTTAAAGAAAAAACATTTGAATCTTGTGCTATTAAATTAGAGTTGTGTATAACATACTAAAAATTACACACTGAATATTGTGATCTTCTCTAAGTATGGGTAACTTTGAACTTATAACTTGGTTTTATAGGTACCCTTTCCTATAGTAAGATCATTTTTCTTGCAACAATAAGGGATAGTAACGTATTATTACACTATTACTGTAACTATTCTCCAAATATAATATGGTTAATTACTTTATACTTATCACTAAAATGCATAGTAGTACTTAGTTGTTCTTTTATTATTGCCACTAATATTTATCCTTCTCAACTCTCAAGCTAACAAAACACTGAAAAGAGAGAGAGGACAACCAAACTAACAAAAGAGAAATTTCCTCTTTCTGTTTCCATAAGTGAGTAAAGACAAACAAATAAAGAAAGTGAAAGAAACTTCGTAAGAAGCAGTGGAGTGGAGGAAAAGAGAAAGGGACGTTAGTCCCCTCGTCTTTTAGTGCTCTTATTTACTGACGGACAAATTAGGTAGTTGGTTTCACCAGAAAGACGAAAAAATTAACCAACTCGACAGTACAAAGGTGAATTTGCTTTGCATGCTTTAATACTACTTATAATTAATACTCTTTCTTTTTAAAAAATGCTACAGCTAATAACGTTAGCTTTTTCATTTCTTCATTCTTAGGGTCTTTAACTGTTCATTTTGTTCTCCTTTATGGCTATCTGGTTCTTATTTGTTCATTTTTATATTTAAAGTGGTAATAAGGTAGGTCTAAAGATTGATTTGATTATTTTTTTAAAGGAGCCGGTGTGATAGGTCTGAATTAAATATGTTGTTGTTTGCATGATTGGCTTTATGCTTCTCTAAACATATTCTGATCGTATGTGATGTTTTTCTCTAGTATACTGACTTATCAGCTAAAATTCTAGTAAAATTTCTCTACAGTAATATATTACTCCTATGTAAATTGAATTAAGATTTTTGAATTATTCATCTAGTAAAATACAATAATAATAGAGAGTCTTTTAAAATGTCCATATCAATGAAGGGTATTAAATGCAAAGAGATTATTGAGTAAATTAAGAGGAAGATGGAAGGATGAGTACCTAGAGGAAATATGGAAAGGGTCAAAGGAACCATCAGCATGACTTTTCTCCCATACGTGTCCGACAGATTCCCCAACACTGGCATTATAATTAGTGATCCCAATCCTATTATCTGCACATGACCAAAAAAAAGGAAAATTGTCATGACTAATTTGTTATAATGAGCAAATACACCGATAATATAAATATTCTTTGTATTGTGAGTCCATACAACTTAAATTTTATCCAAAATGTTCGATTCCGGGATAGAGGAGGAGCAAGAAGTTCGGCTATGGTTCGGTCAAACTTTTTGTTAAAATAATGTATTTGAAGTCGTCGATCTAACATTCAGAACTCATAAAATTAAAATTCTACTCTGCTTAGGTTTCGGGAGACATTGTAGTTGAGGGGAAAGACATGTTTCTGTAACCAACCCTTGGTAACAAATCATATGTACGTAATTCACTATCTACCTCTGTTTCAAGATTTTATTTGAAGATCAATCCATGTAAGTTCTTATTCTCCTCCTTGAGAGAAGAAGAGTTAAAGTTGCATACTCAGTAGTACTTTCTAATAAAGGGAATTTTCTTAGGAATCAGCGGAAATTTCCAAAGTAAAGACAGATAAAAGTGGTTGAGTAATGTACTATGCGTCATCATATCATAGGAGTAGTGATTTTCTTTATTTGGCAATCTAGGACGGGTATGCACTTGTTTTCATTTCTTTTCTTTCCTTTTTCGTTATATGCTCCAATCAAAGAACATTAATGGAGTATTTTAGATTTTCACAAAAAAAAAAAAAAAAAAAAAAAAAAATCTCACTCAATGAAATTTTTCATGCCCAATTCATTGATTCTCAAAGGGGCAAATGATGCAACAAGGAAAATTACACATTGATGTATTAAAACTGAGAATACCTATCAATTATGTTTCACTCTTAATAGAACTAGTCATATGTCATAACAACTACGGAAACACTTGAGCCACTTTAGGCATACACGTATGCAAAAATAATGTGGGGATTCTTGTTGATGGCTAGATAAGGCACATGGGTAATTAAAAGATTGTAAAAAAGACTAATTTTGATAGAGTTCAGGTGTCCACTTGAAATCTAGCTAAGAGGGCGGCATATTAACAAGTAGAGGTGTCAATTAAGCTATTCGGCCTTATTACTTTAAGTATTCTTCTATTTTTGGGTTCCCTTCTAAACAAGTCCAACTCTCCGTTGGAGGTGAGTTAAGACTTAAGACTCACGATCAAACTCCATTACAAACCAATTAGCTTAGAACGAAAGCAAACAATTTTGGTTGAGAATAGTGACGTTAGTGGCTCCGAAATAGCACATTATATATATTCCCTTATTTTAATTTGTTTGAACCTATTTTCTTTTTAATTTGTGCCAAAAAATTGATCTCTTTCCATATTTGAAAGCAATTTACATTTATGCAATGATTTATAACCACACAAAATATATGTGCCTCATTTTACAACACAAATTCAAAAGTCTTTCTTTTTTTTCTTAAACTTGGTATCCAATTCAAAAGTCACTTCTAAGAATTTCAGCTAAGAAATGAAAAAGACAACTTAAACACACGACAAAGGAAAAGTAATGAAGACAACAATAGAAGCAAATTTAAAATGTAGAGTCAATGAGTATGACCTTATAATTATAGTTCTAACAGAAAGTGAACAGTTCGGTTGAACTCACTAAATCCGTCACAGATTCGTCTCTAATTCTGAGTCATGCATGGAAATGAAAAGGCAAAGGAGAAGGGATTAGGGGAATAATAATTACCGCATGTTGAAATCCAGTGAGATATATAGCGAGGGAGCATTCATCTTTTCCAGGACAAATGGCAGACATGGTTATATCAGTAATGGCAGGAATCACCATGAATGCAGAGAAGCAGTGAAGAAACACTGTTATGAATATGTGGCTCAGCCCACTACTAGACAACTTCTCCATAGCAGAGACAGAGTTTAAACAAGTAGAATTAATATTATAGAGTAAAAGAAGAGAACCCCCAAGTGTTAAAAATAGATATACATCAAAAACGTTTCTTTTTCTTTGTCTTCTCGGAATATTGTTTTAGCTTTTGAGTGATCTTTTTCTTGTCTGAATGCCAAGTTAGTTAGCTTCGCTCTTGGGGAAAGCGAGTAAAAACAGGAAAAGGAAATTAAAGGAAAGGTGTTTGCTAATGAGACAGGGATGAGGAGGGAGGTTTAGAGGCCCTTTTAACACATGGGCAGATTTAGTGTATGCACAACAAGTATATATGCAGGCATGCATGTACTATTTTGACTCCACATATATACAAAACTTATGTTGTTCAAACTCTCTAAAATGATGTCATATTATTAGTGTCGGATCCTTCAAGAAATGCTCTATTTTGGAGAATTTATTGTAATTCTTTTGAAAAATTCGAGCAACATAATATAAAACTGATCAATCTTAAAAAATATTTATAGGGATAATAACACTTTTGGTCTCTCGATTATTAGTAAATTTTGATTTTAGTCCTTGTATTATTCGACTAAGCATATTTTACATCCAATTAGTTGAAATGTGTATTTTTGTTCCCTCTCCTATTGTGAATCTTCAAAATTTACCGAATTATTAATTGTTTCGTTATTTAATTATGAATATATCATATTAATTTTGTGTTTTTACTCCATATTGGAAAGTAATATAGTCCAAAAAAAATAGTCTAAATAGAGCATATTCCTTACTTAAATGGATTAAAAATACATATTTTAATTAATTAAAGATTAAATGTGCTTAATCATACTATATCACAAGGACGAGAATTAAAATTTATCAATAACTTAGGACAATGATTACCCCATATTTATATATATAGATTGTTTGTAAAGTAATGAATGATACTTTACATCATGGTTTCTTCTTCTCAACTCATAATTTTTAGCGTAAACTTGAATTTATCCATGTAAAATTTATAGAAATTGCTGAAAATATTGAACTATAAACCCATAACTAATTGAAACCACAATTCTGAACCTATAAAAGTAAAATTTTGAATTCACATATGCTCTATATTCACTAATTTAATAATGAATAAGTGAAAATTAATACGTTGTTGAAGGATCGATGCGTAGGTTGGAAGTTCAAGCAAAGCAATCAAAACATAAAACTCACCTCAGCACTCGCCGTACACCTCTTCTTCTTACGCTTTGAGGCGTACAAGTTTGAATAAGCCACTCCACACACTTTGCTCTCCCACTACTCGGGACCCTCTCTTCTCTCACTCGATATTCAATGAAAGGAGCTTTTGGCAAAGGCGGTGTCAAAAATTTTGAGTTTATGAGTTTTGAATTCTAAAAAAAATATTTTACTGAATTCTGAATAAATTATTTATGCATATTTTGTGAATTTTTAAATATAAATATAGAGTCTAGATCAAGCTACTATGTTCTACTGAACTCGCAAGCAAAATTGTAGCCCTGCCCCTAGGTTTTGGTTGAGATGGTTGTAGTAATTGTATAGCAAATGTCCAGAGTAGCTAATCTCTTTACACTTACCTACCCCGTTATATGTTATTGTCTTTAAATAACTCGATAGTATAAAAATTACTTCATACAAACTATTCGCCATTTTCATTACTAGTAACTTCCAGTTGAGATGCACAAGGGCGGATACATCATACAGTTTGCCGAAATTTTTATTAAATATGTATATATTGATATAGTATACAAAATGAAAATATTGGATATATACTTATATGACACCGCACTTGTTATTGTAGTGATTTATTCCTTCATTCATTTTCTAAATTATTGACACCGCTTGTCAAAAATTCTGCGTACGCCACTGAAGATGCATGGTTCTAGTAAATACGCTCTTCCCTCGTGCCTATTGCTAGTATATTTTTTAATCTTCAATGGAATTGATCCTTCTAAAAATGTGGTAGAGTTGATGCTTCAATAAAAGTAAAATAAAAGAAAGGCGAGAATACGTAGCCCAAATCTTATCGCATCCGATTAAAAGATTAATTTTAGTCTTTAAAGGAAAATCTAAAGAAAAACTTTCATTGCAGATGGCATTTAGCATAACATGATGTGTAGCAATTAGATGGGCACGATGTTAAAGTAACACCTTAATTTGTATATACCATTTTTTTTTCTTTTTGATAAAGCATGAGCTGATGAATTGGTCGCAATTGGGATTGATTGAAGAAAGAAAAGAAGAAAAGTAACAGCAAAAGAAGCTAGGATCCGTTCGATATTCGAAAGAAAGAATTTTGGGCTTTTAAGACATTAGGTCAGTCGACCAAATATTCTTACAGCCGCTAACTAAATATACGAAAGAATATATTACATTATGTATAATGTATTATACATCAATAAATAAAAAATATATATTCATCGGCTTTATTTTGGAGAACGACTAAACTGTATAGATTTTCCAAAACCTTTTGAGAAAACTACCCTCTGTAGCCCCTTAAAATTTTAATAGCCCATGATTTTTTCTTTTTTCCATAGACCCGAAATGCCCCTCCGGCACAAACATATACATCTAATAACCCATAAATAATCCATAATATACTGACCCACCCCACGCCTTTTAACTCGCGTTTGTTTTCCTATTGCACTCGGTTCTCTCGAAACACCAATTTCTTCTCAAAAACACAGCTTCTCCATTTTTACTCTTGCTCTCAATGTAAGTCAAAATTTCAGTAGGTTTTCGAATTTTTGTTCATAGTCAAGTCTATAATGAAGGAAAAAGAAGTCTTTGAAGAAAACTATAAAGTTGAGGGCATCTCAAAATTCTATGAAATTAGCTGGTAAATTAGTGAAATATAACCCTAGTTTCAGTAGGAATGATGATGACGATTTTGAAGATTTACCAGAATTTGGGTGCGATTTGGGGCATGCAACCCCTAAATCTGTTGAAGCAATAAAAAATACCCCTATTAAAGGATGCAAAGTACCCCTGGTGATAGAAGGACTCGTTCACATAGCGGAACTCCCAATGATAGAGTAACGAGGTCACAAACTGCTCAGCGTGTAGTTGTTAAAAAAGGCACAAGTTGAAAAAGAAAGAATAAAATGGTGGAAAAGGATGTTGTGAAGGATAAGGGTAAAGGGTCTAAAAGGAAGGCTAAAAGGGATGGGAATGATGTTCCATCAAAAGAGAGAAAAGTTTACGTTGGTAAAAAATGTTCTAGCTCATCTGATTTGAAGTTATTTTCTAATGATATAACTCTGACTTGTGTGCGCTTAGTTTATTTTAGTATGCAGAAAATTTATCCAATATAGCAGTTATGTTCCAAATTTGTATATAAAATGTATCATTCTTTTTTTTTATATTGTATATAATTTGTATCAAGTCAATAAGTAATATGCAATTTGTATATAAAGTGTATCATCTATCCACATAGTGTATACGTAATGTTTAAAGTGCATATTTGTGGTTGTTATGAAGCTTATATATATTTATATTTTTGTATTGTCTGTAACTTTGGAATTACTATATTCCTTTGGGTGATCATTATAGTACTCGTATCAGTGTGCATACAAACTGCAGTATAGTGAAATGATCATTATAGTACTCGTATCAGTGTGCATACAAACTGCAGTATAGTGAAACATTTGAAAGATACTTTGGATGATCAGCAGATTGAGATGTTTAGAAGAACATGTTTTGGTTATTTTGTGGACTTGCCCGAATTTTTTATACTAAACCAACTTATCCATTCACTATAGCTTAGAGAAATGGTGTGACCTAAAGATGATGTGTTATGGATTAAAGTGAATAGCATCAAGTTACGCTTTGGACTTGCAGAGTTTTATATTATCACAGGTTTAAAGTGTAATGGTGATCCCAATAAGGATTATGAATCTGTCCAGTCGAGTCGGTTGATGGAATTATACTTTCCAAGCATATCGAAATTGCCTAAAAAATTGTTAACTGACTATTTCTTTAAAAAAATGTGAAAATCTGATGAGGACACATTAAAGATTGCAGTATTGTATTTCATTCACAGTTTTCTATTTTTTATTACGAATGATGATTTCATAACAAAGAATGATTTTCTGTTGGTTGAATCTGGTGATTTTGAAGACTTTCCCTTGGGGAAAAGTGGTTTTCAATGCTACGTTGGAGTCAATGAAAGATAACGTTCGTAGTAGGAGAGAGATGTACCAATATGATAGTTGGCCTTTGGCATTCCAGTGTTGGTTTTATGAATGCTGCCCCTATACTCGCAAAAATCCCGCATACCGGATTGGAGATCTTGTGCCACGCATATAAACTGGACTGTAAAGAAGAAGGTGACCTTCAAGAGGTTGAGGAAAGAATTTTTTCTTTTAAGTCGGGAGCAGGTAAAAAATATTTTTGTTTAGTTTACAACATTTGTAGAAATACATATGAATTTACTTCTGATACATAAAGTATACATTTCTGATACATAAATTATATATTTCTGATACATAAACTATACATTTTTGATACATAATATCAATTAACTGTATGATGTGTAGTTTCTACAAGTAATATATTGGTTGTCTTTTATTTTTTTAAAATTTCATGATTGCTAAGTTTTTATTTATTTATTTATTTGTAGTTGGTGTTTGGTAACATTGCCCCAACAGATGTTGTATTTTAACACTTCAAGTGGATATTAAGTAGGTCAAGCAAACACCCGAGTACAGCAGGCCATATGCGTGAGTTGCACTTGCTGATGACATGTCAAATGGACCAATCAACACATGACACGTATAATTTTGCCATATGAATTTGACACATGTAATTAACAAAAAAAGTACATTTACAAAAGAAAAGAAACCTTATTTTCCGAAACCAGTGCCCTCCCTCCACACACTCCGTCTCCTTCATCTTCTTCCGCCCGTCCCCTCTACTCAAATCCACCAGGTTGTCCCAGAATAATGCATTCAGCTAAAAAATAATAGACCAAAACCAACAAATTGAGAATTAAGATCTGTCAAATTGGAGTGATATAAATGTTTTAACATTAATTTAAGAAGCAGCCAGCAAGTGGGTTTCTTCTAAATAACTAATCGTAGAATTCTTCTTGAAGTTCCTAAGAATTCGAAGGAAGTTGGCCAGGTTCTTTAAGTTACCAGTTGAAGAAAAAAATCAAATATTATAAGAAAAATACTGGACCTGATGAATCTATGCTATTGTTTTGAAACGGGTTCTCTGTCTAATGTCCTGAAATTGAAAAATTCCTTCCAATTGAAAGAAAGGTCACCAAAAATGGAGGGGTATAGCAGAAGGAACATGGAGAAGATGAAGTGAAAATTAGGGTTCATATTTGGGCTTAAATTAGAGATTTGTTAAGGTATATTGTATTACTGTTTATTAAAGTTTGGAATGCATAGGCAACGTGCGTCTCGGTGAGTGTATTACACGCAAGATATGCTGACTAGGTCGAGTGTTTGCTTGACCTACTTAATAGCCACTTGAAGTGTTAAAATAAAAAATGACTCAGTTGAAGTGTTTGTCTGATCGGTGAGGACAACTTAAAGGGGTCGTTAATGTATTTCATATTTTTTTTATTTGTAGTTGGTGTTTGATAACATTGCTCCAACAAATGTTGAACAAACAAGGCTTGAATTGTATGATTTTGTCCCGGTGTATGATGATAAAAATGAGATATATATCGAATCTGGAGTCATGGCTGAAGTTAATCCAATAGATGATGTTGATGATTTCAACACTCGACCTAAAAAAATATGCTAAGAAGCACCCCAAAAATAAGCTGGAATCACAACCTATAAGCAATGAGAATCCGGATCCAGAACTTAGTAACTTGAGTTCAAGCGAGAATGAGCTGAAACTTCTGAGAAGTGAAATCAACAAGGTACAGTTCTGACAACTTAATTGATATTCGGTTTCACTTTTTCTTTTAAAGGAACGACAAGGTTTCGTCTTTGGAGGAGTTAATGATTTCCTCATTTGAAAAGGTTTTTAAAGCTCTAGGTGAATGCGATAGTTCAAAGATATTCTCATGACTATACTTATTTGTTATTTTTACCTGTTATTATAATTTTTATAACTTTTTGTATATATTTTCGTGAACATGGTGATAAAAAAGATGAAGACCATCATGATAGTCATGGACATCATGATACTGGTGATATTCATAGTGATTATTTTGGCGACAAGAAAATTGCAGAGAATAATTTTGGTAGTAAGGAAGTTATAGAGAAAAATATTGGCAGTGAGGAAGTTGTAAAAAAAAATGTTGGTACTGAGGTAAGTCTAGACCAAATTGTTGATATTATGGAGGGTGTGGTGAAGGATTCTATAGAAGCTGATAAAAGTAGTGAAGGAGTTGGTGATGACGAAGCCTGGATTAAGGATGCCGATCCTGAAATCATTGCAATCACCCAGAAGTTTTGTGACAAAAATGATGTAGATGGTGATAGTGTAGTTAATATTGCAGAAGTTAAGAAAAATACTGCTAATATGGGAGATTTTGGTGGAGGATTCTGTATAAGTTATTGGTAAAAATAGTTATAAGGAAGTTGGTGAGGACAATGGCCGGACTAGTGATGCTGAAGCTCAAACAACTGCAATCACCAAAAAGTATTTCGATCAAAATATTGTACATCGTGATTGTTTAGGAGTGGAGAAAAATGTTGCTACTATGCATGCAGGAAGATCGTATAATTGTTGATGATCATGACACACCTGAAATGATCCCCGGAGAAATGAAACCAGCAGGGGTCATGAAGTCACCATTCAGGAACACATTTAACTCTGGTCGTACCATCCAAGTTGCTCAAAATAAGCCAACTAAGTCAAAAAAGCCTATCTTGACAAATAAGCCAAATAAGTCCATCTTCACTATAAAGTATCTTTTTCAGAAAAATATTGACAATCCTGTTGATTTCAGAATATTGTGTAAGCGGAACACTTTCATCAATAGAGGCTTAAGGACTAATGCACCGTAAGTTTTATGTTTCAATTTTTTTTTCCTTGTTTATTTTTCGTGTTTAGTGTTATGAACCATATCATTTTATCGTGATTCGGCAGGGACAGTGTTTATACAGAGATTAGCAATAAGCTAAATAAAATCTTTGAATTTGGAGTTGATGATATTGGAGAAAAAAATAGTTCTTCACGTTTGCATATCCCGACCTGCCCCTGTGTGATTCAGTAAGTCAACACTATAATGGTTCTTTATATTTTCAGCATATTGATGTTAATCTTTTAGCATAAATGCTATTTCTTTTCTTTTATCCATGTTGTAATTACATATAGATTCTATCTGTAATAAAATGATAAATAGGACTCAGTAACCCTTGGATAGTAGGCAGAAGAAAGGACTAGAACAATAATGGCAATAGAAAATATAGTATCAACTTGGAAGAGTATCTTTTATGTATATTTGCAGTATCTTCTGTAAAATGTATAATCGGTTTATACATAAAATATACATTTTAGTTTTCTCATAATGTAATTTTCTGACTATGTGTGTTTATTCTTCATATTTCAGCATATTGATGTTATTTTTTACTATTTGAGAAAGAAAGGAAAGTACGGTGTTGATGTTCCAGTAAGATTCACAACTACCGACTATTAGTTTAACTACTTGATTTCGAATTTGTACAAGGAGTTTTTAGAGAAAAACAAAGACATAAATTTGATTACTGAAACATATCCAATTGCTGAGTATATACTTTGGTATTTTTAAAGATGTAATGTTCCTTGGTGTACTGTTGATGAAGTCATTTTCCCTATAAATCTGTCTGATAAGTGGCACTGGATATTGGCGAGACTGCCATTCAAAGATCTGCTCATTTATGTATATGATTCCATGAGTTGTGCACGGCAAAATAGTGCAGCTCGGAGATCAATTGAGCCATACTCAGTGTTGCTCCCATATTTCCTTCATTGTATTGGTTTTTGGGACACATAGGAGAATCATATGGGAATTCCTGCCATTGATCCTTTTGAGATTCATGTCGTTGATGGGTTGCCAATGCAAGATAACACGTAAATTATTATTGAATATTTCTGATTTTTATTCATTTTTGTACATGAATTTCTATTTGGATATTGTACTAACTTATTCAACGTTTATGTGCGACCTTTGTATGTAGTGACTGTGGTGTTTATGTTGCTGTATTTGCTGAGTACATCATTCAAGGCAATAGTATTCCTAAAGCTATTGATATTGATGGGATACGGAACCAATATGGTATATTGCTATGGGATTATGGAGTGAAGAAACAAAGAGCGCATTTAGTTAGTGATGACGACTCAACTGGTAGATTGAAGGATATGACAAAAAAAGATAACAAGAAAAAGGGCAAGTCGCATGTCGTTGGTGATGACAAGGCTTTGAAAGATAACAAGAAAAAGGGCAAGACGCATGCCGTTGGTGATGACGAGACTTTGAAGGACATCAAGAAAAAGGGCAAGTTGAAGGGCAAGATGAAGTAGTTTAGGGTAGTTTAGCGGAAAATTAACATGTAGTTTTAAGATGAAGTAGTTTGGTTATGATATTGTCTTATGATTGGATATAGTTGCATACCTATATCACATTTTATGCTTTTTGTTTGGGATATTTTTGAACAGTATGTTTAAAATACTAATGTTGAATATTACTTTTAATTGCGACTTGTTTGTTTTCAGTTAATAGTGAAATTTTGAAAGTTTCAGTTTTTGTGTAGTTTTGACTTTTTTACAGTTTTAGTTTTTGTAACGATCCGACTTGTCGTTTTAAGAATTAATGTCCCGTTCAGTGACTTAAGATCCCGAGCAGTTTTGTAATATGTATTATGACCCGCGGGTGTGATCGAGTTTGATTTTCGAAAGGTTCGGAATTTAATTAAAAGAATAATTCTTATTTAGAAGCTTAAAGGGAAAGAGTTGACCAGAGAGTTGACTTTTGAGCAAACGACCCCAGAATGGAATTTTGATGATGGAAATAGTTTCGTATGATGATTTTGGACTTAGGCGTATGTTCGGATTTGGATTTGAAAGTACGTAGGACAATTCGACGCATTTTGGCGAAAGTTGAAAAATAGAAGATTTTTGAAAAGACCGACCGAAGGTTAAATTTTTGATAACGAGGTTGGATTTCGATTCCAAAATTTGGAATAGCTCCATTACATCATTTATGACTTGTGTACAAACTTTAAAGTCATTCCGGATTAATTTGATGTGTTTCGGCACAAAATATAGAATTTGAAAGTACGAAATTCATAGATTTTGATTTGAGGTGTGATTAGTCACTTTGATATTGTTTGACATGATTTGAGAATTTAACTAAGTTCGTATGATATTTCAGGACTTGTTGGTATATTTGGTTGAGGTCCCGGGGGCCTCGGGTAAGTTTTAGATGGTTAACGGATTGGATTTTGGACTTGGAACTCTGCTGGAATTTTTCTGATGCCCCATCTGGTTTCCTTCATCGCGTTCGCGAGTGGAGCCTCGCATTCGCGAAGAGGAATTGAGAGGCTGGTACTGTTTGTTCTTCGCATTCGTGAAGATAAGGACGCGTTTGCGAAGGGTGGACAGGGTGTGTATCGCGAACGCGAGAGGTGTTACACATTCGCGGAGAAAAGAAGAGGCAACTGGGACCCCCTACATGTGTTCTACGCGTTCGCGGAGGTGAGGTCACGTTCGTGATGAGAGGAGTCAGTAAAGGTCCGTGTTCGCGAGTGGTGGACCACGTTCACGTAGAAGGATTTTGGGACAGAAGCAATTATGCTTCGCGAACGCGAGGTAGATGCCGCGTTCGCGAAGGAGGAATTTGGATAGATTTGAGGTGTTCAGAGGTCAATTCAAGGAAGAAGGCAATTTTGGAATACCAGCATAACTTAAAAAAGGTAAGTGTCTTTCCTAACCTCGAGTGGGGAAATTACTCCTTAGGCATCGAGTCTTATGTGCCATTTGTGAAATGTGAAAAGCCGTGTACGCGAGGTGACGAGTACGTACTCGAGTTTATATGTACAAAATTTATTGAGTTAAAGTCTTGGGCATATTGTGTAGTAAATTGGATAATTGTTGGTATATATTTAATAATCTAATTGCCATGCCTCGAATCACATTTATTGAACTTGTTTTTATACGATAATTCGATGTAATTATTACTTGTATGTTTTCCCTATGCAAATAATTAATTAAGCAAGCTTAAGAAGATGGGTTAATATAATTATCTAAATTTAGATTAATGAAGGCTTTGCTTTATGCTGAATAATTTCTATCTCTGTTGATTGTTTTTGTGGTATTATACACATTGTGTGGAGCCTTCAGCTATTTGTTGTAAAATTAATTGATTTGGTTGTATCTTTGTAATTTGGTTGTGGCCATTGGGCAAATTGTGATATGAATTGATTTTGTTATGTTGCCGTGATAATTTTCCATGTAAATTGTTGTGTTGTGTGAGTTGTTATTTTGAGGATATAAGGGTGGCATTCCACTGTTGATATTATGTGGGTATAAGTGTGACATTTCACTGTTGTTGTGTTTGTTGGAATATTGTCTGGACGGAGAGATAAGGGTGTCTATAGGAGAGATAAGGGTGGCAATAGAAGCGATAAGGATGGCTATATATATTGTCAGGGCGGAGGGATAAGGGAGGCTATTATAGGAGTGATAAAGGTGGTTATATGAGAGATAAGGGTGGCTATTGTCAGAGATGATATGTGATGATGTGGAGTGGTTGCATTGGTGATTTTATATGATGTTGTGATTTTCCTTGTGTTTATTTTTATACCTTGTGCAATTTGTCTTGTTGTTAGTAAATTGATAATAGTCTGATTTATGTTGAAATTGGGAGCATGTGGCTATTGCCAGGCAGATTATGAAAAGAATTATGGGCACGAGGTGCCGTGAGTAAATAATGATGATATTGGCACGTGAATTGTCCGTGCAGTTGAGATATGAAATGTGACACGAAGTGCTGGGGAAAATATGATAATTTAATTATGGGCACGAAGTGCCGTGAAAATATGAAAAGGGCTGAGACCCGTACTTTTATGATTATGGAATGAGGTAACACATGGTGACTTTAATTGAATGAATTATATTCAAAATATCTATTTGGAAAGATTATTATTTAAAAATTAGTATTTGAAGGAATTGTATTTGAAAGATATTTATTTGAGAAAATTATATTTGAAAACGATTTATTGAAAGAATTGTATTTGAAAGATATTTATTTGAGGAAATTATATTTGAAAGATAGTTATTTGGAAGAATTATATGTGAAAGATATTTATTTGAAGAACTTGATTTGATTGGGTGTACTTGTTTTTATTATTGTTGAGCAATATTAATAGTGTTCTTGTTGTCCTGCTGTGCATTTCACTGGTTGATTTGTGTTGTCCTTATTGTCATTTGTTTCCTATTATTTTGTATATCATATTGCACAGGTTTTTACACTAGTGAGTGTCTAGACTGTACCTCGTCTCTACTCCACTGAGGTTAGTCTTGATACTTACTGGGTACCAACCATGGTGTACTCATACTATACTTCTGCACATTTTTGTGCAGAGCCAGGTATTGGAGCTATCGGACTCGGACAGAGTTAAAGTGTGATCTCAAGGATTCAAGGTAGAGGTGCTTGGTCGTCGCAGTCCCTTGAAGTCTTTTCATTTTATTGTAATGTTAATTATTAATCAAACAATATTGAGTATTCGATCCTTGAGATCATTCCATGTATTTAGTTAGAGTTCGTGACTCAGTACTACCAGTCTTGGAAGGTTGATATATTCATATTTGTTCCGCTGCTGTTTTTGACATTAATATTTAATTATATGTTTAAAAAAAAGGCTTCGAAATATAATGGAAATAGGCTTACTTAGTCTTAGAGACTAAGTGCCATCACGACGCCTGTGGTGGGATTTTGGGTCATGACAAGTTGGTATCAGAGCTCTAGGTTCATAGGTTCTATGAGTCACGAACGAGTCTAGTAGAGTCTTGCGGATCGGTACAGATACGTCTATACTTATCTTCGAGAGGCTACAGAACTGTTAGGAAATTTCCACTTCTTTCATTCATGTCGTGCGGAATTTGTTGAATTTGGAATTTGAACCTTTGTATCTCTATTCTCTCATAAATGATGAGGACACGTGCTACCGGGTTAGCTGAGCAGGCATCCGCACATACTGTTGGGGCTACAAGAGGCCGGGGCCGAGATAGAGGTCGAGGAAGGGCACGTGCCGCGACTGGAGCACCTGTCAAAGCAGCAGTCGAGGAGCCGCCAGTAGCTTCAGCTGGGGGACAGGTACCAGAAGCACCTGTTATTACCCTTGGGCTTCAGGAGACTTTAGCACAGTTCCTGAGTATGTTTGGTACATTAACTCAGGAGGGATTGATCTCTGTTGCATCAAATATTTCACAGATTGGGGGAGTAGCTCAGACTCCTACCATAACTCCTGAGCAGCAGGTTCATGTTGGTCAGGTTCTGGGTATAGTACCGGTACAACCTGTTATTCCGGTTTGGCCTGAGGTCAGCCAGAGGCATCAAAAGAAGAACAAAAGAGACTTGAGAGGTTTAAGAGGTATAGTCCACCTACTTTCAATGACGCAACTACAGAGGATGCCCAATAATTTCTAGAAAATTGTCACCGTATTCTCCGCACCATGGGTATTGTGGAAGTAAGAGGAGTTGCCTTTAATACATTTCAACTGTCATGCGCAGCGTATCAGTGGTGGCAAATCTATGAAGAAGGTAGACCAGCCGATGCAACACCACCAACTTGGGCTCAATTTTCAGAAATGTTCTTGAAAGAGTTTGTTCCCCAGACTCTCCAAGATGCGTGGCGCACAAAATTTGAATGGTTGCGTCAGGGCACTATGACAGTGTCAGAATATGCTATCAGGTTCAGTGAGTTAGCCTGCCATGCACCTATCTTGGTTCCTACAGTCAGAGAGTGGGTTCGCATATTCATTGAGGGGCTCGATTATGATATTAAAATATGCATGGCTCGAGAATTGCAAACTGATACTCCATTTCAACAAATAGTGGAGATTGCGAGGAAGATTAAGGGTGTTCTAGGCGAGGAAAGGGAGTCTAAGGAGGCCAAAAGGTCTCGAAGCTCTGGAGGGTTCACTGGATTTTACTCTTCAGCTAGGACTCATTATAGCGGAGGCTCGAGCAATCAGCCAGCTCAGTCCGCACATCAGATTACTCGGAGTGCTCCAGTTAGTTCTTACAATGCACCACCGGTACGGGATTCCTATAATGGTTATTCCAGTTATCCGGCACAGACTCAGTATGAGCAACCGCGACCTCAGAGGGGCTGTTATGAGTGTGGTGACACTAGGCACATTATAAGAGATTGTCCCAAACTTGGGAGGGGTGGATTTTATCAGAACACTCAGACTATGAGGCCCAGTGCAGCTACTACCCCACGTGCACAGCCAGTTAGGGGTGGAGGACAGACGGGTAGAGGGTGCCTAAGAGGTGGAGGCCCTACCCGTTGATATAATCTCTATGATTTGGGTGAGGCCGATACACCAGATGGTGTCGTTACAGGTACGATCCCAATTTATTATAAAAGAATATTTTTCCTTAACTTGATTCAGATCTGAATATTGAGGTTAGCCCTCCTATTATGCTCCGATTATGGGTGAGCTTCGTAATTTTGTGACCCACTTATATATTTATTCCTGTTGGGAGATTTGAAGATATGAGTCTGTGTCTGTCATTTTTATTCTTGGGCACCATTGGGGGCTATAAGTCCAAAAGTAATTTTTTATTATTCATTACAGTAGGTTTGATGTGTTTCGGAATAATTGATTCTAATTTTATGAATTATATGCCCTACTAGTATAAGGGTTCATTATGTGTTGTGAAAATTATTTACGGAATTTATTGAAAAGAAGAAAGAAAGGAAATTAAAATTTTCAGTTGGCACAATGTGCAAAATAATTGTGATTCGGAGTTGAGGACGAGATCCTCGCATTTTTTTTATATGATGTGAAATATTTAAATCGGGCTACAAGCCGCAGTGGAAGTTATATAAGGACGAGGTACTTGTGGTGAAATATTTATGAGTTAAATTCTCCCTTTGTGAAGTTTAATTTGTACTATAGTACTAATAGGGAGTTATGCCTGATAGGCTTATGTGATAATTCATTTATGTGTTTCTGTGCCATAATTGTGCTGTAATTATTGAGTTTTAGCCTACGAGGTGAGTTCCCAGGTAACGTTAAATGTGACTCGTTAAGTCGGGTAAATAGTTATGAGGTCTTCATACTCACATTATGTTGTCAGTGTTGTGAAAATTGAAAACGAGATGTTGGTTAATATAAGATTAATTGATGATGCTGGAATTAATTATGAATAACTTTTAAGACCAGAGATGTGGTGATGGGCATACATATGATGTGGTTCATGTCCTAATATCATTATGATAATGCCGTGCTTGTAATGCTGAGATTAGTGTTATTGATATATACCTTGTGGTATTTTGTTGGGTTGTGGATGTATTGTTAAGAGTTGTTTTGGTGTTACTCTAGCAGATGGATAGGCCTAATTACAGGGGAGACTCTACCGAAATTTCTGGAAAAAAATTGGAAGTTAGTAAAATTTGGGGGATTAAGATGTGCAAAAGAAGAGATAAGTTATGTTATGTGTTTGAGGGCGAATGATCCTAAGTGGGGGAGAATGTAACACCCCAGAAATTTTTTGAAGTACTTCAACACTATCAAAAAGTTGATGTGTGTGTAGGCACGAGTGGCTATAGCCAGTTGGCACTAATACCGTGCATTGATGTGAAAATCAGGCCTTTTAAAAATGTTTGGAGTGTAAGAAATTGGTTTTAAGGCTTATAAGTGTAAATCAAAGAAATAATCTCAATTGAGATGGTGCTGTCGGACCCATGTTAAATTGAGGGACGTAGAATCACCCACGAGTATGTGTGTAAGAATACACTCAGTAATTTAAAATCCTCAAAAAGATTCTTGGCACGTTCGAGGACGAACGTATGTTTAAGAAGTGGAGAATGTAACGACCTGACTTGTTATTTTAAGAATTAACGCCCCGTTCAACGACTTAAGGTCCCGAGCAGCTTCCTAATATGTATTATGACCCGCGGGTGTGGTCGAGTTTGATTTTCGAAAGATTCAGAATTTAATTAAAAGAACAATTCTTATTTAGAAGTTTAAATGGAAAGAGTTGACCGGAGGGCTGACTTTTGAGCAAACGACCCCGGAATGGAATTTCGATGATAGAAATAACTTCGTATGAAGATTTTGGACTTAGGCGTATGTTCATATTTGGATTTGAAAGTCCGTAGGACAATTCGACGTATTTTGGCGAAAGTTAAAAAATAGAAGATTTTTGGAAAGTCCGACCGAAGGTTGAATTTTTGATAACGAGTCGGATTTCAATGCCGAAAATTAGAATAGCTCCATTACATAATTTATGACTTGTGTGTAAAATTTAAAGTCATTCCGGATTATTTTGATGTGTTTCTGCACAAAATATAGAATTTGAAAGTTCAAAGTTCATAGATTTTGATTTGAGGTGCGATTCATCGCTTTGATATTGTTTGACGTGATTTGAGAATTCGACTAAGTTCGTATGATATTTTATGACCTGTTGATATATTTGGTTGAGGTCCCGGGGGCCTCGGGTAAGTTTTGGACGGTTAACGGGTTGGATTTTGGACTTGGAACTCTGCTGGAATTTTTTTGATGCCCCATCTGGTTTCCTTCATCGCGTTCGCGAGTGGAGCCTCGCGTTCACGAAGAGAAATTGAGAGGCTGGAAATATTTGTTCTTCGCTTTCATGAAGATAAGGACGCGTTCGAGAAGGGTGGACAGGGTGTGCATCGCGAACGCGAGAGGTGTTACGCGTTCGCGAAGAAGAGAAGAGGCAACTGGGGACCCCCTACATTTGTTCTACGAGTTCGCGGAGGTGAGGTCGCGTTCGCGATGAGAGGGGTCGGTAAAGGTCCGCGTTCGCGAGTAGTGGACCGCGTTCGCGTCGAAGGATTTTGGGTCAGAAGAAATTGTGCTTCGCGAACGCGAGGTAGATGTCGCGTTCACGAAGAAGAAAAAAAATACCTGAGTAGAATTAAAAAGTCCCAAAACAGGGGTTTGAGTTCATAACACAAAAATTGATTTTGGAGCTCGGTTCTGGGGCGATTTTAAGGGTTTCTTCATGACTTCGACTGGGGTAAGTTTTCTACATCCAAAAGTGATTATATTTTATGAATCCAATGTTATATTCATCGTTTAATTCGGATTTAAATGGAGGAAATCAAGATTGTTGCAAAATCTTCCAAAAATAAAAATTTAAGATTTGGAAGTCGAGTTGTTATTGGAATTCGATAAAATTGGTATGGTTGAACTCGTATCGGAATGGGAGTTCGGATTTTGTGAAAATTATGTCGGGTTCCGAGAGGCGAGCCCCGCGTTGACTTTTGTTGAGTTTTTGGAATAAATTTTTAAGTCGACATTTTATTATCCGGAATTATTTCTGATGAACATTAATGAAGCAGTACAATTAATTTGGATAGATTTGAGCTGTCCAGAGGTCAATTCAAGCAATAAGGCGATTTTGGAATATCGGCATAACTTAAAAAAGATAAGTGTCTTGTCTAACCTCGAGTGGGGGAATTACCCCTTAGGCATCGAGTCTTATGTGCCATTTGTAAAATTTGAAAAGCCGTGTACGTGAGGTGACGAGTACGTACCCGGGTTTATGTGTGCAAAATTTATTGAGTTAAAGTCTTGGGCACATTGTGTAGTAAATTGAATAATTATTGGTATATATTTAATCATCTAATTGCCATGCCTCGAATCACATTTATTGAACTTGTTTTTATACGACAATTCGATGTAATTATTACTTGTATATTTATGTGAATTCCGTGAGTTCAATGGTTTGATATTTCTTGGAATTTAATTTCATTATAAATTTTTCTTATGCAAATAATTAATTAAGCAAGCTTAAGAAGATGGGTTAATATAATTATCTAAATTTAGATTAATGAAGGCTTTGCTTTATGCTGAATAATTTCTATCTCTATTGATTGTTTTTGTGGTATTATACACATTGTGTGGAGCCTTCGACTATTTGTTGTGAAATTAATTGATTTGGTTGTATCTTTGTAATTTGGTTGTGGCCATTGGGCAAATTGTGATATGAATTGATTTTGTTATGTTGCCGTGATAATTTTCCGTATAAATTATTGTGTTGTGTGAGTTGTTATTTTGAGGATATAAGGGTGGCATTCCACTGTTGATATTATGTGGGTATAAGGGTGACATTTCACTGTTGTTGTGTTTGTTGGAATATTATCTGGGCGGAGAGATAAGGGTAGCTATATGAGAGATAAGGGTGGCAATAAGAGCGATAAGGGTAGCTATTGATATTGTCAGGGCAGAAGGATAAGAGAGGCTATTATAGACGTGATAAGGGTGGCTATAGGAGAGAAAATGGTGGCTATTATCAGGGATGATATGTAATGAGGTGGAGTGGTTGCATTGGGGATTTTATGTGATGTTGTGATTTTCCTTGTGTTTATTTTTATACCTTGTGCAATTTGTCTTGTTGTTGGTAAATTGATAATAGTTTGATTTATGTTGAAATTGAGAGCTTGTGGCTATTTCCAGGCAGATTATGAAAAAATATCTGGGCACGAGGTGCCGTGAGTAAATAATGATGATATTGGCATGTGAAGCATCCGTGCAGTTGAGATATGAAACGTGGGCATGAAGTGCTGGGGAAAATATGATGATTTAATTATGGGCAAGAAGTGCCGTGAAAATATGAAAAAGGGCTGAGACCCGTACTTTTATGATTATGGAATGAGGTGTCACATTGTGACTTTAATTGAATGAATTATATTCAAAATATCTATTTGGAAGGATTTTTATTTAAAAAGTAGTATTTGAAGGAATTGTATTTGAAAGATATTTATTTTAGGAAATTATATTTGAAAAAGATTTATTGAAAGAATTGTATTTGAAAGATATTTATTTGAGGAAATTATATTTGAAAGAGAGTTATTTGGAAGAATTATATGTGAAAGATATTTATTTGAAGAACTTGATTTGATTGGGTGTACTTGTATTTATTATTGTTGAGCAATATTAATAGTGTTCTTGTTGTCCTGCTGTGCATTTCACTGGTTGATTTGTGTTGTCCTTATTGTTATTTATTTTCTATTATTCTGTATATCATATTGCACATTTTTTAGACTAGTGAATGTCTTGACTGTACCTCGTCTCTACTCCACTGAGGTTAGTTTTGATACTTACTGGGTACCGACCGTGGTGTACTCATATTACACTTCTGCACATTTTTGTGTAGAGCCAGGTATTGGAGCTATCGGACTCAGACAGAGTTAAAATGTGATCGCAAGGATTCAAGGTAGAGCTGCTTGGTCGTCGCAGTCCCTTGAAGTCTTTTCATTTTATTGTACTGTTAATTATTAATCAAACAGTTGGCTACAGATGATGCTCATGGTTTTCTGGAGGAGTGTCATCGTATTCTCCGTACTATGGGCGTAGTAGAGACGAGCGGAGTTTCTTTTACTACATTCCACCTTAGAGGAGCAGCCTATCGGTGGTGGCGTGCTTATGAGTTGAGTACTCCGGCTGAGGCAGCTTCACTTACATGGACTCAGTTCTCGGACATATTTTTGAGAGAGTATGTCCCTCAGAGCCTCAGGGACTCATAGCGCACGGAGTTTGAGCAGCTGCGCCACGGTGCTATGACTGGGTCAGACTATGCAGTCCGCTTCAGTGATTTGGCCCGACATGTACCGGCCTTGGTTGCCACAGTTCGAGAGAGGGTTCGGCGATTTATTGAGGGACTCCACCCCAGTATCAGGATTAGTATGGCTAGGGAGTTGGAGATGGATATTTCTTATCATCAGGTTGTGAATATCGCCAGGAGATTGGAGGGCATGCTTGCCCGGGATAGAGAGGAGAGGGAGGCCAAGAGGTCTTGAGAGACTGGTTCTTATTCTGGTGCTCGTGTCCCAGCAGCTCGTATTGAGTATTCGATCCTTGAGATCATTCCATGTATTCAGTTATAGTTCGTGACTAAGTACTACCAGTCTTGGAAGGTTGATATATTCATATTTGTTCCGCTGTTGGTTTTGACATTAATATTTAATTAATATATATTTTGTATAGTGACATCTATTTTGTATATATTTTATATAGCAACAGTTTATTTTATATGTTTTTTGTATAGTGACAGTCTATTGTATATAAATTGTATAGTGACCGTCTATTTTGTATATTTTTTGTATAGTGACAGTCTGTTTTGTATATATTTTATATATTGACATCTATATAGTGACATCCATAATAGTATTTGGAATAAAATTTCTACCAATACTTTTATTACGACAAAACGTAGTATCTTTATTCATACATCAAAGAGAATCTGATTGCAAATCTTATTATTTTTCCAATACTCTAACAGTAACATTCACAAGGAAAACAGTTATCTACTAGTTGTCTCGAGCATTCCTGCATGTTCTTCTGTTGTGTCCTTATTTTCCACACAGTCCACATGTAACTGTTTCAATATACATATATTCATAAAGTCCCTTGCGTCGCGACTTCGTTGGTCTTCCTGATATGCCCTTCACTATCGGTGGTAGGACCATATTATCTAACACCTCTGTTGGAAGGTCCCATGTATTTTCATCTGGAAGTGGATTAACTGGCACTTCATATGTCTTCTTGAAGTATTCCTTGGTATAATTGGCAGAACAATATTTGGGTGCTTCTATGTGTGTGTAGTCCAATACTGCCATAGCACGTGGACAAGGAATCTCATCCACTTGAAATTGTTTGCACGAGCATTTCCTTTTTTGCATGCAGACTATGTTTCGCCTTTGTTCATCATCCATTACTACATATACATAATCGGTTGAAGGCCTCACTTAAATTTAAATAGATATCATTAGTAAAACAGGGATATCACAAGTATTAATGCATTTTTGTCAAAGTATGTAATTCAGGTGTATGAAGTAAGACATGATCAAAGAATATTTACCATCATCTTCTGCGACAAACTGCTATTTTCCTTCAGTACTTCGTTATATTTTTTTCCTAGGACAGTAAATGTATCCATTGCAGTCATTCTATTTATATTATTCCATTCCATAACCAAATTCATCATGTAATCTAGCAAACTCATGATTGGCAGTTCTCTTGCCTCTCTATTTCTTGCATTAAGTGACTCAGCAATATTTGAAGTCATCACCATGGATCTATTAATAGTGGAATGCGCTATGGACTACTTTTCATAACCAATTTAGAACAGGTAACCCCTTACCCTCTTATCAATGCTGTCCATATCTTGCATGAGGCGATTAAAATCTTTAATTTTGTATGCCCTGGCCATTGCAAAATATACTTCCCTCAGCCGGTCATGGTTCTTCTTGAACTGATTCTTTATGTATTCCAAAGATGGAAGATGCATACACAGTGAGATACCTATGGATACACAATCGAAGCAACCCTCAATATGATTGTATGACGATCGGATACGATGCACATCCTTTCCCTTTTCCCAAAAGCCTATCTAAACATTTCAAAAAACCATTCCCAGGAAGCATCATTTTCATAATCGACAACAACATATGCTAGTGAAAATGTTTTACTTGGTTAAGCAAATAAGAAATTATCCACATGTTTTTTTTGTTATACATGGATAACAACTATCTATACCATATATAATTATTATACGAGACTGCGACATATTCACCTGCCGCATCTTGTGCGCTAGCTGTTAACATTGTCCCCATGTGTGATGATTTAAGGAATGTGCCGTCAACCACTACAATATGGTAGCAATATTTCCATCATATGATTGATGCATTTAGTGAGACAAAAACATACATGAAGCGCCCATCCTCTGATTTATGTAATATTGTGACAGAACCACGATATGTCATATTTATCATATACAAGTGACCTGCAGTTTAATTACTATAAGATTCGCGTGGTATCCCTCTTAGCAGTGACCTCTGATTTATATAGCGACACTTTATATTTATCATATACAAGCACCTTTTCTTTTGTTCTATAAGCTTTTACGTAACTCATATTAATCCCATATTATTGTTTCGTGTCGCTCATGATGTCTGCCGGAGTGTATATTATTTTTGGATTGGCATATTTGTTGCAAATTATTTTTGCAATGGCTGACGAACTAGCATGACATTGTGAAAATAGTCTACTCGTCTTTGGGGGAAGTGTGAACATCATTGAACCGTCTAACCTTGAAGACATTTGATTTGTGTAGACTTGAAGATCTAAGACTCCATTTGCAACTTTCATCGACGCATGTAAGACAATACCTATTTAAAATATAATGTTATGATAATGCACTTCTTCAGATTTTTACACTTGTATCTCAAATAAACAAACAGTATACATATGCAATCTCATTATACAATAATTATACTTTTTCTGTACAAGAAATATACACAAAATTACAGAGAAGTGAAATCTCATACGTAGAAATCGTACCTTGTTGTAGATGATCTATCTACTATAAATTGACATTTTTCTCGTATTGCGTCGTGCTTTATTACACTAATGAGTGTATCTTTGTCCCAATACAACTGACCTTCTGTAATTTCTTCATGTTGTGAATTGTCTATTATACAATTTTCCTTCATTATCTCATTTTTGTCTTCTTTTCCATGATTATCCATCATCTCAACAATATTAGTTCTGTGTACTTCTTCTACGTTCTGACATTGTAAACCAGCTGAAGTTGTTGCGAGTAAGTTATCACCCAAGTATGAACTTGAATATGAGCATTCAACACTTGAACACATAGTTTTCAACGTTATGCATAATGGATATTCAATGATATCTAAGTTTTTCTTTTTCATCTCCATATACAAGCGCACACTCATATTATTGTATATTAGAATTGCTATATAGCCATCCTTCACTGTATATTTTATCTACATCGCACTTGTAATTGAATATCTACCCAATTGCTTGTATATCTCATCAACAAAATACCCAGAGCTACAGTCCGAATTGATCAGCACACCATTAACAAGGAAATTAACAAATTTACTTTCACTTACCCACTCACCACTATGTAGAAGTAAAATCGAAAACAAAATTGTTACAATAGTTCCAACATTCACAATCTTCATAGACATTAGTTGAGTTTGTCGATTTTGTATCAATTTCACAATTTAAGAACGAAATCTCAACTCTATTAAGGTGATTGTAAGCCGCAATTGTGCAAAAGCTTTGAATTTCAGCGTGAATTTTTTGGAGCTCTGCTCTGGGTTTACTCTTCAGAAATCCTAGAATTTTTTTTGACAATGTGAATAATTGGGCGACTTTTATACTGCTTGGGGGTTGAAGATTCCATACTTGAGGCGTGGATTTAGGATACAAAATCGTTTAGGAGTGATTTCCTTTTGGTTTGCGTTGAACGTATGATTTCAGGTTTTTCAGTTGCTAGCCTTTATTATTATTTTTAGGCTATGACTTGTATGAGGTTATTTTGTGACTATCAGGTGATATAAGTTTGGCCTTAGTGGCTACAAATGAACTTTGTTAAAAAATATTGGCCCGTTAGTAAAATGGATTTTAAGGCCTGCGAAACGCTGTATGCCAGTTCAAACCGATAGTCCAGCTCAATTATTTTCCAATTCCCTTCACCTAAAAGAAGAAGCTCATGCCCATTAATCAGGTAAGCAAAACAATCAGTCATATCATTTTTGAGAAAGGAAACTTCAGATTAGTTCGTAGTTTTGTTATATATATATATATAGAGAGAGAAAATATCCGTCAAATACTTCTCAAGCAAGAAGCTAGTAAAGTATACTGCAATTACAAAGTGGAATTCTAAATTTTGAAGGTTATGGGCTCGTTCTACTTTACAACAAAGTGAGTTGTATATGTAAACCAAACTATTTTTAACATGTATGCTTCGTTCATTCTTATTTTTGACAGGCTAACTCTAGTTTCAGTTGCATTTGTAATTTGTCAAGATTATAGTTTTTCTTCTACCTAATTATCCTTTCTGATTAACCAAAAAACAAATAGCAATAACTCGCATGAAAAAGGTGTCAATAGAATAAAAGTTTCTTAAAAACGTGAGAGCAAACTCATTTCTTTCGAGGAACTTCCCAAGAAGATTTCATTACATATAATTGTACCATTCATGGCTGAATATTTTTGTCTCTGTATCGCACCGCTTAAACTAAGCTCAATAATCACGTCGGTGGATTAATTGAACTAACACTGTTCACGACAAAAATCATATGTTATGACAATATATGGATTTTAATTTCTCTGATTGAAAAATCTTCTTTAACTTTGAAACTAGTGATCTATACATAATATACGGATTCATTCATTCCGTGATAATGTTTGATTGGGCGCCGAGTTTAAAAAAGAAAAAAAAAATTTGCAACCTTTTAGTCTAAATCAAATCATAGATATTTATTTAGATATAAATTATTTCATTAAGGATAAAAGATAAAATTTAAATTTAAATTATTACCAAATAAAATAAGATGTCATATTTTTTTTAAATGGCTAAAATGGAAATATTGTCATAATTAAGACGAGGGAGTAAGAAATATTTGGAATTAAACGCTCAATTATGGCTGCTGGTTTGCCGAGCCCCCCACATCGAACAACAACTGCGTGCGTAATTAATTAGTAGCTACCACCTAACAAAATTGTAGGTGAACGTGAACATCCATATAAAAAGATGATAATAATAGAAAAAAAAGAACATCCATAAATTGCGTGTGGACTGGAAACAAATAAATTAAATAGCTTCTTTTATTTAAAACAGCAACATACTCATAATAATCGGGGTCTGAGAAGGGTAATATGTACGCAGCCTACTTTTGTAAAGGTAGAAACTGTTTCCAATAGACTCTCGGCTCATGCAAGCATAGCTTCTTTTATATATTCTTTGATTCTTCCTTGGTCGGATCATGGCTTGGCTTTTGTTCCTTGTTTAATCAAGAATTCAGCCCAGAACCCTAAAATCATCGGAGAAGCTGATAAAAAGCAGCTCGCTGTACAAGTATTTCGTGTTCATGCATGGTCGGGGTAAGGATAGCACCCCAAGGGTATGATGTAAACAACATATTCTAATACAAGTATTAGTGACTGCTTTCACAACTCGAACTCATAATCTATATTTCACACGAAGACCAACTTTATTGGTGCTCCAGAACACCCCTTTCCATAGGATCGGAGAAGCTGATACATAGACTCGAAAATAGTTTAAGCTATATACAGTATAGATAACTTCAACTCTACTTGAAAAATACTGAATTTTCACTTTGAGCATTATTATAAACTATTACACTGAAATGAATCAAGAACAAATGAACTAAGAGAATTAAAGAAATGGAAGGTAAAAAAATAAAACACTTAGCCAACAACGGTATTCAATTGAAGAGGCCTAGGTTGATTCATGGTTCTCCTTTTCCATATATTAATTTCTTTCCTTGGCTCCAAAGTAATATTTGTTCTGCATCTACCTAATATTATTGGAGCAGAAAAACCAGTGTTTAATTCATCTTCTTCATCCTCACTGTATCCTCTGTCTTCATCATCTGTATAATACTTAAGATCATGATCTTCTGGTGTAATTTGTGTTGATCTCCAGTCAAAGTTGGTCAAAGGTTCCCTTCCACTAGCAAACCTTTTCATTTGACTCAAACAAGGTGCTCTATCAGGAAGCTTAGCAATAATATTATCAGCTGAAACATCAGATTTCCTCCCTGGAAGTAATTTTGATGATTTACCAGCAAATATATTTCCAAAACTGGACACTGATTTCTTCTTAACATGATATTTTTGCAGATTTTTACTGCTGCTGCAATTCAACATCTTCTTCTTGTTGCGTTTGATTTGGCCAATGCATGAAACTTTTGGTGAACTTGGTTCTGATTTATTTCTTCCGGATTGATCTGCTGGGATTACTGATATGATGGGACCAGCATATCCTTTATAATGATGATTTTTATGATGATGATCTGTGGCTAATCTCTGTTCTCTACTTGGACTAAAAGGTGCATGTGCATTTTGTAATATAAAAACAGCAGCTGCAGCTGCTTTTGGTAACAACTTGAAGATTGTTTTCTTCTTTGACTTGCATGGTTTCTCCATATATCCAAATTTAGCTAGCTACCTTTCTGTTGTTTTTGATTGTCAATCTCTATTTCTGAAGGGTTAGTTTCTTATCTCTAGGTTTGTTTCTGTGCATATTTATATATAGATTGAATTGGGTTGGATGGGCGGCTGGAGAAATAGTATATTAATATCTACAAAAGGGGCTAATTAATTAAACAAGGGTACGTGGGATACTATTGTTGACCTTTTCAAGACTGAAGAAAAGAGTGAGAAGGAGGGTAGGATAATTTTAATGATATTTGATTATCTTAAGGCTTAAATTGATGTTGATGTGTATATGTTATACCAAATGGGAGAAAATGAGTTACATGATTAATTTGTCTATAATTACTCTGACTTTATTGATCATGTCATTTGTTTTAATTAACATATGGAGTAAATATTTAATACTCAAAAATATCATAGAACACCGCCCCTTTTCCATTCCTAACTAACACCATTAGTATAATTTACTTTCCTAATCTTCTTTTGATAGTCGTAATGTTCCAACCAGTTTGTAAGTAATTCGATTCTTCTATAAAATATCAGCTACCTCATCTAGTCAGTGGCGGAGGCAGGATTTCTGCTTACGGAGTTTAAAAGAGAAAAAAGTTAAAAAAAAATTAAAAGAGATTTTGGCAAGTGGGAATTGAACTAGTGACCTTGCACAATTTTTGAACTCTCTTAACCACTGAGCTATGCTTTTGAGTTATGTCAAAGGGATTAAAAATATAATATATAAAGAAAAAAATGGATTTTGATTTTTGCCTTTGTAATGACTCGGTCGGTCGTTTTGAGCTTTAGCATTACGTTCGGTGATTTGACATCTTGAGTAGCTTCATATGATGTATCACGACTTGCGTGTATGGTTGGTTTCGGTGTTCGAGAGGTTCAGGATTTATTTGGATGAGAAATTCTTAATTTGAAAGCTTTAAGTTGGAAATGTTGACTGAGGTTTGACTTTTATGAGAACGACCCTGGATTGGTGTTTGGATGGTTCCAATAGGTTCGTATGGTGATTTTGCACTAAGGCATATGCTCGAAATTGGATTCGGAGGTTCCTAGGTTGATTGGCTCTTTTTAGCCAAAGTTGGCAATTTGAAGGTTTAGAAATTTTTTAAGTTTGACCATGGGTTGACTTTGTGACTATCAGTTTCAGAACTTAGAATAGGTTCGTTTTTCATTTGTAATTTGTCTGCAAAGTTTGACGTTATTCCGATTTGGTTTGATAGGAATCAAACGTTTGAATGTGTTTTTAGAAGTTTTTGACTTTCATGGCGATTTTTATGCATTTTAGTGTTCGATTTGTTGTTTTATATGTTATTTTGATGATTCGAGTACGTGCGTGAGTTCGTATGATGTTTACGTACCTGTGCTGATGTTTAGTGTGGATCCCCGGGGGCTCGGGTGAGTTTCAAACGTATTTCGGGGAGATTTGATCATTTATTCAGGTTGTTGGTGCTGCAAACCTTGCATTTGTAGAGGTCTGCTCGCATTTGCGATGCCCTCATTGCGAATGTTTGACCGCATTTGCGAAGCGGGACTACATGGACGACACTCACAAATGCGAGTCGTTTTGTTGCATTTGCGATAGCCGAATGGGCAGCTGGAACCTCGCTTTTGCAAAGGGATCATCGCATTTGCGATGGTGGGTGGGAAAAGTGGACTTCGTATTTTCGAAGCTCTTGGTCGCTTTTGAGACATTTCTTGGAGCTGTGCGGAGCTTGCTTTTGCGATCCTCTAGTCGCATTTGCGAACCCTCTGTCGCAAGTACGACATCTACAGTTGATTATATAGCTGGAATTTCGGGACTTAGTTTCATTTATCACAATTTGAGCCCTAGACTCAGTGAGAGGCGATTTTAGAAGGGAGTTTTATATAAAGCCATTGTGTAAGTAATTTTAACTCAATTTTGATTATATAACATTATTATGAGATTTAACATCTAAATCATGAGATTTGAAGAGAAAGTTTGGGAATTTTTAACTATATTTTGATAAAATAAAAATTTAAGATTTGATAGTCGAATTGGACTCGGATTTAAAAATCAAATACATATTTGGACTCGTGGGGCTATGGGTAGTCAAGATCTACCCTTCACCTTAGGTTTTGACTGGGCAAGCCCGAGGTTGACTCTTTCTTACTTTTGAGAAATTGTGTAAAGATCTTAACTTTAGCAATTGAAATTGGTTTCTCTTGCATTGTTTGATGTTATTAAGTCGATTTAGATTTTATCCAAGCGGAGGAGAATTTTTAAGGAAAGCAATTTTTTGAGTGTATTTGGCAATTTAAGATAAGTATCTTGCCTAATTTTATGTGAAAAAATTACTCCTTAGGATTTATCTTAATTGCTTAAATATGTTATGTGTAAACAACGTGTACACGAAGTGACGAATGTGTACGCAGTTGTATATGTTCTTTTTGACCGGATTTGACTCGAGGTTGCTATTATCGCTTTGTTTTGACTGTGAGGTCTCTGCTATACATGTATTTACTTGGGATGATTATTTGAATTCATGTTCCATGCTAGAGATCATGCTTTAGAATTTGATTTTCCTAAATTGGCCAAGTTGGCCGTTTGTGAAATTGTTGATAAATTGAGTTAGCTGAATTCATGTTATTATGTTGAGCATCCATCTGCATCTCCTTTATTAGTTTGTCCTTGTGCACTATGTTGATAAATTATGAGTTTATATCTTGATGACAATTATTGAGATATTGAGCTGTTATGATTATGGCACATGCAAACTTGTTGGGCAGATTGTTCGGGTGTTTGCACGAGGTCTTTGCCATGCTATTGTTGTTGTTGATATTGCACATGCGACGAGATAAGGCAGGCTATATATGTTACACCCCATGTTTTCATATATATAAGTACGTCGTAAGCCAGTTGATGTATGCTCAAAAATTAGATCATCTTTAAAAGTACATAAAGTAAGTTAATAACCTTGGAGGTTACAAATATTTAAGATCATGAACTGCAAGTACCAAAAGGGTTGGAAGGTTTAGAAGCTAAATAAAACGAAAAAAAAATATTTCCTCGAAACGGCAAGTTGGGAATGTTATAACTCGTACTTTTGGGATGATACTAGGGTGATTAACATGTTATGGAGGTGATATTATGAGGTATTTTAGTCGTGTGTTAGGTTTTGAATTCAAACGAGTTAGGAAGCAAAAGTCGACAAAAGTTGTAGCAAGTTACGTTCATAATTTTACTTAAACTTTAGGTCTAATGTTATTGAGATTTGCTCTCAATTTAACCTGAATTGCAGGGTGATATACCCACTAAATTAAATATGTATGAGTCTAGTTTCCAATGCATTAAACCATTTGTCGATACGACGTCAGAGTGGAGAGATATTCGCATTTTTACGAGACTGCACAAGCAGCTCCCTTTGCTACCCACAAGGTCAGTTGAGGATTATCTTTATATGTAAAGTTGTAGCCTTCGTCTCTAAGGCTCATTTTGACCCAAATCAGACCTAAAAAGTCTCTCTATACATCCTAAATACATCCTTAGGGTTTTGAAGTTATTCCATGATCTGCAACTCAAAATCAAGACGCGAACACATCAACGCGATCCTTACGACATAGGTAAGACTTTGTCGTCCTCCTTTCTACTTATAACTCTTGTTTTGGAAAGCGATTCATGGCTAAGTAACCTTGTAACCTCTGTATTTTAGTTATAAAGCATAAGTAAGGGTGTGGATCAAAGCGAACAAGGTTTGGAAGCAAAAACACAAGAGGTATGTAGGGTTTTCATTTCATTTTCGGCAAGATTTGGTTTAGCTATGTTCTAGCCTTTCTTCTTGATATTTTAAGAGTTATTCAAGGGAAATATCAGCATGTATTGTATACTTGTGTATTATTCAATCACATATGTGAATTCTGGAATAAACTAGTTTAGGTTGGAACTTCAAAACCCAACAAAAACAAAAGGGCAAATCGCCAATTTGGCCTATGCCATCCGGACTTCCGTTTGTTCCGTTCCTTTGATGTTCCTATGTATACCTAACACCATATGATTCTAATAGCTTCATTTAATTTTATATAAGAATAATTGTCATGTGTTTATACTTAGATTGTTCCTAAATCATAATCAGACTTTCACGTCACAAGTTAGCCACTATGAGTCGACATTACATTCACAATTTTGTTTTGTCGATCGTTTGACACTATTGTGGATAATTGGATCTCCTTTAGTATGATGTTATCATCTTGGATGGGTATCCATTATCGTGTATATTATGGTGCTTGCTGTTGTTTATTAGGATCATCTAGTTTTAGGGGAAACTCTGTCGAAATTCGAAGAGTTGGACAAATCTTGAGTTCCTTGGTTCTAAATTTACTATAGAGGGATCCTTATGAGTTAATTAGATTTAGTATCTCATGTGCATACTCATTTTCTCCCTAAAATGGGGATAGGCTCTTCCATCTAACTTATGGACGACGAGCGTTATATTACGTTTGTGATTCCGTTTATGGTTTCCTTCATGATCTCTTGAGTCCATATGATGTTGCCATATGTGTTATGACTCATACATGCTTACACTGATTATGCTGGGGGATATAACCCATAATGCCAGTGAGACCTATTGATTATATGTTTGGGGGAGATAGCCCATAACGCTAGCGAGGCCTATTGATTATATACTGGGGGGAGATAGCCCATAACACCAGTGAGGCCTGTAGATTATATATTTACCTACTGGGGGGATATAGCCCATAACACCAGTCAGGCATGTTATATACGCGTATATAGCTACAGTTTGCATTGCATGGCTATACATGAGGCTAGTTCAATTTTATAATTGCCTGAATGGGGAGGGGGGGGATATAGCCCATAACACTAGACATGTACTAGTTCAGATACTTGTTCAGTTTCAGCATAGTTTTAGCTTAAACTTTGGTTCAGTTCCAGATCAGTTGCTAGTTCAGACTCTTGTTTAGCTTTCAGCATTCCATCTTACAATCATACTTTAGTATGCTTTCCACCCTACATATTTTGTACATATCGTACTCACGTCCCTTCCAGGGCACTATGTTTCATACCGCGCAGGTACAGATAGATCAGCATTTGAGCCACATAGTAGGCCATCCACCAACTATTGGAGTCACTCCGCTAACTCCCAGAGTAACTTATCTTTTGGTAAGTGTACATTCAGCTAGTTTGGGTATGATGGGTCCCTATTCCATCTAGTACTTTTTCAGTTCAGCACTCCTAAAGGCCAGTAGGTATGCACCTGTGCAGTTAGTATGTTTTTATATGTCAGTTTGTGTTAGCTTGTTGGCTTCCCAGATTGTAATGTTCTTATCAGCTATGCTTCTGCTTGTTCAGTTTATCCATTTATATTCACGATTAGTTGATTATCAGCAAGTTTAGTGATGAT
Organism: Nicotiana tabacum; assembly: GCF_000715075.1. Classification (NCBI taxonomy): domain Eukaryota; kingdom Viridiplantae; phylum Streptophyta; class Magnoliopsida; order Solanales; family Solanaceae; genus Nicotiana; species Nicotiana tabacum. The sequence continues at coordinate 94,571,295 of NC_134094.1, forward strand.
CGGCACTTAGTGTCGGTTATCCGTCGCGGCCCTAGGCTTGGTCATGACAATATATATATATATATATATCGGGTTTTCACATGTGGTGAGACAAGGTGGAATATTGCTAATACGCGTATCGCGGGATAAAGTGGGCATTTATATTATTGTTGCGCACGCAGTGAGATAAGGGTGGCTATATGAGGATGATATGTGATGGCCTGGGGTGTGTTTTTGATAAAAAAAAGTATTCTTGTTTGTGCTTACGACTTCCTTGTGTGTGTCATGCATATTACGTGCATTTATATTCACGATTAGTTGATTATCAGCAAGTTTAGTGATGATCGGCACTTAGTGTCGGTTATCCGTCGCGGCCCTAGGCTTGGTCATGACAATATATATATATATATATATATATATATATATATATATATATATATATATATATATATATATATATATATATATATATATATATATATATATATATATATTTCACATGTGGTGAGACAAGGTGGAATATTGCTAATACGCGTATCGCGGGATAAAGTGGGCATTTATATTATTGTTGCGCACGCAGTGAGATAAGGGTGGCTATATGAGGATGATATGTGATGGCCTGGGGTGTGTTTTTGATAAAAAAAAGTATTCTTGTTTGTGCTTACGACTTCCTTGTGTGTGTCATGCATATTACGTGATTTGTTTTGTTGTTCCCAATGTGCTACTCTGTGTCTCTGTTATTACTTGAAGAATTGGCTGCCCAAATGGATTTACCTATGTGGAAATTATTATCTCATATCTTGTTGAGTTTTTGGTAACATAAAGAATCTAAATGAAAGAAAGTTGCTATCATACTTTTCCTTATTTGATTCTTGATGAATTCCTCTTGAACGTGTTATTGGTGATTGACACAAGGTCTTTGTCGTGCGGTTGTCGTATACGTGAGGTACGAGATCTTTGCCATGCCAGTGTGACTTATATTGTGACACGTGGTCTTTGTGTTGCGGGGTATGTCTTATGTTGTGGCACGAGATCTTTGTCGTGCGAGGGTGATTGATAATGTGGCACGAGGTGCTGTGTGTGTGATTATATTTGATGACTTATTGTCGGAATGGGGCCTTTATTTGTTCTAATTGGGTATCACTTAATTCGATGAGATTACAGTTATTGGTTTCTATTATTATTCATTTTTTTGCAGGTTTTTGATATTTTGTACAAGATATTTGAATAGTGAGTGTCTTGACTTGAACCTCTTCACTACTCCACCGAGGTTAGTTTTGATACTTACTGGATACCGACTGTGGTGTACTCATACTACACTTCTGTACATTTTCGTGCAGATCCAGGTGTTGGAGATAGCATATCCAAGTAGTGAGAGCTTTATGATCGTGAGGATTCAAGGTAGAGCTGATTTGATCGTCGTAGTCACTTGAAGTCCTTTCCTTACAATTATACTGTCATTTTTTTATTCAAACAATACCGTATTTTGACATATTACAATGTATTCTGTTAGAATTCATGACTCTATACTACCAGTCTTAGATTTATTGTGATTATCGTCATGTTGACTCGTATCATCTTTATTTCCGCATTTATATTAAACACTGCTTTGTCATATCATGTTTTATTAGTTTAACTATTGTATATTATTGGCTTACCTAGTTTTAGAGACTAGGTGCCATCACAAATCTTAAGCTGGGATTTTGGGTCATGACAAGGTGGTATCAGAGCTCTAGGTACATAAGTTTTACGAGTTACGAGCAAGTTTAGGAGAATCTTGCGGATCGGTATGGAGATGTATGTACTTATATTCGAGAGGCTACGAAACTATTAGAAAACTTCACTTCTTTTATTACTTATTGTGCGGATTTATTGATTTCAGCGTTTGAGCCTTTTTCCTTCTATTTTCTCACAGATGGTGAGGACACGAGCTGTAGTTACTGATGCTGCCTCTAGGGCCGGTAGTGCTAGGGGCCGGGCCAGAGGAAGAGGTCGAGGAGGGATACGTGTTATAGCTATAGCGCCTGCTAGAGCAGCAACAGAGGATCCACCAGTAGCTCCGGTTGAGGGGCAGGCACCCGAGGTGCCAGTTGCTATCTCTAGACTTCAGGAGACTTTGGCATAATATTGAGCATGTTTGTTAATTCGGCTTAGACGGTATTAATTATGGTTGTACCAACTACTTTCTAAGTTGGGGGAGGAGCTCAGACTCTCGCCGCCCGTACTCCAAAGTAGCGGGCTCATGTTGATCAGACTCCGGGTGTTGTGCCGCTACAACCCATGATTGCGGTTCAGCCTTAGGTCAGGCCAGTGGTGTCAGAGGAGGAGCAGAAGAGTTTAGAGAGGTTCAAGAAGTATTATCATCCTACTTTCAGTGGCACAAATTTTGAGGATGCACAGGGTTTTCTAGACTAGTGTCACCATATTCTGCACACCATGGGCATAATGGAGTTGAGTGGGGTCGCCTTTACTACTCTAAAGCTGATGCGGCTGTCATATAGATAGTGGAAGGCTTATTAGGAGATCAGACCAGCTAGCGCGGCGTCACTTACTTGGGCTTAGTTCACTGATCTATTTTTGAGGGAGTTTGTTCCGCAGACCCTCAGGGGGGGCGTTGCACACCGAGTTTGAGCAATGGCGCCAGGGGACTATGACTGTGTCTAAGTATGCTATTAGGTTTGTAGAGCTATCTCGTCATCCACCTGCTTTGGCTTCTACTGTTAGAGAGATAGTCCGCAGATTTATTGAGGGACTCAGTTGTGGTCTCAAATTTGGGATGGCACGAGAGTTAGAGACTGATACTCCATTACAGTAGGTTGTGAAGATTGCTAGGAGGTTGAAGCGTATTCGTGGTATTGAGAGGGAGTATATGGAGGCTAAGAAGCCTCGTGGACCTGGAGGATCTACTGATCCCTATTTTGGGGACATAGCACATTATGGTAGAGGTTTTGTTGGTCAGCCAGCTTAGTCTTCACTTCAAGCTTCACATGGTGCTCCAATTATTCATGGGTCCTAGAGCACTCATTTCGGACAACTTCCACAACCACGTCAGCAGAGAGGTTTCTTTGAGTGTGGGGATATCAGGCACATGGTGAGATATTGCCTCATACTCCGAGCGAGTGTGCCTTAGCAGAGTACTCAGGCTTTGGGTTTTGCTCTAGATGCTACTCCACCTGTACAGCCAGCTAGAGGTGGGGGATAGGCGGGTAGAGGGATCCCTAGAAGAGGAGGCCAGGCCCGTTGTTATGCTTTCTCTAGTAGGACTTAGGCCACTGCACAAGGTGATATCATTACAGGTATTCCTATCCTACTTACTTTTATGTGTATTCCTATTCTGCTTTATGTTTGGATATGCCTCATAATTCATGAGTACCTCTGTTTATGTGTCGACACTCATTGGTGGATCCTATTATGGTAGATTATGTCTATTGTTCTTGTTTGGTCACTATTGGGGGCTGTGAGATTAGGATGGACCTTTTGTTACTTAATATTATTGGTTTTGATGTAATTTTTAGGATGCTTTGTCCATGACTTGTGATTGAGGTTAGGGGTGGGCATTCGGTACTTCGGTATGGTATTTAAGAACTTCAGTTTGGTATTTCGGTATTTGGTTAATCAATTGTGTATACCAAATACCGTATTTGGTACGGTTCGATATTTCTTATTTTGGTTCGGTATGGTTTCGGTTTGATACATATTCATATGTCACGTACTACTAAGAGCCTTAGCAAGCAAAAACAAAACTATAGTGCATTCCTAAAGCTAAAAGGAAAATTTTCCGAAATGAATCAAATCCAGAGACATTAGCACCACTAAAACCAAAAAGGGACTGCAAAATGATACTGAAAACTCTGAGCAGTTGTCACGCCCCAATCTCGGGAAGCGCGACCGGAGCTCAACCGAGTGAACCCGGTCGAGCAAGCCTGTTAGATACTTTATACCCAACTCACCCATGATCAAGAGAAGACAGGATTTTATTAATTAGACAGTAGGAAGATCACATATACAATACTAAATCGTCTCATTGCTTATAGCATTTTTAAGTTTCAAGATACACACATTCTTATTATTCGACTGGAACAAGAGATCAAAACACAACATAATCTGTTTGACTTTTCTAGCACCCATGTACAACCCACATAGTGTCTACAGAGCCTCTAAAAGATACAAAAGAGTGTTATGATAGTGCCGGCAACAAGGCCCCGGCTATACCTCAAAACGTGATAATAATATGAACAAAAGATACAATACATGACCTCGGGATGAAGTGAGGCTCACCAAATCTGTTGGGAAGAGGATGTACCATTATCGCTGATCAATACTGCCTGCTATTGAACCACCTGCATCCATTTAAAGATGCAGCGCCCCCAGCAAAAGGGACATTAGTACTTTCAAATAGTACTAGTATGTAAAACTAAACACCATCTTAATAGAATGAATAGTAATACAAGGGGGAAACAGTCATGAGTTCAATAAGAGCTTCAACAATACTAAAACATTAAGTAAGGATCACATAAGTTCTCAAGTCAATTTCTATGTTATTAGGTTGGGTAATCTTTAGAGCCGATATACCATAATTCACAATACCACCGTATTCTTACACGGAGTCCGATCACGACCCAATCGGCTAGGTCATCTCATTTGAGACATCAACCATAACAACAGTTTCAATTATCATTTCCAGCACAATCACCACTATATGTGCGACATGGCGTCCGATCACGGCCTGATCGGCTAGGCCGTCTCACCCGAGACATTACCTTTTTAATCAATCATCTCACTTTATACTTCTTTCATATCTTTTCAATTCATTAGCATGAGTGGCCTCAATTAGAAAGTCATTCTTGGCACTTGACCGTATTTCATAATTCCAGTTTCCCCTTTCCATATTCAAACATCATTATTATCATCAATAACAATAAGGTCTACCATTTAAGACATTAGTACACATATGAGCAATTTGGGAGTCCTAAGCACATAAAGGCTTTTCATACAATTTGGCATAACAACCTTTATTCGATCTTGACATGAAGCCTTAACATTCCTAACACATATTCCACATTTTGAACATGTCCTCAAATGGCAAGATGACATGATGAAGCATTTAGAATAAATATTTAACATATATCCTTCAACACAACCACATTAGGAATATCCAATTCAATAATGATCAATTTGGGACTTACACCAATTACATGAACACCGTGGGATTCGATTCTAAGAAGAATGGGATTTAGCCAACATACCTCAATTGAGCTTCCTTTCAACTCTAAAACGTTCCGAAATTCTTAGCACTTCGATCTATTTTAGAAATATAACAAGTTGGACCAAAATTAGGAAGATGGTCATGATTCTAGCTCATTTGAGCACATTATCAAACACTAGGTGTGCATTAATATTTTTAAGGTCCTTTTAGGAAAGATTCTATCATTCCTCAACCCATTCTCTACCATTTGTTTAGCTCATAACCTTCCCACATACTTCAAGAATACATGCATGCAAGATAACAACCCCCACACCCAACAATTATCTTTCTAATTATCCCCTTTTTAGTAGATTCTCAAAATTAAGAGCTAGGGCATAGTTTTTTACCTTTAAGATGAGGACTTTCTTGATATCTTCAAAGATTGAGCAAGAATTGTTGGATATTAGGTTGAAGGTTACTTCCCCACTCTAAGAACTCTTTATCACTCTAAAAATATGCTAAAAAATAGACTATGGCATATGTTTTAATGAAATAGGTCCGGGTTTAAAAATCCCAAAAATGAAGCCCCAGGACAGGATCTGCGGTCGCATATATGCGACCGCAGACGCATATCGGCCGCATAATTTGGTGCCAAAAACTGAAAAAACTCTGCATGGGTCTGCGGTAGTTATGCGGCCCGCAGACCAGTTATGCGGTTGCATAATGTGCCGCAGAACCTCCCTCCGTAAAAATCCTAAGGTTGATTGTGCGACAAAAGTGCGGCCCACGAAATGGTTATGCGGTCGCATAATTGGCCGCGAAATTGACATCGAAATGGCCCAAGTAGCTGCTTCACTCTATGGCCATTTTGTGGCCCGCATAATGGGCCGCAGAATTGCCTATTTCTGTAAAATATTTTCCTTCAACTCCTCAGCGCACTGTTCAATCAAAAAAGTCCTTTAACCTCTACGCCTACCCTGGCATCACGGAACCCCAACTTTTAGGAAAATTTTCACGGGGCCTTACAACGGCGAGGTACTTGAATGGGAAAAGAAGTATAGAACTTGTCACAACAAGAAGTAAAAATTTCATGGGAACTTGCTTCTCCCTTGTGGGATAGACTCGTAGTATGGTACTGATGGGGAGTTGTGCATGTTGGGCTAGTTGGATAGTTCTCTCATGTGTTTCTCTTTCCATCTTCATATACATTCAAGTTACTGCTTGTTGGGTACAGATTGCGACGTATCCGCCTAGGTGGTGTTTGGTATGGCTTGCCGGTTGTATAGCTTGTACTGATGAGATGAGTTCATTGGACCAGGAATTGGTGTGATCAGATTTGGAGGATGTATGTCCGGATAAGAATGTCGTTGATCAGCTTAGAGTTTGGCATTGATTTTAGTTGGGTAAGAGGACTCCATGCCTTGTTGGTTGAGTGAGCGGTATGAGTTTTCACATGTTTCTTACATCATTATCAGTGTGGTAGAGGTTTTGAGCAAGATTGTATTTGATATACGGTTATTTACGGTACCTGGTTTGATTATGGACATGTATGGTGGTCGGAGATGTTGCAATGGGAATATTGATATCGCACAAACTCACACCACTAATTGGGATTGTGAGGCGGTCGATGCAATTATAAATACCCAAAGCGAGTCGGGGTTGATACCACAGACAACTTTATGTTGAATTAGGTATATACCTAGTCTAATTATATGACGTGCCCAAGATTGTACTTCCACATATTCGGTTGTTTCTTTTCTACTCCTAAATCTTATGCTAATGCTGTAATTGTAAAGATAAGAGACAATGTTTTTGGTATTATTGTTTTTCAGGTTATAAAAGATCTAGGGTTGTAACTTCCACCTAGTTGGTTACCTAACAGATTGAGAGCTTTAGGTCATGTTTGGTTGGTTGGAATACAATATAGCAATCACACACGGTTACTCACTCTATACCTCTCGGTAGTTTGAGTGATTTTGCCCAATTTGGCTTTCTCAAGTCCAAATGGGTATTTTACAAAACAAGTGATAGATGCTCAAATCGGGTCTTATTATCTCTAGATTCGACCCTTTAATTGGGGCTATCAATTTCTTGAGTTCACCCCAATTTCTTGTTAGCCAAGTTTTTCTAGACTTAGTCTCTCTTTCTCAAGTAGAGACTAAGTCAATTAGACATGAATCAATGTTTGCAACCATCAATTCACAAATTTAAGCAAGAACTAGGCTAAATATCATAAACCCAATCATAAATAATCCCTAAATCAATCACCCATTAAGTACCTATACTAGGGTTGGGTCACAAACCCTAGCTAAGGGTTTAGCTACTCATAGACAATGAAGAGCTTAAAGAAGAAACTAAGATAAAACTTATAATAGATGATCAAGGGAAGAAAATCTAATGTTAAAATGATAAACTATTACAAAGTTATCCAAAACATTAAAGAAAAATGGCTATCTATTCTCAAGTGTTCTTTACTTAACCTAAATTTGATAACGAGCTATTTATACCTAGCTGAAATTATCGCACAAAATTGCCCCTGCGGAGATTCTGCGGCCGCACAATTATGTGTGCGGTCCGCACTTTGACACTAGCTTGACATGATAGACTTATGTGGCCGCACAATTCTAGGTTGCGGCTGCACTTCTTCAAATTCCACGGTCCGCACATTTCTGAGTGCGGCCGCACTCTCGAATTTTAGCTTTGACATGCAAGACTTCTGCGGACCGCACATTTCTGAGTGCGGCCACACTTTTGATTCTGCAGCCGCACAATAATGTTGCGGTCCGCACTTCCTTATGACCCCAGAATCCATTTCTCTGAACCTCATCTTCTGCTGTCGCACAATAATTGTGCGGTCCGCACTTTGCATAGAAAATTTGTCAGAGGCTTCCTCATGATCTACGACCACACTCAATATTGTGCGGTCCGTATTTTTCCCTTTTAGCTTTGCTTTGGTCCTTGTCCAAAATTACTCCTTCTTGAGTTGATTTTCATCTCTTTGACTCATACTCCAACACTCCTGCAAGAAAGTACATTTCATCAATTTTCGAGAATACCTTTAAGCAATTTTGAGCTAAAACGAAAGTAAAAGAGTGCAAATATGTAGTCAAAATCCCTACTTATCAACTCCCCCAAACTTAAGCTTTTGCTTGTCCTCAAGCAAATAAGGTAATTCCCACCTCCACAAGAAAAGAGCTATTTCAGTTGGCTTAAGGTGAATCAAACACATATCAATTGGGACCAACAATTACCCACAACACTTATAAATTATCAATAATGCAATGATTTTGACTTTTTAAGTACAATAGTTCTAATATGACACTAGAGCATCAAGAGTTGACTTTATTCATCAAGGAAGCTCGCTCTTTCATGTAGGTCATTGTAGATCCCAAACTCTTAGCATATCTCACTTTAGAATGTAACACTCAATTCAAGGATTGTGAAAAGTTCGCTCATCTCTCTCAAAAGAATGTCACAAGCACGACTCTAAGTACCATATGCTTGCCCCTCATGTAAATCACCACTAATGTAAGTTCAATCAACTTGAAATCATGTAGGGCTTTTTTCGGGATGTAATGAAGGCTTTTGGACTAAGGTAGGATTTGTTGGAATATCATCTTTCCTTAAGCACTCCATTTTCTCTTTTTGGCTCATACTTTGTCGGGTTTTTGAGTCATTTTCTTTTTCCTCGGGGGAACTAGAGAGACTTAACGTCACTCTTTCTTGGTCCTGATATTCATTTTCTCCTTCTTTGTTTACTCCATGCCTTTTATCCTTATTTTTCTTTGAATCCCTTCAACTCTTTACTTTATTCACTTTCTTTTTGGCACTTTTCATTTTGTTCTTTCTTTCTTTCTTTTCTTTGCCTTCCTTTTTCTTCATATATTTCCTCTTATTTGTACCTTTATATCACTTTCAAACTCTTCGTCTCTCCACCAAACTTATGTTTTAGCTAATTGTTTCTCAAGAATGCCAAGGAAAGATCAGGTGCCAAGATAGGGTCATTACAAATGGGTACAAGCTTGTAACGTGGTTATTAAATGAAAAAGGGCTTAGGCTCAAATGGGTTGACTAGGGATATCACATTGGTAGGCTATGGAAGATTTCAAATTGGATCAAGGAGAGCCTAAAATCCTTTCCTAAGCCAAGCCAAACTTAGAATTTCGCTTAGAAAATTATTCGGGGACAGTTCTAGACTATTAGCACGGGTACTTTGGACTTGTAACTAAATATCTCACCTCTCACGCTGCTGGATTGCTAAAGAGAACGGAGTCTAGGGCCCAAAATAACCCTATTTAAGATTGAAAATCACGAATGGCTCGACTGAACCACTCGATGAATGCTTAAGTCAACAAAAGAGTCAAAAGGTCACAACTAGAGCTATTTTCTGCCAAAAACCTGTTTTTAACCATAAGGTTATAGGTAAATGTGTTAGTACCAAGTGAAGCATGCTTGAGACCCTTTTATTCATTACTACTATTTTTACCTAAACATAAAAAAATGGACTCAATCCCTTAAGAAGGTTGTCACGCCATCCATCGTTGGGAAGAGCCACCCGGTTCACACAAAACCCACCTTTGGAAAGAACCGTGGCATTAAGAAAATCAAAGGCTTATTTCTCACTTAAACATAACAAGAAGCTACCAAATAAAAAAGAAGCTATTAAAGTAAATAAGAAGTTATACTACTAAGAAAAATAAACTACAGAAGCTATAAAATAAACTACTGAAAATAAGACAAATGAATATACAAACCGAGGGGAAATGAATATATACATCAAGGGAAATGGAGAAATATATACATAACGAAAGAGAGAATAAGTATAAAAGAAAAAGAGTATTAAAGTTATTACAGGCCAATGTCAATGTCATAATAAACTATCCAAAATAGACCACCCCTATGAAAAAACAATAAGCATTGTCCTCATTGCTTAACAAAAATAAGGATAGAGAGTGAAGAGAATTCCCTATGTGGTCTCAATGTGAATGGCATCATCAACACCCTCTGGATCCTCCAACTGGATTTCATCGTCCTCCGGTTGGGGAATAATGGGGTGGCTGAACATCTGGAGCATCTCCTTAGCGGCGTGGGCAGCAGGGTCCGGCTCCTCAGACTGGCCAGCTGTTGTCTCTGATGCCTCAGGTACTGGTGGAACTGCTGGTTCTGTCTCCATCAGAAGGTCAAGGGGAATATCCCCAGCTGATGCAAGCTTGGTCACCTCGGTGCTCAATCTTTCCACTGATTTCTTTGATGCCTGAGATTTCTGCATCTTTTTGACCTGTTTTCCAGGATCTTCTTTAAAGTTTCCTCCACTGACAAAGGTACCTGAGGTGATGCTGGGGTAGAGGACTGTGCTGCAACAGCACTGGTTCTGTCAGACAGCTTTGAAGTAGTTGTCTGCATCCAGTTGTTAAGACTCGACAATGCTTAGGAGACTCGCAGTGCAGTGAGTGGATATGTGGAAGAGGCAGGCCCGAGCATTAATGTAGATGGTCTAGAAGGTGGAGGTGGTGGCATGTCAGCTGTCGGTGGAAGGACCGGCTACTATGGAAGGCATGGCAGCTATAGAAGGCTCAACAACTGAATCTGTAACCACCACCGTTGGCTCATCAGAATGGCCACCGATGGTAGTTGCCTTACCCTTGAACTTTGGGTTTCCCGGACCTTTCAAAGAGTACCATGAGAAGGGCTGTTTAGACCGCACCTTTTGATCAAAACTCCTCGGCTCCACCTTTGCATCTGTGAGGTATGCTGTGAGTTTGTTAGGATATGGATAGGAACTTTCACCTCTTTGGACCACCAACGATATATTGACCGACATGATGGCACCTACATTTATTGGGTACCCGGCCATGATGGATGCCACCAAAACTGCTCGGGGGAGGGGAAAATTGTTATCATTCCGGCTCGGGTCTAAGCGGCTGCACACAAAAGTTTTTGCCACCCTTTTGCTTCAAAATTGAGGGTGGCCCGAGCAATGGGGACCCCCGCTGTGATTTAGGTGGTGGTGGTCCTGGAGCTGCCAATATCTCTGCTAGCCAAGGGCGAACTGCATCACCCTTAGAGAGCTTTTCCAAGTACTGGACTGGTTCTAACTCCTCGAATCCCAAGTACTGGTTCAGAGTGCACTGATCGAATCTAACTTTCAAATTCCGCACTTTGGTAACTTTGGTGCCCTTCTTGATGTGTGCTACATTGGCATAGAATTCTCGTACCAAGTGCTCCTTGGCATCCTTGTCACTTTGGGTGAACCATATCTACTACTGGCGCTCCCGGAACTGTCTAAGGACATTTGGATTTTGAATATTCAAATCCTTAATTAAGAACTGTCGCTCAAATGTGAGCGATCTATGGGGCCACCACTCTCTGAACCTTATGAAGGCCTTCAAACTCACAAACTGATCCTCCCATGCTTCCTTCTTCTTCGACCTCTCTAGACCGCCAACTCAAGTGTCACCTCCTCTACCATCATCCGAGACATCATCATCATCATCATCTATTGCCATGGTTGCCGGAGGAGTTAGTGTAGAAGAGGGCTCTGAACCCTGGCTACCGACATCGGAACACTCAGAAGAACTTGTTGAGGTGGAGGGTTCGTCCCGGAGTTTGTATCTCCCTAGGAAGTGTGATGGTTGGGACTGGGCCTCATGCTATTCTCCCATTGAGTGACCTTCGTAGGCTTCCCTAGACATGACATATGAGCTTGATTTAGAAGGCTCTATGGCCGTGCCTCTCCCCAGGGTTTGCTTTTTTGTCAAAGCTTTATTTTGCACCCCCAAAGATTGAGTATCTTTGCCCCGGCCTCGGGAGGGTTCCCCTCTCCCTTTAGATGTATCTCCTCTACCTCGCGAACGAACCATTGTCTGCAATATGAGGTATATAAGTCAGTTAGAGCTCAGAATAGTGTACACAGATGCATAACAGTTACAGGAAAACAGACTGCAGAAGAGGCAGTACAGACCTCTCAATGTTGAGTGCGCCGTAGACTGCCATGTGCGGACCACACAGTTTTGAAGTGCGGTCGCACATCCTGAGGTGTTGACCGCACAATTTCGAGTACGGCCGCACAATCCTAATTCCAGAACACTGGTTCTCTGAAGTTCCAAAGTGCGGTCACACACATTTTTCTGCGGCCGCACAATATTTCTGCGGACCGCACAATTTTTCTGTGGACCGCATAATTTTTCTGCGGACCGCACAAATTTGAGTGCGGTTCGCACTTTTCATGCAACATTTTAGCCCTAAGTTTAAGATCTGCGGACCGCACAAATTTGTGTGCGGCCTCACAATTTGAAATTACGCAGCACTAACTCTGTGTTTGGTAAGTTTTGCACAATTTAGACTTGGTATTTGCAATTAAACACGATTAATGATCTACCCAGGCCCCAATGAACATATATGATATTACCCACATGATTTTAAGCACACATGACTAACAATTGACATTTTAGGTCTAAACACAACTCTACTACAAACGAACAAAAACTAAAAGAAATTGAAAATTCTAAAAAAGTAATGAACATTCTAGTTATGAAGGATGCATGTAAGAATCTACACTGATAAAATGAAGGAAGATTGTGAACTAATTGAGCGTGCACTGTGTTTGCTTAGGGTTCAAGAACTCAAAGTGTGTAAAATTATGAATAGTGCATTAAGGTTCTATTTATAGGTTTACCAAGTCACCCCAAACCTAAGGTGAGTGCGACCTCACAATTTTGAGTGTGGACCGCTCTCTTTACCTAGACCTTGATACAACTCTGTAGTCCGCACAAAAGTGAGTGCGACCACAGAATTTGTGCGGATCGCACAAAAGTGAGTGCGACCACATAATTTGTGCGGACCGTACAATTTTGTGTGCGGCCGCAGATTGGCTATGAATTTTGACAGGCCAACTTCAGAGAACTTGCAATTTTGGTCTTCCAGTTGTGTGACCGCACACAGAATTGTGCAGCCGCAGAGTGATTTTTGCTACTGCCTTTAGAATTGTGCGGTCTGCACTTTTTTAACACTTAGCCAATTATGACACAATCCCTGCAATGCACATCCATTCCTGCATACACTTCAAAACTAGTTAGCACAAAACAAAGCCTATCTAATGAAAAAGAAAAAGAAAAATACACATGGTTTGCCTCCTAAGAAGCGCCCGATTTAACGTCGCGAGACGACGCAGATTACCAATCATTTGAAATGAAGAACCGCCACGATGTGACCATCATCAACCTTGCCAAGATAGTGTTTTACTCGGTTCCCATTGACTCTAAACACCTCATCAATTTTATTATTCAAGTCCAAAGCACCAAAGAGGGTTACATTCACCACTTCAAATGGGCCACTCCAATTAGACTTCAACTTGCCCGGAAACATCCGTAACCGGAAATTGAACAATAACACAAGATCACTTTCTTTAAACTCCTTGTTTCGGATGTAACTGTCATGGAGGTACTTCATCTTGTCCTTGTATAAGGACGAACTTGAATATGCATAGTATCGAAATTTATCAAGCTCATTCAATTGCGCCACCCTTAAGTTGGCGGCGACATCCCATTCAAGATTAAGCTTCTTCAATGCCCACATAGCCCTGTGCTCAAGTTTCACCGGTAGGTGACAAGCTTTCCCGAACACTAAGCCCAAAGAGCATCATCAAGTTTCTTTGACCAATCCGTCCGGTTGGCGTTCACAGTCTTTGACAAAATACTCTTGATCTCCCAGTTGGAGACTTCGACTTGCCCACTTGCTTGGGGATGATAGAGAGTCGACACTTTGTGAGTGACACCATACTTTGTGAGTAAGGTATCAAAAGCTTTGTTACAAAAGTGCTATCCCCCATCACTAATAATGGTCCTTGGAGTACCAAATCTCGTGAAGATGTTCTTTTTCAAAAATGCCGCCACACTTTGAGCTTCATTGTTGGGTAAAGCCACGACTTCAACCCACTTTGACACATAATCCACAATTACCAATATGTAAGTGTTCCCACAAGAGCTTACGAACAGACCCATGAAATCAATGCCCCACAAATAAAAAATGTCAATCTCCAAGATGGTGGTGAGGGAAATCTCATTCCTCTTAGAAATCCCAATACCACCGGCCCTTTGACATTCATCACAACGCTTTATGAGATCGCTAGCATCCTTGTAAAGAGTAGGCCAATAGAATACACAACTCAACACTTTTGTTGTCGTTCTAGCTCCACCATGGTGACCACCATATGGTAAAGAGTGGCAAGCCTCAAGAGTTTCCATTTGTTCCTCCTACGGCACACATCATCGAATCACACCATCGGTACAAATTCGGAAGAGATACGGCTTATCCCAATAATAGTCAAGTCAATCCCGTTTGAGATTCTTCCTTTGGTTTGAAGAGAACTCTTTTCGGTACAATACCACTCACAAGATAATTTTCTAAGTCGACGAACCATGGCATCCCGGTCATTGAAATGGCTAGAAGTTTCTCGTCGGGGAAGGAATCATTTATCTCAAGGTCGTCATATGGCCTCCCCTCCTCCTCCAAATGAGACAAGTGGTCTGCCACTTGGTTTTCACTACCCTTGCGGTCTTGAATCTCTAGATCAAACTCTTGCAATAGAAACACCCACCACATTAATCTTGCTTTAGAATCTTTCTTGCTCATTAAATATCGAAGCGCCGCATGGTAGTTGTGTACAATCACCTTTGTACCCATCAAATACGGGCGGAACTTCTCCATAGAAAAGACAATAGCAATGAGCTCTTTTTCGGTCACTGTGTAGTTGACTTGGGCATCATTCATGGTCTTACTAGCATAGTAGACCAGATGCAAGATTTTATTGATACATTTCCCCAAAATTGCTCCGATCGCCACATCACTTACGTCACACATGAGCTCAAAATGTAATCTCCAATTCGGTGCGGTGATAATATGAGTAGTAGTCAACTTGAACTTGAGCAATTCGAATCCTTCATACAATCCTCGTTGAAATGGAACTTGGCATCCGTCGCCAAAAGTTTACACAAGGGGTTCACCACCTTAGAAAAGTCCTTGATGAATCTGCGATAGAACCCCGCATGACCCAAGAAGCTCCTCACTCCCTTCACAGATGTAGGGGGAGTTTGGAGATCACCTCAATTTTGGCCTTGTCGACCTCAATACCATACTTTGAAATTTTGTGGCCGAAGGACATTTCTCCCAATTCAAAACCAAGTTTGTCTCTTCACATCTTGCCAAGACCTTATCCAAGTTGTTTAAGCACTCATTGAAGGAATTCCCAACCACAGATAAATTATCCATAAAGACCTCAAGAAAATCCTCCACCATGTCGGTGAAGATGGCCATCATACACCGTTGAAAAGTCGCCGGTGTATTGTATAACCCAAATGGCATCCGCGAGAATGCGAAAGTACCATAGGTACAAGCGAAAGTAGTCTTCTCTTGGTCCTCAGGAGCAATAAGAATTTGATTGTAGCCGGAATATCCATCAAGGAAATAATAAAAAGCTCATCCGGGTAACCTATCAAGCATTTGATCAAGAAATGAAAGCGGAAAATGATCTTTCTGAGTGACTTTGTTGAGCTTACTATAGTCCATGCAAACTCTCCACCCAGTGACCGTTCTTGTAGGGATCAACTCATTCTTGTTATTTGTTACCACAGTCATGCCCCCTTTCTTTGGGACACATCGCACCGGAGAGGTCCACGAGCTATCAGAAATGGGGTAAACAACCCCGGTATCTAACCATTTTATGATCTCTTTCTTCACCGCCTCTTGCATTGATTCATTTAATCTTCTTTGATGTTAAATGGAGGGTTTGTCATCCTCCTCAAAAATAATCTTGTGCATGCAAAAGGCGGGGCTTATACCCCAAATATCTGCCAGTGTCCATCCTATAGCTTTCTTCCTCTTTTGAAGCACTGCCAAAGTAGAATCTACCTGCACATTAGTAAAGCAAGAAGAAAGAGTAACAGGTAAAGTAGAACATGGGCTAAGAAACTCATATATGAGATGTGAAGGCAATGGCTTTAACTCCAAAGTGGGAGGCTCCTCGATTGAGGGCTTTGTTAGAGGAGTCTTCCGGTTTTCAAGATCTAAGGACAATTTTCGGGGTTCATAAGTATACGACCCTATTCCTTGTAATGCATTTACACATTCCACAAAGCCTTCCTTCTCATCATCATCATGATTAAGCAATACGGCTTCCAAAGTGTCATCAACATTCATCATGGAAATTACATCATCAACAATCACCTCGGTTACTAAGTCCACAAACGAACAAACTTCATTGCTATTCGATTGCCTCATAGATTTGCATACATGGAAAACCACCTTTTCATCACCCACCCGGAAGATGTGCTCACCAGCTTCTTCATCAACAAGAGCCTTCCATGTAGCAAGAAAAGGTCTACCCAAGATAATAGGCACCTCATAGTCCACTTCGCAATCAAGTATCACAAAGTCCGCCGAGAGGATGAACTTATCAACACGAACCAACACATCATCAATAATACTCAATGGTCTTTTTATAGTACGATCTGCCAGTTGTAACCTCATAGATGTGGGTCTTGGTTGCCCAATTCCCAAAGTTTTGAACACCAAGTAGGGCATCAAGTTGATACTCGCCCCTAGATCACATAGAGCTTTGGAAAAGTCGGCTCTTCTAATTGTGCAAGGGATTGTGAAAGCGCCGGGATCTTCCAATTTCAGAGCCATTGAGTGCACAATAGAACTCACTTGATGTGTCATCTTGATAGTCTCACAATTCATTGATCTTTTCTTTGTCACCAAATCCTTCATGAACTTTGCATAACCGGGCATTTGTTCCAACACCTCAACTAATGACACATTAATGGATAAGCTCTTCATCATGTCAATAAACTTCTTGAATTGGTTCTCACTATTTTGCTTGGCGATCCTTTGAGGGTATGGAGGAGGAGGTCTTGGTATTGGTGCCTTGTCCTTTGGCACTACCGGTTTTGGTATGTCAATCACATGTTCCCTAGACGAGTTCACTTCTTCTTGGGTCTCATCCACACTCTCATCAATTTCAATTCTCACTTCTTCATTAGCTTGAACCACATTGCTTGGAATCTCATCTTCTTGAACCACTACATCATCATCCACAATTCTTCTTTAATTTGAGGTGGTTGCATCTCCACCTCTTCTACTCCTTGTTGTTACGGCTATGGCATGCCCTGTGTTGCTCCCACCCTTCGGGTTCACCACCGTATCACTAGGTAGTGCCCCCTTAGTACGAGTGTTTAAAGCTTGAGACATTTGCCCCAATTGAACTTCCAAATTGCGGATTGAAGTGTTGTGAGAGGCTAATTTAGCATCAGAGTCGGTATTTTTCTCCATCATTTGTTTGAACATATTTTCAATCCATCCCATCTTATTATTGGAAGAACTAGAACCTTGAGACGGATTAAGAGGTGGGTTGTTTGGCTGTTGATACATCGGGGGCTTTTGAAAGCCCGACCCCTATTCCCTTGGTTATTATTCCAACCCCCTTGGTTGTTACCTCCCCAATATCCTTGATTGCTGCCACCCCCAATTGCCCTGGTTGCCTTGATTGTTCCAATTGCCTTGATTATTGTTATTGTTCCAATTACCTTGATTGTTGGTACCACCACTCCAATTGCCTTGGTGGTTTTGATTGTTCCAATTTCCTTGATTTCCTTGAGATCGCCATTGTTGTTGATTTGGGCCTTGAGAGTTGTTCCTTTGCCCTTGGTAGTTATTCACATATTGCACTTCTTCCTCTTGCTTATTGTATGATCTGTCTTGGTCAAACCCACTATCATCTTGTACAAATTGTTCCACACGGTTTTGCACTTTTTTACCCTTTTTGCATTCGCTTGTTCACCATCATATTGACACCTTCCATTGCATTTACTTGCTTAGGACCTTGAACCTGTTGAAGTTGAGCTTTGGCCAATTGATTCATTGTAGTGGTCAACTCGGCAATTTTTTGTCCATGATCATGCAATTCTTTGGGTAGGTGAATCACATTTGGATCACCTTGAGGAACGTTTGTTCTACTTTTCCATGCCGATGAAGTATCTGCCATTTTATCTAAGATTTCACAAGCTTCGGCATATGATGTTGTCATGAAATTTCCACTGGCAAGTTGATTGACCACGCATTGATTGGTAGTATTGATCCCCCTGTAGAAGGTTTGTTGAATCATAGCCCCAGTCATGTCATTATTCGGGCATTCTTTCACCATAGTGCGATACCTCTCTTATATCTCGTGCAAAGGCTCATGGGATTCTTGTTTAAATGTTAGAATATCGTCTCTAAGAGTAGCCATATGCCCGGGAGAAAATAACTTGGCAACTAATTTTTCCGCCAATTCATCCCAAGTATGGATAGAATGGTTTGGCAATCTTTCTAACCAGTCAAAGGCTTTCCCCCGTAGAGAGAAGGGAAATAGCTTCAACCTTATAGCATCCTTGGAGACGTTATTCTGTTTACTCCCACAACAAGTATCCACAAATCCTTTCAAGTGTTTGTACAAATTTTTGTTCGGAGCCCCGGTGAAGAATCCCTGTTGCTCAAACAATGTGAGCATAACATTTATGATTTGAAAGTTTCCCGCCCTAATACGGGGCGGGACTATAGCACTTGCGTACCCTTCATTCGGTAACACTCGGTGTGGAGCCGCTCTTGGTGAATTTAGGGGTGGAACGGGAAAGTTGTCTTGAGGCGATTGGCCTTATCTATTTGCTTGAGGCTCAAGAGGAACCTCCTCAACTGGGTCATCTTCCACGTCCACATCCCCCAAAGGCATGTTTCCGAGAGGATCATTGTTGAGAGCTATTTTTGTACCTACAATCGATTCACAAAAAGGTTAATAACCCGGAAGGAAAAGAATACAAATCACACACAAAACCAAATATATAGCTAAATCCGTTTTTAGCTCCTCGGCAACGGCGCCAAAAATTGATGTCGCCCAAACTCATACCACTAATTGGGATTGTGAGGCGGTCGATGCAATTATAAATACCCAACGTGAGTCGGGGTCGATACCATAGAGAGCTTTATGTTGGATTAGGTATATACCTAGTCTAAGTATATGACATTCCCAAGATTGTACTTCCACATATTCGGTTGTTTCTTTTCTACTCCTAAATCTTATGCTAATGCTATAATTATAAAGCTAAGAGACAATATTTTTGGTATTGATGTTTTTCAGGTTATAAAGGATCTAGGGTTGTAACTTCCACCTAGTTGGTTACCTAACAGATTGAGAGCTTTAGGGCATGTTTGGTTGGCCGGGATACAATATAGCAATCACATGCGATTACTCACTCTATACCTCCCGGTAGTTTGAGTAATTTTGCCCAATTTGGCTTTCTCAAGTTCAAATGGATATTTTACAAAATAAGTGATAGATGCTCAAGTCGGGTCTTACTATCTATAGATTCGACCCTTTAATTGGGGCTATCAATTTCTTGAGTTCACCCCAATTTCTTGTTAGCCAAGTTTTCCTAGACTTAGTCTCTCTTTATCAAGTAGAGACTAAGTCAATTAGGCATGAATCCATGTTTGCAACAATCAATTCTCAAATTCAAGCAAGAACTAGGCTAAATATCATATACCCAATCATAAAAAGTCCTAAATCAATCACCCATTAAGTACCCATACTAGGGTTGGGTCGCAACCTTAGCTAAGGTTTTAGCTACTCATAGAAAATGAAGAAATTAAAGAAGAAACTAAGATAAAACTCATAATAGATGATTAAGGGAAGAAAATCTAATGTTAAAATGATAAACTATTACAAAGTTACCCAAAACAGTAAAGAAAAATGGCTATCTATTCACAGGTGTTCTCTACTTAATCTAAATTTGACAAAAAGAGCTATTTATACCCAACTGAAATTATCGGACAAAATTGACCCAGCGGAGATTCTGCAGCCGCACAATTATGTGTGCGGTCCGCACTTTGACACTAGCTTGACAGGATGGACTTCTGCGGCCGCACAATTCTGGGTTGCGGCCTCACTTCTTCAAATTTCGCGGCCCGCACATTTTTGAGTGCGGTCGCACTCTCAAATTTTAGCTTTGACATGCAAGACTTCTGCAGACTGCACATTTCTGAGTGCGGCCACACTTTTGATTCTACGGCCGCACAATAGTGGTGCGGTCCGCACTTCTTCATGACCCCAGAATTCATCTCTCTGAACCTCATCTTCTGCGGCCACACAATAATTGTGCGGTCCGCACTTTGCATAGAAATTTTGTCAAAGGCTTCCTCATGTTCTGCGGCCGTACTCAATATTGTGCGGTCCACATTTTGCCTTTTTATCTTTGTTTGGGTCCTTGTCCAAAATTACTCCTTCTTGAGTTGATTTCCATCATTTTGACTTATATTCCAACACTCCTGCAAGAAAGCACATTTTATCAGTTTTCGGGAATACCTTTAAGCAATTTTGAGCTAAAACGAAAGTAAAAGAGTGCTAATAAGTAGTTAAAATCCCTACTTTTCACATATGAGCGACGAGTTATGTTGTGTGGTTATACCTTGAGGATGTATTTATGATTGTTGCAGCAGGTTGAGGTTGAGATAGTGTGTATGTGTGAGAATCAGGACTTTGGGGGGAGGTTTGGATGTGAAATTTAGTTTTAAGGCTTATAGGTTAAGGTTGGAGGAATAATCTCCAGTCGATGTAGTGTTGACGTATTTATGGGAGTTGGGTTGAAGTGGGATCACTATGTATATGTGTATGGTAAGTTTATATAGTGATTTGATGGCTTTGGAACGACTCTTGGCACGTTCGAGAATGAACGTTTATTTAGGATGGGGAGAATATAATGAACCGATTTATCATTTTGAGATTTAGCATTCCGTTTGACAGATTGAGGTCTTGAGTAGCTTCATATGATATATCACGATTTGTGTGCATGGTTGGTTTTGGTGTTCGAGAGATTCGGGGGTTTATTTGGAAGAGAAATTCTTTATTTGGAAACTTTAAGTTGGAAATGTAGATAGACGTTTGACGTTTATGATAACGACCCCGGAACGGTATTTGAATGGTTCCAATAGGTTCGCATGGTGATTTTGGATTTAGGCGTATGCTCAAAATTGGATTCATAGGTTCCTAGGTTGATTTGGCTACTTTCAGCGTAAGTTGGCAATTTGAAGGTTTAGAAATTTCCTAAGGACCATGGGTTGACTTTGTGACTATGAGGGTTGGTTTGATAGGAATCAGATGCTTGGTTGTGTTTTTAGAAGTTCTTGAGTTTTATAGCGATTACTATGTATTTTGGTGTTCGATATCCGAGTGTGCGAGCGAGTTCATATGATGTTTACATACCTGTGTTGATGTTTGATGCTGATCCCCTGGGCTCGGGTGAGTTTCAGATGTGTTTCGGGATAATTTGATCATTTCTTCAGATTGCTGGTGCTACAGACCTCGCATTTGCGAAGGTAATGCGAGGTCTGCTCGAATTTGCGATGCCCATATTTGCGGAGGTTTGGCCGCATTTGCAAAGTGGGACTGCCTGGGCGGTTTGGTCGCATTTGCGACAGTCGAGTGGGCAGCTGGAACCTCGCTTTTGCGAAGGGATTATCGCATTTGTGATGGGGGTGGGAATAGTGGAACTCACATTTGCGGAGTTCTTGGTCGCTTTTATGTGGGTAGTTGACATCGCATTTGTGAAGTGTTAGTCGCATTTGTGACATTTCCTATGGTAGGGCAGAGTTCGCTTTTTCGATTCTCCAGTCACATTTGCGGTAGTGACATTTACGAACCTTCGGTCGCAAATGCGACATCTGCAGCTGATCATATACCTGGGATTTTGGGACTTAAGTTCATTTATCATATTTTTGTGTCGTGGACTCGATGGGAGGCGATTTTAGGAGGAAAGTTTCATACAAAGTCATTGGGTACGCGATTTTAACTCAGTTTTTATTATATGACATAATTATTTATGAGATTTAACATTTAAATCATGAGTTTTGAAGAGAAATTTTGGGAATTTTTGTGTATGTTTTGAAAAAATAAAAATTTAAGATTTGAGGGTCGAATTGGACTCAAATTTTAAAACCAAACACATATTTGGACTCATAGGACCATGGTTAGTCAAGATCTATCCTTCGACTCGGGTTTTGACCGGGCGAGCCCGGGTTTTACTTTTTGGGAATTATGTAAAAATTCTATCTTTATCAATTGAAATTGGTTTCTCTTGCATTGGTTGAATGTTATTAAATCGATTTTGGTTAGATTTGAGCTGATCAGAGGGGAACTTTAAAGGAAAAGCTTTTTGAGTATTGATTTGTGCAATTTGAGATAAATATCTTGTCTAACTTTGTGTGGGGGAATTACCCCTTAAAATTTGGCTTAATTGCTTAATTGTGTTATGTGTAAACAACGTGTACACGAGGTGAGGAGTGTGTACACAGTTGTATATGTGCTTTATGACCGGATGTGATCCGAGATTACTGTTATTGCTTTGTTTTGATTGTGAGGTCTTTGTTGTACGTGTCTTTACTAGGGATGATTACTTGAGTTCATGTTCCATGTTAGAGATCATTTTCCTAAATTGGCCAAGTTGGGCGTTTGTCAAATGCTTGCTAAATTGTGTTAGCTGAATTCATGTTATTATGTTGAACACCCATCCGCATCTCCTTTATTGGTTTGTCCTTATGCATTGCGTTAGAAAATTGTGAGTTTATGTCTCGTTGAAAATTATTGACATGCTATGTTTTTATGATTATGCCACATGTGGACTTGTTGGGCGGATTGTTCGGGTGTTTGCGCGAGGTTTCTGCTGGGCTACTATTATTGTTGATATTGCACATGCGGCGAGACAAGGCGGGCTATATATATCGGGTTTGCGCATGTGGTGAGATATGGTATGATATTACTAATAATAGTAGCACAATAGCGATGAGATAAGGCGGGCTATATATATCGGGTTTGCGCATGTGGTGCGATATGGTGGGATATTACTAATATGCATGCGGCGAGATAAGGCGGGCTATATATATCATGCTTTGCCTTATTTTATTCTTGATGAATTCCTCTTGAGTGTGTCATTGGTGATTGGACCGAGGTCTTTACCGTGCAGTTGTGGTATATGTGAAGCACGACATCTTTGTCGTGCGAGTGTGACTTATATTGTGGCATGAGGTCTTTGTCGTGCGGGATATATTTTATGTTGTGGCACGAGATCTTTGTCATGCGAGGGTGATTGATAATGTGGGCATGAGGTACCATGTGTGTGATTCTATTTGATGACACGGAATGGGACTTTTATTTATTTTAAATGGGTATCGCTTAATTCGATGAGATTACCGTTATTACTTTATGTTATTTCCTTTTTCTTTTTGCCGATTTTTGATATATTGCACAGGGTATTTGATTAGTGAGTGTCTTGACTTGAACCTTGTCACTACTTCATCGAAGTTAGTCTTGATACTTACTAGGTAGCGACTGTGATGTACTCATACTACACTTTTACACATTTTCATGCAGATCCAGGTGTTGGAGATAGCAGATTCAGGCAGTGAGAGCTTCTTGATCGTGAGGATTCAAGGTAGAGCTGCTTTGATCGTCGCAGTCTCTTGAAGTCCTTTCCTTACAATTATACTGTCAATTTGCTATTCTAACAGTATTGTATTTTGAGGTATTACTACGTATTCTGCTAGAGTTCGTGACTCTATACTACCTAGTCATGGGAATTTGTTGTGATTACCATCGTGTTGGCTTGTATCACATTTATTTCTGCATTTATATTAAACTCTGCTTCGTCATATCATGTTTTATTGGTTTAACTGTTATAAGTGATCGGCTTACCTAGTTTTAGAGACTAGGTGCCATCATGATCCTTAATGTGGAATTTTGGCTGTGACAACCTTATATATACAGTGTAATTTTTTGGCGAAAGGGTTCGGGTGAACCTCATTCCGCTCCTAAATCCACCCCTACCTCCTGCACAAATTTCTATTTACTTTATTGATCGCTAGCTGGATCAAACCCTTTGATGTGTAAGCTGCCTACCTTATCACATATCAAAAAATAATTTAGAAAAAATAGTTTTTCAAGACAGAGATGTTTAACAAAGAAAAAATATTTGAACATTATGCAATCATATATAAGCGAAAGAGTCAAATTGAGATTACAAAACCGAGCAAAACCAAATTGACCAAAGCAACGGGACCTGTTGCTTTGACTAAATAAACTAATGCTTATTTTCGTCATGCTATAACCAAAACAACTACAAAAGTCCAAAGTTGTATTCTACGCTGTACGTAGTGTTGGAAACTCCGTGCTAAATCAACTTGTAGACTGAGTAGATAGTTTGTTCTTATTCCCATGTCGCAACCCTATATGTGTCGCCATATTTTGGATTATCATACTTCTCTTAATTTGAATTGTCTAACTTTTCGTTAGTAAGATTTTCGCTAGTTGGTGTTATAAATGATTTTTAGAAAAACATAATTACTACTCATTACTCAATCGATGAATTCTTTATTTGTCTAATATCTTTATATATTTTGCTATTCAAGTGGGAAATTGATTACTTTAAATTATAAGTAAGCAAAATTAAAGTTAAAGGAGATGTTGCTTTTATTTAAAATTATAAACGAAGAGTATTAGAACTCAATTAACTTTACTAACGTAAATAAGCATGATATAAAGTTATTGTCTAATGGTTATAACTATAACTCCCCGTTATATTACAAGTGTAGTACTTATTCCAAGAAGTATCCATCTCTTTTATGTTCTCCCACGCTCTCTCGAGAGAGATCGACCGCGAGCCTATCTAAAACGAACAAATAAGGTAAGCAAGACTTGTTTTTTTGTTTATTGTTTGATATTTAAAATTTATTGATCCGATTAATCAAAAGTTGCATAATTCTTCGATATTTTTCAATTTCCATTAAAGGATATTTGGATTTTGGAGTACTTCCTGGCAATTAGCTATAAGTAATGTTGCATTGCCTTTTACAAACTTATTTTTAGTTTTACAACCCTATCTCTTTTTTTATACATAAGAGATTTACTTTTACACGTAATTTTTTTTTTCATTTACACATAAAAGATCTAAAAAGATATTTTTTTAAATTCAACATTGTAAAAGATCAAGAAAGCCTAAAATCTCCGTTGCATTCGGTGTGGTTCGATGTGGACGGCTAATCTAATTGTCACACATATGACATAACACATAATATAAGAGCTACAAAAGACAAAAAGGTTAGGGATCCATTTTTTATTAGCTTGAAGCCAAATGATTTGGTCACACATTGTGTCTTTGACTTTTGTAAGGATGTGTTTGCCACAGGTCAAAGCTAATTATAAGTTTTTAGGATAATTGCACTTCCCATCCTTCAATTATTTATAAATTCTGATTTTGGTTCATATAATATTTCACTAAATATATTCATTTTTAAATCAATTAAAATGTGTGTTATTTTTGTTCCTTTACATAAAAGATATGTTATATTTGGATTATCTTTAGAAATTATATTTTACTCAAACGTAGAGTAATTATAAAAATTTAACATACCACATACTCCATGTAATCCTTTTGAGAGTAACGGTATAAATTTAACATAACATATGCGCCATCTTATCTTTTTGCTTGTAAATTTGCGAAAAATCACAAGCAAAAATTAATTAAATGTTAAATATGTTTACCAGATACCATAAGGATAAATTAAAAATTAATTAATATTACAGGACTAAAAATGCAAAGTTCCGTTAAGTTTTTTTTTTTTTTTAATTTCTTTTTTGGACTGACTGATTGATAGGGAGAGGGGAGTATAAATTTTATATCATATATAATAATATATTATCCAATATTTTGACGTAGCCCTCTTTGTCTAATATTAGGATCAAATTTACTAAATTTTAACATCAAATTTATTACAGTAATATTTTAAAAATAAAATATGGAAATTAGAAATTAGAAGAAAATAAAATAAGCTGTAAACAGAGTTGGGTGTTGTACTACTATTATTTTTTCTTTTCTATAATAATATTTATAGCTAAACCTTGAAATAGTATGTCCTTTGCACTCAAATGCGGGTCATCTGGTGCAGTTACTATCTTGATCTAACAGGACACCACCACCACCACCCTCCCAAAAAAACATTGGGTTTATATTTGTATTTGATTGTTTAGTCAAACGTTTTCCACATGTTGGAAAGTGGAGTCAATAATATTTGTTTTAGAAAAATAAAAAGTGTTCTTATGTTTCTGTAAGGTTTATGCTTCCTCTATCAATTCAGAATATTTCGAAATTGTGCAGGGTTATCTGCTCGTATTATGCTTCCTCTAATTACTTGGTGACTACATGTATATGCAAATCAGATGTTGAAGAAACGGTTGACAGCTTTTCCAGTGGCAAAAGGAAATTTCAGCTGTATTCCTGGGTCGAATGAGATGTCAGAATGTGCCGGAAAAAGGGGTATTGCACATTCGTGCTGATCTTTTGCATCAGTATTGTTTACCCGTAAAACGGTATGTTGAATTTGTTTGTGATTTCTAAACAAATGAATTAATTTGATTCAAAAGATAATGAAATATAATACTTAGCCTTACAATATAGATGGAACGACAGAGCTGATGAATTCGGGAACAAGGTTTCCGGGCATAACAATGATAAGATCAAAAGCGAGAAGATAAAATTGTATTAAAATGTTGTATAAAATGTAATGTAAGTTCGCTATAAAATTCTTGTCATTTACAATGATAAATGAGCTCTTTATTTATAGTTATATCTAGGGAAGGAAGTCCTAGGAGTATGCCCTTCTTTAATGTCAATTATGAGGTTCATCGATGAAGATGTAATGTTAGACATAAATGTCAAATTCCTTGTAACGGGTTATCATCCTTACTGCTGCAAAATATTCTGTATTAAATGTTACCAGGCGCAAAGCATTTAATACTCTTTTTATGGTCGTTATTCCTTTCGGTGACAAGCGCAACAGCTATGTTCGGTGGCCATCCCCATCTTGTATTCCACGTGTCCTTCCTTTAAGTGGCCACGTGTCATGTCGTATTTTTTCCTATACAGATAGTCCCCCTGCTTTCAGGTGACACAATCTTGAGTTACCGGGAAGTTGGTAGAAAGCACCTTTTTGGCGGGAATTACTCTAACTCCCTTTGAAGTTTTCTGACAGTTGATTAGACGCACGTCTCTCCATATTTAATACCCCGAACACGCATCATCCCACGATTCAGCATAGCTTTTGCCGATTATCGAGGTAATCATGGCCATGAATTTAGCCGCCAAAATTTCACTTATATGCATCCTCCTCCTCTCATGTACTTCATAATTTCTCAAACTTCTAACTCGCATCTCTATTTCCCAACCTTTCTCTGATCTTCTTCGAACCAGAAAATTTTCTTCCTTCTATTCCAATGGCTTCTTCTTCAAAACATGCTAGTTCTGCAAAGGGAAAGAACAAAACCGAGGATTCCGTTCCTCCAACAGTGGGTTCCATCATCCCAAGAAGACTTAGTACTTCGAAGGATTTTGAAGAGAAATTTCCTACTGCTAACCCTCGCACATGGGATGTTAGAAGGTACCTTTCTTCTATTCGTCCTTCCAGTATTCCTACTGTGAAGGAGGATTGTCGCTTCCCTGCGTTAGATATTATTGCTCCTGGTTTATCGGAGCGAGTGCCCCTTCCCAAGGAAGGTTTTACATATTCTTTCACGTATCCCTTTACTTTGGGTGCATTTTTTTTAGCGGAGAGCTCGATCCCGTGATTGTAGAATTTTGCCTTCGCTACCAAGTGTGCTTGGCACAGGTGAGCCCTTCAGTAAGGAGGACGGTTGCTTGCCTTCGACGCCTGTGTCAGGAAACTGGGGTGGATGAACCTTTAGCTCGTATGATGAACCTTTATTCCTCCAAAATTTTTCGGAGAGGTATGATAAATCTCTGTAAACGTGGCCACCATGCTTTGTTAACTAGCATGGATGATGACAATGACCGTGGGTGGATGGAATGGTTTGTTGCAGTTGCCACCAATGACATTATTCCAACAACGACTTCATCCTTTCCGGTTGCTTGGAACCGTTCTTTTAAGTTTCCTTTAATACACTTTCTCTTACTAAGTATTCTTTCATGCATGTATTGATCCTTCAACCTCCGTACGTTACAACGACTTGATGGACCCCACCGATGGTATAAGGCTTGGACCGATGGGTTCAGAAGATTTAGGATATCACAACGCCCGAAACTTGTTTGTGGAAAGAACTGTCCCTTAAATACGGGTGGAACACAAAAAATCATGGTAACTTTATTTTACCTTATTTCCACTTTTTGTATATGAAGAACTTGGTTGACCCCTTCTAACTTGTTCGTGAAATTAGGTCTACATGCGGGCTCAGTTGATGTCCCCCAGGAGGATGCTTTAGCTGACCCTGATGATGCGGCAAGGCTACTCCAGGAGGCACTTACTCAAACACACATCTCCGGCCCTGCTTCGGGTGCAAACGTTTCTTCACGGAGTCCCCGGCCAGAGAACAAGCAACCAAAGAGAAGACGTTCCTCTGCGACTGACCTATTGCGCACAATTCACACCTCAATACAAGGTATGAATCGGTCGATTGCAATTATAGTAACCCAACAAAGAGACGGGATCTAATCCACAGGGAGTTAGATGGGAGTTAGAAGTGTATATATTCTAGTGCGTGAATTTGAACTATCTTAATTTGTACTTCCACAAATTGGTTTTGTTTCTTTTTCTATTTTAAAACTAAAATTGCAAAGTAAAGAAATAAGACTAGGATAATTGTTTTTGTTGTTTTTCAAGTTTGTAAAAAGCCTAAAGCTATGGCCATCGCCTAGGTGTTCGCCTAATGGGATATAAACCTTAATGCTTGTTTTATTGACCGGGGTGTATTATAGCTATCAACTCTCAATTACCCACTCAGTACCTCTCGGTCAAGGAGTAGTTTTGCCCAATTTGGCTTTCTCAAGTCCAAATGGGTATCACACAAAGCGATTGATAATAACTCAAGTCGGGTTATTACTATCTCTAGGTTGAACCCTTTAATTGGGTTAATCAATCTCTCGATTGACCCAATTTCTTGTTAGCCAAGTTTTCCTAGACTAAATCTCTCTTTCTCAAGTAGAGACTAAGTCAAATAGGCATGAACTAATGTTTATAACTATTAATTCGACAAATTAAAGCATGAACAAGGCTAAATAATAAACACCCAATCATAAACGAGCACTAAATTAGATACCCATAAGATTAACACACTAGGGTTGGGTCACAACCCTAGTAAAAATCTAGCTACTCATGCTTGAAATTGAAGAAATAGAAGAAGAAACACTAATTAAACTCATATTGTAAAGTTAAAATGATAAAATCTATAGTAAAATACTCCAAAATATAGAAAACTTCCAAAAGAGGCAAAGAAAAACGGCTACAGGAGTTGTTGATGTCAAAAGTTGACCTAATTTTGTGAAACTCGTCTATTTATACAAGGCTGGAAATTTCAGACAAAAATGCCCTTCGGGAGGTTCTGTGGCCGCACAATTCCATGTGTGGTCCGCAGAATACTTCATCTTGCAGGAGTTGGGATTCTGCGGCCGCACAATTCTCAACTGCGGCCACGAGGCAATATTTCTGTGGTCCGCAAATTTATCACTGCGGCCGCAATTTGGACTTCTGCGGTCCGTATCTTTACTTCTGCGGCCGCAAGGCACTTCATCTGTGGCCGCACAATTCTTGTGCGGTCTGCAATTTTGCGGGATTTGGACTTTGGAAATTTTGCAACCCTCTGAAGTTGATCTCCAGTTCGTCATTTACGGTCGCATAATTCCTGTGCGGTCCACAGTTTGCTAGAAAGCCTGCTGGGGTTTTCTTCATTATTTGCGGCCGCAGATTGAATTCTGCGGTCCGTACTTTGTGAGCTTTTGTGCCTTTTATTGCCTTGTATTTAGATTACTCCTTTTTGAGTCGAATTTCATCTCGGAGGTCCAATTTCCAACATTCCTACAATTTTGCACATTTTATCGATTTCGGGAACACAATTCAACGCTTTTAGACTAAATCAAAAAGCTAAAAGGTGCTAGTTGTTGCTCCTCGTTTTTCTCACAAAAACGGGTTTTGACGTGTTGACAACTCTTTTGGATGGGAGATAGAGTGTTAAAAGAAGAATAGTCGCCACCTAACTGTTTTTAGGTGCGTTAGGGCACCTACTATGTAGATGACTTTGTTTGACTAGTCAACGCCACCAAAGATCGGGTAAGGACTCAAATTACCTCAAAGGGAAGGTGTTAGGCACTCTTCGAGGTCCACAACAGTGGGTCCCGACTGAACTTAAGATTATGTGAATTATAATTAGGCAAGATAAACAAAGAGAGTAAGGGTCAAAGAAATTTATTATAATACAATGAGAAATAAGGATTACAAGGATATAATTATGACGGTCTATATTAGACGACTAAAAGTATAAAGAAGGGGGGGGGTCCTAAGTTTTTTAGCCTAAAGGATCACCCCGTGCAACATAAATAATACTTCGCAACTCCCTCGAGGTGGGGAATTACTCATAATATTCAGCGGGCACAAACTATCATCTCTTGCTACCCGATTACTATGTTAAAGTTATTTACTTAAGCCCTCTAATTCAATTCTAAGTCGTACCCTATGCGTGCATTGTCCGTCCCGTATCTATGGTCCAGGAGGCATTGGACCTCTATTTAGGGTGGTTCTAGACTTTACTTAAGCTGCTCAAAATGATAAAACTAGGCGACATACAAAACAAATTGGACTTCATGTAAGGGCAGTTAAGGGCTCAAGTTAGCCTCCACACTTAAACAACAAATACAGGCAAAACAGGTTCTCACATTAGGCATTAGAAAGTTTCAAAATCGAGGTGAATTAAAGACATTAAGCCCTATAGACATGGTTTCTATGTGACCTTGGATTTAAACGTGCAGGCAGTTTCAGATGCAAAATGCCGCTTTAAACTTATAAATATGATTTCCAAACAACTATACAGTTTAGGGGTATCTAGTATTGCAATTACAGGTTATAAGTGATTAAACCTATAGATATGATATCTAGGTGATTTATGCAGTGGTTGGAAGTGATAACCATTGGAAATACTCAGAATTGCTCAGTTTTATCCTATGGGCATGCTTTCTAATAGTGGCATGGTTCAATGAAACAATGTTTGGAAAGTTCAGCATTAACACTTTAAAGCGAGTAGTAATACCCTATAGGCGGGATTTCCAACGATTAATGATTGCAGTTGATATTTTTTATACTTAGCCCCTATAGGCATGTTTTCTAGGTAAGCAGTATGATAACAATAGAAAATCAACCAATTAAAGTCCGATACGCAGGATTTCTAGATGAAGATCAGTAGAACATAAGCTAGTATAATCCTATAGGCATGGTAGCAGCCCTGTGGGTTTGGTCACATATTAATAAAATCTTCATTCTCCCCACGATCAGAAACTAGGGCAAGATCGCAAGTTCAGCCAACTTTGTCATATGCGGAACAACCAAAAGTATTGTCAGAAGTATGCATTTAAAGCTGGGGCCCTCAAAATTCTGAGGCAAGGAGGTCGCAATGTCTCTAAAATGTGTCACAGTCACCGGTTCATCTAAATTATTTGATGTCGCATGCTACTACATTTCAAATAACTATATTTATCAAATGCATTGCATATTTTTCGAAAAAAAATTTCAAATGCATTGCATATTTTTCAAAAACTTTTCTTTCTATGACAGCCAAATGTTGCCCACGGTAACTCAAACAGGATCCCAAGACATGAGCAAAGGTCGAGCAAGAAGACAAAAGCATGAACCGACCTTCCCCCCACAAAACTCATGATTTTTCTTTGGATGTAGGTACGATAAAACAACATTATCCGCAGATACATCAAGTCACTACCTTCATGACGACAAATTACCTAGCGCAGACACCTCCTAATAAGAAATACTTGACTTTCTCACCACCTTCTCATCATTTGCATGAGGTTAAGCTCTACCTCCCTTCTTGCATGAGGCTAAGCATTGCCTCCCTAATTGCATAAGGCTAAGCACTGCCTTTCCTATATGAGACTAAGCGTTGTCTCCTATTCTTCCATGAGGCTAAGCATTGCCTCCCTAATTCCATGAGACTAAGCATTGTCTCCCCTAATTGCATGAGACTAAGCAATGTCTCCATGAGATTAAGCATTGTCTCCTCTTCTTGCATAAGGCTAAGCACTGTCTTTCCTGCATGAGACTAAGCATTGTGTCATTTCCTTGCATGAGGCTAAGCATTGCCTCCCTAATTGCATAAGGCTAAGCACTGCCTTTCCTACATGAGACTAAGCGTTGTCTCCTCTTCTTGCATGAGGCTAAGCATTTCCTCCCTAATTGTATTATGCTAAGCACCGCCTTTCCTGTATGAGACTAAGGATTGTCTCATCTTCTTGTATAAGACTAAGCATTGTCTCCTCTTCTTGCATAAGGCTAAGCACTGCCTTTCCTGCATGAGACTAAGCCTTGTCTCCTCTTCTCGCATGAGGCTAAGCATTGTCTCCCTAATCGCATAAGGTTAAGCATTGCCTTTCCTGCATGAGACTAAGCAGTGTCTCCTTTTTTTGCATAAGACTAAGCATTGTCTCCTCTTCTTGCACAAGGCTAAGCATTGCCTTTCCTGCATGAGACTAAGCATTGTCTCCTCTTCTCGCATAAGGATAAGCATTGCCTTCCCAATTGCGTAAGGCCAAGTATTGCATTTCCCTGCACGGGACTAAGCATTGGTCCCCCCCTTTTGGCATAAGACTAAGCATTGCCTTTTCCTTGCATAAGATTAAATACTATCTCTACTACGCTATCGCTTTGTTCACCTAGGGCTAAGCGTTGCCCTCATCTCACACCAGACTAAGACTTGTCTTGTCTCGACCTCGCATATGACCAAGCATCATATCTTTGCATTTTATGGGCTGAAACATCGCCATTTTGTCCAAAGGCGTCATAGTCCGAAGGCATCATCCTCATAGCTAGGAGACACCATTCCATGGCCTGAGGATCTCTCAAAATTGCACACCATTATTCAAAGGCATCATAATCCAGAGGCACCATCCTCATAGACCAAGGACACCATTTCATGGCCTGCGAATCCCTTATCACACGCTTCATGGCCCAGGACGTCATGGTCTAAGGATATCATCCTCACCGTCCAAAGACAACCTTCATGGTCCGAAGGGAATTTGCATCATGTTTAAATTTTCGCAATAATCCATATATATATTCGCATGCACCGTGTTTTAAATTTTGCAGGTAACTCGGGAAGTAACCGTTCTTCCAAACTGGAGCAATCTTCGCTCCAGTTTTCGGTCACAACGTTCACTTCCTTCAATTGTTTCAAATGTAACCGACCACCAGCAATTGCCCACCTTTTACTTTATGACTATTCAGATACTCGTTCTGTGATACATTCATAATGTTTCAGATTCACATTCATCCGATACTATCCTATCCAAGGGAACTCTTTCCGAAACATACGACCATTCTTATAACAACTCCATCGGTTTCGTTCGTCGTTGGCTCCGAAACTACACACGGCCTGATTCCTGTAATACCAAGGATATGTAGGCAACTTAGGAACCAAGGTTCGGCCTCCATTTTTTCAAATCACATCATTTCTCATTCTATTCGGCCAAAATTGGTCATCATTTTCTTTACCCGATAATTCTT
This sequence comes from Nicotiana tabacum, assembly GCF_000715075.1. Classification (NCBI taxonomy): domain Eukaryota; kingdom Viridiplantae; phylum Streptophyta; class Magnoliopsida; order Solanales; family Solanaceae; genus Nicotiana; species Nicotiana tabacum. The sequence goes on from NC_134094.1 coordinate 94,605,100, forward strand.
TCATCATTCCCGGGTAAAGAGGGGCAACTGTTGCTACCCAATTTTGCCCTCATATTTTCTCAAATAATATACATACTTTCAAAACATCATTTTTTCGCGTCATTATTTAGTTACAAATCCATACAAGCATTTTTCTATACTTTTCCATAATTTTCAGAGCTTTAAAATTGATTTCCCTGCATTTAAATTACTTGAATATTTATTAATTACTCCTTTTAATTATTTTTGTGATGACTTAATTACCTAAAATTATTATTTTGCATCTATAATACTTGCTTCAGATATTTTACTCTATTGTTTATAACTACATTAGTATTTTTAGGCCATTTGCACAATCTTGCAATAATAGCATGTATCTTGCAATTTTATTGCATTCGTCATTTTATTCAAGGTCAAACTAATATCTTACATTTTTATAATCTTCTACTATTGTTTTAAAGTATTAATTGGCATAAATAGAATTTTTATAATTTATTTAACTATTTTCATTAAATTATTTTTCCTTAATTTCCTATTTAAAAAATCTGGCCCAAAATTAGGATTAATTTTAGACCATTCCTGGCCCAATAACCTCAGCATCCCAAATAACCTAACCCAGTCCAAAAACCGACCCAACTCTTCTCAAATCCCAGCCGTTGATAAAAAATGATCAACGACTCACATCACTCCTCACCACTCTCCTTATATCCCCTCACCCAAACCCTAATCCCCATTTTCTCTTCATCAGCCGCCCTCAAACACTCTTCCCTCCCACCAAAACCCTAGCCTCCCTCTCAATCTTCTCTGAATCCGTCTCAATCATGGATTTCTTTTGTGATTTCTTACCTTTTATGTGTTACCTCAGTTTTACTTACAAGATTGTGGTATTACTTAGTATTTGCCCCATTTTTTGACAAATATCAATCTACGAATCAAGGGAGGTCAGCTTCACCCTTCGGTATTTGGACGATATTCCGTCTATATACATTCATGGCAAGGCGATATGAAGCCGATTCACCAAAACCTTTGGTTGATTCCTTGATTTCTGTCGAATTAGGGTTCGAAATTTTATACTTTTCCTTTTACCCGTTCCATTACTGATAGCATGTGGTACTTTCTTTCCATATTTATGTTTGATTGATTGTTTTCCTTGTTTGTTTGCTTGATTCTTACTACTATATAAACCCCTCACCTTTCCCCCTTTGAGATAGACTTTAATCACCCGGATTCACTAAAAATCGAAGCGATTACTCTATTGTTCTCTTATTCTCTTATTCTATACTCTGATTCTTGGCCCGCTGAAAGCCAAGGCCACCAGAATTCAATTTTCAAATTTTCTTGGTGCCAGCACTGCGCGGGGTTCAAATTTTCTACAGTACTATTTGACATGAGTTTGCTTTCCTACTCTACTTTGAATTTCTGCAATGATTGCCTCACATATGTAATGTGTTATAATCTGTAACTTTCTCCCCTGCTATTGTGTCACTCAGCATGTCTTTGTGGTTATCCCTTTAGTGATTATTTGAGACTTTAGAGTGGCTATCTTAATCTGTGTTTCCTTACAATATTTGAGACTGTTTGTCTTAGTGATAAATTGGCATGTCTGCTTTCTGGTGTTGAGAAGGATATTCAGCATGATTTGGACCCTTAGGCTTTAATCCTTTAAGTTAGTGCCTTACCTAGACCAGTTTGGTATTAAGCACCTTTGTATGTTAACCTTGTGATCTCAGGAAATTTGCTTCTCCTCTAACTCTCAATGTGCTTTCTACCAATGTGTTATCTCTTGCTAAGTGTTGAAACTATAATAGCCATCTGCCTTTAAGTCTTGTTGACCTTCTTAACTAGCATGTTCTGTGTTTTAGACAACTTTGCTATGTATGCTTTGTAAAATACAAGTGCATCTCTTCAAATTATGTCCCTTAACCATTGTTCTCTCACTCTCATTTGTTGCCTACACTATTCTGAATCTATCACTCTTGGATGGCTAAAAGACAAGGCCACTAAAACTTTCTCTATTGACCTCCCTAGTGTGAGCACTGCTCGAGGTCCATTTGAGACCCTTGTGAACTCTGACACACTAGGACTTGGGGTTCTTTGGCTACCCTCTTTACTACTGAGACCTTAGATGTCCCTGACACTCAGTTTTTTCCTCATTCTATCTACTGAATATGCAAATTGGGTTGTTTAAGTGGTTTCTGTGTGATTCAATGTTTGGGTCATATGATCAATCTGTGGATGTTTGGTTTGATTTGAGTTCCTCTATGGTTTTCGAGCTCTGCTGATGAATATAGCCTCCTGTTGGGATCTGGGCATGCTATTTGTGAAGAAAGCATTTGTTGAAGGCCCAGGCAATACTGGGTATCTCCTTTTGGGCCTGCTATAGGCCTACTACTATTGCTTGTATAATATGTTGTAATTACATTCAGCATTAGGTCTGTAATAATTTTGTAATAAACTATTGGGGGTGTTAGTGAAATCGGGGAAATGGGTATACTCTAATGTTTTGTATGAAAGGGTAGAAAACATACCTATAGGGTTCGTATGGCCTACTTGTTGTCCAGCCTGCTATATATATACATTTCATTCAATTTCCATGTGCACTGGTAGAAATCATGCCATTAGGAAAATCACACACTCACACAACTTGCCTACTATCAAAGCATACATACTTTATTTATTCCTATGTCTACTGCTAGACAACATGCCTATAGGAAATAAAAATGTCGATGACCATTCTTTCAATTTGCATAACTGCAACATATTCATTATCCCCTCTTAAACAAAATCAGGTCAAGCGTAGTTTAGTTACATCAAATGAAGAAATGTAAACAATCCTAAACATTGTATCTCTTGACTGCGTCTGAGTTGATAGGTTTTGGCCAAATCTCTCAGTCCATTTCTGCAAGTATGAGTGCTCCTCATGTTAGTACTCGATGGACCATGTAGGGACCTTGCCAGTTGGGTGAGAACTTCCCCTTGGCTTCGTCCTGATGTGGAACGATCTGCTTTAGCACTAACTGCCCCGTTGTGAATTGTCTTGGTCTAACCTTTTTGTTGAAAGCTCTTGCCATTCTATCCTGGTAGAGTTGACCGTGACATACAACATTCATTGTTTTTCCATCGATGAGAGCCAGTTGTTCATATCGGCTCTGTAGCCATTCTACGTCGCTGAGCTCAGCTTCTTGTATGATTCTTAGAGAAGGGATTTCTACTTCGGCAGGGATAACCACTTTCGTACCGTAGACCAGCAGGTAAGGAGTTGCCCCAGTTGATGTGCGAATCGTGGTATGATACCCGAGCAGAGCAAAGGGCAGCTTCTCGTGCCATTGTTTGTAATTGTCTACCATTTTCCTTAGTATTTTCTTGATGTTTTTGTTGGCGGCTTCTACGACTCCATTCATCTACGGCATGTATGTCGCAGAATTCTTATGCTTGATCTTGAAAGTTTCACACATGGCCTTCATTAAATCACTGTTGATATTGGCGGCATTATCGGTGATGATTGACTCTAGCACTCCGAATCGACAAACAATGCAATCCCGAACAAAATCTACGACGACCTTCTTAGTTACAACTTTGTAAGATGCAGCCTCAACCCATTTTGTGAAATAATCTATGGCCACTAGAATGAACCTATGCCCATTTGAAGTAACGGGTTCGCTTGGACCGATGACATCCATGCCCCAAGCGAAGAAACGCTAGGGTGCGCTTGTTGGATTGAGTTTATTGGGTGGCACTCGTATCATATCAGCATGTATCTGGCATTGGTGATACTTCTGGACATACTTGATGCAGTATATTTCCATAGTCATCCATAAATATCCTGCTCTTAGTATTTTCTTGGCTAAGACAAAGCAATTCATGTGTGGTTTGCAGGTTCCGGCATGTATTTCCTCGAGCAATCTGGATGCTTCCTTGGCGTCGACACACCGTAATAATTCAAGGTCTGGAGTTCTTATGCACAGAATTCCTCCGCTTTGAAAGAAATGGTTGGCTAACCTTCGGAGTGTGCACTTCTGGGTATGAGTTGCATGTTCCGGGTACTCTCCCCTTGCCAAGTATTCTTTGATGTCATGGAACCACGGATTTCCGTCACTTTCTTCTTCAACATGAGCATAATAAGCCGATTGTTTATGAATTCCTATTGGGATATGGTTAATGAAGTTCTTGTCTGGGTGTTGTATCATGGAAGATAAAGTGGCCAATGCATCTGCGAACTCATTCTGGATCCTCGAAATATGTCTGAACTCTATCTTCGTGAACCTCTTGATCAGCTCATATACACAGTACAGATATGGTAATATTTTGATGTTCTTGGTAGCCCATTCTCCTAAAACCTGATGCACCAAAAGATCAGAATCTCCAATCACCAGCAACTCCTGAACATTCATGTCAATGGCCAACCAGAGTCCCAAGATGCATGCCTCATATTCTGCCATATTGTTGGTACATGGAAACCTGAGTTTTGCAGATACCAGATAGTGTTGTCCAATTTCTGATACTAATATAGCTCTGATACCCACTCCTTTGAAGTTTGCAGCTCCGTCGAAGAACATTCTCCAACCATCATGTGCTTCGGTGATATCTTCTCCTATGAATGATACCTCTTCATCAGGGAAATACATTTTTAATGGTTCGTATTCTCTATCTACAGGATTTTCTGCCAAATGATCTGCCAACGCTTGCCCTTTGACTGCCTTCTTAGTTACATAGATGATGTCGAATTCACTTAGAAATATCCGCCATTTTGCTAACTTTCCCGTAGGCATGGGTTTCTGGAAGATGTATTTCAGCGGATCCATCCTTGATATGAGATATGTGGTGTATGAACATAAATAATGCCTCAACTTTTGAGATATCCATGTCAAAGCGCAGCAGGTGCGCTCCAGCAAAGAGTACCGGGCTTCGTAAGGTGTGCATTTCTTACTCAGATAATATATTGCCTACTCCTTTCTTCCAGTCTCATCATGTTGTCCCAAAATGCAACCAAAAGCTCCACCTAGTACGAACAAATAAAGCAGCAAAGGTCTTCCTGGTTCTGGTGGGACCAGAACGGGTGGTTTAGACAAATACTCCTTGATTTTGTCGAAGGCTTTCTGACATTCTTCAGTCCAGCTTGTTGTAGCATCTTTCTTCAGCATTTTGAAGATCGGCTCACAGATCACGGTTGATTGAGCTATGAAACGGCTGATGTAGTTGAGTCTCCCTAAGAAGCTCATCACAGCTTTCTTATTCTTCGGAGGTGGCAAGTCCTGGATAGCTCTGACCTTAGAGGGGTCCAATTCAATCCCTCGACGACTGACGATGAATCCTAATAATTTTCCGGCAAGGACTCCGAAGGCACACTTTGCAGGATACAGTTTCAGATTGTACCTTCAAAACCAATCAAAGAATTTCCTCAAATCTGCTATATGATCTGTGCTTCTTCTGGATTTGATGATGATATCATCCACGTACACCTCTATTTTCTTTTGTATAATGTCGTGGAAAATTGTTGTCATGGCTCTCATGTAAGTGGCTCCAGCATTTTTCAAACCAAACGACATCATTTTATAGCAGTACATTCCCCTTGGTGTGATAAAGGTTGTCTTTTCGGCATCCTCTTCATCCATCCAGATCTGATGATACCCTGCAAAGCAATCCACAAAGGATTCGAGTTCATGCGTGGCACGGTTGTCGATCCGTATGTGTATATTGGGCAATGGGAAATCATCTTTGGGACTCGCCCTGTTTAAATCTAGGTAATCAACATACACTCTGACTTTCCCATCTTTCTTCGGAACTGACACAATGTTGGCCAACCAAGTCGGATATTTAACCACTCTGAGAACCTTGGCTTTGATTTGCTTGGTGACCTCCTCTTTTATCTTCAAACTTATATTCGGCTTGAATGTTCTGAGCTTCTGTTTTACTGGTGGACACATGGGATCAGTAGGTAGCTTGTGAGCCACTATGGACGTGCTCAAACCAGTCATATTATCGTAGGACCATGCAAAGATATCTGCATACTCTTTTAGGAATCGGACATACTCTTTCTTCTCTGATGGTGATAGGTGAATGCTTATACGTGTTTCCTTGACCATTTTGGAGTCCCCTAAGTTAACTGTCTCAGTCTCGTCCAAATTAGACTTAGGCTTGTTTTCAAAGTTTTCCACTTCTCTGACAATTTCCTCAAGTATTATGTCATCTTCCAGATCCTCAGAATCATTATCCTTATGTCGCGTTGCCTCATTACATGTCAGAGTCGTAGGTTCATCGGGATAGGTAATAATAATGTTGTAGAGAGAAAAATATAAAGAATAACAATAAATACTAAAAATAGCAATGCATTAATAAAATTTGAAAAACGTCAGTACGACTCGATGACTCGAGAAATTATTTCAAAATAAAATACTGAAAATGTCTTAGATGCTCAAAAATATTGCTTTAAAATAAATGATTCTAATTTCCAGGCTACCCAGGAACTCGACGAGCCCGGGATGGTGCAGCAGTCTAATTCTTGAGAACAACTCCTTTTTCAATAGTCTGAATAGTAAGGTCTTCCTCCTCCTCCTCCTCCTCCTCAACTATCGCACTGCAATCTATATCTTTGTCATCCAGAAACAACTTCCTTATGTCAGTTAAGGCTTCATCTTCCTCAAACTCCCACATCATGTCAGCTTGATGAAATGTCTGGTGCAAATGTGGTACCACGCAATGGTGGCAACCATTCCTCGCACTCTTGCCAAGTATATTCGTACCCAAGTCCAAAAGTTGTACCATGATGCTTCGGTTGTACCAGTTTGGTGATCCCTTGGAGATTCTTGCCGAGACCCTTGCCAGGTTCATACCATGTCCATAGCAGTATGTTTTCTATTTTGTTACTTCACCATTTATCCTTTTTAATTGCGTTGACGTGCTCAATGCGATGGTATGTTTCTCCACCTAACTTCTTGCTATTCTCGATGAGCGGAACAGTCTGATTGGTATAAATGGGATTACTTTCATCTCCGTGGATGATCACCTCCTGGTGGTTCCATTCAAACTTCACGGCCTGATGCAAAATAGAGGCCACTACCCCAGCGACATGTATCCAGGGTTGTCCCATCAATATATTGTAGGTAGCGGATATATCCAACACTTGAAACTCAACATCAAACCAGGTTGGGCCCATCTGTAGGCTGAGCTTGATTTCTCCGATTATGGCTCTTTGAGATCCATAAAATGCCTTTACATTTATGCTTCCTGCTCGTATCTCGTACAGGTCTTTACCTAATCTCTTCAGAGTGGTCAGTGGACATATATTGAGACTCGAACCCCCATCTACCAGGACCCTGGCGGTGAATTTATCCTCAAATAGCACTGTGATATATTGTGCCCTGTTGTGACTTAGTCCTTCTGGTGGCAGCTCGTCTTCATGAAAGGTGATTTTGTGGCTTTCCAGTACTTGCCCGACCATATTGGCCATTTCCCCACTAGTGATATTGGTGGGTATATAGGCTTCACTCAGCACCTTCATCAGGGCATTCCTGTGTATCTCTGAGTTTTGTAGCAGTGACAAGATAGATATCTGAGCGGGAGTTTTGTTCAAATGGTCAACTACAGAGTAGTCTCTCACTTGTACTTTTCTCAAAATGTCATCAGGACCAGTCTCAACAACAGGCGGCTTAGATGCAGCTTCTTTGGTTGTTCCTCCCAAGTGCTCTGGTGTATAAACCTTGTCAGTTCTGGCCATGCCTTGTGCTGTACCCGTTTCTTCCATTTTCGCTTTTCCTTTCCTTCTCGCTTCCGCAACATAATCCCATGGTATAGCATCAGGCTTGTAAGATGGCGTGGGTGATACCATCACAGTGAAGTGTGTGGTTACCTCAACTTCAAACGGTGTTGTTGCGGTTACCTTGACTTCAAGCGGTGTTTGGGTTTGTACCACAATAGGCGTGATGCTGACTGGAGATGTTTTAGGATCACCCCCCTCCCGAATGAGTCCAATTGACCCTTCCGAATCCCATTCATCATCGGTCTCTATCACATTCACTCCTTGACCTCTGTGATCTGGGAGAGGATTGTTACAAACAATGCGTGCAACTTCTTTTGCCTGTATCACCTTGGTGTCGATCAATGTCTGAATCTTGTCCCTCAGAGTGTGACACTCATCAATGGTATGGCCCTTCATGCCTGAGTGATAGGCACATGTCTTGTTTGGGTTAATCCACTGAGAAGAGTTTTCCATAGCAACGACATAAATGGGAGTGACATAACCAGCAACCTTCAGTCTCTCAAACAGTTGGTCTATGGCTTCAGTGATTGGAGTGTATTGTGTGGGTGGTCTACGGTCGAAGTTTGGTCTTGGTGTTTGGTACTTTTGGCTGGCAGGTGATGGTGAGTGATAATATGCGGGTTGGTTGTTATAGGCGTGGTAGGTGGTGGAAAGTTGTTAGTATCTGGAGGTGAGGGCTCGTATGTGGGTTGAGGTGTTTGGTATGTGAGAGGAGACTTAGGACCCTAGGCCACCATCACAACACCCACTTCTTTCTTCTTAGAGATACCTCCTGACTGCAAAGCTTTATTTGTGGCATGTAATGCTTCAAAATTCATCACCATTCCACTCTTAATCCCTTCTTCTATTCTTTCTCCTAACTTGATGATGTCATAGAATTTATGGTTTTTAATAACCATCAGCCTTTCATAGTACCGCGGGTCTTGAGCTCTGACGAAGAACTTATTCATTTGTTCTTCTTCAAACGCTGGCCTTACCTTTGAAGCTTCAGATCTCCACCGAGTAGCATACTCGTGGAAAGTTTCTGTTGGTTTCTTCTTGAGATTTTGAATGTAGAAAATGTCTGGTGCGTGTTTTTTGTTGAACCTGAATCTATCCATGAAATCGGATGCCATGGTCACCCAATTAACCCACTTCTTCGGGTTCTGACTGATGTACCATGACAAAGCATCTCCTGTTAGGCATCTCATGAACAGCTTCATACGGATTCGTTCATCTTTGCCCACTCCTACAAGTTTGTCACAATATGTCCTTAGATGTACCTTCGGATCACCAGTTCCATCGAGCATTTCAAACTTGGGGGGTCTGTAACCTTCCGGCAGTTCCACATCTGGTTGAATGTACAAGTCCTCATAATTCAAACCTTCAATGCCCTTACCACCTTCGACGCTCTAAACTCTGCCAGTGAGCTTCTTGAGTTCTTCCGCCATGTTTTTGATGATCAGGTCCTTCTCGGTTGATTCCGGTATATATAAGGTTTGTTGTGGGGTGTAGGGTAAAGTTTCCACATATATGGGATTGCTTTGGTGAACTCTGATAATCTGGGCATAAGGGTGGTCATTGGTTGAGTTTCGGGGATCAGGAGTAGGTTGTGGTGCATTCTGGGGAGTGTGATAAGTGGTAGTTTGCGGGTATTGAGTCAGATGATGGTGTTGTTGTTGAGGAATAGGTACTGTTGGAGGGTTGTGGTTCTGAGGGGGTGTGGTGCATTGATGTGGTGCGGGAGGATTCGACGGTGGATTTTGGTTCTGCGTGTTTTGGGGTGGTGCCGGGTTTTGGGCATTTGGATTTTGTTGGTTGATATCAGGGACGTTTAGGGTGAGGGAAAGATTTGCTAAGTTTCAGACCTGCTCAAGTTCTCCTTGTAGCTCCAGGATTTTTTGTTCCAGGTGTAAGACCAATTCATTCTGTGCCGGAGAACTTCGGCCATCTGAAGTTCTGCTATAGTAGCATTGTCTTTTCTGATACCGCTCAAATCATCCATTTTTCCTTTCCCTTTGCTTCTGCCTTTAAGATCACTTGGTGGAGGAGGAGGCGGAGGACCTCTGGATCTAGTGTGATATGCAGATGATGCCAGTATGCACGAACCAACCTTGGGGAATGGGAATAATCAAAAGAAAGAAAAAGCAAAAGGTAACCAAGTCAGTAAGGGATATTTGAAAGAATGCTTGCAGTATATAAACATGTTCTATAAAATCATGCAATAATTCACGTCCTAATTGGGGACCTCATAGTGTCCGAGGTAGGCCTAAGTGACATATATACTTGGAGAAAATTGTTGCCAATGTTGCATCATTTCATTAATGTGAAAATGAGCCAAAATTTTACTAAATCGATAATAATAATGAAGTTACTAATGGCGTTTAGCCCTATTACAATCGAAATCTAAACTAATCGAGAAAATGGTAAAGAACATCATTTGCTAAATCTATTTGGTCCCTGAGGGACCTTCTCCATGCTTGGCTTTTTTGACTCTATCAATCAGATTCCCTAGGTCGCGCATATCCAACAATAGGTAAGCCTTTGCTAGATGCCCTCCTTCATTGCCATCCGTGTTCTGACAATCTGAAAGCCTCTTCCTCATGTTTCCCTCAAACTCCATCAAACCTTGCTCCAAATATTCCAATCTCTCGGTGGATTTAGTGGCGATTTCCTTCCATTCATTAATTACCTCCGTGTCCACTTTGTGTTGTTCCAAGTGCCTAGCTCAGACTCGAAGTCCCTTTTGCGTAACCTCCTATACTTAACATATGCCTCAGCATCATCATCAATGATCCTATTTTCCAAATTGACCCTGGCTTGACGTCTCCTGCTATATCATCTACTAACCATGATGGATAGAAATACACATGACTGGCATGGTACCTGTTTGGCTCGATAGTCTCTTTTTCCACAATGACCTTCTGGTTCCACATATGTTGCGCCTCGAACTTGAAAGGAATGATGTCCCCTTTGAAATCTGCCTTGTACTGGACCATGTTGGAAACCCGAGGTATGACCTATTTTCTTCCTGCTTGTCTCATTACCCTTATAGGAGCATAGGGACAAAAGCCGCGCAACCCGATCAATACCAAATGAGTAGTATCCCTTGACCTGATGATGAACTCACTGCTAGGAAAGTACTCAAACATCCAATGTACCTTCTCGTCTGTTAGATTGCTGAAGAAATGCACCCAACTTACAGCATGTCATTTTCTCGTCTATCTGAGATGAATGTCATTTTCCTTGGATGGTGGTAGGCTATGCAGTCATTCAATGGAATTCGCAGAAGCTCTTTGTGATATTCTCCCTTCTGAAAGTGTTCCAATAACCAGACTTGCAATAATAGATTACAACCTTCAAAATGTCCGGACTCCTGCTTGCACCGATCTAGAGTGTGGTACAGTTCAGCTAGGATCATAAAGATGATGGTGTAGGTTTTTCCCTCGATGCCTTCCATTAAAGTTCTTGCAACCATAGCTAAACGAGTGTGAATCCTTCCCCCTTTCATTGGAAATATCAACAAACCCAAGAAGCAAATAATGAATACATAAACTCGGTGGTACGTCCAACCTAAGGAGCTCAAATGGGATGTATGACTTCTTCAAACAAAGTAGCTCATCATTTTTCTTGAAACCTAGCATTTTTAGAAAACCGCGAGGGGTGCGATTTTCTGGCACTAATAACCCTGGGCTATCCCATGGCAGCTTGGTGAAGCCTCCTATTTCTTCTAAGAGAGGAGTCATTTCTATGTCACTAAAGCGGAAGACGGCCCTTTTCTCATCCCAAAACATGTTAGCGGCCTCGATCAATGTCCTATTTGGTCGGATGTCTAGCAAGGACTGCAAATTACCAAGGACCCTTCTCACATGATTCTTGTCACAAGGCGCGAGAATTTTCCACCAATCAAGTAGCAGAGGTGCGATGTTTTGGACCATGCCGAACCTGGAGACTTCGTGCTTCATTTTCTGAAAGCAAATAAAGTTATCCCTCTCTCCCTCCAGATTCGACCATTTACACACTAATGATCAACATATTGGCACATTTTCTCCAATTAATACACATAACATGGTAGTGTCCATTGGGATTGGGGAAATTCCGTCGGACTTTTGACAAGGCTTATCTTAGCGGGATATTACGTTAACAACTTCATAACCTGTACTAGGTTTAACATGATGCATGTACATTTGATGTTGGAGTAAGGTTTCTAGAATGGTCTAGACTGGTACTCTTAAGTGGACAACTTGAGATGGAAAGGCACGGGACTGTCGACTGCACCGCTGATCGACTAGTCTACCGCAAATAAGCCTTTCCGATTTGAAAGGGGTAATTCTGGAAGAGCGCGGACACCCATCAAGCGCCGCTTTATTGATAATTGGCACAAATGGAGTATGATGTGGAGCATGCTTTATGTAGAGATAATAACACATTGTCAAGTATTTGCATGATAAATATGTAAAAGCAGTAAATACGGTATTAAGGTAAGACATGAAAACTTAACAAAGAAAGACAAAGAAAGAAGTTAGTTTGTGGAATATATGCGAAAATATAACAAAGAAAGTAAGGGAGTAGGGGTGGGAGAGGGATGATATAGCAGTCTTTTAAACAAAATAAAGAGCAGTCATAGCAAATAATGGCGAACGGGAAAGGGATGTGCATGTTATAACAAATTTAAACAAATAAGGGAGGAGCAGGGAAGGGATGTGCATTTTATAACAAAGAAAATAAACCACATAAGCCAAGTTCATTATGGTAAGAGCCTAAGTATTTCCCCAGCGGAGTCGCCATGCTGTCGCGCCCCGTTTTTCTCGCAAAAGCGGGTTTCGACGTGTTGACAACTCTTTTGGATGGGAGATAGAGTTCTAAAAAAAGAAGAGTCGCCACCTAACGATTTTTGAGGTGCGTTAGGGCACCTATTATGTAGATGACTCTGTTTGACTAGTCAACGCCACCAAAGATCGGGTAAGGGCTCAAATTATCTCAAAGAGAAGGTGTTAGGCACTCTTCGAGGTCCACAACTGTGGGTCTCGGCCGAACTTAAGATTATGTGGAATAAAAATAGGCAAGATAAACAAAGAGAGTAAGGGTCAAAGAAATTTATTATAACACAATGATAAATAAGGATTACAAGGATATAACTATGACGGCCTATATTAGACGGCTAAATGTATAAAGAAGAGAGGGGGGTCCTAAGTTGTTTAGCCTAAAGGATCACCCCGTGCAATATAAATAATACTTCGCAACTCCCTCGAGGTGGGGAATTACTCATATTATTCAGCGGGCACAGACTATCATCTCCTGCTACCTGATTACTATGTTAAAGTTGTTTACTTAGGCGCTCTAATTCAATTCTAAGTCGTACCATATGCGTGCACTGTCTGTTCCGTATCTATAGTCCAGGAGGCATTGAACCTCTATTTAGGGTGGTTCTAGATTTAAACTTAAGCTGATCAAAATGATAAAACTAGGCGACATACAAAACAAATTAGACTTCATGTAAGGACAGTTAAGGGCTCAAGTTAGCCTCCACACGTAAACAACAAATGCACGCAAAATAGGTTCTCACATTAGGTGTTAGACAGTTTCGAAACTGAGGCGAATTAATGCCATTAAGCCCTATAGACATGGTTTCTATGTGACCTTGGATTCAAACGTGCAGGCAGTTTCAGATGCAAGGTGCCGCTTTAAACCTATAGATATGATTTCCAAACAACTATACAGTTTAGGGATATCTAGTATTGCAATTACAGGTTATAAGTCATTAAACCTATAGACATGATCTCTAGGTGATTTACGCAATGGTTGGCAGTGATAACCATTGGAAATACTCAGAATTACTCAGTTTGATCCTATCGGCATGCTTTCTAATAGTGGCACGGTTAAGCAATGAAACAATGCTTGGAAAGTTCAGCATTAACACTTTAAAGCGAGTAGTAATACCCTATAGGCGGGATTTCCAATGATTAACGATTGCAGCTGATATTCTTTATACTTAGCCCCTATAGGCATGTTTTCTAGGTGAGCAGTATGATAACAATAGAAAATCAATCAATTAAAGTCCTATAGGCAGGATTTCTAGATGAAGATCAGTAGAACATAAGCTAGTATAATCCTATAGGCATGGTATCTAATGAATATGCTGCAGTTATGCAAATTGAAAGAATAGTCATCGACATTTTTATTTCCCATAGGCATGTTGTCTAGCAGTAGACATAGGAATAAATAAATTACTTATGCTTTGATAGTAGGCAAGTTGTGTGAGTGTGTGATTTTTCTAATGGCATGATTTCTACCAGTGCACATGGAAATTGAATGGCATATATATAGCAGGTTGGACAACAAGTAGACCGTAGGAACCCTATAGGCATGTTTTCTACCCTTTCATGCAAAACATTAGAGTATACCCATTTTTCCGATTTCACTAAACCCCAATTGTTTATTACAAAATTATTACAGACCCAATGCTGAATGTAATTACAACATATTATACAAGCAATAGCAGTAGGCCTATAGCAGGCCCAAAAGGAGCTACCCAGTATTGCCTAGGCCTTCAAAAAATGCTTTCTTCACAAAAAGCATGCCCAGATCCCAACAGGGGCTATATTCATCAGCACAGCCCGAAAACCATAGAGGAACTCAAACCAAACCAAACATCCACAGATTGATTATATGACCCAAACATTGAATCACACAGAAACCACTTAAACAACCCAATTTGCATATTCAGTAGATAGAATGAGGAAAGAACTGAGTGTCAGGGACAGCTAAGGTCTCAGTAGTAAAGAGGGTAGCCAAAGAACCCCAAGTCCTAGTGTGTCAGAGTTCACAAGGGTCTCAAATAGACCCCGAGCAGTGCTCACACTAGGGAGGTCAATAGAGAAAGTATTAGTGGTCTTGGCTTTCAACCGGCCAAGAGTGATAGACTCAGAATAGTGTAGGCAACAAATGAGAGTGAGAGAACAATGGTTAAGGGACAGAATTTGAAGAGATGCACTTGTATTTTAGAAAGCAGACATAGCAAAGTTGTCTAAAACACAGAACATGCTAGTTAAGAAGGTCAACAAGACTTAATGGCAGATGGCTATTACAGGTTCAACACTTAGCAAGAGATAACACATTGGTAGAAAGCACATTGAGAGTTAGAGGAGAAGCAATTTTCCTGAGATCACAAGGTTAACATACAAAGATGCATAATACCAAACAGGTCTAGGTAAGGCATTAACTTAAAGGGTTAAAGCCTAAGGGTCCAAATCATGTTGAATATCCTCCTCAACACCAGAAAGCAGACATGCCAATTTATCATTAAGACAAACAATCTCAAATATTGTAAGGAAACACAGATTAAGATAGCCACTCTAAAGTCTCAAATAATCACTAAAGGGGTATGGAATTAAGTAAGCCAAAGACATGCTGAGTGACACAATAGCAGGGGAGAAAGTCACAGACTATAACACATTACATATGTGAGGCAGTCATTGCAGGAATTCAAAGTAGAGTAGGAAAGCAAACTCATGTCAAACAGTAATGTTGACATTCAAGTACCAATACATTAGGCTAAATGAACTTAAGAGAGTCTAAAGTATTCAGGTGAAGTATATTCAAATAACATATCTCAAAAACTGGAGATTTTAAGTAAAAGGCCAAATGCTAAAGAGTTTCAAATCATAATACGAGTGCAATGCTAGTAAAATTACACATAGAGATGGTCTAAGAGCACATTTAGGTCATGAAATTCAGAGGCATGAATATGTAGGACATGAACACAGAAGAATGAAACCGTAAAGCCAAGAGAGTTACCAGTTATCAGTTGAACAAACAAACAACAAGAAAGAACAAATTCCACAGTGCTCTGAATGTCAACAGAGAGCAAGAACCCAGATTCTTAGTGCGTCAGAGTTCCCAAGGGCTTCAAATGAACCCCAGGCAGTGCTCACACCAAGAAAATTTGAAAATCAAATCCCAGTGGCCTTGGATTTCAGCCGGCCAAGAATCATAGAATAAAACAAGAGAATAAGAGAACAATAGATTAATCGCTTTGATTTTTAGTGAATCCGGGTGATTAAAGTCTGTCTCAAAGGGGAAAAGGGAGGGGTTTATATAGTAGTAGGAATCAAGTAAACAAACAAGGAAAACAATCAATAAAATATAAATATGGAAAGAAAGTACCGCATGCTATCAGTATTAGAACGGGTAAAAGGAAAAGTATAAAATTCTGAACACTAATTCGACAGAAACCAAGGAATCGACCAAAAGTTTTGGTGAATCGGCTTCATATCGCCTTGCCATGAATATATATAGACGGAATATCGTCCAAATACCAAAGGGTGAAGCTGACCTCCCTTGATTCGTAGATTGATATTTGCCAAAAAATGGGGCAAATACTAAGTAATACCACAATCTTGTAAGTAATACTGAGGTAACACATAAAAGGTAAGAAAATCACAGAAGGAATCCATGATTGAAACGGGTTCGAAGAGGATTGAGAGGGCGGCTAGGGTTTCGGTGGGAGGGAGGAGTATTTGAGGGCGGCTGATGAAGAGAAAGTGGGGATTAGGGTTTGGGTGAGGGGATATAAGGAGAGTGGTGAGGAATGTTGTGAGCCGTTGATCATTTTTTATCAACGGCTGGGATTTGAGAAACACTGGGTCAATTTTTAGACTGGGTTAGGTCATTTGGGCTGCTGAGGTTATTGGGCCAGGGGTCTATTTGGACCTTAATGGTCCGAATTTAATCCTAATTTTGGGCTAGATATTTTAAATAGGAAATTAAGAGAAAATAATTTAATGAAAATAGTTAAATAAATTATAGAAATGCTTTTTATGCCAATAAATACTTTAAAATAATAATAGAAGATTATAAAAATGTAAGATATTATTTTGACCTTGAATAAAATGACGAATGCAATAAAATTGCAAGATATATGTTATTGTTGCAAGATTGTGCAAATAGCCTAAAAATACTAATGTAATTACAGAAAATAGAGTAAAATATCTGAAGCAAGTATTATAGATGCAAAATAATAATTTTAGGTAATTAAGTCATCACAAAAATAATTGAAAGGATTAATTAATAAATATTCAAGTAATTTAAATGCTGGAAAATCAATTTTAAAGCTTTGAAAATTATTGAAAATTATAGAAAAATGCTTGTATGGATTTGTAACTAAATAATGACGCGAAAAATGATGTTTTGAAAGTATATATATTATTTGAAAAAATATGAGGGTAAAATTGGGTAGCAACACTAGTAAGTAGTCAAAATCCCCACTTATGAACGGCCAGGGAAAAGAATAAGAGGGCAAAGGTTGATGCCGCCGAATCATCTCTGGTGGCGATGATGACTGGTCCTCCTTCCGGGCCGGTCATAGACACTGTGTTGATCGATGATGATGAAGAAGCTAGTGATGAGGGAGCTTCTTTACATAGAAGGATACGACCCTCGTCATCTCAATAGGATGCTCGACCTGTTGAGACAATTGCACTAACTGACGATGATGTCTCAGTACTTTGGGGAGAATCTGATTTAGTTGAATATGCTAACTCCCGCTTCCAGGCCCCAATTGCTATAACACGTACCGCGGTGCTGAGTACCGGGTCCGTGCCATCTTTGGTTGGCGAGCATCAAACAACCAGCACTGCATTTGATGCAGCTGCTTCTCACTCTTCAACTCCATCATCTTCATCTCCACCTTCACCACCACCAGCAACTGCTACATCATTTCCATCTTCATCCACTCTTCCAACAGCGGTTGCTACATCATCTCCATCGGTCGCACCTGACCATGAAGAAGGTATCCCTCCTCCACAGTCCCCAGTCATGGGAATTTGGGGATAAATTATGTTGCCACTTCTGAAGATCCACAAAGGAGGAGGAACATTACTCTTTCGCTCTTTATCGGGTGCAACCTGTTATACCGGTCGGTGGAGCTTGCTAATTATCTGAAGCCTTTGGCACGTTCCTTTCTTCTTCTATTATTTCTTCTACTTTTGAATGAATGTACTCTAAGTTTTACCTCCTCTTGTTTTGTAGACCAACTTTCTTGCTTTTGAGGGCCTTCAAAAGCTACTTCATGAGAAGGAAGAACTTATTTCTGAATGGGATCAGCTTTTGGCAGAACGGGGCCAGACTGTTCTCCGCCTTTCGGAACTGGAAACCAAGGCTACCGAGGCCGTTGTTTTGGAGGCCCGTTTGCAGTAGGGCAAGAACGAAGTGGTAACCCTTAGACAAGAAATTGGGCCACTGGGGGTTAGATTTGATGAAGCCAAAGCTAAATGGGCAAAAGTCCAAAACGTCATTCTTGTTGAAACCGATCATGAGGCTGCCTCCGCTGAAAGAGTGATTAATTTAGAAGCAGCTTAAACTCTAAAAGTGAAGAGCTTGCTGCTGTGGTGGCGAAACGTGCCCAGCTAGAAGAGAAGTATAGGAAAACAATCGAGCATAATAGGCTCTTAATTCAATTGTCCGTGAGCTTGATGTTAGTCTCAAATCTGCTAGGTCCGCCCGGGAAAACCTTTCTGCCGATGTTACTCAACTCAAAGAAGAACTCAAGCACCGAGCAACTTCCCTCATTGTTGAAAAAACTTACTTCATGTATAGTATGAGGAGAAAAACCTTGGAAGAGCCCAAGGCTGGTATCACTGACATTGATGCCAAAATATCTTAGGCCCGAAAGCTTGAGTTGGCTACAAATAATGGGCTCTCGGTGCAGTCTGACGCTCCAGGTTCTTCTGATTCTGGTTCTGAGTTTTTGAAAACTGAAGAAGGATTGGAAGGCGATGATGCCGAAGACCAATCTGGGGAAAATGTTGAGCCATCGGTGGAACCATATATTACTCCCAGGGATACAGATACATCTCTTCCTCATGATTCCGGAGATGCAGTAATTTAGCTTTTTGTTTTTTTTCTATTTTGTAACTTTTATCATTTTGACGCGTTCTTGTAAATAAAAACATATTTTTTGCTCAAGTATCGTTTGATTCTTACTTTCGTTTGAATATTCATGCAAGTCCTTAACTTTCGTACTTGCTCAAGTATTCTGCGCATGTTATTCTGTTCGCGCTTTATTATGTGTAGTCTAGGATACTTTTTCTTCGAGGCATTTTGGTTCCGAGTATTATCCCTTTTTCGTGAAGGTTTTCATGAGTATTTGCGCAAGTTTTCTTTTTGCGTCTTTTTCGTGTACGGCTTCGGGTGTATTTTTCCCCAATGGCATTCTAGATTCCGGGCATTGATTCTTCTGGAACCAACCCTTTAATGAGAGGGTTTTTATAAGAGAGGGCCCTCTTATGTTTACGGTGCTCTTGAAGAGGACGTCTTCTGTTCATTACGGCACTAACATTTGAAGTACTTGTTTAATTTTCAAATGGCAAAATTAACTCATCGTTCAAACAAGAAACAAGATAAAAACAATAAGATTTATTTTAATTTAATTCCTTTTATTTTCAAAAGTACATAAGAATTTTGCTATGCAGAAAAGAAATTGCCATGACTTGTGGCTATCTTATACAACTTATTTCTACGGGGATGGCTGTGCAGTCCCTAGTCCCGATTATGTATTCTATTCCCGGATTTTCATTCCCCGGTTGACGTGGCATTCAGTTTTGCCGTATTCTTATATCATTCCCCCCAATGTTCGAATACGAATTGGAACACTGGAAGTTTCATATCTTCGAAGATTCCACCAATGAATTGCTAGGTAATCCTCCATTCGGCAACATATCTTGTTTCCCCTTAGGAACCCATGCTATCGAGCGAAAGAATACCTAACAGTCCTCTAGTGGTTTGTGCTCGTGAACGATCGGGTAACCTCTGTTCGGTAGCAAACTTAACTTTCTAGTGGGAATTTTCTATCAAACCAAAGATTACCTAACCGTGCCCGAGTGATGCTTTGGCATCAGAGATCTTATTGCTACTGTCTTCATAGTATGCTTTCCGTCACTGACTCATTAAAACCTTGGCAAAAAACCCAATTGGGACAAAAACTGAATGAAGAGAAAAAGAGTGCAGCACATTTTTTCTGTTTGACTGTTGTTTGTCAACAGTAATATCTTTTAAGGTGAGCCACATTCCAGTTGTTGGGCAACTTGTCTTCGTTCTGGTTCTCAAACTCGTATGATCCTTTCCCAATGATAGCTGAAACCCGATAAGGGCCTTCCCGTGTTGGGCTTAACTTTCCCGCGTTGAGTTCTCGGGTGTTTTGAGTTACCTTCCGCAAGAACAAGTCTCCTACTTTGAAATGACGGAGGTTGGCTCTTCGATTATAATATCGCTCCATTCTCTGCTTTTGAGCCACCATTCTTACATGCTCCAAGTCCCTGTATTCCTCGAGCAACTCCAAGTTGATTAGCATTGCTTCGTTGTTTGATTCTTCGCTTGCCTGGAAATACCTTAAGGTTGGTTCCCCTACTTCCACCGGTATCAAAGCTTCTGCACCGTACACAAGGGAAAAAGGGGTTTCTCCCGTGCTTGACTTGGCCGTTGTTCGGTAGGCCCACAGAACCCCAGGTAATTCTTCGGGCCATTTGCCTTTTGCGTCTTCTAGCCTTTTCTTTAGATTTTGTATAATCACTTTGTTTGTTAACTCTGCTTGACCATTGGTGCTCGAATGATAAGGTGAAGAGGTAATCCTCTTTATCTTCAAATCTTCAAGGAACTTTGTAACTTTTGCATCGATAAATTGCGGCCCATTGTCGCATGCAATCTCTTTTGGTATTCCAAATCTGCAAATTATATTTTCCCACAGGAAGTCACCCACTCTGCGTTTTACGATCTTCTGATAAGGACCTGCTTCCACCCATTTAGAAAAATAGTCAGTCAAAATTAAAAGAAACCTTACCTTTCTGGGAACTGGTGGTAGTGGTCCGAAAACGTCCATCCCCCATTTCATGAATGGCCACGGGGACAAAACCGAAGGTAGGGGTTCTGCCGGTTGATGTACTAATAGTGCATAGCGTTGGCACTTATGACATTTTTGTACGAAGCCTTTGGCATCTTATTCCATACAGGGCGAGTAATATCGTGCTCGAACTAATTTCAGCACCAAAGAATCTGCACTTGAGTGGTTGCCGCATATCCCTTCGTGGACTTCTCTCATAACATAGTTAGCTTCTGATGCTCCTAAGCACTGGGCCAACGGGCCTTGAAAGGATTTTCTGTACAATTGGCCTTTCTTAAAGCTATAACGTGCAGCTTTGTCACATAAATCTCTTGATTCTTTAGGGTCTTCGGGCAACTTTCCATGATTGAGATAATCGATTATTTCGTTTCTCCAGTCCCACACCAAACTAGTCGAATTCACCTTATAGTAACCATCTGTGTCCAAGACTGAGTTCATCAGTTGTACTACCATTCCTGATTCTGATCCCTAGACTTCTGTCGATGAGCCCAAATTTGCCAATGCATCTGCTTCTGCTTTATCTTCCCTCGGGATATGAGTAATTGACCACTCTCGGAATCGTGCCAATAAAGCATGAACTTTTATAATGTATTGCTGCATACGTTCTTCTTTGGTGTCAAAAATTCCGTAGACCTGATTCACCACCAACTGCGAATCACATTTGATTTTGATGATTTTGGAGTCAAGCCCCCGGGCCAATACGATCCCTGCAATCAAAGCTTTGTACTCTGCTTCATTGTTAGTTAACGGAATCGTTCTGATGGCTTGCCTTAAAGTTTCCCCCAAAGGCGTGATCAAGACTATTCCAAGTCCGGACCCTTTTATGTTTGAAGTTCCGTCCGTAAATAAGGTCTAAACTCCTGATGTCGATTCAGACACCATTATTGCCTCCTTGGCTGCCAGAGGCAATAGTCCCAGACTGAAATCGGCCACGAAGCCAGACAAGACTTGCGACTTAATTGCAGTTCTCGGTTTATATTCTATATCGAACTCGCTAATTTTGACGGCCCATTTGGCCAATATACCTGAGAGCTCGGGTTTATGGAGGATATTCCTTAGAGGGAAAGTATTCACCACAGCTATCGGGTGGCATTGGAAGTAGGGCCTCAGCTTCCGAGCGGTGACTACGAGAGCTAAGGCCAACTTTTCCAGATGTAGGTAGCGCGTTTCTGCTCCCGTTAAAATTTTGCTAACGTAATAAATGGGAGATTGCGTACCTTCATCCTCTCAGACAAAAACTGCACTTACCGCAACTTCTGAAACCGCGAGGTACACTAGCAACGTTTCACCTTCTATTGGATTTAATAGCAACGGAGGGCTTGACAAATATTTCTTCAACTCCTTCAAGGCTTGCTGACACTTTGGTGTCCATTTGAATTTTTTTTTCTTTTTGAGCAGTGTGAAGAAGCGATGACATTTTTTCGATGGACGGGAAATGAACCTGCTCAAAGCTGCCAATTTCTTTGTGAGCCTCTGGACTTCTTTTACATTAGACAATTGATATGGGATGTCCTCTATGGACTTGATATTGTTGGGATTTACCACAATTCCCCTTTGTGAGACTAAGAATCTTAGGAGCTTACCCGAACTGACCCCGAACGCACACTTCTCTGGGTTAAATTTCATATTGTTCTCCCTTAGGATGTCGAATGTTTCTTGCAAATATTTCAGGTGGTCACCTGCATTCAAAGACTTAACAAGCATATCGTCTATATATACTTCCATAGTCTTTCCTATTTGGTTTTCGAACATCTTATTCACGATTCGTTGATAAGTGGTTCCGGCGTTCTTTAACCCTAAGGGCATCACATTGTAATAATATATGCCAAAATTTGTTATAAATGAATTCTTTTCCTGATCTTATGGGTTCATCTTGATTTGATTGTACCAAGAATAAGCATCGAGGAAACTCATTAACTTGTGCCCGGCCGTGGCATTAATCATTTGGTCGATATTTGGCAATGGGAATGAGTCTTTCAGACACGCCTTATTAAATTCTTATACTCTACGCACATGCGAAATTTATTATTTTTCTTGGGAACTACTACTACATTGGCTAGCCAGTTTGGATATCTTACCTCTCGGATTGAACCAATCTTAAGTAAACGGGTTACCTCTTCTTTGACGAATTTATTCCTTGCTTCAGCAATAAGGCGCTTCTTCTGCCTTACCGGAGGTATGTTGGGATCCAAGCTTAACTTGTGCACGGCTATCTCCGTCGAGATTCCTGTCATATCCACGTGAGACCATGCAAAACAATCAGCGTTAATTTTAAGGAATTCGATAAAAGCAGACCTGAGCTCCGGGTGCAGTCCTGTTCCCAAATGGAATTTTCTTTCTAGGAATTCTTCAAACAACGCAACTTGCTCCAGTTCTTCTACCGTGGACTTCTTCGCGTCCGTCTCTTCTGGTACTTGAAAATACCTTTGGTACCTGGTATTGCTTCGAATCTTCTGTCCCCGGGCTAACTTCATCGGGTTCAGGGGCAGGCACCGGTTTTGATAATTGCTATGATGAGTCCGGGAACATGGTTTTCGGGCACAACAATGATGAGATCAAAAGTGAGAAGATAAAATTGTATTAAAATACTACATAGAATGTAGTGTAAGTTAGCCAGAAAATTCGTGTCATTTACAATGATAACGATCTCTATTTATAGCTATGTCTATGGAAGGAAGTCCTAGGATCATGCCCTTTTTTAATGTCAATTATGAAGGCCATTGATGAAGATGTAACGTTAGACATAAATGTCAAATTCCTTGTAACGGGCCATCATCCTTAATGCTGTAAAATATTCTGTATTAAATGTTACCGGACGCAAATCATTTAATACTCCTTTTATGGTCGTTATTTCTTTTGGTGACAAGCGAAACAACTATGTTTGGTGGTCATCTCCATCTTGTGTTCCACGTGTCATGCCGTATATTTTCCTATTCAAGTATTAATCATGAGATCAACATAATGTACAAAAAAGTGTTGTAGTTTGTGTAACATATCTGCACATATAGGAAATAAACTAGGGTTGCACATGTGTAACATATCTGCACATGTTGTACTTTGAATTAAACTCGACCAAAGCTGCAACAAGAATTCTTCAGATGGGAGACTTAGGGCCCATTAGAAAATGGGCTTACTTGGCGAAGTGTGACATTCTGCCGTGCCCAAAGTCCTTCACTTGTTTAAAATTATTTTTTTGGGTGAAATTCAAAAATAACCAGATTTACAAGTGGTAATTGAAAAATGACCATAGTTTCAAAAGTAATCAAAATTTAGTCACTTTTCATATAAAGATAAATCTTAACGAAAACACTGTTAAAAATCCAAAAAATATTCTGTATAGTATACAGGACTTCCAGCATATTATACTGGAAGTCCAGTATAATATGCTGGAGTTCCAGCATAATATGCTGAAATTCATACATAAGTGTTCTAATCTCTAGTATATTATGCTGGAACTTTCCGTGTGTTGGAATTCCAGCATAATATGTTGGAAGTTCATACACATGTGCACTAATCTCCAATATATTATGCTGGAACTTTCCGTGTTGCAGCAAAATAGTGGCTATTTTTCAATAATTTTATAAATGCTGGCTATTTTTTAATTATCAGTCTGAAAACAGGCTAGTCCGTGCTATTTTCACAAAATAATTCGCCTTCACTTTTCTGGTCTTTATGCCTAAAAGCCCACCAAATATTTTTTGTGTTAACATATTAAAAAATGGTCCATGTGAATTGTTGTAGTCTTCCTTCGAGAGGCGGACCTACCTTAGTGGTAGAGGGCCACCAAAACCCATTATCCTCAGCAAAAATATTATATATATATATATATATATATATTGTGTGTATGTATATATGTATGTATGTATATTCTTTGAAGACCCCTTAAAAAAATTATTGGTGCCCTCTATGATACAGAAGGCCGGATAGTAGCTTTGGTTGAGTAGGCTGCTCAACTCCCTTCCTATGCTTGTATTCAAATCCTTGTGCTTGAATCTTATCATTTTATTTTATTTTGAATTCAATTATAATTTAGTACTTGTAAATAATAGTCAACTTAATTAATTTTTTTAAATCTCTCTTTAAAATCAAAGCCCAGACCGTAGCTTATATCGCTCCACAAATACAAAAATATGAACCGTTCTCCATCCCTTCAATAATCATTTTGACAAAGTCGCGTTATTTGTAAACTTCAATTTGACAACGGGAGAGTTCATATTTTGCTAATAAAGTATCATAATTTTGTTTTTAACGAGTTAATAGTCGAACTTTATCGCTGCATATCTAAAGATAGTTGTGCTCTCGTCGCACTCAAATCGGGGCCCCCCCTCTACTTGTAATGTCGAGGAAGAGGCAAACGCGAAAATAGAGAATATAAAGAACACCAAATTTTAACGTGAAAAACGCTTTAAATCGAAGGTAAAATCCAAGGGATCACAAAAGTCCAAAAAAAACTCCATTATAGCAATAAGAATGTTACAAAAGTTTTCCAGATTGGCTACACAAAAAATGCAAAATACGGAGCAACAAGAGCAACAACAAATCAATTGACGAAAGAGGAGAAATCACAGAAATGGAGCCAACGTTGGGTTCGAAATCGGATGCTACAATCCACCAAATCCGATCTTCATTATTCAAACTAAATACCAAGATGTTAGGAACACTCAATCAAAATTTTAGCCCAATCCAAAGGTGAACAAATCGGTAAACATGATTTGAAGTTGGCTGGTCGGAGCAAAATCTGCCGCAAAACGAACACTTATCTTCTATCTTTTCTCTTGATGAAAGCTCTCTAAAATATCACTCTTATGTCCTAAAGTCTAATAAATACTAATATTAATGAGCTAAGAATAATTCTCCAAAGTTACTCTATTTATGTATAATAAGTGGTGCTTTCTCTTAAAGCCAAAATCAACTCCAAATAGGAATAAAAATCAAATCCAATTCCAAATAGGAATGGAAACGAAAAGTGAATAGAATTAGGCCATTGGGCCTTTGGCCGTACAACATAGGCATGGTCCCAATAAACTATCCCTCCAGTCAATGGGCCAAATATGTCTTTAAGTAGATGAACTATTGACATGCTTCATGCCTGCAATTGTTTTGCAAAACTCGTGCTTATCTGCAACCACCAGTTTCGTTAGCATATCCGAAGAATTATCATCAATGTGTATCTTTTCAACCTCAAATAATTTATCTTCCACGGTCATTGATGGTAGGCGATAATTGCATATTTTGGCCATTAATTACATTCTAATTCATTGCACTTTACTAGTATTTGAGCTTTAAATTATATTATTTCGCACTGAGTGTGTGTTTTATGCTTTGTAGGAGCGATTCCGAGTTACGATAAGGTTGTGGAGCTAATTCGAGCTATTCTGGAGCTTTGAAGTTTGAGTAAAAGCCCATGGATTAAGTTGGGATCCTGTCTGGGGATCAACGGACACTAGTTCTCTTAACGAGAGAAACGAAGAATTGAGCAGGAAGTCAGGTGCACGCATGTGGAGCAGAACACTGTCCAAAGTGCATGACCATATGAACAGTGCGGTTAAGGAAAGAAAGCACATGCCATTGTTACCTTTTCCTCAAGAGATGAAGTTGGACAAATTAGACAAATGCTTTGGAAAATTCTTGGAGATGCTGAAACAGTTGTATGTGAACATCCCGTTCACGGAGGTGCTCACACAGATGCCAGCCTATGCAAAATTCCTGAAGGAAATCCTCCCAAGAAAAAGGAAGCTCGAGGAAATGAAAGTGGTCAAACTCAATGCCCACTGCAGTGTCATTCTACAGAACAAAATTCCTAAGAAGTGTGGGGATCCTGGAAGTTTCACTATACCCTGCTCATTGGGCAGCAAATATTTTGACAAAGCCTTGTGCGATTCAGGTGCATCCATTAACTTGATGCCATTATCGGTGTTCAAGAAATTGGAAGAAGAGCTAGGAGTGATCAAATATGTGTCAGTATCCTTGTAACTAGCTGATCAGACCACGATCATATCGGAGGGCATAATTGAGGACATTCTAATAAGGGTAGACAAATTTGTTTTCCCAGTATACTTTATCGTGGTAGATATAGAAGTAAATAAGGAGGTACCTTTAATCCTGGGGAGACCATTCCTTTGCACTGGCCGGGCTATTCTTGATATATATGAGGGGTAACTCATGCTAAGAGTGGAAAATGAAAAAGTGGTGTTTCAAATGAAGAGAATGATGAAATACCCATGTGATGAGGCATGTCCCTATGTTTGTCTCAAACTAGATGTGGTGGGAGAGTTAGCTGAACAGCACAAACTAGATAAGCTGGTAGGTGACTCACTAGAGAGATGCATTAGTCAATCAAGCACAACAGAGGATAAAGATCCTGAGATCAAGAAGGAAGTTGAGGCACTGGAAGATGAAAACCAACTGGGAGTTTTAGAGGAACTTTTGGGGAGAGAAGAAGGAAGGAAGCAACGGAAACGCAAAATACTTGATCCAATTCAGTCAATACAAAAGTTTGTTTGAATTTGGAATTATAATGTCTTCTTGTTCTTCTAAAACTCTTGCGATGAATAATTTTTCTATTATGGAGTAATCTTTCTTAGGGTTATTGATAGATGTTGTAATTTGACTATCGTTTTGGGTTTTACTCTATGTTAACTACCCGAATTTATTGAATGAGTTATTAATTGAATTGCAAGGCTTATTGTGGTTTTACTTTAATCGAAAGAGAAGTGTTGATGCTATTTGCATTGTGCCATATTGTTTGGGTTGATTTTACGCCTCTTTTAGGTAATCAAAAGAGCTTAAAGAGTTATCAATTAACCAAGTAAGAATAATCGAGAGGTGTTCTTCGAAAGATCATTCATTCACTTTTGTTTGTGCATATGTTCATAGGACCTGTTATTAGGTTGATTAAAGGAATCTCATTCATTCGAAAGAAGAATTTGAATCCCTAAAGTAGCCTAATCATCTGTTGAAATCGAAGGAGTCAATAGAAGTTAAGAATGAACTTAACCCAGA
Organism: Nicotiana tabacum; assembly: GCF_000715075.1. NCBI lineage: Eukaryota > Viridiplantae > Streptophyta > Magnoliopsida > Solanales > Solanaceae > Nicotiana > Nicotiana tabacum. The sequence continues at coordinate 94,632,711 of NC_134094.1, forward strand.
GTTACCCGGAATAATAGTTGATCACATATCTTGTCACAACCCTTACTTCTCACCCTGATATTCAATCATTGCTACTAGTCATTAAAGTGTCATTAGTTTCTTACAATTGATAATCTTAGTTTTATTTTTAGTCGATAATAACATCAATCAAAGGTTTATTATCCTGGATAGTGTTGAGCTAAAGATCTATTAGAACATTATTTAACCCAATCCCTATGGAGATGATTTAATACTATACTATCTTTGACTAGTGAGCCTAAGTTTTATACACCAGCTTTGCGCCCGTCAAATTTTGGTGTCGTTGCCGGGGATTGGCGATTAATAGTGTTTAAGTTAATTTTCAGTGCTAATTCAGGAACAACTTTATATTATTTTCTTTTTTACGCTCTTCTCATCTGTGTACAGGCAATAGGTTAAGTTCAATGGTGTATGACTCGATCCTCTTCAAAGGATTTGGTGCCATACGACCCAGAGTTGGACAAGCACCTGAGGTAGTTGAGAAGAGAGAAGGGATCGAGTGGATTGTTGTTGGGTCATCCTTCACCTCAAAATACAATGGTGAACAACGAAGAGGTAGTGGACCTAGCTGCGAGATAGGCGGCTCAGCAACAGGAAGCACGACTAGCAGCTGAAGCATCCCGTAGAATTACGGATGAAACAGTCGACAAGGAGCGAAGGTTCAATCCCATTCGAAACATGATCGAAGATGAATTTGGAAATGTAGCTCCTAGATCTGGGAGGTCGCTAGGAGATTATGCCAGACCGGTGTAAAACTAATAGTCTAGTATGAGACCCCCACACATTTATGCTAATAATTTTGAACTCAAACAGGGAGTCATCCAGAGCATTTAGAATAATTGCATATTCAGATAAAAACCCAATGAAAATCCCAACAACCATCTGATGGACTTCGACGAAACTATGAACATATTTCGTTACAATGGAGTGTCACATGATGCCATCTACCTCAGAGTGTTCCCATTCTATCTTAAGGATGATGCAAAGCCGTGGTTGAGAAGTCTGCCCACAGGGTCAATCCGTACGTGGGAGGAGATGACTACCAAGTTCTTAGAAAAATATTTCTCTGTTGCTAAGACTGGACGAATGAGGAAAGAGATTCACAATTTCAGCCAAGGTGAAGGGGAGACAGTGCTCGCGTCATGGGAAACATTTAAGGAGCTATTGCGGAGGTGCCCTCATAACGGCATAGAGCAATGGATGCAACTCCAGGACTTCTGGGACGGTTTAAACCTGTTATCAAGAAGATTGCCGAATAGTGCGGTTACAGGTCCTCTGATAAAGAAGACTCCTGAAGAGATTGTCACTTTTCTGAATGAACTATCTGAAGAAGCAGAACAATGGTCCACTGATCAAGGAGACCGAAAAAGATCAACAGGGGTGCACCAAGTAGAATTGTCAATAGCAATGCAGGCCCAAATTGCAGCTATGGCTAAGGACATCAAGCAAGTGACGCTAGCTCAGGTGCAAAATCAACAACAAGTGAGATGTGACATATATGGATTGGGACACCCGACACATGAGTTCCAAGCTACAACTAAGGATGTCAACGCTGTGGCGAACTTCAACAGAGGCAACTACCAAGGAGATGGAAATTTCAATTCTATGGGACAGAGACATCCAGGGTTCTCATGGAGTTCTTCAACTGGTAGTTTGAACTCATGGCAATAGCAAAATCCCAGAGCACCAGTGCAAGGACCTCATGGTTTCCAAACTCAACAGAGGCAACCATACCAACCTTCACAGCCCAACAACTCAAGTTTAGAAGATCTAATAAAGGCATATATAAATAATCTGATGAGAAACTTGAGACTCAAGGGACCACTATCAGGGAACAAGGCACAACCATCCGGAATCAAGAAAGACAAATAGGGCAGCTTGCAACATTGTTGTCAAAACGGGCGTCGGGGACTATGCCGGCAGACACTGAAAAGAATCAAAAAGAGACAATCAAAGTTGTGTATCTCAGGAGTGGAAAAACTTTAGCAGAGCCAAAGGCAAAACCAAGGGATGAGAAGGATATCAACGCAACCAAGATAGCTGAAGAACAGAAAATCGGTGAATCTTTGCCCAAGAAGAATGTTAGCAGCAAGGATGTTGATAAGCAGAAGATGAACAACGCGGTTGAGGAAATCAAGCACATGCCATTGTTACCTTTTCCTCAAAAGATAAAGTGGGAGAAATTAGACAATTGCTTTGGAAAATTCTTGGAGATGCTGAAACAGTTGTATGTGAACATCCCATTCACGGAGGTGCTCACACAGATGCCAAACTATGCAAAATTCCTAAAGGAAATCCTCTTAAGAAAAAGGAAGCTCGAGGAAACGAAAGTGGTCAAACTCAATGCCCGCTGCAGTACCATTCTACAGAACAAAATTCCCAAGAAGTGTGCAAATCCTGGCAGTTTCACTATACCATGCTCGTTGGGTAGCGAACATTTTGACAAAGCCTTGTGCGATTAAGGTGCATCCATTAACTTGGTGCTATTATCGTTGTTCAAGAAATTGGAAGGAGACCTAGGAGTGATCAAATATATGCCAGTATCCTTGCAATTAGATGATCAGACCCTGATCATACCGGAGGGCATACTTGAGGACATTCTAATAAGGGTAGACTAATTTGTTTTCCCAGCAGAATTCATCGTGGTAGATGTGAAAGTAAATAAGGAGGTACCTTTAATCTTGGGGAGACCATTCCTTTGCATTGGTCGGGATATTCTTGATTTATATGAGGGGCAACTCATGCTACGAGTGGGAAACGAAAAGGTGATATTTCAAATGAAGAGAATGATAAAATACCCATGTGATGAGGCATATCCCTATGCTTGTCTCAAACTAGATATGGTCGGAGAGTTAGCTGAACAACACAAACTGGATAAGCCGGTAGGTGACTTACTAGAGAGATGCATTAGTCAATCAAGCACAACAGAGGAGGAAGATCCTGAGATTAAGAAAGAAGTTGAGGCGCTAGAAGATGAGAACCAGCTGGGATTTTTAGAGGAACTTTTGGGGAGAGAAGAAGGAAGGAAGCAACGAAAACGCAAAATACTTGATCCAATTCAGTCAATACAGATATTTGTTTGAATTTGGGAATTGTAATGTCTTCATGTTCTTCTAATACTCTTGCGATGAATACTTTTTCCATCATGGAGTAATCTTTCTTAGGGTTATTGATGTTGTGATTTGACTATCGTTTGGGGTTTTACTCTATTTTAACTGCCCGAATTCATTGAATGAGTTAATAATTGAATTTCAAGGCTTATTGTGGTTTTACTTTAATCGAAAGAGAAGTGTTGCTGCTATTTGCATTGTTCCATATTGTTTGGGTTGATTTTATGCCTCTTCTAGGTAATCGAAAGAGCTTAGAGAGTTATCAATTAACCCAATTTAGAAGAATAATCGAGATGTGTTCTTCGAAAGATCATTCATTCACTATGTTTTGTTCATATGTTCATTGGACCTGTTATTAGGTTGATTAAAGGAATCTCATTTATTCAGAAGAAGAATTTGAATCCCTAAAGTATCCTAATCATCTGTTGAAATCGAAGGAGTCAATAGAAGTTAGGAATGAACTTAACCTAGAGTTACCCGAAATAATAGTTGATCACATATCTTGTCACAACCCTTACTTCTCACCCTGATATTCAATCATTGCTACTACTCATTAAAGTGTCAGTAATTTCTTACAATTGATAATATTAGTTTTTCTAGTCGATAATAACATCAATCAAAGGTTTATTATCCTGGATAGTGTTGAGCTTAAGATCTATTAGAACATTATTTAATCCAATCCATGTGAAAACGATTTAATACTATACTATTTTTGACTAGCAAGCCTAAGTTTTATACACTGGCTTTGTGCCCTTCAATCATTCTAATCCAATGATACTTTTTATACACCGGCTTGGTGTGACATAGAGCACTCTGATTATCAGAAAATAAGATGTACCTTGACTGCTCAAAGCCAAGATCATTAATAATCTTCTTCATCCATAATAATTCTTTGGCACCTTCGATGACAACAATATATTCCGCTTCTGTGACGGATAGAGCTATGCACTTCTGTAGTCTAGATTGTCAGGAAATAGCCCCATGCAAAAGTGATCAAATAACCTGAAGTGAATCTTGAATTATCAATATTGCCTCCTAAATTAGAGTCTATGAGTCTATATAACAAACAAGTTCAGGCTTGCCATTGCCAAAGCACAGCTTCAAATCTGCAATATCATTCAATACTCCTTTCCATGATTAGAAAGGAATCTACTAACAGTACCAACAACATCTGCAATATTTGGTCTAGTGCAGACCATATCATACATCAAACTACTAAAAGTAGAAGAGTATGGAATACGAGACATCTCTTTTTTCTCTTCATCAGTAGATGGGCTATGACTAATACTCAGTTTAAAGTGTTTAGGAAGAGGAGTTCTGACTACTTTTGCATCTGTCACATTGAACCTCTTGAGTACCTTCTTAATATATTGCTTTTTGGATAAAAATAACTCATTTTTACGTGTCGGTGGATTTGAATGCCCAAGATTTCTTTGTTGGCCCCAAGTCCTTCATCGCAAACGATTTTCCTAACTGTTTCTTAAGGATTGCAACTCTAGATTTATTCTTGCCAACAATAAGCATATCATCCACATAAAGCAATAAGACAATAATATCATCATCAGAGAACTTCTGAAAGAATAGACAGTGGTCTGAATAAGTTTTCTTGTACCATTATTTTTTGCAATAGTTATAAAAGTGACCACAATATTCACCACCATTGTTAGTGCGAATATATTTTAATTTCTTTCCTATTTGTCTCTCGGCTAAGGCCTGAAATTCCTTAAACGCGTGAAGTACTTGATCTTTTAATTTTAAAGGATATACCCAGAGCTTGCGATGATAATCATTAATGAAGGTCACAAAGTAAAGTACACCGTCTTTTGACTTTAATATAAAAGGACCTCACAAGTCAGAGGGTACTAACTCTAATAATTTGGGCTTTCTTGAAGGAGGATGGCTATGAAAGAAAACCCTTTTTTGTTTGCCAGCTAAACAATGGACACACCTTTTCATCTTTGCTTGTTTCACTCCAGAAAGTAAATGTTTCTTAGCCAGATACGTAATCCCCCTTTCGCTCATATGATTCAGTCTTTTGTGCCACAATTCTGATAAAGTGTCACTTTTCACTAGGTTTATGGAGCCATTAAGAATAGAGCTTTGTGTCACATATAAATGAGAAGACTTGACTCCGATCCACTACTAATGAGCCCTTGGTGAGCTTCATTGGCCACTAAAGAGGGTATTATGGTAACTTTCATCGTCCAATCTTCCTATAGAGATCAGATTGAAAGGAAAATTTGGAGCATGCTTGACATTCTGTAGAACTAATATTGAACCATTTTAGTTTTCAAATAAACTTTGCCAACACCAAACACCTTAACCTCACTGGCATTGTCTATCTTAGCACTCCAGAGTTAGTAGAAGTATAAGATGAGAAAACGTCTTTTCTTGGTGTGACATGTGAAGTAGCTCCAGAATCTACTATCTTACTCGACTCATGGGATACCAAATTGATGATGTTTTCATCATAAACAAAAAAGAAAGTCATCTCGAACAATAGCAACAACATTGTTCTGGGTATTTTCAACTTTTTTTCATTCTCTAGTGTATTGCTTCAACTTGTGGCATAACCGTTTGATTTGTCCTTTATTGTCATAATGGTTTCACGAATATTCACTAAAAACGTCTATTTTTCGACTGAAATTTTCGGACCGAAAAAAGACGGTCGAAAATTCCGACCGATTAGGTCGCAACTTGTGAAAAAAAATTCTATTTTTTAAAAATAATTTTACGGCAAACACTCTGACCGTATTTGTTGAAAACTTTGGCGCAAAATACCGCAAAATATATTTTCGTGATTTCCGACTATATCGATCGCAAAATAAAAAATAAATAAAAAATATTTGCGACCGAGGTTTGACTAGTTTGACCTAGTTTGCAACCGATTCGGTCGCACTTTCAAAATTTTAAAAAAATTAAAATAAAGTTCCGACTGTTTCAGTCGTAAAATTAAAAAGAATTAATTTATTTTTTTTTGCCATCGAATTGGTTGCAAAATGTGTCATTTACGAGGTCTAACTAGTTTGACCCAATTTGCGACCGATTCGGTCACACTTTTAAAAAATTTTAAAATAAAATAATACTCCGACTGTTTCGGTCTAAAATCTTTTTTATAATCTCGCCCAACAACCCATTTTATTTTCTTCACTTTTTCCTTCCTGTTCACCACCGCTGTCTTCTCTACCTTATCGGCGTCGCTTCTCTCTTCCTCACCGGCTCTGGTGTCTCTCCCCCTCCGATCAGTCCACCTCTCTCTCTCTCTCTCTCTCTCTCTCTCTCTCTCTATCCTTTTTCCCACTTAAATACCTAACTTGATTTTTATTTTTTTTCCAGATCGGCAACACCACGCCAGTCGGTCCGACGACACCACTCTAGCGGGTTCACTGCGGCATCAAGGTAAGTTTTTCTATTTTCTCAATTTTCATGTAAATTAACTTTTTTGGTTAATTCTCGAAATTTTGAATTGATTCTGAAATATTTACTTATTTTGTTACTAGTTTTGATGAATAAAAGTTATTTACTAAGTTTTTATTATCATTTTAATTGAATAAAAATTTAAACATTATTGTTTATATTGACAACGTTTATGAAGCAAGAGGTGTAATGATTTGGAGAAGCAGTAGTTTTAGAGAGCTGTTAATTATGTACAATGAACTTTGATGAATAAAGAGTAAATTTTGCCAATCATGACAAGTTTGTAGCAAGTTGTATGAGAAGTTAAAGAAGCATGGATTGGTTAAACCTCAACTGACAATGAGAAGCTTGAAAATGCCGCTGAGAATATTTGATGGAATGTTTAAGGAATCTGATAGTGATGAGGAGATTGAGTCTGAATAGGAATAGTTATTTGAGTTGTATGTTATGACGTGGTTGTAATATGTAGGCTTGTATTGAAATATTTATGTTTTATACTTGAATAATCATGTTATGTTTTAAACTTGAATATTGATGTTATGTTTTACACATGATTAAGATTTGATTAGTTTGTTTAAAATATGAATGTGAGTTAGTATTTTGATAATTGAATGTTATTTGGTTGTGATATTAAGTATTTTGTTTGGTTTGTTGTGATATTAGACGTTTGATTGGTGGACGATGAATGAGGTGTTTGATTGGTTGGTTGTTTTATTTGGCAGGTGGTGTAGTAGAAAAAATAGCAAAATTTTGGTAAATTTTTCCCCAAATTTGGGGCTGATTTTCGACCGATTCAGTCGCAATTATTACCTAAAAATTTCCAGATTTACGATCGATTCGGTCGGAAATTATAAATTTTTTAATTATTTTATTCTCACATTTTGCGATATTTTCAGTCGAAAAATTTAATTATTTATTATTTAATTTTCCTACTGAATTGGTCGAAAAGTTTAAATATTTATTTATTTTATTATTCAAAATTGCGACCGAATCGGTCGGAAAATTTAATTATTTATTTATTTTATTAATCAAATTTGCGACCGATTCGGTCGGAAAATCACCGACCAAATCAGTCACAACTCCCTAAAAATTCAGCGTGTCCCAAATTATTTATTTTGTGACCAATCGGGTCGGAAATTTTCAACCGTTTCGATTGCAAATGGTTTGCGACCATGTGTTTTTCGACCGATCATTTTCTGTCGGAAAAGCTCGTTTTGCGACCGTTTTGACGATCGGAGCCATTTTCTAGTAGTGAATTTTGGACCTTGACTTACTTCTACTTTTACCTATCTTTCTCGAACCTCTTGTTCTATCTCTCCCTCGGTCTTCTGTAACAAAAATATCCGTTTGTTAGGACGAACCCTGAGATTTCTTTCTTACTTCCTCATTCAGCACACTACTCTTGGCATATTCCATGGTTACATTACCACCAGGAGTTGAATTTATCAAAGAAATATGAAGAGTTTCCAAAGAATCTGACAGAATATTAAGAAGTCCAAGTCCTTGTATCTCATCATCAAAATTAACTCTCATTCCAGTTAGCTAATCAAGGATTCCCAGAAAATCATTTATTTGATCAGAATAGGACTGCCCTCCCTTATTTACAGGTCATCAATTGTTTTAGTAGGATCCTAGTTTTTTAGGCATAAAGAGTCTCTAACTTTTTTCACAATAATCTCGCATGTGTCTCATTCACAATATGGTTACAAACATTGTCTTTAACTCATTATCGTATATATCCACATACTTGTTGGTGCTCGAAATATCAATCTTCATTAGATATAGTCTCGGGCTTATGAGCTGTAAAACCAGGTAGATGCATCTTCTTCACGAATAATGTATCTTTCATCTTGCTTCTCCAAACATTATAATGGATCCCATTTAAACATACCTTCTTGGTTATTGTCACGACCCAATTTTCCCTATAGGCCGTGATGGCACCCAACGTCGCCGCTAGGCAAGCCAACGGTGAACTAGTCATGTATTGATTCTTTTTAGTAATTTCAAAGCTATTGATTTTATTTATTAAGAGAATGATTATTAGGAAAGTATAGTAAAGTAAGGCATAAACTAACGAAAGAGTAAATATAGTGAATTTAATGCTCAAAACCATAAAGTGTCTACTAGAATATTCTCAAAGTCCGGTGTCACAAGTGCATGAGTAACTAGTAAAATATATAAAACCTCCCGTACTACTGTTTGGAATAAGATAAACGGAAAATAAATACAAAAGAGAGACTGCAGGTGCTGCAGAACCGGCACAGAGAGTAGCTCACCACTATGCCTCGGGGTAACGGGAGTACGCGCCTGAATGACCGCTAGACGCACCTGCCTCAAATCCTGCACGATTAGTGCAGAAGTTTAGCGTGAGTACATAAACAACATGTATCCAGTAAGTATCTAGTCTATCCTCGAAGAAGTAGTGATGAGGAGTCGACTTCGACACTTACTATGGGCCAATAAATAAAGTACAGAAATTCTAAATAGGCACGGAATACATCAATAATAATAACGTAATAATGAACGATAAATAAGTTATTCTTTAACTAGATGCCAATTAAGATCTCCAATTAACACATACTAACTTCAACAAATACAAGCCATCAAGTAAATTATAATTTCTCAATTCATGAAAGTAATATCAAAAGTAATCGGACTCCGAGAATTATCACACACGATTTATGCTGAGGTCGTACGGCCTGATCCAGAATAATGTGTACACTGTCGAGGGTCAATTCGCGTGAACCGTAGATGCTTCTATTATACTGCCAAGGCGTTCTTCCCGCTCCACAAGAAGAGCAAGTACTCTATGAACTCTGATTTAACGGTTACTACAAGACTATTACACAAGGAGGCATAATTTTTACTAACAGTCAAGTAACTCGCCAAAACTCAAAGTAAATAAAGTTCGGTCCTTACGAATCCTTTATCAAGTATCAATATAATTTAAGCACTTAAACTAACAAGTAGAGTGCAAAAAATACAAGTATTACATGATAGAGTCCTAAAACTACTCGGACATAAGCATGAATTTTAGCTACGCATGGACTCTCCTCACTTCGTGCGTAAGTAGCACTCACAATTAGTAGCAAATAGAAATCTAAACACCTATGGGGTAAATTTCCTCTTATAAGGTTAGGCAAGAGACTTACCTTGTTCCCAAGTTCACTTTCCGGTCCACAAACCAGCCTAAAAGCCTCAAGTCGGTGCCGAACAATCCGAAACTAGTCAAACATTATATAAATTAATCAATATATACTAAAAGGTTCATAATTTAGCTATTATAGTAATTACCCAACCCAAATTGGAAGATTCCTAAAATTCACCCCCAGGCTCAAGTGCCCGGATTCCGAAAATTGTTGAAGATAAATATTACCCATAACCTCACGAACCCAAATAAATAATTTTTACTCAATTCCATAATCATTTTCGTGGTCTAATCCCATTTTTATCAAAACCTAAGTTTTTCAACAAAATCCTAAAATTTCTACTATTTATATATTAAAATATACCCATAATGTATGTATTAAAACCATATTGTGTAGAAAATACTTACTTCAAGGTGCTAGATGAAGAACCCTCTTCAAAGAGCTCTAAAATCGGTCACAAGTTGAGACAAATGAACCAAATACGCCTAAGTCCCGATTTTTAAAACACACTGCCCAGGCATTTCTTCTTCGCTATAGCGAAGGCAACCTGCCTTGGCTCCCGCATCGCGAATGCGGGGTCCACCTCGCAAACGCGAAGAGAAACCAAAATCCCTCATATTTTCCTTCTCCGCAAACGCGACATAACCATCGCAATCGCGAAGAAGGAAACCAGAACCAGCAACATCAGATTTTTGGACTTAGCTCCAGGCGGTCTGAAACTCACCCGAGCCACCCGGGATCCCATCCAAATGCACCAACAAGTCCATAAACATAATACGGACCTGATCGAACTCTCGGTACACGTAAAATAACATCAAAACTAAGAATTGCACCCCAAAACCCAATTGAATCAAATCATGAACTTCAAGCTTATCAACTTACTCCGAGCGCGTTGAATCATACTTTGACTACACAGAATGATACCAAATTTTGCGTACAAGTCATAGATCACCGTACGAAACTATTCCCAGGCTCATAATCCCAAACGGACCTCGATAACACCAAAGTCTATGCCAAACCAAATTTAAAGAACTAGAAAAACTTTAATGCGCCAACTTTTAACATTTAGCATTGAAACACTCCCGGATCATCCGAAACCCAATTCGAATGTACGCCCAAGTCCAAAATCATCATACAAACCTATTGAAACTATAAAATCCCGGTTTCGAAGTCGTTTACTAAAAATATTGGCTCAAGTCAAACTTGGCCATCTAAGGCCACTTTTAAGGAACTAAGTATTCCGATTTCTACCCGAACCCTTCCAAACCCAAGTCAACCATCCCCGCAAGTCATAAATAGTAAATCACATATTGGGAGTCTTAATTAGGGGAACGGGGACCTAGAAAGCAAAATAACTGGTTGGGTCATTATATTCTCTACCTCTTAAACAAACGTTCGTCTGCGAACGGGTCTAGAATCATACCTGGAGTGCTGAATAGGTGTGAATATCTGCTTCGTATGTCCTCCTCGGTCTCCCAAGTCGACTCCTCGACTGTTGGCCCCCTCCACTTTACCTTTATCGCAAAAATCTTCTTAGACCTCAACTGGCAAACTTGCCTGTCAACAATGGCAACTGGCTCCTCCTTATAACCCAGGCTCTCATCTAGCTGAACCGTATTGTAGTCTAACACATGCGACCTATCGGCATGATACTTCTGGAGAATAGACACATGGAAAACCGGATGAACTCCCAATCTATTGGAAGGCAAATTAAGCTCATAAGAAACCTCCCTAACTCGCCTCAACACCTCAAATGGACCAATAAATCTTGGGCTCAGCTTGCCATTCTTCCCGAACCTTCGGATTTCCTTCATCGGCGAGACTTTAAAGAGAACCTTATCGCCTACCATAAATGACAAATTACACGCCTTCTGATCCGCGTAACTCTTCTGTATGGACTGTGCTATGCAAAGTCTCTCCTGAATCAACTTCACCTTCTCCAAGGCATCCTTCACTAAATCTGTGCCATATAACCTAGCCTCGCCGGACTTAAACCATTCTATGGGCGAACGCCATCGTCGACCATATAGAGCCTCAAATAGAGCCATCTCAATGCTGGACTGATAACTGTTGTTATAAGCAAACTTGGTTAAAGGCAAGAATCGATCCCACTGCCCTCCGAAGTCAATCACACGTGCTCTAACCATATCCTCTAGGATCTGAGCTGTCTGATCCGACTGCCCGTTAGTCTCCGGATGAAAGGCTATGTTGTGCTCTACCTGGGTACCCAACTCGCTCTGTACTACTCTCCAGAAATGCGAAGTGAACTGAGGGCCCCTATATGAAATGATGGAAATAGGCACACCATGCAACCGGATAATCTCCTGAATGAAACTCTGGGCAAACCTCTCCGACGAGTACATAGTCATCACTAGAATAAAGTGTGCTGACTCGGTCAGCCTGTTGAGAATGACCCAAACGGCATCAAACTTCCTCAACATCTGCGGCAACCCAACTATGAAGTCCACAGTTATGCGCTCCCATTCCCACTCAGGTATAACCATCTGCTGAAGTAGGACACCTGGACTATGGTGCTCATGCTTAACCTGCTGGCAATTTAGGCATCTCGCTACAAACTCAACTATGTTCTTCTTCATCCTCCACCACCAAAAATGTTGTCTCAGTTCGCGATACATCTTCGTAGCACCTGGATCAATAGAATACATAGAACTGTGTGCCTCTTCTAGAATCTTCTCCCACAATACATCAACGTTAGGGACACATAGACGACCTTGGAGTCGCAGAACACCATCCTTACTGATATTAACCTCTTTGGCACCACCATGTAGTACCGTCTCCCTAAGAACCAACAAGTGCGGATCGTCATACCGACGAGCCTTGATTCGCTCAAATAATGAAGAATGAGCAACGACACGTGCAATAACTCGACTGGGCTTTGAAATATCCAACCTCACAAGTTTGTTAGCCAATGACTGAATATCCAAAGCCAATGGCATCTCCTCTGCTGAAATGAAGGCCAAACTACCCATACTCTTGGCCTTTCTGCTCAAGGTATCCGCAACCACATTCGCCTTGCCATGATGATAAAAGATGGTAATATCATAGTCCTTTAGTAACTCAAGCCACCTGCGCTACCTCAAATTGAGATCCCTCTACTTGAACAAGTGATGTAAGTTGTGATGATCGGTGTAAACCTCAGAGGACACCCCATAAAGATAATGCCTCTAGATCTTGAGAGCATGAACTATCGTGGCCAACTCCAAATCATGTACGGGGTAATTCTTCTCACGGGGCTTCAGCTGACGTGAACCATATGCAATAACTCGCCCCTCTTACATCAATACACAACCCAGTCCAACGCGTGAAGCGTCACAATACATAGTATACATCCCTAAACTGGAAGGAAACACTAACACCAGTGTTGTAGTCAATGCGGTCTTGAGCTTCTGAAAGCTCGCCTCGCAATCATCGGACCATCAAAATGAAGCACCCTTATGGGTCAATCTACTCAAATGTGTTAGATGATAAGCCCTCCACAAATCGGCGATAATAGCCTGCTAACCCCAAGAAACTCCTAATCTCGGTCGTCATGGCAGGACGAGGCCGGGGTGTTGGTCAAGCCGAAGAACATCACCAAAAACTCATAGTGGCCATATCTAGTCCGGAAAGCCGTCTTCGGAACATTTGAAGCACGAATCTTCAGCTGATGATACCTAGATCTCAAATCGATCTTATAGAACACCCTGGCACCCTGCAACTAGTCAAACAAATCATCATTACACGGCAATGGGTACTTGTTCTTAATGGTAACCTTGTTCAACTGGCGGTAATCAATGCACATCCGCATAGTCCCATCCTTCTTTTTCACGAACAACACCGGTGCACCCCAAGGCGATACACTCGGAATGGATACGTGCGCCTGCTAGACTGGCCCCTCACAAACTGACCTATGGCCCCAGACGGAGCACCACTAAACCCTCCAGAATATCAAGACCGCTTGTCCCTCGGCGCCTACTCTCTGCACTGTTGATGAATACCCTCGATCCTCCGAGCTATCTCCACAACCTACTCGTAAAGATTCCCCATCTCAATCTCTCAGGCCATAGTGACCTAGAAACCATAGTGCAAGCCCAAAATAAACCTCCGCACTCTATCTGAATCGGTGGGGAGTATCATAAGGGCATGGCGAGACAACTCAGAGAATCTCACCTCATAATTGGTCACAGAAATCTGACCCTGCCGGAGCCGCTCGAACTGACCCCGTAACTCTTCCCTCTGAGAGGGTGGGATATATCTCTCCAGAAAGAGACGTGTGAACTAGTCCCAAGTCAAGGGAGGAGAACCTGCTGGTCTGCTTAGAAGATAGGATTGTCACCATCTACGGGCCCTGCCCTCCAGTTGAAAGCAGGTAAAGTCCACCCCGTGGGACTCCAATACTCTTATGTTGTACAGTGTGTCCCTGTAACGATCAATAAAGTCCTGGGGGTCCTCATGCCGCTCACCGCCAAAGGTAGGAGGATGTAGCCTTGTCCATCTATCCTATAGCTTATGCGGCTCTCCGGTCGCGGCTGGTCTGGGTTCTGGTATAGTCGCTGCAACTGGCTGAGCACCGCCCACAAGTAGTGCACGCAGGGTCTGATATTCGGCAGCAGCATGCCCTAGAGCCTGAGCGGCAGGGATCTGTGCTCCCCCTCCCACCTGAGATGTGGTTGGGTCTGCTAGAAATAAACCAGTCTGCGTCATAGAATCCATGAACCGCAGCATACGACCCATGACCTCCTGAAATCCAGGTGTAGATGTAATCTGCTAGGTCTGACTCAGCTGCAGGTACCTCGCCCTGCTCCTCAATAACAATATCCTCCACTGGATCTACTGGTGGCAACCCTGGAGCAACTCTAGGATGCCCTCATCCTCTAGCAGGAGCTGGAGCCCTCCCTCGCCCTCTGCCTCGACCTCTACCAACAGGGGGAGCAGCTCCTCCGCGGTCGGGTACATCTGCCGCGCGCGTTCTCACCATCTGTGAGAGAATAAGAGAGATACTTAGCAATACATCAATTGCACGATACAAGATGTAGAAAGAGAAGTTTCCTAACACCCTATAGCCTCTCGAAGATAAGTACGGACGTCTCCGCACCGATTTGCAAGGTTCGATTAGGCCTGCTCATGACTTGTGAGACATATGTGAACCTAAAGCTCTGATACCAAGCTGTCACGGCCCAATTTCCCATATAAGTCGTGATGGCGTCCAACGTTGCCATTAGACAAGCCAACGATAAACTAGTCATGTATTTGTTCTTTCTAATAATTTCAAAGTAGTTGATTTTATTTATTAAGAGAATGATTAGTAAGAAATTATAGTAATGTAAGGCATAAACTACCAAAAGAGTAAATACAATGAATTTAATACTCAATACCATAAAGTATCTACTAGAATATTCTCAAAACCCGATATCAGAAGTGTATGAGTAACTAGTAAAATATACAAAACCTCCTATACTATTATGTGGAATAAGATAGAAAGAAAATAAATAGAAAAGAGATACTACGGGCCCTACAGAACGGGCATAGAGAGCAGCTCACCACTATGCCTCGGGGTAACGGGGGTACGCGCCTGAATGACCACCAGACGCACCTGCCTCAGATCTTGCACGATTAGTGCATAAGTGTAGCATGAGTACATAAACAATATATACCCAGTAAATATCTAGTCTAACCTCGAAGAAGTAGTGATGAGGGGTCGACTTCGACACTTACTATGGGCCAATAAATAAAGTACAAAAATTCTAAATAGGCATAGAATAAATCAATAATAATAATGCAATAATGAACAATAAATAAGTGATTTTTTAACTAGATGTCAATTAAGATCTCTAATTAACACATACTAACTTTAACAAATACAAGCCGTCAAGTATATTATAATTTATCAAGTCATGAAAGTAATATCAAGTGTAATCGGACTCCGAGCATTATCACGCACAATTTATGCCGAGGTCGTACGACCCGATCCAGAGTAATGTATACACTGCCGAGGGTCGACCAGCGCGAACCGTAGATGCATCTATTATACTGCTGAGGCGTTCGTCCCGCTCCACAAGAAGAGAGAATACTCTACGAACTCCGATTTAACGGCTACTACAAGACTATTACACAAGGAGGCACAATTTCTACTAACAGTCAAGTAACTCGCCAAAACTCAAAGTAAATAAAGTTCGGTCCTTACGAATCCTTTATCAAGTATCAATATAATTTAAGCACTTAAACTAACAAGTAGAGTGCAAATAATACAAGTATTACATGATAGAGTCCTAAAACTATCCGTACATAAGCATGATTTTTAGCTACGCACGGACTCTCGTCACTTCGTACGTACGTAACACCCACAATTAGTAGCAAATAGAAATTTAAACACCTATGGGGTAAATTCCCTCTTATAAGGTTAGGCAAGAGACTTACCTCGTTCCCAAGTTCACTTTTCGGTCCACAAACCACCCTAAAAGCCTCAAGTCGGTGCCGAACAATCTAAAACTAGTCAAACATTGTTTAAATTAATCAATATATACTCAAAAGTTCATAATTTAGCTATTATAGTAATTACCCAACCCAAATTAGAAGATTTCTAAAATTTACCCCGGGCCCACGTGCCCGGATTCCGGAAATTTTTGAAGATAAATATTATCCATAACCTCACGAACCCAAATATATAATAACTACTCAATTCCATAATCATTTTCTTCTTCTAATCCCATTTTTATCAAAACTTAGATTTTTCAACAAAATCCTAAAATTTCCACAATTTTTATGTTAAAATCTACACATAATGTATGTATTAAACTCATATTGTGTAGAAAATACTTACTTCAAGGTGTTAGATGAAAAACCCTCTTCAAAGAGCTCTAAAATCGGCCACAAGTTGAGAGAGATGAACCAAATAAGCCTAAGTCCCGATTTTTAAAACACACTGCCTAGGCATTTCTTCTTCGCGATCGCGAAACCCAGGCCCCAGAAAATAGGCATCACGAACGCGAAGAGAAACCACAGTCCCCCACATTTTCCTTCTCCGTGAACGCGACATAACCCTCGCGATTGCGAAGAAGGAAACCAGAACCAGCAACACCAGATTTTTGGACTTAGCTCCGGGAGATCCGAAACTCACCCGAGCCACCCGGGACCCCATCCAAATACACAAACAAGTCCATAAATATAATACGGACCTGCTCGAACTCTCGGAATACGTAAAACAATATCCAAAACTAAGAATCACACCCCAAAACCCAATTGAATCAAATCATGAACTTCAAGCTTATCAACTTACTCCGAACGCGTCGAATCATACTTAGACTACTCGGAATGACACCAAATTTTGCTTACAAGTCATAAATCATTGTACGGAAATATTTTCAGGCTCAGAATCTCAAACAGACCATGATAACACTAAAGTCTACTCCAAACCAAATTTAAAGAACTAGAAAACCTTCAACGCGCCAACTTTCAACATTAAGCGCCGAAACACTTTCGGGTCATCTGAAACCCAATCCGAACATACATCCAAGTCCAAAATTATCATACAAACCTATTGGAATCGTCAAATTCCAGTTCCGATGTCGTTTTCTAAAAACGTTGACTCAAGTCAAACTTGGCTATCTAAGGCCACCTTTAAGGAACCAAGTGTTCTGATTTCGACCCGAACCCTTCCAAACCCAAGTCAGCCATCCCCGCAAGTTATAAAATAGTAAAAGCACATACAGGGAGTCTTAATTAGGGAAACGAAGACCTAGAAAGCAAAATGACTGGTCAGGTCGTTACACTTATATTCGCGTCCATTCCGTAAAAACATCGGATAAATAACTAAGGCATTGATACTACTTGTTAGGATCGAAATAATCAGGTGTCATGCGGAAGATAGTAAAGCAAATCTTAAATGATGATAAATCATACAACAAAAGAGAAATATATCAAAAGAGACACAAATATTTAACGTAGTTCGGTCAATTGACCTATGTCCACATGCGAAGATGAGCAATCCACTATATAAAAGATAGTATAAAATATCGAGAGAATAAGGAATTCGTCATCAGAAAACTCCGCTGAAGATGCTCAATTGAATGGTTTTGGCAGAGAGTATGAATAGAACTCTAGTTGAGAGAGTTAGATGCTTGCTTTTAGAGGAAAAAATTCTAAATACATTTTGGGTGGAAGCACTTAAAGTTGTTGCTTATGTTATCAATTTGTCTCCTATTGTTGCTTTGGATGGTGATGTCCCAGACAGAGTTTGATTTGTCAAAAATATTTCTTATGATCACTTGAGAGTTTTTGGGTGTAAAGCTTGAGTGCATGTTCCTAAAGATGAGAGATCGAAGCTGGAAGTCAAAACTAAGCAGTGCATCTTTATTGGTTATGGTCAAGATGAGTTTGGTATCGTTTTTATAATCCATTTGATAATAAACTTATTAGAAGTCGTGATACAATATTCTTTAAAGACCAGACTATTGAAGATATTGAAAAAGCTGAAAAGATAGATTCTCTAAGTAATGAGAGATTAATTGATATTGATCCAGTTTCTATTGCTAATACACTTATTGCGCATGAAGGAACCCAAGATAATAATGAAGATAGTGATCACGATCAAAATGATCATCAGGGTGTAGATGTTATGAATGATCCAATTGATGAAGTTGTGGTTGATCAACAACCAATTCCTGCTCTGATAACTAATCGGAATACTACTGAAACCTCTCTTAGACGATCTACAAGGGAGAAGAAAAAATCCATGCGCTATCCTCCTAATGAGTATATACTTTTGACTGACATGTGAGAATCTGAGAGCTATGATGAAGCCATGCAAGATACTCACGAAGATCAGTGAGTAGAATCCATGAAAGATGAGATGAAGTCACTACATGAGAATGGCACATATGAGTTAGTGAAATGGCCGAAAGGTAAGAGAGCTTTATCAAACAAATGAATTTTTTGAGTAAATCAAGATCAACAGACCTCTGCGTCTAGGCACAAGGCATGTTATTTATTAATTATTTTTGTTAAAAAAAGGGAGTTTACTTTGATAAAATTTTCTCCCCTGTTGTACAGATGTCTTCTATTCGTATGGTTCTAGGCTTAACCGCGAGTCTAGATATAGAGGTTGAGCAGATAGATGTCAAGACTGCTTTCTTCATGATGATTTAGATGAGAAGATTTGTATATGGAGCAACCTAAGGATTATATAATTAAGGGAAAAGAAAACTATGTTTGCAAATTGAAAAGGACCATGTATATATGGATTGAAATAAGTTCCAAGGCAATAGTATTTGAAGTTTGAATATGTCATAGAAAAACAAGTGGTATCAGAGTGAGGTTCAAGACAGGTTCATCTAGGCAGGTTTAGTTTTAGTAACAACCTATTAGACGGTAATCATGATTTTTGTCAGAGAATTTGACCGGAGTGTTACTCCACATTGAGACAAACTTTGTGGTGAAGATTTGGAGATGCGGCCTATTGAAGGTTATGTGAAAAATGTGGATCAAGTTTATTTTATCAGGCCAAGGGAGAAAATTGTTAGGTGGTTGTCCTGATTTTCTTACCATATGTGGTTTTCCTATCTTTTTAAGGAAAAGGGTTACACACTTACTATAATTAGATTTTCCTTTTCCTAGAAGGAAATATTCCATATTTGACTTGTCCTTTTTATTGGAGGAAAAGGTTTTAGACTTCTATAAATTGAGGATCCTTACTTCTCATTCAGTAGCATCTACAATGTAGCCTTAAAGTGTTTGAGAGTTTTGTTTAGGGGAAGATTTTGTGAGACAAGTATTAGCCTGCCACTTGTATGTGCCTCTTTGTGAGATTTTTCTCTCGATATTTTGAACTTTCTTTTATATAGTGAATTGCTCATCTCTGCCTATAGACGTAGGTCAACTGACCGAACCACGTTAAATGTTTTTGTCTCTTTCGGTATATTTTCTTTTGTTGTATGATTTATCGTCATTTAAGGTTTGCTTTACTAGCTTCCGCATGACACCTGATTATTTTGATCCTAACACTGCTTCCTTCAACTTGTAGGTGAAGGACGGGAGGGAGATAGAACTCACTTAACAGAATACACATAATTAAAATTTATGTCGCATGCAGATCTTTCTATTGGAAAAGTCTCACTTGTTCAAAGGGCTTCTACGTATTCCTACATGACTTGAACAATTCGATCATGCAATCGCCATCTATTTTCATTGTTCAAATCTTTGACAACACGAAAAAATTATTGTTCAACTCTTTGACAACATGAAAAAATCAAAGGCTCTGTCTTCCCTCTCTATCTATCCATGGGATGGGAAGGCAGAAACCTTTGGTGTCCCCTCCGGTCAAGAATTGAGGCCTCACAATCACATGCAATATACCTATGGTTTGAGCAGTCGAATTTCCCAATATTGCAGAATATGAATATTATAGAATGTTGAGGAATTGAAATTACACACAAAAAATTAACTGATCTAATTCTGATATTTGTAATAGCTTGCCATTCTTCAAACAGTAAAAGTAGTTACGAATCGACATTGATGGAACATCTCCATCGGCCAAAGCATTGGTGTCTAACTATATTTTGCTCCCCTTATATCCTTTTCTGTTGGTATTCTCCTGCCCTTTTCTCTACTAACACGTAGCATCAACTTCTTGGTTAGGAAAGAAAGCAGCTATGATTGACGTTGAGCTCCCATTCTATTCTCATCAATCATCTTTAATATTGTCCTTTTTTCTTTACTATTGTCCTTTCTATAACTTTCCCCATGCGTTTTGTCATATAGTTTGGGAGTTTGGATTATGTAATTAACATTGATCTATATATGTATGCCGTCTGGTTAGCAGTAAAAGGCTATTGGATCTATAAGCAAGTTTAATGGGGAATGAATCACAATATTGCTTAAATTAAAGCTGTTAACAATCTACAAAGAGATGTCATGCCAAAATTTTAGAACATTACAATATGTAAAGTTTATTACATATTTGAGATTGAGCGAGTAATCTCACCCAAAAAATTCTGTAAAATATTACTTAAAAAGGTAGGAGACATAATTAATCTTTTGATATAATTGAAGTAGAGTTCATACCACCAAAGGGTGTGATCTTAACTGGGGGTCTCCGATTCGAGTCATAGAATGAAGATATTCTAAACGTTTTCCCTTTTTAATGCGCCTCATGAAACACGAATTTGAATTAGTCGGATAAATGGATAACGGATATCTTATGGTTAAAAAAGAGAGTAGAATTCATTACTGAACTACCAAATAGCAGTAAGATTTTAGAAGTGGAAAATCTCTTTTTTGGTCTAAAGGCCTAACTTAACTTGCATAACGCATTCCTGCCTGCCACTATTCTTGCAAACCTTAAAGTGAGTTCCATGTTTCATATCAGGTGAACAACTATGCTCGAGAAGCAAGGTGTACTTAAATAAGTCGTCTGATGCTGCAAAAAGAATTGTTGTGAAAATATATATTTTTACTTGCTCTTCAAAATTAATAGCCGATAATATATATATTTTTTTGTATATATATATATATAAATATAATAAATATATTTTATATATTTTTTGGCTAGCGATTGCAAGAAGTTTTGACCGAGCAGCCAATTTTATATTTTGCCCAAACTTTTGTAAAAATAGCACGGACTAACCAGTTTTTGAACTGGTAATTGAAAAATAGTGAGTGTTTGCAAAGTCATTGAAAAATAGCTACTATTTTGCTGTAACATGAAAAGTTCCAGTATAATATACTGGAGATTGGAGCACATGTGTATTTATACTGGAACTCCATCATAATATACTAGAGTTCCAGCATAATATTCTGAAACTCCAGTATATTATGTTGGAAGTTCACATGTAAAAAATTCGAACTCCAGTATATTATGCTGGAATATTTTCTGAATTTTGAACAGTGTTTTCGTCCAGATTTATCTTTACATGAAAAATGGCTAAATTCTGATTACTTTTGAAATTGTGGCTATTTTTTTACCACTTGTAAATCTGACTATTTTTGAATTTCATGCAAAACTTTGGTGCGATATTTAGGCCCATTAAAAATGGGCTTGCTTTGGCACAGTGTAAGGTTCTTGTGACCAATTTAGCGTAAAAATAGCATGGACTAGCCAGTTTTCGGACTGATGATTCAAAAATAGCCACCGTTTGTAAAGTCATTGAAAAATAGTCATCATTTTGCTGCAACACGGACCGCTCCAGCATAACATACTGGAGATTGGTGCACTTGTGTATGAACTTTTCGCATATTATGCTGGAACTCCAACACGCGGAAAGTTCCAGCATAATATACTGGAGATTGGAGCACTTGTGTATGAACTTCCGACATATTATGTTAGACCGGTATATTATACTGGAACTCTAGTATATTATGCTGGAATATTTTCCGAATTTTGAACAATATTTTCGTTCAGATTTATCTTTACATGAAAAGTGGCTAAATTTCGATTACTTTTGAAATTGTGACTACTTTTCAATTACCACTTGTAAATCTAGCTATCGTTGAATTTCTCCCCAATTTAGCCATCTAATTGAGGAACTTACTTTTGTGGTCTTTAATTCTGAAAGCCCAAATTTCTTTTTGTTACATTACAATACTTCCTCTCTCAACAGATTAAAGCGGTCCATGCGAACTTCTTGTACGGCCCCCCTTCAAACTTTAGGTCATGAAAGTCGACATGCATAACTCGCTCACCAGGATACAAAATCAATTTTTTTTTTTATGTATGCAAATCTTTCCATTGGAAAATGTCGATTGTTCAAAATTAAAATTGATCAAAAATTGACATGGAGTTCCGTTAGTTTTTAATACCATTTTATTAACGGCAAGGGAATATTTGAGAATTGAGACCATTTGCAAACGGAGGGTAAAGTCGATCCATTTTCGATTGTTGATGGGCAATTTTTGACTATTTTCCCTATTTATTATTTAAGTAGTTAAATTTGCTAATTTTTCAAAATATGATATTAAATTTTATTTAAGAATGTTGAGGAATTGAAAATACACAATAATTCTGATATTTTAATAGCTTGCCATACTTCAAACAGTAGAAGTAATTATGAATCGACATTGATGGGACTTCTCTATCGGCCAAAGCATTGGCTTTATTCCCTTTTATTATTTCCTTTTCTTTTTGTGTTTCTCCTACCCTTTTATCTACTGACACGTTGCATCAACTTTCTTGGTTAGGAAAATAGCAATGTTCAATCTTGCTATGATTGACATTGAACTCCCATTCTATTCTCATCAGTCATCTTTAATATTGTCCTTTCTTTCTTTAATATTGTCCTTTCTTTTACAACGTAAGTTTTTAAACCCTATGTGCTTCGGCATATAGTTGGGAGGTTGTAGTATGTAATTACATTCCATATTTATGCCGTCTGGTTAACAGTAAAAGCCTATTGGATCTATAAGTTAGTTTCATGGGGAATGAATCACAATATTGCTTAAATTAAAGCTGTTAACAATCTATTTTGAGATTTCATGTCAAAATTTCAGAACATTATAATATAGAAAGTTTATTACATATGTTAGACTAAGCGAATAATCTCACCAAAAAATTTCTTTAAAGTATTACTTAAAAAGGTAGGAGACTAAAGTAATCCATTTGATAATTGAAATAGAGTTTAGACCACCAAGGATGTGATGAATATGTAGAAGTGCTTCATTTACCCTTAATCACGAGCGAAGACATTCTAGCGTCTCCCCCTTTTAATGGGCCTCATGAGGCACGAATTTGAATTAATCGGACCAATGGACAACATATATCATATGGTTATAAAAAAAAAAGTAAATTCATTAGACTAAAATAAAGATGTATCTGATCAACATTACCAAATAGCAGTAAGATTTCAGAAGTGGAAAAGCTCTATTTTGGTCTAAAGACCTAACATAAATTGCATAATACATTCGTGCCTGCCACTATTCTTGCAAACCTTAAAAGTGAGTTCCATCTATCAATTTCACTGGATTCTTTTTAAATTTGGGAAAATGACATTGTATAGCCGACTTTTAAAATAATAGTCGAAAAAAAATAAATATATATATATATATATAAAAAATATATGTATGTATACATTTATATGTGCTATATACAAACAATATATAAGTTTTATATACTTTTTCGACTACCAAACATAAATAGTTTCGATCGCGGGCTAAATGTGATTTTTGCCGTTAAAATTTTGGAACAATTAGCTTGGGCCCATCTAAACAGCCTGCTCTGGTTTTATCCAGAAAAAGAGCATGGTCACTATTACAATTTAAGCCCAACCCAGACAAATAAACCAAGACCACGACTTAATTAGCAATGCATTATCATAGTGCATAATGGATGGGGTACATTTCGTCAAATATGCATATTTGAGAAATTCAATACACTTCGAGAACATTCAAGTACCACAATATTACATCAAGCAGCAGATTTGTGACATACAAATGTAATCCTGTCAGTGGTTGTAATCATGGATGTTCCTTATATATTAGATTCTATTTTTGGTTTGGCACCCAATGTTCAATTTTCACGTTGGGGCCTCGGCAAGGGCGGAGCTAGAGTGCCGAGAGCGGGTTCGGCCGAATCCAGTAGTTTTGGTTCGAATTTTGTATTTGTCTTAAAAATATTATTGAATATGTATAAATTATTAATTTAGAACTCAGTAACTAAAGACGATTAGAATCCCGATCCCAAAAACTTAAAATTCTGACTCCGCCTCTGATCGACTCGCGTCACGCAAGATTATTAAAGGGGAAAATGCACCTACCAACATTTTTATTTCAGAAGGCTCGAGTTAGACCTTTAATTAAGTCCACAACCCTGGTGTATGGTGCTCCTTATATTAGGTGATACTAATTGGACAATGGTTTGCTTTTGCTATTTATTTTGATTTCTATTCGAATCAATGTTTACTGAATATTTGAATTTGAATTTCAGAAATTTATATTTGGATTTGCTCTAAAAGAAATTGATTTTAGCTTGTTCTGCTTGAAAAACAAGCGGGCCTTTGGAAAAAAAAAAAAAGACGATTGTTTTCTAAAAATCACTTTGTCATTATTAACCCTTTTTTTATATCACTTATCAGACAAGGATTTCAGTAATTAAAGATAGTGGATTACATGTGTTCATTATCGATATGCAAAACTAATTCGATTTCACGTAGGAAATGAAAAATGATCATTTTCGACCATTGTACTACATGTATTGCCAATCACATAAGGGGCATGCCGGCTTAGTGTCATTCTCAGCTTGCTCCGACTGTTATCAGTAATCTGTTCAGAGTTTTGAAGACCACTAAAGAAAGTAAATGGTTGCTATAAAAACATTTTTAAAATTAGAATTGAAAATCTCTAGTTAAAGGTAAAGAAATCTTTACCATGCCACCACATAACTTTAGTGGCTGACCTAACAATATTATAAAAAGAATATATATATTTGTCATTTGCTTCACAATAAAATCTACTAGATCCATATATTAGTTACACACAATTTTTTTTTTTATCAAAACATGCTTAATATTGAATTGTTAGTTTGGATTCTTGAAATATTTCAAAGTTAATAAGAGTAGACAATCTACTCAGATAAGTAATTTCAAATAATTTTGAACCTTATGGAATGGGAAAAAAATACATAAATTGAGATTGATCGAATAATCTCACCAAAAAAGATTAATATCTAAGATTCCTAAAATACAAGGCTTAAGTAATAATCTTATGAGAATTGAAGTCGAATTTGTATTAGATTAATGATATTAGGCTAAAAATTCATGTTTTTGCATGTAATTTGCCTTGCATTATACCTCAATCTTGTTAACTTTGGTGTGAATATTTGTGACTCGAGCTTAATAATGGTATTTATATTTGTAGGAGTCAATTTGAAGTGATTTGGCAAGCTTGCATGCAAAGTAAAGTAAAAAAAAATAGAAGAATTTGGAGGGAGTATGATATTGGTGCCCAGGTTGGCGCCAGGCACCAACCAAAACGCCAATGGCAGAATAGCACAGAAGTAGAAAACTTTCGGTGTCCAGGTTGGCGCCAGGCACCAAGCGAGACGGCTAAGGGCGGATTTCGTCCTAATTCGGCTAGGACTTGGTAGTTTCGACCCTACACGTCCCCAACATGTATAAAAGGGATTCTAAACCTATTTCTTAAGGGGAAGACATTAGTGGAGAGATAAAAGGCTACGAGAACACTTGAAAGCAACGAATCACAAGAGTTTTCTCTTTCGTTCTTCCTTACTTTGTATTTTAATGCTTTCAATTATTATCGTGATTGTTAGTATGGTTATGAGTAGCTAAACTTTCTTATCTAGGGTTTGATGGAACCTCTTGGATGATGACTTTTAATTACGTTTAATATAGTTTAGCCTTTGGATTTCTCTACTTGTTCAACTACATGTTTATTGTTGTTGATTGAATGGCCATCAATTGACTGTGCCTATTTAGTGTGTATTGCTAGAGAGAGGGTACATATTTAGGTAGTTGTTGAACAACATCACTCCTAACGTATGTGAAAGATCAATACGGAGGGTTTAAAAGCGGGATTAGAGATAATGAAACCTTGGTGCGATTGTAGTGAGCGGTGAATTAGTGACAGCTAGCGTAGTTCGAGAGAATACGTCTAGTAAATTGTAGTAGTAGCTCGAGAGAGAGCTACAACGCCCAAAGTACTCACGATAGGTAGAGAATACTTTAGGCGAAATTATAGAAGACGTAGCGGGAAGGATTTCGACAATTGGGAAAATCATAACTCTAGACCTTCTTAATCTTTTCTGCAACCCTTAGTATCTTTAGTTGTTAATTTACTATTTTAATTTGTTAGTTAATTAGTTAGATATAAGAATCTTAATATTTATAACTTAGGAATTGTTCGACCTTGTCTTCTTAATGATAATAAACAATTGTAGTTAAACCTTAGTTCTCTGTGGGATTCGACTCCGGACTCTTAGACCAGATTATATTTGCAGCGACCGTTTATCTTTTTAGGACTAGAGTTGGGTGTGATTAAATAACATAAAGAAATCTCAAACATTACTAAGGACCCGTTTGACCATAGATTTTGCCAAAATAAACTTGAATTTTATTTGGTAAACACATGTTTGGCCATAGATTTTGCCTATATTTTGGCCAAATCCCAAATCCCTAATCCTAAATCTCAAATCCAACTCAATAGCTAGTTTTGGGCCAAAATGTCATTATTATATTTTTTAAAAATTGTCCCAAACTTTTATATTTTATAAAAGAGCCCACCATTTATTATTTTGTAACGATGTTGCTTCGTCTTCTCGGTCATCTGATAGTGTATCATGTAGTTCATTATAAAAATGATAATTTTGTATCAAATTTATTTATGTTCAGGACTATGGTTTGCGATAATATAATGAATGTTATTGATAATGGTATTGTTGGGTATTTGTGATACTTTTTAGAACTTGTGGCTATAAGTTATGTTTTATGTTTTTCCAAACCAAACTTCACCAAAAACAGATGTACAAACACATTTTCATCTTCAAACCAAACTTCACCCAAATCAGATTTTTCAGAATAAATTTGAAAATTTATGGCCAAACGATAGCTAAAATAGCAGTAATATTATAGCAGTGGATGAGTTCTATTTTGATCTAAAAGCCTAACACAAACATAGGGACTTATCTCTTCCATAATATAATATTCCTGCCCGTCTCGATTTTGCAAAGCTTAAAATGAGTTCCACATTTGCATTTCATCAGAGAAGTGGACTTTTCTAGTTTTTGGAACATTAAGCTTGGACCCATCTAAAACCAAATTTTATGGTTTTCTCCAGATTAGTCACTAATAGTCTAATACAAATAAGGCCAAATCAAACCCAAAAGAAACTAAGCATATATCACTATAGGCGTTATAGACGGGTACATTTCGTCTATTATACATATCCGAAAAAATCAACTTTTATTTTTAGAACTGTATTCAACGGCGAAAACAGAAATTCTAATAATAATTTTGAAAAGAAATACAAATATATGTTTAGAAATGTACCTTTTTACGTGAATACTAGGTTATTGTACTCTTTTGATAGGTTGCTTCCTCTTTTGGAAGGCTTGTTAGTTGGTGGAATCATGAGTACGCATTATTTATATGTTTTGATTAAGATTTTAAATTTCGATGTTCTGCTGTTGTAAAAATATTATTACAATCAAGTTGCTTATAAGGTAATTTTAGATACATCTCAATGATAAATATTAACTTTTATAACCTGATAAAGATGGTAATTAACATGCCATAATAAGTTAAAACTGTATTCAGCTGCGAAAACAGAAATTCTGATAATGATATTCAAAAGAAATAAAAAAAATAATACACTTAAGAATTGAACCTACGACTTAAAGTAATTTGTTAAATTCCCTTTATCACCGTACTATAATTTTTTTCTTATGCAGCGGAATTCAATAGTCTATAAAAATTATTTTTTCTTTATTCGCACATCATAAATTTTCAACAAAAGTTGAATTTCCTTAGGTGACTCCGTCCGGCCTGACCACATTGGCAGCACAAATATTTTTCACATTGTCTAATGTATTAAACTTAAATCCATAGATTAATTTGCTGCTTGGGCAGAAAAAGTAAAATATTTTGTTACTTATTTTACTTTGTTCTAGTTTTGTGAATGATTAGACTTAAATTTGTTAGACTTGTTTTTTGGTTCGTTCAGATAAAATTGGCGTAAAAGAAAAACAATTTAAACAAATTTGTTACAAGAAAAAAAAAACAATTGTTATCTAAAAGTAAAGTATTTTGCTCTCCATGCGGCAAACGGATTTTTCTTACGGCACATGGATTTGCCTTCCCATTCCAACAGGCAACAGCCTCTTCTTTATATTGCACGTTACTTCCATTTCTGATTACACTTCGACAAAGAGTCTAAGACGGAGCTTAAAGCTAAAACAGTAGATATGATGTACCGTTTAAATAAACTCACTATATGGAGCTAAGTATGTACTGTTTAAACTCAATATATGGAGCTACCTTTTATACATCACAATCTCAAAATGTCCAAATAAGTTAGAAATCGACTATATAAGTTCTTATTTGAATTAGGAAAATTTCACTTATTAAAGTTATATATATAGTTATCTTTTAAATGATGTGTATACCCCCAAATGTACTATTGACCTTATAAATCTTTATAAACATTATAGGCCAGTATTTTCTATCATGTTTTAAAATTCATTGTGAAATCGAACTATGAATTCTAACTTCATTCTGATTCCAGTCATGTATACACGAATACATTTATTTTTTAAAATTATACACATACAGAAAAAGATTGATTGGGATGGCTCTTAACTCATTGATTTAAAATTTTGGATGGACCTAACACACCACCAAGTATTTAAACCACTCATCTTCTCTACTAACTTTTTTATCAATTATGGTGTGCGACTCTTTTGAGTACTCTTTATCTCTCTCTTCTTCTCTCCTCCATTGCCACTATTATCAGCAACCCCCTTAATGTTTTTGGGCTCTGAATTAATTCGGATTCGCGCTGCAAACATTCCTTAATTAAACAATGCTTTTTGCTGTTTTCCTTGCACTCTTTCCTCCTTGTGTTGGAATGAGCGTTGTTTTCGTGGTCTACATGTGTTTCCTTTGCTATGCCACAACAAATAATTCCTCTGCTCGAAACAATAATAATCAAGAATTACCAGATACAAAGCCTCCGAAAGAAAAGGGTCTATCTTCAGCACAATTGGATAAATTGCCAAAAGTTACAGGCCAAGAATTGGTGTTGGGAAATGATTGTGCTGTTTGTTTAGACGTAATTGAAAGTGAACAATTGGCTAGGTTGGTACCAGGTTGTAACCATGGGTTTCATCTTGAATGTGCAGATACTTGGCTTTCAAAACACCCTGTTTGTCCTGTTTGTAGAAGTAAGCTTGAGACTCAGTTATTTAATCCTCCTGAAAGCAATCCTTGCTGAAAGAAAAAAAACTGGATTTTGTTTCTTACCTATAAGGAGATTGATGGGTGGTTTTCATTCCTTCTTTTTAATTTTGGTTACAATTTTTAAGATTAAGAAACTAAGGTTTTTATGAGACGATCATGGTTCAAGCATTTTTCCTTTGTTTCTCCTTCCTTACCAATCTGAGATTAGTGATCTTGATGAGGACAAACCGGACATGGAGTTTAGATTGCAAGCTATCATTCCCTTTTTTCCTTTCCCTTAGGCCTCATGAATACAAGATCCACTAATTTAGATTCGCCTTTGGGTAGGACGAGGCTACCCTATAATAAGGGTGGTCTTGTCGGAAAATGTTATGTTTTAGAGGTATACAATATATATTGAATGTGTTAGAATTTTTTTTTACTTCTTTCAACTTTAAACACCATAGAAAAATTTTCGATTTCGTCACTGGATAGGCTCGCTGAGAATGGTTTATACACTTGTCTTTACTTCCAAAACGAGTATTGTTTTTTTTAATATTATCATCCAAGCAGAGTGCCGGTATATTGATAATTAGAAACCTCAAAGAAAAAGTAGATCAAAGAAGGACAAACCTTACGTTAAGTAGAAATGAATTTCAATCTTCTTATCACATTCCAACTGGTAAATAACGTTCCATTTGCACAAGTAGGATTAAGAATTTTGTTTCAAATTAAAAAGACGTCTCATCACTAACAGAAAATGAAATATAGCTTGTAAATTGTTAGGGCCGTTGAATTCGTGAGATGTTCGCTAAGAGAGCTAGTATTAACAGGTTTATTAAACTGGTTAGTGCCAGTTGATTATTGCCCTTAATTAATTTTCTGGCCACATGCCCGACAGTACTATGTCTCGAGCTTTAGTGAAGCTTTGTGATCTGACGGGTACAATCAAATGATTAAGGCTTGAACGAAAAATATAAGAGAACAAAAGGAATTAAAGAAGATGGGAGAGTGTTTAACAACATTATATATCGCCTAGTTAGATATATTTGGCTTGAATTTAATTTTTTAATATTATTTTTTAACTTTTTTACAGTTTCAAATTAAAAGTGAATATGACTTATCCTTAACAACGAGAAAACCGACTAAAAGGTTATTCCACATCGATTCTTGTTATCAATTTACAAATTTCTGATCATTTACAAATTTCAATTGTTATAAGCGCAGAGTGGTATTGTCATAAATTTGAAAGTTAAAATTTATGTACATGATTGGTCCATATTTATACGTAACGTAACTTTAAAAAGGTAAAATAGAGGTAATTTCGACACGTGGTCGAGAGGGACGATGTGATAGACGTGAAACAATTGACTTGAATTGATTATTTGGAAGAGTTTGATTTGGTAGTTTCCTGAGGATGGATGCTTAGCCAGCAAATATCTAGTGTCTTATCTACCTCCATTGATTTGCCCCGGTCTTTGAACATCTTTGTTACCGACATCTGATAAATAGTTCCGGCATTCTTTAGTCCAAAAAGGCATGACCAATAGCAATATGTTTTTTGGTGGGTGATGAATATGATTTTTTCCTGATCTTCTTCTTCCACGAGGATTTGATTATAGTCTGAGTAAGCATCCAAGAAACTTAATAGCTCATGCCCGGCCGTTGCGTCGATGAGTTGGTCGATATGTGGCAACGAGAATGAATTCTCCGGGCATGCTTTGTTCAAATCTCTGAAATCCACGCACATCCCCATTTCCCATTATTCGTTTTGACCATCACTACGTTGGCGAACCACTTGGGGTACTTAGATTCCCTGATGGAACCATTTTCTAAACAGTTTTTCTACCTCCTCGCGCACTGCCTCATTAATTATGGAGTTGAATTTATGTCTAACATGTCTCACTAGGGGTGGAATGGGTCGACGTTTAATTTTTGCGTGGCTATTTTCTTTGGGATGCCCGGCATATCTGCATGGCTGAAAGCAAACAAATATGTGTTAATTGTTAAGAATTGACTGAATTTGCCTGGTTTCCGAAGCTTGCAGCCGATATAGACCTTCTTACTGTGGTCGTTGAGGTCCAATTGAATGGGGTCAAGGTCTTCTATGGTCGACTGAGTGGCTTCGACCGTGTCAGGGCCCTTGATGATTCTTTCTCATCTTGCTCCGACCTCGACCCTGTTGATTGCTATACCTCTTTTTCTTTGTCTTTTCTCTGTTGGGTGGCCATGTTGTTTAAGGCAATGCGGTAGCATTCTCGTGATGTGCACTGCTCTCCGCGTATGCTGAAAATCCCCCATGGAGTTGGGAATTTAATTACTTGGTATAAGCTGGAGGAGACGACTTTCATGGGATGTATCCATGGCTTTCCCACTATGGCGTTGTACGCAATGTCACGACCCAAAATCTACTAAAGATCGTGATGGCGCCTAACGCCACCGTCTGGAAAGCCAACAATGATTGATCAACTTAATTACTCATTTTATTACATTGAAATCATAATTTGCATTAAATAAATAGTATAAAAGTTGGTACTCATGCAAAACCCATGATTTTATTTATTAATTCCTGTAAGAAAATATAATTTTCAAGGTGAGATGTTAACAATTACATGAACTACAATAATGAACAACCAGTAGGAACCCCCAAAACTCGGTGTCACAAGTGCATGAGCATCTACTAAGGAGTATAATATTAATATAACAACCATATGGAATAAAAGTTAGACGGGAAAAATAAATAACTATGATGGAGACTCTATATGTTACGGATCGTAACAAGAAAATGCAGCTAACCGTAAAGTCCCTGCAAAAGCCGCACATCTGCACTTAGAGGACCACCGAAAACATATATATACATGCACAATAAGTGCAACAAGTGTAGCATGAGTACAAAAATCAATGCGTACCTAGTAAGTATCTAGCCTAACCCTAGAGAAGTAGTGCCGAGGGGTCGACATCGACACTTACTAGTGGTCCAGTAAGACAGATACAATAGAAGTAAACAGATGTGAGGCATAGTAAATAAACGTAATAAACAAGTATAAATATGTGGCACAATCCTCCTCTTAACAATAAACTCAAGCTCCCAATTAGTAGTTACCTCCTCAACTGGAGCATATGTATATAATGGACCTTACCAGATAGGTCGCCACAGTTCGAATCAGGAAGACTCACAGATACACTGGTTTTTTGTCGAATATTACGCACGATTCCATAACAGTATTTTATATAAATACCGAGGCGTACGGTCCGATATGTGCACTGCCGAAGGTCGAACAACACGAACCAGAGATACATATATTATATTGCCGAGGCGAATGGCCTGCTCCCATGAGAGTGTGATAAATGTTCATGTCGAGGCAAACGGCCCAATCCCATCATAATGTGCGCATTGTCGAGAGTCAAACGGCACGAACTATAGATGTATCTTATTATACTGCTGAGGCAAACGACCCGATCCCATTAGAATAAGAAGATTTAATTGGTCCTTGACCCCACTCGCGAATAAACGTGTGAGTTATAGATTTTAAGCAAAACCTTTCGAGGAAAATGCATAGCACGGGAGAAATTAGTAAGAGGAGTACCATTATTCCGCGACTAATCATGAAGCCCGTTACATCTCTACAATAGCAAGTATATCACTCTGCACAAGTCTAGTCTCAAGTTGTAACGTAAGATAAAGGAATTTAATAAGCAAGGGGCAGCTCAAATAGTACAGTTATAGCATGGCGGGAACCTAAGTCTACCCGAACATAACATAAATCTAGCTATGTACGGACTCTCGTCACCTCGTGCGTACGTAGCCCCCGCAACAAGTAGCGCATAACAAATACTTAACCTAGGGGTATTTTTTCCCTCACAGAGTTAGATTGGAGACTTACATCCCTCTAAAGTTCTATAATTGGCTCCAAAGCCTCTATAGCACCGCAAACTGATGCACGTCGATCCAAAACAAGTCAAACAATGTGTAGATCCATAAATATATACTATATTACCCATAATTAATCAATTTATGACAATTCTCAACTTTACTCGAAAAGTCAATAAAGTCAATTCTCGGGCCCACACGCCTGGATTTCGAATATTTTCGAAGATAAACCTTACCCTTAACATCACGAACTCAAATATATAACTTATTCCTAATTCTATTTCAAAACCTATGGTCAAAATAAAAAATTATCAAATTTCTAGGTTTCATCAAACATCCCACAATTACTACAATTTTTCATGTTTAAATCCATATAGAATCCATGAAATTAACTTACAACAAGTGAAAAATTACTTACCTTGTGTTGCATGATGAAAACCTCCTCAAATTAGCTCCCGAGATTCGGCCATCCAAGTGGAAAATGAGAGGAATGAGAGCTAAGTCTCGACTTTAAAGAACCCTTCTGCCTAGCCGAAATCTCGTATCTTCGAAGCCAAAAGGCGCTTCTACAGCTACAAATCCACTTCTACGGAAGGCACTGGAGGCTGCCCCCTTCGCACTTGCAGACAAGGTCCCTCTCCTGTGACATCGCAGGTGCGACAGTCCCCCTCGCTTATGTGCTTGATTCCGCTCCTGTGCTCAAGGACGCCGTATCTGCGCCATCGCAGATGCGAAAATGGTTTCGCACCTACGGCCACTGCCCACCTTGCCCAGAACTGCTTGTGCGACCTTCTTGGCCACCAGATATTGCATAAGGCTAAATTCTCACTCTAATTCAATTCGAATCAAACCCGAGGCCCACGGGACCCCATCCAAACACACCAACGCATACCAAAACATTACACGATCTTAGTTGAAGCCTCAAATCATGACAAACAACATCAAAACTATGGATCGACGATCAAAACCCTTCTTTAAACTTTCAGACCTTTAAACTTCGACGAACGTGTCCGAACCATTTTATACATTCTGGAATGACGCCAAACTTTGTGAGCAAGTCGCAAATCACGATACGAGCCTATTCCAAGGCTTAAACAGACATCGATAACATCAAAATCCACTTCAAACCAAACTTATGAATTCTAAACTTTCAAAAATGCCAACTTTATACAATAAGCGCCGAAATGCTTCCTGACCAAACGATACTCAACCCAAACATACACCCAAGTCCGAAATTACCATACGAACCTATTGGGACCTTCAAATCCCGATTCCGAGATCGTTTACTCAAAAGTCAAACCTTAGTCAATTCTTCCAACTTAAAGATTCCGAAATTAGAATTTTTTTCCCAAATCAACTCTGACCTTCCCGAAATTCAATTCCTACCACACGTACAAGTCATAATACCTGAAGTGAAGCTACTCAAGGCCTCAAACCGCCGGACGACATGCTAGAGCCTAAAACGATCGACCGAGTCGTTACATTCTCCACCACTTAAACATACGTTCATCCTCAAACGTGCTAAGAACTGCTTCGGAGTTGCCCCAAAAATCATTGTTCAACACCTTGTGCACCTACCCGTTCCACCACAACTCACTTGGGCACATTAGCTCGAGCCAGACTGAATTTCTCTACAAGACCTGATTCTAACATACGAACATCGTATCAGTCACTACACACTGTACCAAAACATGATCATGCAACTATGTTGGCATCACACAATGCGTCGCGTAACTCATTTGCCCAATGCAACCTCCTCAAAGCACAACAGCTGAAATTTCACTGACCCGAAGCCCCTCATTTGTCCAATGCAACCTCCTCCAAGCACAACAACTTAAATTTCACTGACCCGAAGCCCGTAGTATACCTCATAACACATATAAACCATGTTCCAACTCTCGCGATACTACCACAATGGAAGAGATGTGTAGAAACTCATAACCACCTAACCAAATCAATAAATCATGGAGTCTCTCCTCCTTACAGGAACCATTACCTCATTCTGAACCGAATAACGATATTTGCTCTTTAATATACCCTTCATAACTCCGGTGGCACTGATCCCAGGTCCAATAAACTCGTCTCGCCCAATATAAGCTGCTCAGGCAATAAGCCGTCTCAAACGCTGCCAAAAAATCTCATATGATTCCATCAATGCATTGACAAGCCACAACTTGAATATGACAAATAAAGATGAATGCACTCTGGAAAAGAACTACCCAGCTCGCGTAATGAATAAAATGGCTGAACAAATGCTATGAACCCTCCTGAGAGAATGAGAACAAAATACACAGTAATAGATATAGGGAACCATACTCAATATCTCACTGTTGCGACGTGCAACCCGATTCACACATGATACTGTTGCAGTGTGCAACCCGATCCAAATAACATACCCGTGGTGGCGTGCCACCAGATCCACACTAACTAATAAATAAGGAAATACACATCAAGCCATAATGCTTATACCTACGAAATACCGAATATCGTCCACAAGCACGCCAAGTGCAAAAATATAACTCTCGGGAGACGGTTAGCGCAATACGCCACAAAACCCAAGAACAACTAATGTGTGATAAATGACCTGCATCTCGAGAGACATCCTGCTCATATGACACCACAAGCTACATGGGACCACAACACATGTGCAAATAATCAAGCTGTCTAAATCCGAAACTACACAATCAAAGGAATAGAGCACTTTCCAGGCATAAACTCTTACATTAACGATAGTACCATAATCTTCATGCTTGGTTTCAATCTTTAACAATTAAGTGACTAACATGTCACACTTATACAAATCTCCACGTGGGGTGCGCTCCCACGACCTTCCGCACCGGGTAGCAAAGTTTGAACCTCCATACCACCAACCGTACTAATCTACAAAGCAATTCAAGAACCCGCAAATCAATACATAATGCTCCTTCCACAGAACACCATTCTCACGCGACACTAGGATAATGTCAGCTTACTCTGAACATCTAAATTCTTTCCGGCTCATACGAGCTCGTGACATTCTTGTCATAACCGAACCGCAACCTTGATCCTCAACTTTCAATTTCCCATGTTGCTCACTGCACCTATCATGTTGCTACGCGAGAATATAAGAATTCATCATAACCCCTAAACTACTAGTAGAATAATCACTTCATTGGCTAGAAACCCTTCACTTAGCTCATATCAGAAGAACCAATGCAACACACAACTGAATTCCCAAATCGCAGAAAAATACAAACCTCAAGTCGTGATCTAAACCGCCATGACTCTTCCGGAATTCATTTACATTGCAAGTCTATTGAATCAAATACCTCCCAAATCAATCAAGTCGTGGTAGCTGTCGAGCCCGCACATACAACCACAAACCACATGTATAACTTCACACGCTGAAGGAACTGATCATTGCCACAAGCACGTTGATTTAAACAATTACCAACCGACCCAACTTCCTCCAATTTACTCTTGACCTGCCTTACGAATAATAATAGTTCCATTCAAAAATGTAGCAAAACTCGATCAACACTCATCCTGAGTGACCCAAATCACGATATTACATTATCTCAATACCCACTGCAAAAAATTGATCTTTCACCGCACAACGGACCCAAAATTCTTAGACACCGCGCTTACATCCTTGAACCCATTAGAACCACTATTGGGAGACTCTGACCTGGTCCCGAGTTTAATCAAACTCCAACACTCTGTTATCACATGAACACTCCCAAAGAAGCAACCGGATGAATTCATTTCCTTGTACATCACATCTACAATAAGCATAAACTCTGAGTCTTCCTAAAACCTGAACATGAACTGATGTTTTCTTTTTCTTAGTCATAATAACCCACAAATGCACCGATAAACAGAAACCGCACAAGCAGACAACTACACGATCTAATCGTAAACAGCTCCCTCACTTAGCTTTAAGCTGCCATCATATAGTGTAGAGCCCACAACGATTCCTCCTTCTCAATTACCATGATCTTGCACGCTAACACATCAAATTTCTCGAAGTCTTCCGAATTATCAACCACGATCGCATACTCGACCTTCTGTTGGGTAGCAGGTAGAACTCTTCGTAGAAATCTCATCAAAATCACGCAACCGTTAACATATTTACCGGAGATAACCCACCTGTGATATTTCATGCCGACATCTTCCAACGACGCTGCACCGGGTACAACTACTACAAGTTCAGTAAACCCTTCTGAGCTCATGCTCTTCCACCAGCTGTACAAGTCTGTTCCTTCCCCATTGACATTAACCGAAAGTCTAACAATACCTTCCAAACTTAAAGTCATGTTGCATTCGAAACGATAATCAAATCTTCACACCCCTATTCATTTCAAGCAAACTCCTTTCTGCCATATTCAATCTTCCTCCGTACAGTAACCACCATTCCAAATATAATCCGTGGACCTAGTCACTTTCCACCATGCCTCCCAAATCGGTCTAAACTTCCCCAAGGTAAGTGGCTATCCTACCACAGAATCCATATGCTATTCTGCCACTCCCACTTCGGTCAAACCATCTCCTTTAAACAACTTCTCGACCTCCGCTTTTTATACTTGACCTGCTAGTAATTCAACTACCGCGAGACAGATCCAGACATGTCCTTCCTCATACTTTGTTGCCCAAATGTTGCCTCAAATCAAATCCATACATATAGCACCGGAACTAATGAATTGCTACCAACTCCCTCTTACTCAAGCCATCAACATTAGAAATACCAATTCGATTATGAACCGCTACACTCTACTATATCTGACAACCTTTCCTCAGACACCATATCACAACAACATACCCCGAAGGCAAAATCAAAGAAGGTCATAGCACCGGGGAACCCTAATGTGTTCGAACAAGGACGATGACACCACATCACATATGAGAATTCCACCACGCTCGAAAATATCAAGTCTCGTTACTCCATCAACCAAAGCCTGAACATATATAGCCAGATTGCCTTTCCTCCACTGAAAGTAAATGCTGAACCTCTAAATCATGCAATAAGAAATCCTTATTTCATGTCATTCACTACCTTGACATATAAACAAGCATCTTACCATTACATCAATACTGTGTGATAATGACGCATGAGCGTCATAGCAATCTGTGCATAGCCTCAAAACCATCGGAAATACAACTACTAAGCTAAAATAACAGAACATCCTTTCGCAAGGTGACGATAATAACCTACCCAAACATGCAAGGAAATACATCCTGCACCACGTCTCTAGTACCACTACAACTTTTCGATGCCCAATTGATAACAAGTGTTTCACGTCGCATAAGATTGATTAGGAAGGAAATAAATTCACGAGCCTCAAAGGAATCAAATCGCACGAAGAGGAATCAAGAAGGAAAGTGCTCCTCATAACCCTGTAGCCTCTCGAAAATAAGTACAAACGTCTCCGTACCAATATTCAAGACTATACTAGTCTTGCTCGTGACTCGGGAGATCTAAGTGAACCTAACGCTCTGACACCAAGCTATCACAACCCAAAATCCACTAAAGGTCGTGATGGTGCCTAACATCGCCGTCAGGCAAGCCAACGGTGATTGATCAACTCAATTACTCATTTTATTACATTGAAATCATAATTTTCATTAATTAAAGAGTATAAAAGCTGGTACTTGTGCAAAACCGATGATTTTATTTTCGAATTCATGTAAGAAAATATAATTTTCAAGGTGAAATGTTAACAATTACATGAACTACAATAATGAACAACCTGTAGGAACCCCCAAAACCGGTGTCACAAGTGCATAAGCATCCACTAAGGAGTATATAATAATACAACAACCATCTGGAATACAAGTTAGACAGGGAAAATAAATAACTATATCGGAGACTCTGTATGCTACGGATCGTAACAAGGAAATGCAGCTAACCGTAAATTCCCCGCAAAAGTCGCGCCTCTGCACCCAAAGGATCACCGGAAACATAAATATACATGCACAATAAGTGCAACAAGTGTAGCATGAGTACGTAAATCAATGCGTACCTAGTAAGTATCTAACCTAACCCTAGAGAAGTAGTGACGAGGGGTCGACATCGACACTTACTAGTGGTCCAGTAAGATAGATACAGTAGAAGTAAACATATGTGAGGCAGAGTAAATAAACGAAATAAACAAGTATAAATATGTGGTGCAATCATCCTCTCAACAATAAACTTAAGCTCTCAATTAGTAGTTATCTCCTCAATCGGAGCATATGTATATAATGTACCTTACCAGAT
Organism: Nicotiana tabacum; assembly: GCF_000715075.1. Taxonomy (NCBI): domain Eukaryota; kingdom Viridiplantae; phylum Streptophyta; class Magnoliopsida; order Solanales; family Solanaceae; genus Nicotiana; species Nicotiana tabacum. Next base: position 94,672,385 of record NC_134094.1, read on the forward strand.
AGGTCGCTACAGTTCGAATCAGGAAGACTCACAGATACACTGGTTTTTTGTTGAATATTACGCATGATTCCATAAGAGTATTTTATAGAAATGTCGAAGCGTACGGCCCGATCCCATCATAATATGTGCATTGCCGAGCGTCGAACGATACGAACCATAGATACATCTATTATATTACCGAGGCGAATGGCCTGCTCCCATGAGGGTGATACATAATCTTGCTGAGGCAAACAGCCTACTCCCATCATAATATGTGTAATGCCGAGGGTTGAATGACACGAACCATAGATGTATCTATTATACTACCGAGGCGAATGATCCGATCCCATTAGAATAAGAAACTTTAACTGGTCCTTGACCCCATTCACGAATAAACTTGTGAGTTATAAATTTAAAGGAAAACCTTTTAGGAAAACGCATAGCACGAGAGAAATTCGTAAAAGGAGTACAATTATTCCGCTGCTAATCATGAAACCCGTCAAATCTCTACAATAGCAAGTCTATCACTCTACGCAAATCTAGTCTCAATTTGTAATGTAAGATAAAGGAATTTAATATGCAATGGGCAGATCAAATAGTACAGTTATAGGGCGGGAACCTAAGTCTATCCGGACACAACATGAATCTAGCTACGAATGGACTATCGTCACCTCGTGCGTATATAGCCCCCACAACAAATAGCACATAATAAATACTTAACCTAGGGGTAGTTTCCCCCACACAGAGTTAGACGGGAGACTTACCTCTCTTCGAAGTTCCATAACCGACTCCAAAGCCTCTATAGCACCACAAACCGATGCCCGTCATTCCAAAACTAGTCAAACTATATGCAAATCCATAAATATATACTCTATTACCTATAAGTAATCAATTTATAATAATTCCCAACTCCGCTCGAAAAGTCAATAAAGTCAACCCCCAGGCACATGCGCCCGAATTCAAATATTTTTGAAGATAAACCTGACCCACAACATCACGAACTCAAATATATAACTTATTACTAATTCCATTTCCAAAACCATGGTCAAAATCCAAAATTACCATATTTCTAGGTTCAAAAATCCCACAATTACTACAATTATTTATGTTTAAATCCATATAGAATCCATGAAATGAACTTACAACAAGTGGGAAATTACTTACTTTGTGTTGCATGATGAAAACTTCCTCAAAATAGCTCCCCAAATTAGGCCATCCAAGTGGAAAATGGGAGAAATGAGAGCTAAGTCTCTATTTTAAAGAACCATTCTGCCCAGCCAAAATATCGCATCTGCGAAGCCAAAAACCGCTTCTGCGGAAAAACTCCGCTTCTGTGAAAAGCAATGGAGGCAGCCCCCTTCGCACCTGCCGACAAGGTCTCGTTCTTGCAACATCACAGGTGCGGCAGTCACCCTCGCTTCTGCGCTCGATTCCGCTCCTGCGCTCAAGGATGCCGCAGTTAAGACATCGTAGATGCGAAAATGGTCTTGCACCTGCGGCCACTGCCTAGCTCGCCTAGAACCGCTTCTGCAACCTCCTTGGCCACTTCTGCAGCTCCGCACCTGCGGCCAAAAACATCGCAGGTGCGGTTACACTATATGTGCTGCCACCAAAAATTGCATAAGGCCAAATTCTCACTTTGATTCAATCTGAATCAAATCCGAGGCCTCTGAGACCCCATCCAAACACACAAACGCATCCTGAAACATGACACGAACTTATTCAAAGCCTCAAATCATGGAAAACAATATCAAAACTACGGATCGGCGATCAAAACCCTTATTTAAACTTTCAAACCTTTAAACTTCGATGAACGTGTTCGAACCACATCAAAACATTCCGGAATGATGCCAAACTTTGCACGCAAGTCACAACTCATGATACGAACCTATTCCAAGGCTCGGAACCCCAAACAGACATAGATAACATCAAAATCCACTTAAAACAAACTTATGAAATTCTAAACTTTCAAAAATGGTAACTTTCTACAATAAACACCGAAATGCTTCCGGACCACCCGATACTCAACTCGAACATACGTCCAAGTCCAAAATTACCATACGAACCTGTTGGGACCTTTAAATCCTAATTCCGTGGTCATTTACTCAAAAGTCAAACCTTAGTCTATTCTTCCAAATTAAAGCTTCCGAAATTAGAATTGTCTTTCCAAATCAACTCTGAACTTCCCAAAATTCAATTCCGACCATACGTACAAGTTATAATACCTGAAGTGAAGCTAATCAAGTCCTCAAACTGCCAGACAATTTGCTAGAGTCCAAAACGATCGATCGGGTCATTACACGCAGTATCCTGGTCCATGATGTGGAATATTGTCTCTAGAGTTATGCTGTCGGCCAAAACGGGGAGTGTAATTTCCCCGGATGTCTGCTCAACTACATTGTTAAAATCAGTTAGTGTGATGCAGTGCGACACTATCTTATCTATGAGTCTCATTTGGGTAGGTACTCTAGGAAGGATAATGCATGCGCCGCTCCCATAATTTACCATAATGCGTTTAACATCGGTATCTAAAATTTGTAAAGTAATAAGGAGGGCATCATTATGAGGAAAAGTCAAATCGTTGGCATTCGACTTGTCGAAGATGACACTTTCTTCGAGTTCGTCGTTCCAGTCGCGGGTGATAGATCGCTTAAATTTGTGGGTAGTGGTGAACTTCACGCTATTGATAGAGGCATCATCGCCGCCGCCGATAATCATGCTGATTGGTGTGAGCCGGTGAAGGCGGCTTTGGCGGTCCTTGGTGTTCGCGTCCTCTAGCGAAATTGTCTCTTCCCCTGTTACTTAGCAACTCTTTGGGTATTTTTGTCGCAACATGTTTACGACTTCTTGCCTGAGGGTCATGCAATCCTCGATTTTGTGCCCTCGTTCCTAGTGAAAATTACAGAGAGTGTCGGACTTTTTGGTGTCGGGTCCGATCTCATATTCAGCGGCCATTTCACTTTCGGTCTACGCTACTCGAGGGCATAGACTATGTCTGTAGGTGACACACAAAAATTGTGAGTAGATAATAAGGGAGTCATACCTCTTTTGCTCTGATGAGTTCTTGTCCTTGGTCTGAATTGGCCTTCTTCGTGGCCGGGGGGGGGAGGGGGGAGGCAGCGTCGGCCGTCCTGATATACGGTTGATGTCGTTCCCTGTTAGGTCGCAAAATTGGATGATCTCTTCTGGCGCTGTCTCTTCGATCCTTTCTAAATCCATCTTATATTAAGATTAGTCGGTGAGTTGGCCCATTGAGGCCGTCCTCATCTACAAGGACCTCGGTACAATAAGCATTGTAGATTTTGTCCCAAGTGGTTAGGGAATATTTTATTAGTCGACTCAATAGTTTTCTAGTTGCTCTCGAACCATCTCTACTCAGCCCGTTATGAAAGGCTGCGACCGTCATCCCTTCAGATACGTTTGGTAGAGTCACCCTTACTCGGTTGAACCGGGCGAGGAACTCCCTTAGACCCTCTCCCAAGGACTGTGTGATGGCAAATATGTCGTTTACTCTCCCCTCGGCCTTCTTGGCTCCGGCAGGGGAGGTTACAAATTAGTCAACCATTTCTTTGAATGTTTCTATGGAGCGGGCTGGTAACTATGAATACCACGTCAATGCTCCTCCTGTGAGGGTTTCGCCGAACTTTTTCAGCAAAATGGAGAACACTTGTTCTTTGGCGAGGTCGTTGCCTTTCACGACGATGACATAATGAGTCATGTGATCTTTAGAATCGGTCGTGCCGTCGTATATCCTAATGTAGGGCGGCATTTTGAAAGACTTGGATATGGCATACGGGGATGCATCATCACTGCACGGTTGCTCGACGAACCGGTCGGCGTCCCTTTACGGCAGCAACTTAGGGGCGCCCAATATCTTATCAACCCGTTCTTGGTGTTCTTTTATCTGGTCTCGAAGCACCTTATTTTTATTTTCTATTTCCTTTTTAGAATGGCGGCTAGGGTGTTGTCACCTGCACTATCAATGACATTGTGAGTTATACATGTAGCTTGAGGGAGGGGTTGGTTGCAATGCTCGCCTGTTTGCTGTATTGTGCAAGTCTTTGTGGTTTCTACAGTTGTGCCTGGAGCGGGTTTGTTAAGGACACTTGTTAGTGTGTCAGTTAGCCATGCCTCGAGCAGTTTTTTCACAGCTGGAGGTATCCCTTCCTCTACAGACATGGAGGCCCCTTTACTACGGGGTTTTATTATGCTGCAGTGTGGGGGCGGTGACCCATCTCATCTAGGGGACGCGTAGGGCGTCATGTCCTCACATGCCGTTTCACAGCTTTCATTGATGACATTCATGAGGTTGGTTGGGAGGTCCCTTGTTATCCTCGTCCTTTCTTTTCGGTTACCTGCCATGTAAGATTTTGTATACACAAAGAAAGAAGGTCTTGGGTTTTCTTTTTTGACGTTAGTGACCTATGCTAGTTGTAGATCTAGAGGAAACAAAAAGTTTAACTAAGAAATTCTCACAGACGGCGCTAAATTGTTTGACAAAAAAAATATAGATCTTGGTTCAAATAATTAAATCTATGTGAATAAGGGTTAATCTCAGCTAAGAATAATATCCTTAGATATGGTTGTTAAAAAATAGTAAATATCATGTGGAACTAGTCGGACAGTGGCAATAATATGTAATAAATATTGTAGAAAACAAGAGCAATAATACAACATTCAATAATAATGAACAACACTAAATGGCATTTAAGTAAATAGGAGGAATGATTCACCAAATAAAGGATGGAATAGGTGGATGTTCCTCCTAATAATGATGAATGATAGACAAATCCTTGAATATTCTAGTTATTCTTGGATCTGATGGAAAAGTATAGATAAGAATCTTAGTAAAAAATGTGGTATTTGTATCTTAGCAATAGAGACGAATCTTTTAGTCAAAGTGTGTTCTTTACAAAATAAATATCACGTGCCCCTATCATTGTTTCTTTTTCTATTGATATGAGACATGTTTCTAAAAAACCCTAATAGTACAAGTGCAGAGAATATTCTCTTTAATATCCTATCTTGAAAACTAGTTGTTACAGCTTTGTCGACGGTACTCGACCTCGACCTCGTCCCTTGTTGGCACCTCGACTATGGCTCTTGTTGACTCTTCAACCATAGACTTTGCTGCTTCTTGGGCCATCGCGACAAACGACGATTTGGGAACTCTTCTCTTAGTATTATCTTGGTTTAAATATTCTAAAGACAGATTTTGACCCATATATGTATTTTTTTCTTTATCTTTCTGTTCAAAGGGTCAAATTAATAGCTAAAAATATTGATAAAGAGTCATAAAATTGATCCCGTTATACATACAGATGCCTTTTCTCGTGTGAAAAAAAACCAATGGATCATATTAATAAAAGAAAAAGACACGTAGAATTTTCTGCATGATAGTACATAACTGCATAATTGATCTGACGAAAAAGATTTCATTCACGTATATCTATCAAACTACAATGGTATCTCTCTCACATTAATACGGTGAGCAAAATTATCTTCCTAAGCTAAGCCATTTTTCAGATTTGGCAACTTAATATTGGAATACGTCTTTGTTAAGGATATATAAATTTATGGCTAAAATTCTTTTCTTTTTTTTTTCTCTCAAGGAAGGTTAACCGATTAGGTGTGCTACTTTAATATCTATTTTGGCTGCATTTACTTTTCTTTACTGAAAAGAAAACGAAAGAGGAAAAGCAATACTTCATTGCGCCAACTATTGAAATTAATAGTTGCAGAGGGGTGTGGGGAAGAGAAGATTGTGATGTCCCTCTACAAGTCACAAGACACATTAACTCACAAGAATCAAGATTTTCAAGCTTTAAACCACAACACCTACCTTTCCTACTTGTAAATCAATAGGTCAAAGATAGTATAAGACTAGATTACGAATAGGAGCAGCCTCGTTATGATGGAGCGGAGCTAGAAGGTTACCTACAGATTTGGCGGACCGACTTGGTCCAAATTCTATATTTATTTTAATAACTCATTAAATATGTATAAAAATTAATTTTAGAACTGAGTTATTTAAAACACGCAACCGCTATTACCTAAATTTTAAAACTTTTAAAGTTTAAATCCCTGACTTCGCCTCTATGGCCTCATTTATGTATGCAAGCTAGAGACTAAAGCTATCTAGACATGTCTTTTACGACTCACAACCACAAGTGAGAATTCATATGAGCCTCTTGAATTATCAACTCCTAATCAAATTAAATGCCAATGTCCTAGAGCTACATGGTTATAATATTCAATACCTATCCATCGGGAAATGAAGTTTTTGATCGAAATATAAATCAAATGCGTGGGAGAACCCTTTAACTAGTAAAGAGATGCTAGAACGAATCACATTTCTACCAAATTATATATAGCGTTCCAATTAGATTATTGTATACATATACACCTTTTGTCGAACAGATGAATTGTGATAATATATTGGCCTGAATTCGACTGCTATGGATTAGGAGAAGTGGAGAAGCAATATAAAAATAGTCACGTAGAATACAATGGAATATATACTAAAAATGGATTCAAATAAAGAAGCCAATCAGAAAAACCAAAGAGGAAAAAGAAAGAATAGAGCAGACAGGTAAAGAGAAGTTGGTGGCTGTCAGTGTTAAGAATGCGTCTCTTGAAGGTCAAGGAACAGTACAAAATAACTCTTTAACATCCATAACGTACTGACACATCACTAAGTTTTAGGCAATTCTCTCTTTTTTTGCATTTTTTAAAAATATTTATGCATCAATAATGTAAAATTATTTTTATAATCAAAACTACGAAGTGAAATTCATATGGATTTAGAAGAGCCTTGTTGTATCTGTGTCACACAAGAGTGAGTTGCTCTAGTGGTGAGCATCCTCCACTTCCAACCAAAAAATTATGAGTTCGAGTCACCCCAAGAGCAAGGTGTGGAGTTCTTGGAGGGAGAGAGCGGAGGGTCTATCGGAAACAGCCTCTCTATCCCAGGGTAGGGGTAAGGTCTACGTACACATTACCCTCCCCAAACCCCACTAGTGAGATTATATTGAATTGTTGTTGTTGTTGTATCTGTGTACAAATTAATGTTTGTTGAAAAATAAATACCTTTGGTCACTTTCATTTTATATAGGTTTTCCTTAGTATACTTTATTTACCTCAACCTGGCGAAGCACATCACCAAAAAGTATCCTTTTTTATTTTCAATCAAGAAAAATTCCTCCACGTGAATTTAATAATAATAATAATAATAATAATAATAATAATAATAATAATAATAATAATAATAATAATAATAATAATAATAATAATAATAATAATAATAATAATAATAAAAGAAATGCGGAAGACGAAATCTGATAATTTATACCCTATATTAAAAAATATATTTTTTTATGCAATATTAATGATTCGTACAGTGCTTGAGCTTGATTGAGTTTATTTTATATGTAGGAACATATTAATATGAAGTGGAGAAAAATTACACGAAATAATACATAGAAGCTACAAAAAAGAGCATAAAAAAAGACACTGCAAGGCATTGAAAAGTCACAAGGCCATAAAAACTCACGGCCTTAGACAACGCAAGGCACTATCCAGTGCTCCAAGATTGACGCCCCTGATGGCGCAAGGCGGAGTGCAATTGGCGCATCTGGTGCCATCTGTCACTGAAATATTGGGGCCCCAGACAGTGCCCTAGCATTGACGAGTCTTTCCAAGCAGTTTTGAGTCCCAGTCAGTTTTGAACTTGGTTATTTCGGCCTGGATTCTACCCTAACATATAAATAACTCCTAAACTTAGTTTTTAGAGAGTTAGACATTATTTGGGAGGCGAAAGACGACTGGAACAATTGCAAACACTGGATCACACGAGTTCTTCTTCCGTTCTTCCTTAGTCCATAGATTAATACTTTCAATTGTATACGTGATTATTAGCATGATTATGAGTAGCTAAATTTCATTGTAGGGTTTTGATAGAACCTATTATAAGATAAATTCTTGTTACGTTTTATATAATTGAGTCGTTGGTTTTCTCTACTTGCTCAACTACGTGCTTATTTCAGTTGATTGAATGACCATCGATTGACTATGCCTATTTATTATGTATTGCTTGTGAAATGGTACATATTTAGGTGGTTGTTAAATAATCTTCTAACATATGTGAGGAATCAATACGGTGGGTTTAGGAATAACAATACTTTAATGTGGTCACAGTAAGCGGTAAGATAATGTCAGTTAGCGTAGTTCGGGAGAATATGTCTACTAAATTATTGTAATTGCTCGGGAAAGAATTATGACACATGAAGTGCTCACGATCAATAAAGAACACTTACACGAAATTATAGGAGACATAGCGGGAAGGATTCTGAAAATTGGAAAAATCATAATTCTAGGCCTCCTTAATCTTGTCTCCAATTTCATTCTTGCTAATTGATAATTTTACGGCTTTCTAGTATTTGTTAGTTAATTAGTTAGAAATAAAATCTCAATCTTTATAATTTAGAATTTTTTTTTTTAACTTGTCTTCTTAGTTCTTAGTGATAGGAACAGTTGTAGTTAGCCTTAGTTTTCTGTGGAATTCGACTCCGAACTATTAAACTCGATTATATTTTCAGCGACCGTTTATCCTTTATAGGACTAGAGTTAGGCATGATCATATACCAACACTATTAAATAATTACAAATAAATCTCTACAATAAATATTATTAATTAATAATTTGGTATGCAAATGATACTTAATTTGCTATCAGAATTAGAATATTATATTACACTGATATTTAATATAAATTACCTCCCTATTTTTAATTCTATAATAATAATAATCTGCTCTTTTTAATGCTTTTTGCTTAGTTGTTAGTCACAAACGTACAATGTCCAGTCTCCATCTTTTCCTTTTGTTTTTTGTCTTTTCCCTTTGCAACTCATTATATATCAATTAGCCTCGTTTAAACAACACCCACATGTAGTAGTTATATACTTCACAGTCACAGAGAACACCGCTAATGTTGTTATTATCCTCGTCTTCAACTGTCTGATTTGATGCTTTCATCTCAAATCATGGTCGTAGAGTAATATAGTATGTATATCCAAAATGATAATATTTTCACTTCAGTAGTATTTCATTATTTTTCATGCACTTGTATTCACTCATGATCACAATATCGCAGGTTGCGTCTCAATCACCTTATCTTCAATCAGCAAGAAACAAAAAGAAAGGTTATCGATCTCTTTTCTATTTGTTTTTCGTTTTTTGGAAAATTAAGATAAATAAATAATAAAAAAGACTTAACTTAAATAGTCGTCAACACAATCACTTAAATTAAAAATAATCGGCGGATTATAGTATATGTATAATCCATATATAATTTATATATACTAACTAGTAATAATAAACAATAAATGCGGCTGGTTATTTGCGTAACGGTAGCATAAGCAAGTAAATTAAATATTTTAGCACAAACTGAAAGCTTTCGCAATTAAGGTTGTCTTAGCGTACCAGCAAAGTCTTAATATTACTCTCTTCCAAATTGTTGGTACTATAGGAGCACAATATATGGAGAAACACAATTTTTTGGTAAAAGTTTTCCAATAAAATTTTGTTAATTCAACAGAAAAATTTGTGATGGTAGTACTTATTATAATAATTAAAAACATGCATATATTTTTTTTAAAATTCAGGAATCGAAGTCTAAATTCACACTAATTGTTAAGTGGGTTGATTCTCAATTTTTGACTATAGAAGATCAAATAAATTATGCTCTTTATTCAAGAAGGTGATAAAAAGGAAAAATCTACTATTTATCCGTAAAACGTTGCAGTAGAATTTATACGTGATTTCTAGACGAGTGAATTAATTTGATCCTGAAATAACAAGATAATTGAAGAAATATATAATAATTAGCCTTGATAGGAAGACGAAATGACAGAAATAAAGACTGATAGTGAATCCTCTGGGCGCAATAGTAATAAGAACAAGAACAGAAAATAAGAAAATAAAATTGATTAGAGTTTTGAGTAGATTGTAGTATTAGTTTGCTAGAAAATTTGTGTCCTTACAATGATAACATAACTCACTATTTATAGTTACGTCTAGGAAATGAGGTCCTAGGATCGTGCCCTTCTTTAATGTCAATTATGAGGACCATTGATGAAGATGTAACAGTGAGCATAAATGCCAAATTCCTTATAACGGGCAACGTGCTTAATGTTGTGGAATACTCTATATTAAATACTATCGGTCGAAGAGTATTTATTGCATCCTTATGAGCGTTATTCTTTCCGGTGAGAGACGGGACCGTTGCCTTCGGTTTTGGCTATCTCCCGTCTTAGGTTCCACGTGTCCCTTTTTTGGGCGACCACGTATCATAGCATATTTTACCCTATACAGATAGCCCCTCTGCTTTCCGGTGACATAACTTTGTGTCACCGGAAAGTTGGTAGAAACACTCTTTTGGCGGGAATTACTATGATCCCCTCTGAAGGCTTCTGACGGTTAATTAGACGCACGTCTCTCCGCATTTAATGCCCTGAATACGCGTCATCCCACGATTTAACAAAATTTTTACCGATTATCGAGGTAATCATGGCCATGAATTTAGCGGCCAAAACTTTTACTTATACGCATCAACCCTCTCCCCTTATACTCCATAATTTTCCATGTTTTCTAAAATCGTTCTTGTTGTTAATAAACCTTTCTTTAACTCTTTTCAAACAAAAAAGCTTTTCTTTCATCGAAATGACTTCTTATTCAAAGAACGTTAGCTCTTCAAAGGGCAAGAACAAAGTCGAGGATGCTGCTCCTCCAATGGTGAATTCCATCATTCCTAGAAGTCTTGTTAAAATAAAACACTTTGAAGAGAAATTCCCTTCGGCTCTCCCTCACACATAGATTGTTTGCAGATATCCTTCTTCCATCCGTTCTTCCAGTATTCCAGTTGTGAAGAAAGATTGCCGCTTTCATGATTTGGATATTGTTGCTACTGATCTATCGGAGCGAGTGACCTTTCCCAAGGAGGATTTTATATATTTTTACACGTATCCATTTGCTTTGGGTGCGTTCTCTTTGAGTGGAGAGCTTGACTCCGTTATTGTAGAGTTTTGCCTCCGCTATCAGGTATGTTTGGCACAAGTAAGTCCTTCTATGTGGAGGACGATTGCCTATCTTCGGCGCTTGTGCCAAGAGACAAGAGAGGAGCTATCTTTAGCTCATGTGATGAATCTTTATTCCCCCAAATTCTTCCGCGGGGGAATGATAAATTTCAACAAACGTGGCCACCGTGCTATGTTATCTAGCATGGATGATGACAACAACCGTGTGTGGATGCAACGATTTGTTGCAGTTGCCACCAATGACATCATTCCGGCAACGGCTTCATCCTTTTCGAAAGCATGGAACCGCACTCGTAAGTTCCTGGTTCAATATTTCTTTTATTAGGTAATCTTCTATACCCGTATTGATCCTTCATTTTTTGCTTATTTCAGCAACTCGATAGGTCCCATCAGCGGTTGAAGGCTTGGACCAGTGGGTCCAAAAGATCTTGGATGCCACTACGCCTGAAACCCGCACGTGGAAAGAACTAGCCCTTAAATACGGGTAGAAGGCCAAAATCCATGGTAACTCACACTCACCTTGTTTCAATTTTTTATGTGAAGAAATTGATTGACCCCTTCTATCTTTTCTCTGAAATCAAGTTTACCCAAGGACTCTATTGTTGTCCCCGAGGAGGATATTTTGGCTGATCCTGTTGACGCGGTGAGGCTGCTTTAGGAGGCACTTACTCGAACAGGTTTCTCTAGGCCTGCTTCGGGCACAAGTGTTTCTTTACAAAGTCCCCGACCGGAGAACAAACAACCAAAAAGAAGACGCTCCTCCGTGACTGAGGAAAAGAATAAGAGGGCAAAAAATGTTACCCCCGAGTTGTCTTCGGTAGTTGTGGTGACTAGCCTTCCTCCTCGGCCGGTCATAGACATTGTGATGATCGACGATAATGGAGAAGCAAGTGATGGGGAAGCTTCTCTACATAGAAGGCGACGATTCTCATCACTCAACAGAATGCTCAACCTATCGAGTTAGTGACACTATCTGAGGACGATGTCTCGGCGCTCTGGGGAGAATATGATAAGGTGGAAAATGCCAACTCCCGCTTTCGTGTCCCAGTCACCGTGCCCGATATTTTGGGGCTGAGTACCGGGTCCCTTCCGTCCTCAGCTGATGAGAAACCAACAACTAGCACTGCGTTTGCTGCAGCTGCTTCTCACTCTTCAACTCCATCAGCTTCATCTTCATCTTCACCAACACCAGCAACTTCTACATCATTTCCACCTTTATCCACTCTTCCACCAGCAACTGCTACATCATCTCCACCGGTCGCACCTAACCACGAAGAAGGTGTTCCTTTTCCCCAGTCCCTGGTTTATGGGAATTTGGGGCAAAATTATGCTGCCCCTTCTGAAGATCCACAAAGGAGGACAAATGTTACTCTTTCGGTCTCTACCTGATGCAACTAGCTATCCCGTCCGGTGTAGCTTACTAATTATTTGAAGCCTTTGGCTTCAAAGAAAGATTGAGAAATGATTCAGGCATTCTCGGGAGAGTGTTTGTTGAACAACGCCGCAGCGGTACATTCCTTTCTTCATTTGTTATTTCTTGTATTTTTGCCTGAACATATCCTGAGTTTTTCCTTTCTTGCTTTGTAGGCCAACTTTCTTGCTTTTGAGGGCCTTCAGAGGTTGATTCGTGAGAAGAAAGAAATTACCTCCACACGGGATCAGCTTTTGGCAGAGCGGGAGCAAAGTGTCACTCGCCTCTTAGAATTGGAATCCAAAGCCACTAAGGTCGTTGTATTGGAGGCTCGTTTGCAACAAAGCGAGCAAGAAGTGGACACCCTTATCCAGGAGATTGCCCCGCTGAGGGTTCAATTTGAAGAGGCTAAGGCCAAATGGATTGAAGTTCATAACGCCGTTCTTGCTGCATCCGATAGTGAGGCTGCTTCCGTTGAAAAATTGACTAACTTAGAGGCAACCTTGAACTCCAAAACTGAAGAATTTGCTGTTGCGGGGGTGAACCAATACCAGCTGTAAGAGAAGTATAGGAAAATAATCGAGCATAATAGGCTCTTTGGTTCAACTGTCTGTGACCTTGATGTTAGCCTCAAATCCGTTAGATCAGCCCAGAAAATCCTTTCTGCCAAGGCAACCCAATTCAAAGAAGAACTTAAGTGCCGAGCGTCTTCCCTCGTCGTTAAGAAAACTTATGCTATGTACAACATAAGGAGAAAAACCTTGGAAAAGGCCAAAGCTGGTACCATTGACTTTGATGCTGAAATTGCTAAAGCCCGTAAGCTTGAATTGGTTGCTAAAAACGGTCTCCCGGCAGAGCCTGCTGCTTCCGGTTCCGGTTCCAAAACTTCAAAAACTGATGAGGAAGCAGAAGACGAAGATGTTGAAGGCCGAACTAGTGAAGGCCAAAATGTTGAGCCATTGGCGGATCTATCCACTTCTCCTGGGGGTGCGGACACTTCTCTTCCTCCGGGTCGGAGATGCTGTAGTTTAGCTTTTCTTTTCTTTTTTCAATTCTTGTATCTGTGCCATTTTGGCATGTTACCAAAACATCTTTTTACTCAAGTATTTTTTGTGTCTTTCCTTCGTTTAAACATTTATGCAAGTTTTAATCTTTGCATTCTCTTCTTTTTGCTTAAGATTTTTGCGTAAGTTTTACTGTTTGCATCTTATTATGTGAAGCCTTGGGTGTAGTTTTTCCGAAAGCATTTTGATTCCGGGCTTGAATTCTTCCGAAATCAACCCTTTAACGTAAGGGTTTTTATAAGAGAGGGCCCTATTATGTTACGGTGCTCTTGAATAGGACGTCTCCTGTTTATTACGGCACTAGCATTTAAAGTACTTGTTTAAATTTCAAATGACAAAGTTAATTCATCGTTCAGACAAGAAACAAGATAAAAACAAAAGGACTTCATTTTATTCCTTCTATTTTCAAAAAGTACATAAGGATTTGTTATGCTAAAAAAAGAAATTGCCATTACTTGTGGCTAACTTGTATAACTTGTTTCTACGGGACTGGTCGTGCAGTCTCCGGTCCCGATAATACAACTATGTTTTCGGTTTTCGCTTCCAGTCGACGTGGAAGTCATTGTTGTTGTATCCTCATATCATCCCCCCAGTGTTCAAATGCGAATAATGCGAATTGGAACACTGGAAGCTTTGTACCTTCGAGGATCCCACTAATGAATTGTTAGATTATCCTTAACTCGGTAACATACTTTACTTCCCCTCAGGAATTCATGCTATCGAGCGAAGGACTATCTAACAACCCTTTAGTGGTTTATACTTATGAACGGTCGGGTAACCTTTGCTCGATAGAAAACTTAGCTTCCCAGTGGGAATTTTGCTATAGAGCAAAAGATTATCTAATCGTCCCAGAGTGGGTCTTTGCTTGTATGCCTTGATATTAAAGGTCTTATTGTTGTTATTGTAGCTTTCTTCGTAGTATGCTTTCTGTTGCTGCCTTGATAAAAACCTTGCTAGAAAAACCTAACTGGGACAAAAACTGGATGAAGGAAAAAAGAGTGCAGCACATACTTTCAGTTCAGTGATGTTTATCAGTAATAATATCTTTTGAGATGTGCCACATTCCAGTTGCCGGGTAACTTTCTCCATCTTGGTTTTCTAATTCATACGAACCTTTCCCGATGATAGCTGAAACTCGGTAGGGGCCTTCCCATGTTGGACCTAGCTTCCCTGCGTTGAGCTCCCAGGTACTTTGAGTTACTTTCTGAGGACCAAGTCTCCTACTTTGAAATAACGGAGGTTGGCTCTTTGATTATAATACCGCTCCATTCTCTGCTTTTAGGCTGCCATTCGTATATGCGCAAAGTCCCTGCGCTCATCGAGTAGCTCCAAGTTGACTAACATTGCTTCATTGTTTGATTCTTCATCTGCTTGGAAATATCTCAAGGTGGGTTCCCCTACTTCCACCGAGATTAAAGCTTATTCCCCGTACACAAGGTAAAAGGGAGTTTCACATGTGCTCGATTTGGCCGTTGTTCGGTAAGCCAATAAAACTTTGGGTAATTCCTCAGGTCAATTACCTTTAGCCGCTTCCAACCTTTTCTTGAGATTTTGTATCATCACTTTATTCGTTGACTCTGCTTGACCATTTGCACTCGGATGGTAGGGTGAAGATGTGATCCTCTTTATTTTTAAATTTTCGAGGAACTTTGTGATTTTTGCATCGATAAATTGTGGCCCATTATCGCATGCTATCTTTTTTTGTTATTCTGAACCTGCAATTTATATTTTTCCACAAGAAATCTACCACTTCGCGCTCGCCGATCTTCTGATAAGGACCTGATTCCACCCACTTAGGAAAATAGTCAGTCAAAATCAAAAGAAATCTTACCTTTTCGGGGGCCGACGGCAATGGCCCGACGATGTCCATCCCCTATTTTATGAACGACCACGGGGACAGGAGTGAATGCAACGGCTTTGCATGTTGATGTACCAGTGGTGCGTAGCGTTGGTACTTATCACACTTTCGTACAAAGTCTTTGGCATTTTGTTCCATGCGGGCCAATAATATCATGCCTGTACCAATTTCAGCACTAAGGAATCTGCGCCCGAATGATTGCCACATATCCCTTCGTGGACTTCTCGCATAACATAGTTAACTTAGGATTCCCCCAAGCATCGGGCTAGTGGGCCTTGAAAAGATTTTCTATACATTTGGCTTCTCTTGAAGTTATATCGCATTGCTTTGGCACGCAGCGCCCGGGATGCTTTGGAGTCTTCGTGCAACTTCTCATGCTCGAGATAGTCGATGATTTCATTCCTCCAGTCCTAGACCAAATTAGTCTCATTTACCTCATAGTAGCTATATGTATCTAGGACCGAGTTCATCAGGTGTACTACCATCCCAGATTTCGATCCCTTTATTTATGTCGATGATCCAAGGTTAGACAATAAGTCTGCTTCTGATTTATCTTACCTCAGGATATAAGTAATCGACCACTCCCGAAATCGCGCCAACAGAGTCTGGACCTTTACCACATATTATTGCATGCACCCCTTCTTTGGTTTCGAAGATCCCATAGACTTGATTTACCACCAACTGTGATTCGCATTTGATTTTGATGACCTCAAAATCAAGTCCCCGAGACAGTTCGAGCCCTGCAATTAAAGCCTCATACTCTGGTTCATTGTTAGTTAAAGGGACAGTTCTAATGGCTTGCCTTAGGGTTTCCCCCGAATGTGTGATTAATACTATACCAAGACCGGACCCTTTTTACGTTAGAAGCTCCGCCTGTAAATAAGGTCCAAACCCCCGATGTCGATTCCGACACCATTACTGCCTCTTTGGTTGCCAGAGGCAGTAATTCCGGACTGAAATCGGCAACAAAGTCAGCCAAGACTTGTGACTTAATTGCAGTCCTTAATTTATATTTTATGTCGAATTCACTCATTTCGATGACCCATTTGGCCAATCTACCCAAGATCTCGGGTTTTTGAAGGTTGTTCCGCAAAGGGAAAATGTTTATCACGGCTATCGGGTGACATTGGAAGTAGGGTCTCAGCTTCCGAGTGGCGACTACGAGGTCAGTTTCTCCAAATGGGGCTAGCGAGTTTCTGCTCTCGTTAGAATTTTACTAACGTAATAAATGGGAGATTGCGTACCATCGTCCTCACAGACTAAAACTACACTTACCGCGACTTTTGAGACCGTGAGGTAGACTAACAGCGTTTCACCTTCTTTTGGTTTTGAAAGCAACGGAGGGCTTGACAAGTACTTTTTCAAATCTCTCAAAGCCTACTGGCACTCCGGGGTCCATTTGAAATTGTTTTTCTTTTTGAGCAATGCGAAGAAACAATGACATTTGTCTGATGACCGGGAAATGAACCTGATCAAAGCTGCCAATCTCCCCGTGAGCCTTTGGATTTCCTTCACGCTTGACAGTTGGTCCGGGATGTCTTCGATGGCCTTGATCTTATCGGGGTTTACCTCAATTCCCCTTTGCGATACCATAAATCCTAGAAACTTACCAGAGCTGACCTTGAACGCTCATTTCTCGGGCTTAAGTTTCATATTATACTTCCTTAGGATGTCAAAAGTTTCTTGCAGATGTTTAAGGTGATCACCTGCATTTAACGACTTAACAAGCATATCGTCTATATAATCTTCAATAATTTTTCCTATTTGTTTTTCAAACATCTTATTCATGAGCCGTTGATAAGTGGCTCTGACATTTTTCAACCCGAAAGGCATCACATTATAGCAATATGTACCGGAATGTTTTATAAACGAAGTCTTTTCCTGATCCTCCAAGTTCATCTTAATTTGATTGTACCCGGAATAAGCATCGAGGAAACTCATTAACTCGTGCCCGACTGTAGCATCAATCATTTGATCGTTGTTTGGCAGTAGGAACGAGTCTTTCGGGCACGCCTTATTCAAATCTTTATAATCTACACAAATATGAAATTTATTGTTCTACTTAGGAACTACTACTATATTAGCTAGCCAGTCGGGATACTTTACCTCTCGGATTGAACTGATATTAAGTAAGCGAGTTACCTCTTCCTTGGCGAATTTATTCCTGGCTTCGGCAATAGGGCATTTCTTTTGTCTTATCGGAGGTACGTTGGGATCCAAACTTAACTTGTGTACGGCTACCTCCGTCGGGATACCTGTCATATCCGCATGCGACCATACAAAACAATCGGCATTAGATTTAAGAAATTTGATAAAGTCAAACCTGAGCTCAGGATGCAATCCTGTCCCCAAGTGGAATTTTCTTTCTAAGAATTCTTTGAACAACGCAACTTGCTCAAGCTCTTCCGTTGTGGATTTAGTTGTATTCGTCTCTTCTGGAACCTAGAAATATCTCGGCACCTGATAAAATCCCGACGTTTCTGCCTCCGGGCTAACTTCATCTAGTTCGGGAGCGGGCGCCGGTTCCTGTAATTGCTATGTCATGTGTTCCTTTCCTTTGCTACTGGAGATCAAAATTGCATTCATCTCCCTTGCCGCCGGTTGGTCACCCCTTATCTGTTTAACTCTTCCGGGCATTGGAAACTTCAGCAATTGATGATATGTTGATGGTACAGCTTTCATTTTGTGCAACCACGGCCTTCCTAGAATAATGTTATATCCCATATCACCCACCATTTACCACTTCGAAAAGAGTTGTTTTCATTACTCTTTCGGCGTTTGTGGGTAACGAAATCTCTCCTCGGGTTGTCACGCTCGTGAGGTTGAATCCGACGAGGAGTTTTATGGCCGGAATGATGCTTTCGGTGAGTTTAGCTTGCTCCAATACTCTCCATTGTATGATATTGTCCGAACTTCCTGGATCAACTAGAACACGTTTTATCTTAAAATCTAGCACATTTGAAGAAATTACCAGTGAGTCGTTGTGCGGCAGTAGCAATCCGTTTGCGTCCTCCTCCGTGAAAGTAATATCGTCTTTGGCGACTTCTTGGAACCTTTTGCTGTGGGTTATTGATACTTTTATCTTTTTTCCTGCCGAAAAGGTGACCCCGTTGATCTCATTCCCCCCCCGAAGATCATATTGATCATTTGGCACGGGGGATCTTTTACTGCTTTCGAAGGTTCCGCACTGTCCCCGTTACGACCATAATTGTTCTTAGCTCGATCACTCAAGAATTCTTTGAGATGACCATTCTTCAACAGTGTTGCCACTTCTTCCCGGAGGTGTCGGCAGTCTCCTGTCCGGTGACCATTCGTCCCGTGGTATTCACACCATAAGTTGGGATCCCTCTGACTGGGATCAGATCTCATTAGTTTCGAAAACCGTGCTTCTTTGATATTTCTCATAGCTGATACCAACTCCACTACACTGACGTTGAAATTGTATTCTCACAACTTGGGGTAGGAAGGATCTTGCGCCTAACGCTTCTTTGTCCTGCAATGATCTATTATTCTGATTGCGATCAGTTCTTCTATCGATGGCGAACCTGTCCGTTGACCGGAAGCCTCTGTCGCGACCTTCGGTCCATTCGTAGGGCAAAACCCGACCCCTCGAAGACCGTCTGTCCGTGTCGAAATCGCCTTTTGATTTTTCTCTGTTCTTTTCCCATCCTTTTCTCGACGATAAAAAGCCAACTTGATCATCTTCGATCCTTATCTTTGACTCTTACCGGTTGTGGACATCTGCCCAAGTCGTTGCTTGAAACTCAAGCAGGCTTTTCTTCAATTTTTGGGAAGCGTCTGAACTTCTTAGATTCAGTCCCTTGGTGAATACTTCAGCCACCCATTCATTCGGGACAACCGGGAGCAACATTCTCTCCTTTTGAAATCGGGTAACGAACTCTCGTAGCAACTCGGACTCTCCTTGAGCAATACTGAATATGTCAGCCTTTCGGGCCTATACTTTTCTGGCCCCGGCATGAGCCTTGATGAAAGAGTCTGCGAGCATCTCAAAGGAGTCTATAGAATGTTCGGGTAATAGTGAATACCACGTCAAGGCTCCCCTCGTGAGAGTCTCTCCAAATTTCTTCGGCAAAACAGATTCAATTTCGTAAGGAGCTAAATCATATCCCTTCACCGCCGTTGTATAGGTGGTATTATGCTCGTGAGGGTCTGAGGTTCCATCATAATTTGGCACATCAGGCATTTAAATTGCTTCGGAATTAATTCTAGTGCCACACTTGGCTTGTATGACAATTGAGTATACCTTTTTAAGTCTCGACCTTTCAGCACCAGTGGTGCGCCCGGGATTTGGTCCATACGAGCGTTCACTTCCCTCATAAACCATAAGAGTTCATTCTTGAAGGGATCATTTTCGTTATTGGGGTCGGATTCGTTCCCCCCAACCCCATCGGAGCCAACTTCGCCCCTCGGGGCGTTGTTGTCGACCCTCTGCGCTGTATGATTCGCAGGAGCACCGGGAGGAAACGGATCTCGCCTGCTTCAACTCCGTCATAACCTTATCTTGTCGCATGAGGTAGCCTAGGCTTTTCTCCAATTCACTTACACATTAACCACGTCACCTTCTCTAATGAATAAATAATGCAAATTGTCAGTCATTCATCCGCTTCAAGTAAAAATAGCCGATAGATGTTATATTATATATATATATATATATATATATATATATATATATATATATATATACCCACTAAAAAATTAATAAATTAGACTGTCTAATTTGATAAAAATCCTTTTTTAATAGTCCTTATATGCATGAATGAGGAAGGATTAGATGGAGTTGGTTTAGTGTCTTGGACCCCTTTAATAGGTTACATATTTCCCCATCCCCTTTTTTTTTTCCTGAAAATAATAAAGGAATCCATATACAAATAGCTTATTGGATCCATTATTTACTTTTCTTAGCCAGTATACAAGATTATACAATGTTATAAATATATTATATATGAAAAATATATTTATTATATATTCACCAATTATTTTTAAATTAAACCGTTAGGTAAGGTGCTATCTTCAATAATAGATCATGCCGGCTAATTCTGTAAAGATCTTTTTTAAATAGTTCTTATCTGCATGAATGAAGAAGGATTAGATGGAGTTGGTTTAGTGCCTTGGACCTCTTGAATAGGTTAAATATATAATGTTTTTTTTTATTGAATATCAATAGAAGTAATCAAGGAGGGGATAAGAAGAGGAACAAAGATAAGAAAGATCTATGCAACGAGCATGATTGTCCTTTTTTCCCTTTATGAAAAGAGATAAAGTTGGCTCGTTTATGATGGAATGGAAAGTGAAACTAAAGTGGTGACATTGAACAATGATATGATTAAAGTCTTTACCATTGGATTCAATAATACAAGAACGGATTGGGTTGTGACGTAGTCTGTATACACGTATGCAATCATTTTGTTTAAAGTGTCTCATTTGAAGGAGTTCCATACAAGAACGTATTGGGTGGTGATGTGGACACGTAGGCCCAAATTCAATAATTGATCCTTATAGAAAATTTCTTGGGCCATTAAATAAAAAAAATAGAAGATTTAATCCAAATAGCCACTCATCCAAACACTTAAACTAAAAATAGCCCGTAAATATATAATATATACATAATTTAGGTATTATATATATATAATTAATGTATAGTCTATGTATATGGGTAGAAAAAGTAAACAATGATTATGACCGGCTTTTTGTGTAAAGATCCCAAAATAATAATCTTGGGCCATAAAGTTGCTAGAGCTGAGCCAGTCCTTGAGATGGCCTGGCGTTAAAAGCCTGACCATTGCCAAGCTTACTTTTAAAGGAGACTTTACGTAAATAACCGGCTAAATTTATTTTTTTTTATTTTTTTCTAGCTGATATACATAAATTATATACTAATTAAATTAAATAAAAATTATATATTAGCCGGTTAATTTTAATGTAAGCGGCTATTTAGATTAATTTTTCAAACTTGTTAAAGGGAAGAGCAGAATTGAATTTACATTGTGCGTTGACGTTGTAGAACAAAAAAACAGTACAATCATTGTATTATGATCTGTTCTATCAAGTTACTCAGTCTTTGCTTCTATAACTACGGTGTCCAGATCAATTTATGCTCCTCCCTCATTTTTTCAATAATTCTTTATTTCATCTTTGCAGAAATATATCAATTTCATATTCTAATTATGAGTGAAAGTCACTGAGCATTAAATCATAGCATCACATACGCATTGCAAAATCATCACTGCTATAACAACAAATCTTACCTTTGATATAAGCCAATAGAAAGACGAGAAAAAAAAAATGGAAATGTTGCCCGCATCCAAAGGTTCAGGTCATGTAAGTTGCACTATTCCAGAAACAATTTGTTGTTTGCTTTAAAATACTAGTAACACAAAACGACTCATGAAATGTAAAATAAATCATAGCCATTAAAAGTTTGGATTGACACGTGGCAATGTCTTACCATTCCATTGAGAAATACTGGACGGATGGGTACCGGAGGGGATCTCAACACCACTCTGAGGTATTAATAGCCCGTTTGGCCAAGATTCTCCAATTCTAGAAGTACTTTTTTTTAAAGTTGAAGCATATGGCTAAACTTTTGGAAGAAAAAAATGTGTTTTTGAAGAAAAGTAGACAAAAATAGCTTCTCTTCAAAAGCACTTTTTTTGAAAAGTACTTTTGAAAAAAATACATTTAGAAGCAGTTTTTAAAAGTTTGGCCAAACACTAATTGCTGCTCAGAAGTAATTTTCAAATTAATTAAGCAAATACAAACTGTTTTTTACCAAAAGTACTTTTGTGAGAAAAAATACTTCTTAAAATAAACTGAATTTTGCAGCTTGGCCAAACAAGCTATAAATCCAATTCGAAAAACTTAATTTTTTCCCAAAATATTTTTCAAGATCTAATTTCCAAATAATTAAGGCACAATCAAATCGAGACACCACTGCATTTTTATTTTTTTTTGGGTTTGATTTTCACAAAAAATAAAACTATCTTTAAAGTGGAAACGTTTTTAACCCAAATGAAGAACTTCACAAGAATGAACAAGTATCTACATATATTTTTTGAGATAATTCTTTTGAAAAAATAGAAAAGCAACTCTAACAAAGTATTCAAGATAACACTTATTTTAAAAGAAAAAAGTTGTTTAAAAGGGAATACGACTCTGCAGCTTTAAAACGCATTATATTGTTGATCCTTTACGTCAACTTTTTTGTTATCAAGTTTTTACGCTTTCTTTAAGTCTGTCCTCCTTTTCGTCACTATCATCATGAGCTTTCGCTTTTCCATTACTTGTCAGCGGCAACTGAGCGGGTCGGTTCGGACGTGAGCGAGTCAAAAATGAGTAATTCAAAAAATGTATAAATTATTTGACCTGACTCATATTTAATACAGATAAAAAATGGGTTATTCGGCCATATTATCCATGACTTCTTGAATATAATTACTCTTGGGAGAATTCCTAGTCTTCCAACCTTGATGAATCCCCAATTTGAGTTTTTATAAATGTAAAAGTTAAACTCATTAATTATTCAGGGGTAATCTATTGGTTATCTATTTTCTAAGTGGATAATATGATTTATATCCATATTTGACCCGTTTTTAAAAAGTTCATAATCTAAACTATTTTTTTTGTGAATATTTAATATAGGTGGATAAATATTTTTTTATCCATTTCGCCACCACGTAATTAATTGTACTTGTTATTCAATACCAAAAGTTGATCAATAATGATCATAATATGGAGTATTACCATATGAAAACTTTTAGCGTCGAATATGATTTAAATCTTAAAACAATAGATTTGTAAACTCTTTTAGATTATCTTATATACGGATGTTGAACAATACTATAAACTCAAAAATTTGCATCACCATCAGCTGTGACTAATTTCCTAGTGATATCCCTTCGGCTTCACTATAGTCTATATAATATACAAAAACCAAAATCTGAAACGAGAGAGAACATATTGCAAGAAATGGAGCTCTGGAAAAGCCAGTACCACTATATTGTTCTGCTTAATTCTGTTTTAATATTATTTAGTTCAGTGAGTGCTCAGATTTCACTTCCATCCAAGCAAGATGGGTTCTGGTACGAGAACAGATTAGCCAAAACAGATTCAATATTGATAGAGGCTTTCTTTGATCCAGTATGCCCAGACAGTAGAGATTCATGGCCCCCTCTCAAGCTAGCTCTCAATCACTACGGTTCTCGTCTCTCTCTCGTTGTCCATCCTTTTCCTTTACCGTAAGTTATATACACCGATAATAATGTAAAGAATTTTTACTCAATGAGTTTAATTTAATGTTAAAGTAGATTATTTTGTTATAGATTACCAATGAATGCTTAACCATGCCATAAAATTACTTGCAATCACTTACAAGTGACGTGACCAGATTGTGTATATATATATATATATATATATATTTCTTCTATTGTCGCATGGAACATAAACTAAGTTCCTAGAACTGAAGTCCAAAACACAAAGTGTATCTTAATGTCATTGGAGCCAACTGTAAAGGCATTAGCATTTGATGTTTAACTTCTATATATTAATAATATACTATAAGTTCACTTAAAAGATAACAAGTAATCGTCCATAAGATGTAGTATTAATAACCTGGAAATTAGGCTGATAATAACCTGTTACAATATGTTATAATACACAAGTGTAAAACACATCCAGTGCAACTAAGTTATATTCTAGAAGTATAAGTTTTCGGGTGTTAATGTTGAGTTTAAACCAAACATACTTGTTCACTAGCTAGAGACATCTGCCCAATCGATTATTTCCTTAAGTATCTTTGACAATTCATAAAGACCTTATACGTTATGCCAATTGCTTAGTTAACAGGGAGTAGTTCTTTTTATTTTCCTGAATCTTGGTTGATTTATTTGGTTGTCCTCATATGCAGATACCATGACAATGCATTTATTAGCTCGCGAGCATTGCACATTATCAATAAGTTGAACACTTCTGCCACATACAGATTACTCGAGTCTTTCTTTGGTCAACAGGTAAGAAGATTTCCTGAGGCAGAAACTATTCATCTTCAGCTGCAGTAATATTATAGTACATGTTATCGTTTTATATGAGAAGAATATGCAACTCTTAGTGCCTTGTGCCACTTTCAGTCTATACATTTAAATTCTACTGCTTGAGGCTTGAGCATATATATATTCTCCTTTTCCACCCTTGTCTCTATCATGGGCTGCTTTATTCTCTTGCGGAGGAATCCATGAAGTTGGTGTTAATAGGATATCTGTTGTTTTCTCTTTTGCTAATTATGGTACTAAACATATATTTAGTCTTGGTTTTAATTGTGCCTGGTTGAACAGGAAAAGTTTTATGGCAAAACAACTTTCTACTTGTCCAAAGCATCTGTGGTAGATAAAATCGCAAAGTTTACTTCCAATGCAATTGGGAATTCGAATTATGCTGCGATAAAAGCTGGATTTACTGATCCCAAAACTGACCAAGCAACAAGAATTTCCTTCAAGGTACATTAATTCTGTTCAATTATCACCTACTCAGAGCCTTGTTCTTTATCCTATATTGTGCATAGATATATCTTTCAGGTTTCACCTATGCCAAAAACATAACATTGTGTATGTGTATTTTTTACAGTATGGTTGTGTGAAAGGCGTATACGGTACACCATTTTTCTTTGTGAATGGGTTTCCACTGCCTGATACTGGCTCACCACTGGATTACAAAGCATGGAGAAATATCCTTGATCCATTGGTTTCACCAGCAGGACAGCTGGAGGGCTGATCCTTTGCGTTTCTTCTTGTGAATCACTGATCTTTAAGTCTATGGTTGTGTCTTTACTCTCATCATCTAATGGTGCAATTTTCTAGTGTTTCATCTTCCTACTTTGAAGTTGTCTCGAGTTCCATCTAATATAACAACTTTCCAATCGTGAGGAGGCCAATATCTGTGAATTTTCTTGAGATATAAATATCTTCTTTTTTTATTTGGAATAATGCTAACCGCCATGCTAGTGTTTTGTCTTCCCTTCCTGTTTACCCTCAAAATCGGATAACAATTAGATTTGTACGTGGTTTTAAGGATACGTGATCTAGTTTGATACAAAATGATAAATCAGATTGAAATTGAAATAAACAATGGGAAAGTAAAAGTAAACCACACAGGTTGAACAGTCTTAGCCTTAGAAGATTAGTCGCCCTCGAGCCAAAAGTGCTTTTATTGATATCAGAATAGAATGACAAGAGAATAATAAGAACTAAAAATAACAATATATTGCTTTGGAATGCGAATTACAGTCTGTTTCACAAGTAATCAGACCCCCTTTATATAGTATGGGAGTCCTACTTTAGGTACAATTCTATAAAAGGTAAAAAATCTTCTGGTTTGCCGATTTGCCTGTTCCTTATTGATACGTGCCGAGATTCCCGCCGTAATATCCGACCGGTTACGGATATTTCGGCCTTCCGTTATTTTGGTCTTTTGTTGGTTATACCGGCTATGTTTTTTCGAGCTTATTCGGGGTCAGGGTCGATCCCGGGATCATGGACTCAATGTTCTCGAGGACGGACATTCTGACCTCGTGTTCTAGTTCGATGAGACTCGGGGTCGATCTTCAACCCCTCACGTTCCGAGCCCGATCTGTCATGCAATTAGGGGTGTTTATCGGGCGGATCGGGCAGATAATTATACTTAACGGTTCGGCTTAACGGTTATCATATTATAAATATAGTAATCTGGTAGCCATCCAATAAGACAACAAGCGGATTGGTATCGGATTAACAATTATCGGATGGTTATCGAGTGGCTTATCGGCTAAACCAAATAAAAAAAATTAAAAAATCATTCAATCAATACCAAGACTACACATACTGTCATTACACATATGAACCAAATTTGTAAAACCAGAAAAGCACATTCGTTCAGTAATCAGCCAAACTTTCAAAAGGACATTCATTCATAATCAATCAAAAGGCAAAAGCTCCAACCTTCGCCCTCAAAGCTCTTACGCTTAACTTAGCTAGAAGTTATAATTCGATTCTGTAATATGCAAATAGATAAAGGTACAACATGTGAAAAAATCAATATTCATATAAAACTAGGCAGCCACCTGTAATTGAATCAAGAAGTTGAAAAACAAATAGTAATATACAAGTAACAATGGGAACGAAAGACCGATAAATAATGGTACTTTATATACATAGGGGCAAAAATTTAAATATAAAAATTCTTAACGGGTTAACGGTATACCCAATAAGAAAATTGAGTAATACGCCCCCAAACCGTTAAGCCGTTAATTATAAAATCTCAATTTGTTCCCCATCCATTACCCTGATAATTCGATACCAATAAGCCATCAGTTCGGTTCGGTTAACGATTTCGGTTCGATTTTGAACAACCCTACATACAATAGTCCTAGCCCGATTTTAACCGTATACACCTCCTTAATGGAATTGATTGCTTATTTGGTTTATAGAGACATACAGAAAACTCAATAACATAAGTGTGTAACTTTCTTTACATAAAACTAGACATTGAGGCTTATGTAGCTTTGCGGATGGATTACTCTTAGGATTAAATTTATAATGACTCAACCGGTCATTTTAACTTTTAGAACCTCGTTTCCTTTTAATAAAACTCTCCGTATGTGCTTTTATAAATTTATGACTTGCGGGGATGGTTGGTTCGGGATTTGGAAGTGTTCGGGTTGAAATCGGAACACTTGGTTCCTTAAGTTGGCCTTAAAATGCTAAGTTTGACTTCGGTCAACATTTTGAGAAAACGGCCCCAGAATAGAATTTTGATGATTCCAACAACTCTGTATGGTGATTTTGGACTTAGGAGCGTGTTCAGAATTTTATTTGGAAGTCCGTAGTTAAATTAGGATTGAAATGGCTAAAATAGAAATTTAAGTTTGGAAGTTTGACCGGGGAGTTGACTTTTTGATATCGGGGTCGGAATCCAGTTTCAAAAATTTTCATAGCTCTGTTATGTCATTTGTGACTTGTGTGCAAAATTTGAGGTCAATCGGATTTGATTTGATAGGTTCCGGTGTCGTTTGTAGAAATTGAAAGTTTCAAAGTTCATTAGGCTTGAATCTATATGTGATTCGTGTTTTAGTGTTGTTGGATGTGATTTGAAGACTGTATGATGTATTAGGACTTGTTGGTATATTGGGTTGAGGTCCCGAGAGGATCGGGTGTGTTCCGGATGGTTAACGGATCAAATTTGGACTTAGAACAATTGAAACTTGCTGATGCCTACTGATAGAATCGCACCTGCGGAATTTGGCTCGCAGGTGCAAGCTCGCATAAGCGAGCGTGGGAGAGAAGAAGAGGAAAAGGGAGAGTGGAGCAGTGGCCGCAGATGAGAAGGAAAATACCGCATCAGCGGGACCGCAGATGCGGACGAGGGATCGCAGAAGCGAGGGATCGTAGAAGCGAGGGAGGCCTTCGTATCCGCGAAAGCGCAGATGCGGTCACGTGCATCGCAGTTGCGAAAGCCCTGACAGATTACAAAACATAGGGGTTCCGACATTTTTGTCATTTTTGAACATTTTCAACACGGTTTTGGGCGATTTTTCAGAGAGAGTTCACGGAGAAACTTGAGGTAAGTCATATGTGATCATTGTTAGTCAATTATGTTGGATTATCATTGAATATTTCGAATTGATTACATGTTTTTGAGGTGAAATTAGAGAATTTGGGCCTAGGGATTTCAAAATGAGAATTTGAGATTTGGAGGTCAAGTTGATGTCGGGTTTTAGTAAAAATGGTATGGTTGGACTCGTAATTGAATGAGCGTTCATATTTCGTAACTTTCGCTGGATTCTGAGACGTGGGCCCACAGGCGATTTTTGAGTTAATTTTAGATTTTTATTGAAAAATATAGTATTTTCTTATGGAATTGATTTTATAATTTTTGTTAACTGTATCGAATTAATTATGACTAGATACGAGTTGATCGGAGTCGAAAAGTCGAGGAAAAGGCATACTACTTGGTTAAATTGGAGCAAGTCGAGGTAAATGACTTGTCTAACCTTGTGTGGGAAAAATTTTCCCATAGGATTGGTATTGAAGTGATAAATTAAAATGTGTTGAAAGTCATGTACATGAGGTGACAAGTGTGTACACGGGCTAAATGTGAAAGATTATGTCTTTAAATTGTGTAGATCGCTGCTGCATATTAATTAAATAATTTTACCTTGTTATATTCTTCATCAATGATTTAATTATTTATACTTTAAATTTGCTTGACTTTTTCCTGCTAATTGTTTTACCTGTTTAGTTGAAACTTGAT
This sequence comes from Nicotiana tabacum, assembly GCF_000715075.1. Classification (NCBI taxonomy): domain Eukaryota; kingdom Viridiplantae; phylum Streptophyta; class Magnoliopsida; order Solanales; family Solanaceae; genus Nicotiana; species Nicotiana tabacum. Next base: position 94,701,085 of record NC_134094.1, read on the forward strand.
TTCTTTTATTCTGTGCATTATTTGAAGGTTGATTTTTTTTAAATTAAATATTATTTATATGAATTATTTGACATTTTAAATTTGGTATTGAAGCAGCGTATTAAAATTTTGAAATATTATTTTGTTGAGTTATTTATTCGTGAATATTTATGTGAGATTTTCGTACTCAATGTGATAGAGCCGTGAGCTCATTATTGTGAAAAAATATTATTGTTGATTTATTTTTGGCAAATTGAAATATTTGGGCACTTGAGGTGCAAATTGTGATATATTGTGATATTGATACGCATGTGGTGAGATAAGGGTGACTTGATACACGTGACTAGTAGGGGAAACTACTCGAAGTCATGCAGTGTGATAAGGATGGCTAAAACGAGGAATGCTATTTCGGGGGGAAATATTTTCTTTAAAATTGAATGTGAAGGCTCTCGCGGTGATATAAGAAAATGAGATATTGTGAATTTATTTATGATTTGGGACTACAAGCCGGTACCTCGGGAGTGCCCTTGTTGATATTGATTTATGGCCGCAGTTGCCTTTGATTATTGTTGTGATTTTCTTATAGTTGAAAAGAATTCTGTTTTGTTTTCGCGAGGTATTATTTGCCTTTATTTGGTGTAATTAAATGGTGATATACTACTTGATTCATTTTCATTGTCATTTTATCTTATTATATTGTTAAACATTTTTACCATGCCATTATTTATTTTTCCATTAGGGCCTGACCTGACCTCGTCACTCCTCTACCGAGGTTAGGCTTGGCACTTACTGGGTACCGTTGTAGTGTACTCATACTATACTTCTGCACATCTTTTTGTGCAGATCCAGGTACATCCTACCAAATCAGGCATCAGTAAACTAGCTGTACGAGCAAACTTCGAGGTATATCTGCCAGCGTCCGCAGACTCCGGAGTCCCCTTCTATCTTACTATGTTGTTTTCCTTATTTGCTTTAGACTCTAATGTATAGAGACATAGAGAATAAATTCTTAGAAGCTTATGACTTATTTCTACCAGGTTTTGGGAGTTGTAATTATTTGAGTTGTAGTTTATTTATTTCAGATATTTATTATTATTCCGCATTAATAGGCTTACCTAGTCTTAGAGACTAGGTGCCATCACGACCTCCTACGGAGGGAATTTGGGGTCGTGACAAGTTGGTATCAGAGCTCTAGGTTCATAGGTGTTATGAGTCACAAGCAAATTTAGTAGAGTCTTGCGGATCAGTACGGAGACGTCTGTACTTATCTTCGGGAGGCTATGGAACTGTTAGAAAAATATTCACTTCTTTGATTCCTTATCGTGCGTATTTATTGACTTTAAAATTGTAAACCATTGTATCTCTATTCTCTCACAGCTGGGGAGGACACACACAACTGGATCTAATGATCAGACACTCGTGCCCCCTGTTGGAGCCACAAGAGGCCGGGGTCGGGGTCGGGGTCGGGGCAGAGGCCGAGCCAAAAGTCAAAGAAGACCACGCGGTACAGCTAGGGCACCTGCACGAGATGCTGCACCAGAGCCACAGTAGCTCCAATTGGAGAGCAGGCACCTGAGACGCATGTTACTACTCATGCATTTCAGGAGACTCTTGCCCAGGTTTTGAGCATGTTTGGCACTCTAGCTCAGGCAGGGTTAATTCCACTTACTCCTACCACATCGCAGGCCGGGGGAGGAGCACAGACTCCTGCCGCCCGTACTCTAGAGTCACGGGGCCAAGTTGACCATGCCCCGGAGATTATACCAGTGCATCCAGTTGTCCCAGTTCAGCTTGAGATTAGGACAACAGTTTCAAAGGGGGAGCAGCTCAGGCTCGAGAGGTACAAGAAGTACCACCCTCCCAAATTCAACGGTTTAGCTTCAGAGAATGCTCAGGGTTTTCTGGAGGAATGTCACTGTATCCTTCGTACTATGAGTATTGTGGATTCCAGTGGGGTTTCTTTCACAGCATTCCAGTTTAGAGGAGCAGCCTACCAATTGTGGCGGGCATATGAGTTGGATAGTCCGACTGAGGCAGCTTCACTCACTTGGACTCAATTTTCAGATATATTCTTAAGGGAGTATTCCTCAGAGTCTTAGAGATGCATGGCGCGTAGAGTTTGAGCAGCTGTGCCAGGGTTCTATGACCGTGTCAGAATATGCGGTCCAATTCAGTGATTTGGCTAGGCATGCACCAGCCTTAGTTGCTACTGTTCGAGAGCGGGTTCGCAGATTTATTGAGGGTCTCCACCCTAGTATCAGATACAGTATGGCCCAAGAGCTAGACATGGACATCACATACCAACAAGTGGTATCAATTGCTAGGATATTGGAAGGTATGCAGACTCGGGAGAGGGAAGCGAGGGAAGCTAAGAGACCCCGAGATTCTGACACGTATAATAATTATCGTGCCCCAGTTGCAGCTCGTCATGGTAGAGGTTATGTGAGCCGTCTTATTCATTCAGCACTTCCAGCTTCCAGTGGTATTCCAGCTACTCCCAGACCTCATGTTCCATATTATGCACCGCCAGTTATCTACTGTACCTCCTGTACGGGGTGCTTTCAGTGGGTAGTCTAGTCGATCAGGCCCGAGCCAGTCCCAGTAGCCACGAACTCCGAGGGCTTATTTTGAGTGTAGTGAAACTCGTCATATTATGAGAGATTGCCCCAGATTTAGGAGGGGTGCACCTCTACAAATTTCTCAGGCCCCACCTATTCCACAGTGCCCTCAGGCTTCTTAGGCCATGATTACTGCACCAGTTGCCACTTCACATGTACAACCAGCTAGAGGCGGAGGTCGGGCAGGTAGAGGTCGCCCTAGAGGGGGAGGCCAGGCCAAATATTATGCCCTTCCTGCTAGAACAGAGGCAGTTGCATCCGATTCTATTATCACAGGTATTATTTTGGTTTGTCATAGAGATGCATCAGTCTTATATGATACAGGCTAAACTTATTCTTATGTGTCTTCTTATTTTGCCCCGTATTTGGGCATATCACGTGATTCCTTGAGTTCTTCTATTTATGTATCTACATCTGTGGGTAAATCTATTATTGTGGACCGTGTGTATCGGTCGTGTTTAATTGTTATTAGTGGTTTGAGACCAGAGCTGATTTATTATTGCTCAGTATGGTGGATTTTGATATTATTTTGGGCATGGACTGGTTGTCGCTCTATCACGCTATTCTTGATTATTACGCCAAGACGGTGATATTGGCTATGCCAGTTTTACCGTGGCTAGAGTGGAGAGGTACCTCAGATCATGTTCCTAGCAGGGTTGTTTCATTTCTTAAAGCTCAACGAATGGTTGAGAAGGGGTGTGATGCTATTTGGCCTATGTGAGAGATGTTGGTATTGATACTCCTAATGTGGAGTCAGTTCCTGTAGTAAGGTATTTTCCTGATGTATTTCCATCAGATCTCCTGGGTATGCCACCCGACTGGGATATTGATTTTGGCATTGATTTGTTATCGGGCACTCAGCCCATTTCAATTCCACCATATCGTATGGTCCCAGCAGAGTTGAAAGAATTAAAAGAACAGTTACAAAAATTGCTTGATATGGGCTTCATTCGGCCTAGTGTATCGCCTTGGGGTGCTCCTGTCTTATTTGTAAAGAAGAAGGATGGTTCTATGTGGATGTGTATTGATTACCGTTAGCTGAACAAGGTTACAGTGAAGAACATGTGTCCATTGCCACGTATTGATGACCTATTTGATCAGCTTCAGGGTGCCAGGGTGTTTTCTAAGATCGACTTGTATTCAGGCTATCATCAGTTGAATATTCGGGAGCCAGATATCCCGAAGACTGCTTTCAGGACTCGGTACGGTCATTACGAGTTCCTTGTGATGTCTTTTGGGCTGACCAATGCCCAGCAACATTTATGCACTTAATGAATAGTGTATTTCGGCCGTATTTTGATTCTTTCATCATTGTGTTTATTGACGACATTCTAGTGTATTCCCGGAGTCAGGAAGATCATGAACAACACTTGAGGACTGTGCTTGAGACTTTGAGAAAAAAGAAGTTATATGCAAAATTTTCAAAGTGTGAATTCTGGCTTGATTCAGTGGGACTTTTGGGCCATATAGTTTTGTGCGAGGGGATCAAGGTAGATCCGAAGAAGATTGAAGCAGTGCAGAGTTGGTCCAGACCGTCCTCAGCTACGGAAATCCGGAGTTTCCTTGGTTTGGCAGGGTATTATTGCCGATTTGTAGAGGGTTTCTCTTCTATTGCTGCATCTATGACCAAATTGACCCAAAATGGTGCTCTGTTCATGTGGACCAAGGAATGTGAGGAGAGCTTCCAAAAGCTCAAGACAGCTTTGACTACAGCCCCAATATTGGTATTACCTACATGTTCAAGGTCTTATACTGTGTATTGTGACACGTCGCGTATTGGTCTCGACGCAGTGTTGATGCAAGATGGTAGGGTGATTGCCTACGTGTCCAGACAGTTAAAGGTGCATGAGAAGAATTATCATGTACACGACCTTGAATTAGCAGCTATTGTTTATGCCTTGAAGATTTGGCGGCATTACTTATACGGTGTCCATTGTGAGGTCTACACCGATCACCAGAGTCTACAACATATATTGAAACAGAAGGATCTTAATTTGCGGCAGTGGAGATGGTTAGAGTTGCTTAAGGATTATGATATCGCCATTCTATATTATCCTGGGAAGGCCAATGTAGTGGTCGATGCCTTGAGTCGTAAGGCGGAGAGTTTGGGCAGCTTAGCATATTTACCAGTAGCGGCGAGGCCTTTAGCCTTGGATGTTCAGGCCTTGGCCAACCAATTTGTCAGGTTGGATATTTCCGAGCCGAGCCGAGTTTTGGCTTGTGTAGTTTCTCAGTCTTCTCTGTATGATCGTATCAGGGAGCGTCAAAATGATGACCCCCATCTGCTTGTCCTTAAGGATACAGTTCAGCACGGTAATGCCAAGGAAGTCACTATTGGAGATGACGATATATTACGAATGCAGGGCAGGCTATGTGTGCCTAATGTAGATGGTTTGCGTGAGTTGATTCTCTAGGAGGCTCACAGTTCGCGGTACTTCATTTATTCGGGTGCTGCAAAGATGTATCAGGACTTGAGACAATACTATTGGTGGAGGCGTATGAAAAAAGACATAGTTGGGTATGTAGCTAGGTGTCTAAATTGTCAACAGGTAAAATATGAGCATCAACGACCAGGTGGATTGCTTCAGAAGTTAGAGATTCCAGAATGAAAATGAGAGCGGATCACTATAGATTTCGTTGTTGGGCTCTTACGGACTCAGAGAAAGTTCGATGTAGTTTGGGTGATTGTGGATAGATTGACCAAGTCAGCTCATTTCATTCCTGTGATTACTACTTACTCTTCAGAGCAGCTGGCTCAGGTATATATTCGCGAGATTGTCAGACTTCACGACGTACCGGTATCTATCATCTCTGACCGGGGTACGCAGTTTACATCATGATTCTGGAGGGCAGTACAGCGTGAGTTGGGTACTCAGGTGGAGTTGAGTACCGCATTTCACCCTCAGATGGACGGGCAGTCTGAACGCACTATTCAGGTACTAGAGGATATCTTTCGTGCGTGCGTGATAGATTTTGGGGGTGCTTGGGATCAGTTCTTACCACTTGCGGATTTTGCTTACAACAACAGTTATCAATCGAGCATTCAGATGGCTCCGTATGAGGCCTTGTATGGTAGGCTGTGCAGGTCTCCAGGTTTGAACCGGGTGAGGCTAGGCTATTTGGTACAGACTTGGTTCAGGATGCCTTGGAAAAGGTTAAATTGATTCAGGATCGACTTTGTACAGCCTAATCTAGACAGAAGAGTTATGCGGATTGGAAGGTTCGTGATGTTGCATTCATGGTTGGTGAGTGGGTCCTGCTCCGGGTTTCGCCTATGAAGGGTGTGATGAGTTTCGGGAAGAAGAACAAGTTGAGCCCTAGGTATATTGGGCATTTTGATATTCTTGAGAGAGTTGGAGAGGTGGCTTACAAACTTGCACTACCACCTAGTCTCTCTACAGTTTATCCGGTATTCCATATTTCTATGCTCCAGAAGTATCACGTCGATCCGTCTTGTGGGTTAGACTGCAGTTCAGTTCAGTTGGACAAGGATCTATCTTATGTTGAGGAACCAGTGGCTATTTTGGACAGGCAGGTTCAGAAGCTGAGGTCAAAGAACATTACTTCCGTGAAGGTTCAGTGGAGGAGTCATCCGGTCGAGGAGGCGACTTGGGAGACCGAGCATGATATGCGCAGCTGTTATCCTCATCGTTTCACCACTCCAGGTATAATTCTAAACCCGTTCGAGGACGAACGTTTGTTTAAGAGATGGAGAATGTAATGACCCAACCGGTCATTTTAACTTTTAGAACCTCGTTCCCCTAAATAAAACTCTCCGTATGTGCTTTTATAAATTTATGACTTGCGGGGATGGTTGGTTCGGGATTTGGAAGTGTTCGGGTTGAAATCGAAACACTTGGTTCCTTAAGTTGGCCTTAAAATGCTAAGTTTGACTTCGGTCAACATTTTGAGAAAATGACCCCAGAATAGAATTTTGATGATTCCAACAGTTCTGTATGGTGATTTTGGACTTAAGAGCGTATTCAGAATTTTATTTGGAAGTCCGTAGTTAAATAGTTAAATTAGGCTTGAAATGACTAAAATAGGAATTTAAGTTTGGAAGTTTGACCGGGGAGTTGACTTTTTGATATCGGGGTCGGAATCCAATTCCGAAAATTTTTATAGTTCCGTTATGTCATTTGTGACTTGTGTGCAAAATTTGAGGTCAATCGGATTTGATTTGATAGGTTCCGGCGTCGTTTGTAGAAATTAAAAGTTTCAAAGTTCATTAGGCTTGAATCTATATGTGATTCATGTTTTAGTATTGTTGGATGTGATTTGAAGACTCGACTAAGTTCGTATGATGTATTAGGACTTGTTGGTATATTGAGTTGAGGTCCCGAGGGGATCGGGTGTGTTCCGGATGGTTAACGGATCAAATTTGGACTTAGAACAATTGAAACTTGTTGATGCCTACTGATACAATCGCACCTGCGGAATTTGGCTCGCAGGTGCGAGCTCGCATAAGCGAGTGTGGGAGCGCAGAAGCGGAAAAGGGAGAGTGGAGAAGTGGCCGCAGATGCGGACGAGGGATCACAGAAGCGAAGCTAGCCGCAGAAGCGAGGGAGGCCTTCGCATCTGCGAAAGCGCAGATGCGGTCACGTGCATCGTAGGTGCGAAATCCCTGACAGATTACAAAACAGAGGGGTTTCGATATTTTTGTCATTTTTGGATATTTTCAACACGGTTTTGGGCGATTTTTCAGAGAGAATTCACGGAGAAACTTGAGGTAAGTCACATGTGATCATTGTTAGTCAATTATATTGGATTATCTTTGAATATTTCGAATAGATTACATGTTTTTGAGGTGAAATTAGAGAATTTGGGCCTAGGGATTTCAAAATGAGAATTTGAGATTTGGAGGTCAAGTTGATGTCGGGTATTAGTAAAAATAGTATGGTTGGACTCGTAATTGAATGGACGTTCATATTTCGTAACTTTCGCCGGATTCCGAAACGTGGGCCCCACAGGCGATTTTTGAGTTAATTTTGGATTTTTATTGAAACATGTAGTATTTTATTATGGAATTGATTCTATAATTTTTGTTGACTGTATCAAATTAATTATGACTAGATACGAGTCGATCAGAGTCGGAAAGTCGAGAAAAAGGCATACTACTTGGTTAAATTAGAGCAAGTCGAGGTAAATGACTTCCCTGGCCTTGTGTGGGGAAATTTCCCCTAGGATTGGTATTAAGGTGAAAATTAAAATGTGTTGAAAGTCATGTACACGAGGTGACGAGTGTGTACACGGGCTAAATATAAAATATTATGTCTTTAAATTGTGTAGATCATTGCTGCATATTAATTAAATAATTTTACCTTGTTATATTCTTCATCATTGATTTAATTGTTTATACTTTAAATTTGCTTAACCTTTTCGTGCTAATTGTTTTACGTGTTTAGTTGAAACTTGGTTTCTTTTATTCTGTGCATTATTTGAAGGTTGATTTTCTTTAAATTAAATATTATTAATATGAATTATTTGACATTTTAAATTTGGTATTGAAGCAATGTATTAAAATTTTAAAATATTATTTTTTTGAGTTATTTGTTCTTGAATATTATGTGAGATTTTCGTACTCAATGTGATAGAGCCGTGAGCTCTTTATTGTGAAAAAATATTATTGTTGATTTATTTTTGGCAAATTAAAATATTTGGGCACTTGAGGTGCAAATTGTGATATATTGTGATATTGATACACATGCAGTGGTATAAAGTTTGTGTGTTGAAACGCATGCGGTGAGATAAGGGTGGCTTGATATACGTGACTAGTAGGAAAAACTACTAGAAGTCATGTGGTGTGATAAGGATGGCTAAAACGCGGGATGCTATTTAGGGGAAAAATATTTTCTTTAAAATTGATTGTGAAGGCTCTCGCGGTGATATAAGAAAATGAGATATTGTGAATTTATTTATGATTTGGGACTACGAGCCGGTACCTCGGGAGTGCCCTTGTTGATATTGATTTATGGCCGCAGTTGCCTTTGATTATTGTTGTGATTTTCTTAAAGTTGAAAAGAATTCTGTTTTGTTTCCGCGAGGTATTATTTGCCATTATTTGGTGTAATTAAATGGTGATATACTACTTGATTCATTTCCATTGTCATTTTATCTTATTATATTGTTAAACATTTTTACCATGCCATTGTTTATTTTTCCAGTAGGGCTTGACCTGACCTCGTCACTACTCTACCGAGGTTAGGCTTGACACTTACTAGGTACCGCTGTGGTGTACTCATACTATGCTTCTGCACATCTTTTTGTGTAGATCCAGGTACATCCTACCAGACCAGGCATCAGTAAACTAGCTGTACGAGGAGATTTCGAGGTATATCTGCCGTGTCCGCAGATTCCGGAGTCCCCTTCTATCTTACTATGTTATTTTCCTTATTTGATTTAGACTCTAATATATAGAGGCATATAGAATAAATTCTTAGAAGGTTGTGACTTATTTCTATCGGATTTTGGGAGTTGTAATTATTTGAATTGTAGTTTATTTATTTCAGATATTTATTATTATTCCGCATTAATAGGCTTATCTAGTCTTAGAGACTAGGTGCCATCACGATCTCCTACGGAGGAAATTTGGGATGGTGACAAAATCAAAATTAAGACAATCATTTCAACCAAAGAAAGAGGAACAAAGTCAACATTGTAAAATTTTAGGGGGGAAGAAGCTTTCAATGTCAAGTATCTAAATCTTTACTAAATGTTGACTTACACATTGATTGCAGACGTCAAATAGACACTTCTCTCTATAATCAATATGTAGTCATGTTTTAGTGCAATGATGTGTGCTATGGCTTCAATAAAGTGCTGCACCAAATTTATGGGTGTTTAGCCCCAGACCGGTATTAACCCCGACCGATACGGACCTGTAGTAGGGGCCAGGTAGGGCTGGGTTTGAGGGTTAAGGGATTGCTACATTTAAATTTGCATTACCAGTTAATCGGACCGGTCCTGTCAAGGAAAATCACTGTTGAGCCGGTTAACCGAACCGGTTCAACGGCTATTTTCTGATTTTTTTTTAAATTCATTTGACCGTTGGCAACGATCAACTTCCAATTTGACCGTTGCCCAACGGATATTTTGCATAAATAGCCCTTTTTGGGCAATTATTTTTTAAAAATAACAACTTTAATAATTACTAATTTAGCTCTTTGAAAAACTATAAATACACCCCCTCCTTTTCTTCATTTCTTCACTCATCGCTCATTTGTCAAACTCAAATTCTTAATTGTCATTCTCTCATTCTTCACCTAAATTGTAATCAACTATTTGGCTCTCATTTTTATTGAAATTTAATTTATCGTATTATTTGACGTTTGAACTTTGAACTTTGGACAATTGACGTTTCTTCGTGGTAATATTGGAGTTGCAAAAATTATCAAGTGTTCAATTTATTATGAAATTCGGTGCACTTCCTCCAACTCTTTCTCGTATTTACTAATACTTGGGAGGCCATTAATGATGTTGTTAAACTTTTACATAAATTTTATACAACTACTGTTGAGTTTTCTGGAGCATACTACCCTACTGTTACTATGGCTTTAGTACATATAGCTGAAAATTCTTTTCTACTTTTTGAATTTTAGAAGAAAGAAAAATATAAGGATGCTGTTGAAAAAATGCAAGCAAAATTCAAAAAATATTTCTTTCCAATTCCTTTAATTTACTTAATTGGTGCTGTTTTAAATCCTTCTATTAAGATGTCTGATTGTCACCAATTAATCAATGCTTTATATACTTATATGGAGATTGGACCAACTGAAACCCCAGATATATATTGTTGTATGAACAAGCAAAATGATTATTTACAATAATTATATAATTATTATGCAAATATAATTGATGATACTGTTATTAATGTATGCAATGTTAATCCCACTATGCATTGTACCACTTCTACTGCATCTACTACTATGGATGAAGATGAAGGAGTTGATGGTTATAATATTTGGTCTACATTTCCTTCCACTCAAACCAGTAGCAGGAATATTGATGAACTTCAATTCTACTTGCAAAAGCAAACAGAGCCTCGCACAAAGAAATTTTCACCGTTGGGATAGTGGCATGAGAATGCAAAGTAATTTTCCGTTCTTTCCGCTATGTGACATGCTGAATGTGCTAATTTTAACTGTTGCATCAGAGAGTGCATTTAGTCAAGCAAGACAACAATTAGGAGACACCCGTCACTCATTGAAAAGCAATGCTTTGGAAGTTTTAGTATATTTCAGAGATTGGATTAGATCGGAACTAAAAAATCAGGGACGTGAAGAAGTTGATAAACCAGAAGACGAGGAACTTGGAGATATATTGACACATGGCAACTCATCTAAATTTAATGCTCTAGAAAATGGCCAAGGAGTTCATATTGATTATGAAGAACCTACTAAGCCAATGCAAAACCTTTGAAGTTCTAGATTTATATTTAATAATTAAACTTTGAATTTACTCTTTTTTCGTTAATTTAGTTATTGTTAAATGTAAACTTTAATTTGAAAGTTTGAAATAAAAAAAAATTGCAAATTATAAGTGAAATTTTTATCCATCTTCATTGTATTCTATTATATTAAATTCTTAATGAAATTTTAAATATAAGAATTTTAAAGCCTTTGCATCCTTTATTCAAACACTATTTTTATAAGATTATTTTTTTGTTTTATATTTTTACTTTATATTAATATAAATTACGATAGTTATACAAAATATAATAAATAAATAAATTAAATAAACCCGGCCCCTTAGGCCCGGAACCGTTCCGGTTCACTATTTCACCGAATGGGCCCGGACCCGTTAAACTCGTTTTGGAAAAATTGGTTACCGAACAAAAAGTCAACCCGGCCCGGCCCACCCCATTTGTCACCTTTAATGTCCAAATTCTTGAAAGCAGAGGTTGGAGCACATAGGTGAATCCAGGATTTAAATCCTATGAGTTCAATTTTAAGGTTTTTAACATTGAACCCATTATATTTTTAAAGTTATGAGTTCATATCTACTATTTTTACAATTTTAATGAATTTTTACATACAAATTTTTACTCCGCGTCAAAAGTTATGAATTCAGTTGAACCCGTACGTACTGCATCCGACTATGCTGGAGCAGTAGGTTAAGAGATATAAAAACACATAATGACTTGTAACAGAGAAACCATGTAGTGTGCATTGTAAATGAACGCACTTAGAATCGCATTCTTGTAACACCCATTTATCAAATCTAAAATGATATGCTTTCCTCCATAAGTACTGTTTCCATAGATAAATTAGACACATTAATTCTATATTCCTAGAAGGAATTTGAGGCTTATATCTAGGCTTCTTTATGCAATTCCTTTGTCTACTAATGTGCTTTTAAGTTTTGGCCAATATATATGCTCTATATTCTGACCTCACTGAGGTTCTTTAATCGCTAAGTAGTGGCTTTTGAATTGGCAGAGATCACTGTAATTGAGCCGCAATACTAACTTTTAATACATATTTTTTACTTGTACATGTTCCTGAGGCTTTTATTTTGCTGGAGGTTGTGGACATTGGGACGGGATTCTAATCCAATGGGCTTATCCATAATGGTGGTGTTTGGTTGGTAGAACTTGGGAGCAATTTAGCTAGCGTTTGATCATAAATTTTCAAATTTATTCTGAAAAATCTGATTTGGGTGAAGTTTGGTTTGAAGATGAAAATATGTTTGGACATCTGTTTTGGGTGAAGTTTGGTTTGGAAAAACATGAAACATGACTTATACCCACAATTTCTAAAAATTATCACAAATACCCAACAATACCATTATCAATAACATTAATTATATTAAAGCAAACCATAGTCCTGAACATAAATAAATTCGATACAAAATTATCATTTTTATAATGAATTACATGATACACTATCAGATGACCGAGAAGACGAAGCAACATCGTTACAAAATAATAAATGGTTGGCTCTTTTATAAAATACAAAAATTTGGGGCAATTTTTAAAAAATATAATAGTAATATTTTGGCCCAAAACCAGCTATTGAAAATTGGGATTTGGGATTTGGTCAAAATGTAGGCAAAATCTATGGCCAAACATGTGTTTGCCAAATAAAACTCAAGTTTATTTTGGCAAAATCTATGGCCAAACGGGTCCTTAGTATCGACAATTATGGAAAATTTTATTTTGTGCTTAACACATTTTACACTAGTTGTGTGAGACCTCTTTTTTGTCTCACAACTTTGCGGTTCTATAATTTTGTGGACCCAAATATGTAAGCTATGAGACCTTTTGAATTTTTAGAATTTTTAGGATATTTGTTTGCATTTATTTGCATTTAGTTGCATTCATGCATATTTAGAAATATTTTAAAATCCTAAAAATCATCAATTTTTTTTAATCTTTCACTTGTTGCATTTTAGATTTAATTGCATGTTTAGGATGTAATCACACATTAATTGCATTGTTAAAATATAAAAATTACAAATTACAAATTACAATTAGCTATTCTTCTTTTCTTTTTACATTTGCAGTTAATTAGTCAATTAGTTAATTCAATATTTTAATTAGCTTAATTTGAATTAAAACAAATGAATAGGTTAATTTTGCAAATTAGATTTGATATAGGATTTAATTAAGAGTGGCCATTTAAAACAAAGTGAAGGCAAGAAATTGAAGGAAGCATTCTGCTGGGCCATATGGCCCAAACAATTGTTCAAATTCGCCCAGCCCAGACCCACATGGATCCGGTCCAGTCCCACCCCAAGACCAAAAGACGCTGTTTGGGTGTCAAGCAAATCTCAGCCGTTCATCAAGCTAGATCTAACGGACCGGAACTGATTTCCCCATCCCTTATATTTGTCCTAACAGACCCCCCAAACCCTAGAACCCCCTTCATTTCCCCATATCTCCCATCTGTTACTCCTCTCTTACCCTCCGCGTAAAGCCGCCGCTGGAGATCGCCCTATGGCGGCGGCACACATCAAATGACCCTAATTTAACACCATACAATCCCCATCCGCCCCTCTTTCCAAATCCCTTACCCGTTTTACCTAAATCTGTCTCAAACGCTATCTCTAGTAGATCTAAGATTTTACCAAGAACAAATCTGCCCCCTTTTCGATTTTCGCGGTAATTTCAACTCGTTTTGACCAAGAACCTACGTCGATCGATTGTTCTTAACAAGAACAATTGATTGACGTTGGTTTTTGTTCATTCCGAAACCGCTGGATCTTGGTCAATCCACCTTTGACCGGCCAGAATTCTCTCTGCCTCGTTTGCTCGCCGGAGTTCTATGTGCTGACCGGAATTCTTTGAATGTATTGGTAATCCCCTCTATCCATACTCATTTGTTTTCCAATTATTCACTGTAATAGCCATTTTCAGATTGCCTCTAATTCAATTTACTTGTTTTAAACTTGACAATGAACTAATTGATATTAAGTTTGTTTTAGCATGTTCACATGTAAGTATCAAAGCTTGAGTTTGATTAATTGGGTTTACGTTTGAAGTTGCATTACTGTGGTGGCAAGTAGAGATTGTTAGTTCACTTAGGCCCGTTGGATCTGAATTCTGAGTGGGAAATTGGGTACGATTGAGAAGGGTTTGGGCATATGTTCCTGGTCGTTAGTAATTAATAATGATAAAATGTTAATTTAGAGATTTAATTTGGAAGGAATCTTCATGTAACTGCTAGGAAGTTTCTAGAAATAAAAAAGGGACCAGATAGCAATAAATTGATAAAGAGAAGGGGAATTCGTGGGATTTGGGGGTTGAAAAGAGTGAATACAGTAAAGAAAAGGGGTTAAAAAGGGAGAAGGGTATCTAAAAGAGACAGCTGGTACAAAATCTGTCAAGAAAAGATGCTGAAAAATAGGAAGAATATCTAAAAAGGGACAGCTGTCCATTTCTCTTGAGAAAAGATGTTGATGTCTTGATTTTTAGGGGGCTGGGGGCTGGCAGAAGGCTCTCAGACAGACCCCTACATGTTCACTAAAGGGGGACACTAATTTTCTCTGCAGAAATCTCACACACATTCTCTCATCCTCACTGATTTCTCTTAAAGATAACACTCTAAAAATCCAATTTAAATACAGAAAAAACCAAAAAAAAAAAGAAGTAGGATTCAGAGCTGTTTCTCATCCCCATATTGTGGCTGCATATATCTTGATTCCATAGCTGTTTGAGTTGAAAACTCGCTATTTGGGCTGCTGTATTTATTCTACTGGGTTGAGCTGTAGTTTGAAGTTCAGATTTCTCCTTGTTTCTCTGTTGCTGCTTCGTTGCTGGTAGCTCTGTTTTACTTCTGCAGATTTAGGTACACATACATCAACTTGTAATTCATCTCTTTCATTAAAATGACTGGTTTCATGAGATAAATGGTGTTTTGTGGCTATTGTTATGTTTCTGTCATCCACATGTAACGTGATGTTCAGCTGGTTCTAAATGTGATATATCATGTCTATAATGTCTGTGATTGAATAAACTGAAGTTTTATCTCTAAGAAGTTGAATCATATGTAATTTGGTTAGTTCACGGGCAATGATTGTTGTTTTGAGTCCTATTTGTCTAATCTAGTGTTATTGACTTCTTCTCTTATTAACTGAACCATTTGGAAGGTATAAGGAGTCATATTTAAGGATTACTCTGTTTTCTTGAAGCCATCAAAGGGAGTGTAGGTGGGCTAATTGAATGAATTTTACGGTTAAAGTTGTAGTCTATGTGATTCATTATGATAAAGATTTGTGTATAATTTTATGTTAACATTACTGATTTGAAGCCGATTTTATTGTCATTTGATTAAACGTTTATTCTGTTTGGATGTTGGTCGAGCCATGAGTATTTTCTGTATGAATTCTGGGCTTGTTTAATTGTTTGAGATGAGCCCAAACAAAAGGGGCCAGGAGTCAGGCACATCCCTCCCCATGCTGGCCCAATGTCTAGGCCCAGTTTGTGACTAATGATGTAGTTTTCAAAGTTTTGGCCAGTTGTAATTAAACTAGAAGTTGTTGGGCTTTAACTCGGAAGCCCATTCGCTGACTTGCTGAAGGTCACAATATGGCCTTTAAATAAGCATCAGCCATCCTTGCGTTAGGCGTTTAAATACAAAAATCACGAATTGAGACATCACCCAATTAATTTGCTTTCCATCCTCTCGGCCGGAAATTCGAAACACTGGTTTACTTATAACATTGCATTACGTTAATCTAGAATAACACTTCGATGCATCATTGGTTCAAGCAAGCTTTTAAAATATGCTCAATCTTTGCACATGTATCCACAAGTGATTTTCCATAATTTTTTGAGCCGGTCTCATAATCCCAAATTATCGTTAGGAAAACCGTTCATGAATCTCTTAGTTTGCTTTAAGCATGTTTAAAGAAATTATCGTGACTATGGGTACGGTTCTCGTGGCATGGTCACGATAGTAAATCCCAACTCAAGTGCGCGTTTCACGCGACTTGACCACAACGTCAAATAATAATAAAAATAAACTTGTTATAATTCGCGGATGCGTTTTACGTGGCACGATTTGCAATATGTACAAAAACAATGAGTGCGCGACATCATGACTTATTCAAATAAATTCTATAAATACTAAAAACGGTTTAAAGAGTAAAATGCACAATAGGTCTAAAATATGTAATCAGATAATTGGACCAAGTAGTAATTGTTAAAGTGACCGTACTAAAATCACGGAAGTCGAGAGTGCCTCACACCTTTCTGTGTTTGCGGATCATAAAGAGAGACAATTTCTTCAATCACTTGTCAGTCTCAAAGAGCGGACAAGTATCAAAGAGTTTTCTTGCGAAAAGTATTTATTAAGTGCCAAAAATGACCCTTTCTGAATTTGAAAATAATTTAGCTTAAACTTTCAATTCTATCCTTAATGAGAAGCTTTTATAGCAACACAAATACTCTAGACTCCCTTTTCATTTGTTTAAGACCACAAATTTCAAAAATCATCATTTTTTCTTAAACTCCGTACCCAATCAAACAGGTTTACATAAATTGGAACGGACGGAGTACTATGTTAGTTAGACTCAAGAGGTAACTTAGACAACAATATATAGTTAAAAAGGAAACAATAACAATAACAACAACACAAGGAACAAAATTAACCTCATGTAAATGTGAGAAGTATCCGGTAGCTCTAATTAGGTATTTCGCTTATTGCGAATAAAAATTATTCATAACAGAAAAAAAAATTTATAAAGTGAAAGGCAACAACACATGCAAAATAAGTTGAAGCATGGAACCTTGATACATATAAAGAGAAATATGAGGAAATGGACTATGTACCTACTAAGAAGAGTCCAAAAGTTGAAATTGTTAAAAGAGGGTTTGAGCTGCTAAAGATTACAAACAGGAATGGGCTTTTGGAGGGTTATGCTTATAAAGAGGAGGTTTTATATCAATTCATTAGCAAGATGGGAATTCTTAACGAGAATTTAATTTAATTGATTACATACCTGTAGCCATTTCAAGAATCACAGGAAGACGTAAATATTATATATACATTCACCATGATAAATTTTTAAAATTTGTCCAATATAATTCTTTGAAATTTCAAAACAAACGTTAATATTCCAAGACAAACTTCTGTAATCATATTAAAATACAAAAACATATACTGACCCCCATGAAAAGACGAGAACAACGCCGCGAAAATCACCTCAACCGGAGCTCTAGAACTCAAGTTATGCTCAAAATACCAAAAGAACACGGTCTGATTATTTTATACACAGGAATTTTGCTTTTGCGATAAAAAATCTGCACCTGCGCATTTTCAGCTGTCATTTTCGCTTTTGCGGACTATTTCTCACAACTGCGGGGATGCAAATGCGGATCCAACTTCGCATCTGCGAAACACCAGCGCCAGCTCACTTCCCCGACACTAAAATGAGCATAACTTCCTCATACGATGTCCAAATTCGACGATTCTTTTTTATAAGGCTCCGTAATTACGATACAGATCTAATGCTTTAATAAAAACAGAAATTGAAACTCATTTGTGGTACTATTTATGCTTGAAGAAACAAAGTCGAAATATAAAAAACGAGCGCAACACAACCCAAACCTATCCGAAACTCACTCGAGCCCCTTGGGACCCCGTCCAAATGTACCAATAAGTCCAAAAATATAACACAGACCTGCTCGAGGCCTCAAATCACATCATACAATATCAAAACTATGAATCGCATCTCAAATCGAACTTAATGAACTTATGAATTTTCAACTTCTACAACTCGCGCCGAATCATATCAAATCAACCGAGAATGAAGTCAAATTTTGCATGCAAGTTCTAAATGACACAATGAAGCTTTACCAACTCCCGAAATTAAAATACGGACCCGATATCAACAAAGTCAACTCATAGTCAAACCTTTCAACCTTCCAAACCTTCAACTTTTCAATTTTCGCCAAAATGCATCAAATCAACCTACAGACCTCCGAATCCAAATCCGCACACATGACTAAGTCCAAAATTACCATACGAAACTATTGAAATCATCAAAATACTATTCCTGAGTCATCTTTACAAAAGACAAACTCCGGTCAATTCTTTTCACTTAAACTTCTAAAACAAGAATTGTTCTTCCAAATCAATCCCGATTCATCCGAAAAATCGAACTCGATCACACATGCAAGTAATAATATATAAAATAAAACTGCTCGAGAACTTAAGCCACCAAACGGGATGCGAATTCTCAAAATTATCAATCAGATCGTTACACCTGATTATTTCGATCCTAACAAGTGGTATAGAAACAAGGTTCAAGCCAGGTTCATCAAGGCAGGTTTAGTTCTAGCCGCAACATATTTGACGATAATCATATTTTTGGTCTGAGAATTTAACATAGAGTGGTATTCACGTCGAGATAAACTTTATGGTGGAGATTTAGAGATGCACCTGTTGAAGGTTATGTGAAAAAAGTGGATCAGTTTATTTTGTGAGAAAATTTAGGCAAATGAAGAGAATTATTAGGTGTTTGTCCTAATTTGTTTTACCATATTTAGTTTTCCTATTTCTTGAAGGAAGTGTAACATATATATCATAATTGATATTTTCTTTTACGAAAAGAAAAAAGGAAAATATATAAGTAACCCCCAACCTATAACCAAAGTTCCAGCTAAACACTTTTTCTTTACGAGATTCCTAGTACTCCACTAAACTTTTTTTTCCTTAATTATTTAGACCTTATGTGCTTAGCTGGAGTCGTACGTCAAAACACTGCCCTAGAGCGCGTAGTAAATAAAAGAAAAAGGCTTTAGCCTATACAAAATGGTCACGTGTCAGTTTCAAAGCTGATTTGGAAGAGCTTTTCTTCAAACATAAAACGCTCTTCTTCCCCATTTTACCGGGCATTTTCAAGACTTTTGAAGCTGGTTTTTGAATTCAAATTTTCTTTTGTTTGAAGACGTAAGTGAATTTTGTGTAAATTCCTCCCTTTGATGTCGTTTTTCTGTTAAGGATTTTTTATTTTCTTCCCCAATTTTTGTGTATGAAATCCTAGGGTTAGGAATGGCAAACTTCAAGTTGAAAAAATTGTGCATGGACGAAGATGATCCAATGCTCAATGCTGAAGTGTGATGCAAACATGGTATTTTACTGCAAATGCAAATTTCTTGGTCAGATTGCAATTCCGAAAGACGCTTTTGGTCTTTTCCTTACTATGAGATATGCACTCATGTTCTAATTTGGTCAATTAATTTAAAAAATAATGTTAAATTCAAGTTACTTGAATGGGTCCTTAGTGTATTCTTTAAATATCATGTCACGACCCAATTTCACGTATAGGTCGTGATAGCGCTCAACACTACAGTTAGGCAAGCCAATAAATAAATTAAACATATATCAATTATTTTCAGAATAATTTTCAAAGTAATTTTTATTATTTTTCTAGAAATATTAAAGAAATTAGAAAAGATGCCGATTAACTTAAATCCAAGAAAATAATACAATTTCAAATTCTACCAATGTGTGTGCCAAGACCTGATGTTACAAGTGTATGAGCATCTAGTAGATTATACAAAACTCTAAATACTATCTCGAATAAAAATAGACAGAATGAAAATACAAAGAGAGACACTAGTAGCTGCAGAATGGCTCAGAAAGACAGCTCACCACTATGCCTCTCGATAACGTGGGTGTAAGATTATATGTCCTCCACAAGTACCTGCCTCAGGTCCTGCACAAAAAGTATAGCAAGTGTAGTATGAGTACGTAAACAACGTGTACCCAGTAAGTATCAAGCCTAATCTCGAAGTGGTAGAGACGAGATGGTCGACTTTGACACTCACTAAGGGTCAGCAATAATAAATAGAATAAAATAGAATTTATTTAAATTAGCATGATTCACAGAGTTAACAATAATTTTATTAAATCAGCAGAAATAATTAAATTCTTTCAATTTCAACAACTTCCATACTATTAATTAAATTCACAACCTGCAAATTAAAAACATTGAGATATCGTGTATTTATTATTATTATTAGGCACGATTTCTGCCGAGGTCGTATGACCCATTCCAGAGTGTCGTGCACACTGCCGAGGGATGTGCGGCGCGATCCATAGATGCATCTATCCTGCCGAGGCGTTTGGCCCGATCCACAAGAAAGGAGGACATTTTCTTATGTACCCTCCGGAAGGAGAGTATATTTATTATAAGTTCCATTCGAGAGGATGAATAATTTTTTTAATAATTAATTAATTTAAACAGAAAATTTAAGCATATGAGATTTCCATCTTTTAATATCTTCCCTAACAATTCACAATATATATATATATATATATATATATATATATATATATATATATATGATTAAAGAATACAATTTGCACAAGTAATTCATGCTTTGAGTCCTAAACTACCCGAATTTTAGCATTAATAGTAGCTACACACAGACTCTCGTCACCTCGTGCTTACGTAGCCCCCACAATTAGCAACAGTTATTTAATTTAGTCTCCTATGGGGTAAATTCCTCCTCACAAGATTAGACAAGAGACTTACCTTGTCTCAAAGTCCACTGTCCGATTATCACGTCGCGTTAAATTCACAATTCGATGTCGAAAAATCCGAAGCTATCCAAATATTATACAAATAATTAATACATTTTCAATAATTCGAATTTAGGCTATTAAATAAATTACCCTAACCTAAACAGTAAAATTCTTAAAATTCACCCCGGGCCAACATGCCCGAATTCTGGAAATTTTTGGATGAAAACGTTACCCATAATCTCAAGAACTCAAATATATAATTTCTACCCAATTCCATAACCATTTTCGTGTTTAAAATCTCATTTTTATAAAACTCTAGGTTTTTCATTTAAACCTTAAATTTCTAAAATTTGCTAGTTATAATCTATGCATAATCTATGTATTTAACTCAAAGTGTATAGAATTAACTTACCTCAAAGTTGCTAGTTGAAATCCCCTCTCAAAAGCTCTGAAATCGTCCGAAAAATGGAGAAATATCGACAAAAATGGACTGAGCTTCGTCCGTTTTAAGGTTCTGCCCAACAGTGATTTTCGCACCTGCGGAGGGCTACCGCACATGCGGCTTTCGCACATTCGGAAATTCCTCGCAGGTGCGAGCTTAACTTGACTGCCCAGCTCCCCATCTGCGCTCTTCTTCTCGCACCTGCACGTTCGCAGTGCGCCCGAAATTCCGCACCTGCGATGGCAGGCCTCCCCTTCCCTTTCCGCTTCTGTGAATAAATCTCGCATCTGTGAGTGTCGCTCCTGCGAGCTTCTGCCACTCCTGTGGCTGGCCAAGCACAGGTGCGATTCTGACAGTAGCTGGGAGCTTCAGTTTTGGCTCCTAACTTCTAACTTGGTCTGAGCCTCGTCCGATTGACACTCGGGGCCCCCGGGACCCCGCCCGAACATACCAACAAGTTTGGAATCATAAAATAGACTCGCTCGAACTCACGGAACGTGTAAAACAATATCAAATCTAGGAATCATACCCCAAACCAAATTGATTCAAACTTAAGAACTTCAAGTTCTTCAATATACTTCCAATGCGCCGAAGCATACTTAAACTACTCGGAATGACACGAAATTTTGCGTGCAATTCTTAAATCACTATACGAAACTATTCCCAAACTCGAAATTCCAAACGGACTTCAATTACTCAAAAAACTACTCCAAACCAAATTTAAAAAACTTTAAACCTTCAAATAGTTGATTTTCACTATTAAGCGCCAAAACGCTCCCGGGTTTCCAAAACCCGATTCGAACATACGCCCAAGTCCGAAATCATCATATGAACCTATTGGAATCATCAAATCCCGATTCCGGGGTTGTTTTCTCAAAATATTGACCGAAGTCAAACTTGGCCTTTTAAAGCTAACTTAAGGAACCAAGTGTTCCGATTTCAACCCGAACACTTCCAACTCCCGAATCTACCATCCCTGCAAGTTATAAATCATTAAAAGCACATACGGGAAGTTTTATTTTAGGGAACGAGGTTCTAAAAGTAAAAAAGACCGATTGGGTCATTACATTCTCTACCTCTTAAATAAATGTTCGTTCTCGAACGGGCTTAGAATAATACCTGGAGTGCTAAATAAGTGTGGATATTTTCTCCGCATGTCCTCCTCGACCTCCCAAGTCACTTCCTCGACTGGTTGGCCCCTCTACTGGACTTTTACTGCAGAAATCCTCTTGGACCTCAACTGGTAACTGACTCCTCTTCATAACCCAAACTATTATCTAGCTGAACTGTGCTGAAGTCTAACACATGTGATAGGTCGGCATGATACTTTCAAAGCATAGATACATGGAACACCGGATGAACTCCCGATAGACTGGGAGGCAATGCAAGCTCATAAGCAACCTCCCCAACTCGTCTCAACACCTCAAATGGGCCTATAAACCTTGGGCTCAATTTCCCCCCTTTTCCCAAATCTCATGATTCCTTTCATCGGCGAAACTTTCAAGAGAACTTTTTCACCTACCATAAATGATAAATCACGCGCTTTCTGATCTGCGTAACTTTTCTGTCTGGACTGTGTTGTACGAAGTCTCTCTTGAATCAACTTTACCTTTTCCAAGGCATCCTTCACCAAATCAGTACCATATAATTTAGCCTCACCGGGCTCAAACCATCCAATGGGCGAACGACATCGCCGACCATATAAAGCCTCAAATGGAGCCATCTCGATACTGGATTGGTAAATGTTGTTATAAGCGAACTCGTCCAAAGGCAAGAAACGATCCCAATGACCTCCAAAGTCAATCACACATGCCCTAAGCATATCCTCCAAAATCTGAATTGTCCGCTCTGACTGCCCATCAGTCTGCGGAAGAAAGGCTATGCTGAGTTCTACCCGGGTCCCCAATTCACTCTGTACTGCTCTCCAGAAATGTGAAGTAAACTGAGGACCTCTATCTAATATGATGGAAATTGGCACACCATGCAACCGAACTATCTCCTGAATATATATTTGGGCCGACCTCTCTGAAGTATACGTAGTCACAACCGGAATGAAGTGTGCCGACTTGGTCAACTTGTCCACAATGACCCAAACTGCATCAAACTTCTGCAAGGTCCGCGACAACCCAACTACAAAGTCCATAGTGATACGTTCCCATTTTCACTCTGGTATAGTCATCTACTGAAGTAGGCCACCTGGCCTCTGGTGCTCATATTTAACTTGCTGGCAATTCAGACACCTAGCTACATACTCAACTATGTCCTTTTTCATTCGCCGCCACCAATAATGCTACCTCAAGTCACAATACATCTTCGTAGCACCTGGATGAATAGAATACCGAGAACTGTGTGCCTCTTCCAGGATATTTTTCCTCAGTCCATCCACATTAGGAACACATAGACGATCCTAGAGTCGCAAAACACCATCCGCTCCAATAGTAACTTCCTTGGTACCACCTTGTAGTACCGTTTCTCGAAGAACCATTAAGTGTGGGTCATCATACTGGCGAGCCTTGATATGCTCAATCAGTGAAGACTGGGCCACAACACATGCAAGAACTTGGCTGGGCTTTGAAATATCCAGCCGTACAAGTCTGTTAGCCAAGGACTGAATATCCCAAGCTAATGGCCTTTCCTCTACTGAAATGAAAGCCAAACTACCCATACTCTCCGCCTTTCTACTCAAGGCGTCTGCAACCACATTTGCTTTGCCTGGATGATACAAGATAGTAATATCATAATCTTTTAGTAATTCCAGCCATCTGCGTTGCCTCAAATTTAGGTCCCTCTGCTTGTAAAAATACTGCAAACTACGATGATCAGCATAAACCTCACAAGACACCCCATAAAGATAATGCCTCCAAATCTTAAGAGCGCGAGGAATCACATCTAACTCCAAATCATGCACCAGATAATTCTTCTCATGGGGCTTAAGCTGGCGTGAAGCATATGCAATAACTCGCCCTTCCTGCATCAATACATAACCCAAACCAACGCGTGAAGCATTGCAATACACTGTATACATCCCCGAACCGGAAGGTAACACTAATACTAGTGCTGTAGTCAATGCTGTCTTGAGCTTTTGAAAGATCACCTCACAATCATCGGACCATTGGAACGGAGCACCCTTCTGGGTTAATTTGGTCAAAGGTACTGCAATAGATGAAAAACCTTTCACGAACCGACAATAATAAGCTGCTAAACCCAGAAAACTCTTGATTTCAGTCGCCGAAGTGGGAAAATGCCAATTTTGAACTGCCTCAATAACCTTTCCCGATACAATATGCCCCAAAAATGCTACAGACTCTAGCCAAAACTCACATTTGGAGAACTTAGCATATAGCTTTTGTTCCCGCAATGTCTGAAGCACTACTCTCATATGCTGCTCGTGCTCCTCCTTACCGCACGAGTAGATCAAGATGTCATCAATGAAGACAATGACAAACGAATCAATATATGGCCTGAATACCCTGTTCATCAGATCCATAAACGCTGCCGGGGCGTTAGTCAAACCGAAAGACATCACCAGAAACTCATAATAACCATATCTAGTCCGAAAAGCAGTCTTCAGAACATCCGAATCCTGAATCTTCAACTGATGGTACCCCGACCTTAAGTCGATCTTAGAGAACACCCTAGAACCCTGCAACTGGTCAAATAGATCATCAATACACGGCAACAGATACTTGTTCTTAATAGTGACTTTGTTCAATTGGCGATAATCAACACACATCCGCAGTGTTCCATCCTTCTTCTTCACAAATAATACCGGTGCACCCCAAGGCGATACACTCGGTCTGACGAACCCTTTGGCTAGTAACTCTTCAAGTTGTTTTTTCAATTCTTTCAATTCTTTCGGAGCCATACGATACAGTGGGATAGATATAGGCTGGGTATCTGGAGCCAAGTCGATACAGAAATCAATATCACGATCAGGTGGCATACCTGGAAGATTTGAAGGAAATACATCGGAGAACTCCCGAACTACAGGCACTGAATCAATAGCCGGAGTCTCTGCAGTAGTATCCCGAACATAGGCTAGATAAGCTAAACAACCCTTCTCAACCATGTGTTGAGCCTTTATAAAATAAATAACTTGATTAAATGAACTAACAGGTGAACCCTTCCACTCTAGCTTAGGAAATGCTGGAATAACCAAGGTAACAGTCTTGGCATGACAATCTAGAATAGCATGATATGGAGATAACCAGTCCATGCCCAGAATAATTTCAAAGTCGGTCATCTCAAGTAGTAGAAGATCTGCTCTAGTTTCATAACCAAAGAATGTAATAGTACAGGACCGGTAGATCCGATTCATAATAACAGAATCGCCCACAGGAGTGGACACATAAATAGGAGTACTCAAGGACTCCCAAGAAACACCCAGAAATGGAGCAAATAGAGATGACACATATGAATACGTAGATCTTGGATCAAATAATACTGAGTCATCTTTGCCGCAAAAATAAATAATACCTGTAATCACAGCATCTGAGGCCTCTACATCTGGTCTGGCCGGAAAAGCATAGAAATGAGCTGGAACGCGAACTGGATGGACTCCACCTGACTGACCTCCACCTCTAGGAC
This sequence comes from Nicotiana tabacum, assembly GCF_000715075.1. Classification (NCBI taxonomy): domain Eukaryota; kingdom Viridiplantae; phylum Streptophyta; class Magnoliopsida; order Solanales; family Solanaceae; genus Nicotiana; species Nicotiana tabacum. The sequence goes on from NC_134094.1 coordinate 94,726,686, forward strand.
GACCCCTGCCTACATGTCCTCCACCTCTTGGTGGTCGGACGACTGGTAGAGAAACTGGTTCGGTAATCATAGGCTGCTGACCCTGTTGCACTAGTTTACCCCGAAGCCTGGGGCAGAATCTCCGTATGTGACTTGGATCCCCGCACTCGTAACAACTCTTCGGTGCGATGAGCTGCTGACTAAGTGTCTGGCCCTGGGGACCTGAATACCCACTGGAAGGACCCTGAATAACTGGTGGGCGATAAGAACTATCTAGTATAACACTGAGATAAGGTCACACTGGCGCACCTCGAGGAGGCGGTGGTGCTGGATATGGGGGCCTGCTGGACTGCCCTCTCACGAACTGACCTCTGACCCCAGACGGAGAACCTCTAAACTCTTCAGAATAACTGAACCGCTTATCTCTCATAACCTGCTCTCGGCTCCACTGACGTACACCCTCAATCCTATGGGCTATCTCCACGACTAGCTTATAAGAAGTACCTATCTCAACCTCTCGAGAATGTCAGTATGTAAACCCGCAACAAACCTCCACACTCTCTCCGCCTCAGTAGGGAGCATCATAAGTGCATGGCGAGATAACTCAGAGCACCTCGCCTCATAATCGGTCATTGACATCCGACCCTGCTGGAGCAGCTCAAACTTAAACTTCAACTCTTCCCTCTGAGAGGGTGGAATATACCTATCCAGGAAAATACGGGTGAACCTGTCCCAAGTCATGGAAGGAGAATCTGCTGGTCTGCTAAGAACATAAGACTTCCATAATCTACGGGCCCTGCCTTCTAGCTAAAAAGTAGCAAAGTCAACCCCATGAGACTCCAATATTCTCATGTCGCTCACCCCCAAAGACAGGAGGATGTAGTCTAGTCCATCTGTCCAATAGTTTCTACGGATCAATAGCTACAGCTGGCCTGGGCTCAGGTGTAGCTGCTGCCACTGGCTGGGCTCCACCCACGGGTAGTGCACCCTGGGTCTGATATACAACAGCTGCCTGTCCATGAGACTCTGCGGTAGGGGTATGTGCTCCCCCACCCGCCTGAGATGTGGCTGGGTCTACCAAAAATAAACCGGCCTGAGTCATAGTGTCCATGAACAGCAACATACGACCCATAACATCCTGGAATCCCGGTGCATATGTGAAATCCACTGGAATTGGCTCTGTCACAGGAACCTCACCCTATTCCTCAACAATGGGATTCTCTGCTGGACCCACTGGTGGCATAACTGGAACAGTCCTGGGACGTCCTCGTTCTCTACCATGGGCTGGATCCCTCCCTCGGCCTCTACCTTGACCTCTAGCAACTGGGGGAGTAGCTCTTCCCTGGTCTGGAACCTCATTAGAGCGCGTTCTCACCATCTGTGAGAGAATAAGAGAATGATATTTAGTACTACATCAATTGCACGATGGAATATGAAGAAAGGTAGTTTCCTAACACCCTATAGCCTCTCGAAGATAAGTACAGACGTCTTCGTACCGATCCGCAAGACTCTATTATGCCTGCTCATAACTTGTGAGACCTACGTGAACCTAGTGCTCTGATACCATGTTCTCACGACCCAATTTTACCTATAGGTCGTGATGGCACCCAACACTACAGCTAGGCAAGACAACAAATAAATTAAACATATATCAATTATTTTCAGAATAATTTTCTAAGTAATTTATATTTTTTTTCTAGCAATATTAAAGAAATTAGAAAAGATACCGATTAACTTAAATTCAAGAAAATAATATAATTCTAAATTCTATTAATATGTGTGCCAAGACCTAGTGTCACAAGTGTATGAGCATCTAGTAGATTATACAAAACTCTAAATACTGTCTGGAATAAAAATAGACAGAATGAAAATACAAGGAGAGACACTGGTAGCTGCAGAACGGCTCAGAAAGGCAGCTCACCACTACGCCTCTGGATAACGTGGGTGTAAGATGATAGGTCCTCCACTAGTACCTGCCTCAGGTCCTGCACAAAAAGTGCAACAAGTGTAGTATGAGTACGTAAATAACATGTACCCAGTAAGTATCAAGCCTAATCTCGAAGTGGTAGAGACGAGATGGTCGACTTTGACACTCACTAAGGGTCAACAATAATAAATAGAATAAAATAGAATTTATTTAAATCAGCATGATTCAGAAGGTTAACAATAATTTTATTAAATTAACAGAAATAATTAAATTCTTTCAATTTCAACAACTTCCATTCTATTAATTAAATTCACAAGCTGCAAATTAAAAACATCGAGATATCGTGTATTTATTATTATTATTAGGCACGATTTCTGCCGAGGTCGTACGGTCCGTTCCAGAGTGTCTTGTACACTGCCGAGGGACGTGCGACGCGATCCATAGATGCATCTATCCTGCAGAGGCATTCGGCCTGATCCACAAGAAAGGAGGACATTTTCTTATGTACCTCTGGAAGTAGAGTATATTTATTATAAGTTCAATTCGAGAGGATGAACAATTTTTTTAATAATTAATTAATTTAAACAAACAATTTAAGCATATGAAATTTTCATATTTTAATATCTTCCCTAACAAGTCACAATATATATATAAAACTTATTTAATTTAATTAAAGAATATAATTTGCACAAGTAATTCATGCTTTGAGTCCTAAACTACCCGAACTTTAGCATTAATAGTAGCTACGCACGGACTCTCGTCACCTCGTGCGTACGTAGCCCTAACAATTAGCAATAATTATTTAATTTAGTCTCCTATGGGGTGAATTCCTCCTCATAAGTTTAGACAAGAGACTTACCTTGTCTCAAAGTCCACTTTCCGATTACTACATCGCGTTAAATTCACAATTCGGTGCCGAAAAATCCGAAGCAATCCAAATATTATACAAAATAATTAATACATGTTCAATAATTCGAATTTAGGTTATTAAATAAATTACCCTAACCAAAATAGTAAAATTTCTAAAATTCACTCCGAGCCCACGTGCCCGGATTCTGAAAATTTTCGGATGAAAACGTTACCATAATCTTAAGAACTCAAATATATAATTTCTACCCAATTCCATAATCATTTTCGTGGTTAAAATCTCGTTTTTATAAAAATCTAGGTTTTTCATCTAAACCTTTGATTTCTAAGATTTACTAGTTATAATCTACCCATAATCTATGTATTTAGCTCAAAGTGTATAGAATTAACTTATCTCAAAGTTTCTAGTTGAAATCCCCTCTCACGGAACGTGTAAAATAACATCAAATCTAGGAATCATACCCCAAACCAAATTGATTCAAACTTAAGAACTTCAAGTTCTTCAATTTACTTCCAATGCGCCGAAACATACTTAAACTACTCGGAATGACACGAAATTTTGCGTGCAAGTCTTAAATTACTATACAGAACTATTCCCAAACTCGAAATTCGAAACGGACTTCAATTACTCAAAAACCTATTCCAAACCAAATTTAAAGAACTTTAAACCTTCAAATAGTTGATTTTTACTATTAAGCGCCAAAACGCTCCAGGTAATCCAAAACCCGATTCGAACATACGCCCAAGTCCAAAATCATCATACGAACCTATTGGAACCGTTAAATCTCGATTTCGGGGTGGTTTTCTCAAAATGTTTACCGAAGTCAAACTTGGCCTTTTAAGGCTAACTTAATGAACCAAGTGTTCCGATTTCAACCCGAACACTTCCAAATCCCGAATCAACCATCTCCGTAAGTCATAAATTATTAAAAATACATATGGAAAGTTTTATTTTAGGAAACGGAGTTTTAAAAGTTAAAATAACCGGTTGGATCATTACATATCAGGCCACAAATTGTAAGTTTTCAGATGGAGAGACAAGGAAATAATTGATGAAAGTTCAGAGTTTATTTCTTCCAAGAATGGTTAACAAAATAAGAGAGTTAGAAGAATATTACGAGCGTCTTAAGCTGCATTTGGATGAGCTTGAATATTCAAAAATGAATGTTGATTCGAAAGAGAAGACTATGAAGGAAAAAAATCGAAGGAACTGGTGTAAAAAATTCATTTGGTGTATTATGATTTGTGTAGTTGTTGTGTATGTTAGCAACTTAATCGAAGTTGGCAACTTGAAGCAAAATCAAATGGAGTTGCCATAGTAGTTGGTTGTTGTTGTAATAGAACATCAGTTTGATCGTTGTAATGCAACCTCGTTGATGTCAGATAGGCTAAGTTAGATGTGGTTTGGTTGTCTACTTAATTTTGGTATTGTAATGTAACATCATTTTGGTGTAGCTCATAATTGTTTTGTTGACAACTCTGTTCTTGTTGCTGTTTGAGAAAATTTTGGCAAAAAAGAAGCCTCTCGGCAGTGAAGTTAGCACACTGCCCATGACTTCACAACATCCAAACCGATCGCATATGTAGAAAATGACTTTGACTCCAAATCAATTCAGTAGGAACACATAACAACATAACAAGCTGTTTTTCAGTACCATTTCATACACATAATAATACATTAGTTTCCAACAACAAAAATAATGGTACATTTGAATAACATATTTTATATTTCTAACAACAGTTGAGATAGTAGCTTCATATGAAAATTCCAACAACTTGATAAGAATAAAAACACCATTCCAAATAGAACTAAAAATAGTAGGGCCCTATCAACACTATAATTTCCATAGTTCTTGGGGCTGTGAACCAGCAATCCTTGATTTTTTTCTTGTCACGACCAAAAATCCAACTAGTCGTGATGACACCTAACCCAACCCGTCAGGTAAGCCAATTAACAACTATCCAATTTAATGAGATTTATTAATAAAATAAATGATAATACAACTGCTTTTATACAATAATTTTTCAAGGACTGGTAGTACAAATCATGAGCTTCTATGATATAGAGTTTACAAAGCTGATTTAAAATAAAATACACCATCTGAAATATACATGAACAGATCTGAAATACTAAAGCTACCAAGATCAAGAGGCAACTATGACTGGAATGCATGTACATATTCAGATCCATCTCCCGCCGTACGCAGCTACATCAATATCTAACATCTTCACGCAAGGTGCAAAAGTGTAGTATGAGTACAACCAATGCCATGTACTAAATAAGTAATAAACTTAACCTTAGGTTGAAAGTAGTGACGAGCTGGGACAAAGGTCAGAGTCCAACTCCAATAACCAACAACAGTTCATAACAATATAATAATGATGGTGCAAGAAATAACTAAGCTGGTTCACAGTTACTAAAACTAGGCATGCTTTTCAAGTATAATAATAGATCCCAAATCTTTCACCAAAAACCTAAAAAATATGTGAATAAGTTTGAAAACTGTGATTTTTGAAAAAACCTTTCAACAATAAATAAGGTGTTTCATTTTCAGATAGCATGAGAAAAATACATCTCTATGCCTACATGTCAATATACGAGTGAAATTATGAATGTCACCAAAACCGGGTAGCATGAGGAAATACATCTCTATGCCTGTATTTCAAGTACGCATGTCAAATGCAATGCATCTCAATGATGAACTCACGTACTCACACTCTCAGAGTACTCAATCTCACTGTACTGTACGGGTTAGGTCCAGCCCAGGGAAAATCCATCCCTCAATATAAATTTATGGGACAATTCCATGCCTAGGGAACTCCACCCCAAATGTGAATATACAGGGAATCCATGCCCAAGGAACTCCATCCCAAATATTATATCCAATGCGCTCACTGTGGGGGTGTAAACTCCAGAGGGGCTCCTTCAGCCTAAGCGCTATAATAAGCTTATGCCCGGGTTTGCATTTGGATATTTCTAGAAGGATTCAACACTAATTGGCGAAAGTTAGAAATTTGAAGAATTGAAACGTTCATAAGTTTGACCGGTAGATGACTTTAATAATATGGGGTTCGGATTGTAGTTTTGGAAATTGGAATAGGTTCGTTATGTCATTTGGCACTTGCGTAAAAAATTTGAGTTCATTCAAGGTTGATTCGATATGTTTCAGCGTGAGTTTTGGAAGTTGTAAGTTCAAAGTTTATTTAAGTTTGAATTGAAGTATGATTTGTCGTTTCGATGTTGTTATGCAGGATTTGGGGCCTCGAGTAGGTTCGCGTTATGTTATAGAATTTGTTGGTATATTCGTATGGGGTCCCGAGTAGCTCGGAGGAGTTTCGGACGAGGTTCGAATCGTTTGGATCAATTTTGTTAAGGCTGGTTTTTAGCAGTCCTAGTGTGATCGCACCTGCAGAATGTTGGGCGAAGGTGCGACATTGTACAAGCGAGGCAGTGGCTACAGAAGCGGCATGGCAGGACCTCAGCAGTGTCGCAGGTGCGAGGTTATTTTCCGCACCTGCGCAATCACAAACGCGGTGCTGGGAACGCGGAGGTGATGGTAGCGCACAAGCGCATTTTTGACCTACTCGAGGCCCCAAATCCCGCATAACAACATAGAAACGACAAATCACACCTCAATTCGAAATTAAATGAACTTTCAACTTCCAAAACTCACGCCGAACCATATTGAATAAACCTAGAATGAACTCAAATTTTCCACACAAGTCCCAAATGACATAATGAAGCTATTCTAATTCGCGGAACCACAATCCGAACCCGATATCATCAAAGTTAACTCCCGATCAAACTTATGAACTTTCCAAGCCTTCAAATTTCCAACTTTCGCCAATTAGTGTCGAATCCTTCAAGAAATATCCAAATGCAAATCCGGGCATAAGCTTATTATAGTGCTTGGGATGAAGGAGTTGACCATCAAAACTTCGTTCCGGGATCAAATTCACAAAAGTCAAACTTGGTCAACTCTTCCAAGTTAAAGCTTAAATCATGGAATTCCTTTTTCTAAATTGATTATGATTAACCTGAAAACTAAAATCGATGATTCACACAAGTCATAATAAATCATACGGAGATACTCATGCCCTCAAACTGCCGAGCAAAGTGCAGATGCTCAAAACGACCAGTCGGGTCGTTATATTTTTAATCTCTTGAAGCCTTCTTGTTGTGATTGCTTGTTTTCCTTTCCACTTCAGTCCACTTAATGGTTTGAAATCAATATCACTAGTTACATTAGTTGATCTTGTTATCATTATTGATCTAGTAGATACTATTCTACTACTTGGAAGCCAAGGCTATACCAAAAAATAGTTTAATTAGATTATGATACATTAAGATAATAGAAGAACTGATTGCATCAACACTTACATTAAATGCTGTGAAGCCATTCTCAGCCTGAATGCATGATATGATATGCAATGAATGAATATGATTGAGGACGAAATTACAATTTAAACAAATAATTCGACAACAAAAATAACCTCAGTGGGTCCCAATAATACCAGCATTTGCCTAAGCATGATTTCTAACATTATTGATCTAGTAGATACTATTCTACTACTTGGCAGCTGAGGCTATACCAAAAAATATTTTAATTAGTTTATGATACATTAAGATAATAACATAACTGATTGCATCAACACTTACATTAAAAGTTGTGAAGCCATTCTCATCCTGAATGCATGATATGATATGAAATGAATGAATATGACTGAGTAGGAAATTATAATTTTAAAAAAATAATTCGACAATAGAAATGACCTAAGTGGGTCCCAATAATACCAGCATTTTCCTAAGCATGATTTCTAACATGAGTCATAACTCTGTTTCTCTAACACATGAAAATACATGGAAAAATACAAGTTAATTAACTACACAACTCTACGAAATTGACTGAGTCTTAATTTCTACGGTGCACACCCACACGCGCGTCATCTACCGTGTGCGTCACCTCCAAATAAATCACATAACATGTATAATTAGGGTTCATACCCTCAGCTCTAAGTTTAGAAGTGTTACTTACCTCGAACAAGTAAAATCCAACACCAAGCAAGCCAAACGATGCTCCAAAAATGCCATCCCGCGCTTACCGACCTCCGAGCTACTCGAAACTAGCCAAAAGAAACGCAAATACATCAAATAATGCCAAATGAAATAAACCCAATCGATAAAGGTCGAATAAGTAATCAAAGACCTAAAATCAACCCAAACATTCAACCCGAGCCCACGCCTCGGAACTCGACGAAACTTAAAAAATCCGATAACCCATTCAAGTATGAGTCCAATCATACTAGTTTCACCCAAATCAGACTCCGAATCGATGTTCAAAATTCAAAAACTCACTCTATGAAACTTTAGGCTAAAACCCTCAATTTCTCTTTAAAAATTCATAATCAATTACCAAAAATGAAGATAGAATCACGAAATATAATCAAAACTGAGTATAAAACACTTACCCCAATCCTTGTGATGAAATTTGCTTCCAAAATCACTTAAATCCGAGCTCCCCAACTCAAAATGTGAATAAAATAGCCAAACCCTCGATATATAGCTTCTGCCCATGCATCTTCGCTTGTGAGGACAAATTAGCCGCTTCTGCGACAGCACCTCCGCTTCTGCGGAACCAGCTGAGAACTCGATACTTGCACCTGCGGAGAGAATATCCGCTTCTGCGCCATCGCATGTGCGAGCCATCATCCGCACCTGCGCAAGACCTCGCTCCTACGCTCCATCCCTTCGCAACTGCGCATCCGCACATTCGCCCCATATCTCTGCTTCTGCGATCTTCCTCACACAGCTCTCACTTCGCTTCTGCGACTCCTTTGTCACATCTGCGACTATAGCACATGCAAAAAACCAGCCGCATGTGCGATCACACCAGATCCTTCCACAAGCAGCCTTAGCCAAAATTAATCCAAACGATCCGAACCTCGTCCGAAACTCTTTCGAACCACTCGGGACCTAGTCCGAATATACCAACTAGTCCAATAACATAACGCAAACCTACTCGAGGCCTCAAATCACGCATAAAAATATCGAAACGACGAATCGCACCTCGAATAAAAATTAATGAACTTTGAACTTTCAACTTTCAAAACGCGCACCGAAACATATCGAATCAATCCGGAATGAACTCAAATTTTGTACACAAGTCCCATATGACATAACGAAGCTATTCCAATTTCCGGAACCACAATCCGACTCCGATATCATCAAAGTCAACTACCGGTCAAACTTATGAATTTTCCAAATCTTAAAATTTCCAACTTTCGCCAATTAGTGCCGAATCCTTATAGGAACATCAAAATGCAAACCCGAGCATACGCCCTAGTCCAAAATCACCATCCGGACCTCATAGAGCCATCAAAACTCTGTTGTGGGGTCAAATTCACAAAAGTCAAACTTGGTCAACTCTCCTAACTTAAAGCTTCAACGATGAAATTTATTCTTCCAAATCAAACTCTAAATTACCTTAAAACCAAAATCGGCGATGCACACCAATCATAATACAACATACATAGATACTCATTCCTCTAAATTATCGAGCGAAGTGCAAATGCTCAAAACGACCGGTTAGGTCGTTACATCCTCCCTCACTTAAACATACGTTTGTCCTCGAACCTGCCGAGAGTCGTTCCAAAGCCATCAAATCGCCATGTAATTTTACTATGCACATACCCGGGGGTGATCCCACGTCACCCTATTCCATATAGGTCTGACAACATAACATAACAGAAGATCATTGCTTCAACCTTAGTCCGTAAACCACAAAATCCGATTTCCAACATCCAAAATTTCCTGCAAGACCCGAACCTCGCATCTACACACTTTATAAGTCTGAACAAGCTGCATCAAGTCGTAACCATACCCCAAGACAAAATTACATGATATACCATATAACTCAATACTCATAGCAATAACTTCCGATCACAGTAGCTGCTCAAACAAACCCGGTACTCGTAATAAACCTCATATCAAATAAAACCTCGCTCTAAAACCTTCGTACAATGCCGATGATGCAATAAACATGCAAAAACTCATAAACACTCATTAGATCAACAAGCCATGGATCTCCCTATCCCTCGACAAGAACTATAGCCAATTTCTAACCCAATCAACGATATTGTCCTTTCAAATATATCGCAATGAATTTTGATAGCACCCATTCTAGGTCCGACGACCTCCGCTTATGAAATACAAGTTACTCTACTGACACACCACAACAATACTACACAGAGCCACAAACCGTGCAATTTGTGCACCAATACGCAACAATTCAAATGTACTCAATCATGGAAAATGACTCGAATGAGAGAACTGTCCCGCAAGTTCAACAAGTACCACCACAATGTAATGCTAAGAACCTATCACACATATTAGAACCAAAACACACGAATATATCACAAAGTATCATATCCCATCATAACCCCACTGCAATATGTGACCCATCCAAACACCGATCCATTATGAAATACCTCGAGCCCTAATGCTCAAAATCAACAACCATAGGCAATTCGACACCAAGTACGCAAGTGCATGACCATAACCAAGGAGAAGCAAACAACACAATATACCACAGCCTGGAAAGACCATAACCAAGGCGCAATCAACCATTTCACACCCTAATAACAATCTCGCTCAAATCCCGCTACAAGACCCAAACAGAACCGCACCATGTGTGGTTATAATCAATAAATCACAACCCCTCGTAGCATAGAGGAGTAACACATATATCATCAACTCTACCGAATGACACATCCCTCGACAATAATAGTATGGAATCAACCAATCCGACATGGTGTACAATACACATCCTCATTGGGCCTGCCAATGAGCCCCAAATTTACTTTGATCACCCACAAATAGATACATAACCCTCCTAAAGTCCACAATGAGTGAACCATAACACATACTATCATCTGGCTAGCTTTGGTCACATTTTCAAATTCCACAACCACGAAACAATTTGTTTCTGAAAATTCCTGGTCTCCAAGTCCATAGAACACATGAATCACCATATTTGATCCCAACTCCACCCCCGAATGTCTAACACATCTATCATACACGATCATCCCACAAGGAATACTTCTATAATTCTTCTTTGCCACATAGCAAAATCTAAATATCAGCAGTCGATCAACCAGGCGAGTACCGCAATACCAATGAAGTATCTGTAAGTTAACACACAATGCATCTTTTGAAATGTGCACCCTTCTCAGGAATTACCAAGTAGTTATTACATTCATCTAAATATATGAAACTGTCTATGCTATCCAAAATTCATGACCTTCCCTCCAAATATGAACCGTGACCTTGCACATGAAAATCTCAACCCCACACAACACACCGTATCTATCATACCATCATATGAAAAGTATGTGAATATCATAATCAACTCCGAGTCACAAGCAAACTACATTCTCGATTAGCCAGGAACCTTCTATTTGATCTCATCCAAGAGAAAATCACAACATACAACATGCTCCACATGCCAACAAGAAATATACACCTCGAACCGTGGTAGAAACTACTGAGAATACTTTGAAATCCATTTGCATATAACCCAACTATCAGAACTGAATCTCTCTAACTCAACCAAGTCTCCAAAACCCAAGAGTATTGCCATCAAGCACCTGTAGATACTCACCACATCATCAGTACCCAAAGACCCGATCATATCTATTACATTGCTAACCCGATGTACTACCAAGGTGTACTATTTCTCTGAGTTTCTTCCGAATTATCCTCAAGTTGCCACTCCTCCTTGCCATAATACCATGGTCCTCAACCAAAACTCACCCCACGAGATCCTAGAATAAAACCACACTGCCCTAAGGCCCATAAGCCGCTGTATTCCTTTTCAACCACCCCAAAAGTACTACAATCGAGACACCCGCTCTGAAGATTCCTTATGTGAACTTGAAACTATTTCCTTTACCTTCCTGATACTAAAATGTATAATCCATAGTGATAGAGAAATACCACAAGTCCCGATACCATCCGACGCAAATATCGGAGTCTAGCCATATACAAATCCGAATAAATCCTCAATTGCTATATATAAATCTTACATCCATTAGATCCTTCTTGAGAGTCATCTACTCTGCTCAAATCTCAACTTCACCACCCAAACGGGTCGAACGACATGTGCCCCATTAGCACGACGACACCCAAAGAAGTAACCCCACCTTAACGTAACTAAGCAAATTTCTACTCCATGCATACTACATCCTTCACGAATAACTATTCAATCATTCCATGATTCCCATATACCCATAGAGTGTAACATAACCCGTCTCCAGAAATTCTTTTGCTTGAATCATCCTCGATCTCCACCTCTACTAGTTATATCTGATTAAAAAGTATGCCTCAAACCGAAACCAGTACAACATATAAACCACACAATCAAATCGGTGATAGGAGACTCCCCCACTTGGCTTAAAGCTTTAGATCAAAATACTCGATAACTCGCAATATCCATACTCTATTACTACCATAATACTGCAAGGAGATTCAACCAAGTTCTTTCATAAGCTCATATAACACAAACCATATAGTACCTCAAATCATCTACTAAGCTCGTGTACATCCACGTGACGGTCAGGTCAATTTTCTCAACCAAATTCAAATTCAAATCTCAACACATATACCCTGCTGGTAGAAAAGAAACTCTCCACACAACATTATAAGGACCACACCTCCGTAGATTACTCCGTAGGAGATAACCCACCTGCTTAGCCTCAAATTGGCATCTTTCTATACCCTTTCGCAGCCACGATTACTACACCATCTTCCTGAGTCTGAACTCACAACAAGACATGAAAATATACTTCGTTCCATAATTAAACAACATGAAAAATCGTTCAACACACTCATAACTCGAGACTATATGTCACATCAAGACAACAATCTAGCACCCACTAGTCCTTTTTACATCTCAAGCAAACTATTCTCGCCATAATCAAACAATCTGGACACATCCCTTAATCATATCATACTCATCATATAGCCATCCAGCCACTCATCGAGTCCTAAATTCTACTCCTAGGGACGCTACCAGACATATAAGTCCAAAATCACGTGCTCACACAACCGAAATCCCCGTGCTTAAGCTACAGTGATAACGCGACCTCCAGTCCTCCAGACTGGCCCATCATCACAACACAGAAATTGCATCTTGCTCCTCATCCATGGAATCACAAGCCGACGATACACAACTGATGTCGAGCTTTCACATGCACACACAAACGCGTGGAGGGAATTCAAAGAGTTATGTTTCAAGCTGAATCAATTTCACACGGTAAGGAAAGAAAGATGGGAAATTATCATAAATGCCATCTAGCCTCCCGAAGATAGATATAGTTGTCATCATACCGATCCACAAGACTCTACTAGACACTTTTTCATGACTCGTAGAACCTATCAACCTAGAGCTCTGTTACCAACTTGTCACGGCCAGAAACCCAACTAGTTGTGATGGAAACTAACCCAACCCGCTAGGTAAGGCAGTTAACAATAAACCAGTTCAAATGATATTTATTAAGAGAAGGAATGATAATATAACTGAACTATTATACAAAGAATTCTCAAGGACTGGTAGTACAAATCATGAGCTTCTAAGATATAGAGTTTACAAACTGGTTTGAAATAAAATACCCTATCTGTTTGAAATATACATGAACAAATCTAAAATACTAAAGCTACCAAGATCAAGAGGCAGCTATGACTAGAACGCAAGTACATCTTCAGATCTAGATCCGTACGCAGCTACATCAGCATCCAACATCTACATGCAAGGTGCAAAAGTGTAGTATGAGTACACTTGACCTAATGTACTCAATAAGTAGCAAACCTAACCTTAGGTTAAAAGTAGTGACGAGCTGGGACAAGGGTCAAAGTCCAACTCCAATAACCAGCAACAATTCATAAGAATATAATAAAGATGGTACAAGGAATAACTCAGCTGGTTTATAGTTACGAAAAATAGGAATTCTTTTTAAGTATAACAATAGATCTCAAATCTTTCACCGAAAACCTCAAAAATATATTAATAAGTTTGAAAATGATGATTTTTTCCAAAAACCTTTCAACAATAAATAAGATGTTTCATTTTCAGATAGCATGAGAAAAATACATCTCTATGCCTACATGTCAATATACAGGTGAAATCATGAATGTCACCAAAATCGGGTAGCATGAGGAAATACATCTCTATGCATGTATATCAAGTATGCATGTCAAATACAATGCATCTTAATGATGAACTCATGTACTTACACTCTCAGAGTACTCAATCACTCAGTACTGTATGAGGCAGGTCTAGCCTAGGGAAGAACCATCCCTCAATATAAATGTATATGGCAATTCCATGCCTAGGGAACTCCATCCCAAATGTAAATATATAGGGTAACTTTATACCTAGGGAACTCCATCCAAAATATAATTTCCATTGCGCTCATTGTGGGGGGGGGGGGAACTCCGGAGAGGCTCCTTCAGCCCAAACACTATTATAAGCCAGGTCCAGGCATAAATAAATAAAAATATGCTGCGGCGTGCAGCCCGATCCCATAAATATCACTAACAATCAGGCCCTCGGCCTCACTCAGTCATCAATCTCTCCAGTCTCTTGGGCTCACAATGTCATGACACTAGCCCAAAATGATGATATGATAATATGATATATCAATAAATAAAAATAGATACTAAGATATGATATGCAATGAATGAATATGACTTAGTACGAAATTGCATTTTAAACATAAAATTCGACAGCAGAAATGACCTCAGTGGGTCCTAATAATACCAGCATTTGCCTAAGCATGATTTCTAACATGAATCATAGCCTAGTTTCTCGAACACATGAAAATACATGAAAAAATACAAGTTAATTGACTACACAACTCTACAGAATCGACTGAGTCATAATTTCTATGGTGCACGCCCACATGCACGTCACCTAGCGTGTGCATCACCTCCAAAATAATCACATAACATGTATAATCAGGGTTCATACCCTCAGCTCCAGGTTTAGGAGTGTTACTTACCTCGAACAAGCTAAATCCAATACCAAGCAAGCCAAGCGATGCTCTAAAAATGCCATCCCACGCGTACAGACCCCCGAACAACTCGAAACTAGCCAAAAGCAACTCAAATATATCAATTAATGCCAAAGGAAACAAACCCAATCGATAAAGGTCAAATATTTAATCAAAATCCAAAAATCAAAACCAAAAGTCTAACCCACGCCCGCGCCTCGGAACTCGATGAAAATTATAAAATCAAATAATCCATTCAATTACGAGTGCAACCATACTAGTTTCATCCAAATCCAACTCCGAATCGATGTTCAAAAATTTAAAAACTTAGTCTATGAAACTTTAGGCTAAAATCCCCAATTTCTCTTTAAAGATTCATAATCCAATTGCCAAAAATGAAGATAGAATCACGAAATATAATCCACCGAGTATAAAACATTTACCCCAATCCTTGTTATGAAATTTGCCTCCAAAATCGCTTAAATCCGAGCTCCCAACTCATAATGTGAATAAAATAGCCAAACCCTCGATATATAGCTTCTGCCCAGGCATCTTCGCTTGTGCGAACAAATTAGCCGCTTCTGCAGAACCAACCGAGAACTCGATCCTCGCACCTGCAGATAAAATATCCGCTTCTGAAACATCACAGGTGCGAGCCATCATCCGCACATGCTCAAAACCTTGCTCCTGCACTCCATCCCTTCGCATCCGCACATGCGCACATGCGCCCAGATCTCCGCTTCTGCGATCTTCTTCACCCAACTCTCACCTCGCTTCTGCGACTCCTTTGTCACATCTGCAACCATCGCACTTGCGCTAAAGTAGCCGCAGGTGCGATCACACCAGATCCTGCCACTAGCAGCCTTAGCCAAAATTGAACCAAACGATTTGAACCTCTTCTGAAACTCTTACAAACCACTCAGGACCCCGTCCGAATATACCAACCAGTCCAATAGCATAACACAAACCTACTCGAGGCCTCAAATTATGCATAACAATATTGAAACTATGAATCACACATCAAATCAAAATTAATGAACTTTGAACTTTCAACTTCCAAAACTCGCGCCGAAACATATTGAATCAACCGGGAATGAACTCAAATTTCGCACACAAGTCCCTAATGACATAACGAAGCTATTCCAATTGCCGGAACCACAATCCGAATCCGATATCATCAAAGTCAACTCCCGGTCAAATTCATAAAAGTCAAACTTGGTCAACTCTTCTAACTTAAAGCTTCCAACTCTTACCAAGCATTGGTAGTATTTTCAGATTTGTTTAAAATTCAGCCTCATAAGTGCTTCTGGAACACTTCCAAAATAAGTTCCTCCTTTGAAGCCCTCTCTATTTATTTGACCAATTAATTAAGATGTGCCTAGTACACATATTTTGTTCATAAGATGGAAAGTGTTCCTTAATTGCTGCATCCAATCCATGTAAATTACAGTTAGATGAAAAACAAAAATGAAATATAAATCAGTTTTAATGAAAGAAAGTGAAGCAAAGTGAAGCCCGTGAAACAAAATAATTATAGTTGCTGAACTAATTTTAAAACTAATGAAACACAAAGTTACAATTGCTGAAATATACCTTTTGCATTTCAGTGATCAAAGTGAAGCATGTGTCATCTCCTAATCCCAAGCCTTGCTTCTGCAAAGTTAAGAATCATGACCATGTAGTTTTTTTCCTCATATTCTACTACTGCCCAAACAAGTGGAAGCATTTGGTTATTACCATCCTTTGACATTGCAACTAGGATAATATGGTTCATCACCACCTAGCCTTCCTTCTACACTTTGTTTACCTGTCTCAATCTCATCAAAACTTAGATCAGGCCTAACTTCACCACATGGTATATCATTAGTGTCAACAAAAGCTTTCTCCCTTCTTTTTATCATTTGAAATGACCTACTTTCCTTCATAATCTCTATGTACTCCTCATGTACATCACTGCCATAATCACTCCTTCCAAAGAAGTTACTGCCTTCAGAATCATCACTATCTTCGATTGATTCATCAGATTCATCTTCACTTGAGTAATCTTCAATTGGAGAAGATTCTAGATTTGAAAGAGCAGCTATTGGATCTACTGGAGCAACTGTATTTGGAGGAGCAATGTTTGGAGCAGCAGTAGATCCATTAAAAGCAGCCTCACAAACTGTAACGATCCGATCAGTCGTTTTGAGTATTATAACCCCGTTCCTCCATTTACTACTCAAGTTATACTTTATAATTATTTTATGACTTACCGGGTTAGTTGGTTTGGGTCCGGAAGGATTTTAGAGTGAATTGAGACATTTAGTCTCATAATTGAAAACTTAAGTTGAAAAAGTTGACCGGATATTGACTTATCTGATACGACTTTGGATTCAAATTCTGATAATTCAATAGCTCTACGTGGTGATTTTGGACTTAGGAGCGTGTCCGAAAAATTATTTGGAGGTCCGTAGTAGAATTAGGCTTGCAATGACGAAAGTCAAATTTTTAGGAAATTTGACCGGGTGGTTGACTTTTTTATATTGGGGTCGGAATCCGATTCTGAAAATTGAAATAGATCCTTTATGTCATTTATGACTTGTGTGCAAAATTTGAGATTAATCGGACATGATTTAATAGGTTTCTTAATTGAATGTAAAAGTTAGAATTTTTTAGTTTCATTAAGCTTGAATTGATATATGATTCATGGTTCTAGCATTGTTTAACGTAATTTGAAGTTTCAACTAAGTTCTTATGATATTTTAGGACTTGCTGGTATGATTTGACGGGTTCCGAGGGCCTTGGGTGTATTTTTGGATCATTGGTTGAGAGATTAATAAAGTTAGAAAATTTGGGAGTTTGACCATGGTCAATATCGGGTCAAGACGACCTCTTTTCACTCTTTTGAGTGCGCGAGCAGGTCCGTAGAATGTTTTATGATTGAAATTCACATATGGTTTGTGTCAGGGAGGTTCCAGATGAGTTTCAAGGTGGTTTCGGATCATTTCGGAGAAGTTTGAGTTTGCTGGTTTCTAGTGAGGTACTGTTCATTCGCAATTACAAACCATTTATCGCAATTGCGAAAACACTATTCATTCGCAATTGTGAACCATTTATCGTAATTGCAAAAACACTATTCATAGGAGGTACTGTTCATTCGCAAATGCGAAGTTTTTGTCCGCAAATGCGAACTTGGACAGAATGTTTAAGATCTGAAAATGAAACTTCATCCCATTTTCCATTTTTGACGAATTGGAGCTCGTGAAAAGGCGATGTTTTGGGAGATTTTCAAGAAAAACAATGGGGTAAGCGTTCTTAACTCAATTTTGGTTAAAATACCCGAATTCATTGTTGTTTTTATCCCTAAATTAGTGAATTGGGTTGAAAATGGTAGATATTTTCATAGACTTTAACTGAGGGTTTAGAGGTCGAGTTGATGTCAGAATTTGGTAAAATTTATATGGTTAGACTTGTGGTTGAACGAGCATTCATATTTTATAATATTTGTCGGGTTCCGAGATGTGGGCCCCACGGGCAATCTTTGAGCTAAATTTTAGATTTTGCTTGAAAATTAGTATTTCCTTATGGAATTAATTCCAATAAATTTTATTGACTAAATTGAATTATTTGCGGCTAGATTCGAGGCATTTTGAGGCCAATTCACGAGGCAAAGGCATAGCATAGTAGAGAATTACACTGTTTGAGGTAAGTAATAGTTCTAAATTTTGTCCTGAGGGTATGAAACCCCTGAATATTTGTTATGTGATTGGTTTTGAGGTGACGCATATTCTAAGTGACGGGCGTGTGGGCGTGCACCGTAGGAATTGTGACTTGGTCAAATTCCATGAAAATGTGTAGTTGAATAATCTGTTGATACCAGTACATTCTCTATGTGTTAGAGAAAATTGAGGTGAGACTCGTATGAAAAATCATGCTTAGACATGTGTTGTTATTATTGGTACCCACTGGGGTCATTTATGAGTTTGAATTATATGTTCAAATTGTAATTTCACACTCAGTCATATTTATTCATTTCATATCATATCTCAGTCTCGATTGTTATTTATTAATACATCATATTATCATTTTTGGGCTGATATTCATGACATCTTGAGTCCGAGAGACTGGAGAGGTTGATTACTGAGTGAGTCTGAGGGCCTAATTGTAAGGATATTTATGGATCGGGCTGCAGGCCACAACATGTTTCATTGATTATTGCCATGATTGGCTTAATATAGCGCTTGGGTTGAAGGAGCCCCTTCGGAGTCTGTACACACTCCCAGTGAGCGCAGGTACCTACTGAATGTGAGTGCGAGTGTCGAGTGCCGAGTGATGAGTGACTGTAAGGAATGAGCGACTGTGAGGAAAGAGTGACTGTGATGTCGGAGTGAATGGGAGGACTGAGTGACTGTTAATCTGAGAGGATACATTGATTTCATTATTTGCTGCATTTCAGTTGTCATATATCACTATTTTGTAAATTTTGGAAAAACATTATATTATGTTTCAGTCAAATTTGATATGAAATTTCTGTGAAATTTTAAATATTGAACTTGAGAGCATGCCTACCCTTTTTTGTTGGAAAGTACTGTATTTGTACTTAGCTGAGAAGCTCGTCACTACTTTTAGTTCCTTATTTATTATTGTTACTTACTCAGTTGGTTGTACATACACTACACCCTGCACTTCGTGTGCAGATCCAAGTGATCCCGGACACAGTCGGTGTTGATTCTTTTATACAGTTGATTTTCCGGAGATTCAGAGGTAGCTGCTATGTTTCGCAGACCTTGTCTCTCCTTCCCTATCCTTTTGTTTATTGTATTTGGTCTCGGATTATTATAGACCAGGTTTCCCAGACTAGTGATGTGTAGATGCTCATGTACTTAGTGACACCGGGTTTTGGGAGTGTGTTTATTTCCAATGTTTGTGGGATTTACTCTTAAACTTAATTATTATATTTTCAGTATTTAAAAGAAATTGTGAGTTGTTGGTGTTGTTGGCTTGCCTAGTATTGAGTTAGGCGCCATCACGACATGTTAGAATTTTGGGTCGTGAAAAGTTGGTATCAGAGCCTAGGTTACATATGTCTCACGAGTCATGAGCAGGTTTAGTAGAGTCTTGCGGATCGGTACAGAGACATCTGTACTTATCTTCGAGCGGCTGCTGAATCCTTAGGAAAATTTCAGATTCTTGTACTCTATCCTGCGAATTTGTTGATTTCGGAAACTAAATTTCTGTTATTCTATTTTCTTACAGATGGTGAGAACACGTACTACCAGATCAGACGGTCAGCCACCAATGCCACCAGTGCCATCTGTTAGGGCCGCGAGAGCCCGGGGCCGTGGTAGAGGCCGGGGCCGAGGTAGAGGTCGAGGTGTAACTCATACAGTAGTTGGAGAAGCACCTGTAGCACCACCAGTTGCTCCAGCTCAGGAGCAGATTCCAGATATAGCTGAGCCGACAAGACCAGCTCAATCATCAGCTGTGCCCTTTGTGATTCTAGTCCTTCAGGAGGCTTTGGCCCAGATATTGACAGTTTACACTGGCCTTGCTCAGGTGGTTTCGGCTCAGGCCGCACCTGCCACTTCTCCGACCGGGGGAGGTACTCATACCCCTATTGCCTGTAGTCCAGATCAGGTAGTACGGGGACTTCAGATACCAGGGGCACTACCAGCCCAGCCGGCTGCAACTGTTCAGGCCCCGGTAGTTCCCGTTATGGCAGATGATGAGCAGAGGAGACTTGAGAGATTTGGGAGGCTTAGACCTCCATCATTTAGCGGTGCTAAGTCAGAGGATGCTCAGGGTTTTCTGGATAAGTGCCAGCGGATGCTTCGGACATCGGGTATTTTGGAGACCAGTAGGGTTTCGTTCACTACTTTTTCAGTTTTCTGGAGCTGCCCTTAGATGGTGGGAGGCTTATGAGAGGCGCAAGCATGTTGGTGCAGTACCACTTACATGGTAGGAGTTCTCCGTCCTCTTTTTGGAGAAGTTCGTGTTGCTATCTCGCAGAGAAGAGCTGCGCAGATAGTTTGAGCAGTTACATTAGGATGGCATGTCTGTGACGCAGTACGAGATGATATTTTCTGAGTTGGCTCGTCATGCAGTTTGGTTGGTTCCCACTGATAGGGAGAGGATTAAGAGGTTCATTGATGGCCTCACATATTAGCTACGGTTACTTATGACTCGGGAGGGAGTATCTGGTGCTACTTTTGATGAGGTAGTTGACATTGCTCGGTAGATAGAGATGGTCCATAGTCAGGAACGTGGAGAGAGGGAGGCCAAGAGGCCTTGTGGTCCAGGTGATTTCAGCGGTGTTCCTTCAGGGGGTCAGTTTTACCGCGGTAGGGATTGTTCTTTCAGACACGCTTAGATGGGTCATCCAGTTCACCATGGTGCATCATCCGGCCATGGTTCATATAGTTCTCATCAGGGCCAGTCATCTCTCAGTGCCCTCCCAGCCTAGAGTTAGTCCCGTGCCCCTTCAGTTTAGGGTTCATTTGCACCGGGTGCTTTTAGTAGTTATTCTGGTTATCGGGGCCCGATTCAGTCCGTACCACCACCAGTACCGGGAAGCTGCTTTGAGTGCGGGGAATTTGGGCATATGTGGAGACAGTGTCCTCGTCGCTCGGGAGGTCCAGTGCGGTAGAGGAGTCAGCCTACGACTTCAACACCAGTTACTTCATCACACGCCCAGCCAGCTCGGGGTGGGGCTCAGCCAACTAGGGGTCGCCCAAGAGGGGGAGACCGATCAGGTGGCAGTCAGGCCCGATTCTATGCTTTTCCTGCCATGCCAGATGTCGTTGTCTCCGATGCAGTGATCACAAGTATTGTCTCAGTGTGCCACAGGGAAGCTTTTATATTATTTGATCCTGGTTCTACTTATTCATATGTAACATCGTACTTTACTCATTATCTGGATATGCCCCATGAGTCCTTAGTTTTACCTATTCATGTATCTACGCCGGTGGGCGATACTATTATTATAGACCATGTATATCGGTCTTGTGTGGTAACCATTGGGGGACTGGAGACTAGAGTTGATCTTTTATTGCTCAATATGGTTGATTTAGATGTAATCCTAGGTATGGATTGGTTGTTTCCATGTCATGTTATTCTGGACTGTCACGCAAAAACCGTGATGTTGGCATTGCCGGGGTTGCCGAAGGTCGAATGGAGAGGTTCTCTAGATCATGTTCCAAGCAGGGTAATTTCTTATTTGAAAGCCTAATGTATGGTTGGGAAGGGATGTTTGTCATATTTGGCTTTTGTGAGAGATGTTGATGCAGATACTCCTACTATTAATTCAGTACCGGTAGTGAGAGATTTTTCGGATGTATTTCCTGTAGAACTGTCGGGTATGCCGCCCGAAAAGGATATTGATTTCGGTATTGACTTACTGCAGGGCACTCTACCCATTTCTATTCCTCCGTATCGTATGACACTAGCTGAGTTAAAAGAATTGAAAGAGCAACTTCGGGAAATTCTTGATAAGGGGTTTATTAGGCCTAGTGTGTTTCCTTGGGGTGCACCGGTTCTGTTTGTAAAAAATAAAGATGGTACTATGCGAATGTGTATCAATTACAAGCAGTTGAACGAAGTTACAATCAAGAATAAGTATTCTTTGCCGCATATAGATGATTTATTTGACCAACTTCAGGGAGCGAGGGTATTCTCCAAAATTGATTTGAGATTGGGGTATCACCAGTAGAAAATTCGGGATTCAGATATTCTAAAGACGACATTCAGGACTCGTTATGGTCACTATGAATTTCTTGTGATCTCATTTGGGCTAACCAATGCCCCAACAACATTTATGCACCTAATGAATAGCGTATTCCAGCCATATCTTGACTCATTTGTCATGGTATTTATTGATGATATCCCGGTATACTTACGTAGCCAGGAGGAGCATGCACAACACTTGGGTTTTATATTATAGAGGCTGAGAGAGGAGAAACTATATGCCAAATTCTCTAAATATGAATTCTAGCTTAGTTCGGTGGCATTCTTGGGACACATAGTGTCTAGTGAAGGGATTAAGGTGGATCCGAAGAAAATAGAGGTAGTTCAGAGTTGGCACAGACCATCTTCAGTTACTAAGATTCGGAGTTTTCTTAGCTTGGCTGGCTATTATCGTCGCTTCGTGGAGGGTTTCTCGTCTATTGCATCACCTATGACTAAATTGACCCAGAAAGGTGCTCTGTTTAGGTGGTCGGATAAATGTGAAGAGAGCTTTCAGAAGCTCAAGATAGCTTTGACTACAACTCCAGTATTGGTGTTGCCTACAGGTTCAGAGTCTTATACTGTGTATTGTGATGTGTCACGTATTGGTCTCGGCGCAGTGCTGATGTAAGACGGTAGGGTGATTGCCTATGTGTCCATGCAGTTAAAGGTACATAAGAAGAATTATCCGGTCCACGACCTTGAGTTAGCAACTATTGTCCATGCCTTGAAGATTTGGTGGCATTATTTGTACGGTGTCCATTGTGAGGTTTATACCGATCACCAGAGTCTACAATATCTATTTAAACAGAAGGATCTTAATTTACGGTAGCGCAAATGGTTGGAGTTGCTTAAGGATTATGATATCACCATTCTCTATTATCCTGGGAAGGCTAATATGGTGGTCGATGCCTTGAGTCATAAGGCGAAGAGTTTGGGCAGCTTAGCATACTTACCGGTAGCAGAGAGGCCTTTAGCCTTGGATGTTCAGGCCTTGGCCAACCAGTTTGTTAGATTGGATATTGCCGAGCCGAGTCGAGTCGAGTTTTGGCTTGTATGGTTTTTCTGTCTTCTTTATATGATCGTATCAGAAGGCGCTAGTATGATGATCCTCATCTCCTTGTCCTTAAGGATACGGTACAACACAGTGATGCCAAGGAAGTCACTATTGGAGATGACGGTGTATAACAGATGCATGGAAAGCTATGTGTGCCTAATATAGATGATTTGCGTGAGTTGATTCTCCAGGAAGCCCATAGTTCACGGTACTCCATTCATCCAGGTGCCGCGAAGATGTATCGGGATTTGAGGCAACACTATTGGTGGAGGCGAATGAAGAAAGATATAGTTGAGTTTGTAGATCGGTGTTTAAATTATCAACACGTGAAGTATGAATATTAGAGACCGGGCGGATTACTTCAGAGACTTGAAATTCCGGAGTGGAAATGGGAGCGTATTACCATGGACTTCGTAGTTGGGCTCCCACGGACTTTGATGAAGTTTGATGTTGTTTGGGTGATTATGGATTGATTGACCAAATCTGCGTATTTTATTCCAGTTGGTACCAATTATTCTTCGGAGCGGTTGACTGAGATTTATATCCACGAGATTGTTCGCCTACACGGTGTGCCAGTGTTCATCATTTTAGATCGGGGCACGCAATTTACATCACAGTTTTGGAGAGCAGTGCAATGAGAATTGGGCACACAGGTTCAGTTGAGTACAACATTTCACCCTCAGACGGACCGACAGTCCGAGCGCACTATTAAGATATTAGAGGATATGTTACTCGCTTGTGTCATTGATTTTGGGGGTTCTTGGGATCAATTTCTGCCACTCGCAAAGTTTGCTTACAATAATGCTACCAATCGAGCATTCAGATGGCTCTGTATGAGGCTTTATATGGGAGACGATGTTGGTCTCCGGTGGGTTGGTTTGAGCCGGGTGAGGCTAGGGTATTGGGTATTAACTTAGTTCAGGATGCTTTGGAGAAGGTTAAATTAATTCAGGAGTGGCTTCGCACGGCGCTGTCTAGACATAAGAGTTATGCTGACAGGAAAGTCCGTGATGTTGCTTACATAGTTGGGGAGAAGGTTCTTCTCAAGATTTCGCCCATGAAGGGTGTGTTGAGGTTCTGAAAGAAGGACAAGTTAAGCCCTCGGTATATTGGGCCTTTTGAGATACTTAAGAAAATTGGAGATGTGGCTTATGAACTTGCTTTGCCACCTAGTCTATTAGGTGTTCATCCAGTATTCCATGTATCCATGCTGCAAAAGTATGTCGAGGATCCATCTCATATTCTGGATTTCAGTACAGTGCAACTAGAAGGTAATTTAATTTATGATGTGGAGTCGATGGCTATTTTAGACCGGCAGGTTTGAAAGCAGAGGTCAAAGAACATAACATCAGTGAAGGTACAGTGGAGAGGCCATCCAGTCAAAGAAACTACTTGGGAGATTGAGAAGGAGATGCAGAGCAAATATCCACACCTATTTGAGACTCTAGGTATGATTCTAAACTCGTTCGAGGACGAACATTTATTTAAGAGGGGGAGAATGTAACGACCCGACCGATCCTTTTAGGTAGTATAACCCTGTTCCCTCATTTGTTGCTCAAGTTATGCTTTACAGTTATTTTATTACTTACTGGGTTATTTGGTTTGGGCCCGGAAGGATTTCGGAGTGAATTGAGACATTTCGTCTCATAATTAAAAACTTAAGTTGGAAAAGTTGACAGGATATTGACTTATGTGTAAACCACCTCGGATTCGAATTCTGATGATTCCAATAGCTCCGTGTGATGATTTTGGACTTAGGAGCATGTCCGAAAAATTATTTGGAGGTCCGTAGTGGAATTAGGCTTGAAATGGCGAAAGTTGAATTTTTAGGAAGTTTGACCAGGGGTTGACTTTTTGATATTGGGGTCAGAATCCGATTCTGGAAATTGGAATAGGTCCATTATGTCACTTATGACTTGTGTGCAAAATTTGAGGTCAATCGTACGTGATTTGATAGGTTTCGGCATTGAATATAGAAGTTGGAATTTCTTAGTTTCATTAAGCTTGAATTGATATATGATTCGTGGTTCTAGCATTGTTTGACGTGATTTGAAATTTCTACTAAGTTCGTAAGATGTTTTAGGACTTGTTGGTATGATTTGACAGGTCCCGAGGGGCTTGGGTGTATTTTTGGATCATTGGTTGAGAGACTAACTAGTAAAGTTAAGAAATTTGGGAGTTTGACCATGGTCAATATCAGGTCAAGACGACCTCTTTTCAGTGGTTTGAGTGAGTGAGCAAGTCCGTAGCATATTTTTTGATTGAAATACATATAGGGTTTGTGTCCGGGAAGTTCCAGATGAGTTTCAGGGTGGTTTCAGATCATTTCAGAGAAGTTTGAGTTTGCTGATTTTTGGTGAGGTACTGTTCATTCGCAATTGCGAACCATTTATCGCAATTGCGAAAATACTGTTCATTCGCAATTGTGAACCATTTATCGCAATTGCAAAAACACTATTCATGAGAGGTATTGTTCATTCACAAATGCAAATTTTTTGTCCGCAAATGTGAACCTAAACAAAATGTTTAAGATCTGAAAATGGGACTTCGTCCTATTTTTCATTTTTGACGAATTGGAGCTCGGGAAGAGGCGATTTTTGAGAGATTTTCAAGAAAAACAACGGGGCAAGTGTCCTTAACTCTATTTTGATTAAAATACCCGAATCCATTGTTGTTTTTAACGCTATATCAGTGAATTGGGTTGAAAATGATAGAACTTTTCATTAATTTTAAGTGAGGATTTGGAGGTCGAGTTGATGTCGGAATTTGGTAAAATTTGTATGGTTGAACTCGTGGTTGGACGAGCGTTCATATTTTATAACTTTTGTCGGGTTCTGAGACGCGATTTTTGAGCTAAATTTCAAATTTTATTGAAAAATTAGTATTTTTCTTTTGGAATTAATTCCAATAAATTTTATTGACTCAATCGAATTATTTGTGGCTAGATTCGAGGCGCTTGGAGGCCAATTCACGAGGCAAAGGCATAGCAGAGTAGAGAATTATACTGTTTGAGGTAAGTAACAGTTCTAAATTTGGTCCTAAGGTTATGAAACCCCAGATTATGTGTTATGTGATTGGTTTTGAGGTGATGCACATGCTAGATGACGGCCGTGTGGGTGTGCACCGTAGGAATTGTGACTAGGACAAATTCCATGAAACTGTGTAGTTGAATAATCTGTTGATACTAGTACATTCTCTATGTGTTAGAAAAAATTAAGCTGAGACTCGTATTAAAAATCATGCTTAGACATATGTTGTTATTATTGGTACCCACGGGGGTCATTTCTGAGGTTGAATTATATGTTCAAATTGTAATTTTACACTCAATCATGTTTATTCATTTCATATCATATCTCAGTCTCTGTTGCTATTTATTAATACATCATATTATTATTTTTGGGTTGATATTCATGACATCTTGAGCCAGAGAGACTAGAGAGGTTGATGACTGAGTGTGGCCTAATTGTGAGAATATTTATGAATCGGGTTGCATGCTGCAGCATGTTTCATTGAATATTACCATGATTGGCTTGATATAGCGCTTGGGATGAAGGAGCCCCTCCGGAGTCTGTACACACCCCCAGTGAGCGCAGGTACCTACTGAGTGCAAGTGCCGAGTGCCGAATAATGAGTGACTGCGAGGAATGAGCGACTGTGAGGAAATAATGACTGTGAGGAAAGAGTGACTGTGAGGTCGGAGTGAATGGGAGGACTGGGTGACTGTTACTCTGAGAGGATGTATTGATTTCATTATTTGCTGCATTTCAGCTTTCATATATCACTATTTTAGAAATTTCGGGAAGACATTATTTTATGTTTCAGTCAAATTTGATATGAAATTTATGTGAAATTTTAAATGTTGAACTTGAGAGCATGCCTACCCTTTTATGTTGGAAAGTACTGTATTTGGACTTAGCTGAGAAACTCGTCACTACTTTCAGTTCCTTATTTATTATTGTTACTTACTCAGTTGGTTGTAATCATACTACATCATGCACTTCGTGTGCAGATCCAGGTGATCCCGGATACAGTGGGTGTTGATTCTTTCACACAGTTGATTTTTCGGAGATTCAGAGATAGCTGCTATGTTTCACAGACCTTGTGTCTCCTTCCCTATCCTTTTGTTTATTGTATTTGGTGTCGGATTATTATAGACCAGGTTTCCCAGACTTGTAATGTATAGATGCTCATGTACAAAGTGACACCGGGTTTTGGGAGTGTTTTTATTTCTAATATTTGTGGGATTTAATCTTAAACTTAATTATTATGTTTTCAGTATTTAAAAGAAATTGTGGGTTATTGGCGTTATTGGCTTGCCAAGTATTGAAATAGACGCCAACACGACAGGTTAGAATTTTGGATCGTGACACCAACTTCATCATACATAATGTTTTGACTATCTCTTCTTTCAATGCTCCCAACCATTTTATTAAAAGCTCAACGAGATTCCTCCTCAGCATGTGCACATATATACTTTCAAAAGAGTCCCATGTTGCAAAGACTTACCAATTGCTAAAAGAGCCCTGTCATTTCTAATATCTCCTAAAATGCCACACTTAGGTGAACAAATATTATATTTACAACTTAAGTAATACCTAATTCTTTAATATAATCTTTCAACTCAAAATAGAATAGTGTATCTACATCAACATCCAAATATTAACTCATTACCCCACTAACATATTTTTGGTTCCTCACTTTCAAACTCTAAGACCCCATCACGATACAATCTTAAAGTGATTAAACAAACCCACTCATAGCTATATGCAAATAAAGAAAACAAACAACTGAATCCTTAAAAGAGGGTATGATACTAGCACTAGGAATTACATTCAGCAGAATCCTTAAAAGAAGGTATAATCGACAAACTATAGATACTAACACTATAAAATTACTTATTTGCTAAAGACCAAAATATTTCAGTATACACATGCAAAGTCAAATCTAGCAGGTTAACATGCAGACAAGAAACCTCAAATTTATTTAGACAATCGGAAAATCACAACGGATAACAGCATTTAAAACCCTAAACTACTACAAAGTAATTAAATGCAGTAAAAAACTAACCTTTGGTCTTGGATTGTGATTAGGGATGGCAGGGGGCGATTACGGAGCGGGTTTTGACTAAACCCGCAAAACTTTCAATCCGTCCCGCCCCGCATAGCAAATTTTCTATTTTCAATCTGTCCTGCTTAGCACCCACAAAGACCTGCCCCGCCCTGCACCCGCATAAGTTTTGTTTTTTTTTTCTTTCATTTTGTTATTTAACTAAAACAAATAAGTTAAATATTTTATAATCGTGTAAAGTGGGGAGCTTATTTGTTACATTGCTCGGGCAATTTAATACTTTATAATTTTTCTTTGAGTTTTCTTCTCCACAAAAAGACCCTATTTGAATTCGGAAAGAAAAATATTTCAAAATTATAATTTAACTGATATGACCAAATGTACTCAATCCTTCCTCGTCATTTTTATTGACCCACTTTGTGTTTACAAAGTAAATAACTCTCTTCTTGTCTCTTTTTCAACTTCTTTTTGATAGTATACCATTTCAGTTATTTCCTGGCCATTTTAAATTCAAAAATTGGTTGTTAAATAGTATCTCCTGTAGTTGTAAAATATATATTAATTCTAGCATAAAATTAAAACAATTCAACGACTTTGTTAGGCTAAGAATTTATCAGTTCAATTGTCACTGAAAAAAAAGAAATTGTCATACACTGAATTAGTTAGGCTAAGAATTAGTATAGTTGGGTCTTGCAGAAAATGAGTTGATAATCTCACCAGGTAACATAAAAAATAAAAATAAAGAAAAGAGTTTAATAGAAATAAACAAACAAAACTGGGAATAAGAGAAAAAAAAAGAAGCAGATTGCTTTAATGGTGTCAACCCACAACCCGTACCACCCCGCTTGAATTTGTTTTACAACAAATCAGTCGACCCACACCCGCATAAGAGCAAACCTACCCCGCCCCGCATCAGAGAAAACCTACCCTGTCCTGCAACCGTCCCACCCCATTGCCATTCCTAATTGCGACGAATAACAAGCTTAGCCTTCCAATCTGACCTTGAATCGACAAAAGATTAACAAACCCAAGAATATCATACTTCCAATCTGATTTTGAATCAACAAACGATTAACAAATCCTAGAATATCATACTTCCAATCTGACATTGAATCGAACCCTTAACATAGAGGCTTTATACTTGTTTTCACTCTATTAGTACCCAATTGCAAGAGAACAAATAAATGTTTTTGGTCTAGAGGATTTTGTAAGCGATCGAAGAGGGGAGAGTGAGAAGAATAGGGGAAATATTTTGGTATGGATGTTTTTCTTTTGATGGAACTGATTATAAGAGATACAAAAAGATAACAAGGGGAATGGGATGGGGCCCCAACATTTTTTAAAAAACAAGATGCGCGTGTCTACACCGCATGTAATTATAAATGTGGTACCAATCTAGCTCAGCACATAAGATCCAAATAATTAAAGGAATTTTTTTTTGGGGGGTGGGGGTGGGGGGATAATAGGAATCCCGCATACAAAAAAAGTGTGTAATTGAACTTTGGTTATAAGTTAGGGTACTTATGCATTTTACCAAAGAAAAATATAATTATTTTATTTTTGGCTAGTTCATTTTCTTGGAAGAAAAGATTTTAACTTCTATAAATTGAGATCATTCCTTCTCATTTAGTAGTATCAACAATGTAGCATTAAGGAGTTTGAGAGTATTGTTTAGGGAGAATTTTGGATAAGTATTAGCTTGCCACTTGTGTGTGCCTCTCTGTGAGGTTGTTCTCTCCATATTTTGTACTCTCTTTTATATAATGAATTGCTCATCTCCGCCTGTGGACGTAAGTCAATTGACCGAACCACATTAAATGTGTATGTCTTATTTGGTATATTTCTCTTTGATTGTATGATTTATTGTCATTCAAGATTTGCTTTATTAGCTTCCGCGTGACACCTGATTATTTTGATCCTAATAGCCAAGAGATGACGAATGCATTTGACAATATAACCATTCCGATGAGGCACATACCCTCGAGACCGCAACATATAAATTACACTATAATTATCAATTTGCAAGGCAACTCAATGGCCTCTATCCCGGGCTCCTTAGTTTCCCTCAGTAGGATGTCATGATGGCACCTAGTCTCTATGACTAGGTAAGCCTAACACTTATTGAATAAATTGACAGAAATTAATAAACAGAACTATTAAGCAGAAACCAGATATTTCTATATGAACTGAACATTTACAACATCAAAATAACATCCTAAAACCGGTAGTACAAGTCGTAAGCTCTACTGAATTTAATTGAAGAATCCCTAAATACAACTGTTCGGAATGGAAATTAAAAGGTACAAGTACAATATCAGAATGTGACTCTAAGGCCTACGAACGCGATGATAGGTTTACCTTGAGTCTCCACAACAATGCTCGACCAGCTAGCTAATAATCAACAATAGCCGAAGCACTTGAGATCAACACAAAAATGTGTAGAAGCGTAGTATGAGTACACCATAGAGATACCCAGTAAGTATGAAGACTAACCTCAGCTGAATAGTGGCGAGGGACAATCAACACACCCACTGGACTAAACAATATGAACAAGTATAAATATAGAACTAGCGGGGAACAATACCAGTATAAGGATAGGTATAATGACAATAATAATACAATATTTATAAAAGGGACTAAAAGCAACAGATAGCAATGAGACACAACAGGTAATAACACAGTAGATTAATCTGAGCACAGTCTAAATCTGGTGAAACCGAAGAAAAGAAGACAAGTGACAACTAGTGGGAACAACTGCTTTCAAACTAGTTTTACCTAAGGATTTCCACGAGGTGCCAAACCTCAAAATCACAAATCACGGGTTCCAATTCGGGAACCCTTATCACTTAGAATCTTGTGCTCACATTACAACTCATAACCGTAGGGACAATTCACGTGCCAATAGAACTTTCTCACACAGAAGGCAGGTAGACAAGAGTACGTATAATGGTCAATAACGCCAGGATTCATCTTTTACAACCGATATGGGTAGTTTAACTACGTGTATGCTTGTGCAAGTGTTCTATCACAATTCAAGTAAAAACAAATAAGAAAAGAGGCAATGAATGACACATAATAAACGATCACCACGAAATGTACAGTATAATAAAGGCAGCAATGAAGTTTGGGGCAACGACTGGCATAACAAGATTAGCTACATAGAACTAAGCAAATAGTGCAACACGGAAGGAAACAGTTAATAGTATGCCAAGGAAAACAACAATAAAAAACAAGTGCACAAAAAAGGGAAATGACAACAAGAGCCCTACCGAGGTACCGCCTCGTAGTCTCAAATCATAAAAAAAATCATAATTTTCCTTATATCACCGCGGAAGCCTTTATATTTAGTTTTGAAAATTATTTTTTCCGAAATAGCATCCCGTGTTTTAGCCCACCTTATCACACCACATGGCTTCCAGTAGTTCCCCTATGAGTCACGCGTTTCAAGCCCACCTTATCCCACCGCATGCATTTCAACACCTAGACCTTATACCACTGCATGCGTGTCAATAATAACAACAGCACGACAGAAACCTCGTTCAACACAATACCAACCGCACGACATAAATCTCGTGCAAATACAGTAACAACCGCACGTCAAAAACCTCGTGCAAACACAATAACAACCGCATGGTAGAAACCTCATGCAACAACATAACAATTCTCTCAACAACAACACGTGTGCCAAAACATAACAACTCAAATAAATAACTTTCACAATATGTGCCCAAATGCCATAATATTTCCTCAAAACAGTTTTAATATAACAACCACATATATCCCTCGACTTAACAACACTGAATACAATAGCAACAACAATAACAATAACACGAGAATACGGCAAGTAAATTAACACAAAAACTTCAGAACACAAAGAAACGGAAGAACAAACTCACTAAGAAAGACACCACAGGGAAATAATAGTCTCACCAAGAATAGTTCAACAAGGGAGAGTTAATGTATAACAATGATTCCACGAAAGCACAATTCGACAACAAGAGAGATAGCATGAATCAATCAACCCAAATAAAAATACGTCAACAATGAAAGGGATAACAAACTTCAATTAAGGCTAAGCAATTACGGAAGAGATAACAATGATTTCAATAAAGGTTAAGCAATTACGGGAAGGATATCATGACAATAAAAGAGGAAACAACTTCAGTTAAGGCATATAAGAGTTTAATCGGCATTAAGGGTAGAACATGAAGCAATTAATTCCAATTAAGACACGAAAGTGTGAATTTAGTAATTGGGGAATTTAACATGACAAAAAAACTTCATATTTAGTGGACATAAGAATCTAAGTGCCCTAAACGGTCAAATTTTTACAAATATTCCCGAGTATGTACTCGTCACCTCGCGTACACGACCTTCACATGACACAATTAGCACAAGTGACTCAAATCCTAAGGGGTAGTTCCCCCCCCCCCCCCACAAAGTTAGGCAAGATACTTACCTCGAAAGAAGCTAGACCATTACACTAAAATGGCCTTCTCGCGTGAAATAACCTCCGGACAGTTCAAATCTAGCCAAAATAACTTCAAATCATAAATAAATCTCATAGGAAACAATTTTGGTTAATAAAACTTCGATCTTTAATTAAAACTAAAAAGTCAATCCAAAGGTTAGCCCCCGAGCCCGCACCTCAGAACCAGACAAAATTTTAAAAACCCGAACACCCCTTCTAATACGAGTTCAATCATACCAAAATTGCCAAATTCCGATATCAATTCGTCCTAGAAATCATCATTTTACATTTCTGAAAGAGTTTACAATTTTTCCCAAATTCCCAACTTAATTTACTAATTAAATGATGCAAATAGCAAGAGATTCATGAGATATGATAATATTTGAGTAGAGAACACCTACTCCAATGAATTGCTTGAAAACCCCACAAAACATCTCCCAAAGCCGAGGTCTACAACTCAAAATATGGCAAAAACATCAAACCCTCGACATTTAAACATTCTGCCCAGCCATTTTTCGCATTTGCGGACAAAGTTGCGCTCTTGCGAGAAAAATCTTGCATCTGCGGCCTTCACTTACTAGCCCAAAATGCGCACTTACGATCCACTATTCGCATCTGCGATTGCGCGGACAGTCTACTTAAGCCACAAACTCGCATCTGCGATGGGCTCACAACAGACGTGGCCACAAACCTGCATTCTCGAATCCGTAGAAGCGGAACTCCAGCCTAGGTCCAACATCGCAGAAGCGACTGAACCATTGCAGAAGAGGCTCCGCACCTACGCTCCAAAATGCAGAGGCCAGAAGCACAAAAACCATCTGAAACTCATTCGAAACACGCCTGAGGCCACCGGGACCCCTTTGAAACATACCAACAAGTTCCATAACATAACACGGACCCGCTCAGGATCTTAAATAATATCAAACAACATCGAGACTATGAATCGCACCTCGAATCGAACTTATAAACTTTCAAATCTTCCAACTTCCAAAACTCATACCGAAACATATCAAATCAACCCGAAATGAACCCAAGTTTTGCACACAAGTTCCAAATGACATAACAGAGTTAATCCAACTCTCTTAATCGTATTATGATACAGATATCACAAAGGTCTACTCTCGGTCAAACCTCTCAACCTTGCAGAACTTCAACTTTCCAATTTTGCTGAAATGCTTCAAATTACCCTACGGACCTCCAAATTCAAATCCGGATGTACGCCTATGTGTAAAATTACCATACGAAGTTGTTGGAATCATCCAAACTCCATTTCGGAGTCGTCTACACAAAAATTAATATTCTAATCAAGTCTTACCACTTAAGCTTCTAAAACAAGAATCCTTCTTCAAAATTGATCCTGAAGCATCCGAAATCCGAACTTGGCCACGCACGCACATCATAACACATAATACAAATCTTCTCTAGAACTGAAGCCACCGAAGGGGACATTAATCATAAGAACGACCAGTCGGATCGTTACAATAGCTCATCTCTAAAGGATATTGTCACGACCCAAAACTCATAATAGGTCGCGATGGTGCCTAAACCCGCCGTTAGGTAAGCCCACTAGTGAACCTCCAATTTAGTTATCCTTTTTTTAACTTTTAAAACAGAAGTTTTCTTTTTATTAAAAGACTGAAATAAGTAAGATCTCATGCAACCATACATACTCTTTTCTCAAAAACATCAACCATGAGAAATACATAAACTATAGTGATAGTAATGATAAGTGCAATAGTACATAAATGCTAGAAGCCACCAAAACCTGTTGCCACAATTGCATGAGTAATCTAGAGAATACACAAAATTAAACACCTATTGTATGAAGGGTAATAGAAAAAAATAATAAACAAGGTTGAGGTAGACTCTTGTGATGTAGATCGATGCAAGGCAAGCAAGTCACCACTAAGTCTACGTAGAAGTGCGGCTACGCGCCCATGTGACCACTGGTAGTACATGTCTTAGTACCTGAACATTCAATGTAAAAGTGTAGCATGAGTACGTAAAACAACACGTACCCAGTAAGTATCTAGTCTAACATCGAAGAAGTAGTGATGAGGGGTCGACTTGACACTTACTAGTGGTCAACGAGTAATAGAAATACATAAAGTATACATGTAGAATGTAAAACAAGTAGCAACGAAATAGATAAAAATAATTACAATAATTCCCCACATGAATCTATATCAAATCACTAAACATATCATAACCGGCCTTGAAGGCACTAACTCAACTGTTACCAAATCAAATCCAGTCTCAAGTATTACACACGAAGCTGCAGAGGCGAACGACCCAATCCCATTGGAATAGTGGTACTCAGTACTATCAAGGCGAACAACTCGATCCCATAAGAATAGTGTCAAGATACTGCCGAGGCGAGCGACTTGATACCATAAGAGTAATTTAATATATTACCGAGGAGAACGACCCGATCCCGTAAGAGTAGAGAAATTTACCTCACTCACAGAAGTACATGCGAGATGAGAAGACACAGATACATAATTCATCAAATATTTCCCAATTGTTTTATGAAGTAAGAGGCTAAACTAGTATCTTTATTCTAATCCTCAATCTCAGTCATAATCAGGGAAATCAATACACATAATAGATACATATAGCACAATTAAGGCATGATGTGAATCTAAGTCTACCAGACATAACATGAATATAGCTACGTACGGGCTCTCATAACCTCGTGCGTAGGTAGCTCCCCACAACAAGTAGCACACAACACTTAATATACCAAAGGGGATAAATTCCCTCTTACAAGGTTAGGCAAGAGACTTACCTTGATTCCAAGTCCTCAATCCGTCTCTCTAACCTCACTAGAACTCTTCAAACGATGCCGAGGACTCCGAAACTAATCAAAAATCGTATAAACTAATAAATATATTCTCAAAAGTTCATAATTTAGATATTAAACTAATTTTCCAACCAAATTCAGAAAGTCCATAAAAATCATCCCCGGGCTCACGTGCCTCGATTCCGAAATTTTTGGAAGATAAACGTTACCAATGACCTTACGAACTCAAATATATAATTTAGTCCCAATTCCATAATCAATTCCTTAGGCAACTCACTTTTTTACCAAACCCTAGGTTCCAACATAATCCCATAATTTCTCCCTTAATTTGATGTTAAATCTACCCATAATCCGTGTATTTAACTCAAGAATCGATAGGGGTCACTTATCTCTTGATGTTGATGAAACCCCCCACAAAATGCTCTGAAATTCGTCTAAGAGCAAGTGAAAAATGAGAGAAATGAGACTAAGTTCCATAATAAATTTCAGTCTGCCTATTGATTCCTTCTTCGTGATCGCGGAAAATGCCTCGCGATCGCGAAGGCCAAAATCCGCCACTACCAAAAATCCTCTTTGCGTTCACGATGCATCACTGCTAGCCTTCCACGCTCACGATCCTTGGTCCGTGCTCGCGTAGGCCAAAGGCCTTCCTGCCTAGCTCCTCCATTTCCTTCTTTGTGATCGCGGTTAGGCCTCCACGTTCACGAAGCACTGCCAGGCCAACCTTCGTGATCATGGATCCATCTTCGCATTCGCGAAGGCAATCAGCTGCCCCTCCAATTTCCTTCTTTGCGATCGCGGGACCATCTTCGCAATCGCGAAGCACACAGCACACCAACAATTTTCAGTCAAATTCAGACATGCTCCAGGTGATCAGAAACACACCTGAGCCACCAGGGACCCTATCCAAATGCACCATTAAGTCCATAAACATGACTTTGCAGACTTACTCGAAGCCTCGGAACACATAAAACAACACCAAAATCAAGAATCTCACCTCAAAACCTCATTAATTAACTTCTAAACTTCAAACTCATTTCAACCAATTCTGAATGCGTCAAAACATACTTAGATAACTCTGAATGACGATTTCAACTCGAGCCCTTCCAAACCGAACCATCCATCCCCGTAAGTCATAAAATAGTAAAAGCACATACAAAAAGTCTTAATTAGGGGAACGAAAATATGGAAAGTAAAATGACCAGTCGATCATTTCATATATGTAGACCCCAATCCTGACTAAAAATTCACTAAGCCACATGTCATCAGAATCAAGAAAAATATTGCCCGTAGTCCCATCATAATTGTGGGTTATTGATTTATAATCAGTGTAGACTAATTTTACAAGTTTCATAACCACTCTAATTAATTTGGCAATCCTTTTTGTTTCCATTATTTTATTTCCTTTCTTCTAGGTTAGGTGTTTGATCACGTGTAGTTCCACTAGTCAGCAACACATTCTTTGATTTATTTGTGTTTGACGAGTACATTTGTGGATTCATGCATGAACTATTAACACTCTATTTCATGTACATTCCTTCAGTTCTATTAATTTCTCAAAGTTACTCAGGCTATTATCTCCTGCTTTTGCAATTATGTCCAGTTCTTAACAGGCATTGGAGCAAGAAGCAAAAAACTATGGAAGGTTTTGTAGGAAATTATCGATTTGTGGTGTCCTATGCCTTCCATGAAGATTTTTTCTATTAGTGTGCTGGAAATCAGAGGCGGACCTACACTAGGTCATGAGGGGTCATGGGAACCCGTTAACCTCAGAAAAAATATACTTAATTTCACGACCCAAAAATCACTTGTAGTGATGGCGCCTATCCCAATACTAGGCAAGTCGATAACCTCAATAAAAAACTATATTTCTTTAAGTTTGAAAACATAATACTTGAGTTCAATAGAAAATCTCACAAATACTGATATAAATACACTTTCAAAATCTGGTGTCACTGAATACATGAGCATCTAAATGATAACATAGTCTGAGTGATAAAACACTGTCTGGAAAAATAGAACAGTACAAACAACTGAAAGGAAAGAGAGACAAGGTCTGCGGACGGCAGGCAGCTACCATGATAGTCTCCAACAGGTAAAACTATGAAATCTAGCAGCCGCCGTATCCGGAAGTACCTGGATCTGCACACGAAGTGCAGAGTGTAGTATGAGAACAACCGAACCCATGTACTCATTAAGTAACAAGACTAACCTTTGGGCTGAAAGTAGTGACGAGCTCAACAAGTATAGTCCAATATAGAAATAACAGTACAAAAATGTAGGCATACTTTCAAGCTCAACAGTTAAACGCATTACAAGAAAAATAGTTAAATCCTGAATCATATGAGGGATATAACATCTCTATATCTACATGCCAATGTACATGCTGTATGTAATGAAGCTCAGTGGAAACCTCGTGTACTCACAATCTTAAAATACTCAATCACTCAGTACTGTATTTGGCCAATCCAGCCCAGGGAAGATCCAATCAACTGACAGTCAGTCACTCAGTACTGTATAAGGCCAATCCATCCCAGTGGAAGATTTATCCCCAAATATGAATGATTTGGATAAGATCCATGTCCAGGGAAGATTCATCCCTCAATATAAATGCTTCAGGCAAGATCCATGCCCAGGGAATATCCATCCCTCAATATAAAATGCTTCTGGCAAGATCCATGCCCAGGGAAGATCCATCCCTCAATATAAAATTAACCGCGCTCACTGTGGGGGGTGCCGACTCCGGAGGGACTCCTTCAACCCAAGCGCTATAATAGCTAGATCCATGCATAAATAATTAAAACATGTTGCGGTGTGTAGCCTGATCCCATTAATATCACTCAAAATCTCCAGTTTTTCGGGTTCCCAATGACATGAAAATCAACCCGACATGATGATATGATGTATCAATGAGTGACAACAGAGACTGAGATATGATATGCAAATGATAGATGTGACTGAGTACTAAATTATAAATTTAACAAGTAATTCAATAGCAATAAGACCTATGTGGGTCCCAAAAATATCAGCATGTAGCCTAAACATGATCTTTAATATGAGTCTCGGCTCAATTTCCTCTAACATGGGGAGGGTATGTGGAAAATAACATGATTATTTGATTATGCAACTCCACGGAATCAATTAAGCCACAATTTTATGGTGCACGCCCACATGACCATCACTTAGCATGTGCGTTACCTCCAAACAGTTCATATAACATGTAATTCAAGGATTTATATCCTCAAAATAAAGTTTCGAAGTGTTACTTACCTCAAACCGTGTAATTCTTTATTCCAATATGCTCTTACCTCGCGAATCAGTCTCCGAACGCCTCGAATCTAGTCATAATTAATTTGATACAGTCAAAACAAATTATAGGAATCAATTCGATATGAAAATACTAATTTTCCAACAAGATCTAAAATTCAAGTCAAAAGTCGTCAGTGGGACACACATCTCGAAACCCGACAAAAGTTACAAAATATGAACGCCCATTCAACCACGAGTCCAACCATATCAAATTTACAAAATTCAGACATTAACTCGACCTCCAAACCTCAAATCTTATTTTCAAATCCCTAGGCCCAATTTCTCGAATTACACCTCAAAAGCACGTAATCTAGTCGGAATACTCAATGATAATTCAATATTATTGACTAAAAATGATCACAAGTGTCTTACCTCATGTTTTCCCGTGAATTATCGCTCAAACATCGCCTCAACCCGTGTTGGAAATGTCCAAAAATGGAAAAAGCTCTGAACCCTCTGTTTTTGTACACTTTCCAGAGGTTTCGCACATGCGACTCACTTAGCTGGTTCTACGGTCTCGCATGTGCGAGAAACCAACCGCTTATATGGTTTGCCAAATCCTTCACTGCCTCCGCTTCTGCGTCCTTGGAGCCGCTTCGGCGGGCTCGCTTCTGCGAGACCCAATCTGCTTCTGCGAACGTTGCGCATCTGCGGTTCCCCGTTCGTATCTGCGATCACGCAGGTGAGGAAATTCCCTCGCACCTGAGACCACTGCCTCACCAACACCTATCCACTTCTGTGACCGTATTCTTGCTTCTGCGGTCGCGCACCTGCGACCAATTCCATCGCAGGTCGATTGCAATAGAACTGGAAATATTTCCAGAATTGTTCTAAGTCCAAATTTTGACATGTTAACCATTCGAAACTCACCCGAGGTTCTCGGGACGTCAACCAAATATACCAACAAGTCCTAAAATATTATATGAACTTAGTCGAGCCTCATATCACATCAAACAATGCTAAAACTACGAATCACATCCCAATTTAAGCCTAATAAAACCAACAAATTTCAACTTCTACATTCGATGCCGAAACCTATCGAATCAAGTTCGCTCAAATTTTGTACAAAGGTCATAAGTGATATAACAGATCTATTCCAATTTCCAGAATCGGATTCCGACCCCGATATCAAAAAGTTAACTCCAAGTCAAACTTCCAAACTTTCAATTTCCTATTTTCGCCATTTCAAGCCTAATTTAACTACGGACTTCCAAATATTTTTCGCACACACTCCTAAGTCCAAAATCACCATACGGAGCTATTCGAATCATCAAAACTCTATTCCGGAGTCGTTTACACATAAGGCAACATCGGGCCGACTATTTCAACTTAAGATTTAAATCTTGGAACTAAGTGTTCCGGTTCATTCTGAAACATCCCCAACAAGTCACATAATTATAATTTAGAACAGAATAAGAAGTAAATGGAGGAACGGGGCTGTAATTCTCAAAATGACCGGCAGGGTCATTACATTCTCCCCTTCTTGAACAAACGTTCGTCCTCGAATGGGTTTAGAATTATACCTGGAGTCTCAAATAGGTGTGAATATTTGCTCCGCATCTCTCGCTCAGTCTCCCAAGTAGATTCTCTGACTGGCTGGCCTCTCCACTGCACTTTCACTGAAGCTATGTTCTTTGATCTGAACTTTCGAACCTACCGGTCCAAAATGGTCATCGACTTTACACCATAAGTCAAATTACCATCCAACTGCATAGTACTGAAATCCAAAACATGAGACGGATCTCCGACATACTTCTAGAACATGGATACATGAAACACTAGGTGAACACTCGATAGACTAGGCGGCAATGCAAGTTCATAAGCCACCTCTCCAATCTTCTTAAGTATTTTAAAAGGCCCAATATACCTAGGACTCAACTCTCCCTTCTTCCTAAATCTCATAACACCTTTCATAGGTAAAACTCAGAGTAGTACCTTCTCCCCTACCATGTAAGCAACATCGCGAGCCTTCCGTTCGGCATAACTCTTCTTTCTGGACTGCGCCGTACGAAGTCGATCCTGAATCAATTTAACCTTTTTAAAAGCATCCTGAACTAAATCAGTACCCAATAGCCTTGCCTCACCTGGCTCAAAGCAACATACTAGAGACCAACACCATCTCCTATATAAAGCCTCATACGGAGCCATATGAATGCTCGATTGGTAGCTATTGTTATAGGCAAACTCTGCAAGTGGCAGAAAACTGATCCCAAGAACCCCCAAAATCTATAACACAAGCGCGTAGCATGTCCTCCAATATATGAATAGTGCGCTCGGACTGCCCATCCGTCTGAGGGTGAAATGTTGTACTCAACTGTACCTGTATGCCTAACTGTCGCTGCACTGCTCTCCAAAACTGTGATGTAAACCGCGTGCCCCGATCTGAAATAATGGACATTGGCACACCGTGAAGGTGGACAATTTCACAGATATAAATCTCAGCAAACCGCTCCGAAGAATAAGTAGTACCGACTGGAATAAAATGTGCGGACTTGGTCAACCGATCCACAATTACCCAAATAACATCAAACTTCTTCAAAGTCCATGGGAGTCCAACTACGAAGTCCATGGTAATACGCTCTAATTTCCATTCCGGAATTTCAAGTCTCTGAAGTTATCCGCCCGGTCTCTGATGCTCGTACTTCACCTGCTGGAAATTTAAACACCGAGCTACAAACCCACCCCACTATATCTTTCTTCATCATTCTTCACCAATAGTGTTGTCTCATGTCGTGATACATCTTTGCGGCACCCGGATGAATGGAATACCGCGATCTGTGGGCTTCTTTAAGAATTAACTCACGCAGTCCATCTACATTTGGCACACAAATCCGACCCTGCATCCTCAACGTCCCATCATCTCCAATAGTAACATCTTTGGCATCGTCGTGCTGAACTATGTCCTTCAGGACAAGAAAATGGGGATCATCATACTGGCATTCTCGGATGCGGTCATATAAGGATGACCGAGAAACCACACAAGCTAGAACCCAACTGGGCTCTGAAACATTTAACCTCACGAACTGGTTGGCTAAGGCCTGAACATCTAATGCAAGTGACCTCTTGACAACAGGAATGAAAACAAGGCTACCCATACTCACCGCCTTTCTACTTAAGCCATTGGCACATACATTGGCCTTCCCGGGATGATACTGAATAGTAATATTATAGTCCTTTAGTAGCTCCAACCGCTGATGTCTCAAATTTATATCTTTTTGTTTGAATAAGTGATGGAGACTCCGATGATCTGTAAATACTTCACAGGACACACCGTAGAGATAGTGCCTCCAAATCTTTAATGTATGAACAATGGCTGCCAATTCTAAATCGTGAACAATGTAGTTCTTTTCATGTGGCTTGAACTGCGTGAAGCAGACCAATCACTCTACCCTCCTGCATTAAGACACACCTAATACCGATTTAAGAAGTATCACAAATATTGTATAAGAGCCTGAAGATGAAGGCAAAACTAGAAGTTGAGTTGTGGTCAAAGTAGTCTTGAGCTTCTGAAATCTCTCTTCACACTCATCCAACCACATGAATGGAGCACCTTTCCAGGTCAATTTAGTCATAGGCGCCGCAATAGATGAGAATCTCTCCACAAAGCGACGATAATAATCGACCAAGCCAAGAAAACTCTGAATATCAGTAGCTGAAGATGGCTTGGGCCAACTCTAAACTGCCTTTATCTTCTTTGGATCCACCTTAATTCCCTCACTGGACACTGTGTGCCCCAAGAATGCCACCGAACAAAGCCAGAACTCACACTTAGAAAATTTGGCATAGAGTTTCTCCTCTTTCAACCTCTGTTGTACAATACCCAAATGTTGTGTATGTTCTTTCTGAATAAGCGAGTACACCAGAATATCATCAAAAAATACTACGACAAGCAAATCAAGATACGACCGGAATACACTATTCATCAAGTGCATAAATACTGATGGGGCATTGGTCAGCCCAAAAGACATCACGAGAAATTCATAGTGACCATAACAGGTCATGAATGCCGTCTTTATAATAGCTGAATCCCGAATCTTCAACTGATGATACCCAGACCTCAAATCAATCTTAGAGAACACCCTCGCTCCCTGAAGTTGGTCAAATAAATCATCAATACGAGGCAAAGGAAACTTGTTATTGATTGTAACTTTGTTCAATTGCCTGTAGTCGATGCACATCCGTATAGTACCATCTTTCTTTTTCACAAATAGAACTGGCGCACCCCAAGGCGACACACTAGGCCTAATAAACCCCTTATCAAGAAGTTCCTGAAATTGCTCTTTCAATTTTTTCAATTCAGCTGGTGCCATACGATACGGAGGAATAAAATTGGGTTGAATGCCCGACACCAAGTCAATATCAAAATCAATATCCCTATTAGATGACATACCCGGTAGGTTTGTAGGAAATACATCCGAAAAGTCTCGCACTACCAGTACAGAATCAATAGTAGTAGTGTCTGCATCAACATCTCTCACAAAGGCCAAATATGACAAACATCCCTTTCCAACCATTCGTTGGGCCTTCAAATAAGAAATTACTCTGTTGGGAACATAATCTAGAGAACCTCTCCATTCGATCCTCGGCAATCCCGGTATTGCTAACGTCACAGGTTTTGCGTGACAGCCTAGAATAGCATGACATGGAGACAACCAATCCATACCCAAGATTAAATAGAAATCAACCATATTAAGCAATAAGGGATCAACTCTAGTCTCTAGTCCCCCAATAGTTACTACACATGACCGATATACATGGTCCACAACAATAGTATCGCCCCACCGGCGTAGATACATGAATAAGTGATACTAAGGACTCACGGGGCATATCCAGATAACAAGCAACATATAATAATACATACGAAT
This sequence comes from Nicotiana tabacum, assembly GCF_000715075.1. NCBI lineage: Eukaryota > Viridiplantae > Streptophyta > Magnoliopsida > Solanales > Solanaceae > Nicotiana > Nicotiana tabacum. The sequence continues at coordinate 94,770,780 of NC_134094.1, forward strand.
ATATGGAACCAGGGTCAAATAATATAGAGGCTTCACTGTGGCATACTGAGACAATACATGTGATCACTGCATCTCAAGCAATGACATCTGGCTTGGCAGGAATAGCATAGAATCGGGCCTGACCGCCAGCTGATCGGCCTTCCCCTATTGGGCGACCCCTAGCTGACTGAGCCCCACCCCGAGCTAGCTGGGCGGGTGGTAAAGCAACTGGTGCTGAATTCGTAGTCTGACTCCTCTACTGAGCTAAACCTTCCATAAGGAGGGGGCGATATCTCTTTATGTGACCCAAATATCCACACTCAAAACAACCTTTCTCTAAAAATGTCGGCAAGTACTGAAATAGACCCACTACTATATGAACCTGGTACAGATGAACCTTGAACTGATGGTGCACGAGATGAACTCTGAGATAGAAGTGCACTAAGAGAAGATTGACTTGGTCGAGCATTGTAAGAACCATGGCTAGATGATGCACCACGATGAGCTGGACAAGCCATCTGAGCGGGCCTATAAGGTCGACCCTTGCTGTGATAGTACTGTCCCCCAGAAGGAACACCACTAGAATTACCCAGACCATGAGACCTCTTGGCCTCCCTCTCCTCACGCTCCTGAGTACAGACCATCTCTAGTCGTCGAGCACTGTCAACTACCTCGTCAAATTTAGCACCTGCTATTTTTCCTAGAGTCATAACAAAATGGAACTGATGGTTGAGGCCATTAATGAGCCTCCTGATCTTCTCTTTCTCAGTGGGAACAATCCAAACTGCACGATAAGCCAATTCTGAAAACCACATCTCATACTGAGTCACGGACAAGTCCACCTAACGTAGATACTCGAACTGCCTGCGCAGTTCCTCACTGCGGGTCTATGGCACAACTTCTCCAGAAATAATACGGAGAACTTATGCCATGATAGTGGTGCTGCACCAACTGGTCTACTCCTCTCATATGTCTCCCACCATCTGAAGGTTGCCCCGGTCAACTAAAAAGTATTAGATGAGACCCCACTGGTCTCCAGAATACCCGTTGTATGAAACATCCGCCGGCATCTGTCCAAGAAATCCTGAGCATCTTCTGACTCAAATCCACTGAAAGTTGGAGGATGGAGTCTCCCAAACCTCTCTAATCTCTTCTGCTCCTCGTCATTCATAATAGGACCTACTTGGGCCTAAGCAGCTACAACCGGCCGGTACTATAGTGCCCCTGGTATCTGAAGTCCCTGCACTACCTGCTTTTAAGTACGGGCGATAGGGGTATGAGTACCTCCCCCAGCCCAAGAAGTGGCTGGTGCAGCCTGAGCTGAAACTACCTAAGCAAGGCAAGTGGAAACAGTCAATATCTGGGCTAAAGCCTCCTAATGACATGGAATCACAATAGGCATAGCTAGTGCTTGAGCTAGTCTCGCCGGCTCAACTATATCTGGATCCTGCTCCTGAGCTGGAAGCAATTGGTGGTTCTACAGGTGCTGCTCTAACTACTGTACGAGCTATACCTCGACCTCTACCATGACCCTGGCCTCTCGTTGCCCTAGCTAGCGGCACTGGTGGCTAGCTGTCTGATCCGGTAGTACGTGTCCTTACAATTAGAAAAAGAATAGAATAACAGAAATTTAGTTTCCAGAATCAAGAAATTTGAACGACAGAATACAAGAAAGTGAAATTTTTCTTAGGGTTTGGCAGCCTCTCGAAGATAAGTACAGACGTCTCTGACCGATCCGCAAGACTCTACTAAACCTGCTCATGACTCATAAGACCTATGTAACCTAGGCTTTTATACCAACTTGTCACGACCTAAAATTCACTTGTCGTGATGGCGCCTATCCCAATACTAGGCAAGACGCTAACCTCAATAAAATAATATATGACTTTAAATTTGAAAACATAATACTTGAGTTCAATATAAAACCCTACAAATACTAATATAAATACACTCCCAAAACCTGGTGTCACTGAGTACATAAGCATCTAAATGATAACATACTTTGACTAATAAGACACTGTCTGGAAATATAGAACAGTACAAACAACTTAAAGGAAAGAGAGACAAGGTCTGAGGACGCCAGGCAGCTACTTCGATAGTCTTCAACAGGTAAAACTCTGAAATCTAGCAGTCGTCGTATCCGAAAGTACCTCGATCTGCACACGTAGTGAAGAGTGTAGTATGAGTTCAACCAACCCCATGTACTCAATAAGTAACAAGACTAACCTTTGGGCTGAAAGTAGTGAGAGCTCAACAGGTACAGTCCAATATAAAAATAACAATATAAAAATGTAGGCATGCTTTCAAGTTCAACAGCTAAACTCAGTACAAGAAAAATAGGTAAATCCTGAATGATGTGAGGGATATGACATCTCTATATCTACATGCCAATGTACATGTTGTATGTGATGCACCTCAGTGGAAACCTCGTGTACTCACAATCTCAAAATACTCAATCACTCAGTACTGTATATGGCCAATCCAGCCCAGGGAAGATCCATCCCATATATATATATATATATATATATATACACACACACACACACACACACACACACACATACACACATCAACTGACAGTCAGTCACTCAGTAATGTATAAGGCTAATCCAGCCCAATGGAAGATCCATCCCCAAATATAAATGATTCAGAGAAGATACATATCTAGGGAAGATCCATCCCTCTATATAAATGCTTCGGTCAAGATCCATCCCTTAATATAAAATGCATCGGGCAAGATCCATGCCCAGGGAAGATCCATCCCTCAATATAAAATCAATCGCGCTCACTGTGGGGGGAGGGCAGGCTCTGGACGGGCTCCTTCAACCCAAGCGCTATAATATCCAGATCCAGGCATAAAAAATTAAATCATGATGAGGCGTGTAGCTCGATCCCATAAATATCACTCAAAATCTCCAGTCTCTCGGGCTCCCAATGACATGAAAATCAACACGACATGATGATATGATGTATCAATGAATGACAACAGAGACTGAGATATAATTGATTCAAACTTAAAATTTTCAAGTTCTTTAATTTACTTCCAATGCGCCGAAACATACTTAAACTATTCGGAATGACACGAAATTTTGTGTGCAAGTCTTAAATCACTATACGGAACTATTCCCAATCTTGGAATTCCAAACGGACTTCAATTAATCAAAAACCTACTCCAAATTAAATTTAAAGAATTTTAAACCTTCATATAGTTAATTTTTACTATTAAGCGTCAAAACGCTCCCGGGTTATCCAAAACCTGATTCGGACATACGTCCAAGTCCAAAATCATCATACGAACCTATTGGAACCGTCAAATCCTGATTCCGGGGTCATTTTCTCAAAATGTTGACCGACGTCAAACTTGTCCATTAAAAGCTAACTTAAGGAACCAAGTGTTCCGATTTCAACTCACACACTTCCAAATCCCGAACCAACCATCCCCGCAAGTCATAAATTATTAAAAACATATACGGAAAGTTTTATTTAGGGGAACATGGTTCTAACAGTCAAAACGACTGGTTGGGTTGTTACATTCTCTCCCACTTATATATACATTCGTCCTCGAACGTGCTAAGGACAATTTCGGATTTGTACAAAATCACATTTTAACACTTCGAGCACCTACCCGTGCTACCACACCCAATTGAGCACATTAGCTCGAGCCAATCTGAAGATTCTCCCCTTTATTTAGGAAATTAAGCCTTAGAGCCCAATCCTAACATCCAAAATTCTCCACCATGCATGTTTCCAACCTACGAACACAGTATCAATCACTACACAATGCACCAATACAGGGTTGCATACCTTGGTTGAATTTAGACCATGCACCGCACCATTCACATGATCATAATATCATCATCCGATAACAATAGCCGAAATTCCACGAATCTGATGTTCACAACACACCTCATGATACATATAATTCCTGTTCCAACTCTTGAACTGCTTCCACGATGGAAGAAATGTGTAGAAATTCATAACCAATTGTTGAGTCAACAAATTATTGAATTTCTCCTTCTGACAAGAACCATTGCCTCATTATAGACCAAATAATGGAATTTGCTCTTTATTATATTTCATATAATCCGATCGTACTGATCCCGGATCCAATAACCTCATCTCACTTAGTATAAGTTGCTCAGCCAATAAGCCACCTCAGATATGACCAAAGTCTCATATGACGCCACAATGAGCTAATAAGCTACAGACTCGATTGCGATACATAAGGAAAACAGACTATGGAAAGGATTACTCAACCCACGTGACTAATTAAACAACTGAAAAGGTGTCATGAACCTTCCTCAGAAAATGGGACACAAAACACACAAAATAGAATATAGGTGATTGTACTCGACATCACACTGTTATGGCGTGCAACCCGATCCATACATGATACTCGTGCCGGCGTGCCACCCGATCCGCACAAAATGAATCTATAAGAAAATACTTACTGAGCTAGAATGCTCATTACTACAAAATATCCAAATATTAGACACAAGCACGCTGAGTGCATAATATCATCCCTGGAAGGACCGACAGCGCCATATGCTACAAAACTCAAGCACAACTAAGGTGCGATATATGATCTGAATCTGGAGAGCCATCCTGCTCACACAACACCATCGCTACGCGGAACCTCAACACATAAGAATTTTATCAAGCCGTTTAATAACTCACACAACACAATATAGTATTACATGAAATAACCGACGACGAAACGACATCCAACGTCCGAATACTCCTCCATAGGGAGATTTTATGCTGAAATGAACACATCCGGCCTGATATAGAGCCCGTATTCATATTTAAATTCATCCATAGACCTCAAGCCGATTCTGATCGCACCATACTAGGCTAATAACCTTTCAAGGATCCATAATAACCCCCTTTTCCCATAACACACAAGAACACCATCATAATCGGAACAAACTTCCACAGTCCACAACCAAAGGAACCGAGTGCCCTTTAGGCATAAATTCTCGAATCAGCGATATTACCACAATCTTCATACTTGGTTTCAATATTCACTCAATCAAGTGACTACATGTCACTCTTACACAATCTTTCCGTGAGACACGCTCCCACGACCTTCCGCACCAGGTAACAAGTCTGCACATCCATGCTACCGGTTACACTAATGCTGTAAAACATATCAAGAATCCACAAATCACTACACAAGGTCTCTTACACCTGAAATCGACTTTAGATGATGCCAAAAACAATACCATCTTACTTTAAACATCTAAATCCCTTTCCTGCTCATCCGAGCTCATGATATCCTTGTCAACACCGAACCGAAATCTTAAATCCTCAACTTTCGAATCCCATGCTACTTAGTGCACTTACCCACGCCAATGCGCATGAGTACAAGAATTCCATCATAACTCCCGAACCACTAATAGGGTAAACAATTCATCATATAGAAACTTTTCTTAACTCATTTCAAGAGAATTATTGCAACACGTGACTGAATTCCCATATCCGTAAAAAATAATATCGGTCTCAAGTAGTGGTCTAAACCACTATAACTCTTTTGGGATCTTTCTACACATAACATGTCATAGTACTTGAATTTCTCCAAATAAAATCAATTACGGCGACCGTCAAGCCTCGCATGTACCGCTACAAATCATATGCATAATTCAATGCGCTGAAAGAACTGATCATTTCCACCATCGTGCTGATTCAACCATTGTTAGCAGATCCGTCTTTTCTCAATTTAATCTCAACTTGCGTTAGAAATAATAATAGCTCCATTCATTACATCACGAACTCAAATCCGCACTTATCCCAAGTGACCTTATTTCACGAGACCACGCTATTTCAAAACCCACTAATTATCTCATATCCCTCCTTGTGCGCACTTTCATATCTTCAATTGGTACACCCATTCTGATACTTATTTTATGAATCTGAAGTTATTTTCTTCCGTTTCTCTACTGCTACGCCACAACCTGAAGATAATGTAGAGTACTCCAAGCCCCATTTCATAATCTACTGCAAAAGCTAGATACTCACCCATACTACAGACTCGAGATCCTTAGACACCACACTTTAAATATTTTGAATCCACTAGGATCATTATTGAGAGTCACTTGCTCTGACTTGTTCCCAAACATGATCAATTCCAAGGCCCTGCTAGCACATGGACACTTTATCAAGGAAACATCCGACTGTTTCACTTTCCTGTGCATTACATCTACACAAAGCATAAACTCTGAGTCTTCCAAAAACCTGAATATGAATTGATAAGGCCAAATATGGCACACATTCCCCAATTACTTTGCTCAAATTACCACTGATGTTTTCTTTCCTTAGTTGCAATGACCCACCAATACACTGATAATCAGAAACCATACAAGTTGACACTACGCAATCCAATCATAGATGGTGGGGCTCTCCCACTTAGCTTGAAGCTACAATTACAAAATTTTGGAATCCACCGAGATTCTTTCTTCATTGTTGACATGATCGTGCACACGTAACTCGCCAAATTTTCTCGAAATCCTTCTATTAACCTTTAATAAATACTCCGAACCACTAGCCACATTTACATATTAAATCTCTTACTAGGTAGCCAGCAGAATTCTTTGCAGAAGCTTCGTCAACACCACGCGATCACTAACCTGCTTACAGGAGATAACCCACTTGTGGAAATTACATGCTAACATATTCCAACGTCGCTGCACTGGGTGCAATTACTACGAAATCAGTAGATCATCCTGAGTCCGAGCTCATTCACCAGCTGCACCAGTCCGTTCACTCCTCATGGACGTCAACTAGAGGTGCGACAATACATTCTAATCCAAAGTCATGTTGTATCCTTCTTTATATCAAGCAACTCCCTCATGTTGTATCCAATCTCCTCAATATAGCAGCTAATATTACAACTTAAGTTCGTAGACCTAGTCACTGTCCATTTTACATCCCAAATCACTCCTAACGTTCCTCAAGACATGTAATCATCCTACCACGTAACCCATATGCTACTTTGCCACTTTCCTACTTTGGTCAAACCTTTCTCCTTTAAGCAAGTACTCGACTTCTGTTTTCTTATACTTGGCCTTCTAGGGACTTAACCACAACAAGACACCTTCCACATGTCCTTTGTCATCCTTCGCTGCCCAGTTGTTGCCTTACTAAAAATCCGTCTCTATAGCACTTGAACCAATAGCTCGCTACCAGATTTAAACCTTTCTGAGGATCATCCTTCTCAAAACATCAATACTAGGAACGCTGCTTCGATCCTGAATCACTACACACCGCGATCTCTAACGACTGCTTCCCCTATACAAATTCCTAACACCCCGTCGTGAAGGCGAGTTGAAGAAAACCATAACACTGGCGAACCTTAACGCATTTTACAAGGTGATGACACCACATCAAAATTGAGAACTCTACCACACTCGAAAATATCAAGCCTCGTTACTCCATCAACCCCAAACCTGAACATTCATGGTCTGATTGCCTTTTCTCTGCTGGAATTAAAACATGGAACCTCTGAATCATGTATTGAGAAAACCTTCTTTCAAGTTGTTTACTGCCCTGACACATAGACAGGCATTTTACCATTTCATAAACACTGTGCGATAACAACACACGAATCGTCATAACAATCAATGACAAAACTCAAAACATTAGGTAGTACTGATACTTAATTGGAAATAACAGAGCGGCCTTTCGCAAGGCGACGACAATAGCCCAATTAATTATACAGGGAGAAGCATCCTGTACTACATCTGTAGTACCATTAAAATTTCCTCGATCCCCAATTTATAACAAGCACTTCACGTCGCATAAGATTGAATAGGAAGGAAATGTACGCATAAGCCTCAAAGGAATCGAATCGCACGATGAGGAATCAAAAAGGAAAGTATTCCTATCAGCCCTGTAGCCTCTCGAAGATAAGCATAGACATCTCTGTACCGATCCGCAAGACTCTACTAGACTTGCTCATAACTCGTGAGACCTAAGTGAACCTAGTGCTCTGATACCATGTAGTCACGACTCAAAATCCATTAAGGTCGTGATGGCTCCGGACACCGCTGTCAGGCAAGCCAACAATACAAGCTTCACTTATTTACCCATTTAGTATTTTTGAAATCAAAATTTCTTCAATGAAATAATAAAGATAAAACTCATAGAGTAAATGATAAATATTTTTAGTAACTAAATTTCTAAACAATTCACAACCATTTCCAAAATCCTGTGTCACAAGTACATGAGCATTTACTAGGGAATTAAAAATAAAATACAGCATCTGTCCAGAATACAAATTAGACAGGAAAATATAATAACTCTGAAGGAGACTCTGCTAGCTGCGGATCGTAATATAGAATGCAACTCACCTATGTCCCCACAATTATTAACCACACCTCTGCGCCCATAAGGCTGCTATATATATATGTACCTGCACAATAAAATGTGCAACAAGTGCAGTATGAGTACAAAAATAACATGTACCTAGTAAGTATCAAGCCTAATCTCGAAGTGGTATAGACGAGATGACCGACTTTGACACTCACTATGGCTCAATAATATTAAATAATCATGAAATATAATTATTTATATCAACGTGATTCACAGAGTTAACAGTAATTTTATTGACTAGTAGAAATAATTAAATTCCTTCAAATGCAGCAATTCTCAATATATTAATTAAATTCTTTCAATTCAAATAAATTTCCAAATTCATCAATTAGTCTCATTTACAGGAATAACAATAATTCTTAACAAGCAGGAATAATAATTCAATAAATTTCAAAGATTTTCAATTTATCAATTAGTCTCATTTACAGGAATAACAATAATTCTTAACAAGCAGGAATAATAATTCATTAAATTTCAAAGATTTTCAATTTATCAATTAGCTTCACAAGCTGAAATAAACTATTAAGGTGTCGTGTAATTATTATTATTAAGCACGATTTCTGTCAAGGACTTACGGCTCGATCCAGAGTGTCGTGTACACTGCCGAGGGACGTGCGGCACGATCCATAGATTCATCTATCCCGTCGAGGCGTTCGGCCCGCTCCACAAGAAAGGAGGACATTTTCTTATGTCCTTCCAGAAGGAGAGTATATTTATAATAAGATAAATTCGGGAGAAAGAACAATTTTTTTTAATAATTAGTTAATTTAAACAGAAAATCAAGCATATGAGATTTTCATCCTCTAATATCTTTATCTAAAAATTCACAATATATTTATATATATCAAATAATATTAATTAAACAAAGAGTACAATTTACACAAGTAATTCATACTTTGAGTCCTAAACTACCCGGACTTTAGCATTAATAGTAGCTACGCATGGACTCTCGTCACCTCGTGCGTACGTAGCCCCCCGCAATTAGCAACAATTATTCAATTTAATCCCTATGGGGTAATTTTTCCCTCACAAGATTAGACAAGAGACTTACCTTGTCTCAAAGTCCACTTTCCTAATACCACGTCGCGTTAAATGCACAATTCGGCGCCGAAAAATCCGAAGTTATCCAAATATTATACAAAAATAATTAATACATGTTCAAAAATTCTAATTTATGCAATCGAATGAATTACCCTAACCAAAATAGTAAAATTCCTAAAATTCACCCCGGGCCCACGTGCCCGGATTCTGAAAATGTTTGGATGAAAACGTTACCCAAAATCTCAAGAACTTAAATATATAATTTCTACCCAATTCCATAACTATTTTCGTGGTTAAAATCTCATTTTTATAAAAATCTAGATTTTTCATCTAAGCCTTTGATTTCTAAGATTTACTGGTTATAATGTTACACCCTATATTTTCGTACGTAAAAATGCGTCGTAAGAAAACTAATGTAGGACCAAAAATGAGATAATATTTAAAAGTATATAAAGTAATTTAATCATGTTACCTCTGAGGTTACAAATATTGAAGATCATGAACAACAAGTACAAAGAGGGTTGGACGGTTCAGAAGCTAAAGCAATTGAATAAAACAATGTTTCGTCGAAAGTCGACTAGTTGGGAATGTTATAACATTTACCTTTGGGGTGAGACTAGGGTGATTAATATGATAAGGAGATTATGTTATGATTTATATTAGTCGTATGACATCCGTGTGTTATGTTTTAATGTCAAGCGAGTTGTGGAACAGAAGTCGATGAAAGTCATCACAAGTTACACTCATAAGTTTTACTGAAACTTTGGGTCAAATGTAACTGCGCTTTTCTCCCAATATACTTAGAGTTATGAGATGTTCCACCCATCAAATTAAAGATCTATGAGTCTATTTTCCAACGCATTAAACCGTTTATCAATACGACATAGGAGTAGAAAGATATGGGCATTTGTGCGATACTGTGCAAGCTGCTAGGTGACAAGTAGGTGTGTCACCTACTTGCTTAAATGAGAGCCCAAAAAAATGGGCCATTTCGGGTCGTCCAAAGAGGCCTTTTAAAGGCCTATTTTCTTCATATATTAGACTTAAAATAGAGCATAATAACCAGATATAAGCTCTGCAAAGAATCCTCCCAAAAATTTCCCACAAACCCTAATTGATTTTCTCTCCCTTTCAAGTTCTAATTGGAGGTAAAACCTAGAGTTTGAAGAACCAAGATAGGAGCTGAGTTATCCAACAAATAAGGTGAGTTTACTGCTCTCTTTCATCCAGTTTTTCTTCTATAAATTCATGGTAAGTCGTTCTATACTTGTGAGAACTCACGGGATGGTGATCGGAAGCCGTGAGTTCGAGTTATTCACTTGTAGCGGACTGTTTTGTGGACTGTTTTGTGTTGCTGTTGGGCTGCGTGTTTTACTACTGTTTTATGGAGTTTTGGAGGAGGAAGGGGGTGTAGAAACACCATATAAATGTAGGGTGGTTGGCTGGTCGTTCGTCATAACATTTTCGGGTCGTTTGACACTACTACGGTGGTCGTTTTGTGTATGAAGAGATTGGGGTGTGTTGGGCTATTTTGTAGTATTTGATGGTGTATATAGGGCTGGAAAATGATGTATATATGTTGTCATTGTTCTGTTCTTGTATTGTTGGTGTTATCTTGAATTTGGAGGAAGTAAGGATTATAGGGGAGATGCTGCCCGTTTTAATATAAAATAAGTTTGTCGTTCGTTGTGCGATAGTTGTACCTTTCGTAACTTAACGATAGTATTATTATCATTCTTGTAGATTAAGGTGCGAAGAGGTGAGTTCAACTTGGTGATTGGAAAGATTGTGATAAGGTATGTTAAGGCTAAGCCTTCTTTCATTTTGGCATGATCTCGTTGCTACATGTGTTAATAATGAGACATAAAGAGAAGTTCGTATTCATGAATTTATTCACATTATTCTAGTCTCATAAGTTACAATATTATTCCTTATCGGGACTTCATATTCAGTTTAGTTTTGTCTTTATTCAGTCAAGAGAGCAGAGGGTCTATATATATATATATACAGTATTACACTATTTTCACCACCATCGAGCTATAATCGGTGGGCAGGCCCCTATTGGGCAACCTCTGATCAGATGGTAAGTTATATATACCGAGCCTACTGTGGCCGAGCGCCTATGAGCGAGCCCAGGATGGCCGAGATACAGAGCCCAGTATGGCCGAGCGCCTATGAGCGAGCCTACTACGGCCGAGCATTTACACGTACCGAGCCTTATAGGGCCGGAAATTTATTTTACTTACTATATTGAAGGAGTTTAGTCACTATCAGCAGGTAAGTATATCTCCAGATCATCTTTGACTCCCAGTTACTTCCAGTTATTATATTATCAGTTCAGTTTCGATTTTCAGTTATGTTATTGCCTTACATACTCGGTACATTATTTCGTACTGACGTCCCTTTTTCGGGGACACTGCATTTCATGCATGCAGGTTCAGATAGACAGACGAGTAGACCTCCTCAGTAGGTGTTTCCCGAGTTCAGCCTGATCGGTAAGCTCCACGTCTTTCGGAGTTGCCAGGTCTAGAGTTTTGTGTACATCTTATGTATATCTGTATATATGTTATGGGTAGGTCGGGGCCCTGTTCCGATCATAGTACATCTATCAGTAGAGGCTTGTAGACATATCCTGTTGGTTAGTTCAGTATGTTGGGTTTGTAGGCCTGGTATGTATATTTGATGGTTTGTCAGCTGTAGTAGCTATGATGGCCTTGTCGGCCTAGCTTTATATTGATGTTTAGTTAGTGCTAGTTTCCATTCAGTTTTATATTTTGCTTCGCAAATTGTCTTGCAAGGTGGCCCCATGGCCAAAGTATGACATTATATGTTCAGAGTCCCTTAGTCGCAATCTGGTATGCCAGGTTAGGTGAGGCACCGGGTGCTTGTCTCGCTCCTAGGTTCGGGGCGTGACAAACTTGGTATCAGAGCAGTTCTGTCCTAGGAAGTCTACAAGCCGTGTCTAGTAGGGTCTTGTTTATAGATGTGTTGTGCACCACATTATATAAGCAGGGAACTACAGGGCATTTAGGAGTTGGTTACCCTTCTTTGAAATCTAAATCGTGCTATAGAACTGAGTTATAGGAAATTTGAATTAAACTTATGTGTCGGTGTTTGCATGCACAGATGACGGTGACTATGAAGACTATGGCTAGCCAGAGGAGAGATACAGCAGCAGGTGAGGGGACCAGCAGGGTACCCCCAGTAGATGGGGCCCAGTCTGAGGCTCAAGGCGAGACCCCTACTCAGCCATTACCGGCTCCTCCACCAACTACGGAGATTCCTAGGGAAACCGCACATCCAGTTCCCCCTCCACTTCCATCAGATCAGGACTTGAGGAGTGCGGTGCATTTGTTGACACAGTTGGTAGCTACCCAGCAACAGGCTAGGGCATCAGCTAGTGCAGGAACTTCTGAGGGGTCTGGGAGTTCAAGGGTCCGAGAGTTTATTGCTTTGAGTCCCCCATAGTTCATGGGGACAGATCAGAGGGAGGACCCGCAGGATTTCATAGATCAGCTTCACAGGATATTTCGTGTTATGCATGCCACGGAGAAAGAGGCAGTTGAGCTAGCAGCTTTTCGACTCCGAGATATAGCCATCCTTTGGTACGAGGGATGGGAGAGGTCCAGGGGACGTGATGCACCTCCAGCTATTTGGGAGAATTTTTCAGATGCCTTCCTTGACCAGTACTTACCACGGGAGATCCGACAGGCTCGAGTCGATCAGTTTCTAGCCCTCAAGCAGGGTAATATGAGTGTTCGAGAGTATAGTCTCCATTTTGACTCATTGGCCAGATATGCACCATCCATAGTTGCTACTATGCGGGACAGGATTCACAGGTTTATAGCAGGGTTAGCCCCAGAGTTAACTGAGGCATGTGCCACCGCTGCATTGCAGGATAGTATGGATATCTCCCGGATTCAGGCATTCGCCCAGAATATAGAAAGGGGTAGGCATCGGCAGCAGGGTACAGAGAGGGCTGAGCAAGGGCAACATAAGAGGATGAGATTTCCCAAGTGTCAGGAGCAATCTCAGGGTAGTTATAGGACCAAGTACTTCGGACGGCCACCTAGGCCTCCGCCACCTCAGTTACAGGGTTACAGGTATGACCGCTATACTCAGTCAGGACCAGGTGAGAGCTCACGGGCGTCGGGTTTGCAGCGACAGCGAGGATCTGCACAGACATGGTCATTTCCTCCACGGTGTGACATCTGTGGTAGAGGACACTTGGGCCAATGCCGAGCAGGTTCTGATGCTTGTTATACATGTGGGCGTCCGGGGCATATGATGCGAGATTGCCCAAATAGAGATTCAGGGGGAATGGCACAACCAGCGAGTTCAGCAACAGGATCATCTATGTCCGTGCATCCTTCAGGGCGCGAGTCTCAGTCTTCGGCTGGTAGAGGTCGGGGCAGAGGTAGAGGTTCCAGTTCAAGTGGTAATCAGAACCGTATCTATGCTTTAGCGGGTCGACAGGACCAGGAGTCTTCACCAGACGTTGTGACAAGTATATTAACCATTTGCTCTCACGATGCTTATGCTTTGATAGACCCAGGATCTACTTTATCGTATATTACCCCATTTGTCGCGAGGAAGTTTGGTATAGTGCCTGAAATACTAAGTGATCCTTTTGCGGTATCTACACCGGTCGGAGAATCGATTATTGCTAGACGGGTTTACCGAGGTTGTACGGTGACAATTTTTAGTCGTCAGACCTCAGCTGACCTAGTTGAGCTAGAGATGATGGATTTTGATGCTATCATGGGCATGGACTGGTTAGCAGCTTGCTATGCCACAGTTGATTACCGAGCAAAGGCAGCCAGATTTCATTTTCCGGGTGAGCCAGTCCTTGAATGGGTAGGTAATACACCAACACCCAGAGGTAGGTTTATTTCCTATCTGAAGGCGAGAAAAATGATCGCAAAAGGGTGCATTTATCATATTGTGCGAGTTAGAGATGCAGATGCTGAGATACCTACACTTCAGTCTATTCCCGTAGTCAAAGAGTATGCAGATGTGTTTCCAGATGAGCTTCCAGGTATTCCTACAGAGCGAGAGATTGATTTTAGCATCGATTTGCTTCCAGGAACTCAACCAATATCCGTCCCTCCGTATAGAATGGCACCTGGCGAATTGAAGGAGTTGAAGGAGCAGTTAAAAGATTTGTTGGAGAAAGGTTACATCAGGCCCAGTACCTCACCTTGGGGTGCACCAGTACTATTTGTGCGGAAGAAAGACGGCTCGCTGAGGATGTGTATCGATTATAGGCAGCTGAACAAGGTAACTATTAAGAATAAGTATCCACTTCCAAGGATCGATGACTTGTTTGATCAGTTGCAGGGGGCTAGATGCTTTTCAAAGATAGATTTGAGGTCGGGGTACCACCAGGTCAGAGTTCGGGAAAAAGATATTCCGAAGACAGCCTTCCGGACCCGATATGGCCACTTCGAGTTCCTTGTCATGTCCTTCGGGTTGACTAATGCACCCGCTGTATTTATGGACTTGATGAATAGCCTATTCTGGCCATTTTTAGATCTGTTCATGATAGTATTTATTGATGATATTCTAGTTTATTCCCGTTCAGAGGATGAGCATGCGGACCACCTGCGAGCGGTACTCCAAACCCTCCGTGATCGTAAGTTGTATGCTAAGTTTTCTAAATGTGAGTTCTGGTTGAAGTCTGTAGCATTCTTGGGGCATATTGTATCAGATGAAGGGATAAAGGTGGACACTAAGAAGATTGAGGCCGTGAAATCTTGGCCTAGACCTACCACTCCGACAGAGGTTCGTAGCTTTCTAGGCTTAGCAGGATACTATCGGAGGTTCGTAGAGGGTTTTTCTTCCCTTTCGGCACCATTGACGAAGTTGACATAGAAAGAAACTAAGTTTCAATGGACAGAGGCTTGCGAGCGGAGTTTCCAAGAGCTTAAGAACAGGTTGACCTCAGCTCCAGTTCTAACACTTCCAGAGGGTCTAGAGGGTTATGCCGTGTATTGTGATGCATCAGGTGTCGGGTTAGGATGTGTCCTGATGCAACATGGGAAGGTAATTGCGTATGCTTCAAGGCAGTTGAGGAAGCACGAGAGGAATTATCCGACCCACGACCTCGAGTTAGCTGCGGTTGTCCATGCACTTAAGATATGGCGGCATTATTTATATGGTGTTCATGTTAATGTATTTACTGATCATAAAAGCCTACAATATATCTTCAAGCAGAAAGAGTTGAATTTGTGACAGAGGCAATGGCTTGAGTTATTGAAAGATTACGATGTTAACATTCTCTACCATCCAGGGAAAGCTAATGTTGTAGTAGATGCATTAAGTCGCCGATCTATGGGTAGCTTAGAACATGTAGAGCCCGAGAAAAGACAATTAGCTAGAGAGATTCATCAATTGTCTTCGTTGGGGGTTCGGTTAGTAAATTCTGAGGATGGTGGAGTTGTACTCCAAAACACTACAAAATCATCCCTCATAGCGGAAGTCAAGGAAAGGCAGTACGAGGACCCAGAGTTGGTCGAGCTGAGAGAGCGAGTTCCGCAACAGAAGAAGCCACTGTTAGAGCTAAAGGGAGATGGGGTTATCAGATATAGGGGTCGTTTGTGTGTTCCAGATGCAGCAGGGCTACGAGACAGGATTATGTCAGAGGCACATTATTCATGGTATTCCATCCATCCTGGGTCGACGAAGATGTATCATGACATTAAGGATGTGTACTGGTGGAATGATATGAAGAAGAACATTGCTGAGTTTGTCGCCCAATGTACTAGTTGCCAGCAAGTGAAGGTGGAGCACCAGAAGCCTGGAGGGCTAATACAGACTATAGAGATCCCGACATGGAAATGGGAGGCGATAAACATGGACTTTATCACGGGTTTACCTCGTTCTAATCGTAAGTTTGATTCCATATGGGTGATAGTCGATAGGCTCACGAAATCAGCTCACTTTCTACCGGTCAGATCTACATATACAGCAGAAGATTATGCAAAGTTATATATTAAGGAGATAGTGCGGCTACACAGAGTACTAGTTTCTATTATATCTGACCGTGGGGCTCAGTTTACAGCACATTTTTGGAGGTCATTTCAGAGAGGTCTAGGGACTCAGGTGAATCTCAGCATAGCTTTTCATCCACAGACTGATGGACAAGCCGAGCGCACAATTAAGACGCTCGAGGATATGTTATGAGTATGTGTGTTGGATTTTAAAAGAAGTTGGGATGAACATCTAACTCTTGTCGAGTTTGCATATAATAACAGTTACCACTCCAGTATTCAGATGGCTCCGTACGAGGCTTTGTATGGGCGTAAGTGCAGATCTCCTATAGGGTGGTTTCATGTTGGGTAATCTGGGTTATATGGGCCAGACCTGGTTCAACAGGCCATAGAGAAAGTAAAGCTTATCCGGGAGTGACCGTTGACAGCTCAGAGTCGTCAGAAGTCATATTCTGACGTGCGGCGACGAGACTTAGAGTTCAGGATTAATGACTGGGTATTCTTAAAGGTATCACCTATGAAGGGCGTGATGAGGTTTGGCAAGAAAGGCAAGCTTAGCCCACGGTATATTGGGCCTTATAGGATCATTCGGAGAGTGGGCCAAGTAGCTTATGAGTTAGAGTTGCCCTCAGAATTGGAGTCTGTCCATCCAGTTTTTCACGTATCTATGCTACGGAAGTGCATTGGCGATCCTACCCGAGTGGTGCCCACGGATGATGTACAGATTACAGAGGACTTGTCATACGAGGAAATTCCAGTTGCCATCCTAGACCGACAAATCCGCAATCTACGAAATAAGGAGGTAGCTTCCGTAAAGATTTTATGGAGGAGCAAGAATGTAGAAGAGATGACATGGGAATCAGAGGAAGAAATGAAGTCTAAATACCCCCACCTATTTCAAACTGAAGATATGGCTCGAGATGGGATGCTACAACACAGCTCTATTCAGGCTAGCAGGTCATCAGGTAAGCTTTTATTTTTCACTTTCAATATTTATGATTTACAGTCGGTGAGGCAAATTGCTGCTATTTTTAAAGATTGGCCAAGTGTGGCATGCATAGTATGTTTTCTGGCTGCGTGCAGGTTGGTTTTAACCTAGTGTACGAAGGATACTCTGGCAAACTTTTCCAAAGTCTCTAAGAGTAAACATTCGAGGACGAATGTTCCCAGGGGGAGTGATGTTACACCCTATATTTTCGTACGTAAAAATGCGTCGTAAGAAAACTAATGTAGGACCAAAAATGAGATAATATCTAAAAGTATATAAAGTAATTTAATCATGTTACCTCTGAGGTTACAAATATTGAAGATCATGAACAACAAGTACAAAGAGGGTTGGACGGTTCAGAAGCTAAAGCAATTGAATAAAACAATGTTTCGTCGAAAGTCGACAAGTTGGGAATGTTATAACATTTACCTTTGGGGTGAGACTAGGGTGATTAACATGATAAGGAGATTATGTTATGATTTATATTAGTCGTATGACATCCGTGTGTTATGTTTTAATGTCAAGCGAGTTGTGGAACAGAAGTCGATGAAAGTCATCACAAGTTACACTCATAAGTTTTACTGAAACTTTGGGTCAAATGTAACTGCGATTTTCTCCCAATATACTTAGAGTTATGGGGTGTTCCACCCATCAAATTAAAGATCTATGAGTCTATTTTCCAACGCATTAAACCGTTTGTCAATACGACATTGGAGTAGAAAGATATGGGCATTTGTGTGATACTGCGCAAGCTGCTAGGTGACAAGTAGGTGTGTCACCTACTTGCTTAAATGAGAGCTCAAAAAAATGGGCCATTTCGGGTCGTCCAAAGAGGCCTTTTAAAGGCCTATTTTCTTCATATATTAGACTTAAAATAGAGCATAATAACCAGACATAAGCTCTGCAAAGAATCCTCCCAAATATTTCCCACAAACCCTAATTGATTTTCTCTCCCTTTCAAGTTCTAATTGGAGGTAAAACCTAGAGTTTGAAGAACCAAGATAGGAGCTGAGTTATCCAACAAATAAGGTGAGTTTACTGCTCTCTTTCATCCAGTTTTACTTCTATAAATTCATGGTAAGTCGTTCTATACTTGTGAGAACTCACGGGACGGTGATCGGAAGTCGTGAGTTCGAGTTATTCACTTGTAGCGGACTGTTTTGTGGACTGTTTTGTGTTGCTGTTGGGCTGCGTGTTTTACTACTATTTTGTGGAGTTTTGGAGGAGGAAGGGGGTGTAGAAACACCATATAAATGTAGGGTGATTTGCTGGTCATTCGTCATAACATTTTCGGGTCGTTTGACACTACTACGGTGGTCGTTTTGTGTATGAAGAGATTGGAGTGTGTTGGGCTGTTTTGTAGTATTTGATGGTGTATATAGGGCTGGAAAATGATGTATATATATTGTCATTGTTCTGTTCTTGTATTGTTGGTGTTATCTTGAATTTGGAGGAAGTAAGGATTATAGGGGAGATGCTGCCCGTTTTAATATAAAATAAGTTTGTCGTTCGTTGTGCGATAGTTGTACCTTTCGTAACTTAACGATAGTATTATTATCATTCTTGTAGATTAAGGTGCGAAGAGGTGAGTTCAACTTGGTGATTGGAAAGAATGTGATAAGGTATGTTAAGGCTAAGCCCTTCCTTCATTTTGGCATGATCTCGTAGCTACATGTGTTAATAATGAGACATAAAGAGAAGTTCGTATTCATGAATTTATTCACATTATTCTAGTCTCATAAGTTACAATATTATTCCTTATCGGGACTTCATATTCAGTTTAGTTTTGTCTTTATTCAGTCAAGAGAGCAGAGGGTCTATATATATATATATACAGTATTTCACTATTTTCACCACCATCGAGCTATAATCGGTGGGCAGGCCCCTATTGGGCAACCTCTGATCAGATGGTAAGTTATATATACCGAGCCTACTGTGGCCGAGCGCCTATGAGCGAGCCCAGGATGGCCGAGATACAGAGCCCAGTATGGCCGAGCGCCTATGAGCGAGCCTACTACGGCCGAGCATTTACACGTACCGAGCCTTATAGGGCCGGACATTTATTTTACTTACTATATTGAAGGAGTTTAGTCACTATCAGTAGGTAAGTATATCTCCAGATCATCTTTGACTCCCAGTTACTTCCAGTTATTATATTATCAGTTCAGTTTCGATTTTCAGTTATGTTATTGCCTTACATACTCGGTACATTATTTCGTACTGACGTCCCTTTTTCGGGGACGCTGCATTTCATGCATGCAGGTTCAGATAGACAGATGAGTAGACCTCCTCAGTAGGTGTTTCCCGAGTTCAGCCTGATCGATAAGCTCCACGTCTTTCGGAGTTGCCAGGTCTAGAGTTTTGTGTACATCTTATGTATATCTGTATATATGTTATGGGTAGGTCGGGGCCCTGTTCCGATCATAGTACATCTATCAGTAGAGGCTTGTAGACATATCCTGTTGGTTAGTTCAGTATGTTGGGTTTGTAGGCCTGGTATGTATATTTGATGGTTTGTCAGCTGTAGTAGCTATGACGGCCTTGTCGGCCTAGCTTTATATTGATGTTTAGTTAGTGCTAGTTTCCATTCAGTTTTATATTTTGCTTTGCAAATTGTCTTGCAAGGTGGCCCCATGGCCAAAGTATGACATTATATGTTCAGAGTCCCTTAGTCGCAATCTGGTAGGCCAGGTTAGGTGAGGCACCGGGTGCTTGTCTCGCTCCTAGGTTCAGGGCGTGACATATAATCTACTTATAATCTATGTATTTAACTCAAGGGGTGTAGAATTAACTTATCTCCAAGTTGGTAGCTGAACTCCCATCAAAAAAGCTCTGAAATCGCCCGAAAATGGAGGAAAAATGGGCTCAAAATGCGTGAGCCCCGATTTTTAACCATTTTGCCAAGCAGTAGTTTTGCACCTACGGAAGGAGTACCGCACCTACTGCTTTCGCACCTGCGGAAAAATCCTCGCAGGTGAGAGTTTTGATCGCCTTCCCCCCTCTCGCATCTGCGCGCACTGCCTCGCACCTGCGCGTTCACAGGTGCGCCGAAATTCCGCATCTGCGGCGGTTGCCTCCCCTTCCCTTTTTCCGCTTCTGCGCATAAACCTCGCATCTGCGAGAGTCGCACCTGCGGCTGTCTAAGCGCATGTGCGTACGTACTAGAAACAAAAGGTTTTAGTTCTTCTTCAAAATTCCAAAATTGATCCGAGCCTTGTCCGATTAACACTCGGGGCCTCCGGGGTCCCGCCCGAACATACCAACAGGTTTAAAATCATAAAAAGGACTCGCTCGAACTTACGGTACGTGTAAAACAACATCAAATCTAAGAATCATACCCCAAACCAAATTGATTCAAACTTAAAATTTTCAAGTTCTTTAATTTACTTCCGATGCGCCGAATCATACTTAAACTACTCAGAATGACACAAAATTTTACGTGCAAGTCTTAAATCACTATACGGAACTATTCCCAATCTCAAAATTTCAAACGGACTTCAATTACTCAAAAACCTACTCCAAACCAAATTTAAAGAATTTTAAACCTTTAAATAGTTGATTTTTACTATTAAGCGTCAAAACGCTCCCGGGTTATCAAAAATCCGATTCGAACATATACCCAAGTCCAAAATCATCATACGAACCTATTGAAACCGTCAAATCCCGATTCCGGGTTCATTTTCTTAAAATATTGACCGAAGTCAAACTTATCCATTTAAAGCTAACTTAAAGAATCAAGTGTTCCGATTTCAACTCACACACTTCCAAATCCCGAACCAACCATCCCTGCAAGTCATAAATTATTTAAAACACATACATGAAGTTTTATTTAGGGGAATGGGGTTCTAACAGTCAAAAAGACCGGTTGGGTCGTTATAAATTTCATTTGAAAATACTAATTTTCAATAAAATCCGAAAATTCAACTCAAAAATCTTCAGTGGGGTCCACATCTCGGAACCCGAAAAAATTATAAAATATGAATGCACATTCAACCACGAGTCCAACCATACAAAATTTATAAAATTCCGACATCAACTCAACCTCCAAATCCCAAATCTTATTTTCAAATCCATAGGACCTATTTCTCAAATTACACCTCAAAAACACGTAATCTAGTCGGAATACTCAATGATAATTCAATATTATTGACTAACAATGATCACAAGTGACTTACCTCATATTTTCCCATGAATTATCACTCAAATAGCGCCTCAAACCGTGTTGGAAATGTCCAAAAATGGCAAAAGCTCGAAACCCTCTGTTTTTGTACACTGTCTAGAGGTTTCGCACCTGCGACTCACTTAGCCGCTTCTGCGGTCTCGTAGGTGTGAGAAACCAACCGCTTCTGTGTCCTTGGAGCCGCTTCTGCGGAGTCACTTCTACGAGACCAAGTTCGCTTCTGCGGACGTTGCGCTTCTGCGGTTCCTCGTCCGCATCTGCGATTACGCATGTGCGTAGATTCCCTTGCACCTGCGACCACTACCTCACCAGCCCCTATCCGCTTCGTACGATCGTATTGTCGCTTATGCGGTCACGCACCTACGACCAATTCCATCGCAAGTGCGATTGCACCAGAGCTGGAAAAATTTCCAGAATTGTTCTAAGTCCAAATTTCGATCTGTTAACCATCTGAAACTCACCCTAGGCCCCCGGGACCTCAACTAAATATACCAACAAGTCCTGAAACATTATACGAACTTAGTCGAGGCCTCAAATCATATCAAACAACACTAAAACTATGAATCATACCCCAATTCAAGCCTAATGAAAACAAACAAATTCCAACTTCTACATTCGATGTCGAAACCTATCGAATCAAGTTCAATTGACCTCAAATTTTGCACACAAGTCATAAGTGACATAACGGACCTATTCTAATTTTCAGAATTGGAGTCCGACCCTGATATCAAAAAGTCAACTACCGGTCAAACTTCCAAACTTTCAATTTCCTATTTTTGCCATTTCAAGCCTAATTTAATTACGGACTTCAAAATAATTTTCCGGACACACTCCTATGTCTAAAATCACCATACGGAGCTATTGGAATCATCAAAACTCTATTCCGTAGTTGTTTACACATAAGTCAACATCCGGACAACTATTTCAACTTAAGCTTTAAATCTTGAAATTAAGTGTTCCGATTCATTCTAAAACCTCCCCAACAAATCACATAATTATAATTGAGCACAGAATATGCAGTAAATGAGAAAACGGGGATGTAATACTCAAAAAAACCGGTCGGATCATTTCATATATATAGTTCATGCATAGCTATATATACTTTGGGGACTCCTTAACTATTTTTCTTGGCCCTCGCAATAACAAAAGTCTGACTGGAACAATGGTCTTATGAGTTGCGTGAGTCCTGTTTCTTACATATGACCTGCGTTCGAAGCTTGCCTACTGCAAATTTGTTACAATAGTATTATTTATTAGTTAACAATTGAATAATTTATAATTTTTTATTTTACCTTTTCTTAATTTAATTGTATTTTGATAGTAACACATAATAGCCAACTCTATTATTTAATTCTTCTCCAAAATTCCACCCCAATCAAAAGCCCCAA
The DNA here is from genome assembly GCF_000715075.1 of Nicotiana tabacum. Classification (NCBI taxonomy): domain Eukaryota; kingdom Viridiplantae; phylum Streptophyta; class Magnoliopsida; order Solanales; family Solanaceae; genus Nicotiana; species Nicotiana tabacum. The sequence continues at coordinate 94,793,718 of NC_134094.1, forward strand.
AACGCTAAGTGGTTAAACGCCTAAACCCTTCTTCCTCGATCAAAAGCCCCAGTCACTCGTCACTTCAAAATAAGGAACCCTTATTCCTCAATTCCTCTAATTACTTTGAAAAAGTAACAGACATCAAATCTCTAGTTAGTGCTTCTCTTACTTTGAAACTTATTTTTTTATTTATAAGAGTATGGAGAATTGGATATGGATGTTATATAATTTTATTTAGGTTTTAAATTTTTGCTTCAAGAATCGCTAGTAAAGACATTCTTGGTAAACCTCAAATCTATAATCCAAATAATTTTGTTTAGGTTGTGCTTTCATTTTCTCTGAAATTGAGTGGTCTCTTGATTTTTGATGTTTCACTTCACTTTAAGACTTGATGGTTTGTCAAGATTTGCAGATGTTATTATCTTCGGATCTGTTAGCTATTAGGAGTTAGGACGACTCCTGCTGGTATTTTCAATTAGCATGAATTGTAATGATTGAAATAGAAATAGCAATGAAGGACAAGAAGGCAATTCCAATATTGCTGATGTTTCTATATATTGTAGTACTTGTGAAATATCCATCTGTAATGGATATAAGTTTATTCCAAGTTATTTATCTGTAATGAAGGTAGGTATATTGATGTCTTTTTTATTTTAAAGTTGGAATGAGTCATTTGGCTCGTCATTGTTCATAACAAGACAATAAATACATAATTTTTCCTCTTTTTAAATGTAGTGGAATTTTTTCTTCATTTGGGTTTTTCAATAGTTGCTTAAATATAATATTTGTTTTATTCTTTATAAAAGAGGTGTGATTCTCTATTGATATTGTGTTTGCTTTTATTATTGATAGACTCTTAAATTTATTGGACTCGTTTTTTTGTAGGAAGTTCTTGTTCTTGTGAATTGAGATGGACGTATTTTTGACAAAATTTAATTCTTCTCAACCAAGTTCTAGTTTTAGAAACAATTCCTCCCATCTTATAGATGGGTTTGATAAGAAATTACTTAATCTCGGCCTTGGAGAGAGAGTACCCATTGATAAATATAGTCCTAGAATACGGGATGAAGTAAGAAGGCATTACATTGAAAAAGGACCTTGCCAACCGGTTGATCACAAATTTTCTAAAACTTTATTCGGGAAGGAAATGCGTTAATTTAGTCCGGGTGGGTTTAAAAATTCGTATTCTAGATGGTTAGAGTATAGTGTGAAGAAAGATGCCGTATTTTGTATATAAAAGTGATTTTGCAAGGTTTCTCTTGTACTTTGGATTGTCTTTTCGAGGTCATGATGAAAGTGTATCTTCGAAAAACAAAGGCCTTTTTAGGGCTTTTGGAATAGCTAGCAAAGAGGCTCCCTCAAGTGGATAGAGTCATATTGAAACATGCTCCAAAAAATAATATGATGACTTCACCAAAAATTCAAAAGGATATTGTAAGTGCTTGTGCACAAGAAACCGTGAAAGCTATCATTAATTTGGATAAAACTTATTTTGGGATATTAGTTGATGAGTCCAAGGACATTTCACACGATGAACAAATGGTCCTTGCTTTGTAGTATGTTGACAAAAAGGCCAAGTGAACAAGCCATTTATTGGTCTTGTTCGTGTTAGTGATACCTTTGCAAAGTCGTTGAAGGAAGCAATACTTTCTTTTCTAATGAAACACTCCTTAAGTCCATCCAAAATATATGGACAAGGCTATGATGGAGCTAGTAACATGCAACAAAAAATAAATGGTCTTAAAACTTTAATTTTGCAAGAAACTCTTTCGGCATATTGCTATTCATTATTTTTCTTATCAATTACAATTGACACTTGTAGCGGTTGCTAAAAAATATAAGGAGGTAAAAACTTTCTTTGCTATAGTTTCTAATATGTTGAATGTGATTGGAGCATCCTTTAAACGTAGATATCAACTTCGGGATTATCAAGTAGAATTATTGGAGCAATTGCTCGAGAGTGGTGAAGTTAAAACTGGGAAAGGATTAAATCAAGAGCGGGGGCTTCAAAGGCTAAGTGACACTTGTTGGAAATCACATTATAAAATATTAGATAACTTTATTATTTTATTTGCATATGTTGTTCATGTGCTTAGGGTGATTAAATATGAAGGTTATGAGGTTAATGATAGATTGCAAGCAAAAGCTTTTTTGAGTAAAATCAATGCATTTGAATTTGTGTTCATGGTTCACTTGATGTTGAAAGTATTGTTAATGTCAAAAGAGTTGAGCAAAGCTTTACAGAAGAAAGAGCAAGATATTATCAATGCCATGATATTTCTTGACCTTCAAAGGAATGGTTGCAACAAATGAGAGATGAAGGATGGAAATCATTAATGGATGAAGTCTCTTTGTTTGGTGCTAAACATGAAATTTTGGTGCCCAATATGGAAGAATTCTATATTCCTGGAAAGTCGAAGCGTAGGCTTTCTAGTGTTACTTATTCACATCACTTATGTGTTGAGCGTTTTTATATAGTGATTGATTTGCAAATTCAGGAGCTTAACGGTTGTTTTGATGTTGTTAATGTTAACTTGCTTCTTGGTATGGCTAGCTTGAATCCGGCTTATTCGTTTGCTAATTTTGATAAGGAAAATATAATAACATTGGCCAAGTATTATCCAGATGAGTTTGGTGTTTTGAAGCTTCGAGATTTTAGTCACCAACTTGACACGTTCATAATGCACATGCAACAGGGTGACCCTAGATTCTCGGATTTGAAAGAAATTGGTGATTTAGCAAAATCATTGGTTGAGGAAAATCTTGTGAATACATATTCACTTGTTTAATTTACTTGTGAAGTTGACTCTAATTTTACCTGTCGCAACTGCAATGGTAGAAAGAACATTCTCATCCATGAAATACATCAAAAATGAATTGCATAGTAGTATTGGTGATATATTTTTAAATTATTATTTAGTTTGTTACTTTGAAAAAGAAGTATTTGCAAATGTAAGCAATGATGCTATTATTGACTGTTTTCAGAATATGAAAATGCGTCGAGTTCAAGAGTGAGTGGATGATGTACTTTTGCTATATTACTATCAATTAACGATATTCTATAACATTGAAGTTTATATTTTGATGTAAGTTGTGCCATCTTTAGTTATCTTTTTAGGACAATAATAGATATTATTATTAGTATGTCACGAATTGTTATTAAAACCACTAAGCTTGTTTTACATTTTAATATTTATTCCAGTTTAGTCCATGTGTGCGAAAGGACGTGGAGGAATTTTCTTGGAAAGTTTATTTTAAAATTTGTGTTCTCATGTCAAATGGGGAGTCGGATGAAATCGAAGTTCGTATTTGCAGATCAATTGGGGAGTCTGATGAAATCAAAGCGTAGGCTCTTCTTACTTTATTTTAGCTTTTTGCTTAGCACGTTTATATATATAGTGGATTATGCATATTTATTGGTCTATTCTAGAGTTCATATGTATTCCTTTATTGGTTAATATAGTTTTGGGTAAGACACTCTAATAACAATGGTGCCCCAGTCATACTCAAATTTTGGGTCCGCCTCTGCTGGCAATAGTATGACACGCCTTAATTGATTGCTTCCAATTGTGGAGAGAGCATAGAATTATCTTAGCAAATACTTACTAATGGTATTTATCCTTGGTTTTACATTCAGTGGTTTAGGTTTATAATACTTGGTTTCAGCTCCCTCCATGTCCTTACTAACCGCATGAGGATACTGTAACATATATGTAACTTATTAAATGTGTTAGCCTTTTAATCACTTCAGGAATATTGACTAGTGACAATGTAGAGGCTTGTGGCACCGTCATTCATATTCTTGGACATTTTCCACTGCCACAAAGCAACCAGTTTGGGGAGACCAACTGTCTAGCTAGGTCGGAAAGAAGCATACCAGAGCATGCAATATGAGGTTGTGGGAAATGAAGACAAAGATTGTCAAGTGTTTGTCCTGATTTTATGACTATATTTGATTTTTCAGTCTATCGAAGGAAAGGAATATATTTACCATAATTGAGTTTTCCTTTACTTAGAAGGAAATTCATATTTGACTAGTCCCTTTTGTTGGAGGAAAAAGTTTGGACTTCTATAAATTGAGGATCCTTCTTTCTCATTAAATAGTATCCACAATGTATCCATAAGGGGTTTGAGAGTCTTGTTTAGGGGGAAAAACTTTTTTGGACAAGTGTTAGAGTGTCACTTGTGTTTGTTTTTTCTCTCTCAATATTTTGTATTCTCTTTTATATAGTGGATTGCTCATCTCCATATGTGGACGTATGTCAATTGACCAAACCACGTTAAATATTTGTGTCTCTTTTGGTGTATTTCTTTTGTGTTGTCTTCTTTATCGTCGTTCAAGATTTGTTTTACTAGCATCCGCATGACACTTAATTATTTCAGTCCTAACAAAGACATCATTGTCATTGCTGGTTGCTAGAAATGCTGGTGATGCTATTTGTTTGGCAATTAACGGGTACAAAATACCAACACAAGATCATACTTGTTTACCTAGAAAATCGGATATAGTTGAATTTATAAGTAGTTCTAAGGATATGTGATATAGCCTAACATAAATCGTACGTAGAAGTGGAAATGTTTGGATTCTTGGCTATAGAAATAAGATATAAATTATTGAACTAGAAGAGTGAGTATGTTGAGTAAAACAAGCTTAAGAGATTTATTCTTCAATAAATAGAAGTAGTCTTTTCTTACAATGTGTGAACATGCTTGTGCTTACAAGGATTCCCCCCTTTATAGTAGAGTGATTTTACTTTATTTATAATAAAAAAATATATAGTAGAGAACTCATGATGAATTGTCTCTTCCTCGATTCCTGTCAAGATTTTCTCCCCTAGTGCGGTTCCAACGGCTCCTGTCTGCAAGCTCGATACTGGCTCGAGTGCAGTATTGGATCGAGCGCTCGACCTTGAGTTCGAGTTCGACATTCGGGGTGAGTGTCAATCGGTCTGTGCATCTCTGATAACCTTCTCTTTGCCTTGCGGTTCGATTTGGTCATGGGCTTGATAATAATACTGAGCCGATTCCTAGATCGATCTTGGAGCTTGAGGCTTGTATGTACTATCCTCGGAACGCGTCTCGAGTTCTAACTTTGATCGCTTACCATTCGAACTTGATCAATAGTACGGAGGCCGAAATCTATTTCGACCATATACAGATAGTCCCCTCGTTTCTCAGGAAGAATGTGGTGAGAAGCGATATGATTTTCGACGACTCGGTCGGATTATAAGCTGACGTTTTCACTAGGCTCGATCGTGACGTATGTGATAGATGTCCCATCGATTTAGTCTTCCAAGGTATTTAATGCACGGCAGACGGTGGTCGGCCACCGCTGATACTGAACCGCCACAGTATAAACCTATGAATAGCCCTTCCATTTATCATTTACCACTTTTACATCTTGAATCTCCCAAATTTTCTTACTCTTTCTGCCTCTATTTCGCCGCTTGTCGAGCCACCTTAATCAGCATTTGGCACCATCAACCTTTCATCTTCCTTCGCTTTTCTTTCTCTTACATCAATGGGAAAAACTTCAAAAACCGTACCTCAGAAGGAGAAAGCTTCCTCTTCACGGCCATCCGGCGACAAGGCGGCGGTGGAGCCGCCTCCCCATGAGTACGTTCCTGGCCCGTGTACTCTAAAGATCGATTTTAAGGTTGAAAATCCTTCGTCTGTTCCGGTCGATGTGAGCATGTGTCGATGTACATGTGCTTGATAACAAAGGGCCATCTCGAGGCTGTGAGGAAAGACTGCAACTGGGGTTCCGAGGTTGTGTTGTAAATTCGCTATCCCAAAGAGAGTGTCATCACTCATGTGGAAGGCTTTTTAAGTGTTTATACTTACCTCTTCACGTTGGGTCCCGTCGACCCAATGATCATTGATTTTTGCAAAAGATATCAGGTCACCCTCGGTCAAATTCATTGTTCTCTATGGCGTATAGTAACCTTACTTCGCTTTTTCTCCAACAAGACCGGGGGGCTGGATTTTACCCTACATCACCTCATACGATTGTATCGGCCTCAAATCTTTCGAGGACTAATCAGGATTCATCGTTGGGCATTGAAAGCTTTGATGTTGAGCATCGACGAAGACAAGGATCAGGGTTGGATGGGCCGTTATATTCGAGTGAGGACCCGTGACCTTATTCCAGAAGAGAAGATGTCGTTCCCCGAGGAATGGATTTTCGACCGTAAGTGGTTTTCATAAGGCGTTGATTTTCGTATCTTTCTTCGATTCTATCTGATATTTTTCTCCGATATATAGCTGCCCCTTGGATGCCACAAGTGGTACCCGACCTCAAGGATTGGGTTCGGAAGTTAGCCTCGACTTCCTCTTATGTCGAACGCGCTTGGCGTGATTTGGCAAAAGGTAGATGGGAGGCCAAGAATCATGGTAAGGGTCACTTCTTGTGTTATTCGAAATGTATTTTATGCTCCATTCGTTACCGATTTCCTTTCATGCAGGTGAAACCAAGGATGCCGTTTTGAGGCCTTCGAGTGGTGAGAAAGGAACCAACTCCCCGGTCCCGGAACCGGGGAAAGATAAGAAGCGAAAAGTTGTCTCTCGGTCAGAGGACCCCAAGCCTAAAACTCAAAGGGTGAGGAGGAAGGCAATCACTTTTTCGACGGACTCGGTCCAACGACTGAGAGAAGAAGAAGAAGAAGAAGAAGAAGAAGAAGAAGAAGAAGAAGAAGAAGAAGAAGAAGAAGAAGAAGAAGAAGAAGAAGAAGAAGATGCCTCAGCTTTGGTGATCCGATCTGCGAAAGCTATTGAGGTCGCCAGACCTTCTGAGCCAATGACGGCTATACCGGTCGGGGTCGGTTCCGGTACACCGAGTCTCGATCAGAGCATCCCGAGCGATTCGCTTGGGACTATGGCAGTGGGTCATTTGCCTTCTCTTCCAACCTTTTCTGAGGAGGTGTTAAAGGAATCTCGAGAATTGAAGACCCCCGATATGGGCGGAGGCTCTAGTGTAGGGGACCCTTTTCGGGATTGCTTTACTAGAGACGATGATGCCTCTGACATTAGTGACACTTCTTTTCTCCTGGAGTTGATGATAACCCAGAAGCTTAGCCCTTAGCTTCTTCTATGTTGCATTCATTTATGTAAACCACCCTTGTATATCTATACAAATATCTTTTTCTTTTTACTGACTTGATTCGTGAAGATTTCATTCATGCCTTGCGGATGTTTTTATGAGGATTTAGGTGAGTTCATCGAATTCGGCCTTCGTAGCCTTTATGGCCGAGTGAGTGTTCGCTCGAGCTAGAAATAAAAGTAGCCCACGTGCTTAGTGGTCGAGTGGGCATTTGAACTCGAAGCAAGATAGCCTTTAGGCTTTGATAATTGAGTGAGTGATTGTTTCGAACTCGAACTCAAAGTATATTAGCCCGTAGACTTTTACAATCGAGTGACTGATTGCTCGGACTCGAAGTAAAAATAAGCCTTAGGTTTTGATAATTGAGTGAGTGATTGCTCGAACTCGAAGTAAGATAACCCTTAGGTTTTAATAATTGAGTGAGTGATTGTTTCGAACTCGAGCTCAGAATATCTTAGCCCGTAGGCCTTTTATGACCGAGTGAGTGATTGCTTCGAACTCGAAGTAAGATAGCCCTTAGGCTTTTAATAATTGAGCGAGTGATTGTTTCGAACTCGAACTCAGAATATCTTAGCCCGTAGGCTTTTTATGACCGAGTGAGTGATTGCTCAAACTCGAAGTAAGATAGCCCTTAGGCTTTAATTTGAGTGAGTGATTGTTTCGAACTCGAACTCAGAATATCTTAGCCCGTAGGCCTTTTATGACCGAGTGAGTGATTGTTTCGAACTCGAACTCAGAATATCTTAGCCCGTAGGCTTTTTATGACCGAGTGAGTGATTGCCCGAACTCGAAGTAAGATAGCTCTTAGGCTTTTAATAATTGAGTGAGTGATTGTTTCAAACTCAAACTCAGAATATCTTAGCCTGTAAGCTTTTTATGATCGCTTGTATCAAAAATCCCTTCGATGGTGGTTGGCCTTTAAGCCTGTTTGAATCATGAAAATTTTTTCAAAGTGTGAGATATCTGAAAAAGAAGTTCTCCTTTATAAGTCATTACACATGTGTTTGTATCTTGTGCCAGAGTTCGAGCGAAACTACGTGGGCATGGTTCGTTTTGATCATTTTGCCCTTACACTTTTCTCTATCGAGACCATGTTTGTCATGAATTTGATATGGAGCAACTTTCTTGTGCCGAACTTGATTTATTCGCTTGGTAGCTCCCCAGTATTCGAGGTTGATTATGAAGGAGCCTCAGATACTATTGGTTTGTCCCCGGGTAGCACATAGTTATTATCTCGTTAAAAACCTTGTCGGAAAAACCCATTTGGGATAAAAGCCGAACTTGAGGAAAAAAGAGTACAACGCGTGCTTTGAAACCAGAGGTCTTGATGTTTTTTGTCGAATTCCTGCAATGAGTTAGTGTCGAATATATGTATATAGACGATAGAGGAGAAAATCATACCTTAACAGTAATATCGTTTGAGAAGCGATATGTTCCAATTGTTTAGTAACGGTTTTCCATCCATTGCTCCAAGTTTATAAGACCTATTCCCGACTATATCGAGGACTTGATAGGGTCCTTCCCAATTTGGGCCGAGCTTCCCTTCATTAGGATCTAGAGTGTTAACGGTGACCTTCCTTAGGACCAAGTCTCCGGCCTTGAAATGGCAGAGGTTGGTTCTTCTGTTATAGTACCTTTCGATTCGTTATTTTTGTGCAGCCATTCAAACCAGCGCCGCCTCTCGTTTTTTATCTAATAATTCGAGGCTAGTATTCATTGCCTCGTATTTTGATTCTTCTGATGTATGTCGGAATCTTGTGCTTGGTTCCCCGACTTCGACCGAAATTAGAACTTCAGATCCATACACTAGGGAAAATGGGGTTGCTCCTGTACTGGATTTAGATGTTGTCCGATATGCCCAAAGGATTTCGAGCAAAATTTCTCTCCATTTCCCTTTAGCTTTGTTCAATCTTTTCTTTATGTTTTGGATGATAATCTTGTTCGTTGATTCAGCATGTACGTTCCTGCTAGGATGATATGGTGTAGACAATATTCTTTTTATTTTATTGTCTTCGAGGAATTTCGTCACTTTACCGCGCGATAAACTGTCTACCATTATCGCATGTTATTTCTGCTGGTATCCCAAATCGACACACGAGGTGGTCCCAGATGAAATCTATAACCTCTTTTTCTCTCACCTTTTCGAACGCTTGTACTTCAACCCATTTAGAGAAATAGTCAGTCATAAATAGAATGAATTTAGCTTTACCTAGGGCCGATGGTAGCGGGCCGACGATATCCATTCCCCATTTCATGAATGGCCATGGAGAAATGACCGAATAAAGCTGCTCTCTGGGTTGGTGGATCATCAGTGCAAACCTTTGACATTTATCACATTTTCAAACGAACTCCTTAGTGTCCTTCTACATGCTATCCCAGTATTACCCTGCTCTGATGATTTTGCGAATTAATGGTTCATCGCTGGAGTGTTTTCCACAAGTGCCTTTATGAACCTCTCGTAAAACATAATCGGTGTCTCCTGGTCCCAAACATATCGCCAGTGGTCCATCGAACGTCCTTCTGTATAATGTTCCATCTTCGACCATCGTGAATCGAGCAGCCTTGGTTCGTAGAACCCTCAATTCTTTAGGGTTCGATGGGAGTTTTCCGTTCTTTAAATATTCAATATACTTATTCCTCCAATCCCATGTTAAGCTCGTGGAATGTATTTCGGCATGTCCATCCTCGATTACAGATCTCAAGAGTTGAACGACAGTCCCCGAGTCGATCTTATCCTCCTCGACCGACGACCCCAAATTTACGAGTGCGTCGGCCTCACAGTTTTGTTCTCGAGGCACATGTTGTAGTGTCCATTCCTTGAAACGGTGTAGAGTTACCTGTAATTTGTCCAAATACCTTTGCATCCTATCTTCTCGAACCTCGAAATTTTTGTTTACTTGGTTCACCACTAGTAAAGAGTCACATTTGGCTTCAATGACTTCTGCTCCCAGGCTTTTAACTAGCTCGAGACCTGCAATCATGGCCTTGTACTCGACCTCATTGTTAGTTAATCTAGTGGTTTTGATGGATTGTCTAATAATGCCACCAATGGGAGGTTTCAGTACGATGCCAAGCCCGGACCCCTTCACATTTGAAGCACCATCTGTGTAGAGGGTCGAAACCCCCGACGACGTACCCGATTTTAACAAGAGTTCTTTTTCAACTTTGGGTACGAGGGTTGGCGTGAAATCGGCCACGAAGTCCGCTAAAATTTAGGACTTGATGGTCGTACGGGGTTGATATTCGATATCGTACCCACTGCGTTCGACGGCCCATTTGGCCAATCGACCCGATAGTTCGGGCTTGTGCAAAATATTGCGAAGTGGGTAAGTGCTCAAAATGCATATGGGGTGACATTGAAAGTATGGTCTTAACTTTCTAAAGGCGCTTATTAGTGCAAGTGCTAATTTCTCTAAGTGAGGGTATCTAGCCTCTGCTTCCCCTAAGGTCCGACTTACATAATAAACAGGAAACTATGTACCTTGCTCTTCTCGAATTAGAATGCCACTTTGCGCGATTTCCGATACCGCCAAGTATAAGTACAACTTCTCATTTGTCCTCGGAGTGTGAAGTAGTGGTGGGTTCGATAGGTACCGCTTCAATTGTTCTAGTGCCTGTTGGCATTCCGGGGTCCAGGCGAAATCGTTCTTCCTTTTGAGTAGGGAGAAGAATTTGTGGCTTCGATCTGATGACCTCGAAATGAATCGGCCTAAGGCAGCTATCCTCCCAGTCAGCCTTTGACTGCTTTCACGCTATCCACGATGGTGATGTCTTCGATGGCCTTAATTTTGCCGGGGTTGATCTCGATTACCCGATTCGATACCATGAAACCAAGGAACTTGCCCGATCCAACCCCGAAAGCACATTTCTCAGGGTTGAGCTTCATGTTGTATTTCCTTAAGATCTTGAACGTTTCCGGCAAATGAGTCAAATGGTCCTCTGCGTGCAGGGACTTAACTAGCATGTCATCAATGTAAACTTCCATTGACTTACCTATTTGTTCTTCGAACATTTTATTCACTAGGTGTTGGTAAGTAGCTCCTGCGTTTTTTATCCTGAATGGCATTGCATTATAGCAATAGATTCCGTACTTGGTGATAAATGAAGTCTTTTCCTAGTCCTCCGGGTTCATTCGAATTTGATTGTACCCGGAGTAGTCATCGAGAAAAGTAAGGATCTCGTGGCCGGCTGTGGCATCGATCATGCGATCGATGCTAGGCAGTGGAAAAGAATCTTTGGGGCATGCTTTGTTTAGATCTTTATAATCTATGCACATTCTAAGTTTGTTCCCCTTTTTAGGGACTACAACTATGTTGGCTAACCACTCGGGATATTTTACCTCCCGAATTGATCCTATTTTGAGAAGTTTAGTTACCTCATCCTTTACAAATGCGTGTTTTACCTTGGACTGAGGTCTTCTTTTTTGATTTACCGGTTTGAACCTAGGGTCCAAGCTCAGCCGGTGCATTGTTATCGACGGTGGGATCCCAGCCATGTCTAAATGGGACCAAGCAAAACAGTTTATGTTATCAATAAGAAATTGAATGAGTTTTTCCCTAAGTTCGGGGGTCAATCCCGTTCCCAGGTATACCTTTTTCTTGGGAAGATATTCGATTAATATAACCTGCTCCAGTACTTCGATCATAGATTTGGTGGCGTCGGAGTCGTCGGGGATGATGAAAGCTCGAGGTGTCAGAAACTCTTCCTCGTCATCCTCTATTTCATGTTCCACTGGTTCGGTCGAGACTGGTCGCTGTGATTGCTATTTGGTTTCTCGTCTATCTTTAGTGCTCGATCTTTCTGAGACTGATAGCGTCGGCATCAGTGTTACCTCATCGACCGCAAATATTTCCTTCGCAGCATGTTGCTCCCCGTATACTATTTTTCATTACTTGGTAGACGGTCGAAGGCACTTCCTTTATATTGTGGATCCAAGGTCTTCCGAGTAGGGCATTGTACCTCATATCCCCTTCGATTACGTGGAATTTAGTATTTTGGATGGTTCCAGCTACATTTACTGGTAGAGTAATCTCCTCTTTAGTCATTTCACTGGCCATATTGAAACCGTTCAAGACCCTAGCTGCTGGCACGACTTGATTCTGCAAATCGAGCTGCTCCGCTACCCAAGATCGGATGATATTCGCAGAGCTACCTGGATCCACTAAAACACGATTAACTTGAGCTTTATTTAATAGGATAGAAATTACCAGAGCGTCATTGTGAGGTTGAGAGATGCCCTCGGCTTCTTCAATTCCGAATGATAAAGTGCCCTCGGGTACATAACCTCGAGTTCATTTTTCCCCTGTGGCCGGTATCCTGCCGTACTTGAGCACGGGTCCCTACGGAGTATCGACCCCACCGATGATCATATGAATGATATGCAGAGGTTCCTCTTGTTTATCCTTTTTGCTGGCGTCCCTTTCTCTGAAGTGATTCCTGGCTCGGTCGCTGAGGAACTCTCGAAGTGGCCCTCATCAAATAGGTGGGCTATCTCTTCTCTTAATTGTCTATAATCCTCGGTCTTGTGGCCATGCGTGCCATGATACTTGCACATCGAATTCAGGTTTCTTTGGGAAGGGTCGATTTGCATAGGTCTGAGCCACCTAGTATCTTTGATTCTTCCGATCGTCGATACAATTCCCGATGCGTCGACGCAAAAATTGTGCTCCGATAGCTGAGGTGCCTCTATAGTTTTGCCATATTTATCGAAGCCACTCTTGCTCATAAGCCCCCGAGAATTTTGTCCTCGATCACTCCTCCGATATTTCCGAGTGGAATTGCGTGTTGAGCCATTGTTCAGTCGATCTGCGACGTACGGTTGATATCGGTCTCTGTTCGACCTTCGTTCTCTATCGATATCCCTCTAGTTTTTAATAGCTACCCTATTCTAGTGCATGGATCCAGAAGGAGCTCCCAACTGGTCGTCTTCGACCCTGATTTTTGACTGATATCGATTGTGTACATCTCCCAAGTCATTGTTGGATACTCGATCAAATTTTGCTTCAGCCGACGTGATGCTATTGAACTTTGCTCGTTCAACCCTTGGGTGAAAGCTTGGATGGCCCAGTCATCTGTGACCGGTGGTAATTCAGTGCGTTCCATTTGAAATCGGGACACGAACTCCCTCGGCATTTCATTACCGCTTTGCTTTACTTTGAAGAGGTCTGATTTCCTTATTGCAACCTTTATGATACCAGCATGTGCCTTTACAAACGAATCCGCTAACATGGCAAAAGAATCGATGGAATTTGGGGGCAAATTATGATACCAAATCATCGCTCCCTTCGAGAGGATCTCTCCGAATTTCTTCAGTAACACGGATTCGATTTCGTCGTCTTCCAAATCGTTACCCTTTATGGCACACGTGTAAGAGGTGACGTGTTCGTTGGGATCGGTCGTATCGTTATATTTGGGAATTTCGGGCATACAGAATTTTTTGGGGATTGGTTTTGGGGCTGCACTCGAGGGAAAAGGCTTTTGGATGAATTTCTTTGAATCCATCCCTTTTATCATTGGTGGAGCTCCCGGGATCTAATCGACCCTGGAATTATACGTTTCTACTTTTTTATCGTTGGCTTCGACTCGTTTTGTGAGTTCCTTGAGAAATTTGGTAATTTCGGGAGCAGTCCCCGATTCTTGCTCGTTTGACTTCACTATGGCTGGCTCCGTTCTATGGGTGATTTCTCGAAGCGGATCGGTCTCCGGCCTGCTTTGTACTTGAGTTTGGCTTTGTAACTGAGATATCGCTATTTGCTGGGCTTGTAACATCTCAAAGATCATCCGTAAGCTGACTCCGATCTCCTCCACGTTATGGGCATCTCGAGCTACGGATCGAGTACCGCCCTAAATGCTTTTTCCGGTTCGGAATGTTGGTTTGCCTCAAGAGCCACTTGTGAATTGACATCTAGTGGTACTTCGACTCGGATTTCAGGTACTTCGACTCGAGCTTCAGTGACATCGTTAAGTGGCCTTCCGGCCCTGGGTATCAAGTTGTTGGTTTCATCCTGAAGGTCGACTTCGTGGTCGATAGGTAAAGCCATGAATCGAGGGTTTGCCATTGCTGATTCGGAGTTGTAAACTGGAGCGTATTGCTGATTTGTATCAAACAACCACTGTTAACTTTAGCCCCACGGTGGGCGCTAAACTGTTTACCCGAAAAATCGGATATAGTTGAATTTATAAGTAGTTCTAAGGATATGTGATATAGCCTGACATAAATCATACGTAGGAGTGGAAATGTTTGGATTCTTGGCTATAGAAATGAGATATAAATTATTGAACTAGAAGATTGAGTATGTTGAGTAAAACAAGCTTAAGAGGTTTATTCTTCAATAAATAGAAGCATTCTTTTCTTACAATGTGTGAACCTACTTGTGCTTACAAGGATTCCCCCTTTTATATTAGAAGGATCTTACTTTATTTATAATAAAAAAATATATAGTGGAGAACTCATGATGAATTGTCTCTTTCTCGATTTCTGCCAAGATTCTCTCCCCTAGTGTGGTTGCAACGACTCCTGTCTGCGATCTCGATACTGGCTCGAGCTCGGTATTGGATCGAGACCTCGGCCTTGAGTTCGAGTTCGACATTCGTGGTGAGTGTCAATCGATCGGTGCATCTCCGACAACCTTCTCTTTGCCTTGCGGTTTGATTTGTTCATAAGCTTGATAATGATACCGAGCCGATTCCTCGATCGGTCTTGGAGCTCGAGGCTTGTATGTACTATCCTCGAAACTCTTCTCGAGCTCTCACTTCGATCGCTTACCATTCGAACTCGATCAAACGTACGGAGGCCGAAATCTATTTTGACCGTATACAATACTTCACTATCTGAAGATATTAAGTTGAGAGCTTTGTAGGATGGTGTTGTGAGCGGAAAGTCCATTGTGCCTTGTACTTTTCTTTGACCGACCTATCTTCTTTTAATTTTGTAAGTAAGCTCTCTCTATACATCGAGTCCCTAGACTCCTCCCTACCAATTCGGACTATTATTGATAGGGATCTGCAATGGCTTTGTGGGAGAGTGCCTTAAAAGCTCTGGATACGTGGGCGTTGGAGACTCTATCAGTTACTCTCAAGGGCTGAGCTAGTAGCCTGGCTTTTGGGGCAAACTCAATAACTTTTGCTCAAACAGTGTATTTATTATTATTAGTCTGTATTAACTACAATATTATGAAACAATAATTTTTTTGTAACAGAAAATCAGAAGTAAAACAGAATCTCGATATAATCAAAACACAATCTGAAAATAAATTTTGGATTAAAATCGAGCTCACTGAATGCACAGTGTGTTCTTAAAAAATTATTCCCTTCAAGTACCCGAGGTGTTGGCAAATCTAACCGAAGTGAAGGTATTCATTCAAGCAGTAGTGGCATACAGATAAAAAAGCAGAGAGCCGGAAGAAGAGAGACCCTCACGTTAGAACATTTTAACTCACCAGAGTATCAGTATCTAAAATGCTGGTGAACTGCGAACCACTTAATGTATGTAAATAAAACTGGAATTTATTTGTGCAGAAGAAGAAGAAGAAGAAGAAGAAGAAGAAGAAGAAGAAGAAGAAGAAGAAGAAGAAGAAGAAGAAGAAGAAGAAGAAGAAGAAGAAGTGCAAGTAATTTTGTAAGGAAATATTTTGGGATCAAAGTGAATTTATAGTCATTTTCTGGCACTGTTTCTGAAAAATTGCAACCTTTCAGAAATAACCATGGTTGTTGGAACAGGCGGGAATGTTTAAAATATTCCGAAAAAAAATTTAAAAATATCCGGGAAAGAAACGAATTGGGTCGCGTCGCCAGGATCCTGGGTTATTCCAGGTTTCCTTTTTGATAATTAATTAATTAATTGAAAGAAATTTTATCTAAACAATTAATCAATCAGTCGATCTTTGACAAAATCCAAACCCAAATCTGAAGCCGAAGCCAAGCCGAGCGAGCGAAGAAGACGACGACACGAGTCTTACCTTTTTTCAAACTCATTTAACACCAAGAGGAGTAATTTTTAATATGAGCACATTCCCGTTTCTTCCACTGCTAATGAGGGACAATTGCTCTTTCCAAAGCATAAGGGAACAATTCAGTTTCCCTTTACATTTCTTCCCTCCATTTTTCATTCACCAACTTACAATCCCAACAATCCCCCACATGAATGGGAATGACTATAAGACAAATGAATACACAGACGAGTGTGTGATTTACAATCAAGGATTAATTATATCTAGATAAATATGTTTCCCTTTGAACTTTTCGTAGTGAACTTATATCGGATATACTCGGTCAATCGATAGATTTAATATCTTTGAACCGTCGAGCTTTGTTGTATATCTAGATAACATAAGTCACACAATCAACCCATAACCATCTATGGTTCTCATGATTGTGTTCGTTTCAGCCATGAACACTGCCTGGTTGTATGAGTGCTTAGGGAATGGGCCTTTTGTCACGACCCAAAATCTTAACCTGTCGTGATGGCGCCTATCGTGGTACTAAGCAAGCCGACACTTATGAAATAACTCTAACACCTAAACAAAAAATGTATTAAAAATAGTTTAAATAATAAAACTCCTCATAAACATGATAGAAAATCCAAAACACAAAGCGAAAACTCCCAATATCGGGGTGTCACTGAGTACATGAGCATCTATATATCACAAGTATGGAAAACACTATCGATGACAATCTGAAAATAAATACAATAAGTGGAAAGATAGGGGAGGAGAACCAAGATCTGTGAAACGCAAAGTAGCTACCTCGATAGTCTCCGAGAATCCGAACTCCACCACTCAGCAACTGCCGTAACCGGAAGCACCTGGGTCTGCACACATAGTATAGGGTATAGCATGAGTACAACCAACTCAGTAAGTAACAAGACTAAATAAAGAGATAAAAGTAGTGACGGCTACACAATTATAGTTCAGTTACAGTGATTTCAACATAGGAAAGTAGGCATTCTCTCAAGTTCGATAAAGTAGGTTAAACAGTTACTCCATGAAAAGTTTAAGTGAAACAGAGTGTAATATCTTTCAGAAATTTCAAGATAGTGATACATGGCAGCTAAGTGCAACAAAACTGAAATCAAATGCATCCTCTCAGGGCCACAGGTACTCACCCTTCCATTAACTCAACACTCGATACTCACACTCAGTAGGTACATGTGCTTACTGGGGGTGTGTGCAGACTCCGGAGGGGCTCCTTCTGCCAAAGTGCTATAATCCGCACGAACAACTCACATGCTGCTCGGACAACTCACGTGCTATAGTATAATATCTGGTTCCGCACAGATAACTCACGTGTTACACGGACAACTCACGTGCTATAGTATCAATATCTCACAAGCAGGCCCTCGGCCTCACTCATTCAACAATCTCTCCAGTCTCTCGAGCTCTCAGTAATCATGAAAGTCATCCCCAACAGAAATTACATAATGTATCAACAAGGAACAATAGAGACTGAGATATAATAAACAAGTAAAACTGTGACCGAGTACAAAACAATAATTTAGCAGATAATTCAATATGTACACGACCCCTGTGAGTCCCTACAGTGCCAACACATAGTCGAAACATGATTTATAACCTGATTTGTAGTTCAATTTCTCTACAACATGGAGAATGTAGATATAATAGATTATTCAACTACACGGTTCTATGGAATTTGACCAAGTCATAATTCCTACGGTGCACGCCCACACGCCCGCCACCTAACATGTGTGTCACCTCAAAACCAAATACATGACACGTAATACGGGATTTTGTACCCTCAGAACTAAATTTAGAACAGTTACTTACCTCAATACAAGCAAATCTCTACTCCAACACACCTTGCCTCGCGAAACGGCCTCCAAATGCCTCGAATCTAGCCATAAACAATACGGGCTAAAGGAATCAATTCCATAAGAAACTGTTAAGTTATTAATCAAAAGTCTAAAATCCACTCAAAAGTCGGGCCCCCGGGCCCACTTCTCGAAATTCAATAAAAGTCACAAAACCCGAAAGCTCATTCAACCACAAGTCCAACCATAACAAATTTATCAAAATTCGATACCAAATCGTCACCCAAATCCCCAAATCAAACTCTCCAAATACTCTCAAACTCCCAATTTACACCTTAAATACACACCAACTAGGTAATAAAATCAATGGGAAAGCAAGATTATTGATCAACAATGAGCACAAGGGACTTACCTCAAGAATCCCCTCGAAACCCCCTTAAGAATCTCCTAAACTGTGCTTGAAATGTTTCAAAATGAAGCCAAAATTGCGAACCCTTGTTTTAATAATCTGCCCAGGCTTTCTGCTTCTATGGCATCGCAGAAGCGACATCATCCGCGCATCTGCGGTCCATACCGCTCCTTCGGTCCCTCACCCCGCTTCTGCGAGCATCCAAGTCGCTTCTGCGGTCCCAACTAATCTGCCCATTTTTTATTCTGCGGTCCTCCTGTCGCATCTGCGGTCACGCAGATGCGGCACTCCTTATCGCACCTGCGCGCCTTCCGCTTCTGCGCACCTCTAGGCCGCAGGTGCGGAAAACTCTTCGCACCTGCGACCAACTGCACACTCCCCTCTAAACCGCATCTGTGCATCACAGGCCGCACCTGCGATAGCTCTGCAAGTGCGGTTACACCAGCAGAGGTCCAACTTCAGCAATCACTCAACTTCAACTTTTGATCCGTTAACCATTCGAAATCAACCCGAGGCCCCCGGGACCTCAACCAAACATACAAATGAGTCTTAAGACACGATACGAGCTTAGTCGATCCCTCGACTCACCTCAAACAATATAAAAAATATGAATCGCACCACAATTCAAGCCTATTGAAACTAAAAATTTTAACTTCAACAAACGACGCCGAAACCTATCAAATCACGTCGATTGACCCTAAATTTTGTACACAAGTCACAAATGACATTACAGACCTACTCCAACTCCTGGAATCGAAATCCGACCCCGATATCAAAAAGTCCACTTCCCAAAGTTTTTATATACTGTTTCACAAGAAAACGATGAAGTTTTTATGTACTTCAAATCATTTCTGAATTTTAATACTCCGCTGAAGTTTTTATATCTTCAAATCAGGAACAGAAAGATTCAGTAGGAGTAGAAAACCACAAAGGTTTTAATCTCCAGAAAATAGAATATAGATTAAAGTTTAAAAATTAATTTTCTTAGATTGCTATTTATCTGTATTAACTACAATATTATGAAATAATAAATTTTCTATAACAAAAAATAGAAACAAAAAATTAGAAGTAAAGAAGAATCTCGAAATAATCAAAACAAAATTTAAAAATATATTTCGGAATAAAATCGAGCCCACTGAATGCACAGTGTGTCCTTAAAGAAAGTATTCCCCTCAAGTACCCGAGGTGTTGGAATATTATTTTCCTAGGGTAGAACGATTTAACTCACCAGAGTATCGGTACCTAAAACGTTGGTGAACTGCGAACCACTTAATGGTTGTAAATCACACTGGAATTTATTTCTAGGATCAAAGAGAATTGGTAGCCATTTTCTGGCACTGGTTCTGAAAAATTACAACCTTTCAAAAACAGCCATGGTTTTTGGACAAGGGGGAACGTTTAAAATAATCCGGGAAAAGAATTTAAAAATATCCGGTAGAGAAACGGATTTGGTCGTGTCGCGCGTGCGGGTCCTGGGTTATTCCGAGTTGACTTTTCGATAATTAATTAATTAAATAATTAAAAAGAAATTTTGCCCAAAATATTAATCAATCAGTCGATCTTTGACCGAAGCCGAAGCCGAAGCCGAGCCGAGCGCGCGAATGGCGACGACGCGAGGCTTACCTTCTTTGCAACACATTTAACACCAAGAGAAGTGCTTTCTTAATATGAGCACATTCCCCTTTCTTTCACTACAAATGAGAGACAATTGCTCTTTCCAAAGCATAAGGGAACAACTCAGTTTTTCTTCACATTTCTTCCCTCCATTTCCCATTCACCAACTTCCAATCCTAACAATTGTGTCAAAAACATTCATTAAATATTTACAAATATTAAATTTAAAACTCAATTATTAACACTTGAGGTCGTCCGGCTCAACAGTGTGTTTATGTCAGAAAATTCATTAAATATATACAAATATTAAATTTAAAAGCTAACTATTAACACTTGAAGTTGTCGTTCTAAAATCTACAACCCATAATGCTCTGCCTCTAGCTACTTCGTAGGTGTTGCTAACCACCACCAATTTGTTCTTTTTCCTCTAGCATTCTTCGCTTTTGTATTTGAGTTGATCAATTTATGGATCAAATTACTTTTTAGGACTATACGGTTGCACATGGTACAAATGGTTTTATCTGGTTTCATCATTAAATGTTTGTACTTAGAAAAGGAAAAACAAATTAACTCTTGCTTAGGACTATTGGATTGCATTAGATAGGAAACAATGGTATGAATGATTTTCTATTCTCTTGGAGGGAAAATATCCAACATCAAGTGTCTAGTTGTTAAATGTTTCTTTTAACCTATCCTCATTGTAAGGTGCAGCTTTAAAGGTGGCTGTAGATCTGGGAGCAACTTCAAGAAGGTGGACATCAGTTGTGGCAAATTAAATCAGAATCAGTGAATGTGCTGTGCTTTACATTGTATGATTCCATAGCAGCTCTCTAAAAGAACAATGTAGCTGGTACTCGATCGGTGTGGTCTTGTCAATTATTCCTTCACTTACTACAGACCGTAGATTGTTAACCTTTTGCGTTCATCAATATTTGCCTTCGTCGATCTCACAACTTTATTTGCGTTGTCAATCTCACAACTTCTTTTTATACAAAAGAATTTGAGCTACTACTTTTCTTCTTCACTTTTTGTTCTTTTGAAATGAAGACGTCTATAATCTACAACTACGTCTATCTTCACGAGGATTTGAGTGAAAATTTTGAAAAATATTTTTTTGCAGTTTTATAAATTTTCGAAAATTTTCAAAATGCATTTTCAAGTGAAAATTAAAAAATTTATAAACAAACGCTGATTTCGAAAAAAGTGAAATATTTTTGGAAAAATCTTCCTTGAAATTTTATGTCCAAACGGGCTTTAAATGTACTTATGTGTACTACTGGTGATAGATACATATAAATCAAAATGTTTTCAGCTAAGTTGTCACAACCCAAAATCCAACTGGTCGTGATAGCATCTAGCTCAACCCGCTAGGTAAGCTAATTAGCAACAATTCAACTCAAATGAGATTAACTGAGGAAATAAATGATGAAATAACTAAGCTTTTATATAAAATTCTCAAGGACTCGTAGTACAAATCATGAGTTTCTAAAATTTAGAGTTACAAATCCGGTATGAAATAAATAGATCATCTGTTTGAAATATACATGAACAGATTAATTATTATAAAGCTACCAAGAACAAGAGGCAGTCATGGCTGGAACGCAGGTACATCTTCAATGCCAGCTCCCGCCATACACAACAACATCAGCATCCCAAAATCTGCACGCAAGGTGCAGAAGTGTAGTATGAGTGCAATCGACCCCATCTACTTAATAAGTAACAAACCTAACATTAGGTTGAAAGTAGTGATGAGCTTGGACAACGGTTAAAGTCCAACACCAACAACTAGGAACAACCAGGAATAACATAAATAAAGCAGTGCAAGTAATAACTCAAAGATATGATGCTCAACTTGTTCACAGTTACGGAAAATAGGCATGTTTCACGTACAATAGTAAAAACTCAAATCTTTCACTAAAATCACCAAAACGTAAGTATATCGGAAAACTATGATTTTTCTCAAAACTTTCAACAACAGATAAGATATTTTAATCTCAGATAACATGAGTAAAGTACATCTCTATGCCTACATGTCAGTGTGCATGTGCAGTCATGAATGTCACCATACCGTGTAGCATGAGGAAATGAATATCTATGCATGTATGTTAAATATACATGTCAATGCAATGTATCACGGTGATGAACTCATGTACTCATACTCTCAGAGTACTCAATCTCACTGTCTCACTCTCCCACTCAACATGCTCAATCCCTCAGCACACTCAGTCACTCAACAATGTACGGTACCTACTATGGCGCGCAATCCGATCCCATCATGAATTAATAAAACCTACGCTCACTGCTGGTATGTCAAACTCCGGAGGAGTGGATCCTGCCCAAGCACTAATATAAGTCATTATGGCATGTTGCAGCATGCAGACCGATCCCATCAATAATATATATAAAGCCCATAGATCTTGCTGCGGCGTGCATCCCGATCCATATAATAATAATAATACATATAAATCCAATATGGCCTGCTGCGGTGTGTAACCATATCCCACCAATCTCACTCATAATCCGTCTCCAGTCCCCAACCGAGTCATCAATCTCGGGAGTCTCTCGGGCTCACAAATCTCATGTCAATCAGCCCAAACAATGATAACATGATGTGACAACAAATGATAACAGAGACTGAGATGTGATATACAAATAAATGAATATGACTGAGTATGTGATTGCAATTTAAGCAACTAACTCAACAACAGAAATGACCTCAATTAATCCCAACAGAATAAGCATATAGCCTAAACACGGTTCTAATATGGATCACAACTCAATTACTCTAGCACGTAAAAATTTTATGGATCAATACCACAGAACCAACCGAGTCACAATTCACATAGTGCACGCCTACACGCCCGTCACCAAGCATATGCGTCACTTCAACACCAAATACATAACACGTATATTTAGGGGTTCTTACCCTTATTACCAAGTTTAGAAGTGTTACTTACCTCAAACAAGTCGAATTCCAATACCAAGCAAGCCAAATGATACTCCAAAAATACCATCCCGCGCGTACCGACCTCCGAACGGCTCAAAACTAGCCAAAAGCAACTCAACAACATCAAATAATACCAAAGAAAACAAACCCAATCGATAAAGATGGAATCTTTAATCAAGAGTCCAAAGTCAACCAAAAAGTCAAACTCGGGCCCGCACCTCATTCAATTACGAGTCCAACCATACTAGTTTTACTCAAATCCGATACCGAATCGATGCTCAAAATTTAAAAATTTACTTTATGAAATTTTAGACGAAAACCCCCAATTTTTCTTTTGAAATCATCAACGAAATGCCAAAAACGAGGATAGATTCATGAAATATAATTAAAACCGAGTAGAGAACACTTACCTAAATCCATATGGTGATAATCGCTTTAAAGTTCGTCTCAATCCGAGCTCCATAGCTCCAAAAATACAAAAATGGTCGAAATCTTTGAAATAGAGTACTTAATATTCACCGGATGAATTAATGAATCACAATCGCGAAAATACTATTGCGATCGCGAAAATACTATCGCGATCGCGAAAAAGAGAAATGCACTACCCAAGAAATACACTACGCGATCGTAGAACAAGCTTCGCGATAGCGAAGCATAAAATGCTCAGCCTCGAAAAGTCTATACGTGAACGCGGCCCCAGGCTCGCGAACGCGATGAAGAAATGAAGACCTGCCCAGCTCAGCTCTACACTGTGCGAACGCGTACACACTTGGGCGAACGCGATGCTTAATCTCCAGCAACCTACGCGTACGCGAACGATTGCTTGCGAACGCAAAGAAGAAATACTCAGCTCCAGATTTTTCCTCTACGCGATCGCACCTCCAACTTGACGATCGCGAAGAACAATTGGTGCACCAGACATCAGCAGGAACCAACAATGCAATTATGAAGAAAAATGGTCTGAAATCAATCTGAATCACGTCCGAGCCCCTCGGGACCCCATCAGAACATTCCAACAAGTCCCATAACATAACATAAACCTACTCGAGGCCTCAAATCATGCATAAAAACATCGTAACTCAAATTAAACTTAATGAACTTTCAACTTCCAAAACTCGTGTCGAACCATATCAAATCAACTCGGAATGAACTCAAATTTTACAAACAAGTCCCAAATGACATAACGAAACTATTCCGATTACCGGAACCATAATCCGAACCCGATATCATCAAAGTCAACTCTCGGTTAAACTTATGAACATTCCAAGCCTTCAAATTTCCAACTTTTGCCAATTAGTGCTGAAACCTTCTAGAGATATCCAAATGCAATCGGTCATACGCCCAAGTCCAAAATCACTATCCGAACCTGACGAAACCATCGAAACTCCGATCTGAGGTCAAATACTAAAAAGTCAAACTTGGTCAACTCTTCCAACTTAAAGCTTCAATCATGAAATTCATTCTTCCAAACTAATTCCAAAACATCTAAAAACCAAAATAGACGATTCACACAAGTCATAATACATCATACCAAGTTACTCAATACTTCAAATGGCCGAATGAAATGCAAATGCACAAAACCACCGGTCGTGTCGTTACATAAGTACCTCTTCATCCTTAACCAGAAGGATCATATTCGAGCTCTGGTATAGAGTTGTCTTTATTAGGAAGCGCATTTGTCGGGTCCTAAAGCAGGTACCGGATAGCTAGTTGGAAAAAAAAAACGCTTTAGGACAGCTTTTGTTCTCGAAAGCTGATTGCCAACCTTTCAAAAAGTGATGCATGAAAGAATGGATCAAGAAGTTGTGGTTCACTCACTTTGGTAGGACAGTTCGATTATTTCGAATCGGTTTAAGTTCTGCTTTTGCTTTTTCTCAAACTGATGAGTTTCTTCCATGTATGCACATGCTCGGCTCTACTGAATTACTAATTTGGATATTTGGTTAAAGTTGAAACAAGATTATTTGAAGTTAAAATTACGAATAATAATTGGAAATGAAAGTATGTTTGGACACGAAGGACATAAACTTAACTTGATAAAAATAGTATCTGAAACTTGAAGATTTCTAGAATAAATTCGCAGTTGAATATTCCTCTCTCCAATTATAGTTGCGTAACATTTAAATTCCTCGGTCTTCGTTTCCTGTCTCAAGTCTGATCAACAATACCAATCCTCCAGTATGAACTCACTACAAAAAAGGAAACACGAGAAATTGAATAATAGTATATTGTATTCATACTTTTACTGCTAAACCTTTTCTAGAAGTAATAAAGGTTTAACTTAGAAAGGAAATGACGAACAGAAGACTAGAAAGAAAGGAAGAAAACGACCGAGAGAAGACTACTAAGAAAGAAAACAACCGAGAGAAGACTAAAAAGAAAGAAAACGACCTAGAGAAGACTACTAGAAAGAAAACGACGAAGAGGACTATAAAGAAAGGAAGAAAACGACCGAGAGAAGACTATTAAGTAATAAGAAAGAAAACGACCAAGAGAGACTAAAAAGAAAGAAAACGACAATAGAAGACTGTTGCTCTCCATTTCAATTTAGATGAGTTAGTTTGATTCGATATTTTTTTTTTTAAAAAAAGAAGACTTTTAAAATTTGTCATCTTAAAAGTTTAAGGGGTAAAAGCTTTATGGGGTCATGATATTTGTATGGTTATAAAAACTTCTCATTAAGGGTCAAATGAATAAAATGAAGAGTTTAAAATTAATTTATTTTCAAATTTATAAATATGTTATTTATTTTGGAACAAACTAAAAATAAAAATAACTCATCTAATTTGAAATAAACAAAGTAATAAATAATACGACCAAGGGAAGACTAAAAAGGAAAAGGATAGAGAGTATAAGTAAAGTTATAGTAAAACAAAGGTACCTAACCACTTAATTACTAACAAAAGAGAGATGGTGGCAAGGAAATTCGTAATTGACTAATACAGGTCTTTCATACTCGAGCTTTGGGCTAATAGATTAAGAATTTAATTAAGTTATATATATATATATATATATATATATATATATATATATATATATATATATATATAGCGAGATAAGTTAGTTTTAATCTGAAATTTTCATAGCCTGGTCCTCGTACTTAATGATGTTTCATCTAGACACTTCTATTCATTTAAAGGTAATATTTTATAACATATAGGCTTGGTCAATGGTTAGAGTTGTTTAAAATATTACCTTTAACTTAGTAGAAATATCTAGATGAAACATTATTATGTATGAGGACCGGAATGTCAAAATCGAACAAGTAAAAGTGTTTATCAGACTATTCTTCCTATATTTGCAATGTAAAAAAAAATTGCACTATTAATATAGTTTAACCTATTATAAAAGGTTAGTTACCAATGTTATCAATTAATTTTTATCACAATAGTTTATTTACCTGTAATTATAAGTTATTTGAAAATATAAAAATAAATAAAGATTATATCATCAGTACATAGAACTTAAACTCAAAGACTAGAGTCTCGCATTTTTTTGGTGTAGGATGTTGGGGAGTATGATAATCGCCATGTGAAAAAGGATGAGATGGAAAATTAGACGATTAGGAAAAGGGATGACATATATTAAGGGTGTACAAAGGAAATGATAAACCATATCAAATCGGTAATTCGAGTCAAATCGAAAAAAAAAAAACTCGACTATGGTTTGATTTGATTTGGTTTGGTGTTAGGAAAAAAATCCCGACCATAATTGATTTGGTTTGAACTAAAACAATCAAACTGAAACCAAATCAACCTGATATATAAAAATATTTATTGTAATGTAATTTTAAAAAAATTCTTAATTTTTTTTGTAGTTCTCTATTTTATTGTATTATTTCGAGCTTGGACTTAGAATTTTTAAATGGTCAAATATATCTTATCGCCCATAAAAATTAGTAACTCAAATAAAGTCCAAAGCAAAATCGAATGGGTTTTTTTCTTTCCTACACCATAATTCAAACTTATTTACCAAAGTTCTTTAAAGTTTATTATTTACCCGCTAACTGTATACTGTTTACAATTCATATATATTCTCACTTAAAAGACTCATAAACCATGATTTATATCTTAGGGATTCAATTATACCTTTTTTCTTTCTTTTTTCTCTCCTCTCCCCTCTCCCTCTTCTTCTGCCGTCTTCCTCTTCTTTTAATTTGTTGCCAATTTATGCAACATATTATTGCCATCAATTTTTATAAAATGTCACACATTCCAATTTATGTCACATATTTCATTTGCTGCCATTGATTTGTAGATCGTAAAAGTACCCTCCATATATATTAGGGAAACAAATTCAGCAATTCAAACTAAATCCTGATGACTGAAAAATTATCCCCAATTTTGGGTCATTTTTTCCAGGAACATAAAATTTATTCACGTACTAAGATTGGGTAATGAAACTTATTTACAACTTTCATATAACATTGATACAAAAATAATATAACTACAATATCATATAATTTAAAAATAACTTTCGTAAACTATAACATAACTTTAGTACAATTTTGATACATGTATAGAACTTTCACACAACTATATTACATCTTTAATACGATTTTGATACATAAATATAACTTTATGTAAAAGAGAATGTTTATAACTTAAGTACAAATTTCACAATGATTCATATAATATACAACATATTTATAATTTTTATTCGATATTTATATAAAATAAAAATACAACTACAACAGAACACAACTAAATATAGTTTTTATATAAATTACATACAACTATAATATAAATTTTATACATCTTCTTCCTCTTCGAATTTTAATCTAAACATTCATCCAAAATCAACTCTAACCTTCACGAAATACCCTCAAAATTGAGATATAAACTTCAAAGGACATTCTCGATCGTTTGCAACAATACCCAATTCAAATAAATAATATCAATATCTGGGGAGGCAGCAGACAAGGACTGATTCGCCGGTGACATGCGACGACATCAAATCCATTATTGAATTCTCTTAACAAGAAAAGAATAAGGAGATGAAAAAAGAGAATAGAAGCATAGAAGATCCAAAGAAGAAGAAATAGAGCAGAAAAATATATATATACATATGTGTAAAAAATATATATATGAGAGAGAGAGAGAGAGAGAGAGAGAGAGAACGGAGGGAGATTACTGAATGTGTGGAATTCGATTGCAAAATAAAAAGGTCACAATCAATGGATACTCAATTTATACTAATTTGTATAGAATTAGTAACTTGTATATTAACTTGTAATTAAGCTAAAACCTCAATAGTGAGGGTAAATAAGTTTCAAAACTATTATAGCTAAGTAAAAATCTTAAATTGAAATAATATTAATTCTAATAAAAGAAATTTAATTCAAAACTAGGTATGACAGCAGTGTTGTATATCTAATTTTTTAGTCTTGCGTTTGTTTAGATAGTAAAAATGCATAAATTATTTTTTTTATTGTTTGGTCATATAACTAATACTAAGTACTTATTAGTCATACTTATTTTAGCATGACTTAGTACTTTTAGATTATGTTCATTTTTATTATGACTTATTAATTGACAAAATTTGTTTTATGCGATTTTTTGTTGTTGAATATTTTAGTGCGTGTCAGAACTCATCTCACTTTGTTTTCCATTTTCTTGGGTAATATCTTATATTGTTTTATCCTACTAGGATCAAACAATATTTGAAATACAAATTATATATTTTGTGTTATAAATATTTTGCCGGAAAACATCTGAAAATCTGAGAAAACTCTTGATTTGATAATTGAAAAAACCCGAACTGACCCCACTTATGTACCCCTAACAGGTTTGGTGATGCAGATGATCAAAAGAATTAGAAAAGAAAAAAGAGTATATAATGAAGAAATGAGATAATTGACAAGCATTTGGAGCAGCGAGAAGAAAGGTTAATAATAATTAACAAACAAAAAAGAGAGAGATAAGAAAAAGAAAAGTAGAACACAAGAAGAAAGGATTTTTTTTGTTGTTGATAAATTAGACAATTTTATTAAACAACAGGTAGGGCGTACAATAGTAATGGTTTTAGGGATCGTTACAAGAGGTTGATAATCCATGCATTGCATGCTCAACACTAACATTGGCTAGAAGTCTATGTCACGACCTAAAATCTCACCAGATGTGTCGTGATAACACTTAGTCTTTAAGACTAGGTAAGCCGACTATAATAACAATTCAAGCCATTTTTTTACATATAATTTAGTACAAGTGTCAAAACCAACAGCGAAAATAAATACAAATAACCTTCCAAGACTGGTGATACTGAGTCACGAACTCTAACTGAATACATGAAATGATCTCAAGGATCGAATACTCAACACTGTTTGATTAATAATTAACTGTACAATAAAAATGGAAAGACTCCAAGAGACTGCGACGACCAAGCTGTTCTAACTTGAATCCTTGCTATCGCACTCTAACTCTATTCGAGTCCGATAGCTCCAATACCTGGCTCCGCACGAAAATGTGCAGAAGTGTAGTATGAGTACACCACAGTCGGTACCTAGTAAGTATCAAGAATAGCACCTCAGTGGAGTAGTGACGAGGTACAGTCAAGACACTCACTAGTCTAATAACCTGTGCAATATAGTATACAAAAATAATAGGAAAACAAATAACAATAATGGCAACACTAATCAACCAGTGATATACACAACAAGGCAACAAGAACACCATTAATATTGCTCAACAAATAATAAGTACAAGTACACCCAATTAATCAAGTGCTTCAAAATAAAAATCTTTCACCTATATGCTTCTCAAATAATAATTTTCAGGATATAATGCTTTCCAATAAATATATTTCGGATATACTCTCTTCAAATAAATATCTTTCAAATATAATCCTTTCAAATAAATCTATTTCAAATATAATTCCTTCAAATAAATATCTTTCAAATAAATATCTTTCAAATATAATTCCTTCAAATAAATATCTTTCGAATAAAAGTTACCCTGTGACACCTCATTTCAAAATCATAAAATACGGGTCTCAGCCCACTTTCATATTTCTATGGCACCTCGTGCGAATATCTGTATCACAACCACATGGACAACTCACGTGCCAGTATCTTCATCATTTACTTATGGCACCTCGTGCTCACATATCATATCACAACTACACAGACATTTCACGTGCCAATATCGTTTCACTATATAACCACGGCACCTTGTGCTCATATTTCATATCATAACTGCTGGATAATTCACGTGCCAATAATAAATACATCATATTTCCCCGGCACCTCGTGCCTATATCATAATCCGTCCGGCAATATCCACATGCTTATAATTTCAACATATATCTGACTATTATCAAATTTACTGAATTTATAAAATAAATTGCACAATATATAAAAGAAGTCACAAGGAAATCACCACATCACATAAAAATCACCAACACAATATTCCCATATCATCACATATCATCCCTAACAATAGCCACTCTTATCTCTCATATAGCCTCCCTTATCACTCCTATAATAGCCACTATTATCGCTCCTATATTAGCCTCCCTTATCGCTCCATTTAATAGCCATCATTATCGCTCCGCCCAAATAATATCCCAACATACAGAATCACAGTGAAATTCCACCCTTATACCCATATAATATCAATAGTGGAATGTCACCCTTATCCGCCGCATAACATTAGCCTAAATCACACAACAATTTACACGGATATTACCACGATAACACAAAACAACAATTCATATTATAAATTTTCCATAGGCCACAACCAATTTTAAAGATGCAACAAAATCAATTAATTTCACAGCAAATAGCCCAAGGCTCCACACAACGTATATAAACCTCGAAGACAACAACAAGGAAGGAAAATTAACTCAGCATGACACAACACCTTCTTTAGTCCAAATTTTTGAAAAATATATGAGTACCTCAATTTAAACTTATTTAATAAATTATTTGCATACAAAAAAATACATAATATAATTATTTTCAGGAAATATCAAATCAACAAACACACGAAATTCTCATAAAATTTCAAGTCGCAATCACACCAAATTATCATATAAATACAAACTCAACAAACAAAGAATGAGGCATGACAAATCAAGGATTTACTAAATTTCCACAATTTTCCAATTTAATCCAAAAGAGTGTCTACAAAGTTTTTAACCGATATAGTTTGTATATATATACCAAGTACGTACTTGTCACCTCGCGTACATGGTTTTTCAATCACACAATTTCCACATAAGACTCAATGCCTAGGGAAAATTCTCCCACACGAGGTTAGGCAAGATACTTACCTTTTTGTAGTTAGGCCGATATTCTAAAATTGCCTTCTTGCTTATTTTGACCTCCGGACAACTCAAATCTATCCAAATTAATTCAATTCAGTCAGTACTACTTATCGGAATTAATTCCATATGAAAATACTAATTTTTCAAAAAAATCCGAAATTTAACTCAAAAATCGTCTGTGGGGCCCACGTCTCGAAATTCGATAAAACTTATAAAATCCGACAAACTATTCAATTACGAGTCCACCCATACTAATTTTATCAAATTCCGATAACAACTCGACCTCCAAATCTAAAATTTTCGTTCTTGAAAAGTTTTACAAAACTCTTGATTTCTTTCATTTAAATCCGAAATAAATGATGAATATAACCATGGATTTATGAAATATAATTAATTTTGGATATAGGACAATTACCCAAGTCGAAGTCGTGAAGA
This sequence comes from Nicotiana tabacum, assembly GCF_000715075.1. Taxonomy (NCBI): domain Eukaryota; kingdom Viridiplantae; phylum Streptophyta; class Magnoliopsida; order Solanales; family Solanaceae; genus Nicotiana; species Nicotiana tabacum. Next base: position 94,825,234 of record NC_134094.1, read on the forward strand.
AATCCTCAAAATCGCCCAAGAACAGTGCTCCAAAAATCCAAAACGAAATGAAGAAAATAACCATTTTTGGTCCTTAAGTTTCTACCCATCCGTCATTAAAAGTCCATTTTCCGTCACTAAAAGTCCATTTTTCGTCATTAAAAGTCCACACCAGAACTTGCTTGCACAAGTAGTTATTTTTTTCACTAAAAAGGCTCTAACTCCATCATACGAACTCGAAATTCGACAATTCTTGTTACTATGAGTCACAAATAATAATACGAACCTAGTCGTTCCATCGAAACTCAATTCGGAGCTCATTTATTCAATGTGATACCAATTTTGCTCGTTAAATAATTAACTCATGTTTCACGCTAAAAACCCATTCGCGACTTGATGAAATTAGACCAAACTTTCCAGATCACTCCTATAATTCATTATCAAAATCCCTGAAGTCTCGAAATCGAATTTCAATCTCTAGAACTAATAATAGACCTTTGGATCATTACCTGCTTATGCTGAAAACATCAAACTCTTCCAAAACTCTTCTCTGACAGCCTGTAGTGTATCAACCATAACTTCTTGTACTCAACTCCAACTACCAAACAGTTTAAATTTCTGTAAACTATATACAAAGGGATACAATTTTCATGTTTCGCTCATCGCCCAACTCTTTATAGATTGCGAGATATAAGCTCCCAAAATCATCCCTGTACAGCAGAAATTTCTGCCGATGCACACTGCTGTAGCCAAAATCTGCAGTACCAGCTTCAGTCGATCGACTATAAAGTTTTGTACAAATATCCGAATGATAAATTTTTGGGAACTAGAATCAAAGTACTATAACTTTCATGTTTTGATAATTTCTAGATTCCTTATAGATTTCGAGATATAAGCTTCCAAAATTAGCTCTGCGCATCTCAAATTTGGCACATTGCTGTCAAACAAAACCAACAGTTAAAAATGATGCAAAACCACTCTGAAACTCACCTGAGGCCCTCGGGGACCTCAACCTAATACACCAACAAGTCCTAAAATATCATACGAACTTAGTTGAAACCTCAAATCACATAAAACAACGCTAAAACCACGAATGATACCCCAATTCAAGCTTAAGGAACTTAAGAATTTCCAACTTCTACATTCGATGCCGAAACCTATCAAATCAATTCCGATTGACCTCAAATTTTGCACACAAGTCATAAATGACATAATGGATCTATGAAAATTTTCAGAACTGGTTTCAACTCCGATATCAAAAAGTCAACTCCCCGATCAAACTTCCCAAAAATTCAATTTTCGCCATTACAAGCAAAATTTCACTACGGACTTCCCAAAATAATTTCGAACACGCTCCTAAGTCCAAAATCACCATACAAAGCTACTGAAATCATCAAAACTTCATTTCGGGGTCGTTTACACATAATTCACCATCCGGTCAATTATTTCAACTTAAGCTTCCAAAACAAGAATTGTTATTTCAATTAAATCCTGAATCATCTAAAAACCAAACTTGATCACCCTCGCAAGTCATAATACACATTTCAAAGCTGCTCGAGACCTTAAGTCACTGAACGAAATGTAAATTCTTAAAACGACAAGTCGGGTTGTTACATTCTCCCCCTCTTAAAGCATACGTTCGTCCTCGAACGTGCCAAGAATTATTCTGAGGACATTAAATTTCTGAGTGTATTATTACACACATATTCGCGGGGTGATTCTACGTCACCACAATTTAGCATGGGTTAGGCAATGCCATCTCAGTTGAGATTATTTCTTTTATCCTCATTTATAAACTTTAAAGCCAACTTCTTACACTCCAATTAATTTCAAAAGGTCTTATTATCACATCAATGCATGGTATTAGTTTGAACCAGCTATAGCAACTCGTGCCTATGCACACATCAACGTATGCCCATAACCACATCTCTGGTCATAATAGCTGTTTATAATTAATTCCAGCATCCTAAATTAATCTCATATTAACTAAAATCTCATTTCAAATTTTTGCAACACTAACAGAAACATGCGAGGCATGAAGACCTCATAATTATTTATTCAAATCAATGAGTCGCATTTAACACCACCTCAGCACTTACCTTAGAGGCTAAAATGCAATGTTTACAACACTAATATGGCTAAATATGCACAGAAACACATAAAAGAATTATCAAATAAGCCTAACACGCATGATTCCCCATTAATACTATAGTTCAAATTTAATTTCACAAAGGAAGAATTTAAACTCATAATGTTTTCACCACAAGCACCTCGTCCTTATATAACTTCCACTGCGGCTTGTAGCTTAGTTTAAATATTTTACATCATATAAAAATGTGAGGATCTCGTCCTCAACTCTTAATCACAAGTATTTTGCACATTATGCCAACTGAAATTTTTTCATTTCCTTTCATTCTTCTTTTTAATCAATTCCGTAAATAATTTTCACAACACATAATGAACCCCCATACCAATAAGACATGTAATTCATAAAATTGAACTTAGTTATTCTGAAATCACATCAAAACCCACTGTAGACAGTAATAAAAAGTCACTGTTGGACTTATAGTCCTCAATAGTGTACAAAATAAAAATAATAGACACGGGCTAACATCATCGAATCTACCAACATAGATAAACATATAAGTGGGTCACAAAATTACTAAGCTCACCCATAAGAGAAGCATAATAGGAGGACTCACCTCAATATTCAGAACCGAATCAAATTAAGGGAAAATATCCTTTTATAACAAATCAGGATCATACCTGTAATGACACCATCTGGTGTAGTGGCCCCCGCCACACCATAACAAATATATCAACGGGCTGGGCCTCCCCCTCTAGGGCGCCCTCTACCCGCCTGTCCTCCACCCCTAACTGGTTGTGCACGTGGGGTAGTAATTGCATTGGGGCCCATAGCCTGGGTGTTCTGATGAAATCCATCTCTCCCAAGTCTGGGACAATCTCTCATGATGTACCTAGTATCACTACACTCATAACAACCCCTCTAAGGTTGTGGCTGCTCGTATTGAGTCTGTGCCGAATAACTAGAATAACCACAGTAAGAATCTCGTGTCAGTGGTTCACTATAAGAACTTGCGGGGGCACCCTGAGTAATCTGATCTGCGGACTGAGCTGGCCAACTACTCGAGCCTCTGCCATAATGGGTCATAGCTGAATAGTAAAATTCACTGAACCCTCCAGAGCTTCGAGACCTTTTGACCTCCTTAAACTCCCTTTCTTCACCTAGAAAACCCTCAATCCTCCTCGCAATCTCCACTACTTGCTGAAATGGAGTATCAGTTTGCAACTCTCGAGCCATGCATATTTTAAGATCATAATTAAGCCCCTCAATGAATTTTCGGACCCGCTCTCTGACTGTAAGTAGCAAGATAAGTGTGTGTCGGTCTAACTCATTGAACCTGATAGCATATTCTGATACCGTTATGGTGCCCTGACGTAACTGTTCAAACTTTGTGTGCCATGCATCCCGGAGAGTTTAGGGAACAAATTCTTTCAAAAATATTTCCGAAAATTGAGCCCAAGTTGGTGGTGTTGCATCGGCTGGTCTACCTTCTTCATAGATTTGCCACCACTGATACGCTGCGCCTGACAACTGAAATATAGTAAAGGCAATTCCGCTCACTTTTACAATACTCATGGTGCGGAGAATACGGTGACACTTTTATAGAAATCTCTGGGTATCCTCTATAGATGTTCCACTGAAATTAGGTGGAATATACCTCTTAAACCTCTCAATTCTCTTTTGTTCTTCATTTGATGCCTCTGGTCTTACCTCGGGTTGAACCGGAATAACAGGTTGTACCGTTACTACACCCGAAACCTGACCAATGTAACAACAGGTGCTTCTGGTACCTGTCCCCTAACTAGGGCTATTGGCGGCTCCTCAATTGTTGCTCTGACAGGTGCTCTAGTTGCGGCACGTGCCCTAGTTGCGGCACGTTCCCTTCCGCAACCTCTACCTCGGCCCCGACCTCTCGCGGCCCTAGCAGCATGTGCGGGTGTCTGGTCAGCTGACCCGGTAGCACGTGTCCTCACCATCTATGAGAGAATAGAGATACAAAGGCTCAAATTCGTCAACGAATTCCGCACGACAAGAATGAAAGAAGTGGAAATTTCCTAACAGTTTTGTAGCCTCTCGAAGATAAGTACAGACGTCTCCGTACCGATCCGCAAGACTCTGCTAGACTCGTTCATGACTCGTAGAACCTATTAACCTAGAGTTCTGACACCAACTTATCATGACCCAAATTCCCATCACATGCGTCGTGATGGCACTTAGTCTCTAAGACTAGGTAAGCCGACTATAATAACAATTCAAGCCATTATTTTTACATATAATTTAATACAAGTGTCAAAACCAACAGCGGAAAGAATTATAAACAACCTTCTAAGACTGGTGATACTGAGTCACGAACTTTAACTGAATACATGAAATGATCTCAAGGATCGAATACTCAATATTGTTTGATTAATAATTAAGAGTACAATAAAAATGAAAAGACTCCAAGGGAATGCGACGACCAAACAGTTCTATCTTGAATCCTTGCGATCGCACTCTAACTCTATCCGAGTCTGATAGCTCCAATACCTGGCTCTGCACAAAAATGTGCAGAAGTGTAGTATGAGTACACCGCAGTCGGTGCCCAATAAGTATCAAGACTAACCTTAGTGAAGAGGTACAATCAAGACACTCACTAGTCTAATAACCTGTGCAATATAGTATGAAAAAATAATAGGAAAACAAATAACAATAATGGCAACACTAATCAACCAGTGATATATACAGCAGGGCAACAAGAACACCATTAAAATGCTCAACAAATAATAAGTACAAGTACACTCAATTAATCAAGTCCTTCAAATATAAATCTTTCGCCTATATGCTTCTCAAATAATAATCTTCAGGATATAATGCTTTCCAATAAATATATTTCGGATATACTCTCTTTAAATAAATATCTTTCAGATATAATCATTTCAAATAAATCTCTTTCAAATATAATTCCTTCAAATAAATATCTTTCAAATATAATTCTTTCAAATATAAATCCTTCAAATAAATATCTTTCAAATAAATTTCTTTCAAATATAATTTCTTCAAATAAATATCTTTCGAATAAAAGTCACCATGTGACATGCCATTTCAAAATCATAAAATACGGGTCTCAGCCCACTTTTATATTTCCATGGCACCTCATGTTAATATCTTTATCACAACCGCATGGATAACTCACGTGCCAATATCATCATCATTTACTCACGGCACCTCGTGCCCACATATCATTTCACGTGCCAATATCATTTTCATTATATAACCACGACACCTTGTGCCCATATTTCATATCATAATTGCACGAATAATTCACGTGCCAATAATAAATTCATCATATTTTCCAGCACCTCGTGCCCATATCATAATCAGCCCGGCAATATCCATAGGCTCATAATTTCAACATATATCAGACTATTATTAAATTTACTGAATTTATAAAATAAATTGCACAATATATAAAAGAAGTCACAAGGAAATCACCACATCACATAAAAATCACCAACACAATATCCCCACATCATCACATATCATCCCTGACAGTAGCCACCCATATCTCTCCTATAGTCACCCTTATCAGTCCTATAATAGCCACTCTTATCGCTCCTATAGTAGCAACCCTTATCGCTCCGTTTAATAGCCACCCTTATCGCTCCGCCCAGACAATATCCCAACACACAAAACCACAGTGAAATGCCACCCTTATACCTATAAAATATCAACAGTGGAATGTCACCCTTATCCGCCGCATAATAGTAACCTAAATCACACAATAATTTACACGGATATTACCACGATAACACAAAACAATAATTCATATTATAAATTGCCCATATGCCACAACCAATTCCAAAGATGCAACAAAATTAATTAATTTTACAGCAAATAGCCCAAGGCTCCACACAACGTATATAAACCTCGAAAACTACAACAAGGGAGGAAAATTAGCTCAGCATGACACAACACCTTCTTTAGTCCAAATATTTGAAAAATATATGAGTACCTCAATTTAAACTTATTTAATAAATTATTTTCATACGAAAAAATACATAATATAATTATTTCCAAGAAATATCAAATCAACAAACACGCGAAATTCTCATAAAATTCCAAGTCGCAATCACATCAAATTATCATATAAATACAAACTCAACAAAAAAAGAATGAGGCATGACAAATCAAGGATTTACTAAATTTTCACAATTTTCCAATTTAATACATAAGAGTGTCTACAAAGTTTTTAACCGATATAGTTTGCACATATAAACCAAGTACGTACTTGTCACCTCGCGTACATGGTTTTTCAATCACACAATTTCCACATAAGACTCAATGCCTAGGGAAAATTTTTCCAGACAAGGTTAGGCAAGATACTTACCTTTTTGAAGTTAGACCGATATTCAAAAATTATCTTCTTGCTTATTTTGACCTCCGGACAGCTCAAATCTATCCAAATTAATTCAATTCAGTCAATACTAATTTTGGGAATTAATTCCATATGAAAATATAAATTTTTCAAAAAAATCCGAAATTTAACTCAAAAATCGCCCTTGGGGACCACGTCTCGGAATCTGATGAAACTCACAAAATTCGACAACACATTCAATTACGAGCCCATCCATACTAATTTTATCAAATTTCGATAAAAACTCGACCTCCAAATCTAAAATTTTCGTTCTTGAAAAGTTTTGAAAAAATCTTGATTTCTTTCATTTAAATCCAAAAATAAATGATGAATATAACTATGGATTTATGAAATATAATCAATTTTGGATATAGGACACTTACCCAAGTCGAAGTCGTGAAGAAATCCTCAAAATCGCCCTAGAACCGTGCTCCAAAAATCCAAAACGAAATGAAGGAAATAACCATTTTTGGTCCTTAAGTTTCTGCCCATCTATCAGTAAAAGTCTATTTTCCGTCACTAAAATTTCATTTTCCGTCACTAAAAGTCCATTTTTCGTCACTAAAAGTCCACACCAGAATTTACTTACACCAACAGTTATTGTTTCACTAAAAAGGCTCTAACTCCATCATACGAACTCGGAATTCGACAATTCTTGTTACTATGAGTCACAAATAATAATACGAACCTATCGTTCAATCGAAACTCAATTCAGAGCTCATTTGCTCAATGCGATACAAATATTTCTCGTTAAACAATTAACTCATGTTTCGCGCTAAAAACCCATTCGCGACTTGATGAAATTAGACCAAACTTTCCAGATCACTCCTATAATTCATTATCAAAATCCATGAAGTCTCAAAATCGAATTTCGATTTCTAGAACTAAAAATGGACTTTTGGATCATTACATGCTTATACTGAAAACATCAAACTCTTCCAAAACTCTTCCCCGATAGCCTGTAGTATATCAACCATAACTTCTTGTACTCAATCCAACTTCCAAACGGTTTAAATTTCTGCAAACTATATACAAAGGGATACAACCTTTATATTTCATTCATCGCCCAACTCTTTATAGATTGCGAGATATAAGCTCCCAAAGTCAGCCTTGTGCAGCAGAAATTTCTGCCGATGCACACTGTTGTAGCCAAAATCTGTACTACCAGATTCAGTCAATCGATCATAATCTTTTGTACAAATGTCCGAATGATAATTGATTTATCATTGTGGAAACTATAATCAAAGTGCTATGACTTTCATGTTTTGATAATTTCCAGATTCCTTATAGATTTCAAGATATAAGCTTCCAAAGTCAGCTCTGCGCATCAGAAATTTCGCACATTGCTTTAAAAAAACTAACAGTTAAAAATGATCTGAAACCACTCCGAAACTCACTCGAGGCCCTCGGGACCTCAACCCAATACACAAACAAGTCCTAAAATATCATACAAACTTAGTTGAACCTCAAATCATATAAAACAACGCTAAAATCACGAATCATACCCCAATTCAAGCTTAAGGAACTTAAGAATTTCCAACTTCCATTCGATAACCAAACCTATCAAATCAATTCCGATTGACCTAAAATTTTGCGCACAAGTCATTAATGACATAACAGATCTATAAAAATTTTTAGAACTGGATTCCGACTCAGATACAAAAAGTCAACTCCCCGGTCAAACTTCCAAAAAATTTAACTTTCGCCATTTCAAGCAAAATTTTACTACGAACTTCTAAAAAAAATTTCGGACACTCTCCTAAGTCCAAAATCACCATACGGAGCTATTGAAATTATCAAAACTCCATTTCAGGGTCGTTTACACATAATTCATCATCCGATCAATTATTTCAACTTAAGCTTCCAAAACAAGAATTGTTCTTTCAATTAAATCTTGAATCATCCGAAAACCAAACTTGACCACCCTCTCAAGTCATAATACACATTTCAAAGCTGCTCGAGACCTTAAGACACCGAACGGAACGTAAATTTTAAAATGACAAGTCGGATCATTATAGTCTACAAGCAGAAATAGAGATAGTTTTTACATAAACATTTCCTCCCTTGTCCACCAGCATCCTGGAGAAGATAAAAGACATATTTTATTGGAAGCAGTAAGGGTCTCTACATGCTTTGCTAATAGATGAGCTACTTCATTGCTTTGTCTAAAGTTATGCTGGATCACCACCATGCCCATTCCAGATATTAACAACCTGCATGATATTATGATTTAATTTTGTCTGAAGAAAGGAATTTGAACACAATAAAAAGGGAACATGAATAAAAGAATTCATCTCTATCTACAATAAAAAAAATGATATATTACTAAATATCAATCCTAATCAAGAAATAACACCTTCAATATATTCAAGAAATTATATTAATTGGTATATCGATATTAATGGAACTATTAGGGGTCATTTGTTGAGAACATAGTTTTCCTAGGATTATAATATCACATCTAATATAGGATAGATAATACTAAGATTTTGATATAAATTTTACACCGACATTAGCTAATATCCATAAGTAAATATTGGATAAATTATTTACCCGTAAAACGGTATAGTTAAATTTATAGCGTGGTTTATAGACAAGCGAATCGATTTGATTCCAAAATAATAAATAAATTAAAAACAATATAAGACTTAGCGTTGAATTCAAGATAAAATAGAAGACAACTTGGTTCCGGGAGCAAGGCTTCCGAAGACAGGAACACGAATATTGCTAAACGGAAAATAAAGTATTATTTATCTTGAAATAATGTGTAGCATAAGATTGTCAGAATTTTCATTTCTTACAATGGTTGTTGAAGTCACTATTTATAGCTAAACCTAGGGAACACGGTCCTAGGATCAAGCCCTTCTTAAATGACAACTATGGAGGCAATTGATGAATATGTAATAGCAAGTAATGAATGTCAAAATTCTCTGTAACAGGCGTGTATTCAATAATGAGGAATATTCTTCATAGAATATCATATGGTGGCAAATATTCATTTGCGCTCGATAATAACGTTCCCTCCGGGGTCTACCTGATGCCAACCGAAGTTGTTGTCCTCTGACTTAGTTTTCACTTGCTTCAACTTCCGCCTGTCCCTTGCTGCAGGTGTCACTCTATCATTCGAGTATTAAATGTGAACCGATTTTACCCTATATAGATAGTCCCCTTATTTTCTGGTGACATAGCTTTGTCTCACCAGGAAGTTGATGGATTCCTTTCTTAGCAGGAAATTCTCTCGACCCTTCTGAAAAGTTTCTGAACACGGGTTACTCCACGATTTAGCAATATTTTTGCCAGTCTCGAGGTCATCATGGCCACGATTTTAGCCGCCTATTCCTTTACTTATACACATTATTCTTCTTCTTTTACACTTAACAGTTCTACAAACTCTCTCAACTTCTTTGCATTCAACTCTTTGCTGCTTTCATCTTTTTTCACAGAACGCTTACCACCTTTTGCTGATCATGGCTTCCTTTAATAACTCTTCCAAGAACTCCGGTCTTCTCTTTGGTGGGGGCCCAGGGGAGAGTAAAGACAAAGAAATCGATGTTGATGCTGACCTCCTTACGGTGAGCACTATCATTCCCAAATATCTCAAGCCAAGGACTTTGAAGAAAAATTTCCTTCTTCAAGCTCTCTCGCACTTGGGTTGTTAGCATATACCCTTCTTTTATCCATCCTTCCAGCATTCCTGCTGTGAAAGAGGACTGTGATTGCCAGGATCTGAACATCATTCCTCCCGAACTGGGGGAGCGAGTAACCTTCACTAAGAAGGGCTTCATATATATATTTATACGTACCCATTCACTTTGGGTGCATTTTCTTTTGGGGGGGGATTAGAATATGTGATTTTGGATCTATGTCAATGAAACCAAGTTTGTTTGGCATATGTGGGCCTTTCGGTATGGCGAACGGTGGCCTGTCTGCGGTGGCTGTGCCAGGAAACGCAGGAGGAATTCACCTTGGCTCGTATGATGAATCTCTACTCCCCCAAGATTTTCCATGGGGGAGTAATAAATTTGAGCAAACTTGGCCACCATGCTTTGCTCACCAGCATGGATGACGACAACGACCGTGAATGGATGGAGCGGTTTGTCGTTGTTGCCACCAAGGATATCATCCCGACCACAACTCCATCTTTTCCTAAGTCTTGGACTCGTACACGTAAGTTCAAAGTCTATCTTTTTTCTGAAAAAAAGTTGGTTCATGTCGTTGCCAACCCTTCTCTTTTCATTATTTCATCTTTTGGTGGACGCCTCTAAGGGTTGAAGGCTTAGACTGGTGGGTTCAGAAGATTCTAGACATCACCATGCCTAAGACCCGCCGGTGAAAAGAGTTGGCACCCAAATACGGCTGGAGATCCAAAAATCATGGTAAGTTGACTCATAAACCGATTTTTCCCTCATCTCATCTTTGTGCATAAGAAAACAAGCTAACCTCACTTTTTGTTAGATTCAGGTCTCCCACATGGCTCTGTTACCATCCTTGAAGAAGATATTTTAGTTGATCATGTGATGGCTATGAGGTTGCTGAAGGAGGCTCTCACCAGAATAGGCACCAACATATCTGCTTCCGGTACAAGCACTTCCTCTCGGATTCCCCGGCCAGAGAACAAACAACCACAAAAGCAGCATTCTTCCTCCGCTAAGGGCAAGAATAAAAATGTGAATAAAGTAGCACTAGAGCCAGCCACAGTCACTGTGGTGATTGATGATGATGGGGAAGCTAGTGTTGAAGGGGCTTCCCTACAAAGGAGACAATGACCTTCTTCAGCTCAACATAATGCTCAATTTGAAAATCTTATAACCCCAATCGGGGACGATTCCCAAGTGCTCTGAGAGAGTTTGACTTGGTGGAGAATGCTAATTCTCCCTTTCCGGTCCCAGTTGCTGCTCCCAGTACTATGAGGCTGAGTACCGGGCCTCATCCATCTTCGGTTGGTGAGCAACCAATAACCAGCACTGCCTTCCCCGCAACTACAACTTATCCCATGACACTATCGGCTTCATCTCCTTCCACGCCGACCGTACCTTCATCACCGACAGTTGCTATATCCCCCCCACCAGCCGGAGATGCCTTAGAGGAGGATGTTCCTCCTCCCCAATCCCTAGACTACGATAATTTGGGGCACAACTACTCGCCCCCTTCTGCAGATCCTCGGGGGAGGAGGAGTGTCTCCCCCTCAGTGTTTTTTGAGTACCATATGATGTCTCGGCCGGTGGAACTCGCCAATTATCTGAAGCTGCTAGTTTTAGAAAAGGATAAGAAGAAGATACACTCTCTCTCGGGATAGTGGTTGTTAAACAATGCCATACACAACGTAGCAATAGCAACATACTTATTCTCTTTACTGCTTGTTTATTCTTGATTTGCTATGACATAGCTTCTAATTTGGGTTTTTCCTTCACATGCCAAATTCCTTTCTTCTGAGAGACTTCAAAAGTTGATCATTGATAAAGAAAAGCTTAAGTCCGAGCGGGATCAACTGTTGACCGAGAGGGACCAAATTGTTACTCGCCTCCCGATGCTGGAAGCAAAAGCTTCTGAAGATGGTAAGTTAGAGGCTCGACTGCAACAGAGTGAACAAGAAGTGATGGCCCTCAGCCAAAAAGCCTTTTAGCTAAATGTACAGTTTCAAGAAGCCAATCCTAAATGGTCTGAGGTCCAGAATGTTATACTTGCTGCTACTAAGAGCGAATCTGCCTCCACTGAGAGATTGAATAACTTGGAAGCAACCTTGAACTCCAAAGCTGAAGAGGCTAATGCTGCCTAGGAGAAGCGTTCCCATATGTAGGATAGGTATAAGAGGATCATAGAACATAATAAGGTTCACATAACCACTATCCGTGATCTTGATCTTAGCCTTAATGCTGCGAGTGTCGAGAGGGATGACATTTTGATCAAGGCCGAGCGTCTTAAATCAGAACTCTTGCGCCGAGCAAATTCCATCATTATTGAAAAAACATATTCTATGTGTAACATGAGGAGAAAAACCTTGGAAGAGGCCAAAATGAGCATCATTGATAGTAATGACGAAATCTTCAAGGCCCGAGAGCCGGAGTCAACTACTCGAGATTGCCTCCCAGCTCAGCCTACATCTACTGGCTCTTCTGGTTCCAGTTCCAAATTATTAGTAACTGAGGAGGAACTTGAAGAGAATAATGATGAAGGCCAAGATCCCGAACCGACGACAGATCCATCAACTTCTCCTGGGGGCGCTTATGCTTGTCTTCCCCGAGTTTTGCGGGCAATGTAGTTTAGTTTTTTTATTCTTTCTTTTCCTTTATTTTATTCTTTTTGTATTTTTGTACTTGTGCTGCTTGGCATGTTTGATATATAAAAGTACTTTTGGTTTAAGCATTGTGCAAAGTTTACTCTTTTGTGTCGAATTATGCAAGGCTTCGTGTACATTTTTCCCCGATAGCATTTGGGTTCCAGGCATAAACTCTTCTAGAACCAACCCTTTACTACAAGTGCTTCATAAGATAGGGCCCTCTTATGTTTACGGTGCTTTAGAAGAGGACGTCTCATATTTATTCCGGCACTAACATTTGAAGTACTTGATTAACTTTCAAATGATAAAATCAATTCATCGTTTGAACAATAAACAAGATAACAATAAAAGGACTTTATTTTATTCCTTCTATCTTCAAAAGTACATAAGTATTCGCTTTGTTGAAGAAAATAAATGGCCATTACTTGTGGCTAATTTGTACAACTTGTTTCTACGGGGCTGGTTGTGCAGTCCCCGGTCTCGATGAGACATTTTTGTTTCCGAATTTCGTGGTCCCGATTTCTGTGGCGATCAAGCTGCCGTATTCTCATATCATTCCCCCTACCACATGTTCGAATGCGAGAAATGTGAATTGGAACACTGGAAGTCTTGTTCCTTTGAGGATTCCACTAGTGAATGGTTGGATAATCTTTGGTCCGATATAAGCTTCGTTTCCCGTTAGGAACTTTGCTACCGAGACAAAGATTATCTAACCACCCCAGTGGCTTGTAGGGAAAACACTTGTAAATGGTTAAATGGACTTTGGTCCGGTGGCAAGTTTTGTTTCCCATTAGATATTTGCCACTGAGCCAAAAACTATTTAACCATCTCACAGTGGTTTGTCATTTGGATGCTTTGTCGTTTAAAGGACTTATTTTCGCTGATGGTGTTTCCTTCATAGTATGCTTTCTGTTGCTGCCTCGCCTCGTTAAAAACCTTGCTAGAAAAATCCAATTGGGACAAAAACTGGACGAAGAAAAAAAGAGTGCAACACATACTTTCAGTATAAGCGGTGATCATAAGCAATAATACCTTTTGAGGTGAGTCACGTACCAGTTGCTCGGAAATTTGACTCCATCTTGGTTTTCAAGTTCGTATGGTCCTTTCCCGGTGACAGGTGAAACCCGGTAGAGGCCTTTCCATATCAGACCCAGCTTTCCTGCGTTGAGATCCCGGGTGTTTTGAGTCACCTTTCTTAAAACCTAGTCTCCCACTTTGAAATAGCGGAGATTGGCCCTTTGATTATAGTATCTTTCCATTCTTTGTTTTTGAGCCACCATCCTTATGTGCGCTAAGTCTCTGCATTTATCAAGCAGCTCCAGTTTGACTAGTAATGCTTTGTTGTTTGTTTCTTTGTCTGCCCGGAAGTACCTCAAGGTGGGCTCTCCTACTTCCACAAGGACCAGAGCTTCTACTCTGTATACGAGAGAGAAAGGTGTCTCTCCCGTGCTTGATTTGGCCGTCATCTGTTATGCCCATAACACTCTCGGTAATTCTTTGGGCCACTTCTCTTTGGCTGCTTCCAATCTTTATTTGAAGTTTTAAATAATCACCTTATTTGTTAACTCTGTTTGCCCATTTGCACTCTGATGGTATGGCGAAGATGTGATCCTTTTAATTTTCAAGTCTTCAAGGAATTTTGTGCCCTTTGCGCCTATGAACTATGGCCCGTTGTTGAAGTAAATATCCTTCGGTATTCCAAACCAACAAATTATGTTCTCCCATAGGAAATCGACCACTTCGCGTTCTCCAATTTTCTGGTAAGGACATGATTCAACCCATTTCATGAAATAATTAGTTAAAATTAAAAGCAATCTTACCTTTCCGAGAGCCGATGGCAGCAATCCAACTATATACATTCCTCATTTCATTAATGGCCATAGGGATAATACCGAATGCAGCAAATATGCTAGTTGGTGCATTAACGGTGCATGACATTGGCACTTGTTGCATTTCTGAATAAATGCTTTAACGTCTTGTTCCATCCGAGGTCAGTAGTATCATGTCCTAACTAATTTTAACACCAACGAATCTGTACCTGAATGATTTCCACAAATTCCTTCATGAACCTCTCTCATGACGTAATTAGCCTCGGATTCTTCGAAGCATCAGGCCAATGGGCCTTGGAACGACCTTCTATATAACTGTCCTCCCTAGAAGCTGTAACGAGCTGCTTTGGCGCGGAGTGACCGGGATGCCTTTGAGTCTTCGTGCAGCTTGCCATACTCAAGGTAGTCGATGATTTCATTTCTCCAGTCCCAAACCAAGTTGGTTGTATTTACTTCAAAATAACTGACAACATTTAGTATCGAGTGTATAAGCTGTACAATTATACTAGAATCTGATCCCTTCATTTTTGTGGACGAGCCCACATTGGCCAATGCATCTGCCTCTGCATTTGCTTCTATTGGGATGTGAGTAATTGACCATTCCCTGAATCGTGCGAGTAGAGATTGAACTTTTACCACATATTATTGCATGCGTTCCTCCTTGGTGTCAAAGATTCCATATACTTGATTTACCACCAGTTGGGAATCACATTTGATTTCAATGACCTCGGAGTCTAGTCCCCGAGCGAGTTCAAGTCCTGTAATCAAAGCCTCAAACTCGACTTCATTGTTAGTCAAGGGAACAACTTTTATGGCATGCCTCAGGACTTCTCACGAGGGCGTGATTAAGACTACCCGAGCCTGGACCCTTTCACGTTGGAAGATCCATCCATGAACAAGGTCCAAACTCCTGATGTCATTTCTGACACCATCACTGCTTCTTTTGTAGCCAAAGGCAGCATCCCGAGACTAAAATCTGACACGAAGTCGGCCAAAACTTGTGATTTCATCGCGATCCTAGGTTTATATTTGATGTCAAATTCACTCATTTTTACTGCCTATTTGTCCAGTCGACCTGACAATTCAGGTTTGTGAAGGACAATCCGCAGGGGAAAGGTTGTCACCATGACTATCGGGTGGCATTGAAAGTAAGGCCTAAGATTTCAAGCGGCAACTACGAGAGCTAAGGCCAATTTTTTAAGGTACGTATAACGAGTTTTTGCTCAGATTAAAATTTTGCTAACATAATAGATAGGAGATTCGTACCTTCATTTTTCCGAAATAGAATGATACTTACTGCTACCTACTAGATTGCTAAGTATATTAGAAACTGTTCACCTTTTTCTGGCTTTGCTAGTGATGGAGGGATTGATAAATACCGTTTCAGGTCTTTTAGAGCCTGTTGGCATTCTGGAGTCCATTCAAAGTTCTTCTTCTTCTTCTTCTTCAGAAGTGAGAGGAAGTGATGGCATTCTTCTGAAGACCGTGAAATGAACCTTCTTAGAGCGGCCAATCTTCCGGTTAGTCTTTGGACTTCTTCCACATTTGTCAGCTGGTCTAAAATGTCCTTGATAACTTTAATCTTGTCGGGATTGACTTCAATCCCCCTTTGTGACACAAGGAAACCCAAAAACACTACCGTAGCTGACTCCGAACGCACACTCTTCGGGGTTAAGCTTTATGTTATACTTCCTTAGGATATCAATGATTTCTTGGAGGTGTCTCAGATGGTCACCTGCGTTCAAAGAGTTAACCAGCATATCATCTATGTAAACTTCTATAGTTTTCCCTATTTGACTTTCGAATATTTTATTCACGAGCCTCTGATACCTGTCTCCGGCACTCTTAAGCCCAAAGAGCATCACATTGTAGCAATATATGCCAAAGTTTGTTATGAACGAAATTTTTTCTTGATCTTCTGGGTTCATCTTGATTTAGTTGTACCATGTTTGGAAATGTGAATGAGTCATTTGGGCACGCCTTATTCAGATCCTTATAATCTACGCACATGCAAAATTATTATTCTTTTTTGGAACTACTACTACGTTAGCTAGCCAGTCGGGATACTTTACCTCCCAAATTGAACCGATATCGAGCAATCGAGTTACCTCTTCTTTGACAACCTTGTTTCTGAACTCGGTGATCGGGCGCTTCTTTTGCCTTATCGGAGGGATGCTAGGGTCTAGGCTTAACTTGTGTACGACCACCTCTAGCGGGATACCTGTCATATCCGCGTGCGACCATGCAAAATAATTCACATTAATTTTAAGAAATTCAATAAATCCTGACCTTAGCTTGGAGTCTAATCCTATCCCAAAGTGGACCTTGCTCTCTAGAACTTTTCGAACATTTCACTTGTTCGAGTTCTTCCGTCGTGGATTTGGCTGCGTCCGTTACTTCCAATACCTGGAATTACCTTGGTACCCGATAGGATTCCTACGGCTCCTCCCCTTTGTCGTCTTTATTTGGTTTGAGAGCGGGTGTTGGTTCCTATAATTGCTATGCCTCGTGTTCCTTCCCTTTACTTCTGGAAATCGAGACCGCGTTCATCTCCCTTGTCGCCAGTTGATATCCTCTTATTTGCTTGACTCCCTCTGGAGTTGGGAATTTTAGAAGTTGGTGATATGTTGATGGCATGACCTTCATCTCGTGTAGCCGTGGTCTGCCAAGAATTATGTTGTAACCCATGTCGCCATCAACTACTTCAAACAAGGTAGTCTTCATGACCCCTTCGTTGTACGTGGGCAATAGGATCTCCCCTCGGGTTGTCACACTTGCTAAGTTGAACCCGGCAAAGAGCTTTGTGGATGAAAGGATGCTTTCGGTTAGCTTGGCTTGCTCCAGCACTCTCCATTGAATGATATTGGCTAAACTCCCTGGGTCCAACAAAACACGTTTAATTTTAAAATCTAAAACATTAAGAGATATTACCAGGGCATCGTTTTGCGGTAGTAGAAATCCATCGACATCCTATTCTATGAATGTGATGTCGACCTCTATGACTTCCCGGAGTCTCTTGATGTGAGTTACCGACACCTGTCTTTTTCGATACTGAGAAAGTCACACCATTTATATCGTTTCCCCTGAAAATCATGTTGATGGTTTGTCGGGGAGGGTCTTCACCTATCTTTGAGGGCTATGCATTATCTTGGTTGCGGCCGTAATTATTTTTTGCTTGGTTACTTAGGAACTCTCTGAGATGTCCATTTTTTAACAATGTCACTACCTCCTCGCGCAAATGTCGGTAGTCCCCAATCTGGTGTCTATTAGTCCTATGATACTCGCACTATATTTTAGGATCCCTTTGGTTGGCATCAGATCTCATCAGCCTCGGAAATCATGCTTCCTTGATGTTCCTCATTGCCTACACCAACTCTATTACGCTGACGTTGAAATTATTCTTGGATAGTCTAAGATATGTGGAATCCCGGGAACCCGATACCTCTTTATCTTATAATGAATTGCTATTCTGGCCACGCTCAATTGTTCAATAGAACGCGAACCTATCCATCGATCGAAACCCTTTGTCATGTCATTCGGCCCTTTTATAGGGCAAACATTGTCCCTTAGAAGATCGCCGATATGCGTCAAAATCATCCTTCAACTTATCCTTGTTCTTTTCTCGATCCTGTCCCTTAATTGATACCGAGAACTCAAGTTGATCATCTTCTATACTTATCTCCAATTCATAACGGTTATGGACATCTGCCCATATATTTGCCTGGAACTCGAGCATGCTTTCTTTTAGTTTTCTAGAGGCACCAGAGCTCCTCAGATTCAACCCTTTAGTAAATGCCTTAGACTCCCATTGGTCTGGCATGGTTGGTAGCAACATCCTTTCTTTCTAAAACCTGGTCACACGCATAGCAACTCGAATTCTCCTTGCAAAATTCTGAATATGTCCGTTTTCTGGGCCTGGACCTTTCTGGCCCCGAGCATTTCAAAGGAATCTGTTGAGTGCTCGGGTAAAAGTGAGTACCATGTCAGGTTTCCCTTAGTGAGGGTTTCTCCGAACTTCTTCAGCAGGACCGATTCAATCTCGTGTGGAGCTA
The DNA here is from genome assembly GCF_000715075.1 of Nicotiana tabacum. Lineage (NCBI taxonomy): Eukaryota > Viridiplantae > Streptophyta > Magnoliopsida > Solanales > Solanaceae > Nicotiana > Nicotiana tabacum. Next base: position 94,843,850 of record NC_134094.1, read on the forward strand.
AGTCGCTTCCTTTCACCGTCATTGTATAGGTGGTGATGTGTTCCTGAGGATCCAAAGTCCCATCATATTTTGGTACATCTGGCATTTTGAACCACTTTGGAATCAACTCTGGTGCTGTGCTCGGTTTGAATGGAAACTGGGTGTATTTCTTTGACTCTGGGCCCTTCAATACTTGTGGTGCGCCCGAAATTTGGTCCATTCGAGCGTTTATTTCCCTCATAAACCCCATGAACTCGGTTTGAAATGATCATTATCGTTATTGTTACCAGATCCGCTGTCGGTCCCCCCGGCTTTGTCGAAGTCGACCTCATCCCTTGGGGGTGTTGTTATAAACCCTTTGCGCTGTTTGATACATAGGAGCACCGACAAACAGTGCTTGCTTTAATTTTGTCATAGTCTGGTCTTGCCGTGAGAGATGTCCCATAGTGAAATTTTGTTGTTCTTTCAAAATCCTCACAGTATTCGGAACGTGCTCGTCTTCGTCATCATCAGGAGTTGCCTCACTTACGTGTTGTGGATATCGCCTGCTATGAACCGGCGTGGCTACGTCCTCCTCGTTGCGGGTGTCGCTGATTGAATCCTCATGTTGAGGCAGATTTTCTTGTGCCTTAAAGTTGTGCGCGATGTTGCCATCATTAACTACCATCTTTTACGATTTTTGCTAAGAAATAAAGAATCAAACAGATTAGTAATAGATGCAAGGATCAACTCAATTACGCAACTGTCTAAGCCCTACGGTGGGCACCAAATTATTTACCCGTAAAACGGTACAGTTGAGTTTATAGCGTGGTTTATAGATAAGCCAATCGATTTGATTCTAAAATAATAAATAAATTAAATAAAAATGTAAGACTTAGCGTTGAATTCGAGATAAAGAGCAGACAGTTTGGTTCCCGGAGCAAGGCTTCTAAAGACAGCAACAAGAATACTGTTAGACAAAAAATAAAGTATTATTTAGCTTGAAATAATGTATAGTATAAGTTTGTCAGATTTTTTGCGTTTTACAATGGCTGTTGAAGTCACTATTTATAGCTAAACCTAGGGAATAAGATCCTAGGATCAAGCCCTTCTTAAATGATAATAATGGGGGCCATTGATAAATATGTAACGCCAAGTAATGAATGCCAAAATTCTCTGTAACGATTGTGTATTCAATAATGAGCGCAAGAGCATCATCGCGAACGCAAAGCACAACTCAAATGCCTCACCCAGATGCTCCACACGAATGAGAGATGCCAAGCGAAGTTGTTGTCCTCGGTCTTGATTTTCACTCGCTTTTACTTTCCGTCTGTCCCTGATTACACGTACGTATTACTCTATCATTCGAATATTTATTGTGAACCAATTTTACCCTATACATAAATATAACCCAAATTTTATATTGGAACAATATTCTATTTCCGATAACTAAACGACCCATTAAAATTTTATTAAGTGAACCTAAAACAGAAATAGAAAATCATGAACCTAGAACTCAAAAAGAGAATAGGTCATATTGATTTATAAAATTCTACATACACCACTAGGTGTAGCAACTTTCAAAAACATAACTCTTCGTCTATGTATCAGACGTCCATATATCTATTTAAGTGGTGTGAACCTTAATATCTTGATGATATGATCATTGGAAATTACGTGGATGAAGATGAAAGGAACTTCTTAACATCCTTAATTTTTAAGCATTTAAGTTATATATACTATTAGTTTATTTCTTTCATATATTCTCAGGACAATCAAAAAATATCTATAGTGAATCTTCTCAAAATAAGGGATTTGCAATATTGAAAATAAGATATGTCACTTACTGCAATAGGTAAGTACCGTAATCGGATGGTGCAAAAATTACGTACAAGTTACAATGACAAAACTTGAACTCATAATTTTATGCTATGATTGAGTTATGTGTGACTTAAATCTTGTTTCAAGTGAACCGCGTCTCTCCTTCTGACCGAATGAATGACAAGTACTCCGAAGTACCAACATTAAAATATTAACCCCTCGTAACATAGCTTTCAAAAGCCACTTTATGTAGCAATATTGGTAGACGCCTAGACGGTAACCGCTTAAGAGGTTCCCATATGAGCATATGCTAGGTTCAGATTTAAAATTTGTGATTTCTAAAATTGCGATTTTAATTATTGGGTTGTAATAACATTATATATTTTTAATGAATTTTCTACTAAAAATATTGCTACTCAATTCTTGTGGACCCGTACCTAATATTGTAGTTATGTCACTGTATGTGGTCCTAGCTCTTTCTCGTGAATAATGGATATGTACTGTTCATTTACACGGTTCTTGTTTCATGTATCTGCTTCGGGACCCTCTACAGCTCCTCAGTGGTGAACATACGCCCTTATGGTCGATCCCATCTTTCCGTTTTTGGTTGACTTGAACATTTAACAACTAAAGAAAGACTAGCGTAATGTCACAGCTTTATATAAGGAATGCCCGTGAAAGTTTAATAATCAATTATCAGTTGGAGAACTACTATAATATAGCAGGAATACCACTAACCAAAGCAGAATGCAGCCACAAAAGGAGCAAATGGAGATAAATGAGGACATTGTCATAGTAGGTGCTGGAATTGCTGGACTTGCCACTTCTTTGGCACTTCACAGGTATAGAAAGAGTACCAAAGTTAATGCATTTTAATTTACTTTTGTTTTGTTTCTTTCGATCTATACATAATTCAAACTGATGAAAGTAATGGATTCAGTTTTTTTATACAACCTCATTACTTTAAGTAATGATTTAATAGATTCAGTTGAACACATGAATTCGACACCAAATAAATTCGCCTATATATTTTGATGCATGGTCTTTACGTGTTTTTAATAGAACTACTGATGGTTATTTTGTTATTTAGGCTGGGGTTGCGGAGCTTAGTGTTGGAATCATCAGACTCTTTACGAACATCAGGATTTGCCCTTGCTTTATGGACCAACGCCTGGAGGGCACTAGATGCTCTTGGCGTTGGAGACACCCTTAGACAACATTCTCTCCAGTTTAGTCGGTACGTAAGGCCACCATAAGCTGAATTTGGTTATTATTATATATTAACTTAGATTTTTATAAGAAACCATAAATGTCAAATTTTTAATCCACCTCTATTTATATAACCTTTTTGAATAGTCTATAGCGCTTGTCTCAATTTAGCAACTAATAACAGTGGATCGTATGCAGTTTATAACAACGAATTGTTTGGTTGTTTCTTCTTTAGTGTAACCTGCCAACAAAACATTTTAATTTGTCTCTATCTCCTTCCTAGCTATAAAGAATTCTTTTAGTTGACTGCGTCACGTATTTGCTCAATACTTTTTTTTTAGTGTGGAAACTTTGGAAGGAAGGTATCAGCAGTAAGGACGCTACTGCATGTCCCTTACATTCAATTTGGAACTTGCATTTTCAATTATCCCCACTATTTACAGAACATGTAAAAAGTAATTGCTAAAGATGGATATATTTTCCGTTTATATTGCAACTCCAATATTTACGTTTCATTGCTTCTCTGTTTCCTCCGGACGAAGATCGAGTCGTTTAAGAAAAGAGTTGTTAATGTCTTCGAGAACTGATATCTCAGCTTGAATTTAATGAGCTTTAATTTCTGTAGGTTCGAGGCATTTTCAGCAGTTTCAGGCAAGCCTACTGCACAGATTTCCCTAGATGCAAATAAGAAACCGTAAGCTACACTCTAAATTTGATATTTTGAGCATTGATCATTCCATATATAACTTGTACGTTCAATCTAGTTTCTTTTTCTCCAGCTGTATGTTTCTTTTTTTCTTTTCTTTTTTGGTTGAGCCAAATTAAATGATTTCGTTACATAACCATACTTGTCAAATCTCACAACACAACTCTTCGTGTTATACAGTAGAGATTACGACAGCCGTTGTATGAAAAGACAGGAGATAGTGGAGACTTTAGAGAAACAACTTCCTCCCGGAACTATAAAGTATTCTTCCCCCGTTGTTTCCATCCAAGACTTTGGACTATTCAAGTTGCTACATTTGGCTGACAAAACTGTTCTTCGAACCAAGGTGAATATATATTCTTGTTTTTATGTTTCTGGGGTTAAATTCTCATATAGAATCCCATACCTGAAACCTTGATTACTGACTACCTCCGTTCCAGTTACGTGAACCTATTTCTTTTTTGGTCCGTTCAAAATAGAATGACCTCTTTCTAAATTTGAAAATAATTTTGCTTAAACTTACAATTTTACCCTTATTGAGAAGTTTCTATAACCACACAACTATACTCTGGCCCCTTTTTGAATTGTTTAGGACCACAAATTTTAAAAGTCTTCATTTTTTCTTAAACTCCGTGTCCAGTCAAACAGGTTCACATAAATTGGAACGAATGGAGTATTAACTATCCCTATATTTCACATAAAATAAAAAATCACCAAAAATTACGACTAAGCTACCTCATAAGATATTATTGTCAACTAAGCGCTATCATATCAAAATTTTCTTTTTCGACTTAAAACTTAGTTAGACGACAATATGTGAAGTTATGGACTTTTGATTTTAAAAAATTAAAATAAAAAACCCTCAATTAAACCTATAACTTCAGAAAATCAAGCAACAAATTAGTGGTAGAAAATAGGGCAGCCTCATTGTTTGAGTGTAGCTGAATAATCACCACCAAAGATAGGGATGATGAATAGAATACCTCCGCCCAGGTCTTGGGTTCGAGCACTTTCCTTTTAATTTAATTGGTCTTAGGCAGAGGCAGACCCAAAATTTAAAACGGATTCAGGATTCTAGCGGTTTTAAGTTATTGAGTTCTAAATTAATAATTTGTATATGTCAAATAAATTTGTTAAGATAAATATGAAGAGTTTCAACTGAACCTATACGTTGGTCTATTGCTTTACCCCTAATATTAGGCCGTACAAATCCGAATTAACTGGGCCCGAAGAAAAAACTGAACAATACTGCTTTGCATGAAGGTGTTAATTGGATGTGATGGTGTGAACTCAGTGGTGGCCAAGTGGATGGGCCTCCAGAAACTAGTTGATGCAAATCGTTCAGCGATTCGGGGATATGTTGAGTATTCAGAATATCACGGGTTCGAGCCAAAGTTCTCCGCTTATTTTGGAGGAGGAGTTCGCATTGGTTTCCTTCCTTGTGATGACAAGAGCTTGTACTGGTTTTGCACTTTTACTCCGTCTGCCGTCAACTGTAAGCCTGCTACCTCCCTTAGCTTCTGTACTGCATCAAAGGTCGATAATGAGATGTATATCTTTTCCACAGAAGATAAATGAGACAATATTTTATTACTCTACTTTTTCCACGGAAGATAATGCTTTGCCACGGAATATTCTATGAGTAAGTTATTTCCTGATATTTAGTTACTAAAACTGTTTTTCGAAGAAAATATTATCATAATGGGGAAAATGACTTCCTTTTTTATGGATGGAAAGTTTTCTTACAATCATCTTAACTTTATTCTTTCATCTCAATTTATGTAGTTTTGTTTGACTAGACACCAATTCAAGAAAGAAAAACTCTTAAAACTTATGTTTAAAGTAAATTATAAATATTTATGTTACTATATATCATGTCATTAAGATCACCAAGGATAAAATAAAAATTTTAAATTTAATTATTTTAAATATAGACGGGTGACATTCTTTTTTACCAAATCAAAAAACAAAGTATGCCACATAAATTGGGACAAAAATGTAAGTAGCTCGAAGACACCTAAAATATTATTAATTTTGAGGACTCAATTTCACAAAAACACAGTCCATATTTTTAATATTATAATAAATTGCTTAAGAATTTCAAAAAAAAGATATATATGTTATTTGTAAAATAATTTCATAAAAAATGACTTCTTTCGTGGGAAAGCTTTTACGTATCTAAGACGATGTTTGGTCATGACTTTGTTTTCACTTTTTTTCGAAAAAAAGTTACTTTTTTTTAAATCATTGTTTGGCCATAAAATTTTCAATTTTCACTTGAAAATGAATTTTTAAATTTTTCAAAAATTTAAAAAAATTCCAAAAAATTAATTTTCAAAATTTTCACTCAGATCACTCACAAAAATTCAAAAACAATCAAAAACTATATTTATGTCCAAACACAAACTCTAATTTTCAAATACCATTTCACTAAAAAAAAAAAAAAAAATTTCACTTTTTTCCTAAACTTAGAATTCTTGTGTCCAAACGCCCACTAAAATTTCCACCGAAGAAAGTACGACTGGTTTATTTATGCACTCTTTTCACAGGAGATAATCAGACCTTTCCGTTTGATCTTTTGTCGTTTGATGTCTGCTTTTCTTTTTCTTTTCCTTTTATTTATGTGTTGTACCAATAATCTCTGAGTTTTTTGTCTGTCTATCATGTAACGCTTTAGAATTGCATGCATCTCAGATGATGAATCGATAGAAGGAAGTCCAGTCAAAATGAAGCAATTTGTGCTAAGTATGGCCAGCAACGTGTCAAAAGAAGCATACAATATCCTACAGAGAACCTCCCTAGATAGCCTATATTGTGCCAAACTAAAATTAAGATCGCCATTGAATATTTTAATGCATGAGAGACAATATTGTCAAAAGAAACACTTGTCTAGTTGGTGATGCACTTCACCCAATGACACCTGATATTGGTCAAGGTGGATGTTCAGCATTAGAAGATGGTGTGGTTCTTGCTAGGTGCATTGCTGAAACTTTTTCAAGAAAATTACCAACAGGAATGGAGAAATTAGAAGATGATGAATTTTACAATAGAATTAAAGTTGGTTTGGAGAAGTATGCAAACGAGAGAAGATGGAGGATTTTTAACCTTATTAGTACTTCATATTTGGTTGGTTTGGCACAAGAAAGTAATGGGAAAGTGATTAGCTACTTGAGAGAGAAATTCTTGGCTCAATTTACCATTGAGACTATGCTGAGAATGGGTGATTTTGATTGTGGGAAACTATTGACCTACTCTGGTTGAAGTGAAGATGTAAACTTTTAGTTTGTTGCTATTATGATCAATGAGTAAGAGCACCTAAAAAAGAACAGTTAGAAAAAGTTGTTGTAAGAACTAGCTTGTATGGAAGCTAATGTTGCAAATGTTGTCACTCTATCATATGTAAGGAGTTTATTTTTCAACTGTGCTATTAACGAGTACTTCCCTCCTCCCAATTTATGTGGTTTCATTCAAATTTGCAAGAGTCAAACAAGTTTTTCTTTTATTATAATTTTTCATAAGTGTGATTTTTAGTATTTTTATGTAGTTTTCAAATATGTAAATATTATTTTAAAAAATTTAAAAATTTCGTGTCTAAATTAACAATCAAAATTATAGACTGGCTCTCGAAAACCTACATTTGGACAGAGGAATTACATAACTCATAGAACAACTAACCTACAGGGGATACAACATTCTCCTTTGATGAAATTTAATTTTTTTCCCACTTGATGTTCGATTAGTTTGGATTCCTGTTGTGTGAGTCCATTCATTGGAGAAGCGCGTCCTGCTAGAATATATTTCATTCTCAAGACTCGAATCCAACTCTTATTGTTAAGGGTAAAGGGATTCTATCCCTTCCACCGCAACTTTGGCACCTAAGAATTTAACAAACGAAGCTAGATATACTGACTGAGATGAGGATCTAAGAGACTATATTTCACTTTAACACCTTCATCTTTTGGTTCGAGTAACACTACTCTTAAAGACGACCTCAATTATTAATTTATTATGGATATAATACCTTCTTTTTAACAATAAAAAATTTATACAATAATGTTTTGCACAAATGTTGAATTCCATAACTCTTTTTTTTTATCCATTAACTTTTATTTGGACTATCAAAGCCTTGTAGATTTTCTCCTTAATTTGAGCCTCAAATCTTTTTTATTAATCTTGACCCACCTTTTGAAGTGCCAATTGTATAATTGCAATCATTAGTTTTACTGTATCAGATAATTGTTTTCACAATTTAAAAAAAAAAATTCTTTATAATCTATCTATACTATATTAAAAGCACGAAGGCCATTAGTAAAATTGTCACGACCCAAAATCCCACCTCAGGCGTCGTGATGACATCTAGTCTCTAAGACTAGGTAAGACGATTTCAATTACATTTTGAAGCTTTTTTCTTTTTTTAAACTAACAATGAAAATAATTACATTATACAACCTCCCAAGACTGGTAGTACTGAGTCACGAACTCTAACTGAATATATGGAATGATCACGAGGACCGAATATACAATACTGTTTGATTACAAATTAACAGTACAATGAAATAAAAAGACTCCAAGGGACTGCAGCGACTAAGCTATTCTACCTTGAATCCTTACAATCCCGCTTTAACTTTGCTCAAAAATGTGCAGAAGTGTAGTATGAGTACACCACGATCGGTACCCAGTAAGTATCAAGACTAACCTCAGTGGAGTAGAGACGAGGTACAGTCAAGACACTCGCTAATCTAATAACCTGTGCAATATAATATACAAAAAAATAATAGGAAATAAATAATAATAAGGGCAACATAAAACAACCAGTGATGTGCAAAGTAAGATAATAAAATCACCATTAATATCGCTCAACAATTGATAAATACATTAACACCCAGTTAAATCAAGTTCTTCAATTAAATATCTTTCACACATAATTCTTACGAATAAAACTCTTTTTCAAATATAATTTCTTATATACAATTCTTTCAAATATAATTCTTTTTGAATAAAAATCCTTCCATATAAATATTTTGAACATAATTCTTTCAATTAAAAGTCACCATGTGACACCTCATTTCAAAATCATAAAAATACGGGTCTCAGCCTATTTTCATATTTTTTCGTAAACACAGGTCTCATCCTATTTTTCATGTTTCCACGGCACCTCGTGCCCATAATTAAATCATCATATTTCCCCGGTACCTCGTGACCTCATTTCATATCACAACTGCACGGACAATTCACGTGCCAATTATCATTATCATTTCATCACAGCACCTCATGCCCACATTTCATATCACAACTGCACAGACAATTCACGTGCCAAATATCCTCATTATTTACTCACGGCACCTCGTGCTCATATTTTATTTTATAATCCGCCTGGCAATGGCCACGTGCTCTCAATTTTAACATAAATCAGATTGTTATCAATTTACCAACAACAAGACAAATTGCACAAGCTATAAAAATAAACACAAGCAAATCACAACATCACACGAAAATTATCAACACCACAACCCCACATCATCACATATCATTCCTGACAATAGCCACCCGTATCGCTCCTATTGCCACCCTTATCATTCCTATAGCCACCCTTATCGCTCCTATTGCCACCCTTATCGCTCCTATAGCCACCCTTATCGCTCCGCCCAGACAATATTAATAGCCACCCTTATCGCTCCTATTGCCACCCTTATCGCTCCTATTGCCACCCTTATCGCTCCGCCCAGACAATATTCCAACAAACACAACCACAGTGAAATGCCACCCTTATACCCACATAATATCAACGGTGAAATTCCACCCTTATATCTTCAAAATAATAATTAACACAACACAATAATTTATACGGAAAATTATCACGGCAACATAACAAAATTAATTCATATCACAATTTGCCCAATGGCTACAACCAAAATTCCAAAGATACAACCAAGTCAATTAATTTTACAACAAATATCCAAAGGCTCTACACAATGTGTACAACACCCAAAAACAATCAACAGAGATAGAAATTACTCAACTTAAAGCAAAGTCTTCATTAACTCCAAATTTTCAATAATTATATAAATACCTCTTCTTAAGATCATTTAATTAATTATTTGCAGAGAAAAAAATTCAAAATGAAATTAAATTCCAATAATTATCAAACCAGCAAATTCATGGAATTTCATAAATAATCAAATAACAATCACATAAAATTATCATATAACAACAGAGTCAACAACAGGGATTTAGGAACGACAAATACATGATTAAATATATGCCGACAATTATCCAATTTACTACACAATATGCTCAAGACTTTAACTCAATAAAATTTTCACATATAAACCAAGTACGTACTCGTCACCTCGCGTACATGATTTTCAATTACACAAATTGCACATAAGACTCAATGCCTAAGGAGAAATTTCCCCACTCGAGGTTAAGCAAGACACTTATATTTTTGAAGTTAGGTCGATATTCCAAAATAGCCTTCTTGCTTGAATTAACCTCCGAACAGCTCAAATCTATCCAAATTAATTGTATAACTTCATTAAAAATTCATCGGAAATAATTTCGGATAATAATACGTCGACTTAAAAATTTATTCTAAAAAGTCAACAAAAGTCAACGCGGGACCCGCCTCTCGGAACCCGACATAATTTTTATGCAATTCGAACAGTCATTTCGATATGAGTTCAACCATACCAATTTTATTGAATTCCAATAACAACTCGACCTCCAAATCTTAAATTTTCGTTTTTGGAAGATTTTGTAAAATTCTTGATTTCTTCCATTTAAATCAGAACTAAATGATGAATATAATCATAGATTCATGAAATATAATCACTTTAGGATATAGAACACTTACCCCAACCAAGATTGTGAAAAATCCCTATAGAATCACCAAAATCTTAGCTCCAAAACTTCCAAAACGAAATGCAAAAAATGACCATTTTTGGTCCTTATGATTCTGCCCAGTTTCGCACATGCGGACTAATTTTTGCACCTGCGTGCTCGCTATTGCGAGCGAATACACGCTTCTACGAGGTCACTGCCCAGCCACAAAGCTCGCACCTGCGGAGCCATTTCCGCTTTTGCGGTGATCGCAGGTGCGCAGCATTTCCGCTTTTGCGCTGCCTCGTTGCTTCTGCGTAGCAAATATCGCACCTACGATTGCGCAGGTGCGGAAGGCTGTCCGCATCTGCGACGTTCCTCCAGCTCTACCCATCTTGCTTCTGCGACGAAATCCTCGCTTCTATGACGTCGCACCTGCACCCAAAATTCCGCAGGTGCAAATCCAATAGCTGCTGCCATTTTCCAGTAGCTTCTTCCAAGTCCGAATTGCTCCGTTAACCTTTCGAAATCCACCCGACTCCCCCGGGATCTCAACCAATTATACCAACATGCCCCAAAATATAATATGAACTTAGTCGAGGCTTCTAACCACATCAAACAATGCTAGAATTACGAATCGCGCATCGAATCGAATTATAAGTTTTCAAATCTTTCAACTTCTATATTTTGCGCCGAAACGTATCAAATCAATCTAGAATGACTTCAAATTTTGCACACAAGTCATAATTGACGTAAGGGAGCTATTCCCATTTTCGGAATCAAAAACTGACCTCGTTATCAAAAATTCACCCTTCAGTTGGACATTTTCCAAAATCTTATATTTTCCAACTTTCGCCAAAATGTGTCGAATTGTCCTACGGACTTCCAAATCCAAATCCGAACATGCGCCTAAGTTCAAAATCATCATACGAAGCTATTTCCATCATCAAAATTCTATTCCGGGGTCGTTTGCTCAAAAGTCAACTCTCCGGTCAACTCTTTCAATTTAAGCTTCTAAATAAGAATTGTTCTTTTAATTAAAATTTGAAAATCAAACTCGACCACATCCACGGGTCATAATACATATTACGAAACTTCTCGAGACCTTAAGCCACTGAACGGGGCTTAAATTCTTAAAACGACAAGTCAGGTCGTTACATTCTCCACCTCTTAAACAAACGTTCGTCCTCGAACGTGCTAAGAATCTTCCTGAGGACTTTAAATTACTGAGTATATTCTTGCACACATACTTGTGGGTGATTCTATCTTACCGCAATTTAACACGGGTCTAACAACACCATCTAAATTGAGATTATTTATTTTCTCCATCCTTATAACCTTTAGAGCAAAATCCCTAACCCTCCAATCATTTCCAAAAGGCCTGATTTTTACTTCGACGCACGGTATTAGTCTCAACAGGCTATAGCAACTCGTGCCTATGCACACATCAACTATCTTGATAGTGTTGAAGTACTTCAAAATTTTTATGGGGTATTTTATTCTTCCCCGCTTAGGGTCGTTCGCCCTCAAACATATAACATAACTTATCTCTTCCTTTGCAAATCTCAATCCTCCAAATTTTACTAACTCCCAAATTTTTCAGAAATTTTGGCAGAGTCTCCCCTGTAATTGGGCCTAACCACCTGCCAGCGTAACACCAAAACAACTCCTAACAACACATCCACAATGTATATATCAATAACACAATCTCAACGTTACAAACACTGCATTATCATAATGATATCAGGACATGAAGCACATCATATGTATGCTCATCACCATATCTCTTGTCTTAAAAGTTGTTCATAATTAATTCCAGCATCATCAATTAATATCATATTAACCACCACCTCATTTCGAATTTTCACAACACTGACAACGGAATGTGAGGCATGAAGACCTCATGATTACTTACTCGGATTAATGAGTCACATTTAACGCCACCTGGGCACTCATCTCATAGGTTAAAACTCAATGTTTACAGCACCAAAATTGTTGAATATTCACAGAAAAATATACAAGAATTATCAAATAAGCCTAATAGGCATGACTCCCTATTAATACTATTGTACAATTAAATTTCACAAAGGAGAATTTTAAACTCATAAACATTTCACCACATGGACCTTGTCCTTATATAACTTCCATCGCGGCTTGCATCCCGATTTAAATATTTCACACCATATAAAAATATGAGGATCTCATCCTCAACTCCGAATCATAAGTATTTTGCACATTGTGCCAACTGAAATTTCAATTTCCTTTCTTTCTTTTTTTCAATAAATTTCATAAACAGTTTTTACAACATATAATGAACCCTCATACTAGTAGGGCATATAATTCATAAACATTGGAATCAATTATTCCGAAACACATTAAACCCCACAGTAATGAATAATAAAAATTACTTTTGGACTTATATCCCTCACTGGTGTACAAAAATAAAATGACAGACACGGGTTCACATCCTTAAATCTCCCAACAGGGATAAACATATAAGTGGGTCACAAATTTATGAAGCTCACCCATAAGTGGAGCATAGTAGGAGGACTCACCTCAATATTCAGAACCGAATCAAATTAAGGGAAATTTTCCTTTATAATAAAAAATTAGGATCGTACCTGTAACGACACCATCTGGTGTATTGGCCCCAGCCAAATCATAGTGATTATATCAACGGGTCGGACCTCCATCTCTTAGGCGCCCACTACCCGCCTGTCTTCCACCTCTAACTGACTGTACACGTGGAGTATCAACTGGAATAAAGCTTGTAGCTGGAGTGTTCTGATGAAATCCACCCCTCCCAAGTCTGGGACAATCTCTCATGATATGCCTAGTATCACCACACTCATAACAACCCCTCTGAGGTCGCGACTGCTCGTACTGAGTCTGTGCCGGATAACTGGAATAACCACTGTAAGAATCTCGTGTCGGTGGTGCACTATAAACTGGAGCACCCCGAGTAATCTGATGTGCGGACTGAGCTGACCGACTGCTCGAGCCTCCGCTATAATGGGTTCTAGCTGAAGAGTAAAATCCACTGAATCCTCCAGATCTTTGAGACCTTTTGGCCTCCTTAGACTCCCTTTCCTCGCCTAAAACACCCTCAGTCTTCCTTGCAATCTCCACTACTTGTTGAAATGGAGCATCAGTTTGCAACTCTCTAGCCATGCATATTTTAATATCATATTCGAGCCCCTCAATGAATCTGCGGACCCGCTCTCTGATTGCAGAAACCAAGATAGGTGCATGACGGGCTAACTCACTGAACCTGATAGCATATTCTGACACTGTCATAGTGCCCTGACGTAACCGCTCAAACTCTATGCCCCACGCATCTCTGAGAGTCTGGGGAACAAACGCTTTCAAGAATATTTCCGCAAATTGAGCCCAAGTTGGTGATGTGGCATCGACTGGTCTACCTTATTCATATATTTTCCACCACCGATACGATGCGCCTGACAGTTGAAATGTAGTAAAGGCAACTCTGCTCATCTCCACAATACCTATGGTGCGGATAATACGGTAACAATTTTCTAGAAATTCTTGGACATCCTCTGTAGTTGTGCCACTGAAAGTAGGCGGACTATACCTCTTAAACTTTTCAAGCCTCTTTTGTTCTTCTTCTGATGCCTCGGGCCTGACCTCAGGCCGAACCGGAATAACAGGTTGTACCGGTACTACACCCGGAACCTGACCAACGTGAACCTGCTGCTTTGGAGTTGTGATAGGAGTCTGAGCTACTCCCCCAATCTGCAGAATGTTTGGTGAAACAGAGATCAATCCCGCCTGAGTTAATGTACCAAACATACTCAGGAACTGTGCTATAGTCTCCTAAAGTCCGGGGGTAACAACAGGTGCTTCTGGTACCTGTCCCCCAACTAGAGCTACTAGTGGCTCCTCAACTGTTGTTCTGACTGGTGCTCTAGTCGTAGCACGTGCCCTTCCTCGACCTCTACCTCGGCCTCTTGCAGCCCTAGCAGTATGTGCGGATGCCTGCTCAGCTAAACCAGTAGTACGTGTCCTCACCATATATGAGAGAATGGAGATACAAAGGTTCAAATTCCAAATTCAACAAATTCCGCACGACTGGAATGAAAGAAATGGAAATTTCCTAACAGTTCTGTAGCCTCTCGAAGATAAGTACAGACGTCTCCGTACCGATCCGTAAGACTCTACTAGAATCGTTCGTGACTCGTAGAACCTATGAACCTAGAGCTCTGATACCAACTTGTCACGACCCAAAATCCCCCCTCAGGTATCGTGATGACACCTAGTCTCTAAGACTAGGTAATCCGATTTCAATTACATTTTGAAGCTTTTTTTTAAACTAAGAGCGGAAATAATTACAATATACAACCTCCCAAGACTGGTAGTACTGAGTCACGAACTCTAACTGAATACATGGAATGATCACGAGGACCGAATATACAATACTGTTTGATTACAAATTAACAGTACAATGAAATAAAAAGACTCCAAGGGACTGCGACGACTAAGCAGTTCTACCTTGATTCCTTACAATCCCGCTTTAACTCTGCTCAAGACCGATGTCTCCAATACCTGGCTCTGCACAAAAATGTGCAAAAGTGTAGTATGAGTACACCACGGTCGGTACCCAGTAAGTATCAAGACTAACCTAAGTAGAGTAGAGACGAGGTACAGTCAAGACACTCACTAGTCTAATAACCTGTGCAATATAATATACAAAACAATAATAGGAAACAAATAATAAAAAGGACAACATAAAACAACCAATGATGTGCACAGTAAGACAATAAAATCACCATCAATATCGCTCAACAATTGATAAATACATTTACACCCAGTTAAATCAAGTTTTCAATTAAATATCTTTCACACATAATTCTTACGAATAAAACTCTTTTTCAAATATAATTTCTTAAATACAATTCTTTCTAATATAATTCTTTTGGAATAAAAATCCTTCCAAATAAATATTTTGAATATAATTCTTTCAATTAAAAGTCATCATGTGACACCTCATTTCAAAATCATAAAACTACGGGTCTCAGCCCATTTTTATATTTTTTCGTAAACACGGGTCTCATCCCATTTTTCATGTTTCCACGGTACCTCGTGCCCATAATTAAATCATCATATTTCTCCGGCACCTCGTGCCCTTATTTCATATCACAACTGCACGGACAATTCACGTGCCAAATATCTTTATTATTTACTCACGGCACCACGTGCCCACATTTCATTTTATAATCCGCCTGACAATGGCCACGTGCTCTCAATTTCAACATAAATCAGATTGTTATCAATTTACCACCAACAAGATAAATTACACAAGGTATAAAAATAAACACAAGCAAATCACAACATCACACGAAAATTATCAACACCAATACCCTATATCGTCCCTGACAATAGCCACCCTTATCGCTCCTATTGCCACCCTTATCACTCCTATAACCACCCTTATCGCTCCGCCCAGACAATATCAATAGCCACCCTTATCGCTCATATTGCCACTTTTATCGCTCCTATTGCCACCCTTATCTCTCCGCCCAGACAATATTCCAACAAACACGACCACAGTGAAATGCCACCCTTATACCCACATAATATCAACGGTGAAATTTCACCCTTATATTTTCAAAATAATAATTAACACAACACAACAATTTACACGGAAAATTATCACGGCAACATAACAAAATCAATTCATATCACAATTTGCCCAATGGCTACAACCAAAATTTTAAAGATACAACCAAGTCAATTAATTTCACAACAAATAGCCAAAGGCTTCACACAATGTGTACAACACCCAAAAACAATCAACAGAGATAGAAATTACTCAACGTAAAGCAAAGTCTTCATTAACTCTAATTTTTCAATAATTATATAATTACCTCTTCTTAAGATCATTTAATTAATTAATTGTAGAGGAAAAAATCCAAAATAAAATTAAATTCCAATAATTATCAAACCAGCAAATTTATGAAATTTCATAAATAATCAAATAACAATCACATCAAATTGTCATATAACAACAGAGTCAACAACAATGATTTAGGCACGACAAATACATGATTAAATATATGCCGATAATTATCCAATTTACTACACAATATGCTCAAGACTTTAACTCAATAAACTTTGCACATATAAACCAAGTACGTACTCGTCACCTCGCGTATATGGTTTTCAATTACACAAATTGTACATAAGATTCAATGCCTAAGGAAAAATTCCACCACTCGAGGTTAAGCAAGACACTTACATTTTTGAAGTTAGGTCGATATTCCAAAATAGCCTTCTTGCTTGAATTGACCTCGGGACAACTCAAATCTATCCAAATTAATTGTATAACTTCATTAAAAATTCATCGAAAATAATTCCGGATAATAATACGTCGACTTAAAAATTTATTCCAAAAAGTCAACAAAAGTCAACGCGGGACCCGCCTCTCGGAACCTGACATAATTTTTATGAAATCCGAACAGCCATTCCAATACGAGTTCAACCATACCAATTTTATTGAATTTCAATATCAACTCGACCTCCAAATCTTAAATTTTTGTTTTTGGAAGATTTTGTAAAAATCTTGATTTCTTCCATTTAAATCCGAACTAAATGATGAATATAATAATAGATTCATGAAATATAATCACTTTAGGATATAGAACACTTACCCCAACCAAGCTTGTGAAACATTCCTCCAGAATCGCCCAAATCTGAGCTCCAAAAATTCCAAAACGAAATGCAAAAAATGACCATTTTTGGTCCTTATGATTCTGCCCAGTTGCGCACATGTAGACTAATTTTTGCACCTGCGTGCTCGCTTTTGCGAGCGAATACACGCTTCTGCGAGGTCACTGCCCAGCCACAAAGCTCGCACCTACGGAGCCATTTTCGCTTCTACGGTGATTGCAGGTGCGCAATATTTCCGCTTTTGCGTTGCCTCGTCGCTTTTGCGTAGCAAATATCTCACCTGCGATTGCGCAGGTGCGGAAGGCTGTCCCCATCTGTGACCTTCCTCCATCTCTGCCCAGCTCGCTTCTGCGACGAAATCCTCGCTTCTGAGAGGGCACACCTGCACCCAAAATTCCGCATGTTCGAATCCAACAGCTGCTGCCATTTTCCAGCAGCTTCTACCAAGTCCGAATTGCTCCGTTAACCTTCCGAAATCCACCCGAGGCCCCGGAATCTCAACCAATTATACCAACAAGCCCAAAAATACAATACGAACTTAGTTGAGGCTTCAAACCACTTCAAACAATGCTGGAATTATGAATCGCGCATCGAATCGAATTATAAGTTTTCAAATCTTTCAACATCTATATTTTGCGCCGAAACGTATCAAATCAATCCGGAATGACTTCAAATTTTGCACACAAGTCATAATTGGCGTAAGGGAGCTATTCCCATTTCCGGAATCAAAATCTGACCTCGTTATAAAAAATTCACCCTTCGATTGGTCTTTTTCCAAAATCTTATATTTTCGAACTTTCGCCAAAATATGTCGAATTGTCCTACGGACTTCCAAATCCAAATCCGAACATGCGCCTAAGTCCGAAATCATCATACGAAGCTATTGCCATTATCGAAATTATATTCCAGGGTCGTTTGCTCAAAAATCAACTCTCCGGTCAACTCTTTCCATTACAAAAATTCGAAAATCAAATTCGACCACACTCATAGGTCATAATACATATTACAAAAATTCACGAGATCTTAAGCCACTGAACGGGGCGTAAATTTTTAAAACGACAAGTCGGGTCGTTACAGAGATGTCGTTCGCCTTTTTTACCCGTTAAAAACAAATTTTATAGTGGATAAAATTATAATTTAAGTTACTCTCCTAATATTTTAGGATTTTAAAATTAATTAATATTTCACTTTCTAAAAATTCTTAATTTCCTTATTTGAAGCAAACCGAATTAAGAAAACAAATTTTTTGTTCTTTTTTCGTTTCAAGCGCTTTGCCGGCTTTGCTCAAAGTCTTTAGCTAGCAAATTGTTGTTGCAACCTATTTGCCATATTTTCTATCGAGATCAAAAAATATTTTCCCAACCAATGCAACTCAATTGTTATTACTTTATTAAATTTTGTATTTTATTTTTTATTACTGAAAAGTTAACAATATAAAGATTTTTTTATATTTTCCTTAGCAAGTACACTTAAATAATTTAAAATAGATGAGCTATTATAAGAATCTGAAAAAGTAAAGAATTATTCTTATAGCGCTAAGAACAAATAGTTAAATATTTTAATTAACTAATTAACAAAAGAATTCAATTCAATTGAACTATGTGATAAATCCTAATATTTAGGGGTTTATAATTATTTAAGATTAAAAGATTAATTATGATATATCCATAAATGCAATAACAACTTATTTATGTATGATTTTTAGATATATTTCAATATATGAGGTATTTGATATTAACAATAATAAACATGAGTAGTAATATAACACTATAAGAAGCTA
Source organism: Nicotiana tabacum (assembly GCF_000715075.1). Lineage (NCBI taxonomy): Eukaryota > Viridiplantae > Streptophyta > Magnoliopsida > Solanales > Solanaceae > Nicotiana > Nicotiana tabacum. Next base: position 94,862,830 of record NC_134094.1, read on the forward strand.
CAAGATACTAGGTTGGTTGCGAATTGCGATAATTCAAAATATATAGAGTTAATCTCTCAAAATGTTATATCATTTTCATCTAATTTTTACAATACAATAAATATATATATATAGTACATACTTTTATCTAACCTGCTATTTTTTTCATAAAAATAGTTTTTATCGTAAAATGGTCCTAAGTATGGGTAAACAATATCTATCTTTATTTTCAAAATATATACAATAAATTGAGGGCATCATATTAGAAGATGTTTAATTATATTGGAGTTATACGAAATTGTAAAAGTTGATGCAATAACAATTAAAGATGAAAAGATAGAAGGCAAAAGCATATCAAGAAGACCCAAAAAAAAAAGGGAAACAATGAAGACCCATAACTTCTAAAAAATTAAAATTGAAAACGATTAGTAAAATACCATTCTTTAAATAGTAAAACCTCTAACTATCTTTTTACCAAAATTATAATTTTGTTCAAATACGGAGCAACTTGTGCTGGCACATTATTTAATATTTAGTTCAAAATTTTTAATTGAAATTATTTTAATTCGATTAAAACACGATATTAATATTTATTTATATGATGAAGAATATAGTTTATCAATAGTTTTTTGTTATTGACTCAACAAACACGTGCAATGCACGTACTCTAAGACTAGTTCATAATAATTGATGCTCATTTTTTAGTTATTAGAAATTCCGACCATAAATTTTACTAATTGACTTTGGGGTTGAGGGGAGTGGTTTTATTCCATTTAAAGGTGACGTGAGTCTTAATTCCTAAACCCATAAAGTAAATATAGGTAAACTAGACCTACAATAACAAATAACTCTCATATCAAGGTTAATAATAATTTGAAAAATAAAGTATATAACTTGTTAAGCCTATAACTTGTTAAATTGAACTGATATAAAATCTTTTTACACTTTCAGTACACAACACTTAAAGCCTAAGACACTTAAATGGAATTTACTTGATCTAAAACGGAATCCACAGAGTTGTGATGTAAACAAGGGCAGCTCTAACACTATAATAGGTAAGGCTTGCACCTTGGGTCCCCAATTTTGGGGCCCCATTTTTAGAAATAATATATATTATAGGTTTATAAATATTTAAAAAAATAATATTTTGTAATTTTGTACTTTTCATATAAAAGAAAATAAAACTATAAATAAATTAAAGATTTGACTTGCTTAAAAAATATTGGACTTAAAGAAAGTCATATAAAGTTGATTCAGCAGAAAGAAGTTTTTCAAAATTAAAATTGGTAAATTCTTACCTAAGATCAACAATGTCTCAAAAAAGATTAAATGACTTGACTATATTATCATTTGAAAATAAATTATTAGAAAACAATCGATTACAAAAAAATTATTAATAACTTTGCATCTCAAAAAGCTAGAAGAATAGATTTGATATTAAACTTTGGTTTTGGGTCACACATGGTGAGTCGTCCCTAGATTATCATTTTTATAATGAACTACATAATGAACTATCAGATGACCGAGAAGACGAAGCAACATTGTTACAAAATAATAAATTGTGGGCTCTTTTATAAAATATAAAAGTTTGGAGCAATTTTTATAAAATGTAATAGTAATATTTTGGGCCAAAACTAGCTCTTGACCTCGTTTTGGGATTTGGGTTTTGGATTTTGGGAATTTGCCAAAATATGAATAAAATTTACGAACAAACATGTATTTGCCAAACAAATTCAAATATATTTTGACAAAATCTATGGTCAAACAAGTCCTTAAAGCCTAAGACACTTAAATGGAATTTACTCGATCTAAAACGGAATCCACAAAGTTGTGAGGTAAACAAGGGCGACTCTAACACTATAATAGGTAAGGCTTGTACCTTAGGCCCCCAATTTTAGGGCCCCATTTTTTAGAAATAATATATATATATATATATATATATATATATATATATATATATATTATAGGTTTATAGATATTTAAAAAAATAATATTTTGTAATTTTGTACTTTTCATATAAAAGAAAATAAAACTATAAATAAATTAAAGATTTGACTTGCTTAAAAAATATTGGACTTAAAGAAAGTCATATAAAAGTTGATTCAACATAAAGAAGTTTTTCAAAATTTAAATTGATAAATTCTTACCTAAGATCAATAATGTCTCAGAAAGATTAAATGACTTGACTATATTATCAATTGAAAATGAATTATTAGAAAACAATCGATTACAAAAAAATTATTAATAAATTTGCATCTAAAAAAGCTAAAAGAATAGATTTGATATTAAACTTTGGCTTTGGGTCACACATGGTGAGTCGTCCCTAGATGTAAAATCAAGAATGATAATTTGATAACACCTGTAATAAGATCAAAATTCAAGTGTCCAGAGAAGTTATATATTTGCATTATTAGTTGATGTTGATTCTTGTATGGGGTAAAATATGTTCATATTTGATGTTCGCATGAGAAAGTGACATGTGGAGCCGAATACAGAAGACAGTCGGGCCCGAGGGCAATGATCTCAGTTTTTATTGGAGAGAATGATATGCATATATGCAAAGTAAATTCCTACAACCTGGTAGTATTTAATGAAGAATATTCTATAGTATTAAGTGCACGGTCCGTTGCAGAGAATAAGGCATTTACTGTCTACTGTTACACACTCTTCAATGGCCCTTATAATTGTCATTTAAGAGGGGCTTGATCCTAGTACCTTGTTCCCTAGGTACAATTATAAATAGTGAGCTCTACCATAATTGTAAGGGACGAATTTTCTGACAAGCATATGCTACACTTTCAAAGCTCAATAACATTTTACTTTCTTGCTTATTTATATTGTTCTTATTACCTCTGGAAGCTCTATTCTCGGGCTCAAGATCTTTATCATCTTATCTCGATTTTAACGCTAAGTCTTATATTTTTGTCTAATTTATTAACATTTTAGGATCAAATCGATTCACTTGTCTATAAAACCACGTATAAATTCAACTGTACTGTTTTACTGGTAAATAATTTGGCGCCCACCGTGGAGCTTAGACAATTGTGTAATTGAATTGATCCCTATATCTATTACTAACTTGTTTTAATCTTTGTTCTTAGCAAAAACTATTAAAAATGGCGGATAACGATCTCAACATCACACATAATGTTGAGGTTCAAGGAAATCAGCCTCAGCATGAAGATTCCATCAGTGATACCCGCAACAAGGGGGAGGAGGCCACGCTAGTTCAAGGCAGGCAATATCCGCGATACGTTTGAGAGGCAACTCCTGATGATGCTGAAGACGAACACGTCGTTGAAATAGTAAGGATCCTGAGGGAGCAACAAAAGTCCATTATGGGCCATCTCTCGCGGCAGGATCAGGTCTTAATGAAATTAAGGCAGTCGTTTTCGGGTGCTTCCAACAATGCGAATGAACGAAGTCCAATTCCTCCTAGCGTTCCCGCAAATCAAACAATGCAAAGGGTCGATAACAATACCCCAAGGGGAGAAGTCGACTTTGATAGGGCCAGGGGGAACAATAGCGGTTCCGATAACTACAATCAGAACGATCCCTTTAAAATCGAATTCATGTGGTTTATGAGGGAAATAAATGCCTGAATGGATTAAATTTCGAGTGCACCGCCAGTACTGAAAGGATCGAATTCAAAGAATTACACCCAGTTGTCGTTCAAACCAAGAGCGGCAACAGAGTTGATCCTGAAGCTGCTCAAAATGCCAGATGTACCGAAGTATGATGGGACTTCAAATCCCGAGGAGCATATCACCATCTATACAACGACGGTGAAGGGAAACGGTTTGACTCCGTACGAGATCGAGTTAGGTTTATTTAAGAAATTTGGGGAGACCCTCACAAAGAGGGCCCTAACGTGGTATTCACTCTTGCCTGAGCATTCCATAGATTCCTTCGAGATGCTCGCAGATTCTTTCATAAAGGCCCATGTCTGAGCCAGGAAGGTACACACCTGAAAGGCCGACATATTTAGGATTGCACAAGGAGAGTCTGAATTGCTGCGAGAGTTCGTGACCAGATTCCATAAGGAAAGGATACTGCTACTGGCCATACCAGACGAATGGGCAGCTGAAGCATTCACTACAGGTTTGAATCCGAGGAGTTCCGATGCTTCCCAGAAATTTAAGGAAATTCTGCTCGAGTTCCAGGCAACAACATGGGCAGATGTTCACAACTGGTACGAATCAAAGATAAGAATTGAGGATGATCAACTCGTTTTCTTGACATCAACCATGGGTCGAGACCGGGAGAAGAATAAAAAGAAGTCAAGAGATGATTTTGACTCAGATCGACGGTCTTCAAGAGGTCGGTTTTTGCCCTATGAACGGGCCGAAGGACACGGCAAAGGTTTATGATCGGCGGATAGATTCGCTACTGATAGGAGAACCGATCGCGGCCAGAATAATAGGTCATTGCAGGATAAGGAGACATCGGGTTCTCGAGATTTCTCCTATCCTAGGCTTTCCGAGTACGACTTTATAGTCATCGTGGTGGAGCTGGTGTCGGCTATAAGGAACATCAAAGAAGAACGATTCCCGAAGCCAATGAGATCTGATCCCAGCCAAAGGGATCCTAATTTATTGTGAGAATATCATCGGACCAACGGTCACCGAAAAAGGGGACTGTCGGCATCTACACGAGGAGGTGGCGACATTACTGAAAAATGGTCATCTCAGAAAGTTTTTAAGCGACCTGGCTAAAAACAACTACGGTCTTAATCATGACAATGCAAAACCTTCAAAAGTAGGAGAAGATCCCCAACGCTTGACAATCAACATGGTTTTCGAGGGGAACGAGATTAATGGTGTGACATTTTTGGCATCAAAAAAGACAAAGGTGTCAGTGACCCACAACAAGAGACTCCGAAAAGTCGCTGAGGATGACATCACTTTCACGGAGGGAGACGCAGATGGAGTGCTGCTACCGCACAATGATGCATTGGTAATCTCATTAAATGTCTTAGATTTTAAAAATAAATGTGTTTTGGTGGAACTGGGAAGTTCAGCCAACATCATCCAATATAGAGTGCCGGAGTAAGCGAAGCTCATTGGAAGCATCATTCCGGCCACAAAACTCCTCACCAGGTTCAACCTAGCAAGTGTGACAACCCGAGGAGAGATCTTGCTGCCCACAAATACTGAAGGGGTGATGAAGACGACCCTTTTCGAGGTATTAGACGGTGATATGGGATATTATATTATCCTAGGGAGATCGTGGTTGCATGAGATAAAGGTTGTGCCATCAACATATCACTAGTTGCTGAAATTCCTAACTCGTGAGCGAACTAAGCAAATAAGAGGCGACCAACCGGCAACAAGGGAGATGAATGTGATATCAGTTTCCAGTAGCAAAGGGAAGGATCATGCAACATAGCAATTATAGGAACCGGCGCCTACTCCCGAGCCGAGCGAAGTCAAATAGGGAGAAGAGTCATTGGAATCCTATCACATACCAAGATATTTTCAGGTACCAAAAGAAACGGACGCAACAAATCCACGGCAGAAGAACTTGAACAAGTTGCATTCTTCGAAAAATTCTTGGAGACGAAGTTCCACTTGGGGACCGGACTACACCCCGAGCTCAGGTCTAGATTATTGAATTTCTTAAACTTAATGTCGATTGCTTGCATGGTCGCATGCGGATATGACAGGTATCCCGCCAGAAGTGGTCGTGCACAAACTAAGTCTGGATCCCGACATCCCTCCGGTAAGGCAGAAAAAATGTCATATTGCCGAGGTTGGGAATAAATTCATCAAAGAAGAGGTAACTCGATTGCTTGATATCGGTTCAATTCGAGAGGTAAAGTATCCTGACTGGATAGCTAACATAGTAGTAGTTCCAAAGAAGAAGAATAAGTTTCGCATGTGCATAGATTATAAGGATTTAAATAAGGTGTGCCCAAAAGACTCATTCCCATTGCCAAACATTGATCAAATGATTGATGTGATGGCCGGAAACGAGTTAATGAGTTTACTCGGTGCTTACTCTGGGTATAACCAAATTAAGATGAACCCGAAGGATCAGAAAAAAACTCCATTCATAACGAACTTTGGCACATATTATTACAATGTGATGCCTTTTAGGCTAAAGAACGTCGGATCCACTTATCAACGGCTTGTAAACAAAATGTTTGAGAAACAAATAGGGAAAATTATGGAAGTTTACATAGATGATATGTTGGTTAAGTCTCTGAACACAGGTGACCATCTGAAACAACTGCAAAAGACCTTTGACATCTTAAGGAAACAGAACATGAAGCTTAACCCCGAGAAGTGTGCATTCGGGGTCAGCTTCGGTAAGTTCCTGGGTTTCCTTGTGTCGCAAAGGGGGATCTAGGTTAACCCCGATAAAACTAAAGCCATCAAAGATATCCCGGACCAGCTATCAAGCGTAAAAGAGGTTCAAAGGCTAACGGGGAGTCTGGCTGCTTTGATCAGATTCATTTCCCGGTCTTTGAAAAACTGCCATCATTTCTTTGCACTTCTCAAAAGAAGAATAACTTTGAATGGACACCGGAATGTCAGTAGGCTTTGAAGGATCTGAAAAGGTATTTGTCAAGTCCTCCGTTACTATCAAAATCGGAGGAAGGTGAACAACTACTAATCTACTTAGCGGTCTCGAAGGTAGCGGCAAGTGTTATTTTAGTCTGCGAGGATGAAGGTACGCAATATCCTATTTATTATGTAAGTAAAATTTTGACGAGAGCAGAAATTCTCTACCCGCATCTGGAAAAATTGGCCTTAGCTCTCGTAGTCACCGCTAAGGCCTTATTTCCAATGTCACCCGATAACTGTGGTGACCACTTTTCCCCTGCGGAATATTCTTCATAAACCCGAATTCTCTGCTAGGCTGTCCAAGTGGGACATCGAAATGAGCAAATTTGACATAGAATATAAACCCAGGACTGCAATTAAGTCACAAGTTTTGGCCGACTTTGTGGCCGATTTCAGCCAGGGACTTTTACCTTTGGCTACCAAATTAGCGGTAATGGTGTCAGAGTCGACATCTGGAGTTTGGACCTTGTTCACAGATAGAGCTTCCAATGTGAAAGGTTCCGAGCTCGGCATAGTGTTAACCACGCCCTCGGGAGAAACCCTAAGGTAGGCCATAAGAACTGTTCCTCTGACTAACACTGAAGTGGAGTATGGGGCTTTGATTGCAGGGCTCGAATTGGCCCAGGTACTGGACTCTGAGGTTATAGAAATCAAATGCGACTCCCAATTGGTAGTAAATCAGGTCTACGGTATCTTCGAAGCCAAAGAGGAACGCATGCAATAATACGTAATGAAAGTCCAGGCTCTGCTCGCTCGATTTTGGGAATGGTCAATTACGCATATCCCGAGGGCAATTACACCTTTACTTTACCTTACTTACTTTTCAATCTCTCATCGTATTTTCTGTCGCTTTCATAACCTCCTTTACACATAGGTAGAAATTACATCTACACCTTAAAGCTCTATTGTGATAGCACCTCTGGTGCATACAAACTCTAGCGAAAGCTTCATACAGATTTCTTACGACTCAGCTCTATGGCACGATTTGGAAACCAAAGAAGGGTAACATTTCCTAAATGGCCTATGGCCTCTTTATTATAAATGTGGCGCGCAACACACCCACAAGTGAGATTCTACTAGGCACGGCTTTGTAGACTCCCTAGGACACGACCCGCTCTGATACCACTTTGTCACGCCCTAAACCTAGGGAGGCGTGGTTGGCACCCGGTGCTTTACTGGCCAGAGTGAACCGCTCTGTAACTTATTTTCTTCTTCTGCAACCACTATGGGCCAACATGGCCTAACTCGTAATGTATAACTATAAGTGTGCAACACTGTATCAATAAAATATCGTTCTTCAAACATGAATACACATGGGCCGTCAAGGCCTCTAACATATGGTACAAAATGAACCTCTGTCTACAAAGCCTCTAGGATTATTTGACATCAAATGGGACAGGGTACCGACCTACCCATAAGTCTGTAGAAAAACACTGACACGATGACTTATAGACTCGGCTGCACTCCGAATGAGGTGGAGTATTACTGATCCTTCACTGAATGCCAATCTCGTTTACTATGAGGGCTCGTCAAACTGATTATCTATACCTGCAGGCATGAATGCAGCGTCCCCAACAAAAGGACGTCAGTACGAATAATGTACTGAGTATGTAAGGCAGAACTGAAATATAACAGTAAGTCAACATTAATTAAAGAAATATAAGAATCAACCTGAATCTCTGAAGTGACACTATATATGAATATTTAATATACTTACATATATACAATGCTTCTCTTTGAGACTATTATCCATATCGTATGATGCATGACTGCCCAACTGATCAGTGGTAACTGCCCGACCGACCATAGCTCGGTAGTGAATATGTAACTGCCCAACCGGTCATAACTTGGTGGTAAATGCATGACTGCCGAAGCGGCCATAGCTCGGTGGTAAATATGTAACAGCCCAATCGGCCATAGCTCGGTGGCAAATGTGTAACTGCCCAACCAGCCGTAGTTCGGTGGTAAATGAATATGCATGTCTGCCCATCCGACGGTAAATATTGATACATAACTACCCAACAGGTGGTAACTGCTCGACCGGCCGTAGCATGGTAGTAAATGAATATGCATGAAGATGCGTGTATCACTATATTATAAACATTAACATAATATCTAACGGTATCAGTTTTGTCAAAATTACGGGGTGTAACATCGTTCACCCTTTTAGAACATTCGTCCTCAAATGTTAACTATCACAGATTTACAAAATTTTCACTAGGGTCTCCTCTGTATACTTAACTAAAATCCGAACTCTATCTAAGCTCTGGACTATTCACAACCTTTTGTACTTGGGTATCTCGTATCTTCTTCACCTTTACTTTACCTTACTTACTTTTCAATCTCGCATCGTATCTTCTGTCGCTTTCATAACCTCCTTTCCACATAGGTAGAAATAACATCTATGCCTTAAAGCTCTAATGTGATAGCACCCATGGTGCATACAAACTCTGGCGAAAGCTTCATACGGATTTCTTACGACTCAGCTCTATGGCACCATTTGGAAACAAAAGAAGGGTAACATTTCCTAAATGCCCTATAGCCTCTCAATTATAAATGTAGCACGCAACACACCCACCAGTAAGATTATACTAGGCACAGCTTTGTAGACTCCCTAGGACACGACCCGCTCTAATACCATTTTGTCACGCCCCAAACCTGGGGAGGCGTGGTTGGCACCTGGTGCCTTACTGGCCCGAGCGAACCACTTTGTAACTCATTTTTCTCTTCTGCAACTATCATGGGCCAACATGGCCCTAACTCGTAATGTATAACTATAAGTGGTCAACACTGTATCAATAAACTACCAGTCTTAAAACAAGAATACATATGGGCCGTCATGGCCTCTAACATACTGTACAAAATGGACCTCTGTCAACAAAGCCTCTAGGATTATTTGACATCAAATGGGACAAGGTACCGACCTACCCATGTGTCTGTAAAAAAACTCTGACACGATGATTCATAGACTCGGCTTCACTCCGAATGAGGTGGAGTCTTTCCTATCCTTCGCTGAATGCCAATCTTGTCTACTATGAGGGCTCGTCAAACTGATTATCTATACCTGCAGGCATGAATGCAACGTCCTCAACAAAAAGATGCCAGTACGAATAATGTACTGAGTATGTAAGGCAGAACTGAAACATAACAGTAAGTCAACATTAATTAAAGACATAGAAGAATCCGCCTGAATCTCTGAAGTTCCACCGTATATGCATACTTATTATACTTACATATATACAATGCTTCTCTTTGAGACTATTATCCATATCGTATGATGCATGACTGCCCAACTGATCAGTGGTAACTGCCCGACCGGTCGTTGCTCGATGGTAAATATGTAACTGCCCAACCGGTCGTAGCTCGGTGGTAAATGCATGACTGCCGAACCGGCCGTAGCTTGGTGGAAAATATGTAACTGCCCAACCGGCCATAGCTCGGTGGTAATTGTGTAATTGCCCAACCAGTCGTAGCTCGGTGGTATATGAATATGCATGTTTGCCCAACCGGCGGTAAATAATAATACATAACTGCCGAACAGGTGGTAATTGCCCGACCGGCCATAGTACGGTGGTAAATGAATATGTATGAAGATGCGTGTATCACTATATTATAAACATTGACATAATATCTAACGGTATCAATTTTGTTAAACTTACGGGGTTTATCATCCTTCCCCCCTTTAGAACATTCGTCCTCAAATGTTAACTATCACAGATTTACAAAATGTTCACTAGGGTCTCCTCTGTATACTTAACTAAAATTCGACCTCTATTTGAGCTCTGGACTATTCACAACCTTTTGTATTTGACTATCTCGTACCTTCTTCACCTTTACTTTACCTTACTTACTTTTCAATCTCGCATCGTATCTTCAGTCGCTTTTATAACCTCCTTTCCACATAGGTAGAAATTACATCAACGCCTTAAATCTCTAATGTGATAGCACCTCTGGTGCATACAAACTCTGGCGAAAGCTTCATACAGATTTCTTACGACTCAGATCTATGGCACGATTTGGAAACAAAAGTAGGGTAACATTTCCTAAATGCCCTATAGCCTTTCAATTATAAATGTGGCGCGCAACACACCCATAAATGAGATTCTACTAGGCACGGCTTTGTAGACTCCCTAGGACACGACCCGCTCTGATACCACTTTGTCACGCCCCAAACCTGGGGAGGCGTGGTTGGCACCCGGTGCCGTACAGGCCCGAGCGAACCACTTTGTAATTCATGTTTTTCTTTTGCAACTATCATGGGCCAACATGACCCTAACTCGTAATGTATAACTATAAGTGGAAAACACTGAAGCAATAAACTATTGTTCTTTAAACATGAATACATATGGGCCTTCAAGGCCTCTAACATAATGTACAAAATGAACCTCTATCTACAAAGCCTCTAGGATTATTTGATATCAAATGGGATAGGGTACCAGCCTACCCATATATCTATAGAAAAACTCTGACATGATGATTCATAGACTCGGCTACACTTCGAATGAGGTAGAGTCTTATCGATCCTTCGCTGAATGCCAATCTCGTCTACTATAAAGGGTCCTCAAACTGATTATCTATACCTGCAAGCATGAATACATCTTCCCCAACAAAAAGACGTCTGTACGAATAATGTACTGAGTATGTATGGCAGAACTAAAACATAATAGTAAGTCATGATTAATTAAAGACATATAAGAATCAACCTGAATCTCTGAAGTTCCAACGTATATGCATACTTATTATACTTACATATATACAATGCTTCTCTTTGAGACTATTATCCATATCGCATGATACATGACTGCCCAACTGATCAGTGGTAACTCCCCGACCGGCCGTAGCTCGATGGTAAATATGTAACTGCCCAACCGACCGTAGCTCGATGGTAAATGCATGACTGCCCGACCGGCTGTAGCTCGGTGGTAAATATGTAACCGCCCATCCGGCCGTAGCTCGATGGTAAATGTATAACTACCTAACCGGCCATAATTCGGTGGTAAATAATGATACATAACTGCCCAACCAGTGATAAATAATGATACATAACTACCCAACCGGTGGTAACTGCCCGACCGGCCGTAGGACGGTGGTAAATGAATATGCATGAAGATGCGTGTATCACTATATTATAAACATTAACATAATATCTAATGGTATCAATGTTGTTAAACTAACGGGGTGTAACATGCTTCCCCCCTTTAGAACATTCGTCCTCGAATGTTAACTATCACAGATTTATAAAATTTTCACTAGGGTCTCCTCTGTATACTTAACTAAAATCCGACCTCTATCTGAGCTATGGACTATTCATAACCTTTTGTACTTGAGTATCTCGTATCTTCTTCACCTTTACGTTACCTTACTTAATTTTCAATTTCGCATCGTATCTTCTATCGCTTTTATAACCTCATTTCCACATAGGTAGAAATTACATCTATGCCTTAAAGCTCTATTGTGATAGCACATCTGATGCATACAAACTCTGGCGAAAGCTTCATACAGATTTCTTATGACTCAACTCTATGGCACGATTTGGAAACAAAAGAAGGGTAACATTTCCTAAATATCCTATCGTCTCTCAATTATAAATGTGGCACGCAACACACCCACAAGTGAGATTCTACTAGGCACGACTTTGTAGACTCCCTAGGACACGGCCCACTCTGATACCACTTTGTCACTCCCCCAACCTGGGGAGGCGTGGCTGGCACCCGGTGCCTTACTGGCCCGAGCGAACCACTTTGTAACTCATTATTTTCTTCTGCAACTATCATGGGCCAACATGGCCCTAACTCGTAATGTATAACTATAAGTGGGAAACACTGTATCAATAAACTATCGTTCTTAAAACATGAATACATATGGGCCGTCAAGGCCTCTAACATACTGTACAAAATGAACCTCTATCAACAAAGCCTCTAGGATTATTTGAAATCAAATGGGACAGGGTACCGGCATACCCATATGTCTGTAAAAAAACTCTGACACGATAATTCATAGATTCGGTTGCACTCCGAATGAGGTGGAGTCTTACCGATCCTTTGCTGAATGTTAATGTCGTCTACTATGAGGGCTCGTCAAACTGATTATCTATACCTGCGGGCATGAATGCATTTTCCCCAACAAAAAAATATCAGTACGAATAATGTACTGAGTATGTAAGGAAGAACTGAAACATAAGAGTAAGTCAACATTAATTAAAGACATATACGAATCAACCTGAATCTCTGAAGTTCCACCGTATATGTATACTTATTACACTTACATATATGCAATGCTTCTCTTTGAGACTATTATCCATATCGTATGATGCATGACTGCCTAACTAATCAGTGGTAACTGCCCGATTGGCCGTAGCTCGGTGGTAAATATGTAACTTCCCAACCGATCATAGCTCGGTGGTAAATGCATGACTGCCCGACCGGCCATAGCTCGGTGGTAAATATGTAACTGCCCAACCGGTTGTAGCTCGGTGGTAAATGTGTAACTGCCCAACTGGCCGTAGCTCGGTGGTAAAAGAATATGCATGTCTGCCCAACCGTCGGTAAATAATGATACATAACTGCCCAACCGGTGGTAACTTCCCGACCAGCCGTAGGACGGTGGTAAATGAATATGCATGAAGATGCGTGTATCACTATATTATAAACATTAACATAATATCTAACGGTATCAATGTTGTTAAACTTACGGGGTGTAACACAAGCTCTACCGGTCGGTATAACATATGGCATCTGGTAGAGACCGAGAGGGCAATATTCCTCCACCTTTGGGGATCTTCAGAGGGGATATCATAATTTTGCTCTAAATTCCCATGAACTGGGACTGGGTAAGAGGGACATCTACCTCTCGGGCAGCTAGGGTTGGTGGAGATAATGTAGCAGTTGCTTGTGGTGAAGGCAGAGTTAGAGAAGAGGGAGATGAAGCAGATGCCGTTTTAGGATGAGAAGCGGCTGTGGAAAATGCAGTACTAGTTGTTGGTTACTTGTCAACCGGAGACAGAAGGGACCCAGTACTCAGCCTCATAGTACATGGCGCGGTAACTGGGACTCTGAAGCGAGAGTTAGCATCTTTCACCATATCGGAACTCCCCTTTGAGTGTCGAAGCATCGTCCTTGATTGGTGTAACTAGCTCAGCAAATTGAGTATTCTGTTGAGCTGATGAAGGTTGTCGTCTTCTATGTTGAGAAGCCCCCTCATCACTGGCTTCTCCATCATCGTCTATCACAAAGGTTTTTGGAATCGGCTTGGGCGTCGCTCATCACCACGACATTTGGGGATGGCTCAGACGCTTCATTCTTTGCGTTTTTGTTCTTTCCTCACATCTGGGGATGGCTCAGGCGCTTCATTCTTTGCGTTTCTATTCTTTCCCCCGGCCGCGGAAGATCGTCCTCTTTTTGGTTGCTTGTTCTCCGGCCGGGGACTCCGAGAAGAAGCACTTGTACCAGAAGCTGCCCGGAGACACATGTTCGGGTAAAAGCCTCTTGCAGTAACCTCGACGCATCAGTAGGATTAGCCAAAACATCTTCCTCGGGGACGACAATTGAGCCCTGGGGTAGACCTGAATTCAGCAAGAGATGCGTCAGCAGGATTAGCCAAAACGTCTTCCTCGGGGACGATAATTGAGCCCTGTGGTAGACCTGAATTCAGCAAGAGAAAAAGGGTTAATCATCTTACTTATACGAAATATAAAACAAGATGAGTTTAATCTACTATGATTTTTGGCCTTCCACCCATATTTAATGGCTAGTTCTTTCCACGTACGAGTCTCGGGCGTAGTAATATCCAACATCTTTTGGACCCAGCTATCCAAGCCTTCGACCCTCGGTGAAACCCACCGAGTTGCTGAAACAAGTGAAAGAAGAAGAATAACAGCATGGGATGATCTTTATCTAGAGGAAGAAACAAATGGTGAACTTATGAGTACGGTACCATAATTTCGGAAAGGATGAAGCCGTGTCCGGAATGATGTCCCCGGTGATAAATACAACGAACCATTCCATCTACCTACAGTCATTGTCATCATCCAGGCTGGCTATCAGAGCATGGTGGGCACGTTTGCTGAAATTTATCATTCCCCCGCAAAATATCTTGGGGGAATAGAGGTTCATTAATCGAGCTAGGTTTAACTCCTCTCCCGTCTCTTGTCACAGACGCCAAAGACAAGTGACTGTCCTCCACACAGAAGGACTTACTTGTGCCAGGCATACATGGTAACGGATACAGAACTCCACAATAACGGAGTCAAGCTCCCCACTAAAAGAGAACGACCCCAATGTGAAGGGATACATATAAAATACGTGAAACCCTTCTTGGGCAAAGTTATCCTCTCCGCCAAATCAGGAGCGATAATGTCTAAATCTTGGCAATGGCAGTCTTCCTTCACAGCATGAATAATGGAAGGACAGATGGAAGAAGGGTACACGCCAACGGCCCATGAATGAGGGTTAGCAAAAGGATACTTCTCTTTGAAGTCTTTAGTTGTGACAAGACTTCTTGGGATGATAGTGCTCACCGTAAGAGGAGCAGCATCATCAGCTTTACCTTTATTTTTTGAAGAACTAGGGTTTTGGAAGAAGAAGCCATTTTTATCAGAAAGGAAGGATTTCTCTGAAAAAGAAGGTTAAAGAAAGGTTGAAGACAAAGTACGAGTTAAGTAAAGAGAGTTTGAGAAAGTTTGGAGAATTATGAAGTGTAAATGAAGAAATTTGATGCGTATAAGTAAAGGAATAGGCGGCTAAAATCGTAGCCATAATTACCTCGATAACCGGCAAAAGTGATGCTAAATCGTGGTATGAAGCATGTTCGAGGCATTAAATGCGGAGAGACGTGCATCTAATCAACCGTCAGAAACTTTTCAGAAGGGGTCAAAGAATTTTCCGCCAAAAGAGGCATCTCTACCAACTTTCTGGTGACACAAAGTTATGCCACCAAAAATGAGGGGGACTATCTGTATGGGGTAAAATATGTTCATATTTGATGTTCGCCTAAGAAAGTAACACGTGGAGCCGAAGACAAAAGACAGTCAGGCCCGAGGGCAATGATCTCACTTGTTATCGGAGAGAATGATATTCATAAAGACGAAGTACATGCTTACCACCTGGTAACATTTAATGAAGAATATTCTATAGTATTAAGTGAGCGGCCTGTTGCAGAGAATAAGGCATTTACTGCCTACCGTTACACACTCTTCAATGGCCCGCATAATTGTCATATAAGAGGGGCTTGATCCTAGGACCTTGTTCCCTTGGTACAATTATAAATAGTGAGCTCTACCTTATTCCCTAGGTACAATTATAAATTGTAAGAGATGAATTTTCTGATAAGCATATACTACACTTTGTTCAAAGCTCAATAATATTTTACTTTCTTGCTTATTTATATTGTTCTTATTGCCTCCAGAAGCTCTGTTCCCGGGCTCAAGATCTTTATTGTCTTACATCGATTTTAACGCTAAGTCTTACATTTTTGTCTAATTCATTTATCATTTTAGGATCAAATCGATTCACTTGTTTATAAACTACGTATTAATTCAACTGTGCCATTTTACGGGTAAATAATTTTATAGATAACTGGATCTTGGAGTTGTAAACAGATAGACTAGTGGACCGATACGAATTTTATAATTATCTTATTCCTGAGACTTCTGCTGATACAGAATGTCTATGTTTTAAAAGCTGAAATATTTGTTACCCAATTGACCTATATAGTACCATATTTTGGGGAAGCTAGCTAGTAATGATAATTCTGAGTAGCTCGAGTTTATTGGGTCCAGATTTCTTCCAGTGTACTGTAGACTTCAACGACTCTACAGCTTTCAAACTCCATGGCGGGTAATGCTATGCCAGAATCATTAGAATTGTCGTAACCCGCCAAAACTGATATTCTGATCTCATTCCTTTTAAAATGATCTTATGTATCATTAGAGATATGTACACTACCTGTTTTACTATTTAACTATATACATTAAAAAATATCACATGAATCATTTTTATTCTTTTTCTAAGAAGCAAATGTTGTTTGATGTTCTTGCTAAGGGTGGCATGTGGGCCGGGCCCGGTCCTAAATGGTCCCGGTCTTCTTGTTGAAACCGGCCCGGGACCGGGACCACGAACTAACGGTCCCGGGTTAAGTGGGCCGGTCGCGGGCCTAAGTGGGCCCAATGGATGCTTTCTATTTTTTAGTTTTTTTTTATATAGAAGTTAGAGAAAAAAATAGTAATAACAATATCTAAGGCAATTCCTTTTAAATTATATTATAGAATTGTGACATAAATATTTTAATTCAAATTTAAAGACAAAAATATTTTAAAGAGATATTCAAAGCAATGCGTTATAATTCTTTTTAGCATTAAAAAAATATTAAAAAAGCTGCTAATACCACCATTGAGAAGAAAAATAAACTAATCAAGATGTTCCAAAATATAAGTTATATATTAATTTTTGTTCATATAAGTTACATGGTATCTCTTACAAATTTTATAAATCCTTCAATGTCCGAAGGAATTTTCGTTGGTGGTAGCGGAAAAGAAGCTTGGTCATCACCGCTTCGGGGCGAAGCAACATCCTCCGCAAGTTCAACTAGCATTTCTTCATAAGCTTCGTCTACCTCTGGTTGTGATTCAGCAAGTCTAAAATTTCTTCTTTCCGAACGGATCCAATCTCTGAAAAGTACTGATTTTTCCAAGCTCTCCCTCATAGATGCTCTATAATCACCAAGTTGAAATCTTGCTTGACTGAAAGCGCTCTCTGATGCCAATGTGGATGCTTGAATAGTTAAAATCTCTCGGCCCATCCTTGAAAGAATCGGAAAGTATTTTTCTTTGTCCTTCCACCAATCCAAAATATTAAAGGAGTCGTCGGGATCCACTTCCTCAATTTCTTGTGAAAAATAAACTTCAAACTCATTTAGTTGTGAAAAATCACTAGTATTAGAACCTTGAGAATACCTGAACCCCGCCCAAGCACTAAGTGCTCTTACGCCTGCAGTTCTTTTAGATGATTGAGAACTAGAAGAAGAAGGAGTTGGAACATTTGGTCTAACATGATCTAATGCAACTTGATAAGTATTATAAATAGTTAGAACATTTATTTTAATTGAGGTTATTGCGTCTGGATGTTTAGATAACTCCTCATCTTCAAGTGCTAAACCATTATAAACAGTTTCATACTAAAATTGAGGACCTCCTAATTTCATAGTAGGTTTTAAAAATGCAGCAACACCATAAATAGGGTGAATAGGGAAAAAATATTTTTTAAACTTTTTTCTCATAGAATCAATAACAAGTTGATAAATTTCCCCACCCTCTGAAAAATGATCAAATAAATTTGCAAGTTCTGCAATATAAACTAAACAGTTAGAAATAGTAGGATAATATTGCCCGAAAAATTCATTTGTAGCAATATGAAATTTTTCTAAAAAATCTACAAGTATTTTAACATTAGCTCAATCCCCATTTGTAAGGTGCTCATTATCATCACTTACATGAGCATTAAACATTGAGTTTATGGGGTTTCTATATTCATATGCAACAACTAAACTTTCATACATGTAATTCCATCTAGTTGGACAAGGTTTAGGAACCTTTCTTTCTCTTAGGCCAAATTCATCGCATCTTTTAAAATATTCTCTAAGTCTACTTCTACGGTTTGAATAAAAAAGCCAATTAAGAGCCATTTTAACCTTTTCAATTTCAACATTTAAAATTCGCATACCATCACCCACAATTAAATGGTAAATATGATAAATACATATAACATGAAAAATGTTACTAAATGCTGGACTTAGTGTAGTGGTAAGCAAGGCTACATCATTTGTGTTACTAGTAGCATTATAAATTGAATCTGACATTATTTTATCACTAATGCAAAAATATCTACAAATATCCGTAACCGTGCTAGAAATAAACTGCCCTGTATGATGTGAATTAATTATTCTATAAGCAATAATGCACTTTTGCATTATCCAATCCTCATCAATCCAATAACTGGTAACAGTAAGGTAATCACAGTCATTACCACTTTTACCAATATCAATTGTAATAGCAACACGATAATTTATATGAGTGAATAAATAGCGCAAATATTGTTCATATTCATGATTATATTTATAAATATCGCTCGTTACGGTTGTGCGAGGAAAACCCTCATAAGTAGAATTATAAACTTTTCTAATATAATGAACAAAGTGAGGGTTAGAAGAAAAACTATAGGGTAAGCACATAAGAGTAGACATTTTTGCCAATTCTTTCCGATCTTTTTTTGGATCATGATATAATATACCACCGGTAACAGTTTTAATTTCCGGTTGAAATTGATTTGACCCGGTACTAAGGTCAGCCTGACTAGGAGTACTTGTCCCCTCGGCCAAAGCTTTATATGAAAATATCTAGCTTTATCTTGAGGGTGTAGCAATATATGTCTAGTCAAACTCTCCCCCCCCCCCCACTTCCAACATATTTAAAAACTAACTATTTGCCACAAATTTTACACTTAGCCCTATTTTTTCTCTTAGTTGAGTAAAAAATGGCCAAACAACAGATGTTTCTGCCTGTTTAGAAGGCTGTCTAGAAAAAGTAGGGGCAGTAATAGGAGGGTTAACTTCAGGAGCAGGACTAGTGGGTGTATCATCATCCTGTTTCGTTTCATCAAAATCTATTTCTTCGTCATCATTTTCATCAATAGTAGAATTACCATAAAGAGCATTCATATATTCATGGTTTAATTGTTCACCGGGTGCAATATTATGGAATCGTTGACTCTCGGTAAATTATAATAAACTATTATCGCTATGAGAAATAGGAGGTGTAGGACGGATAACAGGTTTGGGACTGGGAGCCGGGGGGAAGTGGAGGATGAACAGATTGGCCACTAGATTCACCACTCTTGGATTCTTCCTTATTTTTACTAAACACTTTTTTAAGGAATAATCCATCTTAATTAATCAATCAATACAAAGTAAATAAAAAAACAAAATTATAATATTAAAACTTAAGAGTTGGAACGAGTTTACTGAATTGACGAATAACTTGTTGAAAATTAATTACCGTTGAAGACTTGAAGACTTCAATTCACCAACTTCACAATTTTGCACAAATTATAACAATAAAGTAAGCAATTATAGAAGAACAATAGAGAGAGATTGATGATTTTGTGAGAAAAATGAAAGAATGAGGGGGTATTTATAGTTGAAAATAGGGAAAAAGTGTAATTATAAAAAGTTTGGGATTAAAATAAAGTTGGGAGGTTAAATTACTATTTTATAAATAGCCAACGACTATTTTACCAGGTAAAACGGCCATAATATAAATGCCATAACGACTATTAATCAGAAAATACAAAAAGTTCCTTAGAAGTGATTAATGGCAAACAAGTGGGTCCCATTTTTTTGGAAGGCAAAATCCTTTCTATTGCCAATCCAACTCCAGTTGTTTTTTTCCTTTCCTTTTTTTTTAGTTTTTCGATGTTTCCACTCCTTTCTATGGCAGATTTTTTTTTCTAAAAATTTAGCCGTTGGGCCCGGATAGGCCCGTTTAGGACCATTTGAACTGGCCCACTTCCCAGCCGGTCCCGGTCTCGCGGGCCTCGCCTATGGGACCGACACACTACCTAGCCCACCTCCCCACGGTCCCGGTCCTATCCGATTAGGATCGTTTAGGCCCACCGCCCATTTGGGCTTGCGGTCCTGGGCCGGTCCTAACCGGCCCACATGCCACCCTTAGGTGGAGCAGTGAAACTCTGGAAGAAAAAGGTCCCAAACCCTTCTTTTTTCTTTTGGTGCACTTATTGTCTAATTATATTTTATAGTTGATTATTTCTATATATTTGAGTGATTCATTTAACTATTTTATTACTCCAATATGTTTCCATGTCCGAATAAAAAAGATCAAAAAATGCAAGAATGTCAGTTTTTATTTATTTATTTATCGGTTGGCTTTTTATAATGAAAATACCTATGAACTATTGAACTCCAACTTGTATGTATAAGATTCCCTTTGAATATATGTAACGACTCGACCGACTGTTTTACTTTCTAGAATCTCGTTCTCTTAAATAAGACTCCTCGCATGTACTTTTACAGTTTTATGACTTGCGGGGATGGTTACTTTGGGCTTCGAAGGGTTCGAGTTGAAATTGGAACATTTAGTTCCTTAATATTGGCTTAAAAGGGGTAAATTTGACTTTGATTAACATTTGTTGTAAACGACCTCGGAACCGGGATTTGACAGTCCCAAGAGGTTCGTATCATAATTTTGGACTTGGGCGTATGTTCGGATGGGGTTTTGAATGACCCGAGAGAGTTTCGACACTTAATATTGAAGGTTGGCACATTGAAGGGTTTTCAAGTTCTTTAAATTTGGTATGGAGTAAGTTTTTGTGTTATCGAGGTCCGTTTGTGATTCCAAGCCTGAGAATAGTTTTGTATCATGATTTAAGACTAGCACGCAAAATTTGGTGTCATTATGAGTAGTTTAAGTATGATTCGGCGCGTTCGGAGTAAGTTGGAAGAACTTCAAATTCCTAAGTTGATTCTATTTGGTTTTGGGTTGTGATTCTTAGTTTTGATGTTGTTTTTCGCGATTCGGGGGTGCGAGTGAGTTCGTTTTATGTTTAGGAACTTGTTGGTATATTTGGTCGAGGCCTCGGTGCACCCATATAAGATTCGGAGGGTCGACAGAGCTTGATTACTCCTTGGAGAAGAGCTGATGGTGGCTGGCATCCGGTGCTTTCGCACCTGCGGTAGGAATAACCGCAGGGGCGGCACTGCAGCTGCGGTATCTTGCTCGCAGAAGTGGAAAGAGGAGGGGTCAGCGTGTCCATAGAAGCGAAGCTTCTTCCGTAGAAGCGGACTCACTTTTGCAATAAGCTGATTGCAGGCACGGAGAAGGTTAGTGTGGGCAAGGTCACAGGTGCGAGAAGAGAGCCATAAACGCGGGCTCGAAGGTGCAGTGCCTTTCCATAGGTGTGCCCAGTGCTGGGCTATATGTGTTCCGCAGGAGCAGACCTTTGCCCGTAGAAGCGGCATCGCGGGTGCGACCCGAGGTCCGGAGAAGCGGAATTTGCTGTGAGAACTTTTAATGTCGGAACTTAGGCAATTTTAGCTCATTTTTTTCATTTGTCAGGCGATTTTAGAGCTCTTTGAAAAGAGGTTTTCACCTAGCACATTGAGGTATGTAATTTCTACATGAAATGAGTTTAATACATGTATATTTGGGTAGATTCTTAGCATATAAATTGTAGAAATTGTGGATTTAGTTGAAAAACCTAGGTTTTGATAAAGATGAGATTTAACCACAAAAATGATTATGGAATTGGGTGAAAATTTTATATTTGAGTTCGTGAGGTTATGGGTAACAATTATCTTCAAAATATTTCAGAATCCGGGCCCGTGTTCGTGAGGTTATGGGTAACAATTATCTTCAAAATATTTCAGAATCCGGGCACGTGGGCCCGGTGGTGAATTTTAGGAATCTTCCAATTTGGGTTTCGTAATTATTCTAATAGCTAAATTATTAACTTTTGAGTGTACATTGATTAATTTATATAACATTTGGCTAGCTTCGGATTGATCGGCACCAAGTTGAGGCCTTAGAGTGAATTTGTCGGCCGAAAAGTGACATCTGAGACGAGGTAAGTCTCTTGTCTAACCTTGTAAGAGGGAATTCACCCCATAAGTGTTTAAAGTTATAATTTGCTTCTAATTATGGGGGCTACGCACGCACAGTGACGGGAGTCCATGCGTAGCTACTAATTCTACTTAAGTCCGGGTAGTTTTAGGATCCAAACCATAAAATACGTGTATTGTTTACACTCTACTTATTAATTTAAGTGCCTAAATTATATTGAAACTTGATGAAAGATTCGTAATGGCCGAATTTCATTACTTTGAGTTTTGGCGGGTTACTTGACCGTTAATAGAAATTGTGCTTCCTTGTGTATTAGGCTTGCAATATCTTTTAAATTGGATGTTCATAGAAGATTCTCTTTTCTTGTGGAGCGGGCCAAATGCCTCTAAAGTATAATAGATGCATCTATGGTTCGTGCCGCTTGACCTTTGGCAGTGTACACAGTATTCTGGATCGGGTCGTACGACCTCGGCATAAATCGTGCATGCTAATGCTTGGAGCCCGAACACACTTGTTATTATTTTAATGAATTGAGAGATTATATTTATTTAATTGACTGAGATTTACTTGGAATTAGTATGTGTTAGTGGATGGCTTTTGGAATATACTATTAGTTAAAGAATTATTTAATCACTGTTGTTATTGTGTTAATATTATTATCCACATTTTCTATGCTTATTTAGCATTCATGTATTTCATCACTATAGCATTCATGCTTAATCACTGTTTTCTATGCTTATTTAGCATTCATGTTAGCCCATTGTAAGTGTTGATGTCGACCCCTCGTCACTACTTCTTCGAGGTTAGACTGGATATTTACTGGGTACATGTTGTTTATGTACTCACGCTAAAATTCTGCACTAATCGTGCAGGATCTGGTACAAGTGCATCTGGCATTCATTCCGGTGCGCACCCTCGATACCCCGAGGCTTAGTAGTGAGTTGATTTCTTAGTCCGTCTTGCAGCACCCGGAGTCTCTCTTTTGCTTTTTATTTTCTGTCTACTCTATTTCTGACAGTAACTTAGTCTTTTGTATATTCTACTAGTTGCTCATACACGTGTGACACCAGGTGTTGGAACACATGCTAGTAGAATTTATGCTTTTTGAGCATTTATCTCACTCCATTTTCTCTTAGATATTGGGCGCCATCACGGCCTAAAAGAGAAATTGGATCGTGACAACATGGTATCAGAGCACTAGGTTCACGTAGGTCTCACAAGTTATGGGCAGGCCTAATATAGTCTTCTATATCGGTGTGGTGACGTTCGTACTTATCTTCGAGAGGCTATAGGGTGGTAGGAATCTACTCTTTCTTCATCTCCTATCGTGCAGTTGATGTTGTGCTAAGTATCCCTCTCTTATTTTCTCACAGATGGTGAGGACGCGCACAACGGTTGTACCCGAACGTGGAGGAGCTACTCTCCTTGTTGCCAGAGGAAGAGACAGGGCTGAGGGAGGGATCCAACTCGTATTAGAGGAAGAGGGCATCCTAGAGTTGCTCTAGTTATGCCACCAGAGTATCCAGTTGAGGATCCTATTATTGAGGAGCAGGACGAGGTGTCTGCAACGGAGCCAGCCCAAGTGGATTTCATGTCAAAGCCAGGATTCCAGGAGGTCATGGGCCGTATGTTGCGGTTCATGGACTCTATGACTCAGGCTAGTTTATTTTCAGCAGACCCAGCCACATCTCAGGCGAGAGGTTGAGAACATACCCTACCACTCAAGCTCCAGGGATTGCATCTGCCGTATATCAGACCCCGTGCTCCTCAATATCCATGGGCGGTGCTTAGCCAGTTGCAGAAGCTATACTTGAATCCAGACTAGCTGCGAGTGCCGAGCTGCAGAAGCTATTGGATAGATGGACCAAGCTACACTATCCTGTCTTTGGAGGTGAGCGACATGAGGACCCCCAGGACTTTATTGATCGTTGCAGGGACAAACTGCACAACATGAGGATATTGGAGTCCCACGAGGTAGACTTCACCAGCTTTCAACTGGAGGGCAGGGCCCGTAGATGGTGGTAGTTCTATCTTCTCGGCAGACCAGCACGTTCTCCTCCCATGACTTGGGACCAGTTCACACGCCTCTTACTGGATAGATATATTCCAACCTCTCAGAGGGAAGAGTTGCGATTTCAGTACGAGAAGCTCCAGTAGGGCCAGATGTCGGTGACCGACTATGAGGCGAGATTCTATGAGTTGTCTCGCCATGCACTTATGATACTACCTACTGATGCAGAGAGAGTATGAGGTTCGTTGCGGGTTTGCACTATGGTATCCAGGCCACTATAGACCAAAAGGTTGAGATGGGGACCTCGTACGAGCTAGTGGTGGATATAGCTCGGAGGATCGATGGTGTTGGTCAACGGAGGGTTCAGTGGTTCTCTGCCTGGCGGCAGAGGTCAGTCTAGCAGGTCCACATATCTAGCATCGCCGCCTCCTCGGGGTACTCTAGTGCGGCCCTATTTGAACGCCATCCCAGATAGCTCCTACCGTCCACCAGCTATTCAGGGTTTCTCCAGTGGGCCTTCACGCCATCAGGGTCAGACATCAGGTCTACAGTCCACCGTACCGACAAGTTGTTTCGAGTACGGGGATCTTGGTCATGTGAGAAGGTTCTGCCCCAGTCTTCGGGGCAAGGCAGTACAGCAGGGTCAACAACCTATGCTTTCAGAACCAGCTACCACACCAGCTGTCCGACCGCCCAAAGGTGGAGGGCAGGTGGGTAGGGGTCATCCAAGAGGTGGAGGTCAATCAGGTGGCGCTCCATCCAGGATCTATTCCTTTCCAGCCAGACCAGATGCAGTAGCCTCAAATGTCATGATCACATGTATTATTTTTGTGTGCAGTAGAGATACTTCGGTACTCTTTGATTCAGGGTCTACATATTCATATGTTCCATCTCTGTTTGCTCCTTTTTTGGGTTTTCCTCGTGAGTCCTTGGGTACACCTGTTTATGTGTACACACCAGTGGGCGATTCTGTTGTTGTGGATCAGATCTATTAGTCATGTATCATGACATTTTGTGTTTATAAGACTAGAGAAGATCTTTTATTGCTCTATATGACCGACTTTGAGATCATCTTGAGCATGGACTGGTTGTCTCCATATCTCGCCATCCTTGATTGCCATGCCAATACTGTTACCTTGGCGATGCCAGAGTTGCCTAGATTGGAGTGGAAGTGTTCGTCTATCACTACATCTAGTTGAGTTATCTCTTTTCTCGACATATGGCCGAGAGGGGTTATTTGGCTTATCTAGCTTATGTTCGGGATACTACTATAGAGACTCCAGCGATTGATTCAGTGATCATGATCCGGGAGTTCTCCGATGAGGTTCCTTCTGATCTGCTAGGCATGCCACCAGATCGTGATATCATATTCTGTATCGATTTGGCTCCAAGTTCCCAGCCTATCTCTATTCCACCGTACCACATGGCTTCGAAAGAGTTGAAGGAGTTGAAAGATTAGCTTGAGGAGTTTCTAGCAAAGGGGTTCGTTAGACCGGGTGCGTTGCCTTGGGGTGCACCAGTGTTATTCGTGAAGAAAAAAGTTGGGACTGTGCAGATGTGCATTGATTACCACTGGTTGAATAAATCTACCATTAAGAACAAGTACCCGTTGCCGCATATTGATGATTTGCTTGACCAGTTGCAGGGTGCATGAGTGTTTTCTAAGATCGACTTTAGATCAGGGTACCACCAGTTGAAGATTCGTGATTCGGATGTTCCGAAGATGGCTTTCCGGACTAGATATGGCCACTATGAGTTTCTAGTGATGTCCTTCGGTTTGACTAACGCCCCGACGACGTTTATGGATTTGATGAACCAGGTGTTCATGTCGTATATTGATTCGTTTGTCACTGTCATTATTGATGACATTTTGATCTACTCGCATAGCATAAAGGAACATGAGCATCATTTGAGAGTGGTGTTTCAGACTCACACTTGAAGAACATCAAGATTCTGTGGCATTCTTGGGGCATGTTATATCAGGCGATGGTATTAAGGTAGATCCTAAGAAGAACGAGGAAGTTCAGAGTTGGCCTCGTCCTACCACAACGATCGAGATTTGGAGTTTATTGGGGTTAGCAGGTTATTATCGCCGGTTTGTGGAGGGCTTCTCATCTATGGCAACACCTTTGACTAGATTGACCTAGAAGGGTGCTCCGTTCTGATGGTCTGATGATTGCTAGGCGAGCTTTCTGAAGCTAAAGACCGCATTGACTTCAGCACCTGTGTTAGTGTTGCCTTCCGGTTCAGGGATGTATACTGTGTATTGTGATGCTTCACGCGTTTGTTTGGGTTGTGTATTGATGCAGGAGGGGCAAGATATTGCATATGCTTCACGTCAGCTGAAGCCCCACGAGAAGAATTACCCCGTCCATGATTTGGAGTTGGCCGCGATAGTTCATGCTCTTAAGAACTAGAGGCATTATCTTTATGGGGTGTCCTATGAAGTTTACACCGATTGTCGTAGCTTGCAGCATTTGTTCAAGGAGAGGGATCTTAATTTGAGGCAGCGCAAGTAGCTTGAGTTATTAAAATATTATGATATTACCATCCTTTATCATCCGAGCAAGGCGAATGTAGTTGCAGATGCCTTGAGCAGAAAGGCGTAGAGTATGGGTAGTTTGGCATTCATTTCAGCAGAGGAGAGGCCACTAGCTTTGGACATTCAATCCTTGGCTAACAGACTTGTGAGTTTGGATATTTCAGAGCCCAACCAAGTTCTTGCATGCGTCGACGCCTAGTATTCACTAATTGAGTAGATCAAGGCTCGTCAGTATGACGACGCGCACTTATTGGTTCTCAGAGAGACGGTACTACAAGGTGGTGCCAAAGAGGTTACTATCGGTGAGGATGATGTTCTGTGACTCCAGGGTTGTCTATGTGTTCCTAACGTTAATGGATTGAGGGAAACGATTCTAGAGAAGGCACATAGTTCTCGATATTCTATTCATCCAGGTGCTACAAAGATGTATCGCGACCTGAGGCAGCATTATTAGTGGCGGCGGATGAAGAAGGACATAGTTGAGTATGTAGTGAGGTGCCTAAATTTCTACCAAGTTAAGTTTGAGCATCAGAGCCCATGTGGCCTACTCCAGCAGATGGTTATACCTGAATGGAAATGAGAGTGCATTACTATGGACTTCGTAGTTGGGTTGCCGCAGACCTTGAGGACATTTGATGAAGTTTGGGTCATTATCGACAGGTTGACTAAGTCAGCATAATTCATTCTAGTTGTGACCACGTATTCTTTAGAGAGATTCAAGAGATTGTTTAGTTATATGGTGTGCCTATTTCCATATATCATATAGAGGCCCTCGGTTTACTTTGCATTTCTGGAGGGCAGTACAAAGTGAGTTGGAGACCCGGGTAGAGTTCAGCATAACCTTTCATCCGCAGACCGACGGGCAGTCAGAGCGGATGTTTCAGATCTTGAAGGATATGCTCAGAGCATGTGTGATTGACTTTAGAGTGCAGTGGGATCGATTCATGCCTTTGTCCTAGCTTTCTTACAATAATAGTTATTAGTCCCGCATCGATATGGCTCTATTTGAGGCTTTATATGGCCGGCGATGTCGTTCACCCATCGGATGGTTTGAGCCCAGTGAGGCTAAGTTATATGGTACTGATTTGGTGAAAGATGCGTTGGAAAAGGTAAAGTTGATTTAGGAGCGACTTCGCACAGCACAGTCCAGACATAAGAGTTACGCGAATTAGAAGGCGTGTGATTTATCATTTATGGTGGGCGAGAAGGTTCTCTTGAAAGTATCGCCAATGAAGGGAATCATGAGTTTCAGGATGAAGGGCAAGTTGAGCCCAATGTTTATAGGTCCATTTGAGGTGTTGAGACAAGTTAGGGAGGTTGCTTATGAGCTTGCGTTGCCTCCCAGTTTATCGGGAGTTCATCCAGTATTCCATATGTCTATGCTCTAGAAGTATCATGCCGACAAGTCGCATGTGTTAGACTACATCACGGTTCAGTTAGATGAGAGCATGGGTTATAAGGAGGAGCAAGTTGCCATTATTGACATGCAAGTTCACCAGTTGAGGTCCAAGAAGATTTCTGCTGTAACGTTCAATGGAGGGGTCAACTAGTCGAGAAAGAAACTTGGGAGACCGAGAAGTACATGCAAAGAAGATATCCACACTTATTCGGCACTTCAGGTATGATTCTAGACCTATTCGAGGTCGAACATTTGTTTAAGAGGTAGAGAATGTAATGACTCGACCGGTCGTTTTGCTTTCTAGAACCCCGTTCCCTTAAATAAGACTTTCAGTATGTGCTTTTACTATTTTATGACTTGCGGGAATGGTTAGTTCGGGTTTGAAAGGGTTCGGGTTGAGATCAGAATATTTAGTTCCTTAATATTGGCTTAAAAGGGGTAAGTTTAACTTTTGTCAACATTTGTTGTAAAAGACCTTGGAGCCAAGATTTGATGGTCCTAATAAGTTCGTATGATGATTTTGGACTTGGGCGTATGTTCAGATCGGGTTTTGGATGACCCGAGAGCGTTTCAGCGCTTAATATTGAAGGTTGGCACATTGAAGATTTTTCAAGTTCTTTAAATTATGTATGGAGTAGGTTTTGGTGTTATCGAGGTTAGTTTGAGATTCTGAGCCCGAAAATAGTTTCGTATAGTGATTTAGACTTGCACGTAAATTTTTGTGTCATTCCGAGTAGTTTAAGTATGATTCGGCGCGTTCGGAGTAGGTTGGAAGAACTTGAAGTTCATAAGTTGATTCTATTTGGTTTTGGGTTGTGATATTTAGTTTTCTGAGATTCGGGGGTGAGAGCAAGTCCGTTTTATGTTTACACACTTTTTGGTATGTTTGGTCGAGGCCTCGGGGGGTAAAAGATTCGGAGGGTCGACGGAGATTGATTGCTCTTTGGAGAAGAGCTGATGGTGGCTGGCATCTGGTGCGTTCGCACCTGCGGTGGGAATGGCCGCAGGAGTGGCACCACAGGTGTGGTATCTCGCTCACAGAAGCTTAAAGGAAAGGGTCAGCGTGTACGCATAAGTGGACTCGCATCTGCGATGAGGTAATCTCAGGCGCGGAGAAGGCCAGTGTGGGCAAGGTCGCAGGTGCGAGAAGAGAGCCGCAGAAGCGGGCTCGCAGGTGCGGTGCCTTTCCGCAGGTGGGTCCAGTGCTGGGTTATGTGTGTTCCGCAGGAGCGAACTTTTGCCCATAGAAGCAGCATCACGGGTGCGACCCAAGGTCTGCAGTAGCAGAATTTGTTGGAGGTAGTGAGGGCTTTTAGTGTCGGGACCTAAGTAAATTTAGCTCATTTCTTTCATCTCTTGGGGGATTTTGGAGCTCTTTGAAGAGGGGTTTTCACCTAGCACATTGAGGTAACTAATTTCTATATGAGATGAGTTTAATACTTGTAGTTTTGGGTAGATTCTTAGCATATAAAGTGAAGACATTGTGGGTTTAGATGAAAAACCTAAATTTTGATAAAAATATGATTTAACCATGAAAATGATTATGAAATTGGGTGAAAATTTTATATTTGAGTTCGTGAGGTTATGGGTAATAATTATCTTCAAAGTATTTCAGAATCCGGGTACTTGGGCCCGGGGTGCATTTTAAAAATCTTCCCATTTGGGTTGGGTAATTACTCTAATAGCTAAATTAGTAACTTTTGAATGTACATTGAATAATTTATATAATATTTGGCTAGTTTCGGATTGCTCGGCACCAAGTTGAGGCCCTATAGTGAATTTGTGGGCCGGAAAGTGAGCTTTGAGTGAGGTAAGTCTCTTGCCTAACCTTGTAAGAGGGAATTAACCACATAGGTATTTAAAGTTATTATTTTTTTCTAATTGTGGGGGCTACGCACACACAAGGTGACGGGAGTGTGTGCGTAGCTACTAATTCTGCTTTAAGTCTGGGTAATTTTAGGACCCAAACCATGAAATACTTGTATTGTTTGCGCTCTACTTATTAATGTAAGTGCCTAAGTTATATTGAAACTTGATAAAAGATTCGTAATAGACGAATTTCACTTAGTTTGAGTTTTGGCGGGTTACTTGACCGTTAATAGAAATTGTGCTTCCTTGTGTATTAGGCTTGTAATATCTTTTAAATCGGATGTTCATAGAGTATTCTCTCTTCTTGTGGAGCGGGTCGAACAACTCGGCAGTATAATAAATGCATCTATGGTTCGTGCCGCTCGACCCTCGACAGTGTACACATTATTATAGATCGGGTCGAACGGCCTCGACATAAATCGTACGTGTTAATGCTTTGAGCCTATACACACTTGTTATTATTTTCATAAATTGAGAGGTTAAAATTACTTAATTGCCCGAGATATACTTGGAATTAGTATGTGTTAGTGGAAGGGTTTTGGAATGTACTATTAGTTAAAGAATCATTTAATCACTATTTCTATTGTGTTAATATTATTATCCTCATTTTCTATGCTTATTTAGTATTCCTGTATTTTATTGTTAGCCCATAGTAAGTGTTGATGTCGATTCCTCGTCACTACTTAGACTGGATAGTTATTGGGTAAATATTGTTTATGTACTCACGCTACACTTCTGCACTAATCGTGCATGATCTGAGGTAGGTGCATTTGGCATTCATTCCGGCGCGTACCCCCAATACCCTGAGGCTTAGCGGTGAGCTGCTTCCTGAGTCCGTCCTGCAACACCCAGAGTCTCTCTTTTGCATTTTATTTTCTGTCTACTCTATTTCATACTGTAGCTTAGTCTTTTGTATATTTTACTAGTTGCTCATACACTTGTGATACCAGATCTTGGAACACATGCTAGTAGACATTATAGTTTTGGAGCATTTATCAAACTGCATTTGCTCTTACATTGGTTTTCGCTTTATTTCTTTAAATTTTATGCTCCTTATTTTCTTAATTAATGAAATTCAACTACTTTGAAATTATTAAAAGGAACAATTACGTGGTTAGATCATTATTGGCTTGCCTAGCGATAACGTTGGGTGTCATCGCGGCCTATAAGACAAATTGGGCCGTGACAATATAAAACTGTTCAATTTTTTTGTTCTTTTATACTTGTTTACCGTTTACCGTTTTAGTTAGTCTAATATTATAATATGTGTTTATCTTTTCGTTTAAAGCGTAATGGACGACTCTGGGATAAGCATGAACGATACTACCCCTGAAGTAGATTTACAAAATGAGCTTGATCTTGTAGATCTTGAACCGAAATTTGTATAGCAAGAATGTAAACAGGAAAAATGGAATCCGAGATTTATAAGAGAACACATACGTTTAATCAAAAAATAATTTTTGTTGTCAAAACAAAAAAAAGAATAATTCGGGTTTCTAATAACCAATTTTGTTTTATTTTTTCTAATATAAAAGAATAAAGAATAATGGAAAGCAAGACTTAGAGAATAAGGAAAAAGAATCTTATTGATAAATGCACCTTTCTCCCAATAGGAAAGTACAAGATCTTCCAATTACTTAGAATAGTAAGAATATTGACAATTGATAGTATTACTTTGTGATTTTTCCGGTGGGGATACAAGATATAGTAAGTGAATTTAAATAAGGGTACAATTTGTAACTGCTTCGCCCTAGTTAATTCCTACATGTTACTAGCATTTATTACATTAATTACACGTTACATGGGTAATTCAAAACGGTTAAGGAAATAACGACCAATCGCGCATAATCAGGGATTATGGTATTTTTTTTCCATATTCGCCGCTATTAATAATCCTTCTATCTTCGTGGCCTTTATTGTCCTTAATTATCCGCTTTGTTCCTATTTCTTCTTTTACAACTAATAGACACGGTATCCTTGTAATCGATCCTGTGGGTGTTACATATGCCTTCTCTGTTCTTCATTCTTCTTTATTGCTTCAATTTATATGCCATATGTCACCATATTATTGATCAATGCTGGAGTTTATTTTTCACCAATACAACATAATTGTATATTATTGAGCAGAATATCTAGAAGAAGATTAAGTTTCTTCTTTTACTGCCACGCCCCGAACTTGGGCCTGGATGTAACACGGCACCCAGTGCCTGACTACATGTGACCGAGCGAACCAACTGGCTGGCTGAATCAACATGTGATATCATAACATACTGAATGCGAAAGATAAACTAGCACATACTGATATACTGAAAGTGTGAATGATATAAATCAAAAAGAGGAATCACTAATATAATATCTGTAGCAAACATTGCTCAACATGAAAAGCTTGTGACTCTGTCTGACTGTTACTCTAATCTATGAAGCCTTTAATAAAGTACTGAAAATACTGACTATCTATAAATTCTGAAAGACTACAAAGTAATGATAATACCCCGAAAGAACTGGGGATTACCAAATAGCTGGTATGAGAATCCTAGCGATCTGAATCGTCAACTTGTAAATCATTACCTGTATCGTGGGATGCAGGCCCCAGGCAAAAGGGAGTCAGTACATTTGAATTGCACTGGTATATAAACCAACCGAAAGAAAGAACTATAAGTGCCGAAACTGAAACTAAGCTGATAACTGAGAATTGATAATTGATAATTGATAACTGAAATTATAACAGTTGAAAGTGAAAATGAAATGATAACTGATAACGGATAACTGATAAATGAAATGATAACTGATAACTGATAACTGAACTGAATAAAGGAAGTAATGATATGAATACTCTTACTTCTGAATGATGAACAACTTATTTATTTGAATAAATAAACTGTGGCCTCAGGCTCAATATATATGTCCACAAACTGCGGCCTCGGGCCTAAGTATACGTATACATAACTGCAGCCTCATGACCAAAGATGCATAAAGCATAAACTGCGATCTCAGGCCCAAGTATACGTATACATAACTGCGGCCTCCGGCCCAAAGATGCATAAAGCATAAACTGCGATCTCAAGCCTAAAGATGCATAAAACATTAATTGCGACCTTAGGCCCAAACATGCATAAAGCATAAACTACGGCCTCGTACCCGAATACAGGTGTTCAACATTCATGTATTTAAAAACAGGAACTGAGAATCGTAGTGTAATACATGATACTGAAATACTGAACCATAATGAGTTACATGATATTTGAATATTGAATGTAACTAGATTGATATAACTGATTATGAGAACTTATGCTTCAACTATTTATGACATGCTGGTAATCTAGACCGATAATCGTGTGAATTAAACGCAAGTCTAAATTGATTACGCACTGAGCTCACAATATTCAGAATGAAAGTCATGAGCGAGTTATGAAGCTAGAGAATAGAAGTTCTACAACTATTCAAGGAACTAGGCTTAACTATATTTTTGAGGCAACTAGTAACGTCATAAAATAAACGTAGTATAGGGAGAATCATTAACATTCCCAAACATAAAGAGTTAGTCTCACATACCTCAATTTCGCCCCTTTGTGATAATACAATAATCCACAATACTAAGTGTCACACCTCAATACAAGTCAAAGGGATTCCATATTAGCAATAATACTCATATTTTGGTCACTTAGGCATTTTCATCAAACACTTTTTGGGCCTAATGCCTCATAACCCTCATTACTGATGTTTCTACACCCAACAACGCATTCTCTTGCTCCAAGATAAATTCTAAAATCTCAAATTATTATAATCAACATCATTCTTCATCACCCATAAGATAAACAACACCCTTAATCAATAATCAAGAACCAACAACCCAAATCTATAACTGTTCTTTCTTTTATATCAAACTCATCAACTCATATCTCATGACTTAGAGTCTATAATCATTAATCCAATACTATAATCAATTAGAGGGTGAAAATATTATCTTTTGACGTTCAATCCTCTTGAATTCGAGTTCTTGGGTTTTTTAACACAACAATGATGTCTCGATCATATATCTAACGCTTTGGAGGGTTTACCCATGTTAATAAGGCATTAGGGAATTAAAATTAACTTAGAATCTCCATTAGAAATTACCTTCGATGGTGGAGGGACCTTTGAGGAGTTAGGTTCTTGAGAGTTTTCCTTTCTAGAGAAAGTTTTTTTGCTTTGGGGTGTGGGGATGAAGTAGAGAAAGAGCACGGCCACAAGTGCACGACCGCGCACAGGACCATCCGGGCGCGCACCTGATTGCGCATACTGCACATTTCCAGTAAAACGTACATATTGTTTTGCACAAATATCGGTTCATGCTCAACAATATATCGTTGGAAAGATATTTCAAAGGGATACAACTTTCATGTTTTGAATTTTCTCCAATTCCTAAAATAAATCCATGAAAGCAGGCTGAAAGACAGACCTTTCATAAAGTTAGTCGATTTTATCGAATCTTATGCACCTCAATCTCCGTATTGATTCCAAACGACTATTTACACCGATAGTCATCCCGATAGGACTTCATATGTCTAAAATATAATATTAATACTCATTTAACATGTCCATACCTAGTCTGGATTTATGGAGTGTTACATTATCTCCCCTTGGGATCATTCGTCCTCGAATGATTGTCCTGACTATAACTATGGCTAGCATTGGACCTTAAACGGGTCTGGTGGAAACATGTGAAGACTTACATACTAAACTGAATGAATACATGATTACTGAACTACTGAGATACTGAACTGAATGACTACTACATTGACTGAATATTGAGCTGACTGAATACTGAAGGACATGGAGATTATAATATAAGATCTGAATGAAAAGGTTAGTTACCTTTAACATTTCTCCAAAACACTCGCCAACTATCATAGCATAACACAAGCCTCATAAGGCATCATAATGCACATAACATGAAATATATATGTTAATATTGTTCTGCTATTTATACGTGAATACTGAACTAACATGGATATATGAAATTTGAACTGGCACGAATAATTGAGTATTTCTCTGGCATCAATATCTGAGTACTGGACTGACATGAGTATCTGAGTATTGAACTGGCGTAAGTATCTGAGACCTAACTGACATCAGTATTTGAGTACTGGAAACTTGAATGTCATAACACGACACATGAAGTACTGGGTGTACAACCGCTAATTCTGGTGGTAACTACAACTCATAAGCTATTTGTCTGATCTTTCGCAAGGTTCTATATGGCCCAATATAGCAGGGGCTAAGCTTCCCTGTCTTCCAAAATTTCATAACACCTTTCATAGGAGAAACTTTCAAAAATACCCAATCATCAACTTGGAACTCTAAGTCTCTACGCAGCACGTCCGAATAGGACTTTCGGCGAATCTGAGCTGTCTTCAAATGCTCTTGAATCAACTTGACTTTCTCTATAGCCTGATAGACCAAATATGGTCCTAATAACTCTGCTTCCCCAACTTTGAATAAACTAATTGGCGATCTATACATATACAGAGCTTCGTACGATTCCATCTTGATACTAGAATGGTAGCTGTTATTATTAGAAAACTCAATAAGAGGTATGTGATCATCCCAATTACCTTTAACATCAAGGACATATCCTCAAGTGTCTGCATAATGCACTCTGCCTAGCCATCTTTCTGAGGATAAAAATGCTTGTGCCTAATCCTTTCTTAAAGGACTTCTAAAAGTTTATTTTAAACTAAGCACTACGGTCGACGGACAATGGAGTCCCATGCAATCAGACGATTTTCTGAATGTACAACTTGGCATAATCTTCTGTTGAATCTGTGGTGTGTAATGGAAAGAAGTGGGCTGACTTGTTAAGTCGATTTACAATCACCCAATCAAGTGATGCTTTCAAATTGAGCAAGACAATCCTGTTAAAAATTTCATATTTACCATCTCCACTCAAAAATATATGTATTATGTGGTAAAATACTAGGCTTTTTGTTGCTCGACTTTCACTTGCTGATAATTTGGACACTTGGATAGAAAGTCTGCGACGTTCTTTTTCATGCCGCTCCATCAATAAATCTCCTTAAGACCATGATACATCTTTGTGGAACCTGAGTAAACAAAATACCTAAACTTCTGGGATTCAGACATAATCCACTCTCTGAGCCCATCTATGTCTAGAATACACAGTCCATCTTGGTACCTCAAAGTACCATCATCTCCTTTTGTACAAAAGCCATTTATCTTATGCTTATGAATCATATCTTTCACCTGCAACAAGTAGGGATCATCAAACTATTTCTCCTTCACTTAGGCTACTAAAAAGAGGAATAAATCTTGTTCGGACAACAACTCCACCATCTTCGGTGTCCGAAAGTCAAAATCCTAGCTAGGCTAAGTGTTGAACTTCTTTCACCATAGTTCTCTTGTCTACCTCAATCATGTTCTATATTTTCCATACTTGATTATCTTTTTGAGGTACTTCTTGAAAATACTTATAGCGCTATTGTGAGCTAAGTCTTTGACCAGTACTTTGAATATTAGAGTCTCATGTAATGGAACTACCCTCATGATATATAACTGGGCATGATTTTATAGTTTTCATATCTCGTGATAACTATGCGGGTTTCAAATATTTAACTAGACTTATTGACGATTTTTACATCTTCCTTAGACCAAAGGTTAAGGTCTTGCACTTGCAGTTTCTTCTCTTATTGCCTAGCTGATTTTTTTCTCACTATCACTGTACTTTGGGTTTAACTTAAATTATTTGGGTTCTAACACACGTTCGGTATTTCAAATTGTTGCCTACTCACTAGTGTTAACCTAGCTAAGTAAATCAAATCATACCTCTACTAGCTCTGCTGAAATTGCTAATTCACTGTATCTACTCAAAACTTACTTACTTACTATTCTTTTACTAACCACCTGCTAGCATCATATTTTCTAGCTCTAATTTGAATAACTAAAGTGAAGCATAAGGTTATTCCTAACTTCCCTCACCATTTTACCATGTTCTATGGTCGCATACTATCTTTCTTTTTTTTTAACTATGTCCATGGATCACGCTTGGGGAAAATTTATCTTTCTTAAACAAAATTGGAATGTCTAACCTCAAACTTTCTCTACACTTAAAAATTATAACAGACTATAAATATCTAGCCTAAACACATAGTCACATCACCTAAAGGGGAACTGTCATATCTTTTATCTCACAATAATAGCCGCTTCTTATAGAAATTCACTAACATGGTACTTTCTAGTCCTGATTTGAATAAATCTGAATAACTTAAAATAATCCTCTGAAATTCAGTATCAGCTGCTCTTGGCTCTCATTTCATACATCGTATCTTCTTAGTCACCTGCATGAGTTGTACAAAAAAATGCATCGTTGTTAATAACCAATGTTTTGATTCCTAGGTATTTTGCCCTTAGACCCGTTTCTATCCAAAACTATATGCCCTCTACGGTTCAATTCTTAATCTGTTATAATGTGGGTGTCTGATATCTAAACTACCATCATCCCACACGTGCCTCAATTTCCAAGAATTAAAATGCGTTGCGAAGAGAGATCGAAGATGAAGATTTTCTGATGCTAAAAGAAATTATTTTGTGGGGTAAAACACATACAACTACCATATAAAAACGTATCCTTCAAAGTATACCATCATCTGATAAATCACTTCTTGCACCATCCAACGAGTCTTGGGTCTTCATCCAGACCTAAAATATGTGAAGATTTCGCTATTATAACTGTTACTTATATTTTCTTTTTGTACCCATAGGCATCACTGTTTACTCACAAGTCACCTTCATTTGGATGCATTGAAAATTGGAGTGAATAACTAAATACTAGCATACTAAATAACCATAAGCCTGCTAAGTGAAAGATTGTACAACTGGTAACTGAGGTAAACTGATAACCATAAAACGTGATATCTGCTTTTGTACTTTCTGATAAGGTTATGCTCTAATCTGTATTGCTATCCATTTCATCCCACTTTCAACATCTTCTCAAGTCTCCATTGTTACCAATCTATACTCCATAATTATACCCCAATGGGAGATCATCCTCTCTAGGACCTTGGGTTTTTTCTGCCCATTGCTTGGGTATTCGATACGTCTGGAATTCGATATCATGCACGATCTAAAGAGAAAGTTACCTATTGCACGAAGCTTCATGGCACGATCTAAAGTAGAAAAAAATGAGACAATCCTGAATGTCTTGGTAGTTAGCCGTTTATATGCATGGCCGGCACACACGGCTTCACTGAAAGGAAACTTCACTGAACACGACTTCATAGACTCCCTAGGACACTTGAACCTAGTGCTCTGATACCAAGCTTTGTCACGTCCCGATCCTGGGCCTGGATGTAACATGGCACCCGGTTCCTGACTACATGTGACTGAGTGAATGAACTGGCTGGCTGAATCAACATGTGATATCGTAACATACTGAATTCGGAAGATAAACAAGCACATGATGATATACTAAATGTCTGAATGATATAAATCAAAAAGCGGAAATACTAATATAATTCTGGAAGATATCTGTAGCAAATATTTCTTAACATGAAAAGCCTTCGACTTTGTCTAACTGTTACTCTAATCTATGAAGCCTCTAATGAAGTACTGAAACTACTGACTATTTATAAATACTGAAAGAATAAAAAGTAATGATAATGCCCCGAAAGAACTAGGGATCACCAAATAGCTGGTACGAGAATCCTAGAGCTCTGAATCGTCAACCTGTAAATCATTACCTGCATCGTGAGATGCAAGCCTTGGGCTAAAAGGACTTCAGTACATTTGAATTGCACTGGTATGTAAATCTACTGAGAGAAAGAACTATAAATACCGAAACTGATACTAAGTTGATAACTGAGAATTGATAATTGATAACTGAAATGATAACTATTGAAACTGAAACTAAAATGATAACTGATAACTGATAACTGAAATGATAATTGATAAATGAACTGAACAAAGGAAGTAAAGATATGAATACTCCCTCTTCTGAATAATGAACAACCTGTTTATCTGAATAAAAAAATTACGGCATCAGGCCCAATATATATATGCACAAACTGCGGCCTCGGGCCCAAGTATACGTATACATAACTGCGGCATCACGCCCAATAGTGCATAAAGCATAAACTTCGACCTCATACCCAAGTATACGTATACATAACTACAACCCCAGGCCCAAAAATGCATAAATCATAAACTGCGGCCTCATGTCCAAAGATGCATAGAGCATTAACTGCGGCCTCAGGTTCAAACATGCATAAAGCATAAACTTCAGCCTTAGGCCATAATACAGGTATTCAACATTCAGGTATTTAAAAATAGGAACTCAGAATCGTAGTGTATTACATGATACTGAAATATTAAATTATACTGAGTTACATGATACTTGAATGTTGAATAGAACTGGATTGAGACATATATTCATGAACTGATTATGAGAACTTATGTTTCAACTATTTATGATATGCTGGTAATCTAGACTGAGACTCATGGGAATTAAACGCAAGTCTAAATTGATTACGCACTGAGCTCACAATGTTCGGAATAAAAGTCATGAACGAATTAGGAAGCTAGAGAATAGAAGTTCTACAACTATTCAGGGAACTAGGCTTAACTATATTTCTAAGAAAACTAGTAACGTCGTAAAAGAAACGTAGTGTAGGAAAAATCATTAACATTTCCAAACATAGAGAGTTAGCCTCATATACCTTAACTTCCTGCTATTGGACGTAATACAATATTCGCTAACCCTTTCAACTTTAATCTATATCAATACAAGTCAAAGGGATTCCATATTTGCAATAATACTCATGTTTTGGTCAATAAGACATTTCATCAAACACTTTATGGGCAAAAAATCTCATAACCCTCATTAATGATGTTTCTACACCCAACAAACCATTTTCTTGCTCCAAGATAAATTTTAAAATCTCAAATTGTTATAATCAACATCATTCTTTATCACCCATAAGATACACAACACCCTTAATCAATAATCAAATACCAACAACCCAAATCTATAATCGCTCATGCTTTTATATCAAACTCATCAACTCATATCTCATGAACTTAGAGTCTATAATTATTAATCCATTGCTAAAATCAATTAGAGGGTAAATATATTACCTTTTGACGTTCAATCCTCTTGAATTCGAGTTCTAGGGTTTCTTCTCTCAAAAATGATGTCTCGATCAAGTTTCTAATGATTTGGATGGTTTGCCCATATTAATAAGGTTTTGGAGAATTGAAATTAACTTGAAATCACCAATAGAACTTACGTACCTTGGATGGTGGAGGGACCTTTGAGGAGTTAGGTTCTTGAGAGCTTTCATTTCTAGAGCAAGTTTTTGTGTTTTGGTGTGTGGGGATGAAGCAGGGTAGTAGAACTTCCACAAGTGCGCGGCCGCGCACGGGACCATCCGGGCGCGCATACTGCACAGTTTTCAGTAAAACGTACATAACCTTTTGCAAAGAGATCCATCCAGGCTCCACAATATATCGTTGGAAAGCTATTTCAAAGGGCTACAACTTTAATGTTTTGAGTTTTCTCCAATTCCTAACATAAATCCATGAAATAAGACTGAAATTTTTTATAAACTTAGTCAAATTTATCGAATCTTATGCACCTCACTCTCCGACTTGATTTCAAACGACTATTTCCACCAATATTCATCCCGATAGGATTTCATGTCTAAAATATAACATTAATACTCATTTAACATGTCCATACCTAGTCCGAATTTATGGAGTGTTACATTTACCTTTTCGCAAGTATAAGCGGGTCTATAATATTGGAAAATAAAATAATATAAAGGATATATGTTAAATTGCTACTTTCATTTCCTTGTTTGACAGCTGTAGAGCCGTTGAAGTCTACCGTAACTTTAAATATGGTTAGCAATTTTCTTTTTAAATTTTTCTGCCTTATTAATTATTTCAAGTACCCCAAAGCATGGAGTAATCCAAAACGTTTGATTTTAACTGGACAGGTGGCAATAATCTAATTGGGAAGTGAACATTACTGGACTTAAATATATTGGAGCAATCCGCACCCGAGTTTATTAGGAGTAAAATAAACTGCAACTTGTCTAATCATTAAAAGTCCTTTACTTGATGTAATTGATTTATAATTAAGAAATATAGTATTTAAAAACATCCATTCTTGATGTTTTCATAAGTTGGAAGGATAATGATCTTTGGTCTAAATAAAAAGAGAATAATCCACTCAGATGAAAAAACAGACTATATTTTATTTTATCTTAAGATGAAAGACGGTCTCCTTCACTCTGCATGGAAAAATGGCTCCTTTAATGTACTTTTTTTAGAAATAAAAAAAGCACCATCATCATCTTAAAGTACTTTAGAATATACTTTGATGTGGAGAAGATAAGCATATGTACAGTTCATAGTTGTTAAGATTTGAACAAATTAAGTTTTTTCATGTTCAAGGATATATCATTAACTTATTATTATCAATAAAGTCCAAGGATCTAAACAAACTCTCATCTTTTCCTCCACATATGCCATGCCATCTCTTAAGGAAACAACTTGGAATCAATCATGAAAGCGCACGATCAGCCAACAAATGCCGACCACACAAGAAGTTAATCTGATTAGTTGGATTAATTTCTTTGCTTAATTTGGCTATAGGCGCAAAATACAACTGAAAAATTAATGCTCTCTAATCAAAAATAGTATAGTAAAATTATTGTTTTCACATGGGTTGAATTTAAATATTGTTCAAATAATTTCTAGTCAACTGCTATCTAT
Organism: Nicotiana tabacum; assembly: GCF_000715075.1. NCBI lineage: Eukaryota > Viridiplantae > Streptophyta > Magnoliopsida > Solanales > Solanaceae > Nicotiana > Nicotiana tabacum. Next base: position 94,904,596 of record NC_134094.1, read on the forward strand.
GATGATTAACACTTTGGTTTGAAATGATAAAGAACTAAGATTAACTATTAAATTAAAGCAAGTGACAATTGATCATGGAGAACTAGAGATTAGCAGTATTGGATTGTTATCAGCGCGAGAAATAAGAGTCGTGACATGATAGGTGCAAAACTGCTATTCTGGATTTGACACTATTAAATTTTACGGTTAATTTTCTATTGATTATAACGAATTCAACAGGTTATTATATTATTATTATTCTAATTCATATTCCTCTCTTTATTAAATCTAAACCGTTCAAATAAGATAATATGAAGTACAGTAAAACTTGAATCTAATAGTAAGAATAGTCTAAAAGAAACTTCTTACGAAAATTTCTCAATCTTAATTCAAACAGTAGATCACAAAACTCTTTCGATTACTTTAAAGAAACACCATAATAATTTAAGACATGCGTTTCAACAAAATTTAATATTATGCACATCTTCTGATTAAACACAATAATGAATAAAATCACAAATAGAGTTAAAGCTCTTCCAATAAATCAAGCAATGAAACAATAATCAATTCCATGGATAATAATCAAGTCATCAACCATGTGAAGCTCTAAGGTAAACTACTTCATAATCACGGAGAAAGTCATCACAAATAAGTTTAAGAACATAAGAAACATAAATCCAACTTTACAATCCAAACTCACGTATTGAATTGGTGAAGAATAATGAAATTTTGTATCTTGAAGCCTCCAACACTCTCTCAATTTTCCGTAGGTCAAAAGTTCCCTCAAAATTATATTTTCGGTGTACTTATACCCTATAAGAAGGGATCCAGCTAAAACTATCCTCTCTGAACCGAAGTAGGAAAAGTTGGACCGAAAATTGTACAGGTGCACCGCTTCATGCACTGCGTTAGTGCACTATATCAGAGGCTTTGTATTTTGTCCGAAACAACAACAGTTGCACAGCCGCAGCGCGCCATGCGGCGCGTTAGTGCAATTTTCCGCGCTACTCAATTTTCTTTAATTTTTAGCATCCAAACTTGGTCCTCGAACCCTAAACACAATCCCAGTTAATTCCTTGGGCTTCTACTCAGATTTCTAAGCTTCATATTATCCGATTTAGCTTGAAAAATATGTCATAGCTCAGAATTACACCCAACACGAAAATCACATAATGAGTATAAAATCTTCACATTTAAGCTCAATCACAACTAAAGTGTAGTAAATAATAGGTACAATATAGCCAAAAACCTATATTTCTAGTCTACCATCAACATTCCACACTTAGACAATTGCTCGTCCTCAAGCAATCAAACTACACTTCAAATAGGGACGACCTTTTTAACTAACTCTCCTAACTCGTCATGCCAAAAATATTTCAAATAGACTAATCTCCCTACTGTAACATCTCAGCCTCAAGACTTGACTCAAAATTTTTAACTAACTCTCCTAACTCGTCATGCCAAAAATATTTAAAATAGACTAATCTCCCTACTGTAACATCTCAGCCTCAAGACTTGACTCAAAATTACCAATCATTATTTCAAAACCTGCTCAATTACTCTAACCTAGAATCCAAAGACATTACCTTTCACTCGCAAGTCATGTGCCTCTCACAACAAACAATAAAGAGTAATCTCTAACTCATAAAAATCAAGAACAAATCGGGACACATAATAGCAAGAATTAACTCACTCTAAGAAATAAAAGTCATGTGCCACACAAGATGTACCATAGGCTTGCCTGTGGTGTAATATGATCCACGTCCAAACCATACTCAATAGTGAATGGAAACGGTCGTTGGAAAAATAGTACCCAAAAAGAGTCGGGGTTGATTTCTACAGGGAGTTACTAGGGGTGTTATGAGTATACACTTGACCAAAGCGAAAGGAATAACTAAATTGCACTTCCACAAAAGGTTTTGAGTTCTAATTCTAATTTTACTCTGGCAATTATACGCTAAGAAAAGAAACGAAGTGAATTAGTATTTTTGGTATTTTTCCAAATAATTTAAAAGCCTAGGGATGTGACCATAACCTAGGTGTTCGCCTAATTAATTAAATACGTTAATACTTGTTTTATTGATTGAGGTATATTATAGCTCACACCTCTACGTTACCTACTAAATACATATCGGTCTAAGAGTGATTTTGTCCAATTTAAATTTCTCAAGTCCAAATGGATATAAAATAAAATAGTTGATATGAGATCAAGTCGAGTTCTCACTATCTCTAGTTTGAACCCTTTAGTTGGGTTAATCAAACCCTCAATTAGCCCAATTCCTGGTTAGCCAAGTTATCCTAGACTAGGTCCCTCTTTCTCAAGGTAGAGACTAAGTCAAAAAGGCATGAATCAATATTTGCAACCATTAATTCTAAAATTGAAGCATAAACTAAGCTAAATAATCAACACTCAATCATAAACAAGCATTAAATTAAATACCCATAAAGTTTACACACTAGGGTTGGGACACAACCATAGTAAGAATCTAGCTACTCATAGTGAGAATTGAAGAAAAAAAAAAAGAAAAAATGCTAATTAAACTCATAATCTAAGAATAAAATGATACAATATAATGAAAACACTAAAATAGTCACAAACTTCCTAAAACGGAAAAATGTAATGGCTACAGTAGCTCAAACTTTGAAAGTTGACCTTAAAATGTGAAACTTCGGGAGGTTTTGCGGTCGCACAAATTCATGTGCGGTCCACAGATTTTTTCAGTTGGCAAGATCTTGAATTTTGCAGTCGCACAATTCTGGATTGCGGTTGCGAAGCATCTTCTGCGGCCGCACAATTCTTGTGTGGTCTGCACTTCAGCAAGGCTTTAAGACTTGGTCTTTTGCACTATCTCTGAACTTTGAATTATTTGTCAGTGCAGACCTTGTTCTGCGGCCACACATTGGCCAAATTGTTGCTGGGCTCTTTCACTTGATCTGCGGCCGCAGATGTAATTCTACGGTCCGCACTTTCTTCTGCGGCAGCAGAAATCCTTCTGCGGACCGTACTTCTTTAGTTATGCGCCATTTCTTGCCTTGTGATTCAAAACACTTATTTTTAGTAGGATTTTATCATGGGAGATCAAACTTCCAATATTCCTGTAATTTGTACACTTTTATTAGTTTCGGGAACATAAATCAATACTTTCGGACTAAAATAAAAGTAAAAAGGTGCTAATATGTCAAAATCCCCACTTATCAACTCTCCCAAACTTAAGTCGTTGCTTGTTCTCAAGCAAATAAATTAGTTCCCACCTCCTAGAGTTAAGTGTCATTTCAGCAGGTGAAAGGTGAGCCAATCACACATCAGTTGGGACCAACAATTATCAATACTACTCATGCATTATCAATAAGGTGACTAGTCAAATATTCATGCACATATAGTTCTAATATGACATTTGAGTTTCAAGAATTGACTTTACTCATCAAGAACTCTTGTTCTATCATGTAGGTCATGGTGGACTCCAAACTCTTCCTCCTCTACTTTCCATTTGCCAAGCTCACTTAAGAAATTAGTACTCAATCTTAAGATTCATGAAAGGTTCACTTATCTCTCACAAGAGAATGTCACAAGTACAACTTTAGGTACCATAGGCTTGCTCCTCATGTAGATCGCCACTAATGTAAGCTCACTCGGTTTAATCAAGTAGGACTTCTTTTACGTTGTAACGAAGGTTTTTGGATTAGGGTAGGATATCATATGGGTAAGTGATTACACCTTTCCTTATGCACTCCACACTTTCATTTATCGGCTCGCAATTGCCAATTCTTAGAGGCATTTTCTTTTTATTTGGGACTAGAGAGACTTAACATCACTCTTTCTTTTTCATTTCATTCTTTTTCTCCCCTTTTGATTGCTCATGCTAGGGATCATTACCTCTTTTTGAATCCATCAACCCTTCCACTTATTCACGTTTTGTATTTTTTATTTTTGTTTTTTTTCTTTTCTTGACTTCTCTTTTCATAGAGATCATTTCTTTTATCTTTTTGTGCCTTGATACCTTTTTCAAATTTCTCATCTCTCCCCCAAACTTATTTTTTAATACACTTATTTCACAAGAGTGTTAAGAAAAGTTCGGGTGCCAAGAGAGGTCACGACAAAACGGGTAAAGGTTTATTATATGGTTATCAAATCAGAAAGGCTAGAGGCTCAAAGGGGATGACTAAGGATAGCGACATTGGTTGGCAATATGAAGCACAAACGGGCCAATGAAAGCCTAAAATGTTACATCACATACTTTAATATTAGGATAAGTCGTAGTAATCCATATGAGCTTGAAGGGATTAAAACCATTCATGAGATTATAGAGAATTTGTCACTATGTTATTATAAGGCCGCGTAAGTTTAGTAACCTTGATACCGTTATATACATTTGATATGATATTTTGAGTGGAATATTTTTGTAAAACAGTTTGAAAAATATGTTTTTATATAATTATTAATATTACTACTTTCAATTATACTCATAATATGAGAAAGTTTATGAGATTTTCTTTATTGTAAAGATATAAATTATTTTCTAACGAGAAAAGAAGGATATCTTTTTATCATTTTAAGAATTAATCGTACGAAAATTTGTACTCTTTATATGAGATTATGAAAATTAGAAGTTGAGAAAATATATATATTTTTACATAGATGTTTAATGAAATAATAGTGTATGTATTGATTTTATATGGTACCACATGATCATGATAGTAGGGTATATATAAAGTGTGTTAAACGTGGATAGTATTTTAAGTAATTTGAGATAATTGATTGATTAATGATTTTTGTAGAATATTAGTTAGTTAATTATAAATTTTGGATAATTCTTGAGCCCCCCAACGTGGCAACTATATAGGATTAACTAAATAACTCATAAATCTAGTTAAATAGGTGGAAAGATCTAAGAATGTGTGCACCAACTTATCTCATTTTGTTGAAGAAAGGTTATTAAGAAACGTTGTACGGCATTTTATGGATTGCTTTTCTTATGGTAAGCATTATAGTAATTCCTTCTCTGAGGATATTGTTTATTGGTTTCACTTTAAACTTTGCCTCGTGTCTTCATTTACGTGTGGAGTCATCCTTAAGCTCAGTGAATAGCAACAATAAAAGTACAGGAACAATCATATATTTCCATCTTTGGAGGAGATATAACGTCAATCTATATTGTACTAGCAGCAATGTGAGTGGTATTTTATGGAAGAACAATATAATATTTCTGAACAATATCATGCGAATGTTTCCCTATTTCGATCCGCCGTTACGTGTTTTCGCAAAAAACGTGTATTAGATGAATTGTCAAGAGAGTCATGTCAGGTATGTTAATACTAATCCTTCTCTCTTTTGGCACGATCCAAGCAACGATACGTAAACGTAATGCTATTCCATAAGTGGTTCTACTCTTAGCAGTTAAGGATGTCTATATTATTCATTCCCGTAAAGTGAATTTCAAGCATGTCCAAGTATGTCTCTAAGTCCCTATTGAGGTATACGATAGAGATATTAATGTTTATAATATAGTGATACACGCATCTTCATGCATATTTATTTACCACCGAGCTACGGCCGGTTGGGCAGTTCCATATTTACCACCGTGCTATGACCGGTTGGGCAGTCATGCATCTTTATTTACCATCGAGTTACGGTCGGTCGGGCAGTTACCACCGGTTGGGCAATTATGTATCATTATTTACCACCGGTTTGGCAGTCATGCATATTCATTTACCACCGAGTTATGGCCGGTTGGGAATTTACCCAACTACCACTGAACTACGACCGGTCGGGCAGTCATGTATTTACCATCGAGTTACGGCCGGTTGGGCAGTTACACATTTACCACCGAGATACGGCCGGTTGGGCAGTTACACATTTACCACCGAGCTACGGCCGGTTGGGCAGTTACACATTTACCACCGAGCTACGGCCGGTCGGGCAGTTATCACTGATCAGTTGGGCAGTCATGCATCATATAATATGGATAATAGTCTCAAAGAGAAGCATTATATATATATATATATATATATATATATATATATATATATATATATATATATATATAAGTATAATAAGTATGCATATACGGTGGCACTTAGGAGATTCATATTGACTCTTATATGTCTTTAAATAAATGTTGACTTATTGTTATGTTTTAGTTTCGCCTTACATACTCGGTATATTATTCGTACTGTGTCTTTTTGTTGGGGACGCTGCATTCATGAATGCCGGTATAGATAATTAGTTTGATGAGCCCTCATAGTAGACGAGGTTAGCATTCAGAGAAGGATCGGTAAGAGTCTACCTCATTTGGAGTGCAACTGAGTCTATGAATCACCATGTCAGGGTTTTGCTACATACTTATGGGTAGGCCGGTACCCTGCTCCCTTTGATATCAAATAATCTTAGAGGCTTTGTATACAGAGGTTTATTTTGTACAGTATGTCAGAGGCCTTAACGACCCATATATATTCATGTCTTAAGAAAGATGGTTCACTGATACAGTGTTTAGCCACTTACATTTGTACATTATGAGTGGTGGCCATGTGGTCCCATGATAGTTACAAAAGGAATGAGTTCAGCTAACCGACCTAAGTATATTCTAGTTTTGGTTGAACGATCATGAGTTACAGAGTGGTTCGCTCGGGCCAGCACGACACTAGGTGCCAACCACGCCTCCCCAGGTTGGGGCGTGATATAAAATCACTTCTCAAACCAAGCAAAACTTAGAATTTTGCCTTGAAACACATCCGGGGCAAGTTCTAGCAATAATTAATCTCACCCCTCACGCAACTTGATTGTAAAAAATGATATAGTCGAGAGCCTACAACAACCATATTCAAGTTTAAACATCATTATGGTCCAATTTAACCACTCGATGATTACTTGTAATAACCCGACCAGTCGTTTTGATAAGTTATACATCGCTCGGTAGTTTGGGGGCATGAACAGCTTTGTATGATATATTATGAATTGTGTGAATAGTAGGTGTTGATTTTCAAGTAATTCGTAATCGTTTTGGAAAAATAAATTTCATCGTTGAAACTTTAAGTTGGAACAATTAACCAAGTTGACTTTTGTGAATTTAAACCTAGAATGGAGTTTTGATTATTCCGTTAGGTCCAGATGGTGATTTTGGACTTAGGCATATGCTCGAATTTTCATTTGGATGATCCTAGAAGGATTCGACACAAATTAACGAAAGTTGGAAATTTGAAGATTTGGAAAATTCATAAGTTTAACCAGAAGTTGACTTTTTGGATATCGAATTCAGATTGTGGTTCTGGGAATTGAAATAGCTTCGTTATGTCATTTGGGGATTGCGTGCAAATATTTAGGTTTATTTCGGGTTGATATGATATGTTTCGGTGCGAGTTTTAGAAGTTGAAAGTTCAAAGTTCATTTAAGTTTGATTTGAGGTGCGATTTGTCGTTTCGATGTTGTTATGTGTGATTTGAGGCCTCGAGTAGGTCCATGTTATGTTATGGGTCTTATTGGTATATTTGGACGGGTCCCGAGGGGCTCGAGTAAGTTTCGGACGTGATTCAGATCATTTTTCTCTCATGCTACATTGCTGAAGGAGTGCTGGTTCTGGTGTTGCGCACATGCAGTTGGTTTTGCGCAGGTGCGCTGATCGCAGAAGCGGTAATGCGGTCACACCCACGAAAAGGGGCGGAGTTTGGAGTCTTCGCAGGTGTAGAATTTAGGGACTTCGGCGCAAAAACGTGTTTGGCTTCGCACCTGCAGTTGCACAGAAGCGGATAGAGATCCACATGTGCGAGGGGTTAGATGGCTAGTCGAGTCCGCAAAAGCAAAGTTTGTGTCGCAGACGCAATGCCGCATAAGCGGCTCTTGTGTTTGCAAAAGCAAAATGACTGGGCAGAAGCTTTAAATCGAGGGTTTGGTCATTTTATTCATATTTGGATCTATAAACCTCGGATTGAGATGGTTCTTGAAGTGATTTTCACCACATGGATTGGGGTAAGTGTTCCATGCTCTAATTTGATTATATTTCGTGATTCTATCTTCATTTTTGGTAAATGGGTTATGAGTTTTAAAGAGATAATTGGTTATTTTAGCCTATAGTTTCATAGAGTGTGTTTCTGAGTTTTGAATATCGATTCGGAGTCGGAATTGGGTAAAAATAGTATGGTTGGACTCGTAATTGACTAGGTTGTCGGAGTTTTGTAATGTTTTTTCGGGTTCCGACGTGTGGGCTCGGGTTTGACTTTTGAATTGATTTTGGGATTTTTATTAAGGATTCAACCTTTATCACTTGGAATTGTTTCCTTAGGCATTAATTGACGTATTTGAGTCGCTTTTGGCTAATTTCGAGTCGTTCAAAGGTCGGTACACGCGGGATGACATTTTTGGAGCATTGCTTGGCTTGCTCGGTATTGGATTTGGCTTGTTCGAGATAAGTAGCACTTCTAAACTTTGTACTGAGGGTATGCAACCCCGAATTACGTGTTATGTGATTGATGTTGAGATGATGTGCATGATAGGTGATGGGCGTGTGGGCGTGCACCGTGTAAATTGTGATTTAGTCGATTCCGTGGAATTTTGTAGCTATCTTATCTGAACATTTTTACTGTACTCTATGTGTAAGGGCACTTGAGTTGTTATCCATGCTAGAAATCATGTTTAGGCTATATACTAGTACCACCGGGACCCACAATAGTCGTTCTTTGTTGATAAGTTATTTCCTTAATTGCAGTTATGTACTCAGTCGCATCCATCATTACATATTGTATCTCAATCTCTATTATTGTATATTGTCACATCTCATATCATTGATTGGGCTTACTAGCATGAGTGTTCTGAACCAGAGAGACTCGAGAGATTGATGACTGAGTGAGGCCAAGTGCCTGTTGTGAGTGATATTTATGGGATCGGGTTGCACATTCATGCTAGGATTTGGCATATTATAGCACTTGGGCTGGATCGTCCCCTCCGGAGTTTGCACACCCACAGTGGGCGCAATTACTAGCAATCATTTACATTTGAGCTGGATCTGCACTGGTTCATTTGCATTGGGCTGGATCTGCCCTGGTTTATTTGCATTTTGGTTCATTTGCATTGAGCTGGGTCTGCCTTGGTTTATTTGCATGTGGGCTGGATCTACCTTGTACAATACTTAGTGACTGAGTGTGCTGAGTATTAAGCATGATCAGTGAGAATACAAGACAATGAGATTGAGTACTCTGAGAGTGTGAGTACATGAGTTTATCATTGAGATGCATTGTATTTCACATTCGTACTTGAGATATAGACTTAGAGATGCATTTCCTTATGCTACCCGATTTTGGTGACATTCATGATTTCACCTATATATTGACATGTGGGCATAAAGATGTATTTTCCTCGTGCTATCTGAAAAATAAAACATCTTGTTTATTGTTGAACGTTTTTTGGGGAAAATCACTGTTTTCAAACTTATTTATATATTTTTGAGGCTTTCGGCGAAAGGTCTGGGATCTACTGTTATACTTGAAAAGCATGCTTATTTTCCTTAACTGTGAACTGGCTAAATTATTTCTTGTACTATATTTATCATATTGTTATGAACTATTGCTGGTTATTGGAGTTGGACCCTGACCTTTGTCCCAGCTCGTCACTACTTTTAATATAAGATTAGGTTTGTTACTTATTGAATACATTGGGTCGGTTGTACTCGTACTACACTTCTACACCTTGTGTACAGATGTTGGATGCTGATGATGTTGCGTACGGAGGGAGCTGGATCTGAAGATGTACCTGCATTCCAGTCATAGCTGCCTCTTGATCTTGGTAGCTTTAGTATTTCAGATATGTTCATGTATATTTCAAGCATATGGTGTATTTTATTTCAAATTTGCTTTGTAAACTCTATATCTTAGTAGCTCATGATTTGTACTACCAGTCCTTGGAAAGTTGTATAAATTCATTTATCTCATCTTTGACTTACATCAGTGTTATTATATTATGTTATTTTGTTAATTCGCTTACCTAGCGGGTTAGGTTAGGTGCCATCACGACGGTTTGTATTTTGGGTCGTGACAAGTTGGTATCAGAGCTTTAGGTTCATGGGTTCTACAAGTCATGAGCAACTGTCTAGTAGAGTCTTGTGCATCTATATGATGACGTCCATACCTATCTTCGAGAGGCTACAAGGCATTTAGGATTAAAATCCCATCTTTCTTTCCTTATCGTGCGGTATTGATTCATCTTGAAGCGTAACTTTTTGAGTTTCCTTCCACACATTCATAGATGCATATGAGCGCTCGGTATCAGTTGTGCATCGACGACTTGTGGATCCCATGGATGAGGTACGGGATGTGTTTTTTGTGTGTTGGTGATGGGTCAGTATGGAGGACTTGATGCCAGGTTTTGAGCATAGCTTGAGCACGGGGATTTCGTTTGTGTGAGTACGTTCTTTTGGACTTATATGTATGGTAGCGTCCCTATGAGAAAAATTTGTGACTTGATGAGTGGATGGATGGCCATATGATGAGTATGATAGGACTGTGGGATGTGTTCAGATGGTTTGAATGTGACGGGAAGAGTTTGATTGGGATGTGAAAAGGACTATTGGGTGATTGATTGCTGTCTTGATGTGACGTATAGTCTCGAGGTATGAGTTTGTTTAAAGATTTTTCACGTGGTATAATTGTGGAATGGAGTAGATTTTCATTTATTGTTGTGAGTTCAGACTCAAGATTAAGTGATGGCGTAGTAATCGTGGCTGCAAAAGGGTATTGCATGATACCAATTTGAGGTTAAACAAGTGGGTTACATATTGCAGAGTAATCTACGGTGGTGTGATCCTTATAATATTGTGTGGAGAGTATCTTTTCTACCAGCGAGGTATATATGTTGAGATTTGAAGTTGAATTTGGTTGAGAAAGTTGACCTGATCGTCATATAGATGTATGCGAGCTTAGTAGATGATTTGAGATACAATATGGTTTATGTTATGTGAGCTTATGAAGGATTTAGTTGAATCTCCCTGCGGTATTATGGCAGTAATAGAGTATGGGTATGATGAGTTATTAGATGTTCTATTCTATGGTATTGAGCTAAGTCAGGGAGTCTGTTATCGACGATTTGATTGCATGATTACATGTTGTATTGGTTTTGGTCTGAGGCATACTTGTGGATTGGTTATGACTTGAAGAGGATGAGATCGAGGATGACTCGAGTAAAGGAATTTTTGGATACGGGTTATGTTACACTTTATGAGTATATGGGAATCATGGGATGATTGAGTTGTTATTCGTGAAAGATGCAGTGCGCGTGAACTAGGATATTGCTCGATTGCTTAAATGTGTGGATTGCTACTTTGGGTGTTATATTGCTAGTGGGCACAAGTCGTTTGACCCGTTTGGGTGACGCAATTGAGATGGGAGCAGGATGGATGACTCTCGAGAAAGATCTAATGGATTTAGGATTTATATGTAGCAATTGTGAGTTTTTCCGGATTAACATATGACTAGGATCTGAGATTTATATTGGATGGTTTCGAGACTCACGGTATTTCTATGTCATTATGGATTTTATATTTTGATTTCAGTAAGGTGAAGGAAAACGACTTTAGATTCACGGAAGGTCTCTTCAAAATAGGATCTCGGTTATGGTACTTTTGGGGTACTTAAGAGGGAATACAGTGACTTATGGGCCTTAGGGTGGTGCATTTTTATTTTAGGATCTCGCGGGGTGAGTTTTGGTTAATGATCGTGGTGTTCTAGCAATAAGAGGTGTCACCTTCAAGGTAATTCAGAAGGAACTCAGAGAAATAGTTCAACTTAGTAGTAGGTTGGATCAACAATGTAATAGATATGATCGGTTCTTTGGGTACATATGATGTGGTGAGTCTCTACAGGTGCTCGACTGCATTTCTCTTGGATTTGATGACCTGCACGACTTGGTTGATTTAGATAGATTCAGTTCTGATGCCTTTATTGTGTGCTAATGGGTTTCAAAATGCTCTCGAGGATTTCTACCATGGTTAGAGGTGTACATTTCCTACCGGCATGAGGAAACATGTTGCGTATTGTGATTTTCTCCTGGATGAGATCAAATGGAAGGTCCCTGACCAATTGAGTATGCAGTTTGCTTGCGACTCAGAGTTCATTATGAGGTTCTCATACCAGTTTCTACGATGGCATGATAGATGTGGTGTGTTAAGTGGGATTGAGATTTCATGTGCAAGGTCACAGTCTGTATTTGGAAGGGAAGGTCATGAATTTTGGACAGCATGGATAGTTTTAGATATTTAGATGAATGTTTTAACTACTTGCTAATTACTGAGAAGCATGTGCATTTTATAAGGTGTACTGTGTTCAGACTTACGGATGCTTCATTGGTATTGCGGTACTCGCCTGGTTGATTAACAACTGATATTCAGATTTTGCTATGTGGCACGGAAGAATTATAGAAGTATTCCTCCTGGGATGATTGTGTATGAGAGATGTGTTAGACATTCAGGCGGTCGGGTTTGGATCAGATACGACGATTCATGTGTTTTATGGACGTGGAGATCAGGAGTTCTCAACAACAGATTGTTTTGTGGATGTGGAATGTAAAGATGGGGCCAAAGCTAGTCAGATGATAGTATGTGTTATGGATCAACAATTGTGGACTTTCGGAGGGTTATGTATCTATTTGTAGGTGACCAGAGTGGATTTGGGGTCCATTAGCAGGCCCAATGAGGATGTGTATTCTACATTGAGCCAGATTGGTTGACTCTGTACTGTTATTGTCGAGGGATATGCCATTCGGTAGATTTGAACTTATTCATGTTCTGATATGATCTATGTGTTACTCCTCTATGCTACGAGGGGTTGTGATTTGTTTGTTATAAGCACACATGGTGCGGTTCTGTTTGGGTCTTGTAGCGGGATTTGAGCGAGATGGTTATTGGGGTGTCGAAAGGTTGATTGTGCCTTGGTTATGTTCTCTCTGGACTGTGGTATATCGTGCTATTTGCTTCTCCGTGGTTATGGTCATACACTTTGTGTATTTGAGGTCGAATTACGTGTAGTTGTTGATTTTGGCATGGTGGCTTGAGGTATTTTATATGGACCCGTATTTGGATGCGGGCATGCATTGCAACTGGGTTATGTCGGGATATGATTCTTTTGTTAGATTCGCGTGTCTTGATTCTACTATGTAAGATGGGTTTGTAGCATTGCGATTGTGGTGGTACTTGTATAACTTGCGGGATGGTTCTCTCGTTTGAATCATTTTCCATGATTAGGTACATTTGGGTTTTTCTTATTGGTGCGCGAATTGTGTGGGTTGTGTTTTTAGGTTGTATTGTTGTGGCATGTCACTAGAGTGATTGTGTGATGAGATGAGGTCATCGGACCTTGAACGGGTGCTATCGGATTTTTTTGCGGTATATTTGGAAGGATAATGTCGTTGATGGTCTTAGAAATTGGTTATAGTGCTCGTTAAAGGAGAGGGAGCTCCATGACTTGTTGATCTGATAAGTGGTTATGTGTTTCTGCGTGCTTCTTTCATCATTGGCAGTGTACAATGGTTTTAGAATAAGGTTTTGTTTGATATGAGGTTTGTTACCGGTATCGGGTTTGCTTCGAGCAGTTATTGTGGTAAACACTTATTGCTATGAGTATTTGAGTTATATGGTATATCATGTGATCACATCTTGGTCTATGGTTATGGATTGATACAACTTTTTCAGACTTATACAGTGTGTGCATTCGAGATTCGGGTCTTATAGGGAATTCTGGATGTTGGAAATTGGGTTCCAAGGTTTATGGGCTAAGGTTGGAATAAAGATCTTCAGTTTGGTGGTGTCGTTAGGCTTATAGGAATTATGGTGACATGGGATCACCCCCAGGTATGTTCATGGTAAGGTTACACGGCGATTTGATGGGTTTGGGACGACTCTTGGCACGTTCGAGGATGACCGTATGTTTAAGTGGTGGAGGATGTAACGACTCGTCCAGGCGTTTTGAGCATTTACGTGCGCTCGGTAGTTTGGGGGAACGAGTAGATCCGTATAATGTATTATGACTTGTGTGAATCATCGGTTTTGGTTTTCAGGTTATTCGGAATCGATTTGGAAGAAAGAATTTCATCATTGAAACTTTAAGTTGGAAGAGATGACCAAGTTTGACTTTTGTGAATTTGACCCCGAAATGGAGTTTTGATGGTTTCGTTAGGTCCGGATGGTGATTTTGGATTCGGGCGTATGCCCGAATTTACATTTGGATGTTCTAGAAAGATCCGGCACTAATTGGCGAAAGTTGGAAATTCGAAGGTTTGGAAAGTTCATAAGTTTGACTCAAAGTTCACTTTGTTTATATCGGATTCATATTGTGGTTCCGGGAATTGGAATAGCTTCGTTATGTCATCTGGGGCTTGTGTGCAAAAAATGGGTTTATTTTGGGTTGATTTGATATGTTTCGGCACGAGTTTTGGAAGTTGAATGTTCAAAGTTCATTCAAGTTTGATTTGAGGTGAGATTCATCATTTCAATGTTGTTATGTGTGATTTGAGGCCTCAAGTAGGTCTGTGTTATGTTATGGGTATTATTGGTATATTTGGATGGGTCTCAAGGGGCTCGAGTTAGTTTCGGACATGGTTTAGATAAATTTTGTCTTCTGCTATATTGCTGAAGGAGTGTTGGTTATGGTGTTGCGTGCCTACGGTTGGTTTTGCGCTAGTGCAGTGTTTACAAAAGCGGTAATGTTGTCGCACCCACGAAAAGGGGCAGAGTTTGGAGTATTCACAGGTGCAAAAATTAAGGTACATCTGCGGCCCCGCAGAAGCGATGAACTTGGGTGCAGAAGCGAGCTGTAGCGCAAAAATGTGTTTCCCTTCGCACCTGCGGTTGTGCAGAAGCGGATGAAGATCCACAGGTGTGAGGGGTCAGCTGGCTAGCGGAGTACACAAAAGAGGTGTTTGTGTCGCAGAAACGACGCTGCTGAAGCGGTTCATGTGTTCGCAAAAGCGAAAACAGCTGGGCATAAGCTTTAAATTGAGGGTTTGGTCACTTTATTCGTATTTGGAGCTATAGACCTAGGATTGAGACGATTCTTGAAGAGATTTTCACCACATGGATTGGGGTAAGTGTTTTACACTCGGTTTTGATTATATTTCGTGATTCTATCTTCATTTTTAGGAATTTGGTTATGAGTTTTAAAGAGAAAATTGGGGATTTTAGCCTAGAGTTTCATAGAGTGAGTTTTTGAGTTTTGAACATCGATTCGGAGTCGGAATTGGGTGAAACTAGTATGGTTGGACTTTTAATTGACTGCGTTGTCGGATTTTTGAAATTGTTTGTCTGGTTCTGAGCTGCGGGCCCGGGTTTGAATTTTGAGTTGATTTTGGGATTTTAATAAGGATTCGACCTTTATCATTTGGAATTGTTTCCTTAGGCATTAATTGTTGTGTTTGAATTGCTTTTGGCTAGTT
Source organism: Nicotiana tabacum (assembly GCF_000715075.1). NCBI lineage: Eukaryota > Viridiplantae > Streptophyta > Magnoliopsida > Solanales > Solanaceae > Nicotiana > Nicotiana tabacum. The sequence goes on from NC_134094.1 coordinate 94,919,978, forward strand.
TCGAGCAATTCAGAGGTCGGTACGCACGAATGGCATTTTTGGAGAATTGCTTGGCTTGCTCGGTGTTGGATTTGGCTTGTTCGAGGTAAGTAACACTTCTAAACATGGTGCTGAGGGTATGAAACCCTAAATTACGTGTTATTTGATTGATGTTGAGGTGACGTGCATGCTCGGTGACAGACGTGTGGGCGTGCACCGTATAAATTATGATTTAGTCGATTCCGTGGAATTGTGTAGCTATCTTATCAAAACATTTTTGTTGTACTCTATGTGTTAGGGAAGTTGAGTTGTGATTCATGCTAGAAATCATGTTTAGGCTATATACTGGTACCACTGGGACCCACAATGATCGTTCTTTAATGATAAGTTATTTGCTTAATTGCAATTATGTACTCAGTCACATTCATCATTACATATCGTATCTCAGTCTCTGTTATTTTATATTGTCACATCTCATATCATTGATTGGGCTGCTTAGCATGAGTGTTGTGAGCCCGAAAGACTGGAGAGATTGATGACTGAGTGCTGCTTAGGATCGAGATGCATGTTGCACCATGCTTTAAATATTCATGCTAGGATTTGGCTTAATATAGCGCTTGAGCTGGATCGGCTCCTTCGGAGTCTGCACACCCACAGTGGCCACAATTACTAGCAATCATTTACATTTGGGCTGGATCTGCCCTGGTTTATTTGAATTTTGGTTCATTTACATTGGGCTGGATCAACCATGTTTTTATTTTTTTGCATTTTGGGCTAAATTTGCCTTGGTTTATTTGCATGTGTGCTGGATCTGCCCTGTACAATACTGAGTGACTGAGTGTGCTGAGTATTGAGAATGATGAGTGAGAATACAAGACAGTGAGATTGAGTACTCTGAGAGTGTCAGTACATGAGTTCATCATTGAGATGCATTGGATTTGACATGCGTACTTGAGATATAGACTTAGAGATGCATTTCCTCATGCTACCCGGTTTTCCTCGTGCTATCTGAAAAATGAAACATCATGTTTATTGTTGAAAGGTTTTTGGGAAAATCATAGTTTTCAAACTTATTCATATATGTTTGAGGTTTTCGGAGAAAGGTCTGGGATCTACTATTATACTTGAAAAGCATGCCTATTTTTCGTAACTGTGAACAAGCTGAATTATTTTCTATACTATCTTTATTCATATTTGGATTGCGGGATATTTAGATGGTTTGAATCTGACAGGAAGAGTTTTCTTGGGATGTGAAAAGGACTATTGGGTGCTTGATTGTTGTCTTGATGTGACGTATAGTCTCGAGGTATGCGTTTGTTAAAAGATTTTTCATGTTGTTTAATTGTGGAACGAAGTAGTTTTTCATGTCTTAATGTGAGTTCAGACTCAAGATTAAGTGATGGCGTAGTAATCGTGGCTGCGAAAGGGTATAACAAGATGCCAATTTGAGGCTAAGTAGATGGGTTATCTCTTGCGGAGTAATCTACAGAGGTGTGATCCTTATAATGTTGTGTGGATAGTTTCTTTTCTACCAGCATGGTATATGTGTTGAGATTTGAAGTTGAGTTTGGTTGAGAAAGTTGACCAGACCGTCATAGAAGTATGCGAGTTTAGTAGATGATTTGAGGTACTATATGGTTTGCGTTATGTGAGCTTATGAAGTATTTAGTTGAATCTCCCTGCGATATTATGGCAGTAATAGAGTATGGGTATGGTGAGTTATTAGATGTTCTATTCTATGGCATTAAGCTAAGTCAGGGAGTCTGCTATCGACGATTTGATTGCATGGTTACGTGTTGTATTAGTGTTGGTCTGAGGCATACTTGTGGATTGGTTATGACTTGCATAGGATGAGATCGAGGATGACTCGAGTAAAGAAATTTCTAGATACGGGTTATGTTACACTTTATGAGTATATGGGAATCATGGGATGATTGAGTTGTTATTCGTGAAGGATGCAGTGCGCGTGAAGTAGGAAATTGCTCAGTTACTTTAAGGTGTGGATTGTTTCTTTGGGTGTTGTTGTGCTAATGGGGCACAAGTCGTTTGGCCCGTTTGGGCGACGCAATTGAGATTGGAGCAGAATTGATGACTCTTGAGAAGGATCTAATGGATTCAGGATTTATATGTAGCAATTGTGAGTTTTTCCAGATTAACATATGGATAGGATATGAGATTTACATTGGATGGTGTCGAGACTTACAGTATTTCTTTGTCATTATGGATTTTTCATTTTGGTATCTGGAAGGTGAAGGAAAACGACATTAGATTCACAGAAGGTCTCTTCAAAATGGGTATCTCGGTTGTGGTACTTTTAGGGTACTTAAGAGGGAATACAACTTATTTTTTTTTCTACTAGGTTATTCCCCGAGTAGCTGCTATAAATATATAATAAGCCCCAAACATGGGCAAAGTTACACCATATTCAAGTAAAAGAAAAACAATGAAACAATGAAAGCCAATGGCTATTGCTACCAAATACAATGTAGAAGCAACATAATGATAGATGAAAATTACTAAGCTACAAATTTGAAACATCCAATTGTTGCCGACGATAATGAAACTCACACACCAGTTGCAAACAATTCCTTGTAGCACCTACAAAGCTCTCACCAGGCGCCATTTGTTGCAATCTAAAGGAGTAGGTATGTATAAGTCCACAAGATATAGAGCAAAGAAGTTCAGACATCTTCACTTTGGGGCTATAGAATTTAAGCAGTAGTGTTGACACTGCACATAAATCATTTGATACTTCCTGGCCAGAATGTGTAGTATTGATTGAGACTACGACTGTAAAATCACAGCTCCAGACAGTTGTTCTACTGGACCAAGTTCTCCTGTGCAACAATAGATCACAGGTGAGTTTGATGTCGTGGAAGCCACACTGGAGCACTGGAGCAGGTGAAACAAATAGCATTTGCTCAATCTGTGAAATGACAACGCAAGCAGTCCTAGAAAATATAAGGATCAAATTCGCACCAGCAGTAGTTGATATGCACAAAACAGTTCAGTTGTTCAAATTTTGGTGCTGCAGAAACCAACAAGTACTGGGGTTTGTCAGTGCTGTAATTCCCAACTCCCATCAATAAATTCCTTTGAATTGATACTGGATCAACTGAACTGAATCTTCCATCTTTGAAAAGTCCATTATTTTAACGAATTTGAATAAGAGTAGAAGCAGGCACCATGTATTGCAATCTGAATGAATAGGTCTGTGTAAATCCATAGCAGGGACAACAAAACCGTTTGGATATGTTCAGTGCATGGTGGAAGAAGTTAAACTGTAGAATATTTGTTGAAATGGAACACTGATATATGATATTATTGTGCATGAATTCTCCATGTAGTTGTAAAAATCAACCAAACAACTAATTTCGAACCAATCTCTAGTTGCCTGAATAAGTACAACAGTTGCTTCCAATGTGTTGATAAACCATACCCATAATGAGCATTAAAAGAAAAATGCTAATACCACTAGAAAATGGCACATCTCCATATTGTCAGTAAATAGTCCTACGCTGTTCAATGCACGTAATGAGAGTAATTCCATACTTTCGGTGAATGTATGAGAGTAATTCCATACTTCAAATGAAGATAAATGCCTCATTAATATGAGCGTATCTCTGGAATAAATTCCACTGGGAATTGATACGTGAACAAGTAAACACTGAACAATAAGAAATTGGATGTCTTCATATTTGGCATGTTGGACTGGAGCTGTAAAATGTATTTGTATAAGATCTGTCCATGCCATTGCATCTGTTTGCTGAACCTGTCTTAGGAACCTGCAAAATGTAGCAAACATGTTAGGAAGGGAGTTTGTGCTCCCAGGTTCTTGTGTGGTTTGGGAGCATTGTAGAAGCTTGGTTTGTAAGTGAGGTAAGAGGGCTTTGACTACTGCTAGGTTTGTATATTGTTGTTGTATGTCGTTAAACTACATCCAGAATGAGAATGAAGTCATGCTAATACCACTGGAAAATAATGAGATAACACATAACCATGCCATACCATCCTAAGAATAGCAGTAAAATCAAATCTGTGTGAGTGTAGGCTGCTTATTATATTGATGGTCATAATATGGATGTAAGCTCTGTAGCAATGAAGAAGTAGTAGCTCCAATACATAGTTATTGGTTTGCTCAAAGGCGGCTATGTCCAACCAATCTGCTACACCCAATCAGCTACACCCTACAAAGAATTGCCTGTGGTATTGCATATGCAAAGGCAACTAACAATGCTAATAACAATGTGAGTAAGACAAGAGTGTAAGATCAAGTTGTTGGTCATTGGTTGCAGCAGTTGTATGCTTATGATGACATGTTGTTGAAGAATCTAGAGTTGTGAGAAACTGGTGGGTGACTGTTTTAGGAATGTTGATTGTATGTTGCATTTGGTGGTGTTGAAGTGAAGAGAGTTGTGGTTGCCTTGCCTGGTTGGCTTAAAATTCTTGTCTTGCCTGCTAGGAATGAAGAAATATGAGTCAACGAGAGGCAAAGCATTATATGTTTTGATCATCAATCAGGTTCTCTTCTCTTTGCAATCCTAATCCGAAGGTTGGAAATTTGTGATTTGTCTATGTTAATCAGTTTTTTTGCTACAATTGGTAATTCATGAAACGACTGAAATGTGAGTGTACCTACAAAAGTGAAAGCTAGGTTAGCAAAAAAATCCGCAACAGTGTTCCCTTCCCTTAGTACATGCTGAAAGAGAACATTGTAGTTGTTCTTTATCTTCTTGAGTTTCCTCACTTGAACACTTATACACCATGGAGTTGCCCATTCCCCATCAATAATCTTCCTCATTACCAAGGAATCAGTGGATGTAATTTCCTTTCAACACAGCATTCTTACCCCTCACAAATAGCCTTTGCTTCTGCCACTATATTGGCTGCCTCTCATATTTCACTTGCTTTAGCAAAAACCAAATCACCCACATGATTTTATACACAAAAGACATAAGAGCTTGGTCTAAGATTACCTCTTGATGCACTATTTGTGTTGCACTTGAACCATCTTTCATAAGGAAGCTGCCATGTCACTTTATTAGTCACAACGAATGGCTCGTAACCCTAAAAGAACCATATTGCACCTTCATATTTTATTGTATTTCTCCTCTTTCAAAGTTCCCATGTGATCACCGCTAGAACTGCTTAAAATAATGGCTTTAGTTTAGGACAACATTGTGCATTCCACCATGCTCTTATTACTTGATGAACCTGTATCAGATTTACTACCAACCCTGCTTCCTGAAGGAAAGTCTTCCACACCTTGTTTGTAGTTTCACTCTTTAAGAACAAATACTGGAATAAGTCTTCTTATGGTTGTGAACAGCACCGGCACTTGGACACTATCATGTACCCACCTCTCCTCCATAAGTCATATGTGGGAATCTTCCCTTTCCACAATATCCATGGAAAGAAAGAGATTCTAAATGGTAAACCTTGAGTCCACATCTTAATGTAATCAGTATTAGTAGGTCTCTATTGCTCAGAATTTTCCAAGCACTACTAACAGAAAAATTTCCTGAAGGTGTAGGCATCCATCTAGGAAAATCCCAGCGATCGTCACTAGTGTCAAATAGAACTTCTTGTCTGATATGGTGAGCAATGTCTATAGGAAATGACTGATCCAGGATTTTCTCATCTCAGGCATCATCCACTCTCAAGTCAACTACTTCTTGTATATCTTCATTGATTGGGTAGTCTCTTGGAACAACATGGTACAAATCTCCCATTCCAGTCCAATTCTCATGCCAAATATTAGTTGATCCCCTTTTAATTTTTCATAATATTGCATGCTCCACCTCTTCCCTGGCCTCTAACATTTTTCACCATACATGAGATCCCCCTCAAAATTTGATCACTGTTGGCAGCTCCTTTTTATAGTATTTGTTACACATGAAATTAGACCATAAGGACTTCTATGTCCTAAATTTCTGCCACAATTTGGAAAATAAAGCTCTAGAGACATCGTACAGAGATCTAAAACCTACCCCCCTTCTTCCTTTGGTAGGCAAAGATTTTGCCATTTTGTCCAATGTCTACTTCTACCTTCATCCTTGTTACTCTAGAAGAATCTAGAAAAGGTTTTATGAAGGTGTTCAAGCACATTGTTAGGTGGATCAAGGATAGAAAGTATGTGTGTAGGCATGATTTGTAGGAGACTAGTGATTAATGTGATTAATGTAGCTTTCCCCCCGTAGGATAGTAGCTTCCCTTTCCAATAATGCATCTTTGCCTTCACATTTTTAATCAAGCCATTGTAATAATCCGTACTTATTTTGTAGAATATTGGACTTCCAAGATAAGTGAATGGAAACTCACGCCTTGAGAATCCAGTAATAGAACATATAAAGCTGAACAGTCTTGCAGACATAGTAGAGTGCATATAAAAGGAACTCTTTGTCTTGTTGATCATTTGGCAAGAAGTGTGCTCATACTTGTACAAGACTTATATAATCTTCTTTAAAGAGTATGAATCAGTTGAAGCAAAGATTATAGTGTCATTTACGTAGGCTAAATGATACAATGGATCAATCCACTTGGGCATGCCAAAGCCCTAGAATCTCTGATCTTCAAATAGCTTATTCAAAGACCTATACAGTACCTCTGCAGAGAGTATGAACAGGGATGGGGAGAGAGGATCCCCTCGTTTGACACTTCTTGTTGAGTGAAAGAAACCTGAAGCTTGACCATTAATCAGAACAGAATACCAGTTGTTGGATAGTAGATTCCACACCATGTTGATGAAGAATTCTACAAATCCCATTTTCCTCAAAACATGCATTAAATACTTCCAAGAGACCCTATATATTCCTTTGCCATGTGATGTTTGATAACTACATTGGCAGGTTTTCCCCTTAACCTTATGTCAGTAACAAACTCCTGAGTTAATAAGATGTTTTCAAATATACTACTTCCCTTGACAAATCCTGACTGGTTGGAAGAGATCATAGAAGGTAGTATCTTTTTCAGCCTATCATGAACAACTCTAGATATCACTTTATTTATAAAATTACTTAAGTTTATAGGTGTGAGATCAGTGAATGTTTGAATCTGGGCTTTTTTTGGAAGCAAGACAAGGACTGTGTGCGTTATAGACTTAGGCAAAGGACTTCCTCCATAAAACAGTTTCAGATTTTCATCTATATCTTCTCCTATTATATCCCAACATTCTTGAAAGAAAATGCCTGCGAAACCATCTGGATCACCTGCACTCTCAGTATTCAATGCAAATACTGCTGCTTTTACCTCCTTGATTGTAGAAATTCTACAAAGCTCTAAGTTCTGATCACTAGACACCATTGTAGGTACATTGTTTAGGAGCTTAGATCATGTAGGGTCATCTTCTTATGAAAACTAATTCAGGTAAAATTCTACTACTGCATCAGCCAACTGATCTTGTGACTCAATCCAAGCACCATCATGATTCTGTATTCTCTTAAGTTGGAGCTTTTGCCTTTTACCATTGACATGGTTGTGGAAAAATCTAGTATTTCTATCTCCTTATGCAAACCAGGACATTCCTGCTTTTTGTTTCAAATACTGCTCTTCTATGCTCAGATATCTCTTTAACTCAGATTGTGCTTTCTGAAGTACAATTCTATTTTCTACTGTTGGTTCTTCTTCAAATAACATTTCCTTTACTCTGACCACATCTTCTCTTAAAGCTAGTTGTTTAGAGATGTCCCCATAAGTGAGCTTACTCTATTTTGAAAGTGCAATCTTAACTCTTTTTATTTTCTGTTTGAACATCAAGAAAGGGTCACCTGTGAAATCAGCCAGCTAATTTTGTCTAACTACCTCCATAAAAGAGGCATGTTTTGCTAGAAATTCAGAAATTCAGAAATTTGAAGGTTTGGCAATTCGAGTGGTCTGCTTACCACTACTCATCAGTAGTGGTGCATGGTCAGAACCTGTTCTGATGTGGTGCTCCACTTATGTACTAGGGAATAAAGTCTGGAATGGCACATTGACAAAAATTCTCTCTAACCTTTTGAATATGTGTTCTGAGTTTGCTCTCCCGTTCCACCATGTGAATGGACTTCCTTTGTACCCCATTTCAAATAGCCCATAAGAGTTTACATAGAAGGCAAAATCTCTATATTCTTGAGGGTAAACTGGTAGTCCACCAATCTTCTCTTCTTCATTAAAACTCACATTGACGTCCCCTCCAACCGCCCAAGGTAATTCCATGTCTCTAGTAAGGTAGTATAATTATCCCACAATTCTAATCTTTCCAGAATGATGTGCTTCTCAATATCTTGATGATAAACCATGCTAGTAAGTTATTGGTCAGTGTCAATCACCACATCCCACCGGACCACAACATCAAGAAATAGCCATATCTTGCCATTGATATTAGATATTGTTGCTTCCATGCCTAGCCTCCTCCTATAGTTCTAAATAAACCTCTGCTTGTGGAAAGGCTCCATGAGTTCTATAATGAAAAAACTATGTTCCTTTTGCATGTTGATAACTCTCTGAAAGGCCTGCTGAGTTTTAGACCTTATGTTCCATATGAGTGTCTTAATTGTCATCTAGTGGTGGAGGCTACCCTCTTGGGAAGTATTAAAGTAGGAAGTTATTGTTCCTTGTGATGAGTTTGCTTCCTTCCTTTCTTACCATGTTTAGCTACAGTCCTATGTGATAAATCTCCTTCCCTTGCCACATACATGAAATTCCCAGCTGTAGATTCATCAGCACCTTCATCTTTTAGTTGTTCATTAGTGCCCAAGGCTTTATGAATTTTCAAAGGCAGTTCCTTGTGTGCAATAATGTCATGTATAATTTGAGCAGGAGATTGCAGTGGTATATTGATTTGAATCTCCATTGGAGATCCAGTGGCTGATGCAATTGCCATAGGCAGTGTATCAATTGTTGCTGACTCCCTAGGAATTATGGATGACCCTACCTGCTCATACACAATTGTTGGATCCTTCCCATCTACATTTTGAGAGGATGACCTAAGTATCTGGTGATATATCTCTGCATCAGCATTACTGAACTTCTCCCTGTCTGGTAATATTACCATTGTACCTTCAATGTTGGTTACTAGTTCCCCAGTTTTGTTGGTGTCCAAAGCCTTCCAGGGTACCTCTGTATTAACTTATGCTAGCATTGAATTAACTCTTTGATCATCAAGTCTTAGTCTTGTATCTTCCTCTGAACTTACTTCACCTCTCCTAGTTGAATAGAGCCTGTAGTTTTTCCATTTTAATTAGGTGAGTCCACAAATGTCTGAGATGGTATTTCCTGACATGAGTGGTTGAGGGTCACATTAAGTGTTTCCTTATGCATTACAAAGCTCCTTTGAACCCAGTCAATGGTATTTTCTTTTGTCCCTGAAGCATTTTGCCCAGTATCAATGGAGATAGAGTTTATGGTCAGCTCTACAGCTTTAGGATTGGAATTTGATTTTTCAGCCATTCTTAGATATTGGTTATCTAGATATTCCAAAATTTGATGCTTCTGATGTTGTTCTTTGAGCTTGTCCCTGCCTTTACTATCAGATTCATAAGTCACATTATTGACAATTCCAGCATCCCTATTTTTCTGTGTGCTTGCCTGATTTGCAGTAGTGGATGGTTGGTTTACCATGCTGGTGTTACCACCTACCTGAGCAGACTCATGAACTACCTGAGGAACTGTTATTCCAGTAAAGTGACCCGTCTCATTAGGTGGTTCCTGTGCACTAATCTATCCTCCATTACAAGCATCAGCACTATCAGCAGTATTATGAATGGCCTCTTGTACACTCTCCAGTGGCTCTGGTAGAGCACATTGTGATTTGCTCATTATACCTGAGGGCTGGGAGGGTATGGATAACTGTGTCTCAAGTGCTTGTTGTTGTGGCTGTGTTTGTTTCTTTTGCTTATTTTTCTGGTTTATTCCCTTGAAATTCTTTTGTTTTTGAGATTGCCATTGATCGTTGGAATAGTTATCCTTTTTTGGTTTTTGCGCAGTTACTTTTATGATTTATTCTTCCTTGTTGCTCCTCAATTTTGCATTGTTCCTCAATTTTTTGGTCGCAAGTCTAATTATTTTGCTAACCCTGTACCATTTGCTCCTGTGGTGTTGCAGTTGCTCCCTCTAGCTTGTTTGTAAGGTGATTGTTAGCAGTGTGAGCAGTTGCTGCTGCTTTCTTCTTCTCTTGTTATTCCCTTTTTCTGATAGTGCAGTTGTACTCTTCATGACCCAAGTGCCTGCAGTGTAAGCAGTAATATAGTAGATCTTTATATACTACTTCCAGTCACTGGTTATCCTTATTCATATTCTGATCTTTATCACATCCTAGCCAAACATGATGAGGCGTGTCCTTAGTCAAATCCACTTGCATCTTGACTTTTGCAACACTTCCCCTATAGTAGAAATTCCATGGAAGTTCTGGAATGACTACCCAAACAGGGATAATAGGATTGTCCTCATTTGGATTGAAATTGGGTGTCCAAGCTTGCAATTCCATTCTTTGACCTTGGATGAACATGAATGATTTTGTCCAAACAGTAATGTGATGATACTCATTGTCTAAGTCAATGTAGATTGTTCTTGCATTGAAATGAGTAATTTAACCTCCTCCTCTGAGTTCTATTTGTGCTATGAATATTCTCCTTATTTGTTCCATTCTAAGCATTGTGTTAAGTAATTTGCCCACAATTGTATATTGGCATCTTTTAGCCAATGTGACCATATAATCTGTCCAGGTAAAAATAACAGTTGGTTGGTCCTGTTTGGTAGTGATTCTGGAAGGTGTGAACTCTATTGGTGTTATCTCATAAACATGCCTAGCTCTTAACTTTGTAGCTAGATATTAAGTGATAGTAGGTGGTGGAGGATCAGGGTAGTTACTAGTTTTATTTTGTTAGGCACTCATAGCTATAAGCTTGGGATGGGTATCTGTTATAATGTGGTGAGGTTGGGTACTTTGGTTAAACGTTGCTGGTAGTTTATAGGTGTTAGAGTTTTTTAGTTGAGTTAAGTTGGATGAGTTCTTTGTGTTTGTGTATGCAGGTGCTGTAGAGATTGCTTGATTTTGGGGTTTTTCTTGAAGGGTAATTTCTTTTGGCTTTAAGCTAGGTTTGCTGGTGTTCTGGTGCTGGCTTGTAGCTAACATTTGGTAATGAGTACATGGAAGTTTGTCCAAGTTAGTAGATATTTTAGGAAAGGTTGATGAAGGTGTTATCTAAGCAAGTTGAGGGTGTGCTTGAGTAGTTAAAGACTGGTTTTCATTGGTCAGATGAGCTATAGAGACATTACCTGAATGAATTAATGTTGTTGAAGAAGGGGTTGGATGTAGCTGATCAGTAGGAGTTGGTTTGACAGCTTTGTCTTTGTTATCAGGAAACTGCTCAAGTGACCTTTGTTCAGTTGAATGGATAGGAACATTACATTCATTTAACATCACAACATCAGGGGCAATATTTGGTCGCGCAGCAAGGTTCTCAACATGCTATTAAAATTGAACATGCTGATGACTTCCACGAACTGGCATTGAATCTTTTCCATCCAATTCAATCACAGCTTGCACATCAGTATTAGTAGGGGCAACATGTGCTGGCAATGTGGTTGCTACTATAGGTGTCAATTTTGTTTCAACCTCTTTTTGTGTTTGTTTTATTGCATTTTCATGACGACTAAGCTCAACATGACTTTGTGAAGCACAACCATTCATCTGTTCATTAAAATTGATATCAAAACTGACCTTGGCATTTGGTCGAACATATGGCATATGCGATTCTGCGTATACTGGGTTATATCATTTTGTAATGAATTGCTCATCGTGGTTGTTGTTTGAGGGGTTGGGATCAATATCCAGATCAATTGTAAAGGATTGGCATTGGTTTTGACTAACTTGGTCATCTGTAGATCCATTCGAGACCAACCACTATTTGTCGTTATTGTTCTCCTATTCTAAATTGAGGTTTCCTGTTGTGATGTAGTCTGAGACTTTGTGGGTTGATTGTAAATGATGTGTTGAGTAATCTCCATTGATTTCAATCAGTCAGACGTAGCAGTGTATCTTTACTATCTCCTGGCAATTGTTTGGTAAGCATCCATTTCTACCATTGTTGATTTCTTCAGTAGATGAGGAAGAAACGATAGGGGAGCCTACCTAGGGTTTGTGCGCAGTGTTGTTACACGTTTGTTGGGTGTGGTCCGGTGGATTTTTACCACCGGACAAAAGAGACGTTACCATTTTTGTCTGTTTAGTTACTGTTCTTATTTGTCGCCTACGTAGTGAGCAGTTTTCATACAACATCTTATGGGCCTTAGGGTGGTACGATTTTATTTTAGGATCTCTCGGGGTGAGTTTTGGTTAAGGATCGTGAAGTTATGGCAACAAGAAGTGTCACTATTAGGGTAATTCAGAAGGAACTCAGATAAATAGTACAATTTGGTAGTAGGTTGGTTCAGCAAGGTAATATATATGGTCGGTTCTTTGGGTACATATGATTTGGTGAGTCTTTATAGGTTCTCGGCGAAAATACTCTTGTATTTGGCGACCTGCATGTCTTTGTTGAGTTACATAGATTCAGTTCTGACGGCTTCATTGTGTTCTAATGGGTTTCAAAATGCTGTCGAGGATTTATACCATGGTTAGAGGTGTACGTTTCCTACCAGCATGAAGAAACATGTTGCGTATTGTGATTTTCTCTTGGATGAGATAAAATGGAAGGTCCCTGACCAATTGGGTATGCAGTTTGCTTGCGACTAAGAGTTGATTTTGAGGTTCTCATACCGTTTCTACGATGGCATGATATATGTGGTATGTTAAGTGGGATTGAGATTTCATGTGCAAGGTCACAGTCTGTATTTGGAAGGGAAGGTCATGAATTTTTGACAGCTTAGACAGTTTTAGATATTTAGATGAATGTTATAACTACTTGCTAATTACTGAGAAGCGTGCGCATTTCAGAATGTGTATTGTGTACAGACTTACTGATGCTTCATTGGTATTGCGGTACTCGCCTGGTTGATCGACAACTGATATTTAGATGTTTCTACATGGCATAGACGAATTATAGACGTATTCCATGTGGGATGATTGTGTATGAAAGATGTGTTAGACATTCGGGCGGTGGGGTTCAGATCAGATACGGTGATTCATGTGTTCTATGGAGTTGGAGATCAGGAGTTCTCAACAACAGATTATTTTGTGGCTGTGAAATGTGAAGATGTGGCCAAAGCTAGTCAGATGATAGTATGTGTTATGGATCAACCATTGTGGATTTTCGGAGGGTTATATATCTATTTGTGGGTGACTAGAGTGGATTTGGGGTCCATTGGCAGGTCCAATGAGATTGTGTATTTTGTACCTGGTCGGATTGGTTGACTCCGTACTGTTATTGTCCAAGGATGTTCCATTGGGTAGAGTTGAGCTTATTCATGTTCTGATATGATCTATGTGTTACTCCTCTATGCTACGAGGGATTGTGATTTGTCCGTTATAAGCACACATGGTGAGGTTCTGTTTGGGTATTGTAGCGGTATTTGAGCGAGATGGTTATTGGGGTGTCGAATGGTTGATTGTGCCTTGGTTATTTTCTCTCCGGACAGTGGTATATTGTACTATTTGCTTCTCCGTGGTTATGGTCATACACTTCGTGTATTTGATATTGAATTGTGTGTAGTTGTTGATTTTGGGCATGGTGGCTTGAGGTATTTCATATGGACCCGTGTTCTTATGGCGTCACACATTGCAACTGGGTTATGTCGGGATATGATCCTTTGTGTTAGATTCGCGTGTCTTGATTCTACTATGTAAGATGGGTTTGTAGAATTACGGTTGTGGCGGTACTTGTTGAACTTGCGGGATGGTTCTCTAGTTTGATTTATTTTCCATAATTAGGTACATTTGGGTTTTGCTTATTGGTGCACGGATTGCGTGGGTTGTGGTATTAGGTTGTATTGATATGGCATATCACTAGAGTGATTGTGAGATGAGATGAGGTCATCGGACCTAGAACGGTGCTATCACATTTGTTTGCAGTATCTTCAGAAGGATAATGTCGTTGATCGTCTTAGAAATTGGCTAAAATTCTTATCGAAGGAGAGGGAGTTCCATAACTTCTTTGATATAAGGTTTATTACCGGTACCGGGTTTGCTTCGAGCAAATATTGTGGTCGATCATTATTTCTTTGAGTATTTGAGTTATGTGGTATATCATGTGATCATATCTTGGGCTATGGTTATGGATTGATACAGCTTGTTCAGACTTATATAGTGTATGCATTCGAGATTCGGGCCTTGTAGGGAATTTCGGATGTTGGAAATTGGGTTCCAAGGTTTATGGCCTAAGGTTGGATTAAGGATCTTCAGTTTGGTGGTGTCGTCAGGCTTATATGAATTAGGGTGACATGGGATCACTCCTAGGTATGTGCATGGTAAGGTTACACGGTGATTTAATGGCTTTAGAATGACTCTTGGCACGTTCGAGGACGAACGTATGATTAAGTGGGGGAGGATGTAACGACTTGATCCGTCATTTTGAGCAGTTGCATTTCGCTCAGGTGTTTGAAGTATTGAATTGCTTCACATAATGTATTATGACTTGTGTGAATCGTCAGTTTTGGATTTTAGGTTATTTAGAATCGATTTGGAAGAATAAATTTCATCGTTGAAGCTTTAAGTTAGAGAAGTTGACCAAGTTTTCCTTTTGTGAATTTGAGCCCAAAATGGAGTTTTGATGGTTTTGTTAGGTCCGGATGGTGATTTTGGACTCGGGCGCATGCCCAGATTTGTATTTGGATGTTCCTAGAAAGATCTGGCACTAATTGGCAAAAGCTGGAAATTTGTGGATATCGAATTCGGATTGTGGTTCCGGGAATTGGAATAGCTTTGCTATGTCATTTGGGGCTTGCGTGCAAATATTTGAGTTTATTCTGGTTGATTTGATCTATTTCGGCACGAGTTTTGGAAGTTGAATGTTCAAAGTTAATTCAAGTTTGATTTGAGGTGCGATTCATCGTTTCGATGTTGTTATGTGTGATTTGAGGCCTCGAGTAGGTTCGTGTTATGTTTTGGGTCTTATTGGTATATTTGGACCGGGTCTCAAGGGGCTCGGGTAAGTTTCGGACGTGGTTCGGATTAATTTTGTCTCATGCTACATTGCTGAAGGAGTGTTGGTTCTGGTGTTGCGCACCTGCGGTTGGTTTTGCGCAGGTGCGGTGATCGCAGAAGCAGCAATGCAATCGCACCCGCGAAAAGGGGTGGAGTTTGGAGTCTTCATAGGTGTGGAAATTGTGGCACATCTTCGGCCCTGCAGAAGTGAGGGTCTTTGGCATAGAAGCGAGCTGGAGCGCAGAAGCATGATTGGCTTCACACCTGCGATTGCGCAGAAGCGGATGGAGATCCGTAGGTGCGAGGGGTCAGCTAACTAGTGGAGTCCGTAGAAGCGGAGTTCGAGTCGCATAAGCGGCTCATGTGTTCGCAAAAGCGAAACTGGATGGGCATAAGCTTTAAATCGAGGGTTTGGTCATTTTATTCATATTTGGAGCTATAGATCTCGGAATGAGACGATTCTTGCAGCGATATTCACCACATGGATTGGGTTCGCAAAAGTGTTCGCAAAATTGTTCTACACTCATTTTGATTATATTTCGGGATTCTATCTTTATTTTTGGTAATTGGGTTATGCGTTTTATAGAGAAAATTAGGGATTTTAGCCTAGAGTTACATAGAGTGAGTTTTTGAGTTGCGAACATCGATCCAGAGTCGGAATTGGGTGAAACTTGTATGATTGGACTCATAATTGACTGGGTTGTCGGATTTTTGTAAGTGTTTGTCGGGTTCCGAGGGGCGGGCCCAGGTTTGACTTTTGAGTTGATTTTGGGCTTTTTCTTAAGGTTCTACCTTTATCATTTGGAAGTGTTTCCTTAGGCATTAATTGATGTATTTGAATTGCTTTTGGCTAGTTTTGAGCCGTTCAGAGGTCGGTATGCGCTGGATTGCATTCTTGGAGCATTGCTTGGCTTGCTCGGTATTGGATTTGTTTTTTCAAGGTAAGTGACACTTCTAAAATGATGATGAGGGTATGAAACCCCGAATTGCGTGTTATGTCATTGATGTTGACGTGACGTGCAAGCTAGGTGACGGACGTTTGGCCGTGCACCGTTTAATTTGTGATTTAGTCGATTCTGTGGAATTTTGTAGCTATCTTATTTGAACATGTTTATTGTACTCTATGTGTAAGGGCACTTGAGCTATGATTCATGCTAGAAATCATGTTTAGCCTATATGCTGGTACCACTGGAACCCACATTGGTCGTTCTTAACTGATAAGCTATTTTCTTAATTGCAGTTATGTACTCAGTCACATTCATCATTACATATCGTATCTCAGTCTCTATTATTGTATATTGTCATATCTCATATCATTGATTGGGCAGCTTGTCATAAGTGTTGTGAGCCCGAGAGACTGGAGAGATTGATGAATGAGTGAGGACGAGGGCTTGTTGTGAGTGATATTTATCGGATCAGGTTGCACGCCACAACAAGCTTTATTGATTCAAGCTAGGATTTGGCTTATTATAGCACTTGGGCTGGATCGGCCCCTCCGGAGTCTGCACACCCACAACGGGCGCAATTGCTAGCAATCACTTACATTTGGGCTGGATGTGCCATGGTTCATTTTCATTGGGCAGGATTTGCACTGGTTTATTTGCATTTTGGTTCATTTGCATTGGGCTGGATCTGCCCAGGTTTTATTTTTTCGCATCTTGGGCTGGATCTGCCTTGGTTTATTTGCATGTGGGATGGATCTACCCTGTACAGTACTGAGTGACTGCATGTTCTGAGTATTAAGCATGATGAGTGAGAATACAAGACAATGAGATTGAGTACTCCGAGAGTGTGAGTACATGAGTTCATAATTGATATGCATTGCATTTGACATGTGTACTTGAGATATAGACTTAAATATACATTTCCTCATGCTACCCAGTTTTGGTGACATTCATGATTTCACCTATATATTGACATGTGGGCATAGATATGTATTTTCCTTGTGCTATCTGAAAAATGAAACATTTTTTTTATTGTTGAAAGGTGTTTAGGAAAATCACAGTTTTCAACCTTATTCATATATTTTTGAGGTTTTCGGTGAAAGGTCTAGGATCTACTGTTATACTTGAAAAGCACGCCTATTTTTAGTAACTGTGAACCAAATGAATTATTTCTTGTACTATCTTTATCATATTGTTATGAACTATTGCTAGTTATTGGAGTTGGACCTAGACCCTTGTCCCAGCTCGTCACTACTTTCAACTTAAGGTTAGGTTTGTTAGTTATTGAGTATGTGGGCTCGATTGTACACATACTACACTTCTGCACCTTGCGTGCAGATGTTGGATGCTGATGTAGCTGCGTACGGTGGGAGATGGATCTGAAGATGTACCTATGTTCCAGTCATAGCTCCCTCTTGATCTTGGTAGATTTAGTATTTCAGATATGTTCATGTATATTTCAAATAGATGATGTATTTTATTTCAAACCAGCTTTGTAAACTCTATATCTTAGTAGCTTACGATTTGTACTACCAGCCTTTGGGAAGTTGTATAAATTCATTTATCTCATATTTGATTTACATCAGTATTATTATATTATGTTATTTTGTTAATTGGCTTACCTGGCGGGTTGGGTTAGGTGCCATCACGACGTTTTGGATTTTGGGTCATGACATTACCAAAGTCAACTCAAGAGTCTCAAAGTCACTAACTAGAGATATTTCTTTCAAAAACCTTGTCTATAACCACAAACATGTAGTTAAGTGTGTTAGTACTAATTGATGCATTCCTTTAAGAAGGTTGGCATACCATCCATCGTTGGGATGAGTCACCCGATTCAGACAACAACTGCCTTTGGAAAGAACCGTGGCATTAAGAAAACCAAAGGCTTATTATCTGCTAAAGCATAAAAAGAAGCTACTTATCAAAACAAAGGCTAATATTGAAAAATAACGTAGCTAATAAGAAAAAACTACTCAAGAGAGATAATTATACATAAGAGAAGAGAGAGAAGCTAGAAAAATGCAAACAAGAAGAGAAAGATTATCATCAAATTATTACAGACCAAATGTATCAAAGTGTACCAATGTGTCAACTAAACTCCACCCCCCAAATAAAAGTAAGCATAGTCCCCAATGCTTAGCAAAATAAGAGTAAAAGAGGAGAGGGTGAAAAAACTCCATATGGATCCTTGGACATCTCTGTATCCCCAACAATGTCATCTCCCTCAAGATCAGCCAATTGAATTTCATCATCATCAAATCTAAGTATGGCTGGGTTGGCGAACATCTCGCGCATTGCCTCAGCAGTGTCGACAACAAGGTCTGGCTCGTCAGAGTGGCCAGCTAGTGCTACCGATGCAGATGGTGATGAAGGATCTGGGGCAGACTGGTATGGTTAAGAAGCATGTAAAAGGGAAGGTCGCCAGCTGTAGCAAGTCTAGTCACCTCCCTCTGGAGCATGTCAACTGATTTATTGCTGACCTAGGACTTTCTCATCTTTTTTACTTCCTTTCCCAGCTCCTCAATCATTGACCCGTTTTGTACCAAGGTATCTATGATCGTATTCTAGTTCTCCAAAACCTTCTTCAGTGTCTCATCAATGTCAGAAGAAGCCTGTGGTGCCTGAGAGGTAGACTGCGATGCAACAGTACTAGACATGTCAGAAAACTTAGAAGTAGATGTTTGTATCCAGTTTTTGAAACTCGCCAATGTCTAGGAGACTCGCAGAGTAGATAGGGGAACTGTGGGCACATGCACTATTTTTAGAGCAACTCTACAGGTTATGGTAGGAGCTGAAGATGATGGTAGAGGCATAGCGGTGGCACTAATAGAAGGATCGGCATAGGTGGATGGAAGATCAGCTGCTCAGAAGCTACCACTATTTGCTCATCATACTGGATTATGGTGGTAGAAGGCTGGTCTTTCTTCTTTGGGTTGCTCGCATCCATCAGTGAATACCAATCGAAGGGATTATTTGCCTTCACCTTTGTGTCAAAATCCCTCGGCTCTACCTTTGCATCGGTGAGGTACTTTGTGATAGGGTTGGGATATGGGTAGGTTGAGTTGTTAGTGGTGCAATCACTGAAATGTTGGCCGACATCACGGCGCCCACATTGATTGGGTAACCGGCCATGATGGAATCCATAAGCACTACCCGAGGGATAAGAAGGTAAGCCTCATTCTGGTTCGAATCCAATCTGCTGAAGACAAAGGTTTACCACCCCTTTGTCTCAAAACTCAGAGTGTTCTAGTGGATGGGAACCCCAGCAACGATCCATGGTGGTGGTCGCCTTGGTGGTGCTAGAGACTCAGCCAACCAAGGTTGGACTTCATCCTTCAGTGCGCATTCAAAGCCCAAATACGCATTTAGCTTATGCTGATCAAACCTCGCCTTGAGGTTACGCACTTTGGTCACCTTCGTCCCTTTCTTGATATGAGCAACATTGATATAAAATTCTCGGACAATGTATTCTTTAGCATCCTCCACTCTCTCGGTGAACCACATCCTCCCTTTTCGTGCCCTGAACTATCTCAATATACCTGGGTTGTACTTCTCCAAATTCTTAAACAGAAACTGTTACTAAAGATTTAGCGACCTCACTGACCACCACATACAGAAACTAGTAAAGGCGGCCAGGCTAACAAAGCGATCCTCCCAAACCTCTTTATTCTTTGATCGCTCAAGGCCTATAGCTGTAGCATCTTCCCCTCTCGCATCATCAGGTATATCATGTGTAATTCTATGCCTCAGGAACTGGTGTAGCCGATGGTTCAGAAGCCTGACTAGCACTCTTCGATCCCTCACAGTTGCTGTGAGATGAAGAAGGCTCTTCCCTACGGTAGTATCTTCTATGCAGCCTCAACTGTATGGCCGGATTTTCCTCTTGAACAGAGGCTGCGATTCCCTCTGACACCTCCCTAGATGGGACATAATAGCTAGACTCGGAGAGGTCTGCACCTCTCCCTCTGCCGGTTGTTGTTTTCTTTCTTATTATGTTGGGCTGGCCAAGTGGGAAGGCACTTTTGCCTCGACCCTAAGAAGATTCACCTCTCCCTTTTGAAGTGTCGCCTCGTCCTCTTGATTGAACCATTATGTGTATCAAGTAGAGGAGATTGTCAATTGCAATTCAATGTTCAAACACATAAAGGAGACATATAGGTAAAAGAGAAACCATATGACACAGTGGGGTTGTACAGTTTAGTCATGCCTGCAGGATAAGGGATCTGTGGTCCGTACAATTTGACCTGCGGCTACAGATGGGAACTCACGTGTAACGACCCGACCGGTCATTTTGAACATTTGCACTTCGCTCGGTTGTTTGAGGGCATGAGTAGCTCCGTATGATGTACTTTGACTTTTTAGCATTTGACCTCCGATTGCAATTATGATGGTTCCATTAGCTTCGTTAGGTGAATTTGGACTTAGGAGCGCCTCCATAATGTGATTTGGAGGTACGTAGTAGAATTAGGCTTGAATTGGCGAAAGTTGGAAATTTGGCGATTTTGGCCGGCAGTGGATAATTTGATATCGGGGTCGGAATGGAATTGCGAATGTTGGAGTAGGTTCATAGTGTCATTTGTGACATGTGTGATAAATTTGAGGTCATTCGGACGTGGTTTGGTTGGTTACAGCATCGGTTGTCGAATTTGGAAGTTTTAGAAGTTCTTAGGCTTAAATCCGAGGGTAATTTGGTGTTTTGATATTGTTTTGAGTGATTTGGAGGTTCGACTAAGTTTGTATATTGATATATGACTTGTTGATAGTTTTGGTTGAGGTCCCGAGGGCCTCGAGGTTATTCCAGGTGGTTAACGGATTTGTCGAAGTTGGAAATGCAGCTAAAGTTGCTGCTACTAATATTTCCGCACCTGCGGAAGGGGGAGACGCGGGTGCGAGGTCACTGGTGCATTTGGGGAAGCCGCAGATGAGGAAATGGAAGGCCAAGGCTAGGAACGCAGGTGTAAAGGATTGGCCGCATCTGCGAGCCCGCAGGTGCGAGGCCTTGAGTGCAGATGTGGAAAGGAAGAGTTGAGTCAATTCCGCAGAAGCGGAAGTGTTGCGCAGGTGCGCGCCTGAAGGTGCGGAACCTAGGGCGCTTGTGCAGAATTTGAGGACTTAAGTCGTTCTTGTAGGTGCGAGGATTCGACCGTAGGAGCGGTTCCGCAGGAGCGGACATTTGGCCGTATGTGCGAATGTGTTGGACATTTGACCGCATTTGGATTTGAAAAACTCGGGAGAGAAGCGAATTTTCGAAGGCTTTCAAGGAGAAACGTTGAGGTAAGTGATGCTAATCCATAATGGTATAAATTTCGTGAATCTATGGCTTTGTTCATTTCATTTTCTTGTGGAATTCATTCCATTTTCATATATCGATAGTATTGTACTGATTGTGAATATATTCGGAGCATTTGGAGGCTAAATCGGTGGACAAGAGCATCGCGGAGTAGGGACTTGATTGGTTTGAGGTAAGTAACGATTGTAAATCCAGTCCTAAAAGTATAAAACCCCGGATGTTTTTGTATCATTCTACTATTTCTAAGTGACGCACATGCTAGGTGACGGGCGTGTGGGCATGCACTGTTGGGGATCGTGACTTGATCCATCCCGTATAAACTGTAAAGTTGCATATTTTGTTGAAACTATATGATACTTATATGTTTTAGAAAGAGTTTCTGTAAATCGGGTTGAATGCCATGTTTTGGGCCTTGTGCCAGTGCTATCCTCTCGCTGTTTTCGATTAAAAATCTATAATCAGTCATGGTTATACTTGTTAACTGCAGAACTCAGTTTTTCCTACTCTATTTTGATGCATATAAATGTTGTTTTAGGCTAAGTACCATGTTTTTACTAAAATGCCCGAGTGGCTTGAGAGGTTTATGACTGAGTGAGGCCGAGGGCCTGATTTGTGAGGATATTTATGGGATCGGGCTGCACTCTGCAGCATTTTTTATAAAGACCGAGGTCTTGAGTGATTTATGCCATGATTTGGCTTGATATAGCACTTGGGCTGAAGGAGCCCCTCCGGAGTCTGTACACACCCCTAGTGAGCGCAGGTACCTAATGAGTGCGAGTGCCGAGTGCTGAGTGACTGGGAGGCATGAGTGATTGTGAGATATACCCGAGTGGTATGAGTGATTGTAAGGTATGCCCGAACGGCATGAGTGATTGTGAGGTATGCCCGAGATGCATGAGTGACTATGAGGTTTGCCCGAAGGGTTGTATATGAGTGATATATTTCCCTATGGGCTGTTTATGATTTCATCATTTTTGCTCATCTTTGCCTTGAGCCTCTGTTTGAAAAACTGTTCAAAAATATCCTTAAATGATTTTACTGGAATTGGATTTAAACGAGATGTTTTGATTTAAACCCTGATTTTAAAAGAATGTGGTATTTTATTGAGATTTCATGATATGAACTTTATATGCTTTATTGCTCGTCACTACTATTCAGTCTTTATTTATTGTTATTACTTACTGAGTTGGCGTACTCATGTTACTCCCTACACCTTGTGTGCAGATCCAGGTGTAGCTGGACACGGTAGCGGTTGTTGATTATTCTGGTTGCAGATTTTCTCGGGGATAGCTAAGTAGCTGCTTGGCGATCGCAGCCCCTGCTCTTCTCCCTCTTATCTTCCTTTAGTTGTATTTAGCCATTTTCCAAACTATGTTAGTCTCGATATTGTTAGACAAATTATAGTAGATGCTCATGACTAGTGACACCCCGATGTCGGGCTTTTCTTTCCGCACTTTTGTTTTGATTTGAACCCCTTTTACAAAGGTTTTTATGTAAAATGGCCTTGAAATTATATTTGAAATAAGAATATCGGTTTGTTTTGGAAATGAGTCGGCTTGCCTAGTTCAACGATAGGCGTCATCACGATAGGGTTAGTTTGGGTCGTGACATATTGGTATCAAAGCCTAGGTTACATAGGCCTCACGAGTCATGAGCGGGGTTAGAAGAGTCTTGCGTATCATTATAGAGACGTTTGTACTTATCTTCGAGAGGCTGCAGAACCTTTAGGAAAGTTTTACTTTCTTGTAATCTATCGTGCGGAATTGATTCAGCTTGGAACATAACTCCTTGAATTCCTTCCACGCATTTGTATGCGCACATGAGCGGTCGGTATCGGTTGTGCATCGCCGGCTTGTGATTCTATGAACAAGGTTGAAATGTGTATTCTGTGTTTGTGGTGGTGGGCTAGTCTGGAGGACTTGAGGCCATGGTTAGACCGCAGCTTAGGCTCGGTAGCTTCAGTTATAACCTATACATTTGGACTCATATGTCCGATAATGTCCTTACGAGTGGAATTTGTCGCTCGATGAGTGGTGGAATGGCTTTGTGGTGAGTATGACATAACTGCAGGAGGTGTTAAGACGATGTGAATGTGACGAGAAGTGTTTTCTTGAAATGTAAAGGAAGGCCATTGGGTGCTTTATTTTTGTTTTGATGTGACGTACGTTCTGGAGTGTGAGTATTTTGAAGGATCTTTCACGTTGTTAAATTTTGGGGCAAATTAAATTCACATGTCTGTCAATGAGTTTGGACTCAAGAAGGGTAAGTGGTTGTGTAGTAATGGTGGTTATGAATGGGTACTTTGATGTTGATGGCTCGAGAAAGATAATATTCGAAGAGACTTAGAGTCGGTAACCTTCTATTGGTTCTGGTACGACAGAGATGCATTTTGTGTTGATCCAACAATTGGACAGAAAAGTATGAGGGAAGACATGACGGGAAGAGTTTCGCGGTGGTTGAAGTAATATCGGGTCAAGTAGCAGAAGTAGAGGTTGAGAAGTTTCTTAAGGGAGGTGATTTAACCGAAGTAAGAGTGGAAGATTAGCATATGAATTCACTGGTAGGGTTGTCGTGCGCCTTGAGAAAATGTAGAATGGTTTGGAATCGTGTTAGTATGTGATTTGGCCTGCAGACTCTATTTGGAGTGATGGTTACTGTACAAAGGAAGATTTAATATGGCAGAAAGGAGTGTGTTTGAAATGAAGAGAGGCGTGAAGATCTGATTATCGTGTCAGGTGTAATATGACTTGAGTTCGGAAGGTATTGTTGAACGTACAGTTGATGTCAATAGGGAAAGTGCAGACTTATATAAATGGTGGGTGAGCATGAACTCGGGAGAATTTACGGATTTCGTGGTCGTTGCACTCAGTGCAGTGTCATTGGGAGATGTCAGTAAGGAATTCCACATGTGGGTTATCTCCTGTGTGCAGCTAGCAGTGGCGTGATGTTGATGAAGCTTTTGTGAGGAATATTACTTTCTACCCGGTAGGAGGTCGCATGTGTGATTGTGGCTGGCGATTCAGAATGTTCATGAAAATCTTAATAAAAGATTTCGAGAAGTCTGGCGGGTTAACAATGCGAGATCTTGGTAATTGAGAAGGAGAAATCCTTGCAGGTTCTAATTTTATATAATTACAGCTTAAGGCTAAGTGGGGGAGTCTTCTATCGATGATTTGATTGCACGGTTATGTGTCGTATCAGTTTCGATTCGGGGTATACTGGTGAATCGGTTATGACTTGTAGAGGTCAAGATCAAGGATGACTCGGGTAAAGGAATTTCTGGACACAAGTTGTATTACACTCTATGGTTATAGGAGGACCATAAAATAATGGAGTGGTTATTCACGAAGAATGTAGTGTACATGGAGCGGGAATTTGCTCGGTTGCGTAGGAGTGTAGGTTACTCCTTATTTCCCTTGGGTGTTGGTGTGCTAATGGGGCACAGGTCGTTTCGGTCCATTTGGCCGGTTAATTAGAGATTTGAGTAAAGTGGATGACTCCCAAGAATGGTTCTAATGGATTCAAGATTTATATGTAGCGATTTGGAATTTTTAAGATTTTTATATATGGCTAGAAAATTGGGAGTTGCATTGAACGGTGTCGAGATTCATGGCATTTTATATCATTGTGAATTATGCATTTCAGTATCAAGAAGGTGAAGGAAAGAGTTTTAGGTTCACATAAAATCTCTTCGGAGTAAGAATTTTTTGTTGTGGTACCTTTGGGATACATAAAAAGGGAATTCAACGGCTTATAATCCTTAGGGCGGTGTGATTCTATGCTAGAGTTCGCGGGGCAAGTTTTAGTTAAGGATAGTAGTGTTTTAACAAGGAAAAAGTAGCAATTTGGAAAGGACTTGGAGAAATATGACAGCTTGGTAGGAGGTTGGTTTAGCACGTTAATGGGTATGATTGGTTCATTGGGTACTTATGATGTGGCTAGTATCTACAGGTGTTTTGTGGCAATGCTTTCGGATTTGGCAACATGTGTGGCTTGGTGGAGTTAGAGGAATTCACTTCAGATAGCTTTTTTATGTGCAAATGGATTTCAGAGTGTTCATGATGGTTTCTACCATGGTTTGAACCGAATATTTTCTACCGATGTATGAAACGTGTTGTGTGTTATGATTTCCTCCTAAAGGGAAGCAAGAAAGCGATTTCTGACTAATAAGGTATGTAATTTGCTAGTGACTCAGAATTGATAATGGAATTCTTATACTTGTCACACGATGGCATAATAGATGTGGTGTGTTGTGTGGGAATAGGATTTACATGTACAAGGTGACAGTTCAGTTTTGAAGGGAAGGACATAAATTCTTAGGCAGCATGGACGGTTTCAGATGACTAGGTAAATGATATTACTATTTGGTATGACTTGATGAGAGTGTACATTGCATAAGGGACAATGTGTTTTGATTTATGGGTACTTCGCTGGTATTGCGGCACTCTCCCGGTTGATCGACTATTGTTATTCAAATATTGGCCAGGAGGCACGGAAGAATTTTTAAAGTATTTCTCGTGGGATGATCGTGTATGAGAGAGGCGTTAGGCATTCGGGTGGTGGAGGTAGAATCGAATATAGTGATTCGTGTGTTCTATGGAATTGGAGATTGGTTCAGGAGCAGATTGTTTCATGGTTGTGGACTGTGAAGTTGTGGCCGGGGCTAGCCAGATGATAGAATGTGTTATGATTCAGTCATTGTGGACTTTCATAGGTTATTTATCTATTGGTGGCTGACCAGAGTTGATTTGGGGCCCATTGGTAGGCCCAATTAGGATGTGTATTCTACACCGAGCCAGATTGCTTGGCTCCATACTGCTATTGTTGAAGAATGTGCCATTCGGTTGATGTGAAGCTTATTCGTGTTCTGAAATGATTTGTGAGTTACTCTTCTATGCTACGAGGAGTTGTGATTTGTTGGTTACATGCACATATGGTGCGGTTCTATTGTGGCCTTATAGCGGAATTTGAGCGAGAATAGTATTGGATATTGCTTGGTTGATGGGTATTGGCCATATTCTTTTGGGTTTTGTATGGCATGGTGTTGTTTGCTTCTCTGTGGCTATGGTAATGCACTTTGGGTACTTGGTGTCGAATTGCGCATGGTTATTGATTTTAGTAGGGTGGCTTGAGGTGTTTCATATGGACCAGTATTTGGATAGGGTCGCGTATTATAGCAGAGTTATGTGGAAATATGATCCTTTGTGTAAGATTCGTATGTTATAGTTCTGCGGTGTGTGATGGGTTCTTAGCATTGCGTCGGGGTGGTACCCGTCGAGCCTGCGGAACGGTTCACCTGTTTAGGTCATTATTACGATTGGGTATATTTGGAATGTTGCTATCTGGTGCACGGATTGCACGGGTTGTGGCTTTAGATTGTATTGATATGTGATGTCACTAGAGTGGTCGTGTTGGATGAGACAAGGTCATTGGGCCTAGAAAGGATGCTATCGGATTTGATTGAGGTATAATTGGGCGGATAATATCAGAAGTCGGCTTTGAAATTGGCTATAGTTCTTGTAGAAGGTACGGGAGCTCCATGACCTGTTGGTCTAATGAATGATTATGAATTCGGTATGTTTCTTTCATCATCGGCAGTGTACGAAGGTTTTAGAATGAGGTTTTGTCTGATATGAGGTTTATTATCGGCACTGGGTTGATTTGAGCCGATACTGTGATTAGAAATCATTGCTTCGAGCATTCGAGCTATGCGGTATTTGAATTTGAGTATTTGAGTTATGGTTACGGCTTTTGGTATAGCTTGTTCAGACTTATACGGTATGTATATGCGAACTTTTGATCTTATAGGAAATTTAGGATGTTGGAAATTTGATTCGAAGGCTTGTGGGCTAGGTTGAATTGTGAAATTTCAATTATGTTGTGCTATCGGACCCGTATGGGATAAGGTGACGTGATATCACCCCCGGGTATGTGCATGGGAAAGCTACACAATGATTTGATAGATTTTGGAATAACTCTGGGCACGTTCGAGGACGAACGTATGTTTAAGTGGGGGAGGATGTAATGACCCGACCGGTCATTTTGAATATTTGTACTTCGCTCGGTTGTTTAAGGGCATAAGTAGCTCCGTATGATGTACTTTGACTTTTTAGCATTTGACCTCAGATTGGAATTCTGATGGTTCCATTAGATTTGTTAGGTGATTTTGGAGTTAGGAGCGCGTCTGGAATGTGATTTGGAGGTCCGTAGTAGAATTAGGCTTGAATTGGCAAATTTGGAAATTTGGCAATTTTGGGCGACAGTGAAAAATTTGATATCGGGGTCGGAATGGAATTACGGATGTTGGTGTAGGTTCGTAGTGTCATTTGTGACGTGTGTGCTCAATTTGAGGTCATTGGGACGTGGTTTGGTTGGTCTCGGCATCGGTTGTCGAATTTGGAAGTTTTAGAAGTTCTTAGGCTTGAATCCGAGGGTAATTTTGTGTTTTGATGTTGTTTTTAGTGATTCGGAGGTTCGCCTAAGTTTGTATGTTGATATATGACTTGTTGGTATTTTAGGTTGAGGTCCCGAGGGCCTCGGGATTATTCCGGGTGGTTAACGGATTTATCGAAGTTGGAAAATGCAGCTGAAGCTGTTGCTACTGATATTTCTGCACCTGCGAAAGGGGAGTCGCAGGTGCGAGGTCGCTGGTGCGTTTGGGCAAGCCGCAGATGCGGAAATGGAAGGCCAAGGCTTGGAACGCAGGTGCGAAGGATTGGCCGCATCTGCGAGCCCGCAGGTGCGAGGCCTTGAGCGCATATTCAGAAAGGAAGAGTTGAGCCGATTCCGCAGAAGTGGAAGTGTTGCGCAGGTGCGCGCCCGTAGGTGCAGAACCTGGGGCGCAAATGAGGAATTTGAGGAGTTAAGTGGTTCTCGCAAGTGGGCGGATTCGACTACAGGAGCGGACAATTGGCCGCAGGTGCGAATGTGTTGGGCAGAAATTCCCCAGCTCATGGTTTTGTCTTCATTATTCAATTTTTTGATTTGAGAAACTCGGGAGAGAGGCAATTTTTCGAAGGCTTTCAAGGAGAAAAGTTGGGGTAAGTAATCCTAACCCATAATGGTATAAATATCGTAAATATATGGCTTTGTTCATCTTTAATTAGTAGGATTTTGGAGTGAAAATGAGGGGTTAGGGCTTGGGATTTTAGAAAATTTAATTTAAGGATTTGAGGGACCAAACGATGTAGGATTTTGATAAATTTTGTATGTATGGACTCGTGAGTGGATGTGCTTCCTAGTTTTTAAAATTTTGTTCAATTTTGAGGCGTGGGCCTGGGGGCCGGGTTGAGCCAATTTCGGGTTTTGGGCTAATTTGATAGTTTTTCTTGTGGAATTCATTCCATTTTCATATATTGATGGTATTGTACTAATTGTGAATATATTCGGAGTATTTGGAGGCTAAATCGAGGGTCAAGAGCATCGCGGAGTAGGGACTTGATTGGTTTGAGGTAAGTAACGATTGTAAATCTAGTCCTGAGGGTATGAAACCCCGAATATTTTCGTATCATTCTACTATTTCTAAGTGACGCACATACTAGGTGACAGGCGTGTGGGAGTGCACTATTAGGGATCGTGACTTGGTCCATCCTGTATCAACTGTAAAGTTGCATATTTTGTTGAAACTATATGATACTTATATAATCTAGAAAGAGTTTCTGTAAATCGGACTGAATGCCATGTTTTGGTCCTTGTGCCAGTGCTGTTTGGACCCTTAGGGGCCTATTCTTACTATCCTATCGTTGTTTTTGATTAAAAATCTATACTCAGTCATGGTTATACTTGTTTACTCCATAACTCAATTTTTCTTACTCTATTTTGATGCATATAAATGTTGTTTTGGGCTGAGTACCCTGTTTTTACTGAAATGCCCGAGTGACATGAGAGGTTTATGATTGAGTGAGGCCGAGGGCCTGATTTGTGAGTATATTTATGGTATCGGTCTGCACGCCGAAGCATGTTTGATAGAGGCCGAGGGCCTGAGTGATTTATGCCATGATTTGGGTTCAAATAGCGCTTGGGATGTAGGATCCCCTTCGGAGTCTGTACACACCCTAGTGAGCGCAGGTACCTACTAAGTGCGAGTGCCGAGTGCTAAGTGACTGGGAGGCATGAGTGATTGTCATGTACGCCCGAGTGGCATGAGTGATTGTCAGGTACGCCCGAGTGGTATGAGTGATTGTGAGGTATGCCCGAGAGGCATGAGTGACTGTTAGGTTTGCCCGAGGGGCTGTACATGAGTGATGTTTTGCCCGAGGGGCTATTTATGATTTCATCATTTTTGCTCATCTTTTCATTGAGACTCTGTTTGAAAAACTGTTGAAAAATATCTTTAAATGATTTTATTGGAACTGGGTTTAAACGAGTTGTTTGATTCAAACCCTGATTTTAAACGCATGTGATATTTTACTGAGATTTCATTATATGAAATTTATATGATTTATTGAGCGTCACTACTGCTTAGTCTTTATTTATTGTTGTTACTTACTAAGTTGGTGTACTCATGTTACTCCCTGCACCTTGTGTGCAGATCCAGGTGTAGCTGGACTCGGTAGCGATTGTTGATTATTCTGGTAGCAGTTGTTGATTATACTGGTAGCGGTTGTTTTGATTTGAACTCCTTTACGAAGGTTTTTATGTAAAATGGCCTTGAAATTATCTTTGAAATAAAAATATTGGTTTGGTTTGGAAATGAGTCGGCTTGCCTAGTTCCATGATAGGCGCCATCACGACAGGGTTAGTTTGGGTCGTGACATCGCGGTTCGTGCGTTTCTGTTGTGCGGCCGCGAAAGGGAAGTGCGGTCTGCTTTGTCAACTTTAATTCCATTCCTTGATATTTTGTGTCCAAGGAAAATACCTTTATCAACCATGAAATGGCATTTCTCCCAATTGAGCACCAAATTCGTTTCTTCACATCTAGCCAACACTTTGTCCAAATTTGCAAGACAATCATCAAAAGAATCTCCAACCACCGAGAAATAATCCATGAAAACTTCAAGGTAGTCCTCCACCATGTCCGTGAAAATTGCCATCATACACCTTTGAAAAGTCGCCGGTGCATTGCACAAACCAAATGGCATCCGCTTGAAAGCAAAAGTACCATAGGGACATGCAAAGTTTGTTTTCTCTTGATCTTCCAGAGCAATGAGAATTTGGTTGTGGGCCGAATACCCATCAAGAAAACAATAGAAAGCACGGCTGGCCAATCTATCGAGAATTTGATCTAAGAACGGAAGTGGAAGTGATCCTTCCTTGTGACTTTTTTGAGCTTGCAATAGTCCATACACACCCTCCAAGCGGTCACTATTCTAGTAGGAATAAACTCATTCTTGTCATTGGTCACCACCATCATGCCCCCTTTATTTGGGACACATTGAACCGGAGACGTTTATGAACTATCAGAGATAGGGTAGACAACCCCGGCATCCAAGCACTTGATAATCTCCTTCTTGACAACTTCTTGCATAGCCTCATTAAGTCTTCTTTGATGCTCAATATATGGTTTGGCGTCATCCTCAAATTTGATCTTGTGCATGCAAAAGGTGGGGCTTATCCCTCGAATATCCTCCATGGTCCACCTAATATCCTTCTTCCTCTTTTGTAGCACCGCCAATTGGAATCTACCTGCATGTAAAGAATAACCGTTAAAATAGAACAAGGACCAAGAAATTCAAACCGAAGATATGGAGGCAATGGTTTCAACTCCAAGGTAGGAGGTTCATCAATATAAGGCTTTGTAGGAGGAGTTGTCCTATTTTCAAGATCCAAGGACAATTTCGGGTTGCATAGTTGTACGACCCCATTCCTTGCAAAGAATTCACACATTTCATAAAGCCATCCATCTTGTAATCATCAAACTTGAGTAAGACGGCCTCCAACATATCACCAACATTGATTGTAGCACTTGTTTCATCAATAATAACACCGGTCACCAAGTCTACAAAAGAACACACCTCATTACTATTTGGTTTCCGAATGGACTTGCACACATGGAATACCACTTTTTCATCACCAACCCGGAAAATAAGTTCTCCGGCTTCAACATCACAAAGAGCCTTACCCATAGCAAGGAAAGGTCACCCAATATTAATCGCACTTCATAATCAACCTCACAATCTAGAATGATAAAATCCGCTGGAAGAATGAATTTATCAACACAAACTAAAACATCTTCAATCACACCCACGGGCCTCTTCATGGTACGATCGACCATTTACAATCTCATAGAGGTTGGTCTTAGTTGCCAAATTCCCAAAGTCTTGGTTTCCCGATTCCCAAAGTCTTTCAATCTCATAGAAGTGTTGCCCAATCTCATAGACGGGTTCACCTCCTCTTGAGTCTCTTCCATACTATCATCAATGTCAATTTGAACTTCATCATTAGTTGGCACCACTTTGTTCGGGATCTCTTCTTCTTGCATCACTTGATCATCATCAACAAGTTGCCTTCCACTTGAGGTGGGTGCATTCCCGCCTCTTCCACTTCTTGTGATAGCCGTCATGGCATGCCCCATGTTGTTACCGCCCTTTGGGTTTACCACTGTGTCACTTGGTAGTCCCTCCTTAGGACGAGAAATTAAAGCTTGAGAGATTTGCCCCATTTGAACCTCGAGGTTGCGGATTGATGTGTTGTATAAGGCAAGTTGGGCATCCGAATCAACATTCTTTTCCATCATTTGTTTGAACATATTTTCAATACACCCCATCTCATTGTTTGAAGAACTTGAATCATTGGAAGGATAAGAAGTTGAGTTGCGTGGTTGTTGATTCATTGGGGGACTTTGAAAACCGACCCCCGGTTGCCTTTATGGTTGTTCCATCCACCTTGATTGTTACCTCCCCAATTCCCTTGATTTTTTCTACTCTAATTTCCTTGATTGTTGTTGTTATGCCAATTCCCTTGGTTGTTGCCTCTAGACCAATTTCCTTCATTTCTAGAATTCTAATTGCCTTGAATGTTTTTTGGTAGCCATTGTTGTTAGCTTGGGTCTTTAAAGTTATTTATTTGCACTTGCAGATTATTCACATATTGCACTTCCTTTTCTTGTTCATTGTAGGAATCATCTTGGTCAAAACTACCATATTCTTGCACATAGATCTCCACTCGATTTTGAACTTGTGGACCCTTGGTACTCCTCCTATTCACCATCATATTCATTCCCTCCTTTCATAGCATTGACTTGTTAGGAGTTTGCACTTGATTTAGTTGTCAATTGGGCAATGGCTTGCCCATGGTCTTGCAATACTTTGTGAAGGTGGATCATATTTGGGTCACCTTGTGGAACATTGGCCCAGGATTACCAAACCGACGACGTATCCGTCATCTCATCCAAAATCTCATACGCCTTCGCATAAGGCGTAGTCATAGAGTTTCTACCGGCTAGTTGATTCACTACACATTGGTTGGTTGTGTTAATCCCACGATAGAAGGTTTGGTGAATCATGTTTTCCATGTAGGGGTTCATTCGGCTCTTGCTTGAATGCCAAGATCTTACCTCGAAGTGTAGCCATGTGTCCAGGAGAGAATAATTTAGCAATGAACTTTTCTGCCAACTCATCCCAAGTGTGAATTGAATGGTTTGACAATCGTTCCAACCAATCTAAAGCTTTCCCCTGTATAGAGAAGGGAAAAAGCCTTAGCCTCAATGCATCCTCGGAGACATTTGTTTGCTTCCTCCCCCAACAAGTGTTCACAAACTCCTTCAAATGTTTATAAGCATTTTGTGTTGGAATACCGGTGAAGAAACCCCAATGCTCAAGAAAAGTGAGAATCACATTGGTTATTTAGAAGTAGTCCGCCATAATACGGGGAAGGACTATCGCACTACCATAACCTTTGTTAGAAAATATCCATTTGTGGACCCTCTCGTGGTAGAGGTGGGGGTGGAATAGGCACATTGTCAGGAGTAACCCGGCCTCTTTGATTGGCTTAAGGTTCAAGAGGTACGTCCTCAAATTGCTCATCCTCGCCGTCCACGTCCCCCAAAGGAACATTTCCGAGATAATTGTTCGCCACCATGGTTGTACCTAAACTTTCTCACACAAGTTAGTAATACTGAAGGAAAAAAAGATATTCCAAAAACAAACCCAAATATATAGCTAACATCGTTTTAACATCCCTGACAACGGTGCCAAAAATTGATCCACGTCCAATTCATACTCAATAGTGAGTGGAAACGGTCGTTGGAAAAATAGTACCCAACAAGAGTCGGGGTCGAGTTCCACAGGAAGTTACTAGGGGTGTTAGGAGTACACACTTGACAAAAGCAAAAGGAATAATTAAATTGCACTACCACAAAAGGTTTTGAGTTCTAATTCTAATTTTAATCTAGCAATTAAACGCTAAGAAAAGAAACAAGAAGCGAATTAGTGTTTTGGGTGTTTTTCCAATTAATTAAAATGCCTAAGGATATGACCATAACCTAGGTGTTCGCCTAATAGGTTAAATACGTTGTTTTGTTGATTGGCGTGTATTATAGCTCTCAATTCTACGTTACACACTCAATACCTCTCAGTCAAAGAGTGATTTTGCCCAATTTGGCTTTCTCAAGTCCAAATGGATACCAAACAAAATAGTTGATATGAGCTCAAGTCGGTTTCTCACTATCTCTAGTCTGAACCCTTTAATTAAGCTAATCAAACCCTCAATTAGGCCAATTCCTTGTTAGCCAAGTTATTCTAGACTAAGTCCCTCTTTCTCAAGTAGAGTCTAAGTCAAAAAGGCATGAATCAATATTTGTAATAATTAATTCTAAATTTGAAGTATAAACTAAGCTAAATAATCAACACTCAATCATAAACAAGCATTAAAGTAAATACCCATAAGTTTTACACACTAGGATAGGATCACAACCCTAGTAAGAATCTAGCGGCTCATAGTAAGAATTGAAGAAAATAAAGAAGGAATGCTAATTAAACTCAGAATCTAAGATTAAAATGATAAAATATAATATTTACACACTCAAATAGTCACAAACTTACAAAAATGGAAAAATGTAATGGCTACAGTAGCTCAAACTTTGAAACTTGACCTAAAAATGTGAAACTCGTCTATTTATAGTGATCCAAAATTCAATGAAACCAAATGCCTCTAGGGAGGTTTTACAGCCGCACAAATCCATGTGTGTCCCCTGATTTCTTCAGTTGGCAAGATCTTGGATTCTACAGCCGGACAATTATGGATTGCGGCTGCGGAGCATCTTCTGCCGCCGTACAATTCTTGTGCGGTCCGCACTTCAACAAGGCTTCGGGACTTGGTCTTTTGCACTCTTTGAACTTTGAATCATTTGTCAGTGCAGACCTTTTTCTGCGCCGACACAATTCATGTGATGTACACACATTGGCCAAATTCATGCTGGACTCTTTCACGTGATTTGCGGTCGTAGATGGAATTCTACGGTTTGCACTTTCTTCTGCGGCCACAAAAATTCTTTTGCTGACCGCACTTCTTTAGTTATGCGCCCATTCTTTCCTTGTGATTCGGAACACTCCTTATTGAGTCGGATTTCATTATGGGAGACCAAACTTCAAACATTCCTGCAATTTGCACGATTTCAATAGTTTCGGAAACATAAATAAATACTTTAGGACTAAAACAAAAGCAAAAAGGTGTAACTAAGTAGTCAAAATCCCAACTTATCATAATACTCTAGTAATTCGAGCTCACTCAATCAAGGATCAAGTAGGACTTTATTTAAATGTGGGTTGCGAGAGGGGTAGGATACATTTATATATAGCGACTATACCTTCCTCAGTATTTTATTACATACAATTTCACAATTCAAACCTCACACCTATTGAACAAATTGTGATGTCCTGATTGGTCACTTAAGTTTTAGCCTTCATTTTTGTGTTCTGAGACCTTGAATAGTTCCGTTTGGCCTTCCTCGATTTGTGTGCGCAATCTGTGTCTTTTTCGGAATATTGTTATGTGAAAAAATGATAAAAATATGAAATTTAGCCTTAAAAATAAATTGAGTTGATTACGGTCAACGTGTTGTGTAAACAGATCCGGATCAGTATTTTGACTGCCCCAGTGGGTCCATATCGAGATTTGGGACTTAGACGTATACCGGGAATCGAATTCGGAAGTCCCTAACTTGATTTAACTTAATTTGTTGAAAACTAGTAATTTGAAGGCTAAAAGAATTCCTAAGTTTGACCGTAGGTTGACTTTGTTGCTACTGGGTTTGGATTTCGATTTCGAAACTTGGTATAGGTTCATTTTACTATTTATTACTTGTCTTCCAATTTGGTGCAAAACGGAGTTGATTTGATGTGATTCGAACATCCGATTGTAAAATTGCATGTTCTTGAGTTTCTTTGAAAATATCATTTATTTTGATGTTCGATTCCTAGTTCTAGGTGTTATTTTGGTGTTTTGATCGCGAGCATATTTGTATGCTGGTATTACACTTCTGTGCATGATTTGTTTGGAGACTGAGGGACACGAGTGAGTTTTGGATAGGCTACATAGTGATTTTTGGACTTGGGCTATTGCTGGTTATGAGTCTACGGATGTCTGGTGTATCCTTCTTCGCGATCGCGAAGATACTCCCGTGATCGCGATGAGTAATCTGGGATGGGATGTATTTTCTTCTACATGAACACGGGGAACTGGTCATGAACGCGAAGCATTGGGGGGCTTACCCCTCGCGAACGCGAAGGTTTATGGGACTCTAGGGTAGTGGGTCAGTACCTATACGCGAACGCGAGCCCATACTCGTGAATGCGAAGGCCAGGGGGGACAGGCCATACCTAACGTGTAGTGTTCCTTGTGAACGCGAAGGCCACTTGGGCCGTTGCACATCGCGATCGCGTTAGGCCTTTCGCGAACGTGAAGAAGGCTTAACGCCCAGTGATTTAAATGTTCAAAAGATGGGATTTTCTTCATTTTTTACTTTCTTCACATTAGAGCTCGGCCTAGAGGCGATTTTGAACAAAACTTTCATCCTCACTTCGTAGGTTAGTATACATTCATTTTCTTCCATTTCCATCAACACCCATTGATTTCTAACCTTAATTTATGCTCTTTCAGGGTAGAAAATTAGGGATTTGAGAGATTTAGACCTCAAATTGACGTCGTATTTTGAAAGTAATCACATAATTACTTTGAATGTGTAATCAGGTTTTGGTCTGAATCTCGGGTTTTGACCAAGTGGGCTCGGGGTTGATTTTTATTGACTTTTTGGGAAAAGTGTAAAGATATTTGCCTTTTCTGTTGTAATTGATTTCCCTAACATTGTTTGGTAATATTAAGTTGATTTTGGTTAGATTCGATAGGTTTGGAGGCGGATTTTAGAGAAAAGGCCCCGGCTGAACTTTGATTTGATTGCGGAGCGAGGTAAGTGTTGGGTCTAACCTTGATTTGAGAGAATTAGGCACCCTTGAGCTATATGTTATGTGAATTACGTGTGTAACGTCGTATATGCAAGGTGACGAGTGTATATACGTCGTCAAAATAATTGTTTCCATGCTTTCCCGTATTTCATTAAATATCTTATTTCATGTCTTAACTGTTACATGTTTTACTTGATTTCTATGCCGTAACTTGTTATTTGTAATTAGTTACTCTTGTATTGAAATGTCCATTTCTTCCATGATTACATCATTAATTGCTACTTGCCTTAATTGTCTTATATTTGGCTTGTCTTGTTGCTTTGTATTACTTGTAGCATTCCTTGATTTGGTACCGGGTTCCTTTATTGCTTTGCTTTCATATTCTTTTAATCGTAGAGATTCTTGCGAATTGAGTTGTTAGATTGATTACATTAGTTGAATTTGTTTATGGATAGGGTTGCACGCCGCAAAGGTTGTGATATGGTGGAATAAGGGAGAATTTTGATATTGATATAGTAGGATCGGGTTGCGCGCGCAACGAATTTTACATGTGATTTGATATTGATATGGTGAAATAAGGGAGGATTTTGATATTGATAAGGTGTGATCAGGTTGCGCGCCGTAACAGGTTTCATATGTTATTCTTGATATTGATATGGTAAAATAAGGGAGGATTGTGTTTGTACGGTGGGATTGGGTTGCGCATTGCAATAGATTGTGTGTTTTGTATTCATTATTGTTATTTTGTTGATTTCCAGTGTTGCTACATGAAATTATGAGATCGGTTATTTTGGGTTCCCTAATTACAATAATTAAATTCTTTTTTATAAGTTGACTGCCTTACCTCTCTTGTTTTCTTTTCCTATTATTATTATCATACTGCGTAGAGGTTATTTTATGTGACCTGCCTTAGCTTCGTCACTACTTTGTCTAGGTTAGGCTCGACACTTTCAAAGTACATGGGGTCGGTTGTACTCACACTACACTCTGTATTTCTTGTGTAGATTTTGGAGTGGGTCCCAGTGGCGGTCAATAGATTGCTCGAATTCGGTACCTGACGGAGACATAAGGTAAAAATGTATGGCGTTCGTAACCCTGAAGTGCCCTACTACATCACTCTAGCGGTTTACTTTATTCAGATAGTTATGCTTTCATTCAGATTTTTATTTGTAGTAATCTAGTCGTTTATGTACTTGTGACGCCGGCTCTGGGATTGTATCTACACATCACTATTATTTTGGTTTACTCACTCTATTTTAATTTTATTCAGTTTCTTGGTTATCATTTAATTTGATTTGTTAAAATGGCTAAAAATTATTTCTAACGTTGGCTTACCTAGCAAGTGAAATGTTAGGCGCCATCACGGTATCGAGGGTGGAAATTACGGATTGTGACAAGTTGGTATTAGAGCACTAGGTTGCCTTGGTCTCACGCATCACGAGCAAGCTTAGTAAAGTATGCAGGGTCGGTACGGAGACGGGTTTTTACTAATCTTCCAGAGGCTATGGAGTTTAGGAAAAATTTCACTTCTTTCCTTCTCTATCGTGCGATTTTATTCTATCATTGATAATTGAACCATTATATTCTTGTTCTCTCCGAGATGGAGAGTACATGCACAACATCTACAGTCGGATAGGATCTGGAGCACCCTGTGTCAAATACTACCTAGGGTAGAGGTCGAGGCCGAGATCGAGCTAGAGGCTGAGCTTAACCTAGATCTAGAGCAGCAGCACCAGAAATTGAGCCTCTGATTGATCAAGAGGAGGAAGTCCCAGCTCAGACCATGCCCGTCAGACCAGCTCAAGTCCCGGAGAGGTTCATAGCCACTCCAGTGCTTCAGGATGCTCTAGTCTGCTGGGTAGGCCTTATGGAGAGTGTGGCCCAGACCGGTGCATTCCCGGTGGCACCAGCCGTCTCTCGGGTTTGGGGAGGAGCACAGAATCCCGCCACTCACACTCCGAAGCAGTGGTTATCCTATATCATACTCCAGCAGCCCCGCCAGTTGGGGTGGTCAGCTGGTTGTTGCGGCACTGGTCGGTGATAGGCCATCTATGTCTTCTGAGGCTTTTTTGAGGTTGGACAATATTACCAAGCTCTTTCATATTCATTTCAATGGTGCTCCTTCTGAGGATCCACATAATTATCTAGACCGTTGCCACGAGGTGTTGCGAAACATGGGTATAGTTGAGACCAATGGGGTCGACTTTGTAGCGTTTCAGATGACTGGTTCACCCAAGAGGTGGTGGAGAGATTATATGTTGACTAGACCAATTGGTTCGCCTGCACTTATCTAGGATTAGTTTTCATAGCTATATCTATAGAAGTTCATCTTTGTCACTCTGAGAGAGGATTACTGCAGGCAGTTTGAGCGTCTTCAATAGGGTAGTATGAATGTTTCCAAGTACGAGACTCGTTTTGTGGACCTAGCTCGCCATGCCATTATCTTGGTCCTTACTGAGAGGGAGAGAGTGAGGAGATTCATTGATGGGCTCACATTCACTATCAGGCTACAGGTGGCCAAAGAGACTAGAGATGATATTACTTTCCAGAGGGCCGTAGATATTTCTAGACGGATCGAGATGGTTCGTGGTTAGGAGAGGGGGCCGGTGTCTAATAAGAAGCCTCATCATTCAGGTAGTTTCAGTGGTGCCTACTCTGGAGGCAGGTGTACCTTTGGTAGAGGCCATCCTCCCAAGTCATTACAGTCAGCGCTTCAGGCATCTCACAGTGCTTCAGGGAGTCGTGGTCCTTATGCACCTCATTCTGGGAAGCCAGCCTATAGTGCATCATCAGCTCCTATCAGTATGCCTCCAATTTAGAGCTATCACTGTGGTTAACCGACACGTTTGGGTCAGCTTAAGCTCAAGCATACACAACAGCATGATGGATGTTTTGAGTATGGAGGTACTAGTCACATTAAGAGGTTTTGCCCGAGATTATTGGGCGGCATGCCACAACAGAGTTCTCGTTCCATGGTCCCGGCACTGGTTGCTCCACCACCCACTCAGCCAGCTAAAGGCAGAGGCCAGGTAGCTAGAGGTGGAGGTCAGGTTGTTAGAGGTGGAGGTTGGGCTGTTAGAAGTGAGGCCAGCCAACTAGTTGCTTTCCGCGAGGCGTAGGTCAGAGTGGTGGGGCCCAGCCCTAATTTTATGCTTTTCCGGCGAGACCAGATGCTGAATCATCCGACGACATTATCACAGGTATTGTTCCAGGTATTGTTCCAGTTTGCCATAGATATTCTTCAGTTCTATTTGATTCGGGCTCTACTTGTTCCTATGTGGCATCCTATTTTGCTTCATATCTGGTTGTGCCTCGTGATTCTTTGAGTGCTCCTATGTATGTGTCCATGCCTGTGGGAGATTGTATCATTGGAGACCATGTCTATCGCTCATGTGTGATTACAATTGGGAGTCTTGAGACTAGCATAGATCTTCTACTTCCTGATATGGTAGATTTTTTATGTTTTCTTGGGTATGGATTGGTTGTCACCTTGTCATGCTAAATTGGATTATCATGCCTAGACAGTGACCTTAGACATGTCGGGGTTTCCTCGATTAGAGTGGAGAGGGACTCCTGGCCATTCTACCAGCATGGTCATTTCTTATGAGAAGGCTCGACGTATTGTCGAGAAGGGATGTGTAGCATATGTGGCCTATGTTCGTGATTCGAGTGCCTAGGTTCCTTCCATAGATTCAGTACCTATTGTGCGTGGGTTTCAAGAGGTGTTTCTTGCAGATCTGTCGGGTATGCCACATGACAGGGATATTGACTTCTGTATTGATTTGGCTCTGGGCACTCAGCCCATTTCTATTCCACCATACCATATGGCCCCGTCGGAGTTGAAAGAATTGAAGGAGCAGTTGCAAGATTTGCTTGATAAGGGATTCATTAGACCTAGTGTCTCGCCCTGGGGTGCACCCATGTTGTTCGTAAAGGAGAAAGATGGGTCGATGAGGATGTGTATAGACTATCGGCAATTAAATAAACCCATTTTCAGGAACAAGTATCTGTTGCCAAAGATTGATGACTTATTTGATCAGCTTCTAGGTGCCAAGGTGTTTTCGAAGATTGATTTGAGGTTTGGCTACCATCAGTTGAAGATTAGGGCAGCGGATGTCCCTAAGATAGCTTTTCGGACTCGGTATGGGCATTATGAGTTCCTAGTGATGTCATTTGGGTTGACAAATGCCCAGCATTATTTATGGATTTGATGAACCGGGTATTCAAGCCCTATTTGGATTCTTTTGTGATCGTATTCATTGATGATATCTTGATATACTCTAGCAGTCGGAGGAGCTTGATCAGTATCTTTGGATTGTACTTCTGACTTTGAGAGATAGTCAGTTATATGCCAAGTTTTCAAATTGTGAGTTTTAATTAGACTCGGTCGCCTTTTTGGGGCATGTTGTATCGACAAAGGGCATAATCGAGACCTACTTCAGCTACAGATCCGAAATTTCCTGGGTTTCGCGAGTTATTATCGTCAGTTCGTGGAGGGGTTTTCATCAATAACAGCCTCATTGACTAGATTGACCCAGAAGGGTGCCCCATTCAGATGCTCGGCTGAGTCAGAGTTGAGATTTCAGAAGCTTAAGACTGCTTTGACTATGGCGTCAGTGTTGGTGTTGCCCATAGGTTCAGGATCCTACACGGTGTATTGAGATTCATCTCGCATTGGGCTCGGTGCAGTATTGCATATGTGTCAAGACAGTTGAAGGTTCATGAGAATAATTACCATGTTCATGACTTAGAGTTGGCAGCCATTGTCCATGCTCTGAAGATTTGGAGGCACTATCTTTATGTCGTGTCGTGCGAACTCTTCACTGATCATCGGAGTCTACAGTATTTGTTCAAGAAAAAGGATCTTAACTTGATGCAGAGGAGGTGGTTGGAGATGTTGACAGACTATGATATCAACATTTTGTATCATCCCGGGAAAGCAAATGTGATGGCCGATGCCTTGAGTAGGAAGGCGGTAAGTATAGCTAGCCTTGCATCTAATCCAGTTGGTGAGAGGCCGCTAACATCAGATGTTCAGGCTTTGGCCAATCCGTTCGTGAGGTTAGATGTTTCAGAGCCCAATCGTGTTCTAGCTTGCACGGTCTCTCGGTCTTCTTTGTATGAGCGCATCAGAGAAAGTCAGTATGATAACCCCATTTGCTTGTCCTTAAGGACACGGTGTCCTGGAGGCCTCGGGTGAGTTTCAGATAGGCTACGGGCTATTTCTCCATGCTTAGACTGTTATTTTCTGGTGTCTGGTTCTTCCTTTTGGTGGCAATGTATCGCGATCGTGAAGGTTAAGCGGGAAGGGGCACCAGGTAATTTGTCATACACGTTCACAAGGGTTTGGTCGCATTCGCGTAGGGTCTGCGGAGTTGACCACCGCGTTCGCGAAGAGCGATTTGGCAGTTGGTCGAGGTTGGTCTTCGCGATCGTGAGGGCTTGTCCGCGATCGCGGAAAAGGGAATTGCTGGGAAAACTTGTTTTATTTCGGATTTTGGCACATTTCTTCAACTCCTCACATGGTTTGGGTGATTTTTGGAGTTCTTCAAGAGGAGATTTTAATCATATCTGGCAAGGTAAGTAATTCCCACATATTTTAAGTTAATTAAATGGATTCTATAAGGATTTAAACATGGAAATTGTTAGAAATTGTGAGATTTTTGAAGAAACCTAGAATTTGGTATTTTTTTATTTTGACCACGAAATTGGATATGGAATTAGGAATAAATTATATATTTGAGTTAGTGGTGTTATGGGTAATGATTACCTTCAAAACATTTCGAAACTCGGGTACGTGGGCCTGAGGGTTGATTTTGTTGACTTTTCGGGCGGAGTTGAGAATTATTATTAATTAATTAATTATGAGTGTTGGAGTATATTTTGATTGATTTGCACATTGATTGACTATTTTCGGATCGATGGGCATTGGTTGAAGAGTTAGAGGGGAATTGGAGCCGGTTATGGAATTTCGGAACGAGGTAAGTCTCCGATCTAATCTTGTGAGGGGGCAACTAACCCTTAGGTGTGTATTTGTATTATCTGAATTCAACTTGTTGGTTTAATTACCTAAGACTTATAAATGAAATGTGATTAGAGATCATGTTAAGATCAAATCTCATTACCTTTAGTTGTTGGCAAGATATTCGCAAGTAGGTAAAAGTCATGATTACTTTACATTCCTGTTTTTATATTACAAACACGTAGCCCGTAATTCGATAAGTTTTTTTTCTTCCTGGGGATCGGGCCGAACGCCTCGGAAATATATGTACATATGAGATGCATCCACATGGATCGGGCTATACGACCCCGGCAGTGTATGTACACGACTAAATGGATCAAGTCGAACGACCTCGATATAATTCGTGCGTAAAATCGCTAGAAATTTGAATACCCACGAGATTACCCTCTTAATTGGGGACTTGGAAATTACATGATATTCTACTGTGACCGGAGATCGGATATTTATTTGACGATTATAATTTGTTGAGATGGCATATGCTATATGAAAATTTTAAATTGATATTTCGTTAAAGGCTCATGTTGATTACTGTTTCTAATTCTATTGATCATGTTGTATTTCATGCCTTCTTATGGTTCCTACATATTATTTATTGGATCACTAGTAAGTGTCGATTTCGAGCTCTTGCCACTACTTCTTCCAGTTTAGGCTAGATACTTACTGAGTACGCGTTGATATACGTACTCATGCTACACTTCTGCACTAAATGTGCAGGATCTGACAGGTTCATTTGATAGTCATTTGGGCGTGTATGCGCAGCTGCTGAGGGAACTTTATGGTAAGTTGTATTCCATGGTACGAATCGCAGCATACAGAGTCTCCATCATAATTATTTACTTTATCCTATCTATTTTGTATTCCAGACAGATGTTGTATAGCTATTGTACTTCCTACTAGACGCTCATGCACTTGTGATACCGGATTTTGGGATACTCTAGTGGTTGTTTATGGTTCG
The DNA here is from genome assembly GCF_000715075.1 of Nicotiana tabacum. Classification (NCBI taxonomy): domain Eukaryota; kingdom Viridiplantae; phylum Streptophyta; class Magnoliopsida; order Solanales; family Solanaceae; genus Nicotiana; species Nicotiana tabacum. The sequence continues at coordinate 94,963,567 of NC_134094.1, forward strand.
GCTTGATATTGTCATCTTTTATTTTATATCTTACTAATATTTTAAGTATTCATGATTTTTAAATTCATTGAATTCTTTATTTAATAAAACGTATGATTTCAGAAATAATAAAATGAATGATTAAATTGATAGTTCACAGTTGGCTTGCCTAACGACGGTGTTGGGCGTCATCACGTCCTATAGTGGAAATTCGGTCGTGACAATTTGGTTCTCTTTCATAATTTCTGCTAAAACATGAGTGTACTTTGTTGAGAATATTTGTAGTTTTCTAATTTAATATAGTTTACTTTATATATGTTGAAATTGTTAATTTGTAAAAAATTTAGTTTGGTGTATAATCTCTTTTACTTAGAACGTTTATAGCAATTAGTTTAGTTCATAACTCCATTTTTTACTTTTTTTGTTTGTAAATACTTATATGTTAAATTTCTTAGAGTTATAAGATTTTAAGCTATTTAAATATTATTTTGTAAAAATTAGTAAAATTTGTTAATATATAGATAAAATTCTAAAAATTAGAACTAAATAGTTTTTTTTTATATAATTCCCAAAGTTGATTTTAAAAAAAAAAAGAGCGCCAATGACTTTATTTTGAGGTCACACGATGAAAAAAATTGAGTAGTAAACAAATTCTATTTACCAGTTTCGCTTATACAAGAGGCTACTATGTTCTTTGACTGAACCCGCATATATAAAATCATGAGTCTGTCACTGCTTATCGCCCATAAAAATTAGTAACTCAAATAAAGCCCAAAGAAAACTCGAATGGATTTTCCGTTCCTATACCATTAATCAAACTTATTTATCAAAGTTTTCTAAAGCTTATTATTTACCCGCTAACTGTATATTGTTCATAGCAGATATATATTCCCACTTAAAAGGCTCTCAAACAATGATTAATGTATTCAATTAAGGGATTCATTTATACCGTTTTCCTTTCTTTTTTTTCTCCTCTCCCATCTCCCTCTTCTTCTACTGTCTTCCTCATCTTTTAATTTGCTGCCAATTTATGCAACATATCGTTGCCATCACTTATTATGAAATGCCACATATTTCAATTGTTGCCATTGATTTGTAGATCGTAAAGTACACTCCATATATATGAGGGAGGGAAATTTAGCGATTCAAACGAAATCGTGATGACTGAAAAATTATCACCAATTTTGGGTCATTTGTTTTAGGAACATGAAATTTATTTACATACTGAGATTGGGTAATGAAATTTATAACTTTCATATAACATTGATACAAAAATAATATAACTACAATATTATACAATTTAAAAATAACTTTCGTAAACTATAACAAAACTTTAGTACAATTTTGATACATGTATAGAAATTTCATACAATATTTATATAAAAACTAATACAATTACAATAGAATAGAACTTTTCTTGTCACGACCCAAAATCCACTATAGGTCGTGATGGCGCCTAACGCTGCCGTCAGGCAAGCCAACGGTGATTTACCAATTTGATTGCTCATATTATTACTTTCGAAATCACAAATTTAATAAGATAAGGAGATTTACACTTCTGAATTACGGGAACGTACAACATTGGTAATTTATAAAAGAAATGAAAGTCGATAATAATATACGAAACCCTAAGTATCAACTAGTATAACCCCAAAACTTGGTGTCACAAGTGCATGGGCATTTTCTAAGAAGTACAATAATAATACAATATTTGTCCAAAATGTAAATAAGACGGGATAAAATAAATAGTACGATGGAGACTCGGTGTACTGCGATGCATAGCCTGGGTTGCAGCTCACATAAAGTCTCCTCAATAGATGCGTCTACGCGCGAAGATGACCACCAAATGAACCTATCATATCTTGCACATTTAGTGCAGAAGTGCAGCATGAGTACGTAAATCAACGCGTATCAAGTAAGTATCTAGCCTAACCCCGGATAAGTAGTGACAAGGGAATGACATCGACACTTACTAGAGGTCCAATAAAATAATATAATAATTCATAAGAGATATGAAGTGCACAGCGATAGTGGGGTAAATCTGTAAATTTCATAATCTTCCAAATATTTCTTTTAAAGTATAAATTTCTCGATCTTGTATTCTACCTTAATAGCTCAGATAATGCCAAGTGCCAATATTAAAGAAATAAGGACTACAATAAAAATGTCGGGCATCAGTGGAAGGTTTATCCTGTGAATATCGGACCACTAGCGATATAACGCACGATTATGCTAAGGTCGTTCGACCCGATCCAGAATAATGTGTACACTGCCAAGGGTCGAGCAACACGAACCATAGATGCATCTATTATATTGTCGAGATGTTTGGCCCGCTCCACAAGAAAGGAAGGAAGTTACGAATTACGAGACGTGTGCTTACAATACAGTACATAAGCAAAAAATGATTATAATCTTTACCGTTTCTCAAATAAATCGCCCAAAACTCAAAGTGTTAAGGCCCGACCTATTATACATATATTTATTTCTAAATCAAATTCAGTTATAACTTTAATTAATTAAGCCAGCAGAACGAGTTCAAATAACTCAATTATTACATGATAAAGTCCTAAGTCTATCCGGAGGTAAACCTACTTTAGCTACATACGGACTCTCGTCACCACGTGCGTACGTAGCACCCACAACTAGTTTCACATAACAATAAATATCACCTAGAGTATAGTTTCCCCCTCACAAGGTTAGACAAGAGAGTTACCTCGCTCCGAAATTCCATGACCGGCTCAAACACCTCTCAAACACCTCAAACTGATGCTCGTCTCTCCAAAACTAGTCAAACAAATGTGTAAATCAATATATATATATATATATATATATATATATATATATATATATATATATATATAAAGTCAATAAAGTCGACCCTCAAGCCCACGTGCCCGGATTCCGAAATTTCTTGAAGATAAACTTTACCCATAAAATTTCGAACCCAGATATATGATTTATTTCCAATTTCATGACCAATTTCGTGGAAAAAATCCAAAAATAACGATTTCTATGTTTCGTACCAAAATCACAGATGTCTACTCATTTCCATGTTCAAATTCACATATAAACCATGTATTTAACTCACAATATATGGAAATTACTTACCTTGACATAGATGATGAAAATATCCACTTGAAGTTGTCCAAACATCGCCTAAGCCAAGAGAGAATGAAAGAAAATGGGCCAAATTCCGTATAAAAAATCATTTTTGCCCAGCGCTTCTCTCGCACCTGCGGAACAGTAGCCCCTTCTGCGGCTCCGCTTCTGCGGAAACTTCCTCATAGATGCGGCCTCCCCCAAGGCTAGCTTTTTCTGCTTCTGCGACCATCCAACCGCAGATGCGCATCCGCTTCTGTGGAAATCCTCTGCACCTACACACTCCCCAACTCAAGCACCACTCCGCACATGCGCGCCCATGACCACACCTATGGCTCCTCAGGTGCACTACAACACTCGCACCTGCGATCATCCAACCCAGACCACTTCCACTTTTGCGCTTCTCCCCCCGCATCTGCGATCCCACAGATGCGGCAAATTCCTCGCACCTGCGAATCCTATCCAGCCTCACACCCTACCGCTTCTGCGACCACTGGGCCGTTTCTGCAATCTCGCACCTACGGCCATAACCTCGCAGGTGCAATCGCACCAGAAGCCTTAAGATTCAGTAGTTATGCCAAGTCCAAATTCGATCCATTTCCAATCTGATTCGCACCCGAGTCCCCCGTAACCCCGTCCAAACTACCAACACATCCCACAACACGATACAGACTTAGTCAAAATCTCGAATCACATCAAACAACATTAAAATTAGAAATCCACAGTCAAAACCTTACTTTCGACTTTCCAACCTTCAAACTTCGCTGAACGCATCCGAATTACACTCAAACACCTCAGAATGACACCAAACATTCAGTGCAAGTAACAAATCACGATACGAACCTATTCCAAGGCCTGAAACTCCGAACGGACATTGATAACATCAAAATTCATTTCAAATCAAACTTAATAATTTCTTAAACTTCCAAAATGCCAACCTTCCATAATAGGCGCTGAAATGCTCCCAGATGGTCCGATACTCAACCCGAATATATGCCCAAGTATGAAATCATCATACGAACCTATTGGAACTTTCAAATCCCGATTTCGAGGTCTTTTGTTCAAAAGTATAACCTTAGTCTATTTTCCAACTTAAAGCTTCTGAAATAACAATTTTCTTTCCAAATCAACTCTAAACTTCCCAAACTTCAATTCCGACTACACGTACAAGTCATAATACCTGAAGTGAAGTTACGCAAGGCCTCAAACCGCCGGACGACGAGCTCGAGCCCAAATCAACCGGTCGGGTCGTTACATTAGGCTAAACGTGATGACTACACATGCTAGAGTAACTCAGTCAAGGAATTAAAAAGGAAACTACTTAGCAAGAACCGTATTTTTAACATTTAACTCAAGTATGCCCTCGTCACCTCGCTTACACGGCCTTCAGGTATTTCAAATACCATAACAGTACCAAAACCTAAGGGGAGTTTTTCCACACAAGGTTAGACAAGTCACTTACCTCAAATCTTGCTCAATCAATCAATAATAATGCATTTCCCTTGCCTTCCAACTCCGATCGGTTCGAATCTAGCCAAAAAAATTACATACTATAAATATAACTATAAGAAACTAATTTAAATAATAAATCTACGACTTTAAAAAAAATAAAAATCGCCCCAAAAGATTGACCCGGGGCCACGTCTCGGAATCGGGTAAAAATCACAAAATAGAAACACCCTTTCGATATCGATTTCACCCATACTAAAATTATTCAAATCTGATACAAAAAGCTCGATCAAAACCTCAAATTTTGGCCTAAGGATTTTTTCACCTTTTCCCCAAATTTCTCAACCCAAATCCTTAATTAAATGAAGAAATTAATGATAGATTAGTGATAATTAATCAAAAAGGAGTCAAGAATCCTTACCCAAATATTTCCTCTAAAAATATCTCAAATGTTTGCTTCAATCCGAGCTCTATATTCACAATGTGAAGAAAATGGCAAACCCTTAATATTAAACCTTTTGTCCAGCACTTCCGCTTTTGCGAGGCCATAGTCGCATCTGCGGCTCCACAGCTGCAAATTTTCCATCGCACGTGCGGGCATCACTTTGGCCATGAAAACTCGCTTTTGAGGAACCCTAAGCGTACCTGCGCTTGCGCTTCTGTGAAGAGACAGCCACATATGCGCTTCCGCTTCTGCGATCACTAGTGCTTCCTGGCCTTTCCGCTTCTGCGCTTCCCCAATAGCATGTGTGAACCCTCTTCTGCGAAACTCTGGCCTCATCTGCGGTCCTAGAAAGGCAGGCAAGAAACCACTTTTGTGGCTCCAGGTCCGCTTCTGTGGTGCCGCACCTGCGGCCCAAAGTGCACAGGTGCGATTGCGCCAGATATTGCCAAGCTTCAGCAGTGCACCAAGTCCAATTTTGTTCCGGATTCAAATCTGAATCACACTCGGGTCCCCTGAGACCCCGTCTGAATAACCAACAAGTCCTAAAACAACACACGGACTTAGTTGAGCCTTTAAATCACATCAAACAATGCTAAAAACACTAATTGCACATTGATTCGAGCCTAATGAACTTTAGAACTTCTAACTTCTACATATGATGCTGAAACATAACAAATAAAGTCTGATTGACCTCAAATTTTGCACACAAGTCACAATTAACATTACGGACCTACTCCAACTTCCGGAATCGGAATACAACCTCGATATCAAAAGTCCACTATTAGTCAAACTTTTCGAAAATCATCATATTTTCCAACTTTCGTCAATCAACGGCGAAATGACCTACGAACCTCCTAATCAACATCCAGACATGCTCCTAAGACCAAAATCACCCTACAGAGCTATTGAAACCGTCAAAATCCCATTCGGAGTCATCTTCACATAAATCAAACTACGGTAAAATTCCTACGACTTAAACTTCCATTTTAGAGACTTTGTGTCCCATTTCACTCTGAAACTAAAAACCAAACCTCCCACCAAGTCACGTAACCACAGAATGAAATAAAGGGAGCAGTAAATAGGGGTTCAGGGCTAATACTATCAAAACGACCGGTCGGGTCGTTACATCCTCCCCCTCTTAAAACAAACGTTCTTCCTCGAACAAGTATAGAGACATACCTGAAGTGGTGAAAAGATGAGGATAACAGTTGTGCATATCATGATCGGTCTCCCAAGTCACCCCTCGACCAGATGACCCCATCCACTGAACCTTCACTGGTGCGAAGTTCTTTGACCTTCACTTTCGAACCTACCTGTCAAAAATGACTACCGGCTCCTCAACATAAGATAGATCCTTGTCCAACTAGATTGAACTGAAGTCTAACACATGAGATGGATTACCTTGATACTTTCGGAGCATGGAAACATGGAACACTAGATGAACTGCAGAGAGACTAGGTGGTAGTGCAAGTCTATAAGCCACCTCTCCAACCCTCTCAAGAATCTCAAAAGGCCCGATATATCTATGGCTCAGCTTGCCCTTCCTCATGAACCTCATAACACCCTTCATGGACAAAACTCGGAGAAAGACCCGCTCCCCAATCATGAATGCAACGTCGCGAACCTTCCGATCCACATAACTCTTGTTCCTGGATTAGGTTGTACGAAGTCGATCCTGAATCAATTTAACCTTTTCCAAAGCATCCTACACCAAGTCTGTACCTAATATCCTAGCCTCGCCCGGCTCGAACCAACCCATTGGAGACCGACACCGTCTACCATACAAATCCTCATACGTGGCCATCTGAATGCTCGCCTGATAACAGATGTTGTTGGCAAACTCCGCAAGTGGCAAGAACTGATCACAAGAACCCCCAAAATCCATCACACACGCATGAAGCATATCCACCAATATCTGAATAGTGCGCTCAGACTGTCCGTCTATCTGAGGGTGAAATATTGTACTCAACTCCACCCGAGTACCCAACTCATGTTGTACGGCTCTCCAGAACCACGATGTAAATTTCATACCCCAGTCAGAGATGATAGATACCGGCACGCCATGAATCTTGACAATCTCGCGGATGTAAACCTGAGCCAGCTGCTCCGAAGAGTAAGTAGTAACCACATGAATGAAATGAGTTGACTTGGTCAATCTATCCACAATCACTCAAACTGTATCGAACTTTCTCTAAGTCTGCGGGAGCCCAACTACGAAATCCGTAGTGATCCACTCCCATTTCCACTCCAGAATCTCTATCTTATGAAGCAGTCCACTTTGTCGCTGATGCTCATAATTTACATGCTGACAATTTAGGCACCGTGCTACATATTCCACTATGTCCTTCTTCATCTACCTCCACCAATAGTGCTGTATCAAATCTCGATACATCTATGCGGCACCTGGATGAATGGAGTACCGCGAACTGTGAGCCTCCTGGAGAATCAACTCATGCAACCATCTACATTGGGAACACATAGCCTACCCTGCATCCATAATACCCCGTCTTATCCAATAGTGACCTCCTTGGAATTACCGTGCTGAACTGTGTCCTTAAGGACAAGCAGATGGGGATCATCATATTGCGGCTATCTGATACGATCATAAATAGAAAACTAAGAAACCACACAAGCCAAAACCCTGCACGTCTCGAAAACATCCAATCTGACAAACTGGTTGGCCAAGGCCTGAACATCCAAGGCTAAAGGCCTCTCTGCTACTGGTAGATATGCTAAACTACCCAAACTCTCCACCATGTGACTCAAGGCATAGGCTACCACATTGGATTCCCAGGATGATAGAGAATGGTGATGTCATAATCCTTAAGCAGCTCCAACCATCACCGTTGCCGCAAGTTATGATCCTTCTGTTTAAATAGATGTTGTAGACTCCAGTGATCGATGTAGACCTCACAAGGGACACCATACAAATAGTGTCGCCACCTCTTCAAGGCATGAACAATAGCTACTAACTCGAGTTCGTGGATAGGATAGTTCTTCTCATGCACCTTCATATGTCTAGACATGTAAGCAATCACCCAACCGTCTTGCATAAACACTGCACCGAGACCAATGCGTGACATATCACAATATACCGTATAGGACCCCGAACCAATAGGCAACACCAACACTAGGGTTGTAGTCAAAGTAGTCTTGAGCTTTTGAAAGCTCTCCTCAAACTCCTCGATCCAATTGAATGGAGCACCCTTCTGGGTCAATCTAGTCTAGGTGCTACAATAGATGAGAACCCATATACAAATCGGCGGTAATACCCCGCCAAGACAAGAAAGCTCTAGATCTCCGTAGTTGATGATGGTCTAGGCCAACTCTGCACTACTTCAATCTTCTTTGGATCTACCTTGATCCCCTCACTCGATACTACATGACCCAAAAATGCCACTGAATCTAGCCAGAATTCACACTTTGAAAACTTTGCATACAACTTCTTTTCTCTCAAGGTATGAAGCACAGTCCTCAGGATCTGCTCATGATCCTCCCAGCTCCGGGAGTACACCAGAATTTCGTCAATAAACACAATGTCGAAAGAGTCAAGATAGGGCTAAAATACACTATTCATCAAGTGCATGAAAATTTCTAGGGCATTGGTTAGCCCAAAAGACATCACAAAAAACTCATAATGACCATACCGAGTCCTAAAAGTAGTCTTCAGGATATCTGGCTCCCGAATCTTCAACTGATGATAGCTTGAATGCAACTCGATCTTAGAGAACACTCTGGCACCCTGAAGTTGATCAAATAGGTCATTAATACGTGGTAATGGATACATGTTCTTCACTATAACCTTGTTCAACTTGCGATAATCAATACACATTCGCATAGAACTATCCTTCTTCTTTACAAACAAGACAGGAGCTCCCCAAGACGACCCACTGGGACGAATGAAGACCTTATCAAGCAACTCTTGCAACTGTTCCTTTAACTCTTTCGGCTCTATTAGGGCTATACGATAGGGTGGAATAGAAATGGGTTGAGTGTCCGATAACAAATCAATGCCAAAGTCGATATCTCTGTCGGGCGATATGCTTAGAAGATCCGTCGGAAATATGTTTGAATAATACCTCACTATCGAAACTGAATCGACGGTTGAGTACCAGCACTAACATCCCTCATATATGTCATATATGCATCACACCCCTTCTCAACCATCTGCTGAGCCTTTAGAAATGAGACAACATTGCTAGGAACATAATCTAAGGTACCTCTCCACTCTAGCCGTGGTAGACTTGGCATAGCCAAAGTTACCTTCTTGGAGTGACAATCAAGGATAGCGTGATAAGGCGACAACCAGTCCATGCCCAAAATAACATCAAAATCCACTATACTGAGTAATAATAATTCGGCTCTGGTCTCAAAACCACTAAGAACGACCAAACACGACCGCTACACATGGTCAACAATAATAGAATCTCTCATAGGTGTAGACACATAGACATGAGAACTCAAAGAATCACGGGATACACCCAAATATCGAGCAAAATAAGATGACATATAGGAATAAGTGCAGTCTGTATCAAATAAGACTGAATCATCTCTATGACATACCGGAACAATACCTGTGATGACAGAATCAGATGCAACTGCCTCTGTCCTAGCAGGAAGGGCATAATATCTAGCCTGGCCTTCCCCTCGAGGGCGACCTATACCTGTCCGACCTCCACCTCGAGCTGGTTGTGCAGGTGGAGTGGTAGTAGGAGTTGTAACCATAGCCTGAGTGGTTTGTGGAGGTGTACCCCTCCTGAGTCAGGGGCAATCCCTCACCACATGATGAGTGCCACCAAGCTCAAAATAAGCTCTTGGAGGACGTGGCTGAAGTGACTGGCTCGGGCCTGATCGGCTGGACTGACTGTTGAAAGCACCCCATGCAGGAGGTGCATTAAATAATGGCGGTCCATAATAAGGAGCCCGAGGCCTAGGAATGGTCGGAGTACCGCTGGCGGCTGGAAGTGTTGAATGAACAGGGCGACCCTCATAGACCCTACCTTGACGAGCTGTAGCTGGGGCATGAGTACCACTATATATGCCACACTCTCGAGACCTCTTGGCCTCTCTCTCCTCCCTCTCCCGAGTCAACATACCCTCCAATATCCTAGCAATCCCCACTACCTGCTAGTATGCGATGTCCATCTCAAACTCTCGGGCCATGCTAAATCTGATACTAAGGTTGAGCCCCTCAATAAATCGATGAACCCGCTCCCGAACAGTAGCAACCAAGGCTGGTGCATGCCTGGCCAAATCAGTGAATAGGACTGCATACTCTGACACGGTCATAGAACCCTGGCGCAACTGCTCAAACTCTGTACGCCATGCATCTCTTAAACTCAGGGGGACATACTCCCTGAAAAACATATCTGAGAAATGAGTCCAAGTGAATGAAGCTACCTCGGTCGGACTACCCAACTCATATTCTCGCCACCACTGATAGGGCACTCCTCTAAGCTAGAACGCAGTGAAATAAATACCAGTAGACTCCGCAGCATCCATAGTACAAAGGATACGGTGACACTCCTTAAGAAAACCCTGGGCATCCTCTAACACTAAGCCACTAAAAGTAGGAGGGTGTTACTTCCTGTACCTCTCAAGCGTGAGCTGCTCCCCCTTAGAAACGGCTGCCCTAACCTCGGGCTGAACTAGAGCTACCGGCTGTATCGGTATGACCTCAGGAACCTGGTCGACCTAGACTCGCTGCTCTGGGATACGGGTGGTAAGAGTCTATGCTCCTCCCCTGGCCTGATATATGACAGGAGCAAGTGGTATCAATCCTACCTGAGCCAAGGTGTTGAACATGCTCAGAAACTAGGTGAGACTCTCCTGGAGGGTTGGTGCAGTAACAGGCATCTCAAGTGCCTGCCCTCCAACTGGAGCTACTGGTGGATCCTGTGTAGCAGCTCGTGCAGGTGCTCTGACTGCACCACGTGGACGTCCTCGTCCTCTACTCTGGCCCCGGCCTCTTGTGGCCCTATCAGGGGGCGCAAGTGTCTGGTCATCTGATCCAGTTATACGTGTCCTCACCATCTGTGAGAGAATAGAAAGACAGAAATTTAGAATTCGAAGTCAAAAGTTTCGCACGATAAGGAATCAAAGAAGTGAAGCTTTTCCTAACAATTACATAGCCTCTTGAAGATAGGCACAGACGTCTCTGTACCGATCCGCGAGACTCTACTAAACCTGCTTGTGACTCATAACACCTATGGACCTAGTGCTCTGATACTAACTTATCACGGCCCCAATTTTCCTCCACGGGATACCGTGATGGCACCTAGTCTCTAATACTAGGTAAGCCTAAACAGTACGCGGAAACATTTAATAAGAGATTAAAACTCGAACATCCTACCAATTTCATAAAAAGAGTTTACCAAAACTCAATACATAAAATGCCAAACCTAGTGAGATATAAGTCACAAGCTTTATGTACAGTACTGAATAATCTTATACATCACTGTCTATCGAAACATAAAGAAATAAGGAAATAAGTTTACAAGCAGCGACATTGCTTCCTAATATCGGGGACTAGTAGGACGCACATGGATCTGCACAAAGACATGTGCAGAAGCATAGTATGAGTACACCACAACGGTACCCAGTAAGTGCCAAGACTAACCTCGGTAGAGTAGTGACGAGGTCAGGTTAGGGCCCTACCGAAAATAATAGGAAACAAGGCAGAAGATATAATAATAAAATGAAATGACTGAGAAGTGAACAATGAAAAATTACAGAAAGATAACAACACAGGAAATAAAGGTAAACAATAGGGGCGCTCCCGAGGTACCGCCTCATAGTAACAAAAGTAAATGCACAATAGGGGCACTCTCGAGGTACCGCCTCATAGTCCCAAAAGTAAATATACAACAGGGGCGTTCATGAGGTACCGTCTCGTAGTCCCAAAAGTAAATATGCAACAGGGGCGCTTCCGAGGTACTGCCTCGTAGTCTAAAAAGTAAATACACAACAGGGGGCACTCCCGAGGTACCGTCTCGTAGTCCCAGAAGTAAATATGCAACAGGTAACCAATGGGACAATGAAATTACAGCAAGGAAACCTACAGGTAAACACTGAATACAAGATCAAGGAAGCAGGAAATCCAACTAAGCATGTTGTACAAACTACAAGTAAGAGATAAGATACGTAGACATGTGATATTAGGCTAAACATGATGACTACACATGCTAGAGTAACTCAGTCAAGGAATTAAAAAGGAAACTACTTAGCAAGAACCAGATTTTTAATATTTAATCCGAGTACGCACTCTTCGTCTCGCGTACACGAACTTCACGTATTGTAAATACCATAAAAGTAAAAAAACCTAAGAGGAGTTTCCCCCACACAAGGTTAGAAAAGTCACTTACCTCAAATCTCGCTCAATCAATCAATAAGAAAGACTTTCCCTTGACTTTTCGCTCCGGTCGGCTCAAATCTAGCCAAAACAATTACATACTATAAATATAACTATAAGAAACTAATTTAAATAATAAATCTACGACTTTAGAAAAGAATAGAAAAATTTCCCCAAAATGTCGACCTTGGCCCACGTCTCAGAATCGGGTAAAAGTTATCAAATATGAATACCCATTCAATATCGAGTTAACCCATACTAAAATTACTCAAATCCGATGCAAACATCTCGATCAAAACCTCAAAATTCGGCCTAGGAATTTTTTCACCTTTTCCCAAATATCTCAACCCAAATCCTAAATTAAATGAAGAAATTAATGATAGATGATTGGAAATTAATCAAAAATGAGTCAAGAATCCTTACCCAAATATTTCCTCTAAACATCTCTCAAAATTCCACATCAATCCGAGCTCTACATCTCAAAATATGAAAAAAATGACAAACCCTCGCTTTTAAACCTTCTATCCAGCACTTTCACTTTTGCGAGACCTTAGCCGCATATGCGCTGCCGCTTCTGCGGAAGGTCTCTGCTTCTGCGATCACCAAGCCTTCCTGGCCGTTCCGCTTCTGCGCTTCCCCAATCGTACGTGCGAGTCCGCTTCTGCGGAACTCTGACCGCATCTGCGATCCTAGCTGGGCAGGCCACAAACCGCTTCTTTTGCTTGAGGTCCTCTTCTGCGATACCGCACCTGCGGCCCAAAGTGCGCAGGTGCGATTGCACCAGACATTGCCAAGCTTTAACAATGCACCAAGTCCAATTTTGTTCCGGGTTAAAATTTGAATCACACCCGGGCCCCTCGAGACCCCGTCCGAATATTCCAACAAGTTCTAAAATATCATACAGACTTAGTCGAGCCTTTAAATCACATCAAACAACGCTAAAATACGAATTGCACATCAAGTTGAGCCTAATGAACTTTAGAACTTATAACTTCTACATCCGATGCCAAAACCTGTCAAATCAAGTCCGATTGACCTCAAATTTTGCACACGAGTCACAATTGACATTACGAACCTAATCCAACTTCCTAAATTGGAATTTGACCTCGATATCAAAAGTCCACTCCCGGTCAAACCTTCTAAAAATCATCAAATTTTTCAACTTTCGTCAATCAAAGGCGAAATGACCTACGAACTTCCAAATCAACATCCGGACACGCTCCTAAGACCAAAATTATCCTAAGGAGCTATTGGAACCGTCAAAACCCCATTTTGGAGTCATCTTCACAGAAATCAAACTATGGTAAATTCCTACGACTTAAACTTCAATTTTAGGGACTATGTGTCACATTTCACTCTGAAACCAAAAATCAAACCTCCCGGAAAGTCACGTAACCACAGAATGAAATAAAGAAAGCAGTAAATAGGGGTTCAGGGCTAATACTCTCAAAATGACCGGCCGGATCATTACAACAAAATACAACTAAATACTGTTTTCATATAAATTTCATACAACTATAATACAACATGTTTACATCTTCTTCCTCTTCGAATTTTAATCTATAAATTCATTCAAAATCAACTCTAACTGTCACCAAATACTCTAAAAATTGAGATATAAACTCCAAAGGACATTCACGATCGTTTGTAACAACACCCAATTTAAATAAATAATAATTTATAAAAATTTGATTTTAAAATCAAAATATCAAAACTTGTTTATGGTTGCAATGTCTGGGGAGACAGCGGACAAGGACTAGTTCGCTGGTGATAGATGACGACGTCAAATCCATTGTTGAATTCTCTAAATAAGAAAAGAAAAAGGAGATGAAAAAAAGAGAAGAGAAGCACAGAAGATCTAAAGAACAAAAAATAGGGCAGAAAAATAAAGAGAGTGAGAGAGAGAGAAACAAACAAGGGGGGATATTACTTAATGTATGGAATTCGATTAAATAATTAGTAATTTGTATATAATTAATGGATACTCAATTAATACTAATTTTCATATAATTAGTAACTTGTATATAAACTTGTAACTAAGCTAAAACCTCAATAGTGAGGGTAAATAAGTTTCAATACTATTATAGCTAAGTAAAAATCTCAAATTGAATTAATATTAATGCTAACAAAAGAATTTCAATTCAATACTAGGCATGGCAATAGTATTGGATATCTATTTATTTTAGTTTTGCGTTTGTTGAGACAGTAAAAATGCATAAAAAAAATTTTTATTGTTTAGTCATATAACTAATACTTAGTACTTATTAGTCGTACTTATTTTAGCATGACTTAGCACTTTTAGATTATGTTCATTTTTTATTTTGGCTTATTAATTAGCGATATTTATTTTATGCGATTTTATTTTTTTTTTGTTGAATATTTTAGTACGTGTCATGACTCATCGCATTTTTTATTTCATTTTCTTGGGTGACATCTTATATTGTTTTATCCTACTAGAATTAAAAAAATATTTGGAATACAAGTTATATGTTTTGTGTTATGAATATTTTACCGGAAAAAATCCGAAAAATCTGAGAAAACTAAAAACTTCGAGAAAAATCGAGATTGAGAAATCCGATTTTTATTGGTTTGATTTATAGATTTAAAACCCCAATATAATTAGTTTGGTTTGATAATTAAAAAACTCGAACTCACCCCATTTATGTACACCCCTAGTAGGTTTGGTGATGCAAATGATCAAAGGAAGTAGAAAAGAAAAAAAAAGTATATAATAAGGAAATGAGATAATTTCCAAGCATTTGGAGGAGAGAGAAGAAAGATTAATAATATTTAACAAACAAAAAAGAGAGATAAGAAAAAGAAAAGTAGAACACAAGAAGAAAGGAATTTGAACACAAGTAAAAGAATCCATATCTATCTACAATAAAAAATGATATATTACTAAAGATCAATCCTAATCAAGAAATAGCACCTTGAATATATTCAAGAAATAATATTAATTGGTATATGGGCATTAATAGAACTATTAGGGGTTAGTGTCATGACCCAAATCCGTATAGGTTGCTACTGCACCTGACGTCGTCGTTAGGAAAGCCCTCAAGTATAACTACAATTTATTTACCCCTTTTTAACAATTTTAATACGGAAGATTTCCTTTTTAGAGTACACTTTAAACTAGATTTCATGCAACCGTGACAAGTCTTTTTAATCAAAAATAAAAACATAATAAGTACATACTCTGCAGAGATAGAAATGACGAGTACAACAGTACATAAGTGCTACAAATCCCCAAAACTTAGTATCACAAGTACATGAGCAATCTAGAAAATATACAAACTACTAAAACTATTGTCCGAAAGTGATAGACAAGAATAATAAATAAGATAGAAGGAGACTCCGATGATGCGGATCATAGCAACGCAAGCAGCTCGCCACTAAGTCTCCGTAGATGATCGACTACGCACCCGCGTGACCACTGGTGGAACCTGTCTTAGTATCTGCACATTAGTGTAGAAGTGTAGCATGAGTACGGAGAACAACACGTACCTAGTAAGTATCTAGTCTAACCTCAAAGAAGTAGTGACGAGGGGTCGACTTGACACTTACTAGAGGTCAATAATAATAACATAAGTGCATAAGTAGACATGGTGAGCATACAACAAGTATCAATGAAATAAATAAGGGCAACTACAATAAATATAACAGGAGTCTGTATCACATCACCAACATCTTATAACCGGCCGTGAAGGCACAAACTCAATTAAACCCAAACCAGAACTCTCTTTCGATTATTAAGTACGAAGTTGCCCAGGTGAACGACTTGGTCCCATAAGAGTGATGTTATCATATTGTCGTGGAGAAGGGCCCGATCCCATTAGAGTTAAGGAATTTACCTTGCTCGGAGAAGTACTTGCGAGGAAAGAAGACATGAATTTTCATAGTTTATTATGTATTCCCCAATATTTTTGAAATAATAAGGCTAAGGAAATAATTGCAAATTTAAATCCCTAGTCTCAACCCTAGTTAAGACAATTAATACTCATGATAAATACAAAGAAAAATTAAAAGCATCATGTGGATCTAAGTCTACCCGGACATATCATGGAATATAGTTACGCACAAACTCTCATCACCTCGTGCGTACGTAGCTCCCCACACAAGTACCACACAACAATAATACACCTAAGGGGATGAGTTCCCTCTTACAAGGTTAGGCAAGAGACTTACCTCGGTTTCAAGCCTTCAATCCGGCTCTCCAATCTCACTAGAACCCTTCAAACGACGCGGAAGACTCCAAAACTAATCAAATGTCATATAAACTAGTAAATATATGCTCAAGGTCCATATTTTAGCTTTTATAGTAGTTACCCAACTCAATTTGGAAGATTAATAAAATTTACCCCCAGGCCCACGTGCTCGGATTCCGGAAATTTTTGAATATAATTGTTACACCCATGAACTCCCGAACTCAAATATAAAATTCGTTCTCATTTACATCACCAAATTCTTGGTCAAATCCCAAATTTACCAAAACCCTAGATTCCTCACAAATCCCACAAGTTTTCAAAATTTATATGACTAGTTTATAAATACTCTCATAATTAACTTGAAAATGGGTGAGAATTACTCATCTTAGGATATTGATGAGAATCCCCCTCAAATGTTCTCTCAAAATTTCCCAAAACCAAATGATATGTGAGAAAAAATGGCCTAAGTCTCGGATTAAAATATTCACTACCCAACGATTTCCGCTTCTGCAGACTTTGGGTCGTCTGTGAAAAATCCATCGCAGGTGCGGTTCTCACCAAGCCTGGCCATGTCCTCTTCTGCAGAGAACCATGCGCACATGTGCATCTTCTTTTGTAGAAATAGTCCACATCTATGCACCCGCGCCTATGGAGAAACCCGCTACTACGAACCTAAGCCATCATGGCCTAGCTCACACCTGCGACCCCAAGCCATCATGGCCTAGCTCACACTTGCGACAACTTTTCTCGCAGGTGCAGTAAATACCCCGCTTCTGCGATCATTGGCCAGCCTACTCCAGGATTCTTCTGTGATTGTTGGCCTATTTCTACGGGCTCGCACCTGCGACTAGTTCCACGCAGGTGCGAACGCACCAGACCTGAAGCCACCAGCAGTCCCCCATGCCTAAATCTGAGTCGGATTCTAATCCATTTTGCATCCGGGTCCCCTGGGACCCCATCCAATTATACTCACACATCTAACAACATAATACGGACCCGATCGCGCTATCGAAACACCAAAATAACATTTAGAACTATTAATCAAATGTCAAAATGCATACATTTGACATGAAACTCAAAAACTTCTAAAAATCTTCTTCATGTCCGGTTTCTATCAAATCAACTCGGAATGACGCCAAATTTTGCGTGCAAGTTATAAATCACCATACAAAACTATTCTTAGTCTCGGAATCCCAAACGGACCTCGATAACACCAAAGTTTACTCCAAACCAAACTTAAAGAACTTGAAAAACCTTCAATGCGCCAACTTTCAATATTAAGCGTCGAAACTCTCCCGGGTCATCTGAAACCCGATCCGAACACACGCCCAAGTCCAAAATTATCATACGAACCTATTGGGACCATCAAATCCCGATTCTAAGGTCATTTACTCGAAATGTTGACTCAAGCCAAACTTAACCATTATAGGGTACTATTAAGGAACTAAGTGTTATGATTTTAACCCGAACCCTTTCAAACATAAACCAACCATCCCCGCAAGTCATAAAATAGTAAAATCACATACGGAGAGTCTTAATTAGGTAAACATAGATCTATAAAGTAAAACGATTAGTCAGGTCATTACAGGTCGTTTGTTGAGAACATAGTTATCCTAGTATTATAATCATGATTATAACCTCAGATCTAATATATTATAGATAATACTAAGATTTTGATATAAATTTTACACCGATATAACCTAATATTCATAAGTAAATATTGGATAAATATAACCCAAATTTAATATTGGAATAATATTCTAATTTCGATAACCAAACGACCTATTAAAACTTTATTAAGTGCACCTAAAACAGAAATAGAAAATCATGAACCTAGAACTCAGAAAGAGAATTGGTAATATTGATTTATAAAATTCTGCATACACCACTAGGTGTAGCAACTTTCAAAAACATAACTCTTCGTATTGTGCATGAATTTAAAACTAACAAAATATATGAAGACTTCTCATACGTCCATATATCTATTTAAGTGGTGTGAACCTTAATATATGTTGTCACTCTGTATTTAAAACCAGTAAATCAATAAACGTTAGTTTAAGAAGAAAAAAATCAAAGAAGAGAAAATTCCGAGCCCACAAGTTTCTTGTGTTTCCTTAAGGAATTTAATCCCCTCACAATGCCCAAGGTTGCGGATTAATTCCTCCCAGGATAGAACGGAATAACTATTATGTGATAGCGGCACTTCAAATCACATAATTTCGGCGAACTTAAATGGCGGAGCAAATCACACAAAATGCTTACGTTTTGCTTTTAAATAACCAATGCAGTATGCAGAAAATTGAGGGGAGAGATTTCAGATTTTTCAGTGGTGGAAAATGAGGCTAAGCCTCTCTATTTATAGACAATGAAAGGGTGAGATGAAGAGGTGCAATCCAAGAGGTGCCTCTTCCATTTCCCATTCACACCCCAATGAAAGGGTGAGATGAAAAGAAGCAATCCAAGAGGTGCCTCTTCCATTTCCCATTCACACCCAAGAGGTGCCTCTTCCATTTCCCATTCACACCCCTTAATAAAAACGCAACAATCCCCCACATGAATGGGGAATGGACATATGTGGAAAAACAAGCATGAAAATACTGTGTGATTCACAATTATGGATTAATCGTATCTGGATAAGTAGGTTTCTGTATGAACTTTCCGTAGTAAGCTTATGTCGGATATACTCGGTCAATCGGTAGATTTGATATCTTTGAACCGTCGAACTTTGGTATATACGTAGACAACCATAAGTCACACAATCAACCCTTAACCGTCTTTGGTTCTCATTGTTGTATTCGTTTCAGCCATGAACACCACCTGGTTCATAAGTGCATAGAGAACTGGTCTTACAGAATTCTCCTTGAAGCGGCTTACACTTCACACTTACATAGGTGATTCCTAAGCGTGTTATCCCATAGATACAATATTTGATATACTCCGTATCAAATTTAGAAACCATTAAAAAGCCTTAACGCTTTATCCTTGGTACTGAACATTGTCTCATCACGAGAATGGACCAAAAAGAAATTTTATTTGACAATGTTGAACCGTCATTAATGACTTTGTTTGATCTCCTTGAACCTAGGTCTTGGAATCTCCAGTCTTCTAGGTAGAGTTACCGCCACAGTGACTTGTCCTCAGCCTTAGTCCCATTCTTTTTGATGACTTCTCAACAGCCTCTCTAGGTAGGCCTTTTATAAGCGGATCTGATACATTATCTTTTGACTTTACATAGTCAATTGTGATAATTCCACTAGAGAGTAGTTATCTAACGGTATTATTACTTCGTCGAATGTGACGAGATTTTCCGTTATAAATAACGCTCCCAGCCCTTCCTATTGCTGATTGATTGTCGTAATGTATGCATACATGTGCCACAGGTTTGGGCCAAAATGGAATGCCTTCTAAGAAATTCAGGAGCCATTCAGCTTCTTCACCGGCCTTGTCTAAAGCTATAAACTCAGACTCCATTGTAGAGCGGGCGATGCATGTCTGTTTGGACAACTTCCAAGACACTACTCCTCCACCAATTGTAAAAATTTATCCACTTGTGGATTTTGATTTCGTTGATCCGGTGATCTAATTCGCATCACTATATCCCTCAACAACTACAGGATAGTTATTGTAATGCAATGCATAGTCTTGGGTATATTTAAAATATCCCAAAACTCGTTTCATTGCTATCCAATGAGCTTGGTTGGGATTACTTATGTATCTACTAAGATTACTTATCGCATAAGCTATATAAGGTCATGTACAATTCATAATGTACATCAAACTTCCCAACACTCGAGCATATTCCAATTGAGACTTGCTTTGACCTTTATTCTTTTCAAGAGTATGGTTTAAATCAATTGGCGTTTTTGCTTCTTTAAAGTCCAAATATTTGAAATATTTTAATATAATGAGATTGAGACAAAGCTAGACCTTGAGGAGTTTGAAGAATCTTAATTCCTAAAATTAAATCGGCAACTCCTAAGTCTTTCATATCAAACTTACTAGTAAACATGCACTTAATAGCATTTATGTTACCAATGTCGTTACTCATTATCAATATATCATACACATATAAACAAACAATGACTATTTGATTTGGAGCATTCTTAATATAAACACATTTGTCACACTTATTGATCTTGAAACCATTTGACAGCATTGTTTGGTCAAATTTCGCATGCCATTGTTTTGGTGCTTTTTTTAGTCTGTAAAGTGACTTAACAAGTCGACACACCTTATTTTCTTTTTCGGAAACTACAAACCCTTCAGGCTGTTCCATATAGATTTATTCCTCTAAATCTCCATTTAAGAATGATGTCCTTACATCCATCTGATGGATTTGAAGGTCATACACGGCGGCTAACGCTATTAACACCCAGATAGATATAATCCTTGTCACCGGCGAGTATGTATCAAAGTAATCAAGACCTTCTTGTTGTCTAAATCCTTTAATAACTAATCTTGCCTTATATTTGTCAATAGTACCATCAGCTTTCATTTTCCTTTTGAAAATCCATTTAGAACCCAAAGGTTTATTTTCCGGAGGAAGATCAACCAATTCCCAAGTATGATTACTTAATATGGATTCTATCTCACTATTGAATGCCTCTTTCCAATATTGTTCTTCCGAGGAAGACATTGCTTCTTTGAACGTTTGAGGCTCATTTTCCAACAAAAATGTCAGAAAGTCTGGTCCAAAGGAAGTAGTTGTCCTTTGATGTTTACTACGTCTTGAATTTTCCTCATTAAAGATACTTTCCTTTTCTTTTTCTCGAGGTCCCTTTGAGTTTTCACTAGATGACTCGTATTCATTTTTATACGGATAAATATTCTCAAAGAATTCAGTATTATCATATTCGATTACTGTATTAATATGAATGTCGAGATTTTCTGATTTATGAACCAGAAAATGATATGCTTTACTATTTCTTTCATATCCTATGAAAATGAAATCAATCATTTTCGGTCCAATCTTCACCCTTTGGGTTTAGTAATTTGTACTTTAGCCAAACACCCCCACACTTTAAAATATTTTAAATTGGGTTTCCTACCTTTCCATTTTTCGTATGGAATAGATTGTGTTTTGTTATGGGGAACTCGGTTAAGTATTTGATTCGCTGTAAGAATATATTCCCCCCCACAAGTTCTGGGGTAAACCCGAACTTATAAATAAGGCATTCATCATCTCCTTTAACGTTCTATTCTTTCTTTCCGCAATTCCATTAGATTGCAGAGAGTAAGGGGCAGTTGTTTGCTGAATAATGCCATAATCCAAACATATTTCTTCAAAAGGAGATTCATATTCGCCACCCCTATCACTTCTTATCATTTTGATCTTTTTGTTTAGTTGCATTTCAACTTCATTTTTGTATTGCTTGAATGCCTCAATTGCTTCATTTTTACTATTAAGTAAGTAAATATAGCAATATCTAGTACTGTGTCAATAAAAGTTATGAAATACTTTTTCCCACCGCGAGATGGTATTGACTTCATGTCGCAAATATCTGTGTGAATTAAGTCTAAAGGATTTGAATTCCTTTCAACTAACTTACAAGAGGTGTCTCTTCCATTTCTCATTCACACCCAAGAGGTGCCTCTTTCATTTCCCATTCACACCTCTTAATAAAAACGCAACAATATCTTGATGCTATGATCATTGGAAATTACGTGGATGAAGATGAAAGGAACTCCTTAACAACCATAATTTTTTAAGCGTTTAAATTATTTATACTATTAGTTTATTTCTTTTATATATTATCAGGATAATCAAAAAATATTTATAGTGAATCTTCTCAAAATATGGAATTTACAATATTGAAAATAAGATATGTCACTTACTGCAATAGGTAACTAATCTAATGGTGCAAAAATTCCTTACAATGACAAAACTTGAACTCATTTTTTTATGCTATTATTGAAATTATGTGTGATTTAACTAAAATCGTGTTTGATGTGAACCGCGTCTCTCCTTCTGACTGAATGCATAGCAAGTACTCCGAAATACCAACATCAAAAGATTAACCCATGTAGAACTGTTTTCAAAAGCTACATTTTATTGCACTACTGGTGGACGGTAACAGCTCAAGAGGTTCCTATATGGGCCTTGTTCTAGTAAAGTACTCTGTTCATTTCTGACGATATTTGACTCGACATGAAATTTAAAAATTAAGAAAAACTTTAGAAATTTACTATTTAAAATAAATCATAAATATTTATGTGACTATAAACCATCTCAATAATAATAAAAGAGAAAGTTTAAATTAAAATTGTTTCAAAATAAGGATGACATTATTTTTAGAACATACCAAAAAGAAAAATATGATACTCTTAATTCCCTCCCAATTTATGTGAAGGTGTTCGTATTTCGAAGTCAAACGAATTAATATTTGACTGTAATTTTTCATATGCCTTTTAAATATTTTAAAATATTAATTAGTGACTTGTAGTATATTTTACGTAATTTTCAAAAATATAAATTTTATTTTGAAAAATTAAAAAACTCTATGTCCAAACTCTAAATACATCGTCAAAATTAAAAAAATTCAATTTCGAACTAAAAGTATCACATAAATTGAAATATATGGGTACATCATCTAAGACAGAGAAAGTAATTGATTTGTACTGTTCACTTACGCGGTTCTTGCTGCATGTATCTGCTTAGGGACCCTCTACAGCTCTTCAGTGGGGAACAGACCCCCTTATGCATCTTTCCGTTTTTGGCGGCTGACTTGAATATTTAACAACTAAAGAAAGACTAGCGTAGTGTCGCAGCTTTAAATAAGGAATGTTAAAAACAAAATATTTTAATATCTCAAAAAGAATATTTAATGTCTAGGTTCATTCTTTGAATTGGTCTTTATTAGACCAAGAATATATTTTGATGTGTATAATACATTAGAATAATTTTGAATATAATATTTTATTAACATTGAATGGGTATCAAAATCAATTATTTTTTTGTAACTTTGAATTTAACCAAAGTTGGTCTTGTATGCAGAGGCAGAACTACGTTAAGGGTTGAGGGGTCACGTGACCCCGTTAGCCTCGGCAAAAAGCCTGTATATAGTATAATATATATATGTACATTTATATGGGACCCCCCCCTTAAATATTTTAAGTGTGTCTCCAGAAACAAAGATGCAGATTGGCGAACTGGATGCTTTGAGCACTTAAATTTCCAACTTTGCTGGTGACGCAAGTTCAAAACCCACGTTCAACTTTTTCCTCCTCCTTTCTATTTTTATTCTTTGAGTATAATGTAATTTATATTTAATAGCAAATTGCTTTATCTTTTACTTTTATCTCTTTTTTTGAATTCAATTATAATTTAGTACTAATATATAATAATCAACTTAATTAATATTTTAGTTCTTTGAATACAATATAATTTATATTTAATAGCAAATTGCTTTATTTTTTACTTTTATCTTTTTTTTTGAATTTATTTATAGTTTAGTACTAATACACAATAGTCAACTTAATTAATTTTATTCCTTTTCTTCCCATAGCACCCATTTTGCGAAAAAATCTCTCTTTCTCTCTCCCTCTCTCCCTCTCTCCCTCTCTCTCTCTCTATATTTGTTCGGTTCCTTTGTTTTCTTCAGAACTTTTTTTTAATAATACTTGGATGATAAGTTATCATAATCGTTAAGTTTTCAAAGAGTTACACGCCGAATTTTATCGCTAGTGATTAGCATACGGTGGTGCCCCCGTCGTGTTCAAATCCTGGGTCCGCCTCTGCTTGTATGACTGCTTCCTTAACGTTGATTTTGATAACATTTCCTTAACTTTGATAATAATGTTTCTTTGGTCTTAAATAATTATAACGTTGATTGCCTTAAACGAATTTGACGTTTTGGCATTGAATCCTAAATGGATTTTAACGTTTTTCATTACATCAAATGTCCATCTCCTTTTGGACTATATATAAAAATATCTGCTTGTGTTCATTTGTAGTAGAGTGAACAAACTTAAAACTTTTCTTCCCTTTTCTTTTTTGTTGGGTTTTTTTTTTCTGATTAACCTATGTTGTTTCTGCTCCTATTTATACTAAAAAATTTTGTTGAATTCTCGGGGATACGCCTAATAATATTTATCACGGTGTGGACGAAATATCCTTAAAGACAGTATCTTTGACATGCCTCAAGATAAATTTTATTCTCCATAATCTAATATTTTTACAACAATCTTAAGGATATTTTTACGTTGTTACTATGGAGAATAATGCTGCTAATGTTGCAGTTGATGCTACTACACCCGTTGCACCTACTTTTTCTGTTGATGTTCCATCACCAATTACCTATGCCAAACATTTCCCTAATGTTTTGAAAATTGAAGTTTTTAAAACCAAACACGTATTCTATTTTGGATCGAATGCCAAACATGTATTCTATTTTGGACATGCATGGAGTTGCTTTCGCACTTACTGATTCTAAGCCAACTGAAGCATCTTCCATTCAGATGGATTAATGGATTCATGCTAATATGGTATGTAGACATACTATAATTTCTACTCTTTCTAATGAATTGTTCAATGTTTAAGTTTCCTACAAAGAGGTAAAAGAAATATGGGAGTCAATGATAACAAAGTACACTGTTGAAGACGATACCAAACAAAAATTCGTGATTGGAAACAACTACAAGTGGAAGATGACGGAGGATAAGGATATAATTGCACAAATCAATGAATATCACAAGCTGATTGAAGACCTCAAATCTAAAGATATTTCTCTACCCGAATAGTTTGTTGTTGGTATGCTTATTGAAAAATATCCCAAATCTTGGAGTGACTACAAACAACAATTGAAGCACAAGCACAAGCAGTTATCATTGAAGGACTTGGTCGAGCATATTATAATTGAAAATATCAATCGCAAGCAAATTGTTGCTGACAAAGGAAAGGATATTGCTGCAAGAGCCAACCTAGTGGAGGACAATAAGAGGCAGAGCAAATCAAACAACAGGTACGATAAAAAAATGGTTATAAGCTCAAAACCAACAATCAAACTTTCAAGAAAAAAGGCAACTCCTTTGTGTGTGGCAAACCTGGACACTATGCTGCTCAATGTCGGAAAAGGGCTGGGAATGACAATCCCACTAAGGCTAAAGTAAATTTAATTGAAGCTAAAGCGAATGGCATAATTGTTGTAGTTGTTTCCCAGGTGAATCTTGTGGCCAATGTGAAAGATTGGGTGTTAGATTCTGTGTCACACCCCAAACTGCGTGGGATGTGATGGCGCTCAACCTACCTTACCCGTCAAGCAAGCCTTATTCTAACTAACTGAAAATCGATTTATATAATATCGAAAAAATTCATAAATAAGTCTTAAAATAATAGTTATCTGAAAACTAAAATCTAATATTAATATTAATATGTCTAACAAATGAACCCACTAGCAAAGTTGTGAGCCTCTAACTGTAAGTCTGAATACATACGTCTATGGGGCATTCCCCTAGAATAATACGAAAGTCAAACAATAATTAAAGACTTAAAAAGGACACCAACATTGCTGGGAGGAAACAACGGGCTTGCCAATTGAGCCTACGGAGTATATCTCTAGACACATATCTCGTCACCTACAATCTCAACACCTGCCATATGACACGGCAGGCCCAAACAGGCTAAGTACCACTAAAGGATACCCAGTAAATCTTATAGGCTACCTCTTAAAAAGGCAGAACGAGACCTTCTGGAAAAAAAATCATAATGTGAAATGAAGTGATTTCACAGAATATCATATCAACAAAATATATAAACAGGAAATGAGTTAAAACCTAAAACTATAAGTTAATAACTCCAATTTCCTATCAACAAAATCTATAAACAAGAAATGAGTTGAAAACTGAAACTATAAGCTGATAACTTAAAACATTAAAACTGAGTCTATAATTGATAACTGAAACTTAAGGTGAAAACTAAGTATTTTTAATGAAATAACATTTATGAAAAATAGTTACACATTGTGGGGGCACGGGGGAGTGTCGACCAATCTCCCCAACAAACAATAGCCCATATGAGCATGGGGTAGCTAACCCTGGCGTCGTGGCACTCACGCAAGTGGAGGTCGGTTAGCTCTCCCTTTTTGAATGTGATCACATTAATGCATGAATGAATACTAAATTAAATAAAAATATCATAACAAAGTCAACTAATAATTAATAATATATGTAAGCATATAAGACTTTCATATTTTCATACTACCAAATAAGAATAGAGTAAACTGAATACTGGAGCACAAGGAGACATAGCATTGGAATTTTATATATATATATATATATATATATATATATATATAGCACGTGGGTTCTAATAGAATTTCCTATTAGGAGAAAAAACTTTAAAACTTACCTTGAATCCAAACTTAAAGATCTGATGCAAGAATTTCAATACTAAACCATTGTAGTCCACCACCAATATTTGATTGTTAATACGCCTCGACCTCACGATTTGTTTCTACCTCAAGGATTGTTGGGATTTTCGTTGTTGACTTGTAAGCTATCCAAATCACTTTGTTCCCTTTGAAAAGTTGTCGTGGTAGAATTTAAGTGACAAGCATTAGCTATTCTTCAAATCCCAATAACTTGCCATCTCATTCGTACCAAAAGTGAAAGACAATGATGTATATGTCTTCCCCTATGCTTCATGTTTTGAGAATAACTTACAGTAAAGCTATTTTGCTGTCCTTATTTGGTAATCCTTAAGTGGCTGCTAAAACCCTATTTCTTTTCGTTTTAATTTCGTGACCTGGCTGCTGCATTTTCCTTCTTTTAAAATTGACAAATAAAGAAGCATAAAATTGACCCTGGTGTACAACATTGTCTTTGGGCTGGGCTTGTAATTCACGTGTAACCTCAATTGTAAGCCCACTTTGTGGTAATCCTTTACTCCCTTGTTTTTCATAGAAAATAATTAATCAATTACGTAGCCAAAATACTAATTGGCAATTCCATATTTCTGCCATCTTTAAAATATTATATTAAACCAACTTGATTTCAATTTATTCCGTAACCCATTTATTGACCTTAAAGTATCCTTGGATATGAAAATTTTACTCCCATTTCCAATCAATTAGTCATCGATTTGGACTTCAAAGAGTGTTAAACTAGCCCGGAACTTTACAATCTTCCCCTCTTAAAGGACATTCGTCCTCGAATGTTGTGTTGTATTTGTTCTTGAGTCTAAAAGAAAGATCTTAAGCCTTACGCCACTGTCACTTATTCCTTAGAAACTCGAAGTTTGGTTAACTCCTAAAATTTCAAAAACAAAATCTGAAGAATTTTCTTTGTAACTAGTTCTATCAGTGGCGGACCTAGAATTTTTTATAAGCGGGTTCAGTCAAAGACGAGCACAAGCAATAGTATAAATGGTATCGAGTATGACAACCAAGATTTGATCATTTATATATTTATTAGTCTTAACACAATTTCAAAATGAAGTTATTCTAAAGTTGGCACTCTATAGTTTTAACAAAATTGAAAATATTTTTTGAAAGGTACAAACAAATTTATCTATTTCTGCTTGTAGAAATATAATTAGTAATTTAACAAATTTTACTTCCGTAAATTCAATGTAACAAAAATTTGTTAACTCTAAAATATTTAAATAAATCTAAAGTTTTCTTTGTTCCTAGTAAGAAGTTGTTATCTGAAGAGCGGAGAGAATAAATCTATAAATACTAAATTAATTAAAGTAATAACTTGGAGCTATATACCAAACTAGAAAATTTAGTATAAAACAAATAAACGTCACTAAACTAAATAAAACTAACTAATTATAAATAATTTCAACAAATATATTTGCTTTTTATCAAATTTTAAGAAACAACGAACCAATTTCACTTTGTAGGTAGGTTTGATTTTTTGAGCAAATTAAACTATAGAATAATTTTTATTGTATTCTGGCAGAAATGAAAGATAAAGTAACATAGTAAAATGATATATGAGTGGACATAAGAGTAATATTAGAAGGACTCTAGTTAACCTCAAACACAATCTTGGCCATTGGTTGCACACACTCTCTCCAATCATGCCTAATCTAACCATATTAGGTATGATTTCCCTCTCTCTCACTCCCCTTCACCCGCTCCATTTCCCCCGTCCAGCCCTCTCCCCCCCCCCCCAAACTTTTTATTCCTAAATTTTTTAACTCGTTTTTTGTGCAGGAATCCGGCGTCTCATCTCCCATCCGGTGGTGGTTCGGCAGCAGATCCGTTGGTTCATTTTCCAGGTTTTTTTGCATTAATTTAGCAAAATAGTAAGTACAAATTAGCTATATAATTTGCAATATAGTATAGATGATTCAGCAATAATTTTTGCAATATAATATGTATATAGTGATGTTAAAAATATACTTGCAATATAATATGTATATAGATACTAAGTGTCTCATTTCACTCCGAGTTCCTTCCGGACCCGAACCAACTAACCCGATATAACATAATATAGCTGAATAACACAAAATGAAGTAAAAATGGGAAAAATGGGGCTATAACTCTCGAAACGACCGGCCAGGTCATTACAATATCCAAACGTCATATATAGTCATATCATGACTTTAAACTCATTTAAATCATGATTAACAAGTATCATATTTATTACGTCACCTTGGGATGCATAGGGTGTAACAGAAAGTCACAAACACTTTAATCTCAAACTGGAGTAGAAAATTCGAAGATTTTAATCTCCAAAACGGGAGTAGAAAATCAATAAGATTTTAGTCCCCCAAAACAGAATGTAAGATGAATACTGAAATAAATATTAAATTCCTTAAGCTTGTTGTCACTCTATATTCAAAACCACTAAATCAATA
The DNA here is from genome assembly GCF_000715075.1 of Nicotiana tabacum. Classification (NCBI taxonomy): domain Eukaryota; kingdom Viridiplantae; phylum Streptophyta; class Magnoliopsida; order Solanales; family Solanaceae; genus Nicotiana; species Nicotiana tabacum. Next base: position 94,992,903 of record NC_134094.1, read on the forward strand.
ATCGTTAGTTTAAGAAAAAAAAGCAGAGAAAATTCCGAGTCCACAAGTTTCTTGTGTTTCCTTAAGGAATTTAATCCCCTCACAATGCCCAAGGTTGCGGATTAATTTTTCCCATGATAGAACGGAATAACTATTATGTGATAGCGGGACTTCAAATCAAATAATTTCGGCGAACTCAAATGGCGGAGCAAATCACACAAAATGCGCACGTTTTGCTTTTAAATAACCAATGCAGTATGCAGAAAATTGAGGGGATAGATTTCAGATTTTTCAGTGGTGGAAAATGAGGCTAAGCCTCTCTATTTATAGACAATGAAAGGGTGAGATGAAGAGGTGCAATCCAAGAGGTGCCTCTTCCATTTCCCATTCACACCCCAATGAAAAGGTGAGATGACAAGGTGCAATCCAAGAGGTGCCTCTTTCCTTTCCCATTCACACCCAAGAGGTGCCTCTTCCATTTTCCATTCTCACCCCTTAATAAAAACACAACAATATCTTGATGCTATGATCATTGGAAATTACGTGGATGAAGATGAAAGGAACTCCTTAACAACCTTAATTTTTTAAGCATTTAAATTATATATACTATTAGTTTATTTCTTTTATATATTATCAGGACACTCAAAAAATATTTATAGTGAATCTTCTCAAAATATGGGATTTACAATATTGAAAATAAGATATATCACTTACTGCAATAGGTAACTAATCGAATGGTGCAAAAATTCCTTACAATGACAAAACTTGAACTCATTTTTTTATGCTATTATTGAAATTATGTGTGATTTAACTAAAATCGTGTTTGATGTGTACCGCGTCTCTCCTTCTGACTGAATGCGTAGCAAGTACTCCGAAATACCAACATCAAAAGATTAACCCATGTACCACTGTTTTCAAAAACTACATTTTATAGCACTATTGGTGGACGGTAACAGCTCAAGAGGTTCCTATATGGGCCTTGTTCTCGTAAAGTACTCCCTTCGTTCCGGACGCTATTTGACCCGACATGAAATTTAAAAATAAAGAAAGACTTTAGAAATTTACTATTTAAAATAAATCATAAATATTTATATGACTAAAAATCATGTCAATAATAATAAAGTAGAAAGTTTAAATTAAAATTGTTCCAAAATAAGGATGACATTATTTTTAGAACATACCAAAAAGAAAAATATGATACTCCTAATTCCCTCTCAATTTATGTGAAAGTATTCGGATTTCGAAGTCAAACGAATTAATATTTGACCGTAATTTTTCATATGTCTTTTAAATATTTTAAATTATTAATTAGTGACTTGTAGTATATTTTATGTAGTTTTCAAAAATATAAATTTTAGTTTGAAAATTTTAAAAACTCTATGTCCAAACTCTAAATATATCGTCAAAATTAAAAAGTTTGAATCTCGAACTAAAAGTATCTCATAAATTGAAATAGATGAGATACATACAGAGAAAGTAATTGATATGTACTGTTCACTTACGCGGTTCTTGCTGCATGTATCTGCTTAGGGACCCTCTACATCTCTTCAGTGGGGAACAGACCCCCTTATGCATCTTTCCGTTTTTGGCGGCTGACTTGAATATTTAACAACTAAAGAAAGACTAGCGTAGTGCCTTTGTTTTTGGTTCAAAGACTAGCGTAGTGTCGCAGCTTTAAATAAGGAATGTTAAAAACAAAATATTTTAATATCTCAAAAAATATTATGAAAATAATTATATTGTGAATGTTCATTTATTACTTCGCTATAGATAATCTTCCTGAATAAGATTATTCATTTAGTACTCTGTTGAAGTTTATCTACAAGCAGCTGATGCAGGCAGGTTGCAAGCAGCTCAATGAAATGATTTGCAGCAGCTTCTTATTAAACAGGCAGGTTGCAAGCCGCTCATGCAGACAGCTTACAAGCAGCTAAAGAAAAGCCTTGCAGCTGCTTCCTGAAAAGTCTCGCAGCTGCTTCCTTTCTTCTATAAATAGAGGAGTTTTCAGTTCATTATGTACATGAATTTGAAGTTGAATAATATATCAGTTTCTCTCTATACTTGTCTTTACTTTACAGTCTTTATTTTATAACACGTTATCAGCACGAGACTTTGCCATCTCGAGAAAATATTTTGAAAGTATCAAAGGTACGAACTTTCTTTTTCTAAATAATGTCAAATCTTTCTAAACTCGAGTTTGTAGCTCTGGATATATCGGGCAAAAGTTACATGTCTTGGGTACTTGATGCCAAAATTCATCTTGATGCGATGGGTCTGGCAGACACCATCAAAGATAAAAATCAGGCATCAAACCAAGACCGTGCCAAAGCAATGATATTCCTACGCCATCACCTTGATGAGGGCCTGAAAATGAAATATCTTACTGTTAAAAATCTAGTCATACTGTGGAGTAATTTGAAAGATAGATATGACCATCTGAAGATGGTCGTTCTTCCACAGGCACATTATGATTGGACTCATCTAAGGTTACAAGATTTTAAATCTATCAGTGAGTATAATTCCGCTATGTTCAGAATTATTTCCCAATTGAAACCATGTGGTGATAATATTACTGATCATGATATGTTGGAGAAAACTTTCACCACTTTTCATGCCTCGAATATGCTCCTGCAGCAGCAATATCGAGAGATGGGATTTAAAAAGTATTCTGAACTTATCTCGTGTAGCCGAGCAACATAATGGGATATTAATGAAAAACCATGAAAGCCGACCTACAGGTTCTTGTCCATTCCCAGAAGTGAATGAGACGAACTTCCACCAAGCTAAACGTGGAAGAGGACGTGGCCCCAGTCGTGGTCATGGCCGTGGTCGGGGAGGAAACTCTAATCGTGGTAATAATAATGCACCAAAGAACCCTCCTCACCACCAGCAGTGAAAAAGGAAGGAACAAAAGCATGAAGCGGTGCAAGCAGCAAAGCCAGAAAATGCATGCTATAGATGTGGAGGAAAAGGGTACTGGTCACGTACATGCCGTACGCCAAAGCACCTGGTTGAGCTATATCAAGCTTCCCTGAAGAAGACAGAGAAAAATGCTGAAGCAAATTTTATTTTTGAAGATAATTTAGACTTCATGCATTTGGATGTAGCTGATTACTTTGCATTCCCAGAAGGAGAAACAAGTCATGTGATCGATAGTGAATCTGTAGAGATGTAAATATTATAATTTTTGTTATTTGTAGTAGATAGTATGGTTATGTAATTGTTATACATAAATAAAAGTTATGCTTTGATAATAATATTTACTATCATATTTATTTTGTTTATGTCATTTTGAAGAATATGGATAATCCTCAAATTATGTTTGGATCAAAGACCAATCATGAAGATATTTGTGTAGTTGATAGTGGAACAACTCATGCCATATTCAAAGATCAGAAATACTTTTCTTATTTGCATAAGGAAAAAGCAAATGTTTCTACAATTTCTGGTAATATAAGTTTGATTGAAGGCTCCGGAAGAGCTATTGTATTTCTGTCTAAGGGAACAAAACTTATTATCGACAATGCATTGTACTCCTCCAAGTCACGAAGAAACTTGTTGAGTTTTATAGATATCCGCCGAAATGGGTATCATGTTGAGACAATAGAAGAAATGAATGTGGAATATCTTTGCATTACAAAGAATATTTCTGGCCAGAAATGCATTGTAGAATAGTTACCAACTTTATCTTCTGGCTTATATTATTCAAAGATTAGTACAGTTGAATCACACTCTATCGTAAACCAGAAGTTTACTGATTCAAATACTTTTATGCTTTGGCATGGCCGTTTAGGCCATCCTGGATCAATAATGATGAGACGAATTACTGAAAATTCGAGTGGGCATCCATTAAAGAACCTGGAGATTCTTACAAATAATGAATTTTTTTGTGATGCTTGTTATCAAGGCAAAATGATCACAAGACCATCACCAATGAAGGTTGGCATTGAGTCCCCTACCTTCTTAGAACGTATACATGGGGATATATGTGGACCTATTCACCCACCAAGTGGGTTGTTTCGATATTTTATGGTCCTAATAGATGCATCTTCAAGATGGTCTCATGTGTGCCTATTATCATCTCGCAACCTGGCGTTCGCAAAGTTATTAGCCCAAATAATTCGATTAAGGGCACAATTCCCAAATTATCATATAAAGGCTATTCGCCTTGATAATGCTGAAGAATTCTCATCTCAAGCTTTTGATGATTACTGTCTATCAGTTGGGATAAAAGTTGAACACCCGGTAGCTTATGTTCATACTCAAAATGGCCTTGTAAAGTCATTTATTAAACGACTGCAATTGATAGCAAGACCACTACTTATGAAAACAAAATTTCCCACTACTGTTTGGGGCCATGCTATCTTGCACGCAGCATCACTTATCCGTCTCAGACCAACACATTATAATAAATATTCTCCGTCACAATTAGTTTTTGGTCATGAACCAAATATTGCCCATCTACGAATTTTTGGATGTGCTGTATATGTGCCAGTAGCACCACCACAGCGCAGTAAGATGGGCCCCCAAAGAAGGTTAGAAATATATATTGGGTTTGAATCACCCTCTATTATTCGCTATCTTGAACCATTGACGGGAGATTTATTTACTGCTCGATTTGCAGATTGTCGATTTGATGAAACAAATTTCCCACAATTAGGGGGAGAGAAAAAGAAAATCAAAAGAGAAATTATGTGAAAAGTTTCATCATTATCTCACTTTGATCCACGTACCCCTATATGTAATCAGGAGGTCCAGAAGATCATCCATTTACAGAATATAGCAAATCAAATGCCAGACGCATTTACTGATTTGAAAAGGATAACTAAGTCACATATCCCTGCAGAGAATGTGCCTATCCGAATTGATGTCCCAGCAGGACCATCTATTAGCATGAGAGCTAGTGAACCTAGAGCACGCCTGAAGCGTGGTAGTCCTACGGGTTCTAAGGATCGAAATCCTAGAAAAAGAAAATCGACAAATGATCAAAATGATATTATGAAGGGATCTCCTGAAGAGACCCAAGATCTGATTAGTTATGAGATTCTTGAAGAAATCAATAAACCCGAGACTCAAGTGAGCGAGGAACTTTTAATAACGACTGGTGATGGGATTAATTTAACTCGATCTGAAATAGTGGTGGATAATATTTTTTGCATATAATGTTGCACTTAACATTATGCAAGATAGTGAGGATTTTGAACCCCGATCTGTCAAAGAATGTCAACAAAGATCTGATTGGCCAAAATGGCAAGGGGCAATTCAATCAGAATTGAACGCACTTGCTAAAAGAGAGGTCTTTGGACCAATAGTCCAAACACCTGCTGGTATAAAACCAGTTGGTCATAAATGGGTTTTTGTGCGAAAAAGGAATGAGCAAAATGAAGTTGAAAGATACAAGGCTCGCCTTGTCGCACAAGGATTCTCACAACGACCTGGAGTCGATTATGAAGAAACATATTCACCCGTAATGGATGCCATAACATTTCGATATCTCATCAGTTTAGCCTTACGTGAAAGGCTTGAAATACATATGATGGATGTGGTTACAGCTTATCTGTACGGGTCACTTGATAATGAGATTTACATGAAAATTCCTGGAGGATTTAAAATGCCTGAAGCATATTCAAAATCTCGGGAAATGTACTCAATCAGATTACAAAGATCTTTGTACGGTTTAAAACAATCTGGGCGCATGTGGTATAATCGCCTCAGTGAATATTTGTTGAAAGAGGGTTACATAAATGATGTTATTTGTCCATGTATTTTTATAAAGAAAATGACATTAGAATTTGTTATACTTGCTGTTTATGTTGATGACATAAATCTTGTTGGAACTCCAGAAGAGCTCCAAAAGGCAATTGAATATCTTAAGAAAGAATTTGAGATGAAAGATCTTGGAAAGATAAAACTTTGTCTTGGACTGCAAATTGAATATTTAGCAAATGTGATCTTTATGCATCAATCTGCCTATACAGAAAGGGTCTTAAAACGCTTTTACATAGACAAAGCGCACCCATTGAGTACACCAATGGTTGTTCGATCACTTGAAGTGAATAAGGACCCGTTCCGACCTCCAGAAGAGGATGAGGAATTCCTGGGTCCTGAAACACCCTATCTCAGTGCAATTGGTGCACTTATGTATCTTGCTAATGATACAAGGCCTGACATAGTATTTTTTGTTAATTTACTAGCAAGATATAGCTCTTCTCCTACACTGAGACATTGGAATGGGATTAAGCATATATTGCGATATTTAAAGGGAACTCTTGATATGGGTTTGTTTTATACTAACAAAGATAGTGCAGATCTTATTGGTTATGCAGATGCAGGTTATTTATCTGATCCCCATAAAGCTCGATCTCAAACCGGGTACGTGTTTACATGTGGAGGTACTGTCATATCATGGCGCTCCACAAAACAGTCAATTGTTGCTACTTCTTCAAATCATGCTGAGATAATAGTTATTCATGAAGCAAGTAGGGAATGCATATGGTTGAGATCAATGATTCATTTTATTCAAGAAAAATGTGGTTTGGAGTGTGATAAAAGATCCACAATTTTATACGAAGACAATGCTGCATGCATAGCCCAATTGAAGGGAGGATTTATAAAAGGAGATAGAACGAAGCACATTTTACCAAAATTATTCTACACACACGATCTTCAGAAAAATGGTGACATTGATGTGCAGTAAATCCGTTCAAGTGATAATCCGGCAGATTTATTCACTAAATCTTTGCCAACTTCAACTTTTGAGAAGATGGTATACAAGATTGGAATGCGGAGACTCAAATATTTGAAACAAGGTTTTCATCAGGGGGAGTAAAATACCCGATGTACTCTTTTTTCCTTACTAAGATTTTTTTCCACAGAGTTTTCCTTATAAGGTTTTTAATGAGGCATCTAGAAATGCGTATTACTAAATATGTATACTCTTTTTCCTTCACTAGGATTTTTCCCACTTGGTTTTTCCTAGTAAGGTTTTAATGAGGCACAATACCTTTTAATGAACATCCAAGGGGGAGTGTTATGAAAATAATTATATTGTGAATGTTCATTTATTACTCCGCTATAGATAACCTTCCTGAAGAAGATTATCCATTTAGTACTCTGTTGAAGTTTATCTACAAGCAGCTGATGCAGGCAGGTTGCAAGCAGCTCAATGAAATGATTTGCAGCAGCTTCTTATTAAACAGGCAGGTTGCAAGCAGCTCATGTAGACAGCTTACAAGCAGCTAAAGAAAAGCCTTGCAGCTGCTTCCTGAAAAGCCTCGCAGCTGCTTCCTTTCTTCTATAAATAGAGGAGTTTTCAGTTCATTATGTACATAAATTTGAAGTTGAATAATATATCAGTTTCTCTCTATACTTGTCTTTACTTTACAGTCTTTATTTTATAACAAAAAAGAATATTTAATGTCTAGGTTCATTCTTTTTGTTTAGTTGCATTTCAACTTCATTTTTGTATTGCTTAAATTCCTCAATTGCTTCATTTTTACTATTAAGTAAGTAAATATAGCAATATCTAGTACTGTGTCAATAAAAGTTATGAAATACTTTTTCCCACCGCGAGATGGTATTGACTTCATGTCTCAAATATCTGTGTGAATTAAGTCTAAAGGATTTGAATTCCTTTCAACTGACTTATAAGAATGTTTAACATACTTTGATTCCACACATATTTGACATTTCGAGTTATTGCATTCAAACTTAGGCAATACTTCCAAATTAATCATTTTTGCAAAGTTTTGAAGTTGACGTGGCCTAATCGTTCATGCCATAAATTAATTGACTCAAGCAAGTAAAAAGAAGCTAAAATTATATTCATATCAATGGAAATTACATTGTGTTTGAAAAGGCCCTCTGTAAGGCAGCCTTTTCCTACATACATTTCATTCTTACTAACAACAACCTTGTCGGAAACAAAAGCATACTTATAGTCATTCTTGACTAGAAGTGATGTCGAGACTAAATTCTTCCGCATTCCAGGAACATGAAGGATATCATTTAGAGTCACAATCTTGCTAGAAGTCATCTTCAAAGTTATCTTGCCCGTTCCTTCAATTTTTGCAGTAGCGGAATTTACCATAAAAACTGTCTCGTTGGGTCCAACGGGAACATAAGAAGTAAACAACTCCTTGTTAGCACAAATATGACGAGTTGCCCCCGAATCAATCCACTATTCTCTAGGATTTCCGACTAGGTTGCACTCCGAAATCATGGCACATAAATCTTCTATTTCATCATTCTTCTCAATCATGTTGGCTTGACTTTTCTTCTTGTCCTTCTTTTGTGCACGACATTCAGCAGCCTTGTGTCCAACATTTCCATAGTTGTGGCAATTACCTTTGAACTTCTTTTTTCTTGGGTAATTCTTTGGACCAGACGACTTCTTTCTCTTTTTGCTCGTTGAAGCTTCCTCAACAATATTTGTACCCATAATTGTTGAATTTTCACGAGACTTCTTCTCAGCAGCCTTGTTGTCCTCTTCAATCCGTAGACGAACAATAAGGTCTTCAAGCATCATCTCTTTGCGCTTATGTTTTAAGTAATTCTTAAAGTCCTTCCATAGCGGAGGTAGCTTTTCAATAAATGCCCCAACTTGAAATGCTTCATTTATGACCATACCTTCAGCAAGGAGGTCATGAACAATAACTTGCAATTCTTGGACTTATGTTATGACAGATTTACCGTCAACCATTTTGAAATCCAGAAATTTAGCGGCCACAAACTTCTTTAATCTAGCATCTTCAGTTTTGCAATTCTTTTCAAGAGCATTCCACAATTCTCTTGATATTTTCATGACTCTATAAACATTGTACAAGTCGTCTTCCCAGCAACTTAAAATATAGTTTTTGCATAAGAAGTCAGAATGCTTGTATGCCTCAGTGACCACAAATCGCTCATTTTCAGGAGTTTCTTCTCCCAGAATTGGAACGTCTTCGCTGATAAAGCGCTGTAAACTGAGTGTGGTCAGGTAGAAGAACATTTTCTACTGCCAATGCTTAAAGTCCACACCGGAAAACTTTTCAGGTTTTTTCTGTCGGTGCCATTGCCGGTGCAGGAGTTGTGCGACTTGAAGACGCAGTTGCCATTGCAGCAGTAGTCCCAACATAACCATTTTGTTGTTCCGCACTTGTTGTCATTTTTCTGTAAAAGAAATTGACAAACAGAATTAGTATCTCGGTGAAGTTTTTATATCTTCAAACCGAATACAAGCAACCGAGTTTTTATATCTCGGATTGAGTAGAAAGTCACAAGCACCTTAATCTCAAACTGGAGTAGAAAATCCGAAGATTTTAATCTCCAAAATGGGAGTAGAAAATCAATAAGATTTTAGTCGCCCAAAACAGAATGTAAGATGAATACAGAAATAAATATTAAATTCTTTAAGCTTGTTGTCACTCTGTATTCAAAATCACTAAATCAATAAACGTTAGTTTAAAAAAAAAAAGCAGAGAAAATTCCGAGCCCACAAGTTTCTTGTATTTCCTTAAGGAATTTAATCCCCTCACAATGCCCAAGGTTGCGGATTAATTCCTCCCAGGATAGAACGGAATAACTATTCTGTGATAGCAGCATTTTAAATTACAGAATTTTGGCGAACTCAAATGGCGGAACAAATCACACAAAATGCTTACGTTTTGCTTTTAAATAACCAATGCAGTATGTAGAAAATTGAGGGGAGAGATTTCAGATTTTTCAGTGGTGAAAAATGAGGCTAAGCCTCTCTATTTATAGACAATAAAAGGGTGAGATGAAGAGGTGCAATCCAAGAGGTGCCTCTTCCATTTCACATTCGCACCCCAATGAAAGGGTGAGATGAAAATGTGCAATTCAAGAGGTGTCTCTTCCATTTCTCATTCACACCCAAGAGGTGCCTCTTCCATTTCCCATTCACACCTCTTAATAAAAATGCAACAATATCTTGATGCTATGATCATTGGAAATTACGTGGATGAAGATGAAAGGAACTCCTTAACAACCATAATTTTTTAGGCGTTTAAATTATTTATACTATTAGTTTATTTTTTTTTATATATTATCAGGACAATCAAAAAATATTTATAGTGAATCTTCTCAAAATATGGGATTTACAATATTGAAAATAAGATATGTCACTTACTGCAATAGGTAACTAATCTAATGGTGCAAAAATTCCTTACAATGACAAAACTTGAACTCATTTTTTTATGCTATTATTGAAATTATGTGTGATTTAACTAAAATCGTGTTTGATGTGAACCGCGTCTCTCCTTCTGTCTGAATGCATAGCAAGTACTCCGAAATACCAACATCAAAAGATTAACCCATGTAGCACTGTTTTCAAAAGCTACATTTTATTGCACTATTGGTGGACGGTAACAGCTCAAGAGGTTCCTATATGGGCCTTGTTCTAGTAAAGTACTCCCTTCGTTTCTAACCATATTTGACTCGACATGAATTTTAAAAATTAAGAAAGATTTTAGAAATTTACTATTTAAAATAAATCATAAATATTTATGTGATTATAAATCATCTCAATAATAATGAAGTAGAAAGTTTAAATTAAAATTATTCCAAAATAAAGATGACATTATCTTTAGAACATACCAAAAAGAAAAATATGATACTCTTAATTCCCTCCCAATTTACGTGAAGGTGTTCGGATTTCGAAGTCAAACGAATTAATATTTGATCATAATTTTTTATATGTCTTTTAAATATTTTAAATTATTAATTAGTGACTTGTAGTATATTTTATGTAGCTTTCAAAAATATAAATTTTAGTTTGAAAATTTTAAAAACTCTATGTCCAAACTCTAAATATATCGTCAAAATTAAAAAGTTTGAATCTCGAACTAAATGGGTACATACAGAGAAAGTAATTGATATGTACTGTTCACTTACGCAGTTCTTGCTGCATGTATCTGCTTAGGGACCCTCTACAGCTCTTCAGTGGGGAACAGACCCCCTTATGCATCTTTCAGTTTTTGGCGGCTGATAATAACATTTCCTTAACTTTGATAATAATGTTTCTTTGGTCTTAAATAATTATAACGTTGATTGCCTTAAATGAATTTGACGTTTTGGCATTGAATCCTAGATGGATTTTAACGTTTTTCATTACATCAGACGTCCATCTCCTTTGGACTATATATAAAAATATCTGCTTGTGTTCATTTGTAGCAGAGTGAAGAAACTTAAAACTTTTCTTCCCTTTCCCTTTGTTTACCCGAAAAATGGATAGAGTTGAATTTATACGCAGTTCCGAGGATATGTGGCATAACTTGATACAAAATGCAAGGATAAATAAAATGTAAATATAGATTGGAGAGAATGCAATCTAGATAAGGTTATCCAAAACAGTGAACCTTAGGATTCGACAAATAGAATCAATCTAAGAAGCTGGAAGAGCGATTCTTTACTGTAGAAGAATATAATACTTTTATTACAATGTAAGTCTTAGAAAAACTTGTCCTACAGAAATAATAACCAATCCCTTTTATAGTGGAGGGATTCGGCTCCAAGCATAATAAAATAAATATTCAGTGGGAGACCCATGATAAGTCAGTTTTTCCATAATCTCTGCCAAGATTCCCTCTAGTGGGATTGCAACGGCTTTTGTCTGCGAACTCGATCTCGCTTAGAATCCTCGATTTTGGTTCGAGCTTGATTTCGGCTTGAACTTGTGATCTTGGTTCGAGCCTGATCCTGGTTCGAGCCCTCGAATTGATTCCAGGTCAATGTTGGTTGGTCTTTGGATTATCAGCACGATAGGTCTACCCCGCGTCATGGTTCGATTCTTGTTCGAGTTTGATTATGATATCGATCTCGATACGGACTGGCCTCCCCGGGTTCGAGGTTAGTTCGTCCCCCCTTCGGGATCTTACTTCGATACATCACCCTTCGAACCATACCGGACATGCCAAGGCTGAAATCTATTTTGACCGTATACAGATAGTCCCCTCGTTTCTCAGAAAAAATATGGCGAGAAACGATATGATTTTCAACAGCTCGATCGGATTATATCATGTCGTTTCCATCGGGTTCGACCATGACGCATATGGTAGCTGTCCTATCGGTTTAGTCTTTCAAGGCATTTAATGCATGTCAGGCGGTGGTCGGCCACTACTGATACTGAACCGCCATCGTTTGAACCTATAAATAACCCTTACTTTTATCTTTTACCATTTTTACATCTTCTATCTTCCGAAATTTCCCAAGTTCTTCTTCGTACTCTCCAACTTACCAATAAAGCTGTGATTTCTTTCCGAAAAAACCCCTCTTCAATTCTACCAAATCTCTATCACTTTCTTCTATTCCTTACTTTTGAATTCAAAAATGGCGAAAACATCGCAAACCATTCCTCAGAAAGAGAAGGCTTCATCTTCACAGTGTGTCCCCGATGAGGCACCGGCCGAACCACGGCCTGAGGAGTGTGTTCCCGGGGCGTGCGTCCTTACTTCAGATTTTAAAGTTGATAAAGATTCATCGGTCCCTGGCCGGTATGAGCCGGTATCGAGGTATATGTGTTCGATAACCGAGAAGCACCTCGATCTATTAAAGAAGGATTGCAATTGGGGTGAAAAAGAAGTAATAATACCTACCCCTGACGAAGATATCACTTCTTACGTGAAAGGGTTTTTGAACGTATATACTTACCCTTTCACTTTGGGTCCCCTCGATTCCGTCGTTATTGACTTCTGTCGACAATATCAGGTAACCCTAGGCCAGGTCCATCCTTCTTTGTGGCGGATCGTTATCTTGATCCGATATTTTGTGAGAAAAATCGAGGGGATGTCGTTCACCCTCGATCATCTTATCCGGCTGTACCGTCCCCGACTTTTTCGAGGAGGGTTAATAAAACTCCAGCGTTGGGCTACCAAGGCTCTGTTCTCGAGTATTGATGAAGACAGGGACCGGGGTTGGATGGGCAGGTTCGTTCGAGTAAGGACTTCGTACCTAATCCCGACTGAAAAGATGCCCTTTCCCGAGGAGTGGAATATAAAACGTAAGTGTGATCTTGTTGTTGCTTCTATTTTGTTCTTCCATTTATTCTCTTATCGACACTCCTCCTTTTGTGATGTAGTGGTTCCCTGGATGCCCGGAGCGGTTCCCGATCTCAAGAACTGGGTACGGGCTCTTGTTTCAACCTCCACATATGCCGAGCGCTCATGGCGTGATTTGTCAAAGGGTCGATGGGAGGCCAAAAATCACGGTAAGCTCATTTCTCGGACTCTGATGATCCGAACGAGGCATTTCTAAAAATATTTTTTATAAGGTTTCCCATATGCAGGTTTGGGTAAAGACGCGGTCTTGAGGCCTCTGTCCAATGAGGAGGATGTTTCGATCTCCGTCCCAAAGCCGGTGAAGGAAAATAAAAGGAAGAGAGCCTCGATTCACGAATATCCAAAACCGAAGAAGAGGACGGCTCGTAAGCCGAACAAGAATGTCATTCCTTTGACCGTGGAATCCGTTTTGCGTCTAAGGGATGAAGATGAAGAAGAAGAAAAAGAAGAACAAGAGGACAATGAGTCCGCGCTGGCGGTCCGAACGAAGAGAGCCACCGATGCCTCATCGTCGGCTGGATAGATGATGCTCTATGAGGCACCGCCTCGAACTGAAGATATACCAGAGAAAGATTCAGGTAGAGTCCCTGAACTATCGGATGTCGAAGACGCCTCTCATCGGAGTCAACCGGCAGGGGTTACAATGGAAGAGCCCCTCGAACCCCTCCGAGCCGAGGGGAACGCTCCAAGCGAGTCATTTGGGGCAGCAGCGATCGAGGATTCGCCTACTTTTCTGGCTTTTTCCGCAGGGGTGATTCGGGAAGCTCAAGCTCTGGGTTCCCTCGATCTAGACAGGCCTCACAATGAAGAAGATCCGTTTCGTGACCTGTTACCGGTATCAAGGACGTTGCCGGTGCCGGTGATGAATCGGATCTTGTTCACGGATTGCGGCAGGCTTTGAATCAGGTGAGCCTTTAAAATGTTTTTGTAGGTACTGTCTTTATGTTCATTTTTCGTTAACTTCGCTTCTTGTTTCTTTGTCGGCTACGGCAGTCCATCGAGAACAATGTTCTCGTTCCCAGAATGAGCTGCATCGATACGCGGCCAACCTACACCGCGCTACTGACGAGAGGAACTCCCTTAGACTTTCCTTAGGGCAGAGAGAGGAGGAAATAAAAGACCACCGAGCTGAGCTGGCCAAGGCTTATCGAGATCAGAATGATTTGTATGAACATGTAATGATGCTTTTGAAAGTCTATGGTCTTGATACCGGAACGATAGCTAACATTTCGGTCTCACAGCTGCAGCAAAAAATCAAGATGATCGGGAAGCTTCGTGAGGAGGTCGACGTGATAAGGATGGAGTCCTTGCGGTGGAAAGAAGGTATGGACCGCTTTGCTACAGAAAAAGAGACTATTCGAGCCCAGTTATCATCGTCTGAAATCCAACTTCAGAAAATGAAGGAAAAAGGCCTGGTTCAAGCAAGAAGAATTGAGGAGCTTGAGGCTCGGTTGGCCTCTGTACTTGCCAAGGCCGAATCAGATGCTGAAAAGGCAAAGGCCGATGCGGATGCGCTCGTGGCCATCTATCGGGTCGATGCTGAAGCTGCCCAAGTCCAGGCAAGAGAGGCAGCCGAATCCGCCGATAGTCGAGCGCATTGGGTCGCCGAACTTGCTAAGTGCCGATCCAGAAGGGAAACTCTCGAGGAGATTCATGCTCGCGGCTTCGATCTCGCGGAAGAGATAAAAAGGGCAAAAGAACTCGAAGCTGATGCTGAAGCTCTGGTTTCTGATGGTGATGACGACGACGATGGGAGCAAGAGCGGATCCAAAAATGGGGGGGGGGAACCTGATAAAGAAGAGACCGCTCCCGGTCGAGAAATTTAGTTCTTAGTCCTTACGTTGTAATCACCCATGCAGATTAATTTGTGTATAGGCATATCTCCCCTTTCGCCAACTTGCTTCTGTTTTTGTTTCCCGTATTGCGAGGACTTTATTCGCCTTATGAATATTTCCACAATGTTTTAAACAACTTAATCAAATTTGGACCTCGTAGTCTCTATAACCGAGCGAGCGTTTACTCAAACTTGTGGCAATGTAGCCCTTTAGGCTTATTAGTTGTCAATGATTCGATCTTGAAGAAATATAGCCCTTGGGCGTGACGGTCGAGCGAGTGTTTGCTCGGACTCAAAAATATAGCCCGTAGGCTTAGTCGAGTGAATGATTCGAACTCGAATTAATGTAGCCCGTAGGCTTAGTCGAGTGAATGATTCGAACTCGAATTAATGTAGCCCGTAGGCTTAATGGTCGAGTGAGTGTTTGCTCGAACTCGAAATAAAAATAGCTCGTAGGCTTGGTCGAGTGAATGATTGGAACTCGAATTAATGTAGCCCGTAGGCTTAATGGTCAAGTGAGTGTTTGCTCGAACTCGAAATAAAAATAGCCCGTAGGCTTGGTCGAGTGAATGATTCGAACTCGAAGTAAAAAATAGCCCGTAGGCTTGGTCGAGTGAATGATTCGAACTCGAAGTAGTGTAGCCCGTAGGCTTAATGATCGAGTGAGTGTTTGCTCGAACTCGAAATAAAAATAGCCCGTAGGCTTGGTCGAGTGAATGATTCGAACTCGAATTAATGTAGCCCGTAGGCTTAATGGTCGAGTGAGTGTTTGCTCAAACTCAAAATAAAAATAGCCCGTAGGCTTGGTCGAGTGAATGATTCAAACTCGAAGTAATGTAACCAGTGGGCATAATGGTCAAGTGAGTGTTTGCTCGAACTCGAAATAAAAATTTCCCGTAGGCTTGGTCGAGTGAATGATTCGAACTCGAAGTAATGTAGCCCGTAGGCTTAATGGTCGAATTGTATCTTAATTCTGATTGCACAATAAATCTCAAAATAGAGGAATTTTCATTGGATATAAGATGCAGATAAAAAAGAGAACTTTCTTTGCACGTTATTACACGCCTGAGTTCAGGCCAATCTATATGAGCATGGTTCGCTTCGACCATTTGGCTCTTACAGTTTTTCCTATTGGGACCCTGTTGTTGTGAAATAACTTTCTTGCGGGACCTCGGATATTGTCATAAATGCTGCACGAACAATGGTTGCCTCATTAAAAACCTTGCCGAAAAACCCATTTGGGATAAAACCGGTATAAGGGAAAAAGAGTGCAACGCGTGCTTTCTAGCGAGAGATCCGCCCCTTGTTTGGACTTCTGCAGGGGTCAGTTTCGAGATATAAATGAATATGGAAAGGTTGTACCTTAGCAGTAGTATCATTTTAGATATGATACAACCCAGCTGCTTGATAGTTGTTTGCCGTTTATAACGCCGATCCTGTACGACCCCTTTCCGATGTCCTCGAGTACCTGATATGGTCCTTCCCAATTCGGTCCTAGCTTCCCTTCATTCGGATTTCGGGTATTGATGGTAATTTTTCTCAACACTAAGTCCCCAGGCTTGAAATGGCAGAGCTTGGTTCTTCGATTATAATATCTTTTGATTTGCTGCTTTTGGGCGGCCATTCGGACTAGAGCAGCTTCTCGTCTTTCGTCCGATAGTTCGAGGCTTGTATTCATAGCCTCGTTATTTGATTCCTCCATCGTGAATCAAAATCTGGCACTGGGTTCACCAACCTCGACTGGTACCAATGCTTCGGATCCATATACTAAGGAGAACGGGGTCGCCTCCGTACTGGATTTTGACGTTGTCCGATATGCCCAAAGGACTTTGGGCAGGATTTCTCTCCATCTCCCTTTAGCATCGGTCAACCTCTTCTTTAAGTTTTGAATGACAGTTTTGTTTGTTGATTCGGCCTGCCCATTCCCACTGGGGTGGTATGGCGTTGACAGTATCCTTCTTATCTTGTGGTCTTCGAGGAATCTTGTTACTTTGCTGCCAACGAATTGTTTTCCATTGTCACATATTATTTTAGCGGGTAAACCGGCATATGATATGATCCCAAATAAAGTCTATAACTTCTTTCTCTCTTATTTTCTCGAACGCCTGTGCTTCAACCCATTTAGAAATATAGTCAGTCATAAACAAAATGAATTTGGCTTTACTTGGGGTCGATGGCAGAGGGCCGACGATATCCATTCCCCATTTCATGAATGGCCATGGGGATAGGACTGAGTGGAGTTGCTCTCCGGGCTGGTGGATCATCGGTGCGAACCTTTAACATTTGTCACATTTACGAACAAATTCCTTCGTATCTTTGCCCATATCGATCCAATAATACCCTGCTCTGATTATTTTTCGGATAATGTATCGGCTCCAGAGTGATTCCCGCAAGTACCCTCATGCACTTCCCGTAGGACGTAATCGACATCCCCCGGACCCAAGCATACTGCCAACAGTCCATCGAACGTTCTTCGGTACAGCGTTCCATCCGAAGCCAACGTGAATCGAGCATCTTTGGTCCGTAGGGTTCTGGAATCTTTAGGGTCCGATGGGAGTTTTCCGCTTTTCAAGTATTCAATATACTTGTTTCTCCAATCCCAGGTTAAGCTTGTAGAATTTATTTCGATGTGACCTTCTTCGATTACCGATCTCAAAAGTTGAACAACATTCCCCGAGCCCGCATCATCTACCTCGACTGACGACCCCAAATTTGCAAACGCGTCGGCCTCATTATTCTGTTCCCGTGGTACATGCCGTAAAGTCCATTGTTTGAAATGGCGCAAAGTGATAAGCAGTTTATCTAAATACCTTTGCATTCTACCTTCTCGAACTTCTAAGGATTTGTTTACTTGACTCACCACCAGAAAAGAGTCGCAGTTGGCTTCAATGACTTTTGCTCCCAAGTTTCTAGCTAGCTCGAGACCTGCAATCATGGCTTCATACTCGACCTCGTTGTTAGTCAACCTGATAGTTTTAATATATTTCCTAATAGTGTTACCCATGGGTGGTTTCAAAACTATTCCCAGCCCGGACCCTTTTACGTTCGAAGCCCCGTCCATAAAAAGGATCCATACCCCTAATGATGTACCTAATTTCAACAGTTCTTTTTCGACTTCAGGTACGAGGGCTGGTGTGAAATCGGCCACGAAGTATGCTAAAATTTGAGACTTGATAGCCGTGCGGGGTTGATATTCGATATTGTACCCACTGAGTTTGACGGTCCATTTGGCCAGTCGGCCTAATAACTCGGGCTTGTTCAAAATATTATGAAGCGGGTAAGTGGACAATACACATATGGGATGACATTGAAAGTACGGCCTTAACTTTCTTGAGGCGTTTATCAGTGCAAATACCAATTTTTCTAGGAGCGGATATCTAGTTTTCGCCTCTCCTAAGGTTCGACTCGTATAATAAACGAGGAATTGCGTACCTTGCTCTTCTCGAACTAGGACACCGTTTACGGCGACTTTCGATACTGCCAAGTACAAACAAAGTTTCTCGTCTGTTTTTGGAGTGTGAAGCAGTGGTGCGCTTGATAGATATCGCTTTAGTTCTTCTAAATCTTGTTGGCACTCTGGGGTCTAAGAAAAATCGTTCTTTTTGAGTAGAGAGAAAAAATTATGACTTCGATCAGATGATCTTGAGATGAACTGGCTTAAGACGGCAATCCGACCCGTTAGCCTTTGTATGGCCTTCACGCTATCCACAACGACGATGTCTTCGATGGCCTTGATTTTATCGGGGTTAATCTCTATTCCCCGATGTGACACCATGAAACCGAGGAACTTGCCCGAACCGACCCCAAAAGCACATTTCTCGGGGTTGAGCTTCATGTTGTATTTCCTTAAAATCTCGAACGTTTCCTGCAAATGAATTAAATGGTCCTCTGCGCGCAGGGACTTAACTAACATGTCATCAATATAAACTTCCATTGATTTTCCTATTTGTTCTTCGAACATTTTATTTACTAGGCGTTGGTAAGTAGCCCCTGTGTTTTTTAGCCCAAAGGGCATCACATTATAACAATACGTTCCATATTTGGTGACAAATGAAGTCGTTTCCTGGTCCTCCGGGTTCATCTGGATTTGATTATACCCGGAATAGGCATCGAGAAAAGAGAGGATCTCGTGGCCGGCCGTGGCATCGATCATGTGATCGATATTGGGCAGCAGAAAGGAATCTTTGGGGCATGCTTTGTTCAAATCCTTATAGTCCACGCATATTCTAAGTTTGTCCCCTTTTTTAGGGACTACAACTACGTTGGCTAGCCATTCGGGATATTTTACCTCCTGAATGGACCCTACTTTGAGAAGCTTGGTTACCTCGTCCTTTATGAATGCGTGCTTTCTATCGGACTAGGGTCTTCTCTTTTGCTTCTTCGGTCTGAACCTGGAGTCCAAACTTAGCTGATGTGTCGTTATGTCCGGCGGGATCCCTGTTATATCTAAATGGGACCAGGCAAAACAATCGATGTTATTGATAAGAAATTGAACGAGTTTCTTCATGAGTTCAGGGCTCAACCCCGTTCTCAAGTATACCTTTTGCTCGGGCCGGTGCTCGATTAATATGACTTGCTATAGCTCCTCAATCATCGACTTTGTGGCGTCAGAGTCATCGGGAATCACAAAAGATCGAGGGACCCTTTGATCACCATCCTCTTCGATTTTCTGGTTGTCTGGCTGGGTTGAAGCCGATGTCTATGATTGCAATTTGGTGTCCTGTTCTCCTTCCAGGCCCGATCCTTTTATCGGCAAAAGTGAGAACACTAGTTTAGCTTCGTCGACGGTGAACATTTCTTTCGCGGCTGGTTGTTCTCCGTACACCATTTGGACACCTCTCAACGTCGGGAATATTAGGGCCTGGTGTAGGGTCGAAGGCACAGCTCTCATGTTGTGGATCCATGGCCTTCCGAAAAGGGCGTTATATCTCATATCGCCTTCGATCACGTGAAAATTTATTTCCTGGATGGTTCCGGCCACGTTTATTGGTAGGACTATCTCACCTTTGGTGGTTTCGCATGCCATATTGAACCCATTTAGGACCAGAGTTGCAGGTACGATCTGATCTTGTAGGTCGAGCTGCTCCACTACCTTCAATCGGATGATGTTGGCCGAGCCACCTGGATCGATCAACACACGCTTAATTTTAGTTTTAATCACGAGTACGGATATTACCAGTACGTCGTTGTGAGGTTGGATGACCCCATCTGCATCTTCATCATCAAAGAACAGAGTCCCCATGGGTGTGTAATCTTGAGTCCGAGATTGCTTTTCCCTCACCATCGATGTTTTAGTGCGTTTAAGCATTGGTCCCTGAGGGGTATCGATGCTGCCGATGATCATGTGGATGACGTGATGCGGTTATTCTTGCTGGTTTTGCTTGCTGAAATCCCTACTTCTAAAATGGCTCTTTGCCCTATCACTCAGAAACTCCCGAAGGTGCCCTTTGTTAAATAAGCGAGCTATTTCCTCTCTTAGTTGCTTGCAATCTTCCATTCTGTGGCCATGGGTACCATGATATTCGCACGTTTGATTGGGATTTCTTCGAGCAGGATCGGTCTGCATTGGTCGAGGCCATTTAGTGTCTTTGATGCATCCGATGGCTGACACGAGAGAGGATGTACCAACGCTGAAGTTATATTCTGATAATCGAGGTGCTTCTATAGGATCGCCATATTTATCGAAGCCGCTCTTACTCATAAGCCCCTGAGAATTTTTTCCTCGATCAATCCTTCGATTATTCCGAACTACGTTGCGTGTTGAACCGTTGTTCACCTGATCTGCGGTGTATGGTCAATATCGGTCTCTGTTCGACCTTTGTTCTCTGTCGATCTGCTTTTGATTAATAACTGTCCTGTTCTGATGATCGGGTCCGTACGGGGCTCCCGACTGATCATCCTCGACCCTAATTTTTGATTGATATCGGTTGTGCACATCTGCCCAAGTTACCGCTGGATACTCGATCAAATTTTATTTCAGCCGATGTGATGCTGTCGAACTTAGCTCGTTCAACCTTGGGTGAAGGCTTGTACGGCCCAGTCATCTGTGACCGGGGGTAATTCCATGCGTTCCATTTGAAATCGGGATACGAATTCCCTCAGCATTTCACCCTGCCTTTGCTTTACTTTGAAGAGGTCTGATTTCCTCGATGCAACCTTTATGGCACTAGCATGTGCCTTTACGAATGAATCTGCTAACATGGCAAAAATATCGATGGAATTCGGCGGTAAATTGTGGTACCAGATCATAGCTCCTTTCGAGAGGGTCTCCCCGAACTTTTTCAACAGCACGGATTCGATCTCATCGTCTTCCAAATCGTTGCCTTTTATGGAACATGTGTAAGAGGTGACATGTCCGTTAGGATCGGTCGTACCGTTATATTTGGGAATTTCAGGCATACGGAATTTTTTGGGGATTGGCTTTGGTGCCGCACTCGACGGAAAAGGCTTTTGTATGAATTTTTTCGAATCAAGCCCCTTTATCATTGGTGGAGCCCCGGGGATTTGGTCGACCCTGGCATTGTACGTTTCCACCTTCTTGTCGTTGACTTCGACTCGTTTTGTAAGTTCCTCGAGCAATTTAGTTATTCCGGAAGTAGTCCCCGATTCTTGCTCGTTAGATTTCATTATGGCAGGCTCTGTTCTGGGGGTGACTTCTCGAAGTGAATTGGAAACCGGCCTGCTGTGTGCACGAGTTTGGCTCTGTAGCTGAGCTATCACTACTTGTTGGGCTTGCAGCATCTCGAAGATCATACGTAATCTGGCCCCGATTTCCCCTGGGTTTTGGGTGTCTCAGGCTACGGATCGAGTACCACCCTGAATGCTTCTTTCCGGTTCGGAACACTGGTTCGCCTCAAAAGCTATTTGTGAATTGTCATCCAGTGGTATTTCGGCTCGAATTTCGGGTACTTTGATTCGAGCCTCGGGTGCCAAGTTGTTGGTTTCATCTTAAAGGCCGGCTTCGTAATCGATCGGTGGTTATTCATAGCTGACCCTAAATTCAAGATATTTTCGGAAATGGCGTGTTTTTTTAGATTTGTATCAAATGACCACTGTTATCCTCTGCCCCATGGTGGACGCCAAACTGTTTACCCGAAAAATGGATATAGTTGAATTTATACGCAGTTCCGAGGATATGTGGCGTAACTTGATACAAAATGCAAGGATAAATAAAATGTAAATGTAGATTGGAGAGACTGCAATCTAGATAAGGTTATCCAGAACAGTGAACCTTAGGATTCGACAAATAGAATCAATCTAAGAAGCTGGAAGAGCGACTCTTTACTGTAGAAGAATATAATACTTTTATTACAATGTAAGTCTTAGAAAACCTTGTCCTACAGAAATGATAACCAAGCCCTTTTATAGTGGAGGGATTCGGCTCCAAGCATAATAAAATAAACATTCAGTGGGAGACCCATGATAAATCAGTTTTTCCATAATCTCTACCAAGATTCCCTCTAGTGGGATTGCAACGGCTTTTGTCTGCGAGCTCGATCTCACTTAGAATCCTCGATTTTGGTTCGAGCTTGATTTCGGCTAGAACTTGTGATCTTGGTTCGAGCCCGATCCTGGTTCGAGCCCTCGAATTAATTCCAGGTCAATGTTGGTTGGTCTTTGGATTATCAGCACGATAGGTCTACCCTGCATCATGGTTC
The DNA here is from genome assembly GCF_000715075.1 of Nicotiana tabacum. Lineage (NCBI taxonomy): Eukaryota > Viridiplantae > Streptophyta > Magnoliopsida > Solanales > Solanaceae > Nicotiana > Nicotiana tabacum. The sequence goes on from NC_134094.1 coordinate 95,015,426, forward strand.
GATTCTTGTTCGAGTTTGATTATGATATCGATCTCGACATGGACCGGCCTCCCCGAGTTCGAGGTTAGTTCGTCCCCCCTTCGGGATCTTACTTCGATACATCATCCTTCGAACCATACCGGATATGCCGTATACACCCCTTTTTTGTTTTTTGCTGGATTTGTTTTCAGATTAATCTTTGTTATTTCTGCTCCTAATTATACTAAAAAAACTTGTTGAATCCTGGGGATACGCCTAATAATATTCATCATAGTATGAGCGAAATATCCTTAAGGACGGTGTCCTTGACATGCCTCAAGATAAATTTTATTCTCCATAATCCAATATTTTACAACAATCTTAAGAATATTTCCACATTGTTACTATGAAGAATAACGCTGCTAATGTTGTTGATGCTACCACACCCGTTGCACCTACTTTTTTATGTTGATGTTCCATCACCAATTACCTATGCCAAACCTTTCCTTAATGTTTCGAAATTTGAGGTTTTTGATGGAGATAATTTTAAGCGCTAGCAAGAACGCGTGTATTCTATTTTAGATATGCATGGAGTTTCTTTCGCACTTACTGATCCTAAGCCAAATGAAGCACCTTTCATTCAGATGGATTAATGGATTCATGCTAATAAGTAATGTAAACATACTCTAATTTCTACTCTTTCTAACAAATTGCTCGATGCTTACGTTTCCTACAAGGAGGCAAAAGAAATTTGGGAGTCAATGATAACAAAGTACACTATTAAAGACGCTACCAAACAAAAATTCGTGATTGGAAACTACTACAAGTGGGAGATGACGGAGGATAAGGACATAACTACACAAATCAACGAATATCACAAGTTGATTGAAGATCTCAAATCTAAAGATATCTCTCTGCCCGAATAGTTTGTTGCTGGCATGCTTATTGAAAAACTTCCCAAATCTTGGAGTGAGTGCAAACAACAATTAAAGCACAAACACAAGCAGTTATCATTGAAGGACTTGGTCAAGCATATTATAATTGAAAATACCAATCGCAAGCAAACTGCTGCTGACAAAGGGAAGGAGATTGCTACAAGAGCCAACCTTGTGGAGGACAATAAGCGGCAGAGCAAATCAAACAACAGGTACGATAAAAGAAATGGTTATAAGCCCAAAACCAACAATCAAACCTTCAAGAAAAAAAGGAAACTACTTTGTGTGTGGCAAACTCCTGGTCACCATGCTGCTCAACGTCGGAAAAGGGCTGGGAATGACAATCCCGCTAAGGCTATAGTAAATTTAACTGAAGCCATGGCAGATGATCTAATTGTTGCAGTTGTTTCCCTGATGAATCTTGTGGCCAAAGTGAAAGATTGGGTGTTAGATTCTAGTACCACTAGGCACATATCTGCTAACACAAAAGACTTTATGTCTTACACCCTAGTTGAGGAAGGAGAAGAAGTTGTATATCTTGGTAACTCAAGGACTATTCCAATTCTTAGAAAAGGCAAAGTTCTTCTCAAACTCACATCTGGCAATACTTTGGCATTGAATGATGTATTTCATGTTCCTACTATCCGAGCCAATTTGGTCTCTGTGGGATTATTAGGAAAAGTGGGGGTGAAGGTTTCTTTTGAATCTGATAAGGTCGTGTTTGTCACAACCCGAAATCCATTATAGGTCGTGATGACGCCTAATGCCACCATCAGGCAAGCCAATGGTGGTTGATCAATTTAATTACTTTCGAAATCACAAATTTAAAAAAAGAAATTACACTTTTAAATATACAGGATTGTACAAAATTGTAGTTTTGAAGAGAAATGATAGGCGATGATAATATACAGAACCGTAAGCATCAACTAGTATATCCAAAAACTCGGTATCACAAGCACATAAGCATTTACTAAGGAGTGCAATAATAATACAATATCTGTCTAGAATGTAAATGAGACAGGATAAATTGTAATACGATGGAGACTCTGTGGACTACGATGCGTAGCCTGGAATGCAACTCACATAAAGCCTCCTCAACAGTTGCGCCTACGCGCCGAGATGATCACCAAATGAACCTGTCAGATCCTGCACATTTAGTGCAAAAGTGCAGCATGAGTACGTAAATCAACGTGTACCTAGTAAGTATCTAGCCTAATCTCGCAGAAGTAGTGACGAGGGATCGACATCGAGATTTATTGGTTGTCCAATAAATCAACATGGTAAATTATAAACAGATAAGAAGCATAACAGTAGTAGTGAGGTGAAACTGTAATTTACACAATCTTCCAAAATTTCATTCTAACGATATCAATTTCTCAATCTCGTATTCTATCTCAACAGCCCAGAAATAACAAGTTTCAATAACAAACGGATAAGAAATACCATATAAAATGCAAGGCATCAGTGGACGAAAAAACTCGCAAATATTCGGATTGCTAGTGCTATAACGCACGATTATACCGAGGTAGTATGGCCAGATCTCTGAAAGAGTATGATACTACCGAGGTGATGGCCCGATCCCATCATATCGTGTACACTGTTGAGGGTCGAGCGGCATAAATCATAGATGCATCTATTATACTGCCGAGGCGAACGGCCCGCTACCATGAGAGTGTGGTACATAGTCCTGTCGAGACGTTCAGCCCGCTCCACAAGAAAGGAAAGGATTTATCGAATTACGAGACATGAGCTTATGATACAGTATATGAACACGAGGTGAGTATAACCTTTACTTTTTCTCAAATAACTTGCCAACAACTCGAGGCAATAAGGCTCGGCCTAATATATAGTATGTATATATTTCCAAATCAAATTCAATTATATTTTCAGTTAATTAAGCTAGTCGAATGAATTCAAATATTTCAAGTATTACATGGTAAAGTCCTAAGTCTACCCGATCGTAAACATGCTTTAGCTACGTACGGACTCTCGTCATCTCGTGCGTACGTAGCACCCACAACTATTAGCACATAACAATTACATCACCTAGGGAGTAGTCTCCCCCCTCCACAAAGTTAGATAGGGCACTTACCTCGCTCTGAAGTTCCATAACCAGCTCCAACGCCTCTCTAACACCTCAACTCAAAGCCAAACATCCCGAAACTAGTCAAACAATGTGTAAATCAATCAAAATATACTCCAATGCTTACAATTTAACAATTTAAAATGATTCCCAACTTCGCTCGAAAAGTCAATAAAGTCAACCCTCAGGCCCATGTGCCCGAATTCCGAAATTGTTTGAAGATAAACTTTACCCACAACATTACGAACTCAAATATATGATTTATTCCCAATTCCATGTCCAATTTTGTGGTAAAATCCAAAAATACCAATTTCTAGGTTTTCTCTTAAAATCCCACAATTTTCACAAATTTTCATGTATTTACAAGCCCAAATTCATATATTTAACACACAACTTGTAGAGATTACTTACCTCATGATTGAAGATGAAAATGGCACTCCAAAATTGCTCCAAGCCCGGCTCCCATGGAAGAAATGAAATGAAAATGAGCCAAACTCACATACTTAAACAAGTCTTCTGCCGAGCGATCATCGCACATGCGGTCACTTGACCGCTTCTGCGGTTCCGCAAGTACGGCCAGAAATTCCGCTTCTATGGTTCCCTTCAGGCCTCTCCTCCTCCGCATCTGCGGGCAGGCTTTTGCACATGCGAAGGCGCACCTGTGCCCGTTCCTCCGCTTCTGCGGAACTACCTCCTCTTCCCCAATTTCGCTTCTGCGTCCAACAGCCCACACATGCGGGCTCACAGGTGCGGTGGATTTTCTCACGCCTGTGAATCCAGCCAACCTCAATCCCCTACGCTTCTGTGACCCTTTTAGCCGCAGGTGCGAGCTCGCACCTGCGGCCCTTTATACGCAAGTGCAATTGCACCAGATCTCAGCTGCCTCAGCAATTCTTCCAAGCCCAAAATCGATCTGTTTCCAATATGATTTGCACCTGATCCCCTCGGGACCCTGTCCAAGCATACCAACACATCCCAAACATGATACAAACTTATCGAAGCCTAAAACCACGTCAAACAACATCAAAATTATGAATTGATGATCGAAACCTTTCTTTAAACTTTCAAACATTCAAACTTCGTTGAACGCGTCCGAAACACACTTAAACTTTCTGGAATGACGCCAAACTTTACTCACAAGTAATAAATCACAATACGAACCTATTCCAATCCTCGGAACCTTAAACGGACATCGATAATAACAAAGTCCACTTCAAATCAAACTTAAGGAATTCTTAAACTTTCAAAAGGTTAACTTTCCATAATAAGCGCTGAAATGCTCCCGGACCACCCGATACTGAACCCGAACATACGCCAACGTCCAAAATTATCATACGAACTTATTGAATCCTTCAAATCCTGATTCCGAGGTTGTTTACTCAAAAGTCAAACCATAGTCAATATTTCCAACATAAAGCTTCCAAATTTAGAATTTTCTTTCCAAATCAATTCTGAACTTCCCGAAATTAAATTCTGACTACGCGTACAAGTCATAATACATGAAGTGAACCTACTCAAGGCCTCAAACCGGCAAACTATACGCTAGATCTCAAAACGATCGGTCGGGTCGTTATGTGCTCCCCCACTTAAACATACGTTCGTCCTCGAACGTGATAAGAATTGCTCCGGAGTTTCCCCAAAATCACCGTTCAACACGTTATGCACCTACCCGTGCCACCACAACCCAGTTGAGCCCTTTAGTTCGAATCAGACGGAAGATTCTCCCTTCTATTTAGCCAATAAACTTTAGAACCAAATTCCAACCTCTGAATTCCTCTACAAGACCTGATTCTAACATACAAACACCGTATCAATCACCACATATTGTACCAAAACATGATCATGCACCCATGCTGACATCACACTGACTCGAAGCCCATAGTATACCTCATAACACATATAAGCCCTATTCTAAATCTCGCAACATTTCCATGGTGGAAGAGATGTGTAGAAACTAGTAACCATCTGCCGAATCAACAAATCATTGAGTCTATCCTCCTGACAAGGACCATTACCTCATTCTGAACTGAATAACGATATTTGCACTTTAATATACCTTATATAAATCTGATTGTACTGATTTCATGTCCAATAATCTCATCTCACCCAGTACAAGATGCTTAGGAAATAAGCCTCCCCACGCACTGACCAAGACTTCATTTGATGTCATCGATGTGCCTACAAGCCAGAACTTGAATATGACACATAAGGAGGAACGGACTCTGGAAAAGAACTACCCAGCCCGCGGAAGGAATAAAATGGTCAAACAGATGATATGAAACCTTCTTAGAGAATGAGAAACAAAATGGACAAGAATAGATATAGGGAACCGTACTCAACATCTCGTTGTTGCGACGTGCAACCTGATCCACACATGATACTGTTGCGGCGTGCAACCCGATTCAAATAACATACCCGTGGCGACATGCCACCCGATCCACACATAACAGTAAATAAGGGAATACCCATCAAGCCATAATACTCATACCTACGAAATACCCGAATATCGACCACAAGCACGCCAAGTGCAAAAATACAACCCTGGGGAAATGGATAGCGCCATACGCTACAAAACCCAAGGACGACTAAGGTGCAATAAATGACCTGCATCTCGAGAGCCATCCTATTCACATAATACCACAAGCTACACGGGATCACAACACATGTACGAATAATCAAGTCGTCTCACAACCCATATGGCACAATAGAGTTTTACATGGAATAGCTAACGATGAGAATGACATCCAACGCTCGAAGACTCCTCCATAAGCAATACTGGGATAATAACCTTTCAAGGATACACAATAACCCTATTCATGACATATAAGAATATCCGTCAAATCCGGAACAAACTCACACAGTCCACCATCCAAGGAATAGAACGCCTCTCAGGCATAAACTCTCACATTAGAGATAGTACCATAATCTCCATACTTGGTTCCAATTATAACCATTAAGTGACTAACATGCCACGCTTATACAATTTCTCCACGAGGTACTCTCCCACGACCTTCCGCACTAGGTAGCAAAGTCTGTACCTCCATACCACCAATCGTACTAATTCAGTAAAGAAATTAGGAATTCACAAATCAATCCACAAAGCCTATGATACAGAACGACGCTCTCAGGTGACACTAAAGAAAATGCAAGATTACTCTAAACATCTGAATTATCCCATGCTCATCCGAGCTCGTGACATTCCTGTCAACACCGACTCGCAACCTTGATCCTCCACATTCAATTCTCACACCGCTTACTGTACCTATCATGCCGCTACGCGAGAGTAAAAGAATTCATCATAACCCCTAAACTACCAGTAGAATAAGCACTTCATTGGCTAGGAACCTTTCACTTAACTCATTTTAGAAGAACCATTGCAACACACAATTGTATCCCCCAACCGTAGAAAATACAAACCTCAAGTCGTGGTCTAAACCGTCATAACTCTTCCGGGATTCATTTACACATAACAAGGCCATTATAATCAAATACCTCAAAATCAATCAAATTACGGTGGTTGTCAAGCCCGCACGTACAACCACGGATCACCCGCATAGCTTACATACTGAAGGAAATGATCATTGCCATAATCACGCTGATTCAAACCATTACTGACCGACCCAACTTCTTCCAATTTTACTCTTGCCTTGCCTTAGAAATAATAATAGCTCCATTCGAGAACATAACGAAACTCAATAGCACTCTTCCTGAGTGACCAAATTCACGAGACCACATCGTCTCAATACCCATGTACCATTTCATACCCTCCTCATGCGCACAATAGCATCTCAAACTAATACACCCATTCTGAAAGACCTTTTGTGAATCCGAAACTTTTTCTCCTATTTTTTTCCAATACTTCCCCACAGACCCGATGATAACATAGAAAACTCCCTAAGTATTCTTCCCACTCTACTACAAAATCCCGGTCTTCAGCCATATAACGAACCCATTAGAACCACTGTTGAGAGTCACCCACTCAGACTTGGTCCCGAATATTAAGCCTCACTCTAGTGAGCTGCTAGCTCATGAACACCCTCTCAAAGAAGCAACCGGCTGAATTCTCTTCCCAAGAAGCATAAACTCTGAGTCTTCCCAAAACTTCACATGAATCGATAAGGTGAAGTATAGCACACATTCATCAAGTTCTTCGCTCGAATAACCCTTGATGTTTTGTTTTTCTTAGTCATAATAACCCACCAATGTACCAATAACTAGAAACCGCTCAAGTAGACAACCACGCGCTCCAATCGTAGATGGTGGGCTCCCCCATTTAGCTTTAAGCTACAATTATATAAATCTAGAACCTACAAAGATTTCTCCTTCTCAATCACCATGATCTCACACCTTTAGCATGCCAAATTTCTCGAAATCATTTGCTAAGCTTTTCATAAAACATTATGAATTATCAACCACAATCGCACACTCGATCTCCTATTAGGTAGTAAGTATAACTCTTTGTAGAAACATAATCAACATCACGCAACCGCTAACCGGCTCACAGGAGATAACCCACATGTGGAATTCCATGCCGACATCTTCCAATGACGCTGCACTGGGTACAACTAACACGAATTCAGTAAACCCTCCTGCGCCCATACTCGTCCACCAGTTGTACAAGTTTGATCATTCCCTATTGACATCGACTGAAAGTCTGACAATACGCTCCAAACTCGAAGTCATGTTGCATCCAAAAATGATAATCACGTTTTCTCACCCCTCTCCATTTCAAGCAAACTCCTCTTTGCCATATTCAATCTTCCTCAGTGAAGTAGCCTCCATCTCAAATAAAAATCCGTGGACCTAGTCACCTCCCACCACGATTCCCAAATCTTTCTAAACTTTTCTCAAGGAACGTGACTATTCTACTACAGAATCCATATGCTAATCTGCCACTCTCACTTTGGTTAAACAATCTCTTTTGAGCAACTTCTCGACCTCTACTTTTCATACTTGATGTTCTTGTAATTCAACCACCGCGAGACACCTCCCACCATGTCTTTCCTTATACTTCGCTGCCCAAATGTTGCCTCAAACAAATCCATATGTGTAGCACATGAACTAATAAATTGCTACCAACTCTAAACCTCATAGAAAATCATCTTTCTCGAGCCATTAACATTAGAAATACCAATTCGATTCCGAAACTGCTACACTCTGCTATCCTTGACAACTACTTCTTAGGCACCACTTCACAACACCCTACCCCGAAGGCATATCGAAGAAGACCATAACACCGAAGAACCTTAATGCGTTCAAACAAGGATGATGACACCACGTCGGAAATGAGAATTCCCCCACGCTCGAAAATATCAAGTCTCGCTACTTCATCAACCAAAGCCTGAACATCTGTAGACCGATTGTCTTTCCCCCCGCTGGAATTAAATGTCGAACCCCTAAACTATGTACTGAGAAATCCTTCATTCGAGTCATTCACTGCCTCGACACACCGACAAACACCCTACCATTATGCCAACACTGTGTGATAACAATGCATGAACATCATAGAAATATGTGCGTAGCCTCAAAACCATAGGCAATACTAATATAAGGCATGAAATAACAGAACCCCCCTCCACAAGACGACGATAGTAACTCACTCGAGTACGCAGGGAAAAATATCATGCACCACATATGAAGTACCACTACAACTCCTCAATGCCTTATTGATAACAAGCGCTCCACATCGCATATGATTGAGTAGGAAGAAAATAAAGGCATAAGCCTCAAAGGAATCAAATCGCACGATGAGGAATCAAGAAGGGAAGTGCTCCGACAGCCCTGTAGCTTCTCGAAGCTAAGTACAGACGTCTCCGTACCGATCCACAAGACTATACTAGACTTGCTCATGACTTATGAGACCCAAGTGAACCTAGAGCTCTGATACCAAGTTGTCACGACCCGCAATCCACTATAGGTTGTGATGGTGCCTAACGCCACCGTCAGGCAAGCCACGGTGGTTGATCAATTTAATTACTCATTTTATTACTTTCGAAATCACAAATTAAAAAGCAATTTACACTTTTAAATCCATGGGAATGTACAAAATTATAGTTTTAAAGAGAAGTGATAGGCGATGATAATATACAGGCATCAACTAGTTTACCCCAAAATCCCGTGCCACAAGTACATGAGCATTAAAAACCCATGTCACAAGTACATGAGCATTTACTAAGGAGTACAATAATAATACAACATCTACCTAGAACATAAATGAGACAGAATAAATTAAATAATACGATGGAGACTATGTGTACTACGATGCATAGCCTAGAATGCAGCTCACATAAAGTCTCCTCAATAGTTGCGCCTACGCGCCAAGATGATCACCAAATGAACCTGTCATATCCTGCACATGTAGTGCAGAAGTGCAGCACGAGTATGTAAATCAACGCGTACTCAATAAGTATCGAGCCTAATCCCAGAGAAGTAGTGACGAGGGATCGACATCGACACTTACTAGTGGTCCAATAAATCAACATGGTCAATCATAAATAGATAAGAAGCACAACATTAGTAGTGAGGTGAAACTGTAATTAACACAATCTTCCAAAATTTCTTTCTAACGATATCAATTTCTCAATCTCTTATTCTATCTCAACAGCTCAGAAATATTAAGTATCAATAACAAACGGATAAGAAATACCATATAAAATGCAAGGCATCAGTGGACGGAAAATCTCGTGAATATTCGGATTGTTAGCGATATAACGCACAATTATGCCGTGGTAGTGCGGCCAGATCTCAGAAAGAGTATGATACTGCCGAGTCGATTGACCCGATCTTATCATATCGTGTACACTACCGAGGGTTGAGCAGCACAAATCATAGATGCATCTATTATAATGCCGAGGCGAACGGCCCGCTCCCATGAGAGTGCGGTACATAATCCCGCCGAGGCGTTCGACCCGCTCCATAAGAAAGGAAGGGATTTATCGAATTATGAGACACAAGCTTACGATACAGTATATGAATACAAGGTGAGTATAACTTTACCGTTTCTCAAATAATTTACCAACAACTCAAGGCAATAAAGCTCGGCCTAATATATATGTATTACTTGCCTTGGCTTCTATTTATAAACTTTTTCTTCACCAAGTGGATGTTAAAACTGCATTTTTAAATGGTGATTTAAAAGAGAAAATTTACACGAAGCAACCTGAGGGTTGTATGGTGTCTGGCCAAGAAAACAAAGTATGTAAATTGCTTGGTCTAAAGCGAGTACCTAAATAGTGGCATGAAAAATTTGATCAATTATTGATTAATGATGATTTTTCATCAATTGAAGTAGATAAATGTGTTTATACAAAATGTGTAGATGGTACATGTGTTATTATTTGCCTTTATGTGGATGACATGCTGAATTTTTAGTTCTAGTCTTGATTAGGTACATAAAATCAATTTTTTCTTGTCTTCTAATTTTGAGATGAAAGACATAGGAGAAGCTAGTGTTATTTTAGGCATGAAAATTATAAGAGATGACAATAGCTCGATGTTGATTCAAGAACATTATGTTGATAGAATTCTTAAAAAATTTGATTGCTTTGATGTGGTACATGTAATCACTCCTTATGATGCTAGTAGTCAATTAAAAAAGAATAAAGAAGATGTTGTAGATCAAAATAAATATGCTCAAATTATTGGTAGCCTAATGCATTTGATGTATTTTACTAGACCTGATATTACATATGTTGTGTGTAGATTGAGTAGATATACTTAAATTCCGAGTCAAGATCATTGGAATACATTAGTAAGAGTAATGAAATATTTGAGAGGTACCATGAATTATGGTATCAAATATAGTGAATTTCTCACTGTACTGGAAGGATACAGTGATGCTAAATGGATCTCTGATTCAGATGAGACAAAATCCACTAGTGGTTATGTGTTCACCCTTGGTGGGGATGTTGTGGCATGGAAATCAGCTAAACAAATAATAATAGCTAGATCTACCATGAAATCTGAGTTTGTTGTATTGGAATTAGCTGGCAATGAAGTCGAGTGGTTAAAGAACCTTTTGGCAAGTATTCCACTAGGAATAAAACCGACATCTTCTGTGTCGATGCATTGTGATTGCCAAGCTACAATAGCCATTATTAAAAATAAATCCTTCAATGGGAAAAGTAGGCACATTCGATTGAGACGTAATGTGATAAAGCAACTGCTTAAAGATGGAATTATTTCCATAGATTATGCGAAGTCAGAAGTGAATTTGGCCGATCCTATGACTAAACCTTTAAGAAGAAAATAAGTCTCTAAAACATCAAGGGGAATGTCACGGCCCAATTTCACCTATAGGTCGTGATGGCGCCCAACACTACAGCTAGACAAGCCAACTAATAAGTCAAACGTACATTGGTTAAACGTTTATTCCAAGAAAATAATAAAATACCAATTTCTACCAATGTATGTGCCAAGACCCGGTGTCACAAGTGCATGAGCATCTAGTAGATTATACAAAACTCCAAATACTGTCTGAAATGAAATAGATAGAATATAAGTATAAGAAGAGACACTGGTAGCTGCAGAACGGCTCAGAAAGGCAGCTCACCACTATGCCTCGGGATGATGTGGGTATGTGATAGGTCCTCCACTAGTACCTGCCTCAGATCCTGCACAAAAAGTGCAGCAAGTGTAGTATGAGTACGTAAACAACGTGTACCCAGTAAGTATCAAGCCTAATCTCGAAGTGGTAGAGATGAGATGGCCGACTTTGACACTCACTATGGGTCAATAATAATAACTGAAATAAAACTAGGATATTTAAATCAGCATGATTTACAGAATACACAATAATTTATTTAATCAGCAGAAATAATCAAATTCCTTCAATTCAAATAGTTTCCAATTTATCGATTAAACCTCATTTACAGGAGTAACAATTAATTCCTTAACAAGCAATAATAATAATTCATTAAATTCCAAGGATTTTTTTAATTTATTAATTAGCTTCACAATCTGAAATAAATTATTAAAGCATCGTGTAATTATTATTATTAATAAGCACGATTTCTGTCGAGGACGTACGACACGATCCAGAGTGTCGTGTACACTGCCGAGGGACGTGCGGCGCGATCCATAGATGCATCTATCCTGCCGAGGCGTTCGACCCGCTCCACAAGAAAGGAGGACATTTTCTTATGTGCCTCCGGAAGGAGAGTATATTTATTATAAGGTAAATTCGGGAGGAGAACAATTTCTTTTAAAAATTAATAGATTTAAACAGAAAAATCAAGCCTATGAGATTTCCATCCTTTAATATCTTTATCTAACAATTCACAATATATTCATATAGATATCAATTAATATAAATAAATCAAAGAATACAATTTACACAAGTAAGGCATGCTTTGAGTGCTAAACTACCCGGACTTTAGCATTAATAGTAGCTACGCACGGACTCTCGTCACCTCGTGCATACGTAGCCCCCCACAATTAGCAACAATTATTTAATTTTAATCACCTATGAGGTAATTTCTCCCTCACAAGATTAGACAAGAGACTTACTGTCACGACCCAAAACTAACTCTATGTCGTGATGGCGCCTATCGTGGAACTAGGCAAGCAGACTCATTTCCAAAACAAAACGATATTTACATTTCAAAAATAATTTCAAATTTATTTAACATAAAAACCTCTATTTAAAGAATTCAAATCAAAGAAAAACAGAAGTGCGGAAAAGAAAAGCCCGACATCGGGGTGTCACTAGTCATGAGCATCTACTATAATCTGTCTAACAATATCAAGGCTAACTCAGCTTGGAAAAATAGCTAAATACTACTAGAGGAAGATAAGAGGGAGAAGAGGAGGGGCTGCGATCGCCAAACAGCTACCTTGCTAACTCCAAGAAAATCTGCAACCAGAACACTCAATAACCGCTACCATGTCCAGCAACACCTGGATCTGCACACAAGGTGCAGGGAGTAATGTGAGTATGCCAACTCAGTAAGTAACAACAACAAATAAAGACTGAGCAGTAGTGACGAGCAATAAAGCATATAACGTTCATATCAGGAAAACTCAGTAAACTACCACATGCTCTTAAAAATCAGGATTTGAATCAAACATCTCGTTTAAACCCAGTTCCAATAAAAATCATTTTTATTTTCCAATAGTTTTTCAAACAAAGGCTCAATGCAAAGGTGAGCAAAAATGATGAAATCATAAACAGCCACTCGGGCAGACCTCACAGTCACTCGTGCCACTCGGGCATACCTCACAATCACTCTTGCCACTCGGGCATACCTCACAATCACTCTTGCCACTCGGGCATACCTCACAATCACTCTTGCCTCCCAGTCACTCAGCACTCGCTCTTACCTCCCAGTCACTGAGCACTCGGCACTCGCACTCAGTAGGTACCTGCGCTCACTGGGGGTGTGTACAGACTCCGGAGGGGCTCCTTCAGCCCAAGCGCTATAATCTGCACGGACAACTCACGTGCGATAATAATAAAGTATGCTGCAGGCGGGCAGCCCCGATCCACACTCATCCTCACCAATCAGGCCCTCGGCCTCACTCAGTCACAAGTATGCTGCAGGCGGGCAGCCCCGATCCACACTCATCCTCACAATTCAAGCCCTCGGGCATTCCAGTAAAATAGGGCATTCGACCCAAAACATTTATATGCATCAAAATAGAGTCATAAAACTGAGTTATGCGGTAAACAAATATACACATGACTGAGTATAGATTTTCAATCGAAAATGGTGAGAGGATGATAAGAAACAGCCCCTAAGGGTCCAAACAGCATTGGCGCAAGGCCCAAACATGGCATTCAGCCCAATTTACTGAAATTCTTTCTAAAACATATAAGTATCAAATGGTTTCAACAAAGTATGCAACTTTACAGTTGCTACGGGGCGGACCAAGTCACAAATCTCCAACAGTGCACGCCCACACGCCCGTCACCTAGCATGTGTGTCACTAAAAATAGTAGAATGATACAAAATCCGGGGTTTCATACCCTCAGGACTAGATTTACAATCGTTAATTACCTCAAACCGGTCAAATCTCTACCCCGCAATGCTCTTGTTTCTGGACTCGGCCTCCAAATGCTCAAAATCTATTCACAATCAGTATAATACCATTAATATACGCTAATGGAATGAATTCCACAAGAAAAGCTTCAAAATTAGACCAAAACCCGAAATTGGCTCAAAATTCGCCTGTGGGGCCCACATCTCAAAACTCGACAAAAGTTACAAAATCCGAAAGCCCATTCAACCACGAGTCTACCCATACCAATTTTACCAAAATCCGACCTCAACTCGACCCTCAAATCTACAAATCTAATTTTTAAATTTCTAAGTTTCAATCTCTGATTTACGCCTCAAAATCATGTAATCTAGTCGGATTACTCGATGATAATTCAATATTATGGAGTAGAAATGATCACAAGGGACTTACCTCAAGTTTTCCTTGAAAATATATCAAAAATCGCCTCTCCCCAAGCTCCAATTTGTCAAAAATGGCAAATGGGACGAAGTCCCTGTTTTTATAATTCTGCCTAGACATCCTCGGTTCTGCCTCGATCTTGGCCCTCGATCTTGGCCTTCGATCGAGGTCCTCAATCCTGGTCCTCGGTCCTGGTTCTCGATCCGGAGCTCGATCGTGCCTTCGATCGTGGCCCTCGACCCTGAGCTCGATCGTGCCTTCGATCGTGGCCCTCGACTCTGTGCTCGATCATGGCTTCGATCGTGGCCCTCGACCTTGAGCTCGATCTGGGCTCGATTTCTGGGCAGAAGCAATTTCCAACAGAAGGAAATTGCAACAGTTGTTCTAGTTCAATTTTTGATCTGTTAACTATCCGAAACTCACCCGAGGCCCTCGGGACCTCAACCAAATATACCAATAAGTCATAAAACATCATACGAACTTAGTCGAATCCTCAAATCACCTCAAACAACGCTAAAACCATGAATTACACCCCAATTCAAGCCTAATGAACTTTGAAATTTCTAATTTCTACAAACAACTCCGGAACCTATCAAATCACGTCCGATTGACCTCAAATTTTGCACACAAGTCCTAAATGACATAACAGAGGTATTCCAATTTTTAGAATCAGATTCCGACTCCGATATCAAAAAGTCAACCCCCGGTCAAACTTCTCAAAAATAAAACTTTCGGCATTTCAAGCCTAATTCCTCTACGGACTTCCAAATAATATTTCGGACACGCTCCTAAGCCCAAAACCACCATACGGAGCTATTGGAATCACCAAAATTCAAATCCGAGGTCGTTTACATATAGGTCCATATCCGGTCCACTTTTCTAACTTAAAATTTTCAATTATGAGACTAAGTGTCTCATTTCACCCCGAGTTCCTTCCGGACTCGAACCAACTAACCCGATATAACATAATATAGCTGAATAACACAAAAAGAAGTAGGAATGGGGAAAACAAGGTTATAACTCTTGAAACGACCGGGCGGGTCGTTACATCCTCCCCCTCTTAAACATCCGTTCGTCCTCGAACGGGTCTAGAAACATACCTGGAGTCTCGAATTGGCGTGGATATCTGCTCCGCATCTCCCGCTCGGTCTCCCAAGTGGCCTCCTCCATAGGATGACCTCTCCATTGCACCTTCACTGAAGCTATATCCTTTGACCTCAACCTTCGAACCAGCCGATCCAAAATAGCCACCGGCTCCACATCATAAGTCATATCACCCTCTAACTGAACCGTGCTGAAATCCAAAACATGGGACGGATCTCCAATATACTTTCGGAGCATGGAAACATGAAACACTGGATGCACACTCGACAAGCTGGGTGGCAAGGCAAGCTTATAAGCCACCTCTCCTATCCTCTGAAGCACCTCAAAAGGCCCAATGAACCGGGGGATCAATTTGCGCCTCTTCCCAAACCTCATAACACCCTTCATGGGTGATACCTTCAACAAAACCTTCTCCCCAACCATAAAAGACACATCACGGACCTTCCTATCCACGTAGCTCTTCTACCTAGACTGCTCCGTGCAAAGCCGCTCCTGAATCAATTTCACCTTATCTAATGCGTCCTGGACCAAGCCTGTACCTAAGAGCCTAGCCTCACCCGGCTCAAACCATCCAACCGGAGATCTACACCTCCTCCCATACAAAGCCTCATACGGAGCCATCTGAATACTCGACTAATAACTGTTGTTATATGCAAACTCCGCGAGTGGCAGAAACTGGTCCCAAGAACCCCCAAAATCAATGACACAAGCACGCAACATGTCCTCCAATATCTTAATAGTGCGCTCGGACTGCCCGTCCGTCTGAGGGTGAAAAGCTGTGCTTAACTCAACCTGAGTACCCAACTCTCGCTGCACGGCCCTCCAAAACTGCGATGTGAACTGAGTACCCCTATCTGAAATGATGGAAACTGGGACACCATGCAGGCGAACGATCTCTCGGATGTAAATTTCAGCCAACCGCTCTGAAGAGTAAGTAGTACCAATTTGAATAAAGTGCGCGGACTTGGTCAGCCGATCCACAATAACCCAAATAGCGTCGAACTTCGTCGAAGTCCGTGGGAGCCCAACTACAAAGTCCATAGTGATCCGCTCCCACATCCACTCTAGGATCTCTAACCTCTGAAGCAAGCCACCTGGTCGCTGATGCTCATACTTAACCTGCTGACAGTTTAGACAACGAGCCACAAACCCAACTATATCCTTCTTCATCTGCCTCCACCAATAGTGCTGCCTCAAATCCTGGTACATCTTCGCGGCACCCGGATGTATGGAATACCGCGAGCTGTGGGCCTCTTCAAAAATCAGCTCTCGAAGCCCATCGACATTAGGCACACATATCCGGCCCTGCATTCTCAGCACCCCGTCATCACCAATAGTCACATCCCTAGCATCACCTCTCCGAACCATGTCCTGAAGAACGAGCAAGTGAGGGTCATCATACTGACGCTCCCTGATACGGTCATAAAGAGAAGACCTGGAGACCACACAAGCCAATACCCGACTAGGCTCCGAAATATCCAATCTGACAAGCTAGCCTGCCAAGGTCTGAACATCTAATGCCAAAGGTCTCTCTGCTTCTGGAAGATAGGCTAAACTCCCCAAACTCTCTACCCGGTGACTCAAAGCATCGGCCACCACATTGGCCTTCCCTGGATGGTACAAGATAGTGATATCATAGTCCTTAAGAAGCTCTAACCATCTCCGCTGACGCAAATTAAGATCATTCTACTTTAACAGATACTGCAGACTCCGGTGATCAGTATAGATCTCACAATGAACCCCATAAAAATAATGACGCCAAATCTTCAAGGCGTGAACAATGGCTGCTAACTCAAGATCATGGATAAGATAGTTCTTCTCATGGGTCTTCAACTGGCGCGAGGCATAGGCAATCGCCCTACCCTCCTGCATCAAAACACAACCAATGCCTATCCTCGAGGCATCACAATACACGGTGTAAGAACCTGAAGCTGATGGCAAAACTAACTCTGGAGTTGTGGTCAAAGCAGTCTTGAGCTTCTGAAAGCTCTCCTCACATTCATCCGACCACCTGAATGGAGCACCCTTTTGGGTCAATTTGGTCAAGGGCGATGCAATATATGAAAATCCTTCCACAAAGCAATGGTAGTAACCCGCCAAACCAAGAAAGCTCCTAATCTCCGTGGCTGAGGATGGTCTGGGCTAACTCTGCACTGCCTCTATCTTCTTCGGATCCACCTGAATACCCTCACTGGACACCACGTGCCCCAAGAATGCTACTGAACTGAGCCAAAACTCACATTTAGAGAACTTCGCATAAAGCTTCTCCTCCTTCAATCTCTGCAATACAGCCCTCAAATGCTGAGAGTGCTCTTCTTGGCTACAAGAGTACACCAGGATGTCGTCAATGAATACAATGACGAATGAGTCCAAATAGGGCTGGAATACACTGTTCATCAGATGCATGAACGTCGCTAGGGCATTGGTCAGGCCAAAAGACATCACCATAAACTCATAATGGCCATATCGGGTTCTGAAAGCTATCTTGAGAATATTTGAATCCCAAATCTTCAGTTGGTGATAACCGGACCTCAAATCAATCTTGGAGAACACCCTCGCTCCCTGAAGATGGTCGAATAAATCATCAATACGAGGCAAAGAATACTTGTTCTTGACTGTGACCTTGTTCAACTGCCTGTAATCAATACACATTCTCATGGAACCATCCTTCTTTTTCACAAATAGAATCGGTGCACCCCAAGGTGACACACTAGGCCGAATAAACCCCTTATCAAGGAGTTCTTGAAGTTGTTCTTTTAATTCCTTCAACTTCGCCGGTGCCATACGATACGGTGGAATAGAAATAGGCTGAGTGCCCGGCACCAAATGAATACCAAAGTCAATATCCCTGTCAGGCGGCATGCCCGATAGGTCTGCAGGAAAAACATCCGGAAAATCACGTACCACCGGAACAGAATAAATGATAGGAGTCTCTTCACTAACATCCCTCACAAAAGCCAAATAAGATAGGCAACCCTTCTCAACCATGCGCTGAGCCTTCAAATATGAAATCACCCTACTTGGTACATAATCTATAGAACCGCTCCACTCAACCCTCGGAATTCTTGGCATAGCCAACGTCACCGTCTTAGCGTGACAATCTAGAACAGCATGACATGGAGATAACCAATCCATATCCAATATCACATCAAATTCAACCATACTGAGCAATAATAGATCTACTCGGGTCTCCAGACCCCCAATAATCACCACACATGACTGATATACGCGGTCCACAATAATAGTATCGCCCACAGGAGTAGATACATGTACAGATGAAACTAAGGACTCATGAGGCATATCCAGAAAATGGGTGAAATACGATGAAACATATGAATACGTGGAACCAGGGTCAAATAAAACTGAGGTATCTCTGTGGTATACTGAGACAATACCTGTAATCACAGCATCTGATGCAATAGCATCTGGTCTGGCAGGGAGAGCATAGAAATGGGCCTGACCACCCCCTGATCTACCTCCCCCTCTAGGGCGACCCCTAGCTGACTGACCTCCACCCCGAGCTGACTGGGCGAATGGTGAGGTAGCTGGGGCTGTAGTCGGAGGCTGACTCCTCTGCTGAGATATACCTCCATGACGACGAGGACACTGCCTCCACATATGCCCAAGCTCCCCACACTCAAAACAACTCCCTGGTGCTGGCGGCGGAAACTGAAGGGAACCCCTAGCACCGGGATGACTGGTAGAAGAACCTGTCATGGAAGAGCCCTGAACAGGTGGAGCACAGGACGAACTCTGAACTGGAAGGGCACTAAGTGATGAGTGGCCCTGATGAGAACTGTGAGAACCATGGCCAGATGATGCACCCCGATGAAATGGCCGAGCTGACTGAGGTCTGAAATGATGACCTCTACCGTGCTGGAATTGACCCCCAAAAGGAGCACCGCTAAATCCACCCTGACCACGAGACCTCTTGGCCTCCCGCTCAACCCTCTCCTGACCGCGAACCATCTCAATCTGCCGAGCAATGTCGACAACCTCATCAAAGGTAGCACCCGAAACTCGCTCCCTGGTCATGAGCAACTGTAGCTGATAAGTGAGGCCATCAATAAACCTCATAATCCTCTCTTTGTCCGTGGGAACCAACCAGATAGCATGAAGGGCCAACTCGGAGAACCGCATCTCATATTGCATCACAGACATATCACCCTGGCGTAGCCGCTCAAACTGTCTACACAGCTCCTCTCTGCGGGATCGAGGAACGAACTTCTCCAAAAAGACCGCGGAGAACTGCTGCCAAGTAAGGGGTGTTGCACCAATAGGCCTACGCCTCTCGTAAGTCTCCCACCATCTGAGTGCAGCCCCAGAAAACTGAAAGGTAGTGAACGAGACCCCACAAGTCTCCAAAATACCAGCAGTACGGAGTATCCTCTGACACCTGTCCAAAAAGTACTGAGCGTCCTCTCTCTCTGTGCCACTGAAAGGTGGTGGCTTAAGTCTCCCAAACCTCTCCAACCTACACTGATCATCCTCGGGCATAGCAAGAAACACATAATCCTGAGCAACAGCAACCGGATAGGCTGGTGGTGCCTCTAGTGTCTGAAGTCCCCGAATAACCTGCTCGGGTGTGCGAGCGATGGGAGTCTGAGTGCCTCCCCTGACCTGAGAAGTGGTTGCGGCCGTCGAAATAGAGACCGCCTGAGCAAGGCCAGTACACGTTGTCAGAATCTGAGCTAAGGCCTCCTGAAGGCCTAGAATCACAATATGCACATGTGGTGCCTGAGCTGGTGCATCAACAACTGGAACTTGGTCCTGATTTGGGACAACCGGTGGATCTGTAGGTACTGCCCCAACTGTTGTACGGGCTGCACCTCTGCCCCTACCACGGCCTCTACCGCGGCCTCGGCCTCTCGCGGCCCTGGCTGGTGGTACTAGTAGCTGGCCCTCCTGACCGGTAGCACGAGTCCTCACCATCTGTGAGAGAATGAAACAACAGATGTTTAGTTACTAGAATCAACAGATTCGCACGACAAGAATTCAAGAATATGGAGTTTCCTAAAGGTTCTGCAGCCTCCTGAAGATAAGTACAGACGTCTCCGTACCGATCCGCAAGACTCTACTAAACCCGCTCATGACTCGTGAGACCTATGTAACCTAGGCTCTGATACCAATCTGTCATGACCCAAAACTAACCCCTGTCGTGATGGCGCCTATTGTGGAACTAGGCAAGCAGACTCATTTCCAAAACAAAATGATATTTACATTTCAAAGATAATTTCAAGGTTATTTAACATAAAAACCTCCATTTAAAGAGTTCAAATCAAAGAAAAACATAAGTGCGAAAAAGAAAAGCCCTACATCGGAGTGTCACTAGTCATGAGCATCTACTATAATCTGTCTAACAATATCAAGACTAACTCAGCCTGGAAAAATAGCTAAATACTACTAGAGGAAGATAAGAGAGAGAAGAGCAGGGGCTGCAATCGCCAAACAGCTACCTTGCTATCTCCAAGAAAATCTGCAACCAGAACACTCAATAACCGCTACCGTGTCCAGCCATACCTGGATCAGCACACAAGGTGCAGGGAGTAACGTGAGTACGCCAACTCAGTAAGTAACAACAACAAATAAAGACTGAGCAGTAGTGACGAGCAATAAAGCATATAACATTCATATCAGGAAAACTCAATAAAATATCACATGCTCTTAAAAATCAGGATTTGAATCAAACATCTCGTTTAAACCCAGTTCCAATAAAAATCATTTTTATTTTCCAATAGTTTTTCAAACAAAGGCTCAATGCAAAGGTGAGCAAAAATGATGAAATCATAAACAGCCACTCGGGCAGACCTCACAGTCACTCGTGCCACTCGGGCATACCTCACAATCACTCTTGCCACTCGGGCATACCTCACAATCACTCTTGCCTCCCAGTCACTCAGCACTCGGCACTCGGCACTCGGCACTCGCACTCAGTAGGTACCTGCGCTCACTGGGTGGGTGTACAGACTCCGGAGGGGCTCCTTCAGCCCAAGATCTATAATCTGCACGGACAACTCACGTGCGATAATAATGAAGTATGCTGCAGGCGGGCAGCCCCGATCCACACTCATCCTCACCAATTAGGCCCTCGGCCTCACTCAGTCACAAGTATGCTGCAGGCGGGCAGCCCCGATCCACACTCATCCTCACAATTCAAGCCCTCGGGCATTCCAGTAAAACAGGGCATTCGACCCAAAATATTTATATGCATCAAAATAGAGTCATAAAACTGAGTTATGCGGTAAACAAATATAAACATGACTGAGTATAGATTTTCAATCGAAAACGGTGAGAGGATGATAAGAAACAACCCCTAAGGGTCCAAACAGCATTGGCGCAAGGCCCAAACATGGCATTCAGCCCAATTTACTGAAATTCTTTCTAAAACATATAAGTATCAAATGGTTTCAACAAAGTATGCAACTTTACAGTTGCTACGGGGCGGACCAAGTCACAAATACCCAACAGTGCACGCCCACACGCCCGTCACCTAGCATGTGTGTCACTAAAAATAGTAGAATGATACAAAATCCGGGGTTTCATACCCTCAGGACTAGATTTACAATCGTTACTTACCTCAAACCGGTCAAATCTCTACCCCGCAATGCTCTTGCCTCTGGGCTCGGCTTCCAAATGCTCCAAATCTATTCACAATCAGTATAATACAATCAATATACGCTAATGGAATGAATTCCACAAGAAAAGCTTCAAAATTAGACCAAAACCCTAAATTGGCTCAAAATTCGCCTGTGGGGCTCACGTCTCGGAACTTTGCAAAAGTTACAAAATCCGAAAGCCCATTCAACCACGAGTCTACCCATACCAATTTTACCAAAATCCGACCTCAACTCGACCCTCAAATCTACAAATCTAATTTCTAAATTTCTAAGTTTCAATCTATGATTTACGCCTCAAAATCATGTAATCTAGTTGGATTACTCGATGATAATTCAATATTATGGAGTAGAAATGATCACAAGGGACTTACCTCAAGTTTTCCTTGAAAATATATCAAAAATCGCCTCTCCCCAAGCTCCAATTTGTCAAAAATGGCAAATGGGACGAAGTCCCTGTTTTTATAATTCTACCCACACATTCTCGGTTCTGCCTCGATCTTGGCCCACGATCTTGGCCTTTGATCGAGGTCCTCGATCCTACCCCTCGATCCTAGTTCTCGATCAGAAGCTCGATCGTGCCTTCGATCGTGGCCCTCGACCCTAAGCTCGATCGTGCCTTCGATCGTGGCCTTCGACTCTGTGCTCGATCATGGCTTCGATCGTGGCCCTCGACCTTGAGCTCGATCTGGGCTTCGATCATGGCCCTCGACCCTGAGCTCGATCTGGGCTCGATTTCTAGGCAGAAGCAATTTCCAATAGAAGGAAATTGCAGCAGCTGTTCTAGTTCAATTTTTGATCCGTTAACCTTCCGAAACTCACCCGAGGCCCTCCGGACCTCAACCAAATATACCAACAAGTCCTAAAATATCATACGAACTTATTCGAATCCTCAAATCACCTCAAACAACGCTAAAACCATGAATTACACCCTAATTCAAGCCTAATGAACTTTAAAAATTCTAATTTCTACAAACAACTCTGGAGCCTATCAAATCACGTCCGATTGACCTCAAATTCTGCACACAAGTCCTAAATGACATAACAGAGGTATTCCAATTTTTAGAATCAGATTCCGACCCCGATATCAAAAAGTCAACCCCCCGGTCAAACTTCTCAAAAATAAAACTTTCGGCATTTCAAGCCTAATTCCTCTACGGACTTCCAAATAATATTCCGGACACGCTCCTAAGCCCAAATTCACCATACGGAGCTATTGGAATCATCAAAATTCAAATCCGAGATCGTTTACATATAGGTCCATATCCGGTCCACTTTTCTAACTTAAAATTTTTAATTATGAGACTAAGTGTCCCATTTCACCCCGAGTTCCTTCCGGATTCGAACCAGCTAACCCGATATAATATAATATAGCTGAATAACACAAAAAGAAGTAGGAATGGGGAAAACAGGGTTATAACTCTCGAAACGACCGGCGGGGTCGTTACACTTACCTCGTCTTGCTCCAATTTAATCCACTATAAGGCCTTTTCCACGATTATCCAACTCCGTCTGGCTCGAATCTAGCCAAAATAATTCGATACAATCACTAAATATTATAGGAATCAATTCTATAAGAAAATACTACATTTTAAAGAAAAGATCCCGAAATTAATTAAAAATTCGGCCGCGGGGCCCACATCTCGGAATCTGGCGATAGTTATGAAATCTGACAACCCATTCAATTACGAGTCCAACCATACCAGTTTCACTCAAATCCGACTCTGTATCGATACCGAAATCTCAAAATTTCGCTTCTATGAGATTTCTAAACTTTTCCAAATTTCAATCTCAAAACACTAATTAAATTGTGAAAACAATGATATATTTATGTTTATAGACCAAATCCAAGTTAGAATCACTTACCCCAATGTCTTTTCCTTGAAAATCTATCAAAAATCGCCTCTGATCAAGCTCCGATTTGTTAAAAATGGCGAATGGGACGATTGCCCTCTTTTTATAAAACTGCCCAGCAGTCTTCGAAACTGGTCCTCGAACTGGGCCTCGATCGCGGCTCCGATCACAGGCTCGAGCCTGGACCTCGGTCATGGCCTCGATCAGGGCATCGAGGTTGGGCCTTCGATCAAGACATCGAGGTTGGGCCTTCGATCAGGGCATCGAGCATGTGCCTTCGATCAGAGCATGGAGCATGGGCCTTTGATCAGGGCATCAAGCATGGGCCTTCGATCAGGGCATTGAGCATGGGCCTTCGATCAGGGCATCAAGCATGGGTCTCGATCCTAGCCCTCGAGCCTTACCTTCGATCATGGCCTCGAGCTGGACCTTCGATTGTGGCTTCGATCTCAAGCTCGAGCCTGGGCCTCGTCAACCCTGGGCTCGATACCTGGGCAAGATATCAACACAGAATATCCAACAGAAGAGGAAACAACACTGCAACAGCTTTTAAGTCCAATTCTTTTGATCCGTTAACCATCTGAAACTCACCCGAGGACCTCGGGACCTCAACCAAATATACCAACAAGTCCTAAAACATCATACGAACTTAGTCGAACCTCTAAATCACATCAAACAAATGCTAAAACCATGAATCATACCCCAATTCAAGCTTAATGAAACTAAGAGTTTTCAACTTCTACATTCGATGCCGGAACCTATCAAATCAACTCCGATTGACCTCAAATTTTACACACAAGTCATAAATAACATAATGGAGCTATGAAAATTTTTGGAATTGGATTCCGACTCCGGTATCAAAAAGTCAACTCATCGGTCAAACTTCCAAACTTAAATTCTTATTTTTAGCCATTTCAAGCCTAATTTAACTACGGACTTCCAAATAAAATTACGAACATGCTCATAAGTCCAAAATCACCATACGGAGCTGTTGGGATCATCAAAATTCTATTCCGGGGTCGTTTTTACATAATTAGGCATCCGGTCACTATTCGAACTTAAACATTTTAATTTTTCTTCAAAATTCTATATCTCGGGCTAGAGACCTCGGAATTTGATTTCGAGCATACGCCCAAGTCCCAAATCACAATACGGACCTACCAGAACTATCAAAATACTGATCCGAGTCTGTTTGCTCAAAATATTGACCAAAGTCAATTCAATTGAGTTTTAATGCTCTAATACACATTTTAAATCTATTTTTCACATAAAAACTTTCCATGAAATTTTACGGATTGTGCACGCAAGTCGAGAAATAATAAATAGTACTTGTCGAGGTCTTAGAATACATAATTAATTATTAAATTTAAAGATGACATTTTGGGTCATCACAGGGAATGTGACTATTACCAATTTGAGTTATATCAACAGTGATGGTAACCCAATCTATGTGATTGAAGATCCCATGAAGTAGGTTCATATGGGTAATAACAAGTCATTAGATGATCAAATATGCGCTATTAAATTATGTCCCTTCCTATAGAGTGTGTATATAGTGCAAGACTGCAAGGAATGGGAGGCTGAGTTATTAAACTCTTAATCTAATAATCCATAGCCTTTTATAGGTGGTGTATTCTGCTGCACAATACACTTGATGGATGGACCATATGAGTGTGGAGTGGGGCCGCTCCTATAAAATTTATGGCAAACAAATATTCTAGAGCACTCACGAAAACCAGGTGCGTGCATGGCCTATTGGTACAAAACCGCAATAAACAACCAAGTGTGTGGAGGTATAATATGATAGATAAGACACTAAACTTACAAAAGAATTTTTGGGTCATAAAAGTTTTGAACTTCACCAATTGTTCTGTAAGTTTAATCTTATTATATCTAGGTCTGGTTCATAGTCCAAAAAATACCAGATTCGACGCATTATGCTCATTTGTGAAAACCCTATTTTTTTTTCATTATGATATCTTTTTTGAGCTATGTGGAGGATTGTTAAAAAATAATAATTTTAATATCTCAAAAAGAATATTTAATGTCTAGGTTCATTCTTTTAATGGGTCTTTATTAGACCAATCAATTTGAATATATTTTGATGTGTATAATACATTAGAATAATTTTGAATATAATATTTTATTAACATTGAATGGGTATCAAAATCAACTATTTTTTTGTAACTTTGAATTTAACCAAAGTTGGTCTTGTATGACCGCTTCCTTAACGTTGATTTTGATAACATTTCCTTAACTTTGATAATAATGTTTCTTTGGTCTTAAATAATTATAACGTTGATTGCCTTAAATGAATTTGACGTTTTGGCATTGAATCCTAGATGGATTTTAACGTTTTTCATTACATCATACGTCCATCTCCTTGGACTATATATAAAAATATCTGCTTGTGTTCATTTGTAGTAGATTGAAGAAACTTAAAACTTCTCTTCCCTTAGTCTTTTTTGTGGATTTGTTTTCTGATTAATCTTTGTTGTTTCTGCTCCTAGTTATACTAGAAGAGCTTGTTGAATTCTAGAGGATACACCTAATAATATTTATCACTGTGTGGGAGAAATATCTTTAAGGATAATGTCCTTGACACGCCTCAAACTAAATCTTTTTCCGCATACTTCAATATTTTTACACCAAGGAATGTCCATGAAAGTTTAATAATCAATTATCAGTTGGAGCACTACTATAATATAGCAGGAATACCACCAGCCAAAGCAGCATACAGCCACAAAAGGAGCAAATGGAGATAAATGAGGACATTGTCATAGTAGGTGCTGGAATTGCTGGACTTGCCACTTCTTTGGCACTTCACAGGTATAGAAAGAGTACGAAAGAGCAATATACCCTAGAAAGTACTTTGTCCAAACTATGTGTTCATACTTTGTTCCGGTCAAACACTGCCGCGTAAATTGGGACGGCGGGTGTACCAATTTTTGTGTGTCATATTTAACGGTCACGTATGCTATGTTCCATTTTATGTTTTACTTCTTAGTCTGATTAAAAAGTTATGATACGTTTTTATATTTAGAAATAGTTTAATTTTAATTTTTCGATTTATTCTTAATGACAAGGTTTTATAGCCACAGAAATATCATAAAATATTTAAGAACACAAGTTTCAAAAGTCTTTCTTTTTTCTTTTTTAAACTCGGTTACCGTTAATTAAACACATTAACATAAAATGATAAGGAATAAGTTATTATCAGAGGTAATTTATGATATAAATTAACAAGTGTATGATCTTATTACATAGTAAAATTCTTTCCAATTAAAAAAAATTCTTTCCATCTATACATAATTCAAGCTGATGAAAGTAATGGATCCACTTTTTTTATACAACCTCGTTACTTTAAGTAATGATTTAATGGATTTAGTTGAGCACATGATCAATTCGACACCAAATAAATTCGCCTATATATGGTTATATATTTTGGTGCATGGTCTTTACGTACGTGTTTTTGATAGAATTACTGATGGTTCTTTTGTTCTTTAGACTGGGGTTGCGGAGCTTAGTGTTGGAATCACCAGACTCTCTTCGAACATCAGGATTTGCCCTTGCTTTATGGACCAACGCCTGGAGGGCACTGGACGCTCTTGGCGTTGGAGACACCCTTAGACAATGTTCTCTCCAGTTTAGTCGGTACGTGTAAGGCCACGAAAAGTTTAATTCGGTTATTATTATATATTAATTTGAGTTTGTTGTAAGTATCCGCATCTCTTTATATCTGACCTTTTTGAACAGTCATCTCAGTTGATGAGCTTTGTACTTATCTCCAATTTAGCAACTAATAACAGTCAATCACGCAATTAGAACTACGGATTGTTTGGTTGTTCTTCTTTAATGTAACCTGCCAACATAACTTTTTAATTTGTCTCTATCTACTTCCTATAAATAATTTTTTTAGTTAACTGCGTCACGTATATGCTTTATACTTTTTTAGTGTGGAAACTGTGGAAGGAAGGTATCAATGTCCCTCTAATTGAAAGTGTAGCTTCTCCCCTGTTCCCAGTATTTACCCAACATGTAAAAAGTATTTGCTAAAGATGCATATATTTTCCGTTTTTGTTGCAACTCCAAGATCCAGCTATATACAGTGTTCTTGTGATGATTCATTGTGTAACTATTGTTTTAGTAAATCCTCGTTTCATTGCTTCTCTGTTTCATCTGGATGAAGAGTCGTTTAAGAAAAGAGTTGTTGGGTTTGAAATGTCAAACCAACCGAAGGAATAGTAAGGAAGATTTTATGGCAAATATTTCTTTGGTTTCACATTAAATATTTGATTCTTGCTAAACCCATTAGATCATTTATGACATCAATGAAGCAATCCTAAAAATTATAAATAGGTGTCTTGCTTTCATTGTAAAATACACCAACAAAGAGAGAAAGAAAGAGTGAGGCATCGCAGACAAGGTATAAGAAAATAGTTTATGAGAAAAATAGAGAGTGAGCGATATTGTAGTGAGATGGGAATATCAAAAGAGGGTTATTTCTTTTGAGTGTTGTAGTGGTCTTTGGAGTATTTTACTCGGACCTACAAAGTATAAAATTCCTTACTATAGTGATATCAGTTGCTCCTCTCGGGCCGTGGTTTTTCCCTTATTCAAAAGGGTTTTTCACATAAAAATCTTGATGTCGTTGTCACTCTTTTATTCTTGTTAATTACCGAATCTCGGTGCTACGTTATTATTTCGCTTTTAGTACCGTGACTATTATTTTTGTGGGAGGTTTATTCCCAACAACTATTATCAAAGCACAGGTTCTGCTCGTTCACAAGAATACTATTCACTGTCGGTAGTACTATACTCGGTAAAAAATAAAAATGTTCGGAATAAATTACGAGGTAACAAAATTTAACGGAGATAGCGGTTTCTCAACATGGCAAAGAAGGATGAGAGATCTGCTCATCCAACAAGGATTACACAAGGTACTAGATGCTGATGCCAAAATGCATGATACCATGAAAGCTAAGGATTGAGATCACT
Organism: Nicotiana tabacum; assembly: GCF_000715075.1. Classification (NCBI taxonomy): domain Eukaryota; kingdom Viridiplantae; phylum Streptophyta; class Magnoliopsida; order Solanales; family Solanaceae; genus Nicotiana; species Nicotiana tabacum. The sequence goes on from NC_134094.1 coordinate 95,044,369, forward strand.
TGGATGAAAGGGCTGCTAGTGCAATCAAGTTGCACTTATCAGATGATGTGGTAAATAACATCATTGATGAAGACACCGCACGTGGCATTTGGACAAGGTTGGAAAGCCTATACATGTCCAAAACGCTAACAAATAAATTGTACCTAAAGAAGCAGCTATAAGCTCTACACAAAGGTGAAGGTACGGATTTTTTGTCACATTTAAATATGTTTAACGGACTAATCACACAGCCCGCCAATCTCGGAGTAAAAATCGAGAAATAGGATAAAGCCATCTTGTTGTTGAACTCGTTGCCATCTTTGTATGATAATCTGGCAACAACCATCCTGTACGGTAAGACTACCATTGAGTTGAAAGATGTCACATCGGCTTTTCTACTCAATGAGAAGATGAGAAAGAAGCCTAAAAATCAAGGACATACTCTCATCATAGAAGGTAGATGCAGGAGTTATCAAAGGAGTTCGAGCAACTATGGTAGATCCAGAGCTCGTGGGAAGTCTAAGAATAGATCCAAATCAAGAGCTAGAAATTGCTACAATTGTGATCAACCAGGTCACTTCAAAAGAGATTGCCTAAATCCATGGAAAGGCAAAGGTGAAACTAGTGGCCAGAAGAATGACGATAACACAGCCACCATGGTGCAAAATAATGATAATGTTTTCCTCTGTATAAACGAAGAAGAGGAATGCATGCACTTATCAGGTCCAGAGTCGGAATGGGTGGTTGATACAGCAACATCTTACCATGCCACACCGGTAAGAGATCTTTTTTGCAGATATGTAGCAGGTGATTTCGGCCTTGTGAGAATGGGTAACACAAGTTACTCAAAGATTGCGGGGATCGGTGACATTTGTATCAAGACAAATGTCAGATGCACATTGGTTCTAAAGGACATGCGGCATGTACCTGATTTGCGGATGAACTTGATCTCGGGAATTGCTTTAGACCGAGATTGATACGAGAACTATTTTGCAAATCAAAAGTGGAGACTCACCAAGGAATCACTGGTGATTGCAAAGGGAGTTGTTTATGGCATGTTGTACAGGACAAATGCAGAAATATGCCAATGTGAATTGAACGCGGCACAAGATGAGATTTCTGCAGATTTGTGGCACAAAAGGATGGGTTATATGAGCGAGAAGAGATTGCAGATTCTTGCCAGAAAATCACTCATTTCTTATGCCAAAGGTACACCGATAAAACCTTGTGACTACTATTTTTTGGTAAGCAGCATAAAGTCTCATTTCAGACATCGTCTGAAAGAAAATTGAATATACTTGATTTGATATATTCTGATGTTTGTGGTCCAATGGAAATTGAATCGATGGGGGGTAACAAATATTTTGTTACTTTTATTGATGATGCTTCACGAAAATTATGGGTTTATATTTTGAAAATCAAAGATCAGGTATTTTAAGTTTTTCAGAAGTTTTATGCTATGGTGGAAAGGGAGACATGTCAAAATCTAAAGCGTCTCTGAAGTGACAATGGAAGTGAGTACACTTCAAGAAAATTTGAAGAGTATTGTTCGAGTCATGGGATCAGACATGAAAAAATAGTTTCTGGAACCCCACAACACAATGGCGTAGCCGAAAGGATGAACCACACCATTGTGGAAAAGGTGAAAAGCATGCTCAGAATGGCTAAACTGTCTAAGTCATTCTGGGGTGTAACAGTTCAGACAGCTTGTTATCTGATCAACAGAAGTCCATCAGTTCCGTTGGCCTTTGACATCCCAGAGAGAGTTTGGACCAACAAGGAGGTGTCCTACTCACATCTGAAGGTGTTCGGTTGCAGGGCTTTTGCACATATACCAAAGGAGCAGAGAACAAAGCTGGATGATAAATCTGTTCCCTGCATATTCATCAGATATGGAGATGAAGAGTTCGGGTACAGATTGTGGGATCTTGTAAAGAAAAAGGTCATTAGAAACAGACATGTAGTCTTCCGAGAAAGTGAAGTTTGAAATGCTGATGATATGCTAGAGAAGGCCAAGAATGGTATAATTCCTAACATTATTACTATTCCTTCTACTTCTAACAGTCCCACAAGTGCATAAAGTAGGACCGACGAGGTTACCGAGCAGGGGGAGCAACCTGGTGAGGTTATGGAGCAGGGGGAGCAACTTGATGATGATGCCAAACAAGTGGAGTACCCCACTTAGGAATAAGAACAACCTCAACATCTGAGAAGATCAGAGAGGCCAAGGGTAGAGTCATGCAAGTACCCTTCCACAGAGTATGTCCTCATCAGTGATGAAGGGGAGCCAGAAAGTCTTAAGGAGGTGCTATCTCATCCAGAAAAGAACCAGCGGATGAAAACCATGCAAGAGGAGATGGAATCTTTGTAGAAAAATGGCACGTACAAGCTAATTAAACTTCCAAAGGGTAAAAGACCACTCAAATGTAAGTGGGTCTTTAAACTCAAGAAAGATGGAAATGGCAAGCTAGTTAGATACAAAGCTCGATTGGTGATTAAAGGCTTCGAACAGAAAAAAGGTATTGATTTTGACGAAATTTTCTCACATGTTGTCAAAATGACTTCTATTCGAACAATCTTGAGCTTAACAGCTAGCCTAGATCTTGAAGTGGAGCAGTTGGATGTGAAAACTGCATTTCTTCATGCAGATTTGGAAGAGGAGATTTATATGGAGCAACCAGAAGGATTTGAAATAGCTGAAAGGAAACATATGGTGTGCAAACTGAATAAGAGTCTTTATGGGTTGAAGCAGGCACCAAGACAGTGGTACAAGAAGTTTGACTAATTCATGAAAAGTCAAACTTACACAAAGACATATTCTGATCCATGTGTATACATCAAAAGATTTTATGAAAATAACTTTATTATATTGTTGTTGTATGTGGATGACATGTTAATTGTAGGAAAGGACAAAGGGTTGATCGCAAAGTTGAAGGGAGATCTGTCCAAGTCATTTGATATGAAGGATTTGGGCCTAGCACAACAAATTTTAGGCATGAAGATAGTTTGAGAGTGAACAAGTAGAAAGTTGTGGCTATCTCAGGAGAAGTACATTGAACGTATACTGGAACGCTTCAACATAAAGAATGCTAAGCCAGTCAGCACACCTCTTGCTAGTCATCTAAAGTTGAGCAAGAAAATGTGTCCTACAACAGTGGAGGAGAAAGTGAACATGGCTAGAGTTCCTTATTCTTCTGCAGTCGGAAGCTTGATGTATACAATGGTATGCACTAGACCTGATATTGCTCACGCAGTTGGTGTTGTCAGAAGGTTTCTTGAAAATCCTGGAAAAGAACACTGGGAAGCAGTCAAGTGGATACTCAGGTACCTAAGAGGTACCACGAGAGATTGTTTGAGCTCTGAAAGATCTGATCCAATCTTGAAGGGCTATACAGATGTTGATATGGCAGGTGACATTGATAACAGAAAATCCATTACTGGATATTTGTTCACATTTTCAGGGGGAGCTATATCATGGCAGTCGAAATTGCAGAAGTGTGTCGCACTCTCTACAACTGAAGCGGAGTATATTGTCGCTAGTGAAGCTAGCAAGGAGATGATATGGTTGAAACGGTTCATTCAAGAGCTTGGATTGAATCAGAATGAGTATGTCGTCTATTGTGACAGTCAAAGTGCAATAGACCTTAGCAAGAACTTCATGTACCATGCAAGGAACAAATACATCGACGTGAGATATCACTAGATTCGATAAATGGTAGAGAATGAATCTCTAAAAGTCTTGAAGATCCATACAAGTGAGAATGTTTCGGATATGCTGACCAAGGTGGTACCAAGAGACAAGTTCGAGCTATGCAAAGAACTTGTCTGCATGAACTCTATATGAAAAACTGGAGTTACCTCCTTTAGGTGCATGAGACTGGAGGGGAAGATTTGATGGGTCCATCCAATGTGTAAGGAAGACATCTTCCTTTTGGCTTTGAAATGTCAAGCCAACTAAAGGAATAGTAAGGAAGATTTTATGGCAAATATTTCTTTGGTTTCACATTGAATATTTGACTCTTTCCAAACTCATGAGATCACTGATGACATCAATGAAGTAATCTTAAACAATACAAATAGGTGCCTTGCTCTCATTGTAAAATACACTAACAAAGAAAGAAAGAAAGAGTGAGGCATCACAGACAAAGTATAAGAAAATAGTCTGTGAGAAAAATAGAGAGTGAACGATATTGTAGTGAGGTGGGAATATCAAAAGAGGGTTATTTCATTTTGAGTGTTGTAGTGGTCTTTGGAGTATTTTACTCGGACCTACAAAGTGTAAATTTCCTTAATATAGTGATATCAGTTGCTCCTCTCAAGGCCGTACGTGGTTTTTCCCTTATTCAAAATGGTTTTTCACGTAAAAATCTTGGTGTCGTTGTCACTCTTTTATTCTTGTTAATTATCGAATCTCGGTATTACGTTATTATTTCGCTTTTAGTAACATGACTATTATTTTTGTGGGGGTTTATTCCCAACAGTTCGAGTCTTTGAAAAGTGATATCTCTGCTTGAATTTAATGAGCTTTTAACTTCCTATAGGTTCGAAGCATTTTCAGCAGATTCAGGCATGCCTACTGCAGAGATTTCCCTCGAGGCAAATAACAAACCGTAAGCTACACTTTAAATTTGATATTTTGAACAGTGTTCTAAAAAACATTTTTCGGGTGAGTCCTAGGGCGAAGCGTACCAAAAGACACTGAGTGATCATAATGTCGGAGCATAAGTATTGTGGGGCATAGGCCCCGACATTTCGAGCGTTCGCCTAGGGATAAGCCCCAACGCTCTGGGCGTTCACTTGGGGCATAAGCCCCGAGAACTTTTCCAAATTTGAGCCAAAATTACTTAATAAATCTCTTTTGTTTAACTTAAACATCCAAAAGTGAATTCATAGTAAATTTTCAAACGAAAAATTTCGAAAGCCAAAGATTTTTTCTAATTGTTTATCCTAGTTTTATAATTTTTACTCTATGTCGTTTACTACTAAATAACAAATACACTTTAAACCTTTATTTGCAAAGTGTAAACTACAAAGCAACGAGTTTTGTTCTCTAATTGTTACTGTGCTTTCAGGCTTGCGTTTTCCTTCTTTATGCTTCATTTTTTTTGGCATTATTTAATTTATTCTTTTCAAATTAGTTTTTGAATTTATAATTTCTTTTAGTATCACCCCAGTGTAGATATTGTTTTGATGACTGGTATTATACAACAATTATAGGCATTTTATTAATTTCATGGATAAATAATAATTTTATGTATGTATATATATATATATATATATATATATATATATATATACACACACACATAAACGTATCATAGCAACATCAAAAGCAGCTCCTGATCAAATGGAGCACACATATATATACACATAAAATTTTATATATATATATATATATATATATATATATATATATATATATATATATATTATATTGATATTACTAAAATTAGAATGTTATTTTTATAATTCTAAGCATGAAAAATCATGTTGTGTGTGTGTGTATATATATATATATATATATATATATATATATATATATATATATATATATATTTGAATTATTGGAAACTAAAATATTATTTTTATAATTCTAAGTATTTTCTATCATAGTGATATTAATTATAGGTGTAATACATCTTTACGTCTTTTACTTTTTCAAGTAAAAAATATTTATTTTATGGTTCATACATGCACGTGTTAGCATAAACCTTAAACTACTAAGTTAGCGTTTAAATTTAATTGAAACCTGAAAAAAGAATTTTTGAAATTGTGTTGAAAAATAATTTTTGAAAGTTGAAGTTATGTTTGGACATGTATTTTATTCGAAGAAAAGTTAGAATTTTGTGAGTGGAAGAAAAATCTTTCACCCAAAAACTGTCCTGAATCATGGAAACTTGAATATTTTGAATTTTTTTTTCCTCAAAACATGATGATATTTCATGAATAAATAATGTTTTTAATTATTTTTTTGGAAAAACTGAAGCCAAAATCTATGGCCTAACTGGAACTTAAAAGCTAAATTGTGATATTTTAATAATAACATGAAAGTATTGACATGAGTCATTTGTTTCTCTTTTATTTAATTTCGTTACATAACCGTACTTGTCAAATCTCACAACACAACTCTTTGTGTTATACAGTAGAGATTACGACAGCCGTTGTATGAAAAGACAGGAGATAGTGGAGACTTTAGAAAAAGAACTTCCCCTAGGAACTATAAAATATTCTTCCCTCGTTGTTTCCATCCAAGACTCTGGACTATTCAAGTTGCTACATTTGGCTGACACAACTGTTCTTCGAACCAAGGTGAATATATATTCTTGTTTTTATTTTTTTGGGGTTAAATTTTCATATAGAATCCCATACCTGAAACCTCGATTAGTATTAACTATCCCCATATTTCATATAATATTAAATAAAAAATCCTCAAATATTACGACTAAGCTAGCTCATAAGATATTATTGTCAACTAAGCGCTATCATATTCGACTCAAAATTTAGTTAGATGACAATATGTGAAGTTATGGACTTTATTAAAAAATAATAAACCCTTAATTAAACCTTCAACTTCAGAAAATCAAGCAACAAATTAGTAGTAGAAAATCGGGCAGCCTCATTGTTTGAGTGTAGCTGAATAATCACCACTAAAGCTAAGATTGTGGTACAATGGCTAAGATTTCTTCACCCAGATTTCGTGTTCGAACACTTCCCTCGTTAATTGGTTTTAGGCAGAGGTGAAAACAAAATTTGAAAATTTATGCGTTCAGGACTCTAACCGTTTAAGTTAATCCATACCTTGGTCTCTAACTCTTCCCCTAATCTTAGGCAGTGCGAATCAATTAACTGGGCCCAAAAAAGATTTGAATATTTCTGCTTTACATGAAGGTGATGAGCCTCCCGACACTAGTCGATGCAAATCGTTCCGCTATTCGAGGATATGTTGAGTATTTAGAAGAAGGTCACGAGTTTGAGCCGAAATTTTGTGCTTATTTTGGAAGAGGAGTTCGCATTGGTTTCCTTCCCTGTGATGACGAGAGCTTGTACTGGTTTTGCACTTTTACTCCATCTGCCCTCAACTGTAAGCCTGCTCCCTTAATTAGCTTCTACACCGCAATTATTAGCATACCTTTTTCTTTAATTTCCACTGAAGATAATGAGATATATATGCATACCTTTTCCATACAAGATAAATTGGAGATTATTTTATTTATCTACTTTTTCCACGGAAGATATAATGCCACTGTAGTATGTTTTTGATATATGGTGGAAATAATTTCCTAGTTCATGTGGCTGGACTCGAATTTTTAGTCGGGACTTCTATGCAATACATGAAACCGGATGAAAAATCAAAAAATAAAAAATCAATTCCTAGAAAAAAGATTACGAGAAAGTTATTTTCTGATATATTTAGTTACTAAAAATGTGTTTCAAGGACAATATTTATAAGTATTATTCCCTCCGTTCCAGTTTATATGAACATATTTCCTTTTTGGTCTGTTTCAAAAGAATGACCCATTTTTAAATTTGGAAATAATTTAGCTTAAATTTACAATTCTACCCTTAATAAGAAGCTTTTATAACTCTAGACCCCTTTTTGACTTGTTTATAACCACAAATTACAATAATCTTTATTTTTTTTAAATTTTATATTCAGTAAAACATGTTCACCTAAATTAGAAAGAGGAGTAGTCAAATGGACAAATAACTTCCACGGAAGATAATTACGACCTTTTATTTATGTACTTTCTCCACAGGATAATCAGAACTTTGTCGTTTTATGTGTGCTTGTCTGTTGCTTTATCTTTTTTTCTTTTATGTGTCATACCAATATCTCTGCCTTTTTATCTGATCTATCATGTAAAGCTTTTGAAATGCATGCATCTCGATCAGATGATGAATCGATAGAAGGAAGTCCAGCCAAAATGAAGCAATTTGTGCTAAGTATGGCCAGCAACGTACGTGTCAAAAGAAGCATACAATATCCTACAGAGAACCTCACTAGATAGCTTATATTGTGCCAAACTAAAATTAAGATCGCCATTGAATATTTTAATGAGAGACAATATTGTCAAAAGAAACACTTGTCTAATTGGTGATGCACTTCACCCTATGACACCTGATATTGGTCAAGGTGGATGTTCAGCATTAGAAGATAGTGTGATTCTTGCTAGGTGCATTGCTGAAACGTTTTCAAGAAAATTACCAACAGGAATTGAGAAATTAGAAGATGATGAATTTTACAATAGAATTAAAGTTGGTTTGGAGAAGTATGCAAAAGAGAGAAGATGGAGGATTTTTAACCTTATTAGCACTTCATATTTGGTTGGTTTGGCACAAGAAAGTAATGAGAAGGTGATTAGCTACTTGATAGAGAAATTCTTGGCTCAATTTACCATTGAGACTATGCTGAGAATGGGTGATTTTGATTGTGGGAAACTATTGACCTAATCTGGTTGAAGTGAAGATGTAAACTTCGTTTATTGCTATTATGATCAATGAGTAATTAAGAGCACCTAGAAAAGAACAGTTAAAAAACGTTGTTGTAAGAACTAGCTTGTATGGAAGCTAAGGTTGCAAATGTGTCACTCTATCATATGTAAGGAGTTTATTTTTCAGCTGTGCTATTAACGAGTACTTCCCTCCTCCCAATTTATGTGGTTCTATTCAAATTTGCAAGAGTCAAACAAGTTTTTCTTTTATTATAATTTTTCATAAGTCTTTCAAATACTTCGAATTATTAAGTATTGTGATTTTTTGTACTTTTTATCTAGTTTTCAAATATATAAATGTTATTTCAAAAAATTTAAAAATTTCGTGTCTAAATTAACAATCAAAATTATAGACGGGCTCTCGAAAAACATACATTTGAACAGAGGAAGTACATAACTCTTAGAACAACTAACGTACAGGGAATACAACATTCTCCTTTGATGAAATTTAACTTTTTTTTCCCATTTAATGTTCGATTAATTTGGATTCCTGTTGTGTAAGTCTATTAAAGGAGAAGCGCGTCCTGTTAGAATATATTTCATTCTCAAGACTCGAATCCAAATCTTATTGTTAAGGGTAGAGGGATCCTATCCATATTCCACCGCAACTTTGACGCAGAAGAATTTAACTAACAAAGGCAGATATACTGTGATGTGGATCTAAGAGACTATATTTCACTTAATTAACACCTTCATCTTTTGGTTCGTGTAACACTACTCTTTTCACATTTGATAGATAGAAACTCGCTTGCCTTTAAGGTCAACGGCCAAAATGAGATTGTTATTGCTGGATTGTTCAAAAGGTTAAAGACGACTTCAACTATTATTATATATAATTCCTTCTTTTTTATTGAGCCTTGACCCACCTTTTGAAGTGCTAATAGTATAATTGCAATTATTAGTTTTTCTGTATCAGATAATTTTTTTCTCAATTTAAAAAAGAAAATGCGTTATAACTCATTATAATTGAGGCTCGTTTTTTAGTTATTAGAAATTTCGACCATAAATTTTACTAATTGTCTTTGGGGTTGAGGGGAGTGGTTTTATTCCATTTAAAGGTGACGTGAGTATTAATATATTCCTAAACCCATAAAATAAATATAGGTAAACTTGACCTACGATAACAAATAACTCTCATATCAAGGCTAATAATAATTTGAAAAGTAAAGTATATAACTTGTTAAGCCTATAACAAGTTAAACTGAACTTATATAAAATATTTTTACACTTTCAGTATACAACACTTAACAGCCTAAGACACTTAAATGGAATTTACTCGATCGAAAACGGAATCCACAAAGTTGTGATGTAAACAAGGCCGGCTCTAACACTATAATAGGTAAGGCTAGCGCTTTAGGCCCCAATTTTGGGCCTCCATTTTTTAGAAATAATATATATTTTATACGTTTATACTTATTTTAAAAAAATAATATTTAGTACTTATGTACTTTTCATATAAAAGGAAAGAAAACTATAAATCAAGTAAAGATTTGACTTACTTAAAAAATATTGGACTTAAAGAAAGTCATATAACAGTTGATTCGGCATAAAGAAGTTTTTCAAAAATAAAATTAATAAATTCTTACCTAAGATCAATAATGTCTTAAGAAAGATTAAAAGACTTGACTCTATTATCAATTGATAAGGAATTATTAGAAAAAACAAATCAACTACAGAAGAATTATTTATAACTTTGCATCTCAAAAAGCTAGAAGGATAGATTTCAAATGAAAAAAAATATATTATAACATTCTTATAAAAATTTAGGCCTCATATTAAACTTTGGCTTTAGGTCACAGATGCTTGAGCCGTCCCTAGATGTAAAATCAAGAATGATAATTTGAAAACACCTGTAATAAGATAAAAATTCAAGTGTCCAGAGAAGTTATTTATTTGCATTATTAGTTGGTGCTGATTCTTGTATGGGGTAAAATATATTCATATTTAATGTTCGCATGAGAAAGTGACACGTGGAGCCGAAGATATAAGACAATCGGGCCCGAGGGCAATGGTATCGCTTGTTATCAGAGAGAATGATATACATAAAGGAGAAGTACTTGCCTACCACAAGTACTTGCCTATCACCTGTTAGCATTTAATGACGAATATTCTGTAGAATTAAGTGCACGGCCCATTGCAGAGAATAAGGCATTTACTGCCTACCATTACACACTCTTCAGTGGCCCTCATAATTTATTTAAGAGGGGCTTGATCCTAGGACCTTGTTCCCTAGGTACAATTATAAATAGTGAGCTCTACCATAATTGTAAGGGACGAATTTTCTAACAAACATATACTACACTTTGTTCAAAGCTCAATAACATTTTACTTTCTTGCTTATTTATATTGTTCTTATTGCCTCCGGAAGCTCTGTTTCCGGGCTCAAGATCTTTATCGTCTTATCTCGATTTTAACGCTAAGTCTTACATTTTTGTCTAATTCATTTATCATTTTAGGATCAAACCGATTCACTTATCTATAAACCACGTATAAATTCAACTGTACTATTTTACGGGTAAAACGTTTGGCGCCCACCGTGGGGCTTAGATAGTTGTGTAATTGAATTGATCCGTGCATCTATTACAAACTTGTTTGATTCTTTGTTCTTATCGAAAATCATTAAAAATGGCAGATAACGATGTTAGCATCACACACAACATTGAGGCTCAAGGAAATCAACCGCATCACGAAAATTTCATTAGTGATACCCGCAACGAGGGGGACGAGGCCACGCCGGTTCACGACGGGCAATATCTGTGACACGTTCGAGAGGAAACTCATGATGATGCTGAAGACGAACACATCGTTGAAATAGTAAGGATCTTGAGGGAGCAATAAAAGGCCATTATGGGCCATCTCTCGTGGCAGGATTAGGTCATGACAGAATTAAGACAGTCATTTTCGGGTGCTTCCAACAACACGAATGGTGAGGTCCAATTCCTCCCCGTGTTCCCTCTAACCAGGCAATGCAAAGGATTGATAACAACACCCCAAGGAACAAAGTCGACTTTGATAGGGTTGGGGGGAACGGTAGCGATTCTAGCAATAACAATGAGAATGACCCCTTAAAACCAAACTCATGCGGTTTATGAGGGAAATAAACACCCGAATGGATCAAATTTCGGGCGCACCACCAGTACTGAAAGGACCGAATTCAAAGAAGTACACACAGTTGTCGGTCAAACCGAGAGCGGCACTAGAGTTGATCCTGAAGCGGTTCAAAATGCCAGATGTGTCGAAGTATGATGGGACTTCAGATCCCGAGGAGCATATGACCATCTATACAACGGCAGTGAAGGGAAATGATTTGACTCCATACGAGATTGAGTTAGTTTTATTGAATAAACTCGGGGAGACCCTCACGAAGATGGCCCTGCCATGTTATTCACTCTTGCCCGAGCATTCCACAGATTCCTTCGAGACGCTGGCGGATTATTTCATTAAGGCCCATGTCGGATCCAGGAAGGTACAGGCTCGAAATGCCGATATATTCAGGACTGCACAAGGAGAGTCTGAATTATTGCGGGAGTTCATGACCAGATTCCAGAAGGAAATGATTCTGCTACCGGTCGTACCAGATGAATAGGCAACTAAAGCATTCACTAAAGGTATGATTATGAGGACTCCCGATGCTTCCTAGAAATGGAAGGAAATTCTGCTCAAGTTCTAGGAAACAACATAGGTAGATGTTCACAACCGGTACGAATCATAAATAATAATTGAGAATGATCAGCTCGGTTTCCCGACATCAACCAATGGTCGAGACCGAGAGAAGAATAAAGAGAAGTCAAGAGATTATTTCGACTCAGATCGACGGTCTTCGAGGGGTCGATTTCTACCCTATGAACGGGGCTGAAGGACATGACAGAGGTTTCCAATCGGCGGATAAATTCGCTACCAATAGGAGAACTAATCGTTGCCAAAATAATAGGTCAGTGCAAGATAAGGAGACATCAGGTTCTCGAGATTCCTCCTATCCCAGGCTTTCCGAGTACGACTTTAACGTCAGCGTGGTGGAGCTGGTATCAGCTATGAAGAACATCAAAGAACCATGATTGCCGAAGCCAATGAGATCCAATCCCAGCCAAAGGGATCCTAATTTATGGTACGAATATCATGGGATCAACGTTCACCGGACATAGGACTGTCGGCATCTGCACGAGGAGATGGAGACATTACTGAAAAATGGTCATCTTAGAGAGTTTTTAAGCTATAGGGCTAAAAATAACTACGACCGTAATCGTGACAATGCAGAACCTTCAAAATTAGGAGAAGATCCGCAACACTTGACAATCATCATGATTTTTGGGGGAAACGAGATTAATGGTGTGACATTTTTGGCGGCAAAAAAGACAAAGGTGTCAGTGACCCACAACAAGAGACTCTGGGAAGTCGCTGAGGACGATAACACTTTCACGGAGGGAGACACAAATGGATTGCTGCTGCCGCACAACGATGCATTGGTAATATCTTTAAATGTCTTTGATTTTAAAAATAAATGTGTTTTGGTGGACCCAGGAAGTTCGGCCAACATCATCCAATGGAGAATGCTGAAGCAAGCCTAGATCATCGGAAGAATCATTCATGCAACAAAACTCATCGCCGAGTTCAACCTAGCAAGTGTGACAACCTAAAGAGAGATCTTGCTGCCCAAGAATGTTGAGAGGGTGATGAAGACAACCCTTTTTGAGGTGCTGGACTGTGATATAGGCTATAATATTATCTTGGGGATACCATGGTTGCACGATATGAAGGTTGTGCCATCACCATATCACAAGTTGCTGAAATTCCTAACTCTCTAGGGAACTAAACAAATAAGAGGCGACCAACCGACAACAAGGGAGATGAATGCGATATCAGTTTCCAGTAGAAAATGGAAGGAGCATGCGACATTGAAATTATAGGAACCGAAGCTTGCTCCCTAGCCGAGCGAAGTCAACCAGGGGGAGGAGTCATCGGAATCCTATAAGGTACCAAGATATTTTCAGGTACCAGAAGAAACGGAGGCAACAAAATCCACGACGGAAGAACTTGAACAAGTCGCATCGTTCGAATTCAAAAAATTCTTAGAGAGGAAATTCCACTTAGGGATAGGACTACACCCCGAGATCAGGTATGGATTTATTGAATTTCTTAAACTTAATTGTTATATCTCGCATTTTCGTACGTTAAAGTTTCGTCTTCAGTTAATCGACGTAGACTCGGGGATGAGATTATCTTGAGGTTAGCGTATTTATGCTATTTATAACAAGCGATAAGTAAGTTTCATGAAGGATAAAGGGTACACGGATTAAAGAAAATGAGTTTCGTTGAAGGTTGCCGATTTGGGATAAAATACCGGAAGAGCGATAATACCCGATATTTATGGACTAGTACCATACAAGGTACCATATGACCATGATAGAATGATGTATAATATGTATTAAAAATAAGTAGAATTTTAAGTAAATTGAGATAATTCTTAATTATGCGGGTAATTGGTTAATTATCGGGTAACGAGACATTACCTAATTACCTAATAAGTGGATAAAGATTAAACTTTCCCACACCCAACCCCACATGGCAGCAAGACCTTCCTAAAGCTATGGATCTTACTCATTCTTTATTAGGTGGCAACCTAATATGCCAAATATAAGGCCTTTCAATTCAAGGAATTTCCATACAAAATAATACTATAATGAGAAGTGGGTACGTTAGCATTCTGATGAATTTCAAAAAGTTCATTCTCAAGATACTACAATTAGATTCTAACATTTCTAATACCAAGGCATTACACTCAGAGTGAGAACGTTAGCCATTCCTTAAACTTTTCAAATTTCATTCTCAACAACACTTCCATCAGATTATAAACCTTACACTAGAAACGTGATCCTTCAACTTCCTACACAAAAATCCAACGAGAATTATTAAAATCATAGCAACGTATAATTTTGCGATTCTAAAGGAGTACGGTGTAATCTTTTCCAAAAATATCATACAGAGTTTTTCCTACTCCAGGTATGTTAAGGCTATCCCTTCTTTCTTTTTGGCATGATCCAAATGATATAAGAAGAAACGAGCAAATGCGCATTTTTCATAAACGACTCCATTCATAGAAATACTAGGGGTCTCTGTGTTTTTTATTCCCCATGTGACATATTATTATATCTTCTGTTCATGGGTCTCAGAATAATACGCAGTTGATAAAGTTTATCCGAAAGGAATATTGAGCTTATTAGCATATTTCTTCTGCATTTCATTCATTTATATATGTACATTGACCCATGACCAGATGGCATTATATACGCGTATATTATATGTATATGGGATATGGAAAAAGGTTACGGGATATGAAAAAAAGGTTACGGCGTTATATATGTACCACCACCTGATCAGTTGGTATATGTTGATGATGTTGCCCACAGTGGCTGAGACGATATGATGGGATGCCCTCAGAGGCTTGATTATGTTATGTACACCTATACCTATGCACGACACGACATTTATATGCACGTGCATGACATTATAAATGTTTCGGAATTTACAAAGTTATTCAGACTTACATATGGATTTCTTTATTCCATATTTCATCTATGTCTTTTATGTACTGATTGTCATGCCTAACATACTCAGTACATTATTCGTATTGACGCCCTATTTCCCAGGGCCTGCATTTCATGCTCGCACGTGCAGGTAGACAAGACGACAGTCGCCCTTCTTAGGATCCTTGATCAGCGAGAGTTGGCGTGCTCCACTTGATCCAGAGCTGCTTTTGATTTTGGTACGATATGCTTATATATATATATATGGGTATGACGTGGCTCAGTCCCATCGTTGTACAGTTGTATTTCTATTAGAGGTATGTAGACAGTTTTGTATAGTTGGTTATTATGTGGCCTTGTCGGCTTTCAGTTTTGTTTATATAGTTGCCTATAACAGCCTTGCCGGCTCGCCCACTGTATTCCGCACATGTATATATATATATATATATATATATATATATATATATATATATATATATATATATATATATATATGTGTGTGTGTGTGTGTGTGTGTGTGTGTGTGTGTGTGTGTGTGTGTGTGTGTGTGTGTGTGTGTGTGTGTGTGTGTGTGTGTGTGTGTGTGTGTGTGTGTGTGTGTGTGTGTGTGTGTGTGAGTGTATGCTTAAGGGTGTTCGACAAGTAGGTCTCGGGCACTCGTCGAGGCCCATCGGTTTGGGTCGTGACAAAAGTGATATCAGAGTAGTTCTGTCCTAGGATTGTCTACAGACTGTGTCTAGTAGAGTCTTGTTTATGTGTGTGTTGTGCACCACACTTATAGACATGAGGCTACATGACATATATGATGTTATCCTCTCTTCTTATCTTAGATCGTGCGATATAAGAATTCATGTTTCTAATGATATGTTACATTTTCAGCGATGCCTCCGCAGACTACAGCCGCTAGCATAGGTCAGAAGGCTACGAAGGTGTTAGAAGGAGATATATGTTACACTATGGAGTCAGTTCCATCGAAGAACATGGGTTCAATCGAGGAGGATCCATATGAGTCATCCGTTCGAGTAGTTTCAATTTCGCCGGTAGCAGATGAGGTGAGGGGAGTTCCGACCTCACCAAGGCCATTAGTTTCATTATTAGGGCCCATTGATTAGGGTATAAGGGGAGTGGTGCATGGATTGGCACAACCGGGTTCCCCTCAGGCTTAAAACTATGTCAAGGTAATTACGGACACCAGTTCTTCTGATGTTCCAGATAGTCCACAGTCTTGGGAGACCGTCAATCAAGGTTCGTCAGTGTATGTTATGGGATATGCAGAGGAAGAGGATAGTAGTCGGGCCAAGAGGAGGAAGGTAACTGATAAGGACATGAAGATTCCGCTTCAAAGTGTGTCTGATCGAGGCTCTCATATAGGACGAGGCAAGGACCCTCTACTATAGACTTCCTCCAGATGTCAGCTTTTGGTTGGTGAGCTCCGCTTCTTCTTGGAGTATTACCAATTCAGGGTTCTGAATATGTTAGGTTGTTTTATGAGGACGTAGGGAGCCCTGTCCCGATTTGTATATATTATGGTTATATTTACTTAGAGGTTTTGCAGATAGTATCCTGTATATAGTTTTGGGTATGATATGTCTACGGCCTTGTCGACCCCTATGTATATAAACCTTTTTCTATATTAGTTATGCAAGTTAAGTCTTAATATTGTTACTTATATATATGGATGTTACCCGTAATGGCCCGTGATAGATTTGATAATAAATAAGGATAAGGTACGTGGCGCTTGGTTTGGTAGAACTTGATGTTATAATGGGTATGGATTGGTTGGCTTCTTGTTATGCTAACGTTCATTGAAGAACAAAGGTGGTTCGATTCTAATTCACAGGAAAGCCTATTTTTGGAGTAGAAAGGTAATACAGCATCGCCGAGAGGTAAAGAGGATGATCACAAAAGGTTATGATTATCACTTAGTTCGGGTAAAGACTGTGAAAGTAGAATCACCAACCGTTAAATCTATCCCTATGGTTAATGAATTTCCCGATGTTTTTTTTTATAAGCTTCCAGGTCTTCCGCCAGAGCGAGAAATTAAGTTTGCTATTAACCTACTACTAGCTACTCAACCAATATCTATTTCTCCCTACAAAATGGCACCCGCAGAGTTAAAAGTGTTGAAGGAACAACATGGGGAGCACATGTGTTATTTGTGAGGAAGAAGGATAGTTCCTTGCGGATGCGTATTGATTATAGACAGTTGAATGAGGTGACAATCAAGAATAAGTACCCCCCTCCCGAGGATTGATGAATTATTTAGTTAGTTGCAAGGTGCCAAGTATTTCTCGAAGATATACGTGAGGTCCGGGTACCATCGGGTAAGGGTTAAGGAGAAAGATATCCTGAAGATAGCATTCAGGACCAGATATGAGAACTTTGAATTTCATGTTATGACGTTCGGTTTGACTAGTGCCCCAACAG
Source organism: Nicotiana tabacum (assembly GCF_000715075.1). Classification (NCBI taxonomy): domain Eukaryota; kingdom Viridiplantae; phylum Streptophyta; class Magnoliopsida; order Solanales; family Solanaceae; genus Nicotiana; species Nicotiana tabacum. The sequence continues at coordinate 95,061,788 of NC_134094.1, forward strand.
TATTCATGAACTTGATGAACCGAGTGTTCAGACCCTTTCTAGACCTATTAGTGGTTGAATTATTTGATGACATATTCGTGTAATCTCGTTCAGAGACTGAGCATGTAGATTATTTGCATACGGTGCTCCAAGTTTTACAAAAAGGGAAGCTGTATGCAAAATTCTCTAAATGTGAATTCTGGATGAATTCTGCAGCTTTCCTTGGGCATATTATTTTAGGTAAAGGTATTTGGGTTAATACACAAAATATTGAGGCAGTAAAGACTTGACCTAGACCCTCGACACCGACAGAGGTTCATAGCCTATCCATATGGCAGGTTATTACAGGAAACCTGTAACGAAATTTTCTATCTCTTTTAGCGCCTTTGACCAATGTGGTATGTGGTGTCTCGCTTGATGTTCCAGAATAACATAAGGAAATCTATGATGCAAGCAAGTTGAAGGAAGGTGGAGAATAAGTATAAATAGATATGTGTAGGTCACAAGCTAAAGTATGGTAGAGCGACAAGGTTTTAGGAAGACAGGAATAAGGATAAGAAAAGGTGAGTGAGAAGGTGACAAGAATGAATAAGTCCTTGGGATTAATCCCATGAAAATAAGAGAGCTTATGGTTTCTCTAAGTCATAGAAAGATAAGTATAGCCTGAGTGAACTCAAATGAGTCTAAGACCAGTAGCATTTAGAAGAGATGGAATGCTGCCCTGGTAGTGGAATAAAGGCTTAATTGTGATAGATAAAGGATGGAGTTTGGGCCTTTAAAAGGATGAATTTCATGAATTGCAAAAGATTAGAATACCCATATAAATTGACTCAAAAGTGAGCTAAGTTTCAGTGGACTGATGCTTTCAAACGGAGTTTCCAGGCATTGAAGGACAAATTAACTTCAGCACCGGTTCTAACGCTCCCAAAAGGGACCGATGGTTATGTTATCTATTGTGACGCTTCAGGCGTTGGATTAGGTTGTGTGCTGCTGCAGCATGGTAAGGCTATAGCTTATGCTTCTAGATAACTAAGAAAGCACGAGAAGAACTACCCAACCCACGATTTAGACTTAGCCACAGTGATTCATGCACTAAAGATGTGGAGGCACTACTTGTATGGAATTCATGTTGATATCTATATGGATCAAAAGAGCCTCCAGTATATCTTCAAGCAAAAGGAATTGAATTTACATCAAAGGATAAGGTTGGAGCTACTTAAAGACTGACTTTTATATTTTATACCATCCGGGAAAGGCGAACGTAGTAGCTGACGCCCTCAGCCGTAGATCTATGGGTAGCATGTCATATTTACAGCCAGAAAAGAGGGGAATAGCCCATGAGGTTCATCAGCTAGCTAGTCTTGGAGTTCAGTTACTGGACTCGGGTGATATTGGAATTACTATTCAGGATACAAAAACATCCTCTTTAGTAACTAAAGTTAAGGAATGCCAGTACGAGGATCCTGTGTTAGTTCATTATAGGGATACCACCCCTCAGAAGGATAAGAAACCGTTTGAAATTACAAAATACGGGGTCCTCAGATATCTAGGACGATTATGTGTCCCTAATATTGCAGGGCTGCGTCGGCAGGTTATGAGAGAAACTCACTATTCTCATTATTCTATCCATCTAGGAGTGACAAAGATGTATCATGATATCAGGGAAGTATATTGGTGGGATGGAATGAAAAAGGATATAGCGGAGTTTGTTGCTCAGTGTCCTAACTGTCAGCAGGTTAAGATTGAGCATCAAAAACCCGGTGGATTATTGTAGGCTATGGAAATTCCGACTTTGAAATGGGAAGTAATCAATATGGATTTCATCGTAGGATTACCTCGTACCCAGCGTAAGTTCGATTTGATATGGGTGATTGTTGATAGGCTTACAAAGTCAGCCCATTTTCTGCCCGTTAAGACTACATATTCCGCAGAGGATTATGCAAGGATTTATATTAAGGAGATAGTATGACTGCATGGTGTCCCTGTATCTATTATCTCGGATAGAGGAGCCCAATTTACAGCTAACTTCTGGAGGTCCTTCCAAAAAGGATTGGGGATTCAAGTAAATCTTAGTACAACATTTCATTCCCAGACAGACGAACAGGATGAGGGTACTATTTTGACACTTGAGGATATGTTACGAGCTTGTGTGATAGACTTCAAGGGTAGCTGGGATGATTACCTGCCGCTTATTGAGTTCGCATATAATAATAGCTACCATTCAAGTATTCAGATGGCTCCATACGAACCTCTTTACGAATGGAAGTGTAGGTACACTGTTAGTAAGACCAAAATTGGTACAACAGGCAATCGAGAAAATTGAGCTTATACAGGAAAGGCTATTAGCAGCTCAAAGCCGTCAGAAGTCTTAAGTGGATAATCGACGGCGAGACTTGGAGTTTCAGGTTGATGACTGGGTATTCCTAAAGGTTTCACCGATTATATGTGTCATGAGGTTCGGTGGGAAGGGAAAACTTAGCCCTCAGTACATTGGACTATATAGGGTCATACGCAAGGTAGGTCATATAGCATATGACTTGGACTTTCCTTCGGACTTGGAACCCGTACATCTAGTCTTTCATGTGTCTATGCTCCATAAATGTATTAGAGATCCTTCCAGAATTGTGTCAGTTGATGACGTTGAGGTCCCAGAGCAGCTATCATATGAAGAAACTCCAATTGCTATATTAGACAGACAGATTCAGAGATTGAGAACTAAAGACGTAGTTTCGGTGAAAGTACTTTGAAGAAACAACAATGTGGAAGAAATGACCTGGGAGGCCGAAGAAGACATGAAGTCTAGATATCCTTACTTATTTCCTCCTCCAGAGAAGGGTCTGACTGAGACATCACAACTTTAAGGTACGTGTAGGGATTCTTGTGTTAGTTATTATCATTGGTCGTGTGAGGCCATTGTCGTTATTGATGATTGTGGTCCTATGTGGCGTTAATTACTGAGTTTCTATTGGAAAAGTTGGTAGTAGTATTGTTACAAAGCCGACTCTACCAAAGTTATATATAGATCTCGGGGAGTTAAACATTCGAGGACAAATGTTTCTAATGGGGGAAGGATGTTACATTTTGCGTTTTCGTACGTTAAAGTTTCGTCTTTAGGTAATCGACGTAGACTCGAGGATGATATTATCTTGAGGTTAGCATATTTATGCTATTTATAAAAAGAAAAAGGTAAGTTTCATGAAGGATAAAAGGGTACACGAATTAAAGAAAATGAGTTTCGTTGAAGGTTTCCGATTTGGGATAAAATACGGGTGAAGCGATAATACCCGATATTTAAGGACTAGTACCATACAAGGTACCATATGACCATGATAGAATTATGTATAAGGTGTATTAAAAATAAATAGAATTTTAAGTAAATTGAGATAATTCTTAATTATACGGGTAATTGGTTAATTACCAGGTAACGGGACATTACCTAATTACCTAATAAGTGGATAAAGATAAAACTTTCTCACTCCCACCCCCACGTGGCAGCAAGCCATTCCTAAAGCTATGACTCTTACTCATTCTTTATTAGGTGGAAACCTAATATGCCAAATACAAGGCCTTTCAATTCAAGGAATTTCCATATAAAACAATACTATAATGAGAAGTGGGACGTTAGCATTCTGATGAGTTTCAAAAAGTTCATTCTCAAGATACTACAATCAGATTCTAACATTTCTAATACCAAGGCATTACACTCAGAGTGAGAACGTTAGCCATTCCTTAAACTTTTCAAATTTCATTCTCAACAACACTTCCATCAGATTATAAACCTTACACTAGCAACGTGATCCTTCAAATTCCTACACAAAAATCCAACGAGAATTATTAAAATCATAGCAACGAATAATTTTGCGATTCTAAAGGAGTACGGTGAAACCTTTTCCAAAAATATCATACGGATTTTTCCCTACTCCAGGTATGTTAAGGCCATCCCTTCTTTCTTTTTGGCATGATCCAAATGATATAAGAAGAAACGAGCAAACACGCATTTTTCATAAATGACTCTATTCATAGAAATACTAGGGGTCTCTATGTTTTTGATTCCCCATGTGACATATTATTATATCTTCTGTTAATGGGTCTCAGAATAATACGCAGTTGATAAAGTTTATCCGAAAGAAATATTGAGATTATTAACATATTTCATGTATTTCATTCATTTATACATGTACATTGACCCATGACCAGATGGCGTTATATACGCGTATATATATATATATATATGGGAAAAAAGTTATGGCGTTATATACGTACCACCACCTGATCAATTGGTATATGTTGATGATGTTGCCCACAGTGGCGTGACGATATGATGAGATGCCCTTAGAGGCTTCATGATGTTATATACACCTATACCTATGCACGACATGATATTTATATGCACGTGCATGACATTATAAATGTTTTGTAATTTACAAAGTTATTCAGACTTACAGATCGGTTTCTTTATTCCATATTTCATCTATGTCTTTTATGTATTGATTTGCATACCTGACATACTCAGTACATTATTCGTACTGACGCCCTATATGCCGGGGCCTGTGTTTCATGCTCGCACGTGCAGGTAGACAAGATGACGGTCCCCCTTCTTAGGATCCTTGATCAGCGAGAGTTGGCGTGCTCCACTTGATCCGGAGTTGCTTTTGATTTTGGTATGATATTCTTGTATATATATATGGGTATGATGTGACTCAGTCCCGTCTTTGTACAGTCGTATTTCTATTAGAGGTCTGTCGATAGTTATGTATAGTTGGTTATTATGTGGCCTTGTCGGCTTTCAGTTTTGTTTATATAGTTGCCTATAACAGCCTTGCCGGCTCGCCCACTTTATTCTGCACGTATATGTATATATGTCTTTTGGACAGGATTTCCTCACGCATGTTATTCTTGTAATGCAGCAGATATTATTCATATTTATATCTTAGTCGCATGCTTAAGGGTGTTCGACAGGTAGGACTCGAGCACTCGTCGCGGCCCATCTATTTGGGTCGTGACATTAATGTCGATTGCTTTGTGTGCTCTCATGAGGATGTGACAGGTATCCCGCCAGAAGTGGCCGTGCACAAACTAAGCCTGGATTTCAACATCCCTCCGGTAAGACAGACAAAACGTCCTATTGCCGAGGTTAGGAATAAATTTGTTAAAGAAGAGGTAACTCGTTTGCTTGATATCAGTTCAATATGACAAGTAAAGTATCCTGACTGGCTAGCTAACGTAGTAGTAGTTGCAAAGAAGAATAATAAGTTTTGCATGTACGTAGATTATAAGGATTTAAATAAGGTGTGCTGAAAAGACTCATTCCCATTCCCAAACATTGATCAAATGATTGATGCGATGGCCGGGCACGAGTTAATGAGTTTCCTCGATGCTTACTCCGGGTACAACCAAATCAAGATGAACCCGGAGGATTAAGAAAAAACTTCGTTCATATAGAACTTTGGCACATATTATTACAATGTGATGCATTTCAGGCTAAAGAACGGCAAAGCCACTTATCAATGGCTCGTTAACAAAATGTTTGAGAAATAAATAGGGAAAATTATGGAAGTTTACATAGATGATATGCTGGTTAATACTTTGAATGTAGGTCTCCATATGAAACACCTGCAAGAGACCTTTGAGATCTTAAGGAAACACAACATGAAGCTTAACCCCGAGAAATGTGCATTCGGGGTCAGCTCCAGTAAGTTCCTGGGTTTCCTCGTGTCGTAAATGGGGATTGAGGTTAACCCCGATAAAATTAAAGCCTTCGAAGATATATTGGACCAGCTATCAAGCATAAAAGAGGGTAAAAGGCTAACAGGGAGACTGGCCGCTTTGAGTAGCTTCATTTCCCGGTCTTTGGAAAAATGCCACCATTTATTCGCATTTCTAAAAAAGAAGAATAACTTTAAATGGACACCGGAATGTCAGTAGACTTTGAAGGATCTGAAAAGGTATTTTCCAATTACTCCGTTACTCTGAAAACCGGAGGAAGGCAAACAACTACTGATCTACTTAGCAGTCTCGGAGGTAGCGGTAAGTGTTGTTTTAGTCCGCGAGGATGAAGGTACACAATCTTCTATTTATTATGTAAGTAAAATTTTGACTGGAGCAGAAACTCGCTACCCGCATCTGGAAAAATAGGCCTTAGCTCTCGTAGTCACCGCTCGAAAGCTAAGGCCTTATTTCCAATGTCACCCTATAGCTGTGGTGACCATGTTTTCCCTACGAAATATTTTTCATAAACCTGAACTCTCAGGTTGGCTGGCCAAGTGGCCTGTCAAAATGAGTGAATTTGACATAAAATATAAACCCAAGACTACAATTAAGTGACAAGTTTTATCCGACTTAGTGACCAATTTCAGCCCGGGATGTTTACCTTTGGCTTCCAAATAAGCGGTAATGGTGTCGGAATCGACATCATGAGTTTGTCCTTGTTCACGGATGGAGCTTCCAATGTGAAATGGTCCGGGCTCGACATAGTGTTAACCACACCCTCGGGAGAAACACTAAGGTAGGCCATAAGAATTGTTCCTCTAAGTAACAATGAAGTAGAGTATGAAGCTTTGATTGTAGAGCTCGAATTGGCCTAGGGACTAGACTCCGAGGTCATAGAAAGCAAATGCAACTCCCAATTGGAAGTAAATCAGGACTACGGGATCTTCGAAGCCAAAGAGGAAATCATGCAACAATACATAGTGAAAATCCAGGCCCTGCTTGCTCGGTTCTGGGAATGGTCAATTATGCATATCATGAGGGAAGAGAATCTGGAAACAGATGCTCTATCCAACCTTGGATCGTCCACAGAGATGAAAAGACCAGACTCCAGTACGGTAGTACAACTTATGCATTCGATATTTGGTGCGGATAGCTATTGCGAAATGAGATGATTGACTATCTCGATTACGAAAAATTTCCTAAAGATCCTAAGGTATCTCGGGCACTATGCACTAAATCAGCTCGATAGAGCTTCAAGGGGGGTCAATTGTGCAGAAGTTCTTTCCAAGGCCCGTTGGCCCGATGTTTGGGAGCCTCCGAAGTTAATTATATTATGCTAGAAGTCTACGAAGGGATCTGCGAAAATCACTCAGGCGTGGATTTCTTAGTGTTAAAATTAATTAGGACAGGATATTACGGGCCCCAGATAGAACAAGACTCCAAAGCTTATGTTCAAAAATTTGATAAATGCCAATGCAACGCACCGTTGGTATATCAACTGGCAGAGCCATTGCATTCAGTTAGTCACCATGGCCGTTCGTGAAGTGGGAAATGGATATCGTCGGACCACTGCCACCCGCCCCTGGCAAGGTAAGATTGATTTTGATTTTAACTGAGTATTTTTATAAGTTGGTTGAAGAATATCCTTATCATAAGATCGGCAAACGTGAAGTGATAGATTTCTTGTGGGAGAATATAATTTGTACAATTGGAATACCAAAAGAGATAGCTCGCGACAATGGGTCACAATTTATAGGCGCAAAGGTCACAAAGGTCCTTGAAGACTTGAAAATCAAAAGGATTACATCATCACCCTATCATCCGAGCACAAACGGTTAAGTAAAATCAACAAACAAGGTGATTATAAAAAATCTCAAAAAGATATTGGAAGCAACTAAAGGTAAATTATCCAAAGAGCTGCCAGGTGTACTATGGGCGTACAGAACAATATCTAAATCGAGCACGGGGGAGACTCATTTCTCTCTTGTGTATTGGGCAGTAGCCCTGATCCCCGTGGAAGTAGGAGAGCCTACCCTGAGATATTTCTGGGCAAACGATGAAGCAAACAATGAAGCAATGTTAGTGAATTTAGAGCTGCTCGATGAACGTAGGTACTTGGCGCATATAAGGATGGCATTCCAAAAGCAGTTAATAGAGAGATATTACAATCAAAGAGCCAACCTCCGTTATTTTAAAGTATGAGACTAGGTTTAAAGGAAAGTAACTCAGAACACCCGGGAGCTCAATGCAGAGAAGCTAGGTCCAACATGGGAAGGCCCCTACCGGGTTTCAGCTATCATCGGGAAAAGGTCACATGAGTTAGAAAATCAAGATGGAGAAAAGTTTCCAAGCAACTGGAATGTAGCACACCTCAAGAGATACTATTGTTGATGAGCCTCGCATGTATGTGCTTCATTCTTTTTCCCTTCGTTCAGTTTTTGTCCCAATTGAGTTTTTATGGCAAGGTTTTCAACAAGGAAGCAATGGAAAGCATACTACGAAGGAAGCTTCAATAGCTACAATAAGACCTTTATATGACAAAGCACACAAGCAAAGAACTACTACGGAGCTGTTAGATAGTCTTTTGCTCGATAGCAATGTTCCTACCGGGAAGTAAAGTTTGCTATCGGACTGATATTATCCGACCATTCATAAGTGCAAGCCATTGGTGATTGTTAAATAATCTTTGGCTCGATAGCATAAATTCCTAAGGGGAAGTGAATTTTGCTATCGAACTGAAGATTATCTAGTAATTCACTAGTGGAATCCTCGAAGGTGCAAAACTTCCAGTGTTCAAATTCGCATTCTTCGCATTCGAACACTAGGGGGAATGATATATGGATACGACAATAATGACTTCCACGTCGACCGAAATACGAAAATCAGAAACATAGTTGTATCATCGGTACTGGGGACTGCATGGCCAGCCCCATAGAAACAGTTCTACAACTTAGCCACATGAAATGGCAATTTTGTTTTAGCACAAAAAATGCTTATGTACTTTTGAAAATGGAAGGAATAAATGTGAAAGTTAAACAAGTACTTTAAATGCTAGTGTCGTAATGAACAAGAGACGTCCTCTTCAAGAGCACCGTAAACATAAAAGGGCCCTCTCTTATGAAAAGCCTCACATTAAAGGGTTGATTTTGGAGGAACTTATGCTAGAAATCTAAATGTTTTTAGGGGAAAATAAACCCGAGGCCTCGTACAATTCGATGCAAAGAGTAAAACTTGCGCAAAACACTTAAACAAAAAAAGGCACAAAAGAGCAAAACTTGTACGAATGCTTAAACGAAAAGGTCGCAAATAGAAAAGTTTGCACGATTCTTGAACGAAAAGATACTTCTATTCACAATAAATGTGCCAAAAAGCACAAGTACTAATGTGTGAAAAATACAACAAAAACTAAGTTGCTACATCTCTGGAAGCCGGAGGAAGAGAAGCATCTACGCCCCCAGGAGAAGTGGGTAGATCCATTACCGGTTTGATATCTTGGCCTTCATCATTTTGACCTTCAGCATCATCACCTTCCGGCTCATCTTCAGTTCCCGAGAACTCAGAACTAGAACTAGACGAATTGGTAGCATCAAGCCGGGTCGAAATACCCTTTTTGGAAGTTTACTCTAGCTCACAGGCCTTAGCAATTTCAACATCAAAGTCAATGACACCCGCTTTGGACTTTTCCAAGGTTTTTCTCCCCGTTTCGTACATCGCGTATATTGTTTCAACAATAAGGAAAACCACTCGGCATTGAAGTTCTTGAAGCTGGCCAACCTCAGCAGAAAGGCTGTCCCGCACGAATCTCATGGATCGGAGGCTGACATCAATGTCACAGATAGTAGAGCTGTAAATTTTATTATGCTCTATGGTCCTCTTATGCTTCAACTCCAACCGGGCATACTTTTCCTCCGCATCAGTAAGATCTTAAGTTTGGCATTTAAGGATGCCTCCAAATTACTCAATATTTCAGCAGAGGCAACCTTACGATTGGATGCAACAAGAATGGCATTATGGACTTCAGCCCATTTGGCCTTTGTTTCTTCAAATATTTCCCTTAACGGGGAAACCTCTTAGCTAAGGGTTACCACTTCTTGCTCACTTTTCTGCAACCAAGATTCCAATTCAACGGCCTTAGTAGCTCGTGCTTCCAGTTCTAAGAGGCGAGCAACATTCTGGTCTCGCTCGACCAAAAGTTGATCCCATCCGGAGGTAAGTTCCTCCTTATCACAAATCAGCCTTTGAAAGCCCTGGAGAGCAAGAAAGTTGGCCTACAAAACAAAAATACAAATTCAAAATCCTACCATAACAAAGATAAAAGAAACAACGGAGGAAACAAAATTATACCGTTGTTGCGTTATGCATGGCGTTGTCCAACCAACACTCTCCCAAGAGAGTTTGTATCTTAGCCCTATCTTTTTATGAAGCTAAAGGCTTCAAATAGTTAGCATGCTCTACCAGCTAGGATAACAGATGTCATCTGGTAGAGACCGAGAGGGTAATATTCCTCCTCCTTTGGGGATCTTCGGAGGAGACAACATAATTTTACCCCAAATTCCCATTAACTGGGGACTAGGGAAGAGGGACATTCTCCTCTTGGGCAACATGGATCAGTGGAGATGATGTAGCAGTTGCTGATGGCTAAGACAGAGTTGGAGAAGAGGGAGATGAAGTAGATGGCATTTTAGGATGAGAAGCGGTTACGGCAAATGCAGTGCTGGTTGTTGATTTCTCGTCAACCAAAGATGGAAGGGACCTGGTACTCAGCCTCATAGTACTAGGCGTGACAACTGGGACTCAGAAGTGATAGTTAGCATCTTCCACCATATCGAACTCTCCCCCCCCAGAGTGCCGAAGCATCATCTTCGGTTGGTGTAACTAGCTCAACACACTGAGCATTCGGTTGAGATGATGAAGGTCGTCATCTTCTATGTAGAGAAGCCCCATCATCACTGGCTTCTCCACCATCGTCGATCACCACAGTTTCTGGTATCGGCTTGGGTGTGGCGCTCATCTCAACGACATACGGGGATGGCTCAGGCACTTCATTCTTTGCTTTTTTGTTCTTTCCCTCGGCCGCGGAGGAGCGTCATCTTTTTGGTTGATTTTTCTCCGGCCGAGGAATCCGAGAAGAAGCACTTGTACCATAAGTAGGCCCGGAGACACCTGTTCGGGTAAAAGCCTCCTGCAATAGCCTTGTCGTGTCAGCATAATTAGCCAAAACGTCTTCCTCAGGGATGACAATTGGCCCTGGGGTAGACCTGAATTCAACAAGAGAAAAATGGTTAATCAACTTTCTTATACGAATGGGGAAACAAGATGAGTTTAACCTACCATGATGTTTGGCCTTCCACCCATATTTAATGGCTAGTTCTTTCCACGTACGTTCTCGGGCATGTAATATCCAAAATCTTTTGGACCCACTGGTCTAAGACTTCGACCCTCGGTGGAACCCACCGAGTTGCTGAAACAAGTGAAATAAGAAGAATCAACAACAACATGGGATGATCTTTAGCTAGAAGAATAAACAAACGATGAACTTACAAGTACGGTTCCACAATTCCGGAAAGGATGAAGTCGTGGCCAAAATGATATCCCTGGTGGCAACTGCAACGAACCGTTCCATCCGCCCACGGTCATTATCATAATCCATTCTAGCAAGAAGAGCATGGTGGCCACATTTAATGAAATTTATCATTCCCCCACGAAATATCTTGGGGGAATAGAGCTTCATTAATCATGCTAGGGTTAACTCCTCTCCCGTCTCCTAGCACAGATGCTGAAGACAAGTGACTGTCCTCCACACAGAAGGACTTGCTTGTGCCACGCATACCTGGTAACGAATGTAGAACTCCAAAATAATGGAGTCATGCTACCCCACTAAAAGAGAATGTCCCCAAAGTAAAGGTATACGTTTAAAAATACGTGAAACCATTCTTGGGAAAATTTATCCACTCAGCCAGATGTAATGACCCGACCAGTCCTTTTGAGCATTTGCATTTCACTCGATAGTTTGAGGGCATGAGTAGCTTCATATGTTGCATTATGACTTGTGTGAATCATCGGTTTTGGTTTTTGGATTATTCGAAATCGATTTGGAAGAATGAATTTCATGATTAAAGCTTTAAGTTGGAAGACTTAACCAAGTTTGAGTTTTGTAAATTTGACCCCAAAATGGAGATTTGATGGTTCTTTTAGGCGTGTATGGTGATTTTGGACTCGAGCATTTTCCCGTATTTTCTATTGCATATTTCTAAAAGGATTCAACACTAATTGGTGAAAGTTAGAAATTTAAAGGATTGGAAAGTTCATAAGTTTGACCGGAAGTTGACTTTTAGGATATCAGATTCAGGTTGTGGTTCCGAAATTAGAATAGCTTCGATATGTCATTTGGTACTTGTGTACAAAATTTAAGTTCATTCCGAGTTGATTTGATACGTTTCAACATGAGTTTTGGATGTTGAAAGTTCATTAAGTTTGATTTAAGGTACGATATGCCGTTTCGATGTTGTTAAGTGTGTTTTGAGGCCTCGGGTTGGTCTGTGTGATGTCATGGGACTTGTTGGTATATTTGGACAGGGTCCCGAGGGGCTCAGATGAGTTTTGGATTACTTTGCCACAAGCTACAAATTGCTGAGGCTGTTGGTTCTGATGTGACCGCACCTGCGGAGTTATGGGCGCAGGTGCGGAGTTGCAAAAATGGAAAAAGAGTAGCAAGAGCGGAAATCAAACTGGGAGCAGGTCTCTACAAATGCGAGAAATGGGCCGCACCTGCGGACCGCACCTTGGGTCGTAGGGGCGAGGTATGGCGCAAATGCGATGATAGTGCCGCACCTGCGGGCGCGCAGGTGCGAAGTGATGTTCCGCAGAAGCGATTGCTTCTAAGTTTGGTTTGTTCATAGAAGCAAAGATCGGGCCGCATGTGCGTGTCTGCAGAAGCGGAAATTTGGTTCACAAATGTAAAAACCGCTGAGCATAACCTATAAATCAAGGTTTTGGTTCTTTTATCATATTTTGAGATTTGGGGTTCGGATTGAGGCAATTTTTGGAGTGATTCTCACCACGTCGATTAGGGTAAGGTTTCTCTATTCGCTTTTGATAATATTTCATGAATCTATCTTCGATTTTTGGCATTTGGATTATGAATTGTAAAGAGAAATTGGGGTTTTTAGCCTAAAGTCTCTTAGAGTGAGTTTTCAACATCGATTCAGAGTCGAATTTGGGTGAAACTAGTATTGTTGGACTCGAAATTGAATGGGTTGTCAGTTTGTATAAGTTTCATCGGGTTCCGAGGTATGGGCCCGGGTTTGACGTTTTGGTCGATTTTGGATTTTGAATTAAGGATTCGACCTTTATAATTTGGAGTTGTTTCCTTAGGCATTATTTGATGTATTTGAGTTGCTTTATGCTAGTTTCGAGCTGTTCGGAGGTCAGTACGCGTGGGATGGCATTTTTGGAGCATCATTTGGCTTGCTCGGTATCGTATTTGGCTTGTTCAGGGTAAGTAACACTTCTAAACATGGTGCTGAGGGTACGAATCCCCAAGTTACGTGTTATGTGATTGATGTTGAGGTAACGCGCATGTTAGGTGACGGGCGCGTGGGCGTGCACTGTGTGAATTGTGATTTAGTCGATTTTATGGAACTATGTAGCTATCTTATCTGAACATTTTTATTGTACTCTGTGTTAGAGAACTTGAGCTGTAATTTATGCTGGAAATCACGTTTAGGCTATCTGCTGGAACTATTGGGAACCACAGTAGTTGTTCATTGTTGTTGAGTTATTTTCTTAATTACAATTATGTACTCAGTCACATTCATTATTTCATATCATATCTCATGCTTTGTTATCATATATTTTCACATTGCATATCATTTTATAGGACTACTTAGCATGAGTGTTTGAGCCCGAGAGATTGGAGAGATTGATGACTGAGTGAGGCCGAGGGCCTGTTGTAAGTGATATTTATGGGATCAGACTGCACGCCGCAACAGACTGTATTGATTCATGCCAAGATTTGTCTTATTATAGTTCTTGGGCTGGATCGTCCTCTAGAGTCGGCACATCTATAGTGGGCGCAATTGCTAGCAATCATTAATATTTGTGATGGATCTACCCTAGTTCATTTGTATTGGGCTGGATTTGCCCTGGTTTATTTGCATTTTGGTTCATGTGCATTGGGCTGGATCTTCCTTGGTTTTATCTTTTTGCATCTTGGGCTGGATCTCCCTTGGTTTATTTGTATTTGGGCTGGATCTGCTTGTACAATACATAGGGACTGAGTGTACTGAGTATTGAGCATGAAGAGTGAAAATACGAGACGGGGAGATTGAGTACTCTGAGAGTGTGAGTACACGAGTTCATCACTAAGACACATTGCTTTTGACATGCGTACTTGAGATACATGCATATGGATCCATTTCCTTCTACTACCCCATTTTTGTGACATTCATGATTTCGCCTGTATATTGACATGTAGGTATATAGATGTAGTTTCCTTATGCTATCTGAAAATAAAACATCTTATTTATTGTTGAATGGTTTTTGAGAAAATCACAATTTTAAAACTCACTCATATACTTTTGGTGTTTTCGGTGAAAAATTTGGGATTTACTGTTATACTTGAAAAGTATGCCTATCTTTCCATAACTGTGAACGCGTTGAGCATCTTACCTTTGAGTTATTTTCTTGTACCATCTTTATTATATTGTTATGAACTGTTGCTGGTTATTGGAGTCGGACTCTAACCCTTGTTCCAGCTCATCACTACTCTCAACCTAAGGTTATGTTTGTTACTTCTTGAGTACATGGGGTCGGTTTTACTCATACTACACTTATGAACCTTGCGTGCAGATGTTGGATGCTGATGTTGCTGCGTACAGTGGGAGCTAGTTTTGAAAATGTACTTGCATCCCAGTTAAGGCTATCACTTGTCCTTGGTAGCATTAGATTCAAATTCTATTCATTTATATTTCAAATAAATGTTGTACTTATTTCAATTCAGTTTTGTAAAATATTTAATCCTTAGAAGCTCATGATTTGTACTACCTATCCTTGGAAAATTATTGTATAAAAGTAGTTGTATTACTGTTTCTTCTCTTAATAAAACTCATTAAATTGGATAGTTGGTTATTGGCTTACCTAGTGGGTTGGGTTAGGTGCCATCATGACTAGTTGGATTTTGGGTCGTGACAAGTTGGTATCATATCTCTAGGTTCATAGGTTCTTCAAGTCATGAGAAAGTGTGTAGTAGAGTCTTGCATATCGGTATGATGACGTCCATACCTATCTTCGAGGGACTATAAGGCATTTAGGATAAACTTCCCATCTTTCTTTCATTATTGTGCGGCATTGATTCAGCTTGAATTGTAACTCTTTGAATTCCTTCCACGCATTCATATACGCATGTGAGCGCTCGATATCGGTTATGCATCGACGACTTGTGATTCTATGGATTAGGTGCGAGATGTGATTTCTATGTGCTGATGATGGCTTAGTCTAGAGGACTTGAGGTCGGGTTTCGACTGTAGCATGAGCATGGGGATTTTGATTTTGTGAGCACGTGTTTTAGGACTTATATGACCGGTAGTGTCCATATGAGTGGAATTTGTGGCTCAACGAGTGGCTGGATGGGTATATGATGAGCATGACATGACTGTAGGATGTGTTCAGATGGTTTGAGTATAAGGGGAAGAGTTTCTTGAGATGTGGAAAGGACTATTGGGTGCTTGATATCTATCTTTATGTGACGTATTGTCTCGAGTTATGAGTGTGTTGAAAGATTTTTCATGTTGTTTAATTGTGGAAAGAAGTAGATCTTCATGTCTTGTTGTGAGTTTAGGATCAGGAAGATTAAGTGATGGCATAGTAGTTGTGTCCCTGAAAGGTTATAGAGAGATATCAGTTTGAAGCTAAGTGGGTGGGTTTTCACCTGTGGGGTAATCTACGAATGTGTGATCCTTATGATGTTGTGTGACCTGATCGTCACATGAATATATGCGAGCTTAGTAGATGATTTGGGGTACTATATGGTTTGTGTTATGTGAACTTATGAAGGATTTAGTTGAATCTCCATGTGGTATTATGGTAGTAATAGAGTATGGGTGTTGCGAGTTATCAAGTGTTTTGATCTATGGCTTTGAGCCAAGTGGGGGAGTTTGCTATCACCAATTTGATTGCATGGTTATATGTTGTGTTGGTTTCGGTTTGAGGCATAATTGTGAATCGGTTATGACTTGCAGAGTCTGGTTTTGAAGATGACTTCAGCAAGGAATCTTCTGGATGCATGATGTATTACACTTTAGGGGTATATGGAAACCGTGGAATGATTTGAGTTTGTTATTCATGACGGATGTGGTGTGCATGGAGTGGGGGTTTACTCTGTTGTTGAGAGGTGTGGGTTACTTATTTGGGTATTGTCGTGCTAATGGGGCACATGTCGTTTGGCCCGGTTGGATGATGCAATTCAGATTTGAGCAGGGTGGGTGACTCTCAAGAAGGTTCTAATGGATTTGAGATTTATAAGTAGCAATAGAGAATTTTGCGGATTTGTATATGACTAGAATCTGAGATTTAAGTTGGATAGTGTCGAGACTTGTGGCATTTTTATATCATTATGGATTCTACATTTCAGCATTAGGAAGGTGAAGGAAACAACTTTAGATTCACAAAAGGTCTCTTCTGAGTGGGTGTCTTGGTTGTGGTACTTTAGGGGTGCTTAAGAGCGAATACAATGGCTTATGAGCCTTAGGGCAAAGTGGTTTTATTTTAGGATCTTGCAGGGTGAGTTTTGGTTGAGAATCAGGGTATTATGGCGAGGAGGAGTGTCAACTTGAGGGTTATTAGGAAGGAACTCGGAGAAATAGGACAACTTGGTAGTAGGTTGGATAAGTACGGTAATGGGTATGATCGGTTCCTTGGGTACATATGATGTGGTGAGTCTCTACGGATGTTTTGTGGCAATAATCATTGGTTTGGTGACCTGCGCTACTTGGTTGAGTTAGAGATATGCAGTTCTGATGGCTTGGTTAGGTGTAAATGGGTTTCTAAGAGTTCTCGATGGTTTTTACCACGGTTTGAGATGGATATTTCCTACCGGTGCGAGGAGCATGTTGCGCATTGTGATTTTCTCCTGGAGGGGATTAAATGGAAGGTTTTGGACTGGTCGGGTATGTATTCTGCTGGAATCAGAGTTGATTATGAGATTCTCGTAGTTGTCATATGATGGAATGATAGATGCGGTGTGTTGTGTGGGGTTGAGATTTGCATGTGCAAGGTCATGGTCCGGAATTGGAGGGAAGGTCATAAATTTAGAACGACATGGACAATTTCAGATATTTAGATCAATGTTATAACAATTTGGTAATTCCTGAGAAGGGTGCACATTTCCAAAGGCGTAGTGTGTGCTGACTTAATGATACTTCATTGGTATTGAGGTACTCACGTATTGATTGACTGCAAATATTCAGATTTTTGCTATATGGCACGGAAGAATTTTAGAAGTATTTTTCATGGGATGATCGTGTATGAGAGATGTGTTAGACATTCAGGCGATGGAGTAGGGATCAGATATGGTGAGTCGTGTGTTCTATGGATTTGGAGTTCGGGAATTCTCAGAAGCAGATTGTTTTATGGTTTTGGACTGTGAAGATGTGGATAAAGCTATCCAGATGATAATATGTGTTATGGTTAGGTCATTGTGGACATTCAGAGGGTTATTTATCTATTTGTGGATGACCATAGTTGATTTGGGGCCCATTTGGTAGACCTAACGAGGATGTGTATTATACACCAGGTCGGATTGGTTGACTCTGTACTGCAATTGTTTAGGGATGTGTCATTCGGTAGAGTTGGGCTTATTCATGTTCTGATATGATCTATATGTTACCCCTCTATGCTATGAGGGGTTATGATTTGTTGGTTATAGGCACACATGGTGCGGTTTTGTTTGGGTCTTGTGGCGTAATTTGAGCGAGATGGTTATTGGGGTGTCGAATGGTTGATTGCGTCTTGGGTATATTATCTCCCGGACTATGCTATATTGTGCTAGTTTCTTATTCGTGGTTATGGTCATACACTTTGTGTATTTGATGTCGAATTGCATGTAGTTGTTGATTTTGATTATGGTAGCTTGAGGTATTTCATATGGAGAAGTGTTTGGATGGGGTCACGCATTGCGGTTGTAGTGGTACTTGTTGAGCTTGCGGGGCGGTTCTCTCATTTGAGTCATTTTCTATGTTTGAGCCCACTTGAATTGTTGCGTATTGGTGCACGGATTGCGCAATTTGTGTCTTAAGGTTCTATTGGTGTGACATGTCAGTAAGGTAGTTGTATTTGATAAGATAAGGTCATTGAACCTAGAATATGTGCTATTGGATTTGATTGCGGTATATTTGGAAGGATAATATCGGGAGTCAGCTTAGAAATTTGGCTATAGTTCTTGTCGAATAAGAGAGAGCTCCACGACTTGTTGATCTGATAAGTGGTTATGAGTTTCTGCATGTTTCTTTCATCATCGATAGTGTACCAAAAGTTATAGAACGGATTTTTGTTCGATATAAGGTTTATTATCGGTATTTGGTTGTCTTGAGCAGCTACTGTGATCGGAAGTTATTGCTTTGAGTATTGGAGTTATGTGGAATATCATGTGATTGTGTCTTGGGTTACGGCTATGGCTTGATACAGCTTGTTCAGGCTTATACAGTATGTAGATACGAGATTCGGGTCTTATAGAAATTCCAGATGTTGAAATTTGGATTCTAAGGTTTATAGGCTAAGGTGAATTAAGGATCTTCAGTTAGGTTGTGTCGTCAGGCTTATATGGATTAGGGTGATGTGAGATCACCCTCGGATATGTATATGGTATGGTTTCACAGCGATCTGATGGCTTTGGAATGACTCTGGGCACGTTCGATGATGAACGTATGATTAAGTGGGGGAAAATATAATGACCCGACCAGTCGTTTTGAGAATTTGCACTTCTCTCGGTAGTTTAAGGGCATGAGTAGCTCTGTATGTTATATTATGACTTATGTGAATCGTCGCTTTTTGTTTTCGGGTTATTCAAAATCGATTTGGAAGAATGAATTTCATAATTGAAGCTTTAAGTTGTAAGAGTTGACCAAGTTTGACTTTTGTAAATTTGACCCCTGGAATGGAGTTTTGATAGTTCCGTTAGGTCCGGATGGTGATTTTGGACTCGGGCGTATGCCCAGATTTGCAATTGGATATTTCTAGAAGGATTCGACACTAATTGGCGAAAGTTAGAATTTTGAAGGTTTGGAAAGTTCATAAGTTTAACCGAAAGTTGACTTTGAGGATATGTGATTCGGATTATGGTTCTTGGAATTGGAATAGTTTTGATATGTCATTTGGGACTTGTGTGCAATATTTGAGTTCATTCTGAGTTGATTTGATATGTTTTAGCTCGAGTTTTGGAAGTTAAAAGTTCAAAAGTTCATTCTAATTGGTATATTTGGACGGGGTCCCGAGGGGCTCGGGTAAGCTTCAGGCGAGGTTCGGATTATTTTGTTGCATGTTGCAAATTGCCGAGGCTGCTGGTTCTGTTGTGACCGCACTTGTGGAGTTATGGGCACAAGTGCGGAGCCACAAAAGTGGCAAAAGAGTAGCAGGAGCGGAAATGGAACTGGGAACAGGGCTCCGCAGATGCGAGAAATGGGCCGCACCTGCGGAAGCGCAGAAGCAGTGCCTTGGGTCGCATGGGTGAGGTATGGTGCAGGTGCGATGGCAGAGCCGCACCTGCAGGAGCACAAGTGCGAAGTGATGTTCCGCAGAAGCAATGGCTGCTGAGTTTGGTTTTTTCACAAAAGCGAAGATTGGGCCGCATGTGCGTGTCCGCAGAAGCAAAAATTTGGTTCGTAAATGCAAAAACCGCTGAGCAGAACCTATAAATCGAGGTTTTGGTTCTTTTATCATATTTTGATATTTGAGGCTCGGATTGAGGTGATTTTTGAAGTGATTTTCACCACGTGGATTGGGGTAAGTGTTCTCTATTTGCTTTTGATAATATTTCATGAATCTATCTTCCATTTTGGCATTTGGATTATGAATTATGGAGAGAAATTGGGGGTTTTTAGCCTAAAGTCACATAGAGTGAGTTTTTGAGTTTTGAACATCGATTCGGAGTCGGAGTTGGGTGAAACTAGTATAATTGGACTCAAAATTGAATGGGTTATATGGTTTTATAAGTTTTGTTGGGTTCCGAGGCTCAAGCCTAGATTTGACATTTTGGTTGATTTTGGGCATTTTAATATCGTTTGGAAGTGTTTCCTTAGGCATTATTTGATGTATTTGAGTTGCTTTTGGCTAGTTTTGAGCCGTTCGGAGGTCGGTACGTGTGGGGTGGCATTTTTGGAGAATCCTTTGGCTTGATCGGTATCAGATTTGGCTTATTCGAGGTAAGTAACACTTCTAAACTTGGTGTTGATGGTACAAAACCTTGAATTACATATTATGTGATTGATGTTGAGGTGACACACATGCTAGGTGATGGGCGTGTGGGCGTGCACCATGTGAATTATGATTTAGTTGATTCCATGGAACCGTGTAGCTATATTATCTGAACATCTCTACTGTACTCTGTGTGTTAGAACATTTGAGCTGTAATTTTTGCTAGAAATCATGTTTAGGCTATATGCTGGAACTATTGGGACCCACAATGGTTGTTCTTTGTTGTTGAGTTATTTGCTTAATTGCAGTTATGTACTCAGTCGCATTCATCATTTCATATCACATCTCAGTCTCTTTTATCATTGATTAGGACTGCTTAGCATAAGTGTTGTGAGCCCGAGAGACTGGAGAGATTGATTATTGAGTAAGGCCGAGGGCTTGTTGTGAGTGATATTTATGGGATCGGGCTGCACACCGCAGTAGGTTGTATTGATTTGTGCCAGGATTTGGCTTATTATAGCGCTTGGGATGGATCGGCCCCTCCCGGAGTCTGCACATCCACAATGGGCGCAATTGCTAGCAATTATTTACATTTGGGCTAGATCTGCCATGGTTTATCTGCATTGGAATGGATATGTTGCCCTGGTTTATTTACATTTTAGTTCAGATGCATTGGGCTAGATCTGCCATGGTTTTATTATTTTTGCATCTTGGGCTAGATCTGCCTTGGTTTATTTGCATTTGGACTGGATCTGCCCTGTACAGTACTAAGTGACTAAGGTGTGCTTAGTATTTAGCATGAGAAGTGAGAATACGAGACATTGAGATTAAGTACTCCTAGAGTGTGAGTACACGAGTTTATCACTAAGATACATTTGACATGCGTACTTGAGATACATGCATAGAAATGTGTTTCGTTCTACTTGTTTTGGTGACATTCATGATTTCGCATGTATATTGAAATGTAGGTATAGGGATGTATTTTCCTCGTGCTATCTGAAAATAAAACATCTTATTTGTTTTTGAATGAATTTTGGGTAAATCACAGTTTTCAAACTCACTCATATACTTTTGGTGTTTTCGGTGAACAATTTGGGATTTACTGTTATACTTGAAAAACATGCCTATCTTTCCGTAACTGTGAACAAGTTGAACATCTTACCTCTGAGTTATTTTCTTGTACCATCTTTATTATATTGTTATGAACTGTTGCTGGTTATTGGAGTCATACTCTGACCCTTGTCCCAGCACATCACTACTCTCAACCTAAGGTTAGGTTTGTTACTTCTTGAGTACATTGGGTCGGTTATACTCATACTATACTGATGCACCTTGCGTGCAAATGTTGGATGCTGTTGTTGATGCGTACGGCGAGAGCTAGATTTGAAGATGTACCTGCATTCTAGTTATGGCTATCACTTGTCCTTGGTAGCATTAGATTCGAATTCTGTTTATTTACATTTCAAATAAATGTTGTACTTATTTCAATTAAGTTTTATAAACTATCTAAACCTTAGAAACTCTTGATTTGTACTACCTATCCTTGAGAAATTCTTGTATAAAAGTAGTTGTATTATCTTTTTTTCTCTTAATAAAATTCATTAAATTAGATAGTTGGTTATTGGTTTACCTAGCGGGTTGGGTTAGGTGCCATCATAACTAGTTGGATTTTGGGTCGTGACACAGTTCAGGAGAGATAATGTCTAAATCTTGGCAATGGCAATCTTCCTTCACAGCAGGAAGACTGGAAGGACGGATGGATAAGGGTACACGCCAATAACCCACGTACGAGGGTTAGCGGAAGGATACTTCTCTTCGAAGTCTTTAGTTGTGACAAGACTTATTGGGATGATAGTGCTCACTGTAGGACGAGTAGCATCATCAACTTTACCGTTATTGTTTAAAGAATTAGGGTTTCTGGAAGAAGAAGCCATTTTTATCAAAAAGGAAGGAAGGATTTCTCTGAAGAAGAAGAAGGTTAAAGAAAGGTTGAAGACAAAGTATGAGTTGCGTACAAAGTGTTTGAGAGAGTTTGGATAATTATGAAGTGTAAATGAAGAAGTTTGATGCGTATAAGTAAAGGAATATGAGGCTAAAATCGTAGCCATAATTACCTCGATAACAGGCAAACATGATGCTAAATCGTGGGATGACGCGTGTTCGGGGCATTAAATGCGGAGAGACGTGCGTCCAATCATTTGTTAGAAACTTTTCAGAAGGGGCCATATAATTTCCCGCCAAAAAAGGTATCTCTACCAACTTCCTGGTGACACAAAGTTATGCCACTAGAAAGCATGGGGACTATCTGTATGGGGTAAAATATATTCATATTTGATGTTCGCATGAGAAAGTGACACGTGGAGCCGAAGACATAAGACAGTCGGGCCCGATGGCAGTTATCTCGCTTGTTATCGGAGAGAATGATATTCATAAAGGCGAAGTACATGCCTACCACTTGTTAGCATCTAACGAATAATATTCTATAGTATTAAATGCACGGCCCGTTGCAGAGAATAAGGCATTTACTGCCTACCGTTACACATTCTTCAATGACCCGTATAATTATCATTTAAGAGGGGCTTGATCCTAGAACCTTGTTTCTTAGGTACAATTATAAATAGTGAGCTCTAACATAATTTCAAGGGACGAATTTATTTATAAGCATATACTATACTTTGTTCAAAGCTCAATAACATTTTACTTTCTTGCTTATTTATATTGTTCTTATTGCCTCCAGAAGATCTGTTTTCGGGCTCAAGATCTTTATCGTCTTATCTCGATTTTAACGCTAAGTCTTATATTTTTGTCTAATTCATTTGTTATTTTAGGATCAAATCGATTTACTTGTCTATAAATCACGTATTAATTCAACTGTGCCGTTTTACGGGTAAATAATTTTATAGATAACTGGATCTTGGAGTTGTAAACAAATAGACTAGTGGACCGATACGAATTTTATAATTATCTTATTCTTGAGACTTCTGCTGATACAGAGTGTCTATGTTTTAAAAGCTGAAATATTTGTTACCCAATTGACCTATATAGTACCTTATTTTGGGGAAGCTAGCTAGTAATGATAATTCCGAGTAGCTCGAGTTTATTGGGTCCGGATTTCTTCCAGTGTACTGTAGACTTCAACGGCTCTACAGCTGTCAAACTCCATGCCAGAATCCTTAGAATTGTTATAACCTGCCAAAACTGATATTCTGATCTCATTCTTTTTAAAATGATCTTATGCATCATTAGAGATATGTACACTACCTGTTATACTATTTAACTGTATACATTAAAAAATATCACATGAATCATTTTTTATTCTTTTTCTAAGAAGCAAATGTTGTTTGATGTTCTTGTCAACTCTAATGGTGGAGCAGTGAAACTTTGGAAGAAAAAAGTTCCAAACCATTCTTTTTTCTTTTGGTGCACTTATTGTCTAATTTTATTTTATTGTTGATTATTTCTATATATTTGAGCAATTCATTTAACTATTTTATTACTCCAATATATTTCCATGTCCGCATAAAAAAGATCAGAAAAAGCAAGAATGTCATTTTTTATTTATTTATTTATCGGTTGGCTTTTTATAATGAAAATACCTAAGAACTATTGAACTCCAACTTGTATGTATAATATTCCCTTTAAATATATATAACGACTCGACCGACTGTTTTGCTTTCTAGAATCTCATTTTCTTAAATAAGACTCCTCGCATGTGCTTTTACTGTTTTATGACTTGCGGGGATGGTTACTTTGGGTTTCGAAGGGTTCGGGTTGAGATCGGAACATTTAGTTCCTTAATATTTGCTTAAAAGGGGTAAGTTTGACTTTGATCAACATTTGTTGTATACGATCTCAGAACCAGAATTTGACGGTCCCAAGAGGTTCGTATGATGATTTTGGACTTGGGCGTATGTTTGGATCGGGTTTTGGATGACCCGGGAGCATTTCGGCACTTAATATTGAAGATTGGCACATTGAAGCTTTTTCAAGTTCTTTAAATTTGGTATGAAGTAGGTTTTTGTGTTATCGAGGTCAGTTTGTGATTTCGAGTCTGAGAATAGTTCTGTATCATGATTTAATACTTGCACACAAAATTTGGTGTCATTATGAGTAGTTTAAGCATGATTCGGCGCGTTTGGAGTAAGTTGGAAGAACTTCAAATTCATAAGTTGATTCTATTTGATTTTGGGTTGTGATTCTTAGTTGTGATATTTTTTTCATGATCCGGGGGTGCGAGCGAGTCCGTTTTATGTTTAGAAACTTATTGGTATATTTGGTCGAGGCCTCATTGCCCCCATAAAAGATTCGGAGGGTTGACAAAGCTTGATTACTCCTTAGAGAAGAGATGATGGTGGCTGGCATCTGGTGCTTTCGCACCTTCGGTGGGAATGGCCGCAGGAGCGGCACCGTAGGTGTGGTCTCTCGCTCGCATAAGCGGAAAGAGGAGGACTCAGCATGTCCGTAGAAGCGGACTCGCTTCTGCGATAATATGATCGCAGGCGCGGAGAAGGTTAGTGTGGGCAAGGTCGCAGGTGCGAGAAGAGATCCATAGAAGCAGGCTCGCAGGTGCGGTGCCTTTCCGTAGGTGCGCCCAGTGCTGGGCTATATGTGTTTCGCAGGAGCAGACCTTTGCCCGTAGAAGGTGCATCGCGGGTGTGACCCAAGGTCCACAGAAGAGGAATTTGCTGGAGGCAGTGAGAGCTTTTAATATTGGGACATAGGCAATTTTAGCTCATTTCTTTCATCTCTCGGGCAATTTTAGAGCTCTTTGAAGAGAGGTTTTCACCTAACACATTGAGGTAAGTAATTTCTACATGAGATGAATTTAATACATGTATATTTGGGTAGATTCTTAGCATATAAAGTGTAAAAATTTTGGATTTAGTTGAAAAACCTAGGTTTTGATAAAAATGGGATTTAACCACGAAAATGATTATGGAATTGGGTGAAAATTTTATATTTGAGTTCGTGAGGTTATGGGTAACAATTATCTTCAAAAAATTTTAGAATCCGGGTACGTGGGCCCGAGGGTGAATTTTAGGAATCTTCCAATTTGGGTTGGGTAATTATTCTAATAGCTAAATTATTAACTTTTGAGTGTACATTGATTAATTTATATAACATTTGGCGAGCTTCGGATTGATCGGCATCAAGTTGAGGCCTTAGAGTGAATTTGTCTGCCGGAAAGTGAGATCTGAGACGAGGTAAGTCTCTTGTCTAACCTTGTAAAAGGAAATTCACCCCATAGGTGTTTAAAGTTATAATTTCTTTCTAATTGTGGGGGCTACGCACGCACGAGGTGACGGGAGTTCGTGCGTAGCTACTAATTCTACTTAAGTTCGTGTAGTTTTAGGACCCAAACCATGAAATACGTGTATTTTTTGCACTCTACTTATAAATTTAAGTGCCTAAATTATATTGAAACTTGATAAAGGATTCGTAATGGCCGAATTTCATTACGTTGAGTTTTGGCGGGTTACTTGACCGTTAATAGAAATTGTGCTTCCTTGTGTATTAGGCTTGCAATATCTTTTAAATCGGATGTTCATAGGAGATTCTCTTTTCTTGTGGAGCGGGGCGAATCCCTCAGCAGTATAATAGATGCATCTATGGTTCGTGCCAATCGACCTTTGACAATGTATACATTATTCTGGATTGGGTCGTACGACCTCGGTATAAATCATGCGTGCTAATGCTTGGAGCCCGAACACACTTGTTATTATTTTCATGAATTAAGAGGTTATAATTATTTAATTTCCCGAGATTTACTTGAAATTAGTATGTGTTAGTGGATGGCTTTTGGAATGTACTATTAGTTAAAGAATCTGGGATAGGTGCATCTGGCATTCATTCCGGCGCGCACCCTGGATACCCCGAGGCTTAGTAGTGAGTTTCTTTCTTAGTCAGTCTTGCAGCACCCAAAGTCTCTCTTTTGATTTTTATTTTCTGTCTACTCTATTTCCGATAGTAGCTTAGTCTTTTGTATATTCTACTAGTTGCTCATATACTTGTGACACCAGGTCTTGGAGCACATGCTAGTAGACTTTATGATTTTTGAGCATTTATGTCACTCCATTTTCTCTTACATTGTTTTTGCCTTATTTCATTAAATTTCTGCTCCTTATTTTCTTACTAAATGAAATTCAACTACTTTGGAATTATTAAAAGGAACAATTATGTGGTTAGATCACCGTTGGCTTGCCTAGCAGCGATGTTTGGCGCCATCATGGCCTATAAGAGAAATTGGATCGTGACAACATGGTATCAGAGCATTAGGTTCACGTAGGTCTCACAAGTTATGGGCAGGACTAATAGATTCTTCCAGATCGGTGTGGAAACGTCCGTACTTATCTTCGAGATGCTATAGGGTGTTAGGAATCTACTCTTTCTCCATCTCCTATCATGCAATTGATGTTGTGCTAAGTATCCCTCTCTTATTCTCTCACAAATGGTGAGGACGCGCACAACGGTTGTACCCAAACATGGAGGAGCTGCTCCCTATGTTGCCAGAGGCAGAGACAGGGCTGAGGGAGGGATCCAACTCATATTAGAGGACGGGGGAATCCTAGAGTTGCTCTAGTTATGCCATCAGTTGATCCAGTTGTGGATCCTATTATTGAGGAGCATGACGAGGTGCCTGCAACGGAACCAGCCCAGTGGATTTCATGTCAACGCCAGGATTCCAGGAGGTCATTGGCCGTATGTTGCAATTCATGGACTCTATGACTCAGGCTTATTTATTTTCAGCAGACCCAACCACATTTCAGGTGGGAGGGGGAGCACATACCCTTACCGCTCAGGCTCCAAGGCTTGCAGCTATCGTATATCAGACGTTGGGCTCCTCAATACCCGTGGGTGGAGCTTAGCCAGTTGTAACAGCTATACCTGAGTCCAGACCAGCTGCGGGCGCCGAGCCGCAGAAGCTATTGGATAGATCGACCAGGCTACACCATCATGTCTTTGGAGGTGAGCAACATGAGGACCCCCAGGACTTTATTGATCATTGTAGGGACAGACTGCACAACATGAGGATATTGGAGTCCCACGGGGTAGACTTCACCATTTTTCAGCTGGAGGGCATGGCCCGTAGATGGTGGTAGTCCTATCTTCTCGGCAGACCAACACGTTATCCTCCCATGACTTGGGACCAGTTCACATGCCTCTTCCTGGATATATATATTCCAACCTCTCAGAGGGAAGAGTTGCGATTTCAGTTCGAGAAGCTCCAGCAGGGTCAGATGTCGGTGACTGACTATGAGGCGAGATTCTTTAAATTGTCTCGCCATGCACTTATGATACTACCTACTAATGCAAAGAGAGTACGAGGTTCTTTGCGGGTTTGAACTATGGTATCCAGACCCCTGTAGACCGAGAGGTTGAGATGAGGACCTCGTACTAGTTAGTGGTGGAGATAGCTCGGAGGATCGAGGGTGTTCGTTAGCGGAGGGTTTAGTGGTTCTCTGGCTGGGGGCAGAGGTCAGTTTGTGAGGGATCAGTCAAGAAGGCCCGCATATCTAGCATCACCGCCTCCTCGGGGTACTCTAGTGTGGCCCTATTTCAACGCCATCCCAGAGAGCTCCTACCGTCCACCAGCTATTCAAGGTTCCTCTAGTGGTCCTTCAGGCCATCAGGGTCAGCAGTCTACCGTACCGACAAGTTGTTTCGAGTATGGGGATCTTGGTCATGTGAGAAAGTTCTGCCCCAGTCTTCGGGGCAAGGCAGTACAGTAGGGTCAACAGCCTATGCTTTCAAAACCAACTACCACACCAGCTGTCCGACAGCCCAGAGGCGGAGGGCAGGTGGGTAGGGGTTATCCAAGAGGTGGAGGCCAGTCAGGTGGCGCTCCAGCCAGGCTCTATGCCTTTCCAGCAAGACCAGATGCAGTAGCCTCAAATATTATGATCACATGTATTATATTTGTCTGCAGTATAGATGCTTCGGTACTCTTCGATCCAGGGTCTACATATTCATATGTTCCATCTCTGTTTGCTCCTTTTTTGGGTTTTCCTCGTGAGTCCTTGGGTACACATGTTTATGTGTACACACCAGTGGGCGATTTTGTTTTTGTGGATCAGATCTATCAGTCATGTATCATGACTTTTTGTGTTTATAAGACTAGAGAAGATCTTCTATAGCTCTATATGACCGACTTTGAGATCATCCTAGGCATGGACTGGTTGTCTCCATATCTCGCCATCCTTGATTGCCATGCCAATACTATTACCTTGGCGATGCCAGAGTTGCCTATATTGGAGTGGAATCACTGCATCTAGTTGAGTTATCTCTTTTCTCGACATATGGCTGAGAAGGGTTATTTGGGTTATCTAGCTTATGTTCGGGATACTACAATAGAGACTCCAGCGATTGATTTAGTTCTCGTGGTCCGGGAGTTCTCCGATGAGGTTCCTTCTGATCTTCTAGGCATGCCACCATATCGTGATATCATCTTCTATATTGATTTGGCTCCAAGTACCCAGCCTATCTCTATTCCACCATACCACATGGCTTTGAAAGAGTTGAAAGAATAGCTTGAGGAGTTTCTAGCAAAGGGGTTCGTCAGACTGAGTGTGTCGCCTTGGGGTGCACCAGTGTTATTCGTGAAGAAGAAAGTTGGGACTATGCAGATGTGCATTGATTACCGCCGGTTGAACAAAGCTAACATTAAGAACAAGTACTCGTTGCCACATATTGATGATTTTCTTGACCAGTTGCAGGGTGTTCTCTAAGATCGACTTGAGATCAGGATAAAACCAGTTGAAGATTCGTGATTCGGATGTTCCGAAGACAACTTTTCGGACTAGATATGGCCACTATGAGTTTCTAGTGATGTCCTTCGGTTTGACTAACGCCCCGTCGGCATTTATGGATTTGATGAACCAGGTGTTCAGGCCGTATATTGATTCGTTTGTCATTGTCTTTATTGATGATATTTTGATCTACTCACGTAGCATGGAGGAACATGAGCAGCATTTGAGAGTGGTGTTTCAGACTCACACTTGAAGAACTTCAAGATTTTGTGGCATTCTTGGGGCATGTTATATCAAGCGATGGTATTAAGGTAGATCTTAAGAAGAGCGAGGAAGTTCAGAGTTAGCCTCATCCTACCATAGCGACTGAGATCAGTAGTTTATTGGGGTTAGCAGGTTATTATCGCCGGTTTGTGGAAGGCTTCTCATCTATGGCAACACCTTTGACTATATTGACCAAGAAGGGTACTCCGTTCTGATGGTCTAATGATTACTAGGCGAGCTTTCAGAAGCTCAAGACCGCATTGACTATAGCACCTGTGTTAGTGTTGCCTTCCGGTTCAGGGATGTATACTGTGTATTGTGACACTTCACGCGTTGGTTTGGGTTGCGTATTGATGCAGGAGGAGCGAGTTATTGCTAATGCTTCACGTCAGCTGAATCCCCACGATAAGAATTACCCCGTACATGATTTGGAGTTGGCCGCGATAGTTCATGCTCTTAAGATTTAGAGGCATTATCTTTATGGGGTGTCCTGTGAAGTTTACATCGATCGTCGTAGCTTGTAGCATTTGTTCAAGGAGAGAGATCTCAATTTGAGGAAATGCAAGTGGCTTGAGTTATTAAAAGATTATGATATTACCATCCTTTATCATCCGAGCAAGGCGAATGTAGTTACATATGACTTGAGCAGAAAGGCGGAGAGTATAGGTAGTTTGGCATTCATTTCAGCAAGGGAGAGGCCACTAGCTTTGGACATTCAGTCCTTGGCTAACAAACTTGTGAGTTTGGATATTTCAGAGCCCAACCGAGTTCTTCCATGCGTCGACACCTAGTATTCACTAATTGAGAAGATTAAGGCTCGTCAGTATGACAACCCGCACTTATTGGTTCTCAAAGAGACTGTATTACAAGGTGGTGCCAAAGAGGTTATTATCAATGAGGATGGTGTTCTGCGAATACAGGGTTGTCTATATGTTCCTAACATTGATGGATTGAGGGAAATGATTCTAGAGAAGGCACACATTTCTCGGTATTCTATTCATCCAGGTGCTACGAAGATGTATCACGACCTGAGGCAGCATTATTGGTGGCGGTGGATGAAGAAGGACATAGTTGAGTATGTAGTGAGGTGCCTAAATTGCTAGCAGGTTAAGTATGAGCATTAGAGCCCATGTGGCCTACTCCAGCATATGGTTATACCTGAGTGGAAATGGGAATGAATTACTATGGACTTCGTAGTTGGTTTGCCGCAGACCTTGAGGACATTTGATGAAGTTTGGGTCATTGTCGACAGGTTGACTAACTCGGCATACTTCATTCCAGTTGTGACCACGTATTCTTCAGAGAGATTCAAGAGATTGTTCAGTTATATGGTGTGCCTATTTCCATATATCAGATAGAGGCCTTCGGTTTACTTTGCATTTCTGGAGGGAAGTATAGAGTGAGTTGGGGACCCGGGTAGAGCTCAACATAACCTTTCATCCGCAGAACGACGGGCAGTCAGAGCGGACATTTCATATCTTAGAGGATATGCTCAGAGCATGTGTTATTGACTTTAGAGGGCAGTGGGATCGATTCTTGCCTTTGGCCTAGTTTTCTTACAATAACATTTATCTGTCCAACATCGAGATGGCTCTATTTGAGGCTTTATATGGCCGGCGATGTCATTCACTCATCGGATGGTTTGAGCCCGGCGAGGCTAAATTATATGGTACTGATTTGGTGAAAGATACCTTGGAAAAGGTAAAGTTGATTCAGGAGCGACTTCGCACAGCACAGTCCAGACATAAGAGTTACGCGAATCAGAAGGCGTGTGATTTAAAATTTATGGTGGGCGAGAAGGTTCTCTTGAAAGTATCGCCAATGAAGGGAATCATGAGGTTCGGGAAGAAGGGCAAGTTGAGCCCAAGGTTTATAGGTCTATTTGAGGTGTTGAGACAAGTTGGGGAGGTTGCTTATGAGCTTGCGTTACCTCCCAGTATATCTGGAGTTCATCCGGTCTTCCACGTGTCTATGCTCCGAAAGTATCATGCCGACAAGTCGCATGTGTTAGACTACATCACACTTCAGTTAGATGAGAGCCTGGGTTATAAGGAGGAGCAAGTTGCCATTGTTGACATGCAAGTTCACCAGTTGAGGTCTAAGAAGATTTCTACTGTAAAGTTCAGTGGAGGGGTCAACCAGTCGAGGAGGCAACTTGGGAGACCGAGGAGGACATGCGAAGTAGATATCCACACTTATTAGTCACTCCATGTATGATTCTAGACCCGTTCGAGGTCGAACATTTGTTTAAGAGGTAGAGAATGTAACGAAACGATTGGTCGTTTTGCTTTCTAGAACCCTGTTCCCTTAAATAAGACTCCCAGTATGTGCTTTTACTATTTTTTGACTTGCGAAAATGGTTAGTTCGAGTTTGAAAGGGTTCGGGTTGAGATCGAAATATTTAGTTCCTTAATATTGGCTTAAAAGGGGTAAGTTTAACTTTTGTCAACATTTGTTGTAAAAGACCTTGGAACTGAGATTTGATGGTCCTAATAAGTTCGTATGATGATTTGGGACTTGGGCGTATGTTCAGATCGAGTTTTGGATGACCCGAGAGCGTTTCAGCGCTTAATATTGAAGGTTGGCACATTGAAGATTTTTCAAGTTCTTTAAATTTGATATGGAGTAGGTTTTGGTGTTATCGAGGTTCGTTTGGGATTCCGAGCCCGGGAATAGTTCCGTATGGTGATTTAAGACTTGCACGCAAAATTTGGTGTCATTACGAGTAGTTTAAGTATGATTCGGCGCGCTCGGAGTAGGTTGGAAGAACTTGAAGTTTATAAGTTGATTCTATTTGGTTTTGGGTTGTGATTTTTAGTTTTGTTGTTGTTTTCCGCGATCCGGGGGTGCGAACGAGTCCGTTTTATATTTATAAATTTTTGATATGTTTGGTCGAGGCCTCGAGGCCCCCGTATAAGATTCGGAGGCTCGACGGAGCTTGATTGCTCTTTTGAGAAGAGCTGATGGTGGTTGGCATCTGGTACGTTCGCACCTGCGGTGGGAATGGCCTCAGGAGTGGCACCACAGGTGTGGCGTCTCGCTCGCAGAAGCGAAAATGAGAGGGGTCAGCGTGTACACAGAAGTGGACTCACATCTGCGATGAGATAATAGCAGGCGCGGAGAAGGCCAGTATGGGTAAGGTCGCAGGTGCGAGAAGAGAGCCGCAGAAGCGGGCTCGCAGGTGCGGTGACTTTCCGTAGGAGCGGACCTTTTCTCGTAGAAGCAACATCGTGGGTGCGACCCAAGGTCTGCAGAAGTAGAATTTGCTGGAGGCAGTGAGGGCTTTTAATGTTGGGACCTAAGCAAATTTAGCTCATTTCTTTCATCTCTTGGGCGTATTTGGAGCTCTTTGAAGAGGGGTTTTCACCTAGCACATTGAGGTAACTAATTTATATATGAGATGAGCTTAATACATGTAGTTTTGGTTAGATTCTTAGCATATAAAGTGAAGACATTGTGGGTTTAGTTGAAAAACCTAAATTTTGATAAAAAAAATATGATTTAACCACGAAAATAATTATGGAATTGGGTGAAAATTTTATATTTGAGTTCGTGAGGTTATGGGTAACAATTATCTTCAAAAAATTTCAGAATCCGGGTACATGGGCCCAGGGTTGCAGTTTAGGAATCTTCTCATTTGGGTTGGGTCATTACTCTAATAGCTAAATTAGTAACTTTTGAATGTACATTGATTAATTTATATAACATTTGGTTAGTTTCGGATTGCTCGGCACCAAGTTGAGTCCCTATAGTGAATTTGTGGGTTGGAAAGTGAGCTTTGACACGAGGTAAGTCTCTTTCCTAACCTTGTAAGAGGGAATTAACCCCATAGGTATTTAAAGTTATTATTTTCATCTAATTGTGAAGGCTACGCACACACGAGGTGACATGAGTCTGTGCGTAACTACTAATTCTGCTTTAAGTCCGGGTAGTTTTAGGACACTAACCATGAAATACTTTTATTGTTTGCGCTCTACTTACTTTTGTAATGGCCGAATTTCACTTACTTTGAGTTTTGGCGGGTTACTTGACGGTTAATAGAAATTGTGCTTCCTTGTGTATTAGGCTTGTAATATCTTTTAAATCGAATGTTCATAGAGTATTCTCTCTTCTTGTGGAGCGGGTCGAACGACTCAGCAGTA
Source organism: Nicotiana tabacum (assembly GCF_000715075.1). Lineage (NCBI taxonomy): Eukaryota > Viridiplantae > Streptophyta > Magnoliopsida > Solanales > Solanaceae > Nicotiana > Nicotiana tabacum. The sequence goes on from NC_134094.1 coordinate 95,095,035, forward strand.
TAATAGATGCATCTATGATTTGTGTCGCTCGACCCTCGACAGTGTGCACATTATTCTGAATCGGGTCGAACGACCTTGACATAAATCGTGCGTGTTAATCTTGGAGCCTATACACACTTGTTATTATTTTCATGAATTGAGAGCTTATAATTATTTAATTGCCTGAGATTTACATGGAATTAGTATGTGTTAGTGGAAGGATTTTGTAATGTACTATTAGTTAAAGAATCATTTAATCACTATTTCTATTGTGTTAATATTATTATCCTCATTTTCTATGCTTATTTAGCATTCCTGTATTTCATTGTTAGCCCATAGCAAGTGTCGATATCGATTCCTTGTCACTACTTAGACTAGATAGTTACTGGGTAAATGTTGTTTATGTACTCACGCTACACTTCTGCACTAATCATGCAGGATCTGAGGTAGATGCATCTGGCATTCATTCCGGCGAGTACCCCCAATACCCCGAGGCTTAGCGGTGAGATGCTTCCTAAGACCGTGCTGCAGCACCCGGAGTCTCTCTTTTGCATTTTATTTTCTGTCTACTCTATTTCATACAGTAGCTTAGTCTTTTGTATATTCTACTAGTTCCTCATACACTTGTGACACCAGATCTTGGAACACATGCTAGTAGACTTTATGGTTTTGGAGCATTTATCTCACTGCATTTGCTCTTACATTGGTTTTCGCTTTATTTCATTAAATTTTATGCTCCTTATTTTCTTAATAAATGAAATTCAACTACTTTGAAATTATTAAAAGGAACAATTACGTGATTAGATCATTGTTGGCTTGCCTAGCGGTAACGTTTGGTGTCATCACGGCCTATAGGAGAAATTGGGCCGTGACAATATAAAACTGTTCAATTTTTTTGTTCTTTTATACTTGTTTATCGTTTACCATTTTAGTTAGTCTAATATTATAATATTGTTATGAAAATATTATATTGTGGATGTCCATTCATTACTCCGCTATAGATAATATTCCTGGAGAAGATTATCCATTTATTACTCTGTTGAAATTTATCTACAAGCAGTTGATGCAGGCAGGTTGCAAGCAACTAAATGAAATGAATTGCAGTAGCTTCTTATTAAACATGTAGGTTGCAAGAAGCTCATGCAGACAGCTTACAAGCAGCTGATACAGGCAGGTTGCAAGCAACTCAATGAAATGATTTGTAGCAGCTTCTTATTAAACAGGCAGGTTGCAAGCAGCTCATGCAGACAGCTTACAAGCAGCTAAAGAAAAGACTTGCAGCTGCTTCCTGAAAAGCCTAGTTGCTTCCTTTCTTCTATAAATAGAGGAGTTTTCAGTTCATTATGAACATAATTTTGAAAGTTGAATAAAATATCAATATCCCTCTATGCTTGTCTTAAGTTTATTTCTTTTATAGTATTTATTTTATAACACGTTATGAGCACGAGACTCTGCCATTTTGAACACTTATATCGAATTTAATTTCTATTTCAGTATTCATCTCCGATGTAAAGCAACACTCTTATGTCTGTGGTAAGATCTTGCTCATTCCAAGCATCATAATGCAGATTATATCCTTGAGGTGGTGAGTTTTTCTTCTTGGCAGTAGTGATGTAGATATCACTTACATATGGAGTGGCCAAATTTGCGTAATTTAATTTGAGCCTTTTGCTTATATTTTAATATCTTTATATGTTACATATACAGTACCTATTTTGGTATTTGTTTTCATCCTTATTATCTTAATAAAGGATTACAAATTGGATAACATTGTTAGATCCACTTAAACTCCAGCAGAGTTTGCAGGAAATATACAACCACCAGAAGTGGTATATGCCTATAACCACCAGAAGTGATATTTTAGGCGTTCTATGGTTACAATTAAAGATAAGTTAGAGAAATATTCTCTATATTACATGCACGCCTCGATTTGCTCTTGAAGTAGTAAATATTTTAAAATAGGTTGAAGCATCACAATTTGATGTGATTAATGCGCGTTCAGATAATTATGTTCGATTTCCTGAAGGATGAGAATTTTTGATAAATATTAATCTGAATGTGATAATATTAATAAAGTCGTAAATATGAACGTGCTCTTGTTGTAAATATATTACAATTCACCTCCAGAAGAGTTAATATGATTGAGAGAATATATACTCAATATTTCGCATTTTACATTTGCTCCTGAATAAGTAACACAATTGAAATTTCCTCCTGAAGGAAAATATTTTGAAGCAGTATCTTTTTGTGCTTAAACGATTATTTTATTTTGTTTATTTGATTATAATTTTCTCTCATGATACCAGAAGTGTCTGAACAATATTTGATAGTACAAAATATATCAACAACTCCTGAAGAGCTAACTGTTTGTCTAAAAGACACATGACACCAGTAGCCATTTGGATAATAAACGAAGGCTCTCGAAGAGCTTATATACAAATATGTCATTCATATTATATGATTATGGTCAAAACATATGTTGTAGTAAACCTGAATTTTACTAATACAAATAGCTATCATATTGAGACTACACTAATTGGAAGATTGAAAATCATCATGTTTCCACAATCATAGGGCGTAAAGTAATATGTATGTGAGAAGTTACCCGCCTTATTCTTCAATTTGTACTACATCATGTATCATAGTAAACCATAAGTTTACTAATGCAAAAGTTTATGCCATAGTAAACCAGAAGTTTGCTAAGAGATAGCACATGCCATGATAAACTTGAAGTTTTCATTTGCCATTTTTAAATGAGTTATTTGAGAATTCAGATAAGCATATACTGAAGAAGTAGAAGATTCTTCACGAATTCTCTTGTGTTGCTTGTTCTCATAATAACTTGATTATACCAGCTAAATTTAGGACTAAAATTTCCGAATTCTGGAATATAAAAAGGTGAATATGGGCCCATTCACCTATCATGTGAACCACTTATAGATGCATATATAAGATGGTTACATTTATGTTTATTGTCAATCTGCAGTTTGGCATTTGAAATTGTCTTTCTCAATTAAGAGCATAATTTTCAGATTATGAAATCAAGATAGTTCATCTTGATGATGCTGGTTTATATCCAAGCTAGTTTAGCATTGAATACCTCTTATTAATGGCTAAACTATTGCTTATGAAAACAAAGCCTCATGTGTTGGTCTAAGATTTTCTAAATTGTATACAGCAGCACTTGTATGCATCAGACAACAAAATATGATAGGTCCTCCCCTCACAATTGGTTTAGGATCAAAAATCAAATATTTTTACTATCTAATAACTTTTCATGTGTGGTATGTGATTAATTTCTCTATCACAATGCACAAAGATATGTTTCCCAAAGAAGATTGGGGATATGAGTTAGTTTTTCTAACATTTGGGGGATGGAATAAAACAGCTGGAAAATATGCTATATGAATCGAATTATCATTAATATGATCCTCTCTTAGAAGATAATTCAAGTCAAATGCCAGAAGCATTTGTTGATCCAAAATTAAATATCATATTTCAGCTGCAAATGGTCCTATTAAAATTAAAGTCCCCGAAGGATAGAGTTTATTGTACGCATGAAGCGTGGTAGACCAATCGGTTCCAAAGGTTACAATCCTTGAAAGGAATAGGAGCAAATGATCAAAATGATCATAACAAGGAGGAAATAAGCTCTGGAAGAGCCCACGACATAACATTTCATGAAACTCCAGAAGAAGTTCAGGTACATGAAAATAAATAAAGTGATGATATCTCAACAAGTTATGTCGCTTGCGAACTGATACGAAATGATCGTCGACGATATATTTGATATAATATAGTGCACAATATTGTAAAAGATTGTGAGGATCAGACCTATAGTCCAATCACCTGAAGATGTCATGCCATTTAAATGTAAGTCATAACCTATATGACTCATTTGATTAATTTTATATGAAGATCCCTGAAGGATTTAAAATATCTGAAGCAAATTCAAAATCTCGGAAAATCTATTCAATCAGATTACAAAGATCTTTGTACGGTTTAAAGCAATCTAGGCGCATGTGATATTATTGCCTTAGTGAATATTTGTTGAAAGAAGGTTACATAAATGATGTTATTTGCCCATGTATTTTTATAAAGAAAATGGCATCAGAATTTGTTATACTTGTTGTTTATGTTGATGACATAAATCTTGTTGGAATGCCAGAAGAGCTCCAAAAGGTAATTGAATATCTTAAGAAAGAATTTGAGATGAAAGATCTTGGAAAGACAAAGCTTTGTCTTGGACTGCAAATTGAACATTTAGCAGACGGGATCTTTATGCATCAATCTACCTATATAGAAAGGGTCTTAAAACGCTTTTACATGGACAAAGTGCACCCATTGAGTACACCAATGGTTATTCGATCACTTGAAGTGAATAAGGACTCGTTCCAACCTCCAGAAGAGGATAAAGAACTCCTTGGTCCTGAAACACCCTATCTCAGTACAATTGGTGCACTTATGTATCTTGCTAATGCTACAAGGCCTGACATAGCATTTTCTATTAATTTACTAGCAAGATATAGCTCTTCTCCTACACAGAGATATTGGAATAGGATTAAGCATATTTTGCGATATTTAAAGGGAACTATTGACATGGGTTTGTTTTATGCTAACAAAGGTAGTGCAGATCTTGTTGGTTATGCAGATGCATGTTATTTATCTGATCCCCATAAAGCTAGATCTCAAATAGGGAACGTTCTTATATGTGGAGGTACTATCATATCATGGCGCTCCACAAAGCAATCTATTGTTGCTACTTCTTCAAATCATGCTGAGATAATAGCTATTCATGAAACAAGGAGGGAATGTGTATGGTTGAGATCAGTGATTCATTTCATTCGAGAAAAATGCGGTTTGGAATGTGATAAGAGATCCACAATTTTATACGAAGACAATGCTATATGCATAGCTCAATAAAGGGAGGATTTATAAAAGGAGATAGAACGAAGCACATTTCACCAAAATTATTCTACACACATGATCATTACAAAAATTGTGACATTGATGTGCAACAAATCCGTTCAAGTGACAATCCGATAGATTTATTCACTAAGACTTTGCCAACTTCAACTTTTGAGAAGATGGTATACAAGATTGGAATGCGGAGACTCAAATATTTGAAACAAGGTTTTCATCAGGGGGAGTGAAATACGCACTGTACACTTTCTTCCTTACTAAGATTTTTTTCCATAGGGTTTTTCTTGTAAGGTTTTTAACGAGGCAGCTAGAATTGCGTATTACTAAATATGTGTACTCCTTTTCCTTCACTAGGATTTTTTTCACTGGGTTTTTCCTAGTAAGGTTTTGACGAGGCACATTATCTTTTAATGAACATCCAATGGGGAGTGTTATGAAAATATTATACTGTGGATGTCCATTCATTACTCCGCTATAGATAATCTTCCTGGAAAAGATTATCTATTTAGTACTCTGTTAAAATTTATCTACAAGCAGCTGATGCAGGCAGGTTGCAAGCAGCTCAATGAAATAATTTGCAGCAACTTCTTATTAAACAGGCAGGTTGCAAGCAGCTCATGCAGACAGCTTGCAAGCAGCTCATGCAGACAGGTTGCAAGCAACTCAATGAAATGATTTGCAACAACTTCTTATTAAAAAGGCAAGTTGCAAGCAGCTCACGCAGACAACTTACAAGCAGCTAAAGAAAAGCCTTGCAGCTGCTTCCTGAAAAGCCTTGCAGCTGCTTCGTTTCTTCTATAAATAGAGGAGTTTTCAGTTCATTATGAACATAACTTTGAAAGTTGAATAAAATATGAATCTCACTCTATTCTTGTCTTAAGTTTATTTTTTTTATAGTCTTTATTTTATAACAAATATGTGTTTATCTTTTCGTTTAAAGTGTAATGGACGACTTTGGGATAAGCATGAACGATACTACCCCTGAAGTATATTTACAAAATGAGCTTGATCTTGTAGATCTTGAACCGAAAATTTGTATAGCAAGAATATAAAAAGGAAAAATGGAATCCGAGATTTATAAGAGAACACATACGTTTAATCAAAAAATAATTTTTGTTGTCAAAACAAAAAAAAGAATAATCCGGATGTCTAATAATCAATTTTACTTTATTTTTTTCTAATAGACAAGACTAAAGAATAATGGAAAGCAAGACTGAGAGAATAAGGAAAAAGAATCTTATTGATAATTATACCTTCCTACCAATAGGAAAGTACAAGATCTTCCAACGACTTAAAATAGTAAGAATATTGACAATTAATAGTACTACTTTGTGATTTTTCCGGTGGGGATACAAGATATAGTAAGTGAATTTAAATAAGGGTACAATTTATAACTGCTTCGCCCTAGTTAATTCCTACATGTTGCTAACATTTATTACATTGATTACACATTACATGGGTGATTCAAAACGGTTAAGGAAATAACGACCAAGCGCGTATAATCAGGGATTAAGGTGTTTTCTTTCCGTATTCGTCGTTATTAATAATCCTTCTATCTTCGTGGCCTTTATTGTCCTTAATTATCCGCTCCATTCTTATTTCTTCTTTTACAACTAATAGACACGATATCCTTGTAATCGATCATGTGGGTGTTACATATGCCTTCTGTGTTCTTCATTTTTCTTTATTGCTTCAATTTATATGCCACAATTCACCATATTATTGATCAATGTAGGAGTTTATTTTTCACCAATACAACATAATTGTATATTATTGAGCAGAATATCTAGAAAAAGATTAAGTTTCTTCTTTTGCTGCCACACCCCGAAGTTGGGCTTGGATGTAACACGACGCCCGATGCCTGACTACATATGACCGAGCGAACCAACTGGCTGGCTGAATCAATATGTTATATCATAACATACTGAATGTGAAAGATAAACTAGCATATACTGATATACTGAAAGTCTGAATGATATAAATCAAAAAGAGGAATCACTAATATAATATCTATAGCAAACATTATTTAACATGAAAAGCTTGCGACTCTGTCCGACTGTTACTCTAGTCTATCAAGACTTTAATGAAATACTGAAAATACTAACTATCTATAAATACTGAAAGACTGCAAAGTAATGATAATGCCCCGAAAAAACTAGGGATCACCAAATAGCTGGTATGAGAATCCTAGCGATCTGAATCGTCAACTTGTAAATCATTACCTGCATCGTGGGATGCAGGCCCTGGGCAAAAGGGACGTCAGCACATTTGAATTGCACTGGTATATAAACCAACCGAAAGAAAGAACTATAAGTGCCGAAACTAATACTAAGCTGATAACTGAGAATTGATAATTGATAACTGAAATTATAACTGTTGAAACTGAAACTGAAATGATAACTGATAACTGATAAATGAAATGATAACTGATAACTGAACTGAATAAAGGAAGTAATGATATGAATACTCCCACTTCTGAATGATGAACAACCTGTTTATCTGAATAAATAAACTGCGGCCTCAGGCCCAATATATATATGCACAAACTGCGGCCTCGGGCCCAAGTATACGTATACATAACTGCGGCCTCAGGACCAAAGATGCATAAAGCATAAACTGCAGTCTTAGATCCAAGTATACGTATACATAACTGCGGCCGCAGGCCCAAAGATGCATAAAGCATAAACTGCGACCTCAGGCCTAAAGATGCATAAAGCATTAACTGTGGCCTTAGGTCCAAACATGCATAAAGCATAAACTGCGGCCTCGTACCCGAATACAGGTGTTCAACATTCATGTATTTCAAACCAAGAACTGAGAATCGTAGTGTAATACATGATACTGAAATACTGAACCATACTAAGTTACATGATATTTGAATATTGAATAGAACTAGATTGATATATGTATTCGTGAACTGATTATGAGAACTTATGCTTCAACTATTTATGACATGCTGGTAATCTAGACTGAGACTCATGGGAATTAAACACAAGTATATATCGATTACGTACTGAGCTCACAACATTTAGAATGAAAGTCATGAACGAATTATGAAGCTAGAGAATAGAAGTTCTGCAACTATCTAGGGAACTAGGCTTAACTATATTTTTGAGGCAACTAGCAACGTTGTAAAAAAAGGAAGTGTAGGGAGAATCATTAAAATTCCCAAAATAGAGAGTTAGCCTCACATACCTTAACTTCCTGCTTTTGAGCGTAATACAATATTCGCCAACCCTTTCAACTTTAATCTATATCAATACAAGTCAAAGGGATTCCATATTTGCAATAATACTTATGTTTTGGTCACCTAGACATTTCATCAAACACTTTGTGGGCGTAAAGCCTCATAACCCTCATTAGTGATGTTTCTACACCCAACAACCCATTCTCTTTCTCCAAGATAAATTCTAAAATCTTAAATTGTTATAATCAACATCATTCTTCATCACCCATAAGATACACAATACCCTTAATCAATAATCAAATACCAAAAACCCAAATCTATAATCGCTCATGCTTTTACATCAAACTCATCAACTCATATTTCATTACTTAGAGTCTATAATCATTAATCCAATGCTAAAATCAATTAGAGGGTAAAAATATTACCTTTTTACGTTCAATCCTCTTGAATTCGAGTTATAGGATTTCTTAACACAACAATGATGTCTCGATCATATATCTAATGCTTTGGAGGGTTTACCCATGTTAATAAGGTGTTGGGGAATTGAAATTAACTTAGAATCTCCATTAGAACTTACCTTGGATGGTGGAGGGACCTTTGAGAAGTTAGGTTCTTGAGAGTTTCCCTTTCTAGAGAAATTTTGTGTTTTGGGGTGTGGGGGACGAAGTAGAGAAGTAGCACGGCCACAAGTGCGCGACCGCGCACAGGACCATCCGAGTGTGCACCTGATCGCGCATACTGCACATTTACAGTAAAACGTACATATTGTTTTGCACAGAGATCCGTTCAGGCTCCACAATATATCGTTGGAAAGCTATTTCAAAGGGATACAAATTTCATGTTTTGCATTTTCTCCAATTCGGAAATAAATCCATAAAAGAAGGCTGAAAGACAGACCTTTCATAAAGTTAGTCGATTTTATCGAATCTTATGCACCTCACTCTCCGTATTGATTCCAAACGACTATTTCCACCCATAGTCATCCTGATATGACTTCATATGTCTAAAATATAACATTAATACTCATTTAACATGTCCACACCTAGTCCAGATTTATGGAGTGTTACATTATCTCCCCTTTGGGATCATTCGTCCTCGAATGATTGTCCTGACTATAATTATGGCTAGCATTGGACCTTAAACATGTCTGGTGGAAAAATGTGAAGACTTGCATACTAAACTGAATGAATACATGATTACTGAACTGAATGACTACTCCATTGACTGAATACTGAAAGACATGGAGATTATAATATAAGGTCTTAATGAAAAGGTTAGTTACCTTTAACATTTCTCCAAAATACCCGCCAACTATCATAGCATAACACAAGCCTCATAGGGTATCGTAATGCACCTAACATGAAATATATACATGAATATTGGTATGCCATTTATACGTGAATACTAAACTAACATGGATATATGAAATTTGAACTGGCACGAATAATTGAGTATTGAACTGACATCAATATCTCAGTACTAAGATGACATCAATATCTGAGTACTGGACTGACATGAGTATCTGAGTATTGAACTGGCATGAGTATCTAAGACCTAACTGACATGAGTATCTGAGTAGTGGAAACTTGAATGTCATAACACGACACATGAAGTACTGGGTGTACAACCGCTAATTCTGGTGGTAACTCCAACTCATAAGCTATTTGTCTGATCTTTCGCAGGATTCTATATGGCCCAATATAGCAGGGGCTAAGCTTCCCCTTCTTCCCAAATCTCATAACACCTTTCATATGTGAGACTTTCAAAAACACCCAATCATCAACTTGGAAATCTAAGTCTCTACACAGCACATCCGAATAGGACTTTTGGCGAATCTGAGCTGTCTTCAAATGCTCTTCAATCAACTTGACTTCTCTATAGCCTGATAGACCAAATCTGGTCCTAATAACTCTGCTTCCCCAACTTTGAATCAACTAATTAGCGATCTACACATATACAAAGCTTCGTACGATTCCATCTTGATACTAGAATGGTAGTTGTTATTATTAGAAAACTCAATAAGCGGTATGTGATCATCCCAATTACCTTTAACATCGAGGACATATCCTCAAGTGTCTGCATAATGCACTCTGCCTGGCCATCTTTCTGAGGATAAAAAAACTTGTGCCTAATCCTTTCTTAAAGGACTTCTAAAAGTTTATTTTAAACTAAGCACCACGGTCGACGGACAATGGACTCCCATGCAATCAGACGATTTTCTGAATGTACAACTTGGCATAATCTTCTATTGAATCTGTGGTCTGTATTGGAAAAAAGTGCGTTGACTTGGTAAGTCATTTTAAAATCACCCAATCAAGTCATGATTTAAAATTGAGCAAGATAATCCTGTTATAAATTCAATATTTACCATCTCCACTCAAAAATATGTGCATTCTGTGGTAAAACACTAGGCTTTATGCTGCTCGACTTTCACTTGCTGATAATTCGGACACTTGGACACAAAGTCTGCGACGTTCTTTTTTATTCCTCTCCATCAATAAATCTCCTTAAGACCATGATACATCTTTGTGGAACCTGAGTAAACAAAATACCTAAAATTCTGGGCTTCAGACATAATCCACTCTCTGAGCCCATCTATGTCTGGAATACACAGTCCATCTTGGCACCTCAAAGTACCATAATCTCCCTTTGTACAAAAGCCATTTATCTTATGCTTGTGAATCATATCTTTCACCTGCAACAAGTATGGATCATCAAATTGTTTCTCCATCACTTAGGCTACTAAAAGGAGGAACAAATCTTGTTCGGACAACAACTCCACCATCTTCGGTGTCCGAAAGTCGAAATCCTAGCTAGGCTAAGTGTTGAACTTCTTTCACCATAGTTCTCTTGTCTACCTCAATCATGAGCTATATTTCCCATACCTGATTATCTTTTTGAGGTACTTCTTGAAAATACTTATAGCACTATTGTGAGCTAAGTCTTTGACCAATACTTTGAATATTAGAGTCTCGTGTAATGGAACTACCCTCATGATACATAACTGGGCATGATTTTATAATTTTTATATCTCGTGATAACTATGCGGGTTTCAAATCTTTAACCAAACTTATTGACGATTTTTACATCTTCCTTAGACCAAAGGTTAAGGTCTTGTACTTGCAGTTTCTTCTCTTATTGCCTAGCTGATTTTTTTCTCACTATCACTATATTTTGGGTTTAACTTAAAATATTTGGGTTCTAACACACATTCTATATTTCAAATTGTTACCTACTCACTAGTATTATCCTAGCTAAGTAAATCAAATCATACCTCTACTAGCTCTGTTGAAATTGGTAATTCACTGTATCTACTCAAAAGTTACTTACTATTTTTTTACTAACCACTTGCTAGCATCATATTTTCTAGTTCTACTTTGAATAACTAAAGTGAAGCACAAGTTTATTCGTAACTTCCCTCACCATCCGACCATGTTCTATGGTCACATGCAATTTTTTTTTTTTTTTTTAACTTTGTCCATGGTTCACACTTGGGGAAATTTTATCTATCTTAAACAAAATTGGAATGTCTAACCTCAAACTTTCTCTACACTATAAAATTATAACAGACTATAAACATCCGGCCTAAATACATAGTCACATCACCTAAAGGGGAACTGTCATATCTTTTTTCTCACAATAATTGTCGCTTCTTATAGAAATTCCCTAACATGGTACTTTTTAGTTCTGACTTGACTAAATATGAACAATTTAAAATCATCCCCTGAAATTCAGTATCGGCTGCTCTTGGCTCTCATTTCATACATCATATCTTTTTAGTCACCTGCATGAGTCGTACAAAAAAACGCATCGTTGGTAATAACCAATGTTTTGATTCCTAGGTATTTTGCCCTTAGACCCTTTTCTGTCCAAAACTATATGCCCGCTACGGCTCAATTCTTAACCTGTTACAATATGGGGTCTGACATCTAAACTACCATCATCCCACCCGTGCCTCCATTTCCAAGAATTAAAATGCATTGCGAAGAGAGATCGAAGACGAAGATTTTCTGACGCTAAAAAAATTGTTCTGTGGGGTAAAACACATACAACAACCATACACAAACGTATCCTTCAACGTATACCATCATCTGATAAATCACTTCTTGCACCATACGACGAGTCTTGGGTCTTCATCCGGACCTAAAATATGCGAAGATTTCGCTATTATCACTGTCACTTATATTTTTTTTGTACCCATAGGCATCAGTGTTTACTCACAAGTCACCTTTATTTGGATGCATTGAAAATTGGAGTGAATAACTAAATACTAACATACTAAATAACCATAAGCCTGCTAACTGAAAGATTGTACAACTGGTAATTGAGGTAAACTAATAACCATAAAATATGATATCTGCTTTTGTACTTTCTGATAAGGTTATGCTCTAATCTGTATTGCTATCCATTGCATCCCACTTTCAACATCTTCTCAAGTCTCATTTGTTACCAATCTATACTCCATAATTATACCCAAATGGGAGATCATCCTCTCTAGGACCTTGGGTTTTTCCTGCCCGTTGCTTGGGTATTCGATACGTTTTGAATTTGATATCATGGCACGATCTAAAGTAGAAAATAATGAGACAATCCTGAATGTCTTGGTAGTTAACCGTTTATATGCGTGGCCGGCACACACATATAAAGGAAACTCCACTGAACACGGCTTTATAGACTCCCTAGGACACTTGAACCTAGTGCTCTGATACCAAGCTTTGTCACGCCCCGAACCTGGGCCTGGACGTAACACGGCACTCGGTGCCTGACTACATGTGACCGAGCGAACCAACTGGCTGGCTGAATCAACATGTGATATCATAACATACTAAATGCGGAAGATAAGCTAACACATGCTGACATACCGAAAGTCTGAATGATATAAATCAAAAAGAGGAAACACTAATATAATTTTGGAAGATATTTGTAGAAAACATTGCTTAACATGAAAATCCTGCGACTTTGTCTAACTGTTACTCTAATCTATGAAGCCTCAAATGAAGTACTGAAAATACTAACTATTTATAAATACTGAAAGACTAAAAAGTAATGATAATGCCCCGAAAGAACTAGGGATCACCAAATAGCTGGTACGAGAATCCTAGCGCTCTGAATCGTTAACCTGTAAATCATTACCTGCATCGTGAGATGCAGGCCTTGGGCCAAAATAACTTCAGTACATTTGAATTGCACTGGTATGTAAAGCTACTGAAATAAAGAACTATAAATACCGGAATTGATATTAAGCTGATAACTGAGAATTGATAACTGATAACTGATAACTGAAATGATAACTGATAACTGAAATGATAATTGATAATTGAACTGAACTAAGGAAGTAAAGATATGAATACTCCCTCTTCTGAATAATGAACAACTTGTTTATCTGAATAAAAAAATTACGGCCTTAGGCCCAATATATATATACACAAACTGCGACCTCGGGCCCAAGTATACATATATATAACTGCGACCTTACGCCCAATAGTGCATAAAGCATAAATTGTGGCCTCATACCCAAGTATATGTATACATAACTGCAGCCCCAGGCCCAAAGATATATAAAGCATAAACTGCGGCCTCGTGCCCAAAGATGCATAAAGCATTAACTGCGGCCTCAGGCTGAAACATGCATAAAGCATAAACTTCGGCCTTGGGCCATAATACAGGTATTCAACATTCGGGTATTTAAAAATAGGAACTGAGCATCGTAGTGTATTACATGATACTGAAATACTGAATTATACTGAGATACATGATACTTAAATGTTGAATAGAACTGGATTGAGACATATATTCATGAATTGATTATGAGAAATTATGCTTCAACTATTTATGACATGCTGGTAATCTAGATTGAGACTCATGGGAATTAAACGCAAGTCTAATTTGATTACGCACTGAGCTCACAACATTCGGAATGAAAGTCATGAACGAATTATGAAGCTAGAGAATAGAAGTTCTGCAACTATTCAGGGAACTAGGATTTACTATATTTCTGAGGCAACTAGTAACGTCATAAAGAAACGTAGTGTAGGGAGAATCATTAACATTCCCAAACATAGAGAGTTAGCCTCACATACCTTAACTTCCTGCTCTTAAGCGTAATACAATATTCGCCAAACCTTTCAACTTTAATCTATATCAATACAAGTCAAAGGGATTCCATATTTGCAATAATACTCATGTTTTGGTCACCTAGACATTTCATCAAACACTTTGTGGGCGTAAAGCCTCATAACCCTCATTAGTGATGTTTCTACACCCAACAACCCATTCTCTTGCTCCAAGATAAATTCTAAAATCTCAAATTGTTATAATCAACATCATTCTTCATCACCCATAAGATACACAACACCCTTAATCAATAATCAAATACCAAAAACCCAAATCTATAATCGCTCATGCTTTTATATCAAACTCATCAACTCATATCTCATGCCCTTAGAGTATATAATCATTAATCCATTTCTATAGTCAATTAGAGGGTAAAGATATTACCTTTTGACGTTCAATCCTCTTGAATTCGAGTTCTAGGGTTTCTTCTCTCAACAATGATGTCTCGATCAAGTTTCTAATGATTTGGATGGTTTGCCCATGTTAATAAGGTATTGGAAAATTGAAATTAACTTGGAATCACCATTAGAACTTACCTTGGATGATGGAGGGACCTTTGAGGAGTTAGGTTCTTGAGACCTTCCATTTCTAGAGAAAGTTTTTGTATTTTGGGGTGTGGGGACGAAGCAGGGCAGTAGCACTGCCACAAGTGCGCGGCCGCGCACGGGACCATCCGGGCGTGCATACTGCACATTTTTCAGTAAACGCACATAACTTTTTGCAAAGAGATCCATTCAGGCTCCACAATATTTCGTTGGAACTATTTCAAAGGGCTACAACTTGAATATTTTGAATTTTCTCCAATTCCTAACATAAATCCATGAAATAAGACTGAAAGACAATCTTTCCATAAACTTAGTCAATTTTATCGAATCTTATGCACCTCACTCTCCGACTTGATTTCAAACGACTATTTCCACCCATACTCATCCCATAGGATTTCATATATCTAAAATATAACATTAATACTCATTTAACATGTCCATACCTAGTCCGAATTTATGGAGTGTTACATTTACCTTTTCGCAAGTATAAGGGGTCTATAATATTGGAAAATAAAATAATATAAAGGATATATGTTAAATTGCTACTTTCATTTCCTTGTTTGACAGCTGTAGAGCCGTTGAAGTCTACCGTAACTTTAAATATGGTTAGCAATTTTCTTTTTAAATTTTTCTGCCTTATTAATTATTTCAAGTACCCCAAAGCTTGGATAACTGGACAGGTGGCAATAATCTAATTGGGAAGTGAACATTACTGGACTTAAATATATTGGAGCAAGCCGCACCCGAGTTTATTATGAGTAAAATAAACTGCAACTTGTCTAATCATTAAAAGTCCTTTACTTGATGTAATCTATATATATGTATAATGCAGGGACAAGAGCCGGTAACGTGACAAGCCTCTTTATTCAGGAATTGCATTTATTTTTTATTACAATTTTTTGCCTTTTTCTTTCATTCTGGGCCACAAAAAAACAATATTCGTCAAAAATATCGGTTAAATAAACCAACGGTTTCTATCTATACTTTCTACAACTGTGTTTCTTCCTACGCTTTCTCTTTATTCTATTTTCTTTATTGTTCCTGCACTATGCTTTTCAATCTACTTTTCTTATTTCACATGATAACCTCTATGTTCTTCCCTCATTGTCTTTTTCACTTTGCCTCCAGTTATATGCATTTTGGTTTTTTATTCGACTCCATCTTTAAATCACTTCGCTGCTACCATTACATTACTGGAGAACCGGATAAAATATCCTTAAAAGAACCAAACATGAGATGCTTATTCGACGCCCATGAAGTGTTTGAAAAAAGGTACTATAGGGAGACATTGCCCACCCCCACGGCTTCAGGAAATGGTGCTATCTCAACAGGTCGGTAATTCTCATAGTAAATATTACCAAGGACATGAATTTTTTTTAAAACAAAAATGGGAAGTGAATATCTTGTGATCGTTCAATTGCATGATCTAAATGTACAATTACACCTTCACTCAAGGACACAATTTTTTCCCTCGATGGGAGATGGTGTGGAAAAGGAACAAAAGGGCGTGCAAAATTTGAAGGAACATAACAGCGTGAAAAAGTTTGAGAAACTAAGGATGTGTTTTATATGGAGAACAAGAATGCCCTTTTATTTATATGTTTAATAATGATAACGAACTTCATTAACAATATCTTTAAATGTTGATTATAGTTTAGTGATATGGAGTTTTGACTAAATTAGATTATTATTGATCTCGGCTATTTGTATTGCATAGTGGTAAAAATTCCTGTTAAATCTTAGTTTCTTTCAATTATACAGAAGTGTTGCAATATTAGTGTTAGTATATTTGTTCTGCTCTATTATGATTTCCTGCTCTACTCTTTTTGTGTGATTAGAGAGCGGCTTATGCATTTAATATCGCAGCAACATAGTTGATGGTCACAAAAAAAGACTTTTTTTGCAGCAGCATTGTGATGATATATATTCTATCTCATATTCTTGTGTGCACTCTATTATATAAGTGTTCTTTACTCCTTAGTGAAGAGATGATGTTGATTAAATTTTATCCTATATTTAGTTTAGTGAAAGGATGATGTGATTGAATAAACTTTATTACATATTTAGTTTAACAGAGTAATTTTTTGTCTACTATATATTATAAACAAAATTATAACAGACAAAAACAGTGAATACACAACTCAATGTTGATTATCCATTTAGGCCATGTATGTCATTACTCGCAAATGTTAACCACTTTTTTCCCCTTCTGAATTATTGGTCATGTTAGGCAGTACCTCTCATGATCTACACTTTATATCATTCTCCTGAATAACAAATTAGGAAATAGTAAATGTGGCAGCAATAATAGAAGTGCTTCCACTGATTCAAAGCCAAAGTGTAGAAGAGCTGTTAAACAAAATAAAAATAAAAATAGGAAAAGAATGAGAAGACGAGAAGCTGATCAACATCTTAACTCCAACCATCACCTAATCATGAGTGACATCTTGAATCTACATGCTCCAGATAGTGTCTTTCCACAACCATCACCTTGTTCTAATGCATTTACCTATTGTCCGTCTAGAGTGAAAGTTACTTTCCCAAGTAGTTAAGTGTTAAAAGTATATTCTTTATACCATACTGCTATTTATCTATGTTAAGTGGTATCTTTTTATTTTCTTTCTTTATTTGTAGTAAATGATTGTCTGATGAAATAGAATAATCATAATATTACAGATTTTTAGGATGATCTTAGTATTGACACTTAAAATGGATCATCCCAAACAAAAAGGCCTCGCACGGTGAAGGAAGCTCATGATAATGCCTGAGAAAGAGCAATTTTGTCTACAACAATGCCTCAAAAATCGAGAGGCAACACGTAATCGTCTTCTTCCAAATATAAATCATGTCAATTGCATCTCAATTGTAGGGTAGTCTTGCTATTACAACCTCCTGTTCTATTTGAGAAACAGGTTAGAATATTGAATCTGTTATTTCCTTCTTTCCTCATATATCATATATATACATAATAGTAATGCATGTGTGATCTCTATGTATATTACTAGATTATTTTTAAATAATCGTGTCTGGCGAGCTTGCGTATCCTTAAGTTCATTTAAAAAAAATTCATGTAGTAGTTACTTAGCGTCAATGTTTTTCCCTCATTGGATTTATTTGACAAGGGAAAAGATGTGGTTCATCCTTTTTTGTGTTTTTGAAAAAGGCAAGCCCCAAAGCTATATTGCCCCTTTATGTTTCTTCATGTATTATGTGCAGACTTCTAATCAAGAATCTTATACCAACTTTTCACAAGTTCTCAAGTGCAATACTTATTGTCAAGAATTAAACTATAAACTGAAAATTTTGTTATTGTTGCTCTCATTATTTTTTGATAAATCTATCGATGCTTATTTGAATGTGAACAAGGACTTGAACGTCGTATAAATTCAGCTTTATTTGCCAACAACTACAGTATACAATAATTATTGCTATTTTGGTACTTGGACATAGATAACGGTTCAAACCCTCTAAATTTCTCTCAACTGAACCCTGTATTTGGCTCTGTTAATTATTCACTGCTTATTATTTTTCTTACCTTTGTCGGATGATACAGCTATTCGGATATGATCCTTAAATAACTAGGCCTCATCTCTATTTGATTTCTTAGTAATTATACCAACTAATCTGCATTTATCTTTATAATGACAGATTATGTTATGAGAGTCATCTGAAATGCATCAAGATAACGCCAGCCTATTCCCTTCTATAATGGTTTTAAAGCCACCGGCAGATTCTCGCAACTTAGCTTAATGCATTAACTGTGAATCAAATTTCAGTTATACTTTTACTAAATGGGAGCCAGGATGTATATGGAACTGGATATGATTTTGCTAGACAATATGAGAGATTACTGTATTATCCTTAGGAGATGTGCTTTAGAGTGAAGACTCGGACTTCCATAAATATGAAAGAAACTTTGCATAACGTTGGTTCATGTTCTTTGTCATAACATACTGTAGCTTTCTTGGTGGTTTAATTTTTGACTTTTTTCTTAGTTTCGTAGTATTTTTTGGTTTCTTATCCTAGTATTTTTTCCCTAATTTGAATTTCTCTTAAGGATTTGGAATAGCAGACTCAATATCTCATCATACTACTTATCTCATTTAAGTTGTGAGGAAGATATCAATGAAAAATATAATTATTCAAGAAAGAATAAACAGTTCATGACTAATTACTTTGTGTGTTATAAAAGTTGGGAGGGATTGATGCATTTCCATTCTACTGCGACCTTACCATTGCAAAATTTTAAATCAATAGATGATACTATTGGTTGAGTGCCCAAATGCACATACTCTATTAGATGTATGTAGTATTAGCATAGGTTCAAGTAGTCTTTGCTTCTTAAGCAATGTGCCTTGGCTATTTGATTTGTAAGTGGAATTTTTGTCTTTGAGAATTATGGAAAATACCCTCTTTCATTTGTCATACCATTCCTAGAAAATTAGTTCTTAGAGAGATCTCATCCTAATTACCATTTATTCAAATGCCCAATTGTTGTTGCTAAAAATTGTACACAAAAAGATATATAGGAGTTAATGATATTCTTAATGCTACTGCTAATTTTTAAACATTTTATAATTTGTAAAATACATGTCAATTTATTCGGTAATCGCCAAGATAGGATTGGGTGGAATTGGTAAGAAGATAATTGTCAATTTATCATCTTCAAAGATTTCACAAATAATACTAATGAACATATTTGTATTTGTGATTTAATCAATTACAAAATTTAGTTCTATATGCGTAAAATAATAAGATTTATTTTTATCCAACAAATTTATAAAAATATCACTTATTAGTCTACTTAAGTTTTTTACTATTATCGCGCGCGCGAAGCGCGTATAACTTCACTAGTTGATTTATAATTAAGAAATATAGTATTTAAAAACATCCATTCTTGATGTTTTCATAAGTTGGAAGGATAATGATCTTTGGTCTAAATAAAATATCTCTCATTTTTTGAACTTCATAAAAAGAGAATAATCCACTCAGATGAAAAAACAGACTATATTTTATTTTATCTTAAGATCAAAGACAGTCTCCTTCACTCTGCATGGAAAAGTGGCTCCTTTAATGTACTTGTTTTAGAAATAAAAAAAGCACCATCATCATCTTAAAGTACTTTAGAATATACTTTGATGTGGAGAAGATAAGCATATGTACAGTTCATAGTTGTTAAGATTTGAACAAATTAAATTTTTTCATGTTCAAGGATATATCATTAACTTATTATTATCAATAAAGTCCAAGGATCCAAACAAACTCTCATCTTTTCCACCACATATGCCATGCCATCTCTTAAGGAAACAACTTGGAATCAATCATCAAAGAGCACGATCAGCAAACAAATGCCGACCACACAAGAAGTTAATCTGATTAGTTGGATTAATTTCTTTGTTTAATTTTGCTATAGGCGCAAAATACAACTGGAAAATTAATGCTCCCTAATCAAAGATAGTATAGTAAAATTATTGTTTTCACATGGGTTGAATTTAAATATCGTTCAAGTAATTTCTAGTCAACTGCTATCTAGGATGATTAACACTTTGGTTTGAAATGATAAAGAACTAAGATTAACTACTAAATTAAAGCAAGCGACAATTGATCATGGGGAACTAGAGATTAGCAATATTGGATTGTTATCAGCGCGAGAAATAAGAGTCGTGACATGATAGGTACAAAACTACTATTCTAGATTTGATACTGTTAACTTTTACGGTTAATATTCTATTGATTATAACGAATTCAACAAGTTATTATCTTCTAATTCATATTCCTCTCTTTATTAAATCTAAACCGTTCAAATAAGTTAATATGAAGTACAGTAAAACTTGAATCTACTAGTAAGAATAGTCTAAAAAAAACTTTTTACGAAAATTTCTCAATCTTAATTCAAACAGTAGATCACAAAACTCTTTAGATTACTTTAAAGAAACACCAAAATAATTTAAGACATGCATTGCAATAAAATTCAATATTATGCTCATCTTCCGATTAAACACGATAATGAATAAAATTACAAATAGAGTTAAAGCTCTTTCAATAAATCAAGCAATGAAACAATAATCAATTCCATGGATAATAATCAAGTCATCAACCATGAGAAGCTCTAAGGTAAACTACTTCATAATCACGGAGAAAGTCATCACAAATATATTTAAGAACATAAGAAACATAAATCCAACTTTACAATTCAAACTCACGTATTGAATTGGTGAAGAATAATGAAATATTGTGTCTTGAATCCTCCAACACTCTCTCAATTTTTCGTAGGTCAAAAGATTCCTCAAAATTATATTTTCGGTGTACTTATACCCTATAGGAAGGGGTCCAGCTAAAACTATCCTCTCTGAACCGAAGTAGGAAAAGTTGGACTGAAAATTGTACAGGTGCACCGCGCCATGCACTGCATTAGTGTACTTTATCATAGGCTTTGTATTTTGTCCGAAACAACAACAGTTGCACAGCCGCAGCGTGCCATGCGGCGCGTTAGTGCAATTTTCTGCGCTACTCAATTTTCTTCAATTTTTAGTATCCAGACTTGGTCCTCGAACCCCAAACACAATCCCAGTTTAATTCCTTGGGCTTCTACTCAGATTTCTAAGCTTCAAATTATCCGATTTAGCTTCAAAAATATGTCATAGCTCAGAATTACACCCAACACGAAAATCACATAATGAGTATAAAATCTTCACATTTAAGCTCAATCACAACTAAAGTGTAGCAAATAATAGGTACAATGTATCCAAAAACCTATATTTCTAGCCTACCATCAACATTCCACACTTAGATAATTGCTCGTCCTCGAGTAATCAAACTACACTTCAAATAGGGACGACCTTTTTAACTAACACTCCTAACTCGTCATGCTAAAAATATTTAAATTAGACTAATCTCCCTACTGTAACATCCCAGCATCAAGACTTGACTCAAAATTACCAATTATTATTTCAGAACCTTCTCAATTACTCTAACCTAGAATCCAAAGACATTACCTTTCACTCGCAAGTCATGTGCCCCTCACAACAAACAATAAAGAGTAATCTCTAACTCATAAAAATCAAGAACAAATAGGGACATAGAATAGGAAGAATTAACTCACTCTAAAAAGTAAAAGTCATGTGCCACACAAGATGTACCATAGGCTTGCCTGTGGTGTAATATGATCCACGTCCAAACCACACTCAATAGTGAGTAGAAACGGTCGTTGGAAAAATAGTACCCAACAAGAATCGAGGTTGATTTCTACAGGGAGTTACTAGGGGTGTTAGGAGTATACACTTGACGAAAGTGAAAGGAATAACTAAATTGCACTTCCACAAAAGGTTTTGAGTTCTAATTCTAATTTTACTATAGCAATTATATGCTAAGAAAAGAAACGAAGTAAATTAGTATTTTTGGTATTTTTTCAAATAATTAAAAAGCCTAGGGATGTGACCATAATCTAGGTGTTTGCCTAATTAGTTAAATACATTAATACTTATTTTGTTGATTGGGGTGTATTATAGCTCTCACCTCTACGTTACACACTCAATACCTATCCCTCTAAGAGTGATTTTCCCCAATTTGACTTTCTCAAGTCCAAATGGATATAAAACAAAATAGTTGATATGAGATCAAGTCGAGTTCTCACTATCTCTAGTTTCAACCCTTTATTTGGGCTAATCAAACCCTCAATTAGCCCAATTCTTGGTTAGCCAAGTTATCCTAAACTAGGTCCCTCTTTCTCAAGGTAGAGACTAAGTCAAAAAGGCATGAATCAATGTTTGCAACCATTAATTCTAAAATTGAAGCATAAACTAAGCTAAATAATCAACACCCAATCATAAACAAGCATTAAATTAAATATCCATAAAGTTTACACATTAGGGTTGGGTCACAACCATAGTAAGAATCTAGCTACGCATAGTGAGAATTGAAGAAAATAAAAAAGAAATGCTAATTAAACTCATAATCTAAGAATAAAATGATAAAATATAATGTTTAAACACTAAAATAGTCACAAACTTCCCAAAACGACAAAATGTAACGGCTACAGTAGCTCAAACTTTGAAACTTGACCTTAAAATGTGAAACTTCGGGAGGTTCTTCGGTCGCACAAATCCATGTGCGGTCCGTAGATTTCTTCAATTGGAAAGATCTTGGATTTTGCAGTCGCACAATTCTGGATTACGGCTGCGAAGCATCTTCTGCGGCAGCACAATTCTATTGTGGTCCGTACTTCAGCAAGGCTTCAGGACTTGGTCTTTTGGACTCTCTCCGAACTTTGAATTATTTGTCAGTGCAGACCTTGTTCTGCGGCCGCAAATTTGCCAAATTCCTACTGGGCTCTTTCACTATCTACGGCCGCAGATGTAATTTTACGGTCCGCACTTTCTTCTGCGGCAGCAAAAATCCTTCCGCGGACCGTACTTCTTTAGTTATGCGCCCTTTCTTGCCTTGTGATTCAGAACACTCATTTTTAGTAGGATTTCATCATGGGAGATCAAACTTCCTACATTCTTGTAATTTGCATACTTTTATTAGTTTCGGGAACATAAATCAATACTTTCGGACTAAAACAAAAGCAAAAAGGTTCTAATAAATAGTCAAAATTCCCACTTATCAACTCCCCCAAACTTAAGTCATTACTTGTCCTCAAGCAAATAAATTAGTTCCCACCTCCTAGAGTTAAGTGTCATTTTAGCAGGTCAAAGGTGAGCCAATCACACATCAGTTGGGACCAACAATTACCAACACTACTCATGCATTATCAACAAGATGACAAGTCAAATATTCATGCACATATAGTTCTAATATGACATTTGAGCTTCAAGAATTGACTTTACTCATCAAGGACTCTTGTTCTATCATGTAAGTCATGGTGGACTCCAAACTCTTCCTCTTCTACTTTCCATTTGCCAAGCTCACTTAAGAAATTAGTACTCAATCTTAAGATTCATGAAAGGTTCACTTATCTCTCACAAGAGAATGTCATAAGTACAACTTCAGGTACCATAGGCTTGCTCCTCATGTATATCGCCACTAATGTAAGCTCACTTAGTTTGTAATCAAGTAGGACTTCTTTTAGTTTGTAACGAAGTCTTTTGGATTAGGGTAGGATATCATATGGGTAAGTGGTTATACCTTTCCTTAAGCACTCCATACTTTCATTTATCGGCTCGCAATTGCCAATTCTTAGAGGCATTTTCTTTTCATTTGGGACTAGAGAGACTTAACATCACTCTTTCTTTTTTATTTCATTCTTTTTTTCCCTTTTTGATTGCTCATTATAGGGATCATTACCTCTTTTTGAATCCATCAACCCTTCCACTTATTCACGTTTTGCATTTTTTTATTTTTGTTCTTTTCTTTTCTTGACTTCTCTTTTCATAGAGATCATTTATTTTATCTTTTTGTGCCTTGGTACCTTTTTCAAATTCCTCATCTCTCCCCCAAACTTATTTTTAATCCACTTATTTCACAAGAGTGTTAAAGAAATTTCGGGTGCCAAGACAGGTCACGACAAAACGGGTAAAGGTTTATTACATGGTTATCAAATCAGAAAGGCTAGAGGCTCAAAGGGATGACTAGAGATAGCGACATTGGTTGCCAATATAAAGCACAAACGGGCCAATGAAAGCCTAAAATATTACAGCCCGTACTTTAATATTAGGATAAGTCATAGTAATCCATATGAGCTTGAAGGGATTAAGACCATTCATGAGATTATAGAGAATTTGTCACTATGTTATTATAAGACCCCATAAGTTTAGCAACCTTGATACCGTTATATACATTTGATATGGTATTTTGAGTGAAATATTTTTGTAAAACAGCTTGAAAAATATGATTTTATATAATTATTAATATTACTACTTTCAATTATACTCATAATATGAGAAAGTTTATGAGATTTTCTTTATTGTAAAGATAGAAATTATTTTCTCACAAGAAAAGAAGGATATCTTTTTACCATTTTAAGAATTAATCGTACGAAAGTTTGTACTCTTTATATGAGATAATGAAAATTAGGAGTTGAGAAAATATATATATTTTTACATGGATGTTTTAATGAAATAATAGTGTATGTATTAATTTTATATGGTACCACATGACCATGATAATATGGTATATATAAAATGTATTAAAAGTGGATAGTATTTTAAGTAATTTGAGATAATTAGTTAATTAATGATTTTTATGGAATATTAGTTAGTTAATTATAAAATTTTGGATAAGTCTCGATCCCCCCAAACGTGGCAGCTATATAGGATTAACTAAATGACTCATAAATCTAGTTGAATAGGTGGTAAGATCTAAGAATGTGTACACCAACTTATCTCATTTTGTTGAAGAAAGGTTATTAAGAAAGGTTGTGCGGCATTTTATGGGTTGCTTTTCTTATGGTAAGCACTATAGTAATTCCTTCTCTGAGGATGTTGTTTATTGGATTCACTTTAAACTTTGCCTCATGCCTTCATTTACGTGTGGAGTCATTCTTAAGCTCAGTTAATAACAACAATAAAAGTATAGGAGCAATCATGTATTTTCATCTTTGGAGGAGATATAACGTCAATCTATATTGTACTAGCAGCAACGTGAGTGGTATTTTATGGAAGAACAGTGTAATCTTTCTGAAAAATATTATGCGGATTTTTTTCTATTTCGATCTGTCGTTACGTGTTTTCGCAAAAGACGTGTATTAGAGGGATTGTCAAGAGAGTCATCTAAGGTATGTTAAGGCTAATCCTTCTTTCTTTTGGCATGATCCAAGCAACGATACGTAAACATAATACTTTTCCATAAGTAGTTCTACTCTTAGCAGTTAAGGATGTCTATGTTATTCATTCCCGTAAAGTGATATTCTAGCATGTCTAAGTATGTCTCTAAGTCCCTATTGAGGTATATGATAGAGATGTTAATGTTTATAATATAGTGATACACGCATCTTCATGCATATTCATTTACCACCGAGCTACGGCCGGTTGGGCAGTTGCGCATCTTCATTTACCACCGAGTTATGGCCGGTCGGGAAGTTACCACTGGTTGGGCAGTTATGTATCATTATTTACCACCGGTTGGGTGGTCATGCATATTCATTTACCACCGAGCTACGACCGGTCGGGCAGTCATGCATTTACCACCGAGCTTTGGCCGGTTGGGCAACTACACATTTACCACCGAGCTACGGCCGGTCGGGCCGTCATGCATTTAACACCGTGCTACGGCCGGTTGGGCAGTTACACATTTACCACCGAGCTACGTCCGGTCGGGCAGTCATGTATTTACCACCGCGCTACGGTCTGTCGGGTAGTTATCACTGTTTATTTGGGCAATCATGCATCATAAAATATGGAAAATAGTCTCAAAGAGAAGCATTATATATATAAGTATAATAAGTATGCATATACGGTGGCACTTCGGAGATTCAGGTTGACTCTTATATATATTTAAATAAATATTGACTTATTGTTATATTTCATGTTCGCCTTACATACTCGATACATTATTCGTACTGGCATCCTTTTATTGGGGACGCTGCATTCATGCTTGCAGGAATAGATATCAGTTTGACGATCCCTCATAGTAGACGAGGTTCGCATTCAGCGAATGATCGGTAAGACTCCACCTTATACGGAGTGCAGCCGAGTCTATGAATCACCGTGTCAGAATCTTGCTATATACTTATGGGTAGGCCGATACACTGCTCCATTTGATGTCAAATAATCTTAGAGGCTTTGTAGACATTGGTTCATTTTGTACAGTATGTCAGAGGCCTTGACGACCCATATGTATTCATATTTTAAGAATGATGGTTCACTGATACAGTGTTTTCTCACTTACAGTTGTACATTATGAGTGGTGGCCATGTGGGCCCATGATAGTTACAAAAGGAATGAGTTCAACTAACCGACCTATTTATGTTCTAGTTTTGGTTGAACGATCATAAGTTGCAAAGTGGTTCGCTCGGGCCACCACTGCACCGGGTGCCATCCACGCCTCCCCAGGTTGGGGCGTGACAAACTGTTATCAGAGCAGGTCGTGTCCTAGGAAGTCTACAAAGTCGTGCCTAGTAGAGTCTCACTTATGGGTATGTTGCGCGTCACATTTATAATTGAGAGGATATAGGGCATTTAGGAAATGTTACCCTTCTTTTGTTTTCAGATCGTGCCATAGAGCTGAGTCGTAAGAAGTCAGTATGAAGCGTTCGCCAGATTTTATATGCACCAGAGGTGCAGGTATTACAGTAGAACTTTAAGGCATAATTTCCATCTATGTTTAAGGGAAGTTATGAAAGAAACAGAAGATACGATGCGAGATTAATAGATAAGTAAGGTAAATGTGAATAAGATACGAGATACTCAAGTACAAAAGATTGTGAATAGTCCCAAGTTCAGATAGAGTTTGGGTTTTAGTTAAGTATACAGAGGAGACCCTAGCGAAAGTTTTAAAAATCTCTAAGTGTTAACATTCGAGTACGATTGCTCTAAAGGGGGGAAGGATGCTACATCCAGTACTTTAATATTAGGATAACTCGTAGTAATCCATATGAGCTTGAAGGGATTAAGAAAATGAAATTATAGAGGATTTGTTCACTATATTATTATAAGACCCCGTAAGTTTAGCAACCTTGATACCGTTTTATACATTTGATATGGTATTTTGAGTGAAATATTTTTGTAAAACAGTTTGAAAAATATGATTTTATATAATTATTAATATTAATACTTTCAATTATACTCATAATATGAGAAAGTTTATGAGATTTTCTTTATTGTAAAGATAGAAATTATTTTCTCACGAGAAAAGAAGGATATCTTTTTACCATTTTAAGAATTAATCGTATGAAAGTTTGTACTCTTTATATGAGATAATGAAAATTAGAAGTTGAGAAAATAGTTGAGAAAATATATATATTTTTACATGGATGTTTTAATGAAATAATAGTGTATGTATTGATTTTATATGGTACCACATGATCATAATAGTAGGGTATATATAAAGTGTGTTAAAAGTGGATAGTATTTTAAGTAATTTGAGATAATTGGTTAATTAATGATTTTTGTGGAATATTAGTTAATTAATTATAAAATTTTGAATAAGTCATGAGCCACCCAACGTGGCAGCTATATAGGATTAACTAAATGACTCATAAATCTAGTTAAATAGGTGGCAAGATCTAAGAATGTGTACACCAACTTATCTCATTTTGTTGAAGAAAGGTTATTAAGAAAGGTTGTACGGCATTTTATGGGTTGCTTTTCTTATGGTAAGCACTATAGTAATTCCTTCTCTGAGGATGTTGTTTATTGGATTCACTTTAAACTTTGCCTCATGCCTTCATTTACGTGTGGAGTCATTCTTAAGCTCAGTTAATAACAACAATAAAAGTATAGGAGCAATCATGTATTTTCATCTTTTGAGGAGATATAACGTCAATCTATATTGTACTAGCAGCAACGTGAGTGGTATTTTATGGAAGAACAGTGTAATCTTTCTGAAAAATATCATGCAGATTTTTTTCTATTTCGATCTGTCGTTACGTGTTTTCGCAAAAGACGTGTATTAGAGGGATTGTCTAGAGAGTCATCTAAGGTATGTTAAGGCTAATCCTTCTTTCTTTTGGCATGATCCAAGCAACGATACGTAAACATAATGCTTTTTCATAAGTGGTTCTACTCTTAGCAGTTAAGGATGTCTATGTTATTCATTCCCGTAAAGTGATATTCTAGCATGTCCAAATATGTCTCTAAGTCCCTATTGAGGTATATGATAGAGATGTTAATGTTTATAATATAGTGATACACGCATCTTCATGCATATTCATTTACCACCGAGCTACGGCCGGTTGGGCAGTTGCATGTTTACCACCATGCTACGGCCGGTTTGACAGTCATGCATCCTCATTTACCACCGAGTTACGGCCGGTCGGGTAGTTACCACCGGTTGGACAGTCATGCATCTTCATTTATCACCGAGTTACGGCCGGTCGGGTAGTTACCACCCATTGGGAAATTATGTATTATTATTTACCACCAGTTTGGAAGTCATGCATATTCATTTACCACCGAGCTATGACCGGTTGGGAAGTCATGCATTTACCACCGAGCTACGGCCGGTTGGCCAGTTACACATTTACCACCGAGCTACGGCCGGTCGGGTAGTCATGTATTTACCACCGCGCTACAGTCGGTCCGGCAGTTATCACTGATTAGTTGGGAAGTCATGCATCATACAATATAGATATTAGTCTCAAAGAGAAGCATTATATATATAAGGATAATAAGTATGCATATACGGTGGCACTTCGGATATTCAGGTTGACTCTTATATGTCTTTAAATAAATATTGACTTATTGTTATGTTTTAGTTTTGCCTTACATACTCGGTACATTATTCGTACTGACATCCTTTTGTCGGGGACGCTACATTCATGCCTGCAAGTATAGATAATCAGTTTGACAAGACCTCATAGTAGACGAGGTTAGCATTCAGCGAAGGATCGGTACGACTCCACCTCATTCAGAGTGCAGTTGAGTCTATGAATCACCATGTCAGAGTTTTGCTACAGACTTATAGGTAAGGCGGTACCCTGCTCCATTTGATGTTAAATAATCTTAGAGGATTTGTAGACATAGGTTGATTTTTTACAGTATGTCAGAGGCCTAACGGCCCATATGTAGTCATGTTTTAAGAAAGATGTTTCACTGATACAGTGTTTTCCCACTTACAGCTGTACATTATGAGTGGTGGCCATGTGGGCCCATGATAGTTACAAAAGGAATGAGTTCAGCTAACCGACCTATGTATGTTCTAGTTTTGGTTGAACGATCATGAGTTACAGAGTGGTTCGCTCGGGCCATCACGACACCAGGTGCCAGCCACGCCTCCCTATGTTGGGGCGTGACATAAAATCACTTCTCAAACCAAGCAAAACATAGTATTTCGCCTTGAAACACATCTGGGGCAAGTTCTAGCAATAATTCATCTCACCCCTCACGCAACTTAATTGTAAAAGAGGATATAGTCGAGAGCCTACAATGACCATATTCAAGTTTAAAAATTATTATGGTCCAATTTAACCACTCGATGATTACTTGTAATGACCCGACTAGTCGTTTTAAGAAGTTGCACTTCGCTCGATAGTTTGGGGGAATGAGAAGCTCTGTATGATGTATTATGAATTGTGTGAATAGTCGGTTTTGATTTTCTGGTAATTCGAAATCATTTTGGAAAAATAAATTTCATCGTTAAAGCTTTAAGTTGGAAGAGTTAACCAAGTTGACTTTTGTGAATTTTACCTTGGAGTGAAGTTTTGATGGTTCCGTTAGGTTCGAATGGTGATTTTGGACTCGGGCGTATGCTCGAATTTCCATTTGGATGATCCAAGAAGGATTCGGCACAAATTAACAAAAGTTGGAAATTTGAAGGTTTGGAAAGTTCATAATTTTGACTGGAAGTTGACTTTGTGGATATCGAATTGAGAGTGTGGTTCTGGGAACTGGAATAGCTTCGTTATGTCATTTGGGACTTGTGTGCAAAAAAATGGGTTTATTTGGGGTTGATTTGATATGTTTCGGTGCGAGTTTTGGAAGTTGAAAGTTGAAAGTTCATTTAAGTTTGATTTGAGGTGCGATTCATCATTTCGATGTAATAATGTGTGATTTGAGACCTCGAGTAGGTCCGTGTTATGTTATGGGTCTTATTGGTATATTTGGACGGGGTCCCGAGGGGCTCGAGTAAGTTTCAGACGTGGCTCAGATCATTTTTCTCTCATGCTACATTGCTGAAGGAGTGCTGGTTCTGGTGTTGCGTACCTGCAGTTGGTTTTGCGTAGGTGCAGTGATCGCAGAAGCGGTAATGCGGTCGCACCGACGAAAAGTGGCAGAGTTTGGAGTCTTCGCAAGTGCGAAAATTGGGGACTTGGGCGCAGAAACGTGTATGGCTTCGCACCTGCGGTTGCGCAGAAGCGGATAAAGATCCACAAGTGCGAGGGGTCAGATGGCTAGTCGAGTCCACAGAAGCAAAGTTTTTGTCGCAGATGCAATGCCACAGAAGCGGCACATGTGTTCGCAAAAGCGAAAATGACTGGGCAGAAGCTTTAAAATGGAGGGTTTGGTCATTTTATTCATATTTGGAGCTATAGACCTCGGATTGAGATGGTTCTTAAAGCGATTTTCACCACATGGATTGGGGTAAGTGTTCTACACTATAATTTGATTATATTTCGTGATTCTATCTTTACTTTTGGTAATTGGGTTATGAGTTTTAAAGAGATAATTGGGAATTTTAACCTAGAGTTTCATAGAGTGTGTTTTTGAGTTTTGAATATCGATTCGGAGTCGAAATTGGGTAAAAATAGTATGGTTGGACTCGTAATTGAATGGGTTGTCGGATTGTTATAAGGTTTTGTCGAGTTCTGAGGTATGGGCCTGGGTTTGACTTTTGAATTGATTTTGGGATTTTTATTAAGGATTCGACCTTTATCATTTAGAATTGTTTCCTTAGGCATTAATTGATGTATTTGAGTCGCTTTTGGCTAGTTTAGAACCGTTCGAAGGCCGGTACATGCGAGATGACATTTTTGGAGCATTGCTTGGCTTGCTCGGTATTGGATTTGGCTTGTTCGAGATAAGTAACAATTCTAAACTTGGTACTGAGGGTATGCAACCCCGAATTACGTGTTATGTGATTGATGTTGAGATGATGTGCATGCTAGGTGACGAGCGTGTGAGCGTGCACCGTGTAAATTGTGATTTAGTCGATTCCGTGGAATTGTGTAGCTATCTTATCTGAACATTTTTACTATACTCTATGTGTTAGGGTACTTGAACTGAGATTCATGCTAGGAATCATGTTTAGGCTATATGCTAGTACCACTGGGACCCACAATAGTCGTTCTTTGTCGATAAGTTATTTCCTTAATTTCAGTTATATACTCAGTCGCATTCCTCATTACACATTCTATCTCAGTCTCTATTATTGTATATTGTCACATCTCATATCATTGATTGGGCTAACTAGCATGAGTGTTGTGAGCCCGAGAGACTAGAGAGATTGATAACTGAGTGACGTCGAGGACCTGTTGTGAGTGATATTTATGGGATCCGGTTGCACGTTGCAACGTGCTTAATTGATTCATGCCAGGATTTGGCTTATTATAGCACTTGGGCTGGATCGTCCCCTTCGGAGTTTGCACACCTATAGTGGGCGCAATTGTTAGCAATCATTTATATTTGGGCTGGATCTGCCCTGGTTCATTTGCATTGGGCTGGATCTATCCTGGTTTATTTGTATTTTGGTTCATTTGCATTGAGCTGGATCTGCCTTGGTTTATTTGCATGTGGGCTGGATCTGCCTTGTACAATACTTAGTGACTGAGTGTGCTGAGTATTGAGCATGATCAGTGAGAATACAAGACAATGAGATTGAGTACTCTGAGAGTGTGAGTACATGAGTTCATCATTGAGATGCATTGCATTTGACATGCGTACTTGAGATATAGACTTAGAGATGCATTTTCTCATGCTACCCGATTTTGGTGACATTCATGATTTCACCTATATATTGACATGTGGGCATAGAGATGTATTTTTCTTGTGCTATCTGAAAAATGAAACATCTTGTTTATTGTTGAAAGGTTTTTGGGAAAAATCACTGTTTCCAAACTTATTCATATATTTTTGAGGTTTTCGGCGAAAGGTCTGGGATCTACTGTTATACTTGAAAAACATGCCTATTTTCTGTAACTGTGAACTGGCTGGATTATTTCTTGTACTATATTTATCATATTATTATGAACTATTGCTGGTTATTGGAGTTGGACCCTGACCTTTGTCCCAGCTCGTCACTACCTTCAACATAAGGTTATGTTTGTTAATTATTGAATATATTGGGTCGGTTGTACTCATACTACAATTATGCACATTGCATGCAGATGTTGGATGCTGATGTAGCTACGTACGACGGGAGCTGGATCTGAAGATGTACCTACATTCCAGTCATAGCTGCCTCTTGATCTTGGTAGCTTTAGTATTTCAGATCTGTTCATGTATATTTCGAACAGATGGTGTATTTTATTTCAAATTTGCTTTGTAAACTCTATATCTTAGTAGCTCATGATTTGTACTACCAGTCCTTGGGAAGTTGTATAAATTAATTTATCTCATCTTTGATTTACATCAGTGTTATTATATTATGTTATTTTGTTAATTCTCTTAGCTAGCGGGTTAGGTTAGGTACCATCACGACGGTTTGGATTTTAGGTCATGACAAGTTGGTATCAGAGCTTTAGGTTCATAGGTTCTACAAGTCATGAGCAAGTATCTAGTAGAGTCTTGTGCATCGGTATGATGACGTCCATACCTATCTTTGAGAGGCTACATGGCATTTAGGATAAAAATCCCTTCTTTCTTTCCTTATCGTGCGGTATTGATTCAGCTTGAAGCGTAACTCTTTGAGTTTCCTTCCACACATTTATATATGCATATGAGCGCTGGGTATCAGTTGTGCATCGACGGATTGTGGATCCTATGGATGAGGTGCAGGATGTGTTTTCTGTGCGTTGGTGATGGGTCAGTATGGAGGACTTGATGTCGGGTTTTGAGAGTAGCTTGATCACAAGGATTTCGTTTGTGTGAGTACGTTCTTTTGCACCTATATGTCTGGTAGCGTCCCTATGAGAAAAATTTGTGACTCGATGAGTGGATGGATGGCCATATAATGAGTATGATGGGACTGTGGGATGTGTTCAAATGGTTTGAATGTGATGGGAAGAGTTTGATTGGGATGTGAAAAGGACTGTTGGGTGATTGATTGTTGTCTTGATGTGACGTATAGTCTTGAGGTATGAGTGTGTTGAAAGATTTTCACGTGGTTTAGTTGTGGAACGGAGTAGATTTTCATTTATTGTTGTGAGTTCAGACTCAAGATTATGTGATGGCGTAGTAATCGTGGCTGCAAAAGGGTATTGCATGATACCAATTTGAAGCTAAACAGGTGTGTTACATCTTGCAGAGTAATCTACGGTGGTGTGATCCTTATAATATTGTGTGGAGAGTTTCTTTTCTACCAGTGGGGTATATGTGTTGAGATTTGAAGTTGAATTTGGTTGAGAAAGCTGACCTGATCGTCATATAGATGTATGCGAGCTTAGTAGATGATTTGAGGTACAATATGGTTTGTGCTATGTGAGCTTATGAAGGATTTAGTTGAATCTCTTTGCGGTATTATGAAAGTAATAGAGTATGGGTATGATGAGTTATTAGATGTTCTATTCTATGGTATTGAGCTAAGTTAGGGAGTCTGTTATCGACGATTTGATTTCATGGTTACGTGTTGTATTGGTTTTGGTCTGAGACATACTTGTGGATTGGTTATGACTTGCACAAGATGAAATCGAGGATGACTCGAGTAAAGGAATTTTTGGATACGGGTTATGTTACACTTTATAAGTATATGGGAATCATGGGATGATTGAGTTTTTATTCGTGAAAGATGTAGTGCGCATGAAGTAGGAAATTGCTCTGTTGCTTAAATGTGTGGATTACTTCTTTGGGTGTTATTGTGCTAGTGGGCACAAGTCGTTTGGCCCGTTTGGGTAATGCAATTGAGCTTGGAGCAGGATGGATGACTCTCGAGAATGATCTAATGGATTTATGATTTATATGTAGCAATTGTGAGTTTTTTTGGATTAACATATGGCTAGGATCTGAGATTTACATTGGATGGTGTCGAGACTCGTGGTATTTCTATGTCATTATGGATTTTATATTTTGGTATCAGGAAGGTGAAGGAAAACGACTTTAGATTCACAGAAGGTCTCTTCAAAATGGGTATCTCGATTATGGTACTTTTGGGGTACTTAAGAGGGAATACAACGACTTATGGGCCTTAGGTTGGTGCGTTTTTATTTTAGGATCTCTCGGGGTGAGTTTTGGTTAATGATCGTGGTGTTCTGGCAATAAGAAGTGTCACCTTCAGGGTAATTCAGAAGGAACTCAGAGAAATAGTTCAGCTTGGTAGTAGGTTGGATCAACAATGTAATAGATATGAGCGGTTCTTTGGGTACATATGATGTGGTCAGTCTCTATAGGTGCTCGACGGTAATTCTCTTGGATTTGACGACCTACATGGCTTGGTTGATTTAGATAGGTTCAGTTCTGATGTCTTTATTATGTGCTAATGGGTTTCAAAATGCTCTCGAGTATTTCTACAATGGTTAGAGGTGTATATTTCCTACCGGCATGAGGAAACATATTGCGTATTGTGATTTTCTCCTGGATGAGATCAAATGGAAGGTCTGTGACCAATTGAGTATGCAGTTTGCTTGGACTCAGAGTTGATTATGAGGTTCTCATACCGTTCCTACAATGGCATGATAGATGTGGTGTATTAAGTGGGATTGAGATTTCATGTGCAAGGTCACAGTATGGATTTGGAAGGGAAGGTCATGAATTTTTTTACAGCATGGACAGTTTCAGATACTTAGATGAATGTTATAACTACTTTCTAATTACTGAGAAGTGTGCGCATTTCAGAAGGTGTACTATATTCAGACTTACGGATGCTTCATTGGTATTGCGGTACTCGCCTGGTTGATCGACACCAGATATTCAGATTTTTCTTTATGGCACGGAAGAATTATAGAAGTATTCAACTTGGGAAGATTGTGTGTGAGAGATGTGTTAGATATTCGGGCGGTGGGGTTCGGATCAGATACGCCGATTCATGTATTTTATGGACTTGGAGATCAGGAGTTCTCAACAACAGATTGTTTCGTGGCTGTGGAATGTAAAGATGTGGCCAAAGCTAGTCAGATGATAGTATGTGTTATGGATCAACCATTGTGGACTTTCAGAGGGTTATGTATCTATTTGTGGGTGACCAGAGTGTATTTGGGGTCCATTGGCAGGCCCATTGAGGATGTGTATTCTACATCGGGCCGGATGGGTTGACTCTGTTCTGTTATTGTCGAGGGATGTGCCATTCGGTAGATTTGAGCTTATTCGTGTGCTGATATGATCTATGTGTTACTCCCCTAAGCTACGAGGGGCTGTGATTTGTTTGTTATAAGCACACATGGTGCGGTTCTGTTTGGGTCTTGTAGCGGGATTTGAGCGAGATGGGTATTGGAGTGTCGAATGGATGATTGCGCCTTGGTTATGTTCTCTCCGGGCTGTGGTATATTGTCATATTTGCTTTTCCGTATTTATGGTCATACACTTAGTGTATTTGATGTCGAATTACGTGTAGTTGTTGATTTTGGGCATGATGGCTTGAGGTATTTCATATGGACCCATTTTTGTATGGGGTCACGCATTGCAATTGGGTTATTTCGGGATATGATCCTTTGTGTTAGATTTGCGTGTCTTGATTCTACTATATAAGATGGGTTTGTAGCATTGCGGTTGTGGTCGTACTTGTTTAACTTGTGCGATGGTTCTCTCGTTTGAGTCATTTTCCATGATTAGGTACATTTGGTTTTGCTTATTGGTGCACGGATTGCTTGGGTTGTGGTTTTAGGTTGTATTGTTGTGGCATGTCACTAGAGTGATTGTGTGATGAGATGAGGTCATCAGACCTTGAACGGGTGCTATCGGATTTGTTTGCGGTATATTTGGAAGAATAATGTCGTTGATGGTCTTAGAAATTGGCTATAGTTCTTGTCAAAGGAGAGAGAGCTCCATGACTTGTTGATCTGATAAGTGGTTATGGGTTTCTGCGTGCTTCTTTCATCATTGGCAGTGTACAGTGGTTTTAGAATAAGGTTTTGTTTGATATGAGGTTTGTTACCAGTACCGAGTTTGCTTCGAGCAGTTATTGCGGTAAACACTTATTGCTATGAGTAATTGTGGTTTGTGGTATATCATGTAAGGTTACACAACAATTTGATGGCTTTGGGATGACTCTTGGCATGTTCGAGGATGAACGAATGTTTAAGTGGGGGAGGATGTAACGACTCGTCCAGGCGTTTTGAGCATTTGCACTTCGCTCGGTAGTTTGGGGTCATGAATAGCTCCGTATAATGTATTATGACTTGTGTGAATCATCGGTTTTGGTTTTCAGGTTATTCGGAATCGATTTGGAAGAATGAATTTCATCGTTGAAACTTTAAGTTGGAAGAGTTGATCAAGTTTGACTTTTCTGAATTTGACCCCAAAATGTAGTTTTGATGGTTCCGTTAGGTCCGGATGGTGATTTTGGACTCGGGCGTATGCCCAGATTTGCATTTGGATCTTCCTAGACAGATCCGGCACTAATTCGCGAAAGTTAGAAATTCGAAGGTTTGGAAAGTTCATAAGTTTGACTCAAAGTTCACTTTGTTTATATCGGATTCAGATTGTGGTTCCGGGAATTGAAATAGCTTCGTTATGTCATCTGGGGCATGTGTGCAAAAATTTGGGTTTATTCCGGGTTGATTTATTATGTTTCGGCATGAGTTTTGGAAGTTGAATGTTCAAAGTTCATTCAAGTTTGATTTGAGGTGAGATTCGTCAAGTCGATGTTGTTATGTGTGATTTGAGGCCTCAAGTAGGTCCGTGTTATGTTATGGGTTTTATTTGTATATTTGGTCGGGTCTCAAGGGGCTCGGGTAAGTTTCGGACGTGGTTTAGATAAAGTTTGTCTCCTGCTACATTGCTAAAGAAGTGTTGGTTATGGTGTTACGCACCTGCGGTTGGTTTTGCGCAGGTGCGGTGATCGCATAAGCGGTAATGCTGTTGCACCCACGAAAAGGGGCAGAGTTTAAAGTCTTCGCAGGTGCGGAAATTGAGGTACATCTGCGGCCCCGCATAAGCGATGGTCTTGGGCGCAGAAGTGAGCTGGAGCGCAAAAGCGTGTTTGGCTTCGCATCTGCGGTTGCACAAAAGCGGATGGAGATCCGCAGGTGCGAGTGGTGAGCTGGCTAGTGGAGTACGCAGAAGAGGTGTTCGTGTCGCAGAAACGCCGCCGCAAAAGTGGCTCATGTGTTCGCAAAAGCGAAAATAGCTGGGCATAAGCTTAAAATGAGGGTTTGGTCACTTTATTCGTATTTGGAGCTATAGACCTAGGATTGAGACGATTCTTGAAGAGATTTTCATCACATGGATTAGGGTAAGTGTTTTACACTCGGTTTTGATTATATTTCGTGATTCTATCTTCATTTTTGGTAATTGGGTGAGTTATTTAGTTTTGAACATCGATTCGGAGTCGGAATTCAGTGAAACTAGTATGGTTGGACTCGTAATTGACTGCGTTGTCGAATTTTTGTAAGTTTTTGTCGAGTTCTGAGGTGCGGGCCCGGGTTTGAATTTTGAGTTGGTTTTGGGTAGTTTCTAGCCGGTCAGAGGTCGATACGTGCAAATGGCATTTTTGGAGAATTGCTTGGCTTGCTCGGTGTTGGATTTGGCTTGTTAGAGGTAAGTAACACTTCTAAACATGGTGCTGATGGTATGAAATCCTGAATTACGTGTTATGTGATTGATGTTGAGGTGAAGCACATGCTAGGTGACGGGTGTGTGGGCGTGCACCGTGTAAATTATGATTTAGTCGATTCCATGGAACTGTGTAGCTATTTTATTTGAACATTTTTGTTGTACTCTATGTGTTAGCGAACTTGAGTTGTGATTCATGCTAGAAATCATGTTTAGGCTATATGGTGGTACCACTGGGACCCACAATGGTCGTTCTTTGCTAATATGTCATTTGCTTAATTGCAGTTATGTACTCAGTTGCATTCATCATTACATATCGTATCTGAGTCTCTGTTATTGTATATTGTCACATCTTATGTTTATTGTTGAAAGTTTTTGGGAAAATCACAGTTTTCAAACTTATTCATATATTTTTGAGGTTTTCGGCGAAAGGTTTGGGATATACTGTTATACTTGAAAAGCATGCCTATTTTCCATAACTGTGAACAAGCTGAATTATTTCCTGTACTATCTTTATTCATATTTGGACTGCGGGATGTGTTTATATAGTTTGAATATAACAGGAAGAGTTTGCTTGGGATGTGAAAAGGACTATTGGGTGCTTGATTGATGTCTTGATGTGATATATAGTTTCGAGGTATGCGTGTGTTGAAAGATTTTTCATGTTTTTTAATTGTGGAACGCAGTAGATTTTCATGTCTTAATGTGAGTTCAGACTCAAGATTAAGTGATGGCGTAGTAATCGTGGTTGTGAAAGGGTATAACATGATGCCAATTTGAGGCTAAGCAGGTGGTTTATCTCTTGCAGAGTAATCTACGGAGGTGTGATCCTTATAATGCTGTGTGGAGAGTTTCTTTTCTACCAGCAGGGTATATGTGTTGAGATTTGAAGTTGAGTTTGGTTGAGAAAGTTGATCAGATCATCATATGGATGTATGCGAGCTTAGTAGATGATTTGAGGTACTATATGGTTTGTGTTATGTGAGCTTATGAAGGATTTAGTTGAATCTCGTTGCGGTATTATGGCAGTAATAGAGTATGGGTATGGTGAGTTATCAGATGTTCTATTCTATGGCATTAAGCTAAGTCGGGGAGTCTGCTAGCGATGATTTGATTGCATGGTTACGTGTTGTATTAGTGTTGGTCTGAGGCATACTTGTGGATTGGTTATGACTTGCAGAGAATGTGATCGAGGATGACTCGAGTAAAGAAATTTTTGGATACGGGTTATATTACACTTTATGAGTATATGGGAATCATAGATTGATTGAGTTGTTATTCGTGAAGGATGCAATACGCATGAAGTAGGAAATTGCTCGGTAGCTTAAATATGTGGATTACTTCTTTGGGTGTTGTTGTGCTAATGGGGCACAAGTCGTTTGGCTCGTTTGGGCGACGCAATTGAGATTCGAGCAAAATTGATGACTCTTGAGAAGGATCTAATGGATTCAGGATTTATATGTAGCAATTGTGAGTTTTTCCAGATTAACATATGGCTAGGATCTGAGATTTACATTGGATGTTGTCGAGACTCACAGTATTTCTATGTCATTATTGATTTTACATTTTGGTATCTGGAAGGTGAGGCTAACGACTTTAGATTCACAGAATGTCTCTTCAAAATGGGTATCTCGGTTGTGGTACTTTTAGGGTACTTAAGAGGGAATACAATGAGTTATTTTTTTTTCTACTAGGTTATTCTCCTTGTAGCTGATATAAATATATAATAAGCCCTAAACTTGGGAAAAGTTACACAATATTCAAGTAAAAGAAAAACAATGAAAGCCAAAGGTTATTGCTACCAAATACAATGTAGAAACAACATAAAGATAGAGGAAAATTACTAAGCTACAAATTTGAAACAACCAATTGTTGCTGACAACAATGAAATTCACGCACCATTTGCAAACAATTCCTTGTATCACCTACAAAGCTTTCACCAGGTGCCATTTGTTGCAATCCGAAGGAGTAGGTATGTATAAATCCACAAGATATAGAGCAAAGGAGTTCAAACATCTTCACTATAGGGCTATCTAATTTCAGCAGTAGTATTGACACTAAAATAAATCATTTGATACTTCCTTGACGGAATGAGTAGTATTGATTGAGACTACGACTGTAAAATGACATAGCTCCAGACAATTGTTCTACTTGACCAAGTTCTCCTGTGCAACAATAGATCATAGGTGAGTTTGATGTCGTGGATGCCACACTGGAGCATTGGAGCAGGTGAAACTAATAGCATTTGCTCAATCTGTGAAATGACCACGCAAACAGTCCTAGAAAATGTAAGGATCAAACTCGCACCAACATTAGTTGATATGCACAAAACAGTTTAGTTGTTCAAATTTTTGTGTTGCAGAAACCAACAAGTACTGGTGTTGTCAGTGCTGTAATTCCCAACTCCCACCAATAAATTCCCTATAGATTGATACTGGATCAACTAAACTGAATCTTCCATCTTTGAAAAGTCCATAGTTTTGACGAATTTGAATAAGAGTAGAAGTAGGCCCCATGTCTTGCAATCTGAATGAATAGGTCTGTGTAAATCCATAGCAGGGACAACAGAACCATTTGGATATGTTCAGTGCATGGTGAAAGAAGTTTAACTATAGAATATTTGTTGAAATGGAGCATTAATATATGATATTTCTATGCATGAATTCTCCATGTAGTTGTAAAACTAAACCAAACAACTAATTTCGAACCAATCTCTAGTTGCCTGAATAAGTACAACAAATGCTTCCACTGTGTTGATAAACCATACCCAGAATGAGCATTAAAAGAAAAATGCTAATACCACTAGAAAATGGCACATCTCCATACTGTCAGTAAATAGTCCTACACTATTCAGTGCACATAATGAGAGTAATTCCATCCTTCCAATGAATGTATGAGAGTAATTCCATACTTCAAATGAAGATAAATGCCTCATTAATGTGAGCGTATCTCTGGAATAAATTCCATTGGCAATTGATACGTGAACAAGCAAATACTGAACAATAAGAAATTGGATGTCTTTATATTTGGCATGTTGGACTGGAGCTGTAAAATGTATTTGTATAAGATCTGTCCATGCCATTGCCTCAGTTTGCTGAACCTGTCTTGGGAACCTGCAAAATGTAGGAAACAAGTTAGGAAGGGAGTTTGTGCTCCCAGGTTCTTGTGTGGTCTGGGAGCATTGTAGAAGCTTGGTCTGTAAGAGAGGTAAGAGGACTTTGGCTGTTGCTAGGTTTGTATATTATTG
Source organism: Nicotiana tabacum (assembly GCF_000715075.1). Classification (NCBI taxonomy): domain Eukaryota; kingdom Viridiplantae; phylum Streptophyta; class Magnoliopsida; order Solanales; family Solanaceae; genus Nicotiana; species Nicotiana tabacum. The sequence continues at coordinate 95,136,426 of NC_134094.1, forward strand.
TTGTATGTCGTTAAACAACACCCAGAATGAGAATGAAGTCATGCTAATAACACTGGGAAATAATGAGATAACACACAACCATGCCATACCATCATAAGCATAGCAGTAAAAGCAAATCTACGTGAGTGTAGGCTGCTTATTATATTGAAGGTCATGATATGGATGTAAGCCCAGTAGCAATGAAGAAATAGTAGCTCCAATACATAATTATTGGTTTGCTCAAAAGTGGCTATATCCAACCAATCTGCTACACCCAATCAGCTACACCCTACAAAGAGGTGCATGTGTATTGCACATGCAAAGGAAACTAACAATGCTAATAACAAATTGAGTAAGACAAGAGTGTAAGAGTAAGTTGTTGGTCATTGGTTGCAGCAGTTGTATGCTTATGATGACATGTTGTTGAAGAATATAGAGTTGTGAGATACTGGTGGGTGACTGTTTTAGGAATGTTGATTGTATGCTGCATTTGGTGGTGTTGAAGTGAAGAGAGTTGTGGTTGTCTTGCCTGCTTGGCTTAAAATGCTTGTCTTGCCTGCTTGGCTTAAAATGCTTGTCTTGCCTGCTAGGAATGCAGATATATGAGTCAACGAGAGGCAAAGCATTATATGATTTGATCATCAATCAGGTTCTCTTGTCTTTGCAATCCTAATTCAAAGGTTAGGAATTTGTGATTTGTCTATGTTGATCAGTTTTTTTTGCCGCAATTGGTAATTAATAAAACGGCTGAAATGTTAGTGTACCTACAAAAGAGAAAGCTAGGTTAGCAAGAAAATCCGCAATAGTGTTCCCTTCCCTTTGTACATGCTGAAAGAGAATTTTGTAGTTGTTCATTATCTGCTTGAGCTTCCTCACTTCAACACTTATACACCATGGAGTTGCCCATTCCCCATCAATAATCTTCCTTATCACCAAGGAATCAGTCTCCATAATCAGTTGATGTAATTGCCTTTCAACACAGTATTCTAACCCCTCACAAATAGCCTTTGCTTCTGCCATTATATTGGCTGCCTCTCCTAATGCACTTGCTTTAGCAAAAACCAAATCACCCACATGATCTTACGCACAAAAGCCATATGAGCTTGGTCCAGGATTACCTCTTGATGCATCATTTGTGTTGCACTTGAACCACCTTTCATAAGGAAGCTGCCATGTGACTTTCTTAGTCACAACAAATGGCTTGTAACCCTCCAAGAATATGATCAGTTCTGGCCATAAAAGGGGGATGCCTGATAGCCATGGATACCTCACTCTTGCTAGGTAATGTAGTGTCTTGTTCACCTCATTAAGTACCCTATTGCAGGATATTACACCTTTATATTTTATTGTATTTCTCCTCTTTCAAAGTTCCCATGTGATCACCGCTAGAACTGCTTGAAATAATGGCTTTAGTTTAGGACAACATTGTGCATTCCACCATGCTCTTATTACTTGATGAACTTGTATCAGATTTACTACCAACCATACTTCCTGAAGGAAAGTCTTCCATACCTTGTTTGCAGTTTCACTCTTTAAGAACAAATACTGGAATGAGACCTCTTGTGGTTGTGAGCAACACCGGCACTTGGACACTATCATGCACCCACCTCTCCTCCATAAGTCATTTGTGGGAATCTTCCCTTTCCACAATCTCCATAGAAAGAAGGAGATTTTAAATGGTACACCTTGAGTCCACATCTTAATGTAATCAGGATTAGTAGGTCTCTATGCCTCAGAATTTTCCAAGCACTCCTAAAAGAAAAATTTCCTGAAGGTGTAGGCATCCATCTAGGAAAATCCCATCCATCGTCACTAGTGAAAAATAAAACTTCCTGTCTGATATGTTGAGCAATGTCTATAGGAAAAGACTGATCCAAGATTTTCTCATCCCATGCATCATCCACTCTCAAGTCAACTACTTCTTGTATATCTTCATTGATTGCGTAGTCTCTTAGAATAATATAGTACAAAGCTCCCAGTCCAGTCCAATTCCCATGCCAAACGTTAGTTGATCCCCTTTTCATTTCCCATAATATTGCATGCTCCACCTCTTCGCTGGCTTCTAACATTTTCCACCATACATGAGATCCCCCTCGAAATTTGACCACTATTGGCAGCTCTTTTTTACAGTATTTGTTACACATGAAATTAGACCATAAGGACTTCTATGTCCTAAACTTCCACCACAATTTGGAAAATAAAGATCTAGAGACATCGTACAGAGATCTAAAACCTACTCCCCCTTCTTCCTTTGGTAGGTAAAAATTTTGCCATTTTGTCCAATGTCTACTTCTACCTTCATCCTTGTTACTCCAGAAGAACCTAGCAAAGGTTTTATGAAGGTGTTCAAGTACATTTTTAGGTGGATCAAGGATAGAAATTATGTGTGTAGGCATGCTTTGTAGGACACTAGTGATTAATGTAGCTTTTTCCCCATAGGATAGTAGCTTCCCTTTCCAATAGTGCATCTTTGCATTCACATTTCTAATCAAGCCATTGTAATAATCCTTACTTCTTCTTTTGTAGAATATTGGACTTCCAAGATAAGTGAATGGAAACTCACCCCTTGAGAATCCATTAATAGCACCTATAGAGTTGAACAGTCTTGCAGACACAATAGAGTGCATATAAAAGGAACTCTTTGTCTTGTTGATCATTTGGCAAGAAGTGTGCTCGTACTTGTACAAGACTTCTATAATCTTCTCTAAAGAGTATGAATCAGTTGAAGCAAAGATTATAGTGTAATTTGCGTAAGCTAAATGATACAATGGATCAATCCACTTGGGCATGACAAAGCCCTTGAATCTCTGATCTTCAAATAACTTATTTAAATACCTATACAGTACCTCTGCAGAGAATATGAACAGGGCTAGGGAGAGAGGATCCCCTTGCTTGACACATCTTGTTGAGTGAAAGAAACCCGAAGCTTGACCATTAATTAGAATAAAATACCAGTTGTTGGATAGTAGATTCCACACCATGTGGATGAAGCATTCTGCAAATCCCATTGTCCTCAAAACATGCATTAAATACTACCAAGAGACCCTATCATATGCCTTTGCCATGTCAAGTTTGATAACTACATTGGCAGGTTTTTCCCTTAATCTTATGTCAGTAACAATCTCCTGAGTTAATAAGATGTTTTCAAATATACTTCTTCCTCTGACAAATCCTGACTGGTTGGAAGGGATCATAGAAGGTAGTATCTTTTCCAGCCTATCATGAACAACTCTAGATATCAATTTATTTATAAAATTACTTAAGCTTATAGACTTAGGCAAAGGACTTCCTCCATAAAATAGTTTCAGCATCTCATGTATATCTTCTCCTATTATATCCCAACATTCTTGAAAGAAAATGCCTGTGAAACTATCTGGACCACCTGCACTCTCAGCATTCAATGCAAACACTGTTGCTTTTACCTCCTCAATTGTAGGAATCCTACAAAGCTCTAAGTTCTGATCACTAGACACCATTGTAGGTACATTGTTTAGGAGCTTAGAGCATGTAGGATCATCTTCTTATGAAAACTACTTCTTGTAAAATTCTACTGCTGCATCAGCCAACTAATCTTATGACTCAATCCAAGCACCATCATGATTCTGGATTCTCTTAAGTTGTAGCTTTTGCCTTTTTCCATTGACATGGTTGTGGAAAAATCTAATATTTCTATCTCCTTATGCAAACCAGGACATTCCTGCTTTTTGTTTCAAATACTGCTCCTCTATGCTCAGATATCTCTTTAACTCAGATTGTGCTTTCTGAAGAACAATTCTATTCTCTATTGTTGGTTCTTCTTCAAATAGCATTTTCTTTACTCTGACCACATCTTCTCTTTAAGCTGGTTGTTTAGAGATGTCCCAATAAGTGAGCTTACTCTATTTTGAAAGAGCAATCTTAACTCTTTTTAGTTTCTGTTTGAACATCAAGAAAGGGTCACCTGTGAAATCAACCAATTAATTCTGTCTAACTACCTCCATAAAAGAGGCATGTTTTGCTAGAAATTTAGATATTTGAAAGGTTTAGCAATTCCTGTGGTCTGCTTACCACTACTCATTAGTAGTGGTGCATGGTTAGAACCTGTTCTGATGTGGTGCTCCACTTCTGTACAAGGGAATAAAGTCTAGAATGGCACATTGACAAAAATTCTGTCCAAACTTTTGAATGTGCATTCTGAGTTTGCTCTCCCATTCCTCCATGTGAATGGACTTCCTTTGTTCCCCATTTCAAATAGCCCACATGAGTTTACACAGAAGGCAAAATCATTATATTCTTGAGGGTAAATTGTCAGTCCACCAATCTTCTCTTCTTCATTAAGAATCACATTGACGTCCCCTCCAACCACCCAAGGTAATTCCATGTCTCTAGCAAGGTAGTATATATTATCCCATAATTCTAATCTTTCCAGAATGATATGCTTCTCAATATCTTGATGATAAACCATGATAGTAAGTTGCTGGTCAGTGCCAATCACCACATCCCACCGGACCACAGCATCAAGAAATAGCCATATCTTGCCATTGATATTAGATATTGTTGCTTCCATGCCTAGCCTCCTTCTATAGTTCTGAATAAGCCCTGCTTGTGGAAAGGCTCCATGAGTGCTATAATGAAAAAACCATGTTCCCTTTTCGTGTTGATAACTCTCTGAAAGGCCTGCAGAGTTTTAACAGACCTTATGTTCCATATGAGTGTCTTAATCATCATCTAGTGGTGGAGGCTGCCCTCTTGAGCAGTATTTTTGTAGGAAGTTGTTGTTCCTTATGATGAGTTTGCTTCCTTCCTTTCTTACCATGTTTAACTGCAGTCTTAGGTGACAAATCTCCTTCCCTTGCCACAAACTTGAAATTCCCAACTGTAGATTCATCAGCACCTTCATCTTTTAGTTGTTCATTAGTGCCCAAGTCTTTATGAATTTTTAAAGGCAATTCCTTGTGTGCAATAATGTCATGTATAATCTGAGCAGGAGATTGCAGTGGTTTATTGATTTAAATCTCCATTGGAGATCTAGTGGCTGATGCAATTGCCATAGGCAGTATCAATTGTTGTTGACTCCCTAGAAATTATGGATGACCCTACCTGCTCTTACACAATTGTTGGATCCTTCCCATCTACATTTTGAGACAATGACCTAAGTATCTAGTGATATATCTCTGCATCATCATTACTGACCTTCTCCCTCTCTGGTAATATTACCATTTCACCTTCAACGTTGGTTACTAGTTCCCCAATTTTGTTGATGTCCAAAGCCTTCCTGGGTACCTCTGTATTAACTTACGCTGGCATTGAATTAACTCTTTGATAATCAAGTCTTAGTCTTTTATGTGCCTCTGAACTTACTTCACCTCTCCTAGTGGAATAGAGCCTGTAGTTTTTCCATTTTAATTAGGTGAGTCCACAAATGTCTGAAATGGTATTTCCTGACATGAGTGGTTGAGGGTCACATTAAGTATTTCCTTATGCATTCCAAAGCTCCTTTGAACCTAGTCAACGATATTATTTTTGTCCCTGAAGCATTTTACCCAATATCGATAGAGATAGAGTTTATGGTCAGCTCTGCAGATTTATGATTGGAATTTGATTTTTCAGCAGTTCTTAGATATTGGTTGTATAGATATTCCAAAATTTGATGCTTCTGATGTTGTTCTTTGAGCTTGTCCCTACCCTCACTATCAGATTCATAAGTCACATTATTGATAATTCCAACATCCCTATTGTTTTATGTGCTTGCCTGATTTGCAGTAGTGGATGGTTGGTTTACCATGCTGGTATTACCACCTACCTGAGCAGACTCATGAACTGTCTCAGGAGCTGCTATTCCAATAAAGTGCCTGTCTCATTAGGTGGTTCCTGTGCACTAATCTGTCCTCCATTACATGCATCAGCACTATCAGCAGTATTATGAATGGCCTTTGGTACAGTCTCCAGTGGCTTTGGTAGAGCACATTGTGATTTGTTCATTATACCTGAGGGATGGGAGGGTATGGATAACTGTGTCTCAAGTGCTTGTTGTTGTGGTTGTGTCTCTTTCTTTTGCTTGTTTTTCTGGTTTACTCACTTGAAATTCTTCTTTTTTTGAGATTGCCATTGATCGTTGGAATGGTTATTTTTTTTGGTTGTTGCGTAGTTACTTTTATGATTTATTCTTCCTTTTTGCTCCTCATATTTGCATCGTTCCTCATTTTGTTTGTCGCAAGTCTGATCATTTTTCTATCCCTGTACCATTTGCTCCTGTGGTGTTGCAGTTGCTCCCTCTAGCTTGTTTGTAAGCTGATCGTTAGCATTGTGAGTTGTTGCTGCTGATTTCTTCTTCTCTTGTTCTTCCCTTTTTCTGATAGTGCATTTGCACTCTTCATGACACAAGTGCCTGCAGTGTAAGTAGTAATATGGTAGATCTTTATATACTACTTCCAGTTACTGGCTATCCCCATTCACATTCTGATCTTTATCAAATCGTAGCCAAACATGATGAGGCGTGTCCTTAGTCAAATCCACCTGCATCTTGACTTTTGCAACACTTCCCCTATATTAGAAATGCCATGGAAGTTCTGGAATGACTACCCAAACATGGATAATTGGATTATCCTCATTTGGATTGAAATTGGGTGTCCAAGCTTGCAATTCCATTCTTTGACCTTGGATGAACATGAATGATTTTGTCCAAACAGTAGTGTGATGATACTCATTGTCTAAGTCAATGTAGATTGTTCTTGCATTGAAATGAGCTATTTTAACTCCTCCTCTGAGATCTGTTTGTGCTATGAATATTCTCCTTATTTGTTCCATTCTAAGCATTGTGTTAAGGAATTTGCCCAAAATTGTATATTGAAATCTGTTAGCCTATGTGACCATATAATCTGTCCTGGTTAAAATAACAGCTGGTTGGTCCTGTTTGGTAATGATTCTGGGAGGTGTGAACTTTATTGGTGTTATCTCTGAAACATGCCTAGCTATTAACTTTGTAGTTAGAGATTGAGTGATAGTAAGTTGTGGAGGAGCAGAGATACACTGCAACATGCCTAGCTATTAACTTTATTGGTGTTATCTCTGAAACATGCCTAGCTATTAACTTTGTAGCTAGAGATTGAGTGATAGTAAGTTGTGGAGGAGCAGAGATACACTGCAACATGCCTAGCTATTAACTTTATTGGTGTTATCTCTGAAACATGCCTAGCTATTAACTTTATAGCTAGAGTTTGAGTGATAGTAAGTTGTAGCTAGAGATCGAGTGCCTAACTATACCTAAGCACTCGTACCTATAATCTTGGGATGGGTATCTCTTATAATGTGGTGAGGTTGAGTATTTTGGTTAAAAGAAGTTGGTAGTTTATAGGTGTTAGGGGTTTTTAGTTGAGTTAAGTTGGATGAGTTCTTTGTGTTTGTGTATGCTGGTGCTGTAGAGATTGCTTGATTTTCTGGTTTGTCTTGAAGGGTAGTTTCTTTTGGCTTTAAGCTAGGTTTGCTGGTGTTCTGGTGCTGGCTTGTAGCTAACATTTGGTAATGAGTACATGGATGTTTGTTAAAGTTAGTAGATATTTTAGGAGAGGTTGATGAAGGTGTTATCTGAGCAAGTTAAGGGTGTGCTTGAGTAGTTAAAGACTCGTTTTCGTTGGTCAGAAGAGCTACAGAGACATTACCTGAATGAATTAATGTTGTTGAAGAAGGGGTTGGATGTAGCTGATCAGTAGGAGTTGGTTTGACTGCTTTGTCTTTGTTATCAGGAAACTACTCAAGTGATCTATGTCCAGTTGAATGGGCAGGAACATTACATTCATTTAACATCACAACATCAGGGGCAACATTTGGTCGCGCAACAAGGTTCTCAACATGCGATTGAAATTGAACAAGCCGATGACTTCCACGAACTAGCATTGAATCGTTTCCATCCAATTCAATCACAGCTTGCACATCAGTATTTGTAGGAGCAACCTGTGCTGGCAATGTGGTTGCTACTATAGGTGTCAATTTTTTTCAACCTCTTTTTCTGTTTGCTCTATTGTATTTTCATGACAACTAAGCTCAACATGACTTTGTGAAGCACAACCATTCATCTGTTCATTAAAATTGATATCAAAACTGACCTTGGCATTTCGTCGAACAGATGGCATATGAGATTATGCGTATACTGGGTTCTGTCATTTTGCTCCAAATTGCTCATCGTGGTTGTTGTTTGAGGGGTTGGGATCAATATCCCGATCAATTGTAGAGGATTGGAATTGGTTTTAACTAACTTGGTCATCTGTAGCTCCATTCGAGACCAACCACTATTTGTCGTTATTATTCTCCTATTCTGAATCAAGGTTTCCTGTTGTGATGTATTCTGAGACATTGTGGGTTGATTGTAAATGTTGTGTTGAGTAATCTCCATAGATTTCAATCAGTCGTTTTGACCCAGTGATGTTGCAGTGTATCTCTGCTATCTCCTGGCAATTGTTTGGTAAGAATCCATTTCTGCCATTGTTGATTTCTTCAGTAGATGGGGAAGAAACAATAGGGGAGCCTACTTAGAGTTTGTGAGCAGTGTTGTTACACGTTTGTTAGGTGTGGTCCGGTGGATTTTCACCACCGGACGAAAGAGACGTTACCATTTTTGTCTATTTAATTACTGTTCTTGTTTGTTGCCTATGTAGTGGGCATTTTTCATACAGCAGCTTATGGGCCTTAGGGTGGTACGATTTTATTTTAGGATCTCGCGGGGTTAGTTTTGGTTAAGGATCGTGGTGTTCTGGCAATAAGAAGTGTCACCTTCAGGGTAATTCAGAAGGAACTCAGAGAAATAGTTCAGCTTGGTAGTAGGTTGGATCAACAATGTAATAGATATGAGCGGGTTCTTTGGGTACATATGATTTGGTGAGTCTCTACAGGTTCTCGGTGGAAATACTCTTGGATTTGGCGACCTGCATGGCTTTGTTGAGTTACAGAGATTCAGTTCTGGCGGCTTGATTGTGTGCTAATGGGTTTCAAAATGCTCTCGAGGATTCGTACCACGGTTAGAGGTGTATCTTTCCTACCGGTGTGAGGAACATGTTGCGTATTGTGATTTTCTCCTAGATGAGATCAAATAGAAGGTCCCTGGCCAATTGAGTATGTAGTTTACTTGCGATTCAGAGTTGATTATGAGGTTCTTGTACCGTTCCTACGATGTCATGGTAGATGTGGTTAAGTGAGATTGAAATTTCATGTGCTAGATCACAGTATGGATATGGGAAGGAAGGTCATGAATTTTTTTACATCATGGACAGTTTTAGATATTTAGATTAATGTTATACCTACTTGGTAATTCCTGAGAAGGGTGCACATTTCAGAAGGTGCATTATGTTCAGACTTATGAATGATTCATAGGTATTGCGGTACTCGCCTGGTTGATCGACAACTGATATTCATATTTTGCTACGTGGCACAGACGAATTATAGATGTATTCCCCGTGGGATGATTATGTATGAGAGATGTTTTATACATTCAGGCGGTTGGGTTCAAATCAGATACGGTGATTCATGTGTTCTATGGACTTGGAGATCAGGAGTTCTCAACAACAGATTGTTTTGTGGCTGTGGAATGTGAAGATGTGTCCAAAGCTATTCAGATGATAGTATGTGTTATGGATCAACCATTGTGGATTTTCGGAGGGTTATGTATCCATTTGTGGGTGAATAGAGTAGATTTGGGGTCCATTGGCAGGTCCAATGAGGATGTGCATTCTACACCAGGCCGGATTGGTTGACTCCGTACTATTATTGTCGAGGGATGTGCCATTCGGTAGAGCTGAGCTTATTCGTTTTCTGATATGATCTATGTGTTACTCCTCTATGCTATGACGGGTTGCAATATTTGGTTATAAGCACACATGGTGAGGTTCTGTTTGGGTATTGTAGTGGTATTTGAGCGAGATGGTTATTGGGGTGTCGAATTGTTGATTGTGCCTTGGTTATGTTCTCTTCAGACTGTGGTTTATTGTGCTATTTGCTTCTCCGTGGTTATGTTCATACAGTTTATGTATTTGATGTTGAATTGCGTGTAGTTGTTGAGTTTGGGCATGGTGGCTTGAGGTATTTCATATTGACCCGTGTTTGGATGGGGTCACGAATTGCAACTAGTTTATGTAGGGATATGATCCTTTGTGTTAGATTCACATGTCTTGATTCTACTATGTAAGATGGGTTTGCAGCATTGCAGTTGTGGTGGTACTTGTTGAACTTGCGGGATGGTTCTCTATTTTGATTTATTTTCCATGATTAGGTACATTTGGGTTTTGCTTATTGGTGCACGAATTGTGTGGGTTATGGTTTTAGGTTTTATTGATGTGGCATGTCACTAGAGTAATTGTGTGATGAGATGAGGTCATTAGACTTAGAATGGGTGCTATCAGATTTGTTTGCGGTATCTTTGGAAGGATAATGTTGTTGATCGTCTTAGAAATTGGGTATAATTCTTGTCGAAGGAGAGGGAGCTCCATGACTTCTTTAATATAAGTTTTATTACCGGTATCGGGTTTGCTTCGAGCAAATATTGTGGTCGATCATTATTGCTATGAGTATTTGAGTTATGTGGTATATCATGTGATCACATCTTGGGATATGGTTATGGATTGATACAGCTTGTTCAGACTTACATATTGTGTGCATTCGAAATTCAGGCTATGGTTATGGATTGATACAACTTGTTTAGACTTATATAGTGTGTGCATTCGAGATTCAGATCTTGTAGGGAATTCCGGATGTTGGAAATTAGGTTCCAAGTTTATGGCCTACGATTGGATTAAGGATCTTCAGTTTGGTGGTGTCGTCAGGCTTAAATGAATTAGGGTGATTTGGGATCACCCCCGGGTATGTGCATGGTAAGGTTACACGGCAATTTGATGGCTTTAGAAGGAATCTTGGCACGTTCGAGGACGAACGTATGTTTAAGTGGGGGAGGATGTAACGACCCAATCGGTCGTTTTGAGCAGTTGCACTTCGCTCGGCAGTTTAGTGGCATGAGTAGCTCCGCATGATATATTAAGACTTGTGTGAATCGTCGGTTTTGGTTTTTAGGTTAATCGGAATTGATTTGGAAGAATGAATTTCATCGTTGAAGCATTTAGTTGGAAGAGTTGACCAAGTTTTCCTTTTGTGAATTTGACCCCGAAATGGACTTTTGATGGTTCTGTTAGGTCCGGATGGTGATTTTGGACTCGGGCACATGCCCGAATTTGTATTTGGATGTTCCTAGAAGGATCCGAAACTAATTGGCGAAAGTTGGAAATTTGTGGATATCGGATTCAGATTGTAGTTCCGGGAATTGGAATAGCTTCGTTATGTCATTTGGGGTTTGTGTGAAAATATTTGGGTTTATTACGGGTTGATTTGATATGCTTCAGCATGAGGTTTGGAAGTTGAATTTTCAGAGTTAATTCAAGTTTGATTTGAGGTGCGATTCATCATTTCGATGTTGTTATGTGTGATTTGAGGCCTCGAGTAGGTCCGTGTTATGTTATGGGTCTTATTGGTTTATTTGGACACGGTCTCAAGGGGCTCGGGTATGTTTCGGACTTGGTTCGAATTAATTTTGTCTCATGCTACATTGCTGAAGGAGTGTTGGTTCAGGTGTTGCGCACCTGCGATTAGTTTTGCGCAGGTGCGGTGATCGAAGAAGCGGTAATGCGATCGCACCCCCGAAAAGGGGTGGAGTTTGGAGTCTTCACAGGTGTGGAAATTGGGGCGCATCTTCGGCCCTACAAAAGTGATGGACTTTGGCGAAGAAGCGAACTGGAGCGCAGAAGCGTGTTTGGCTTCGCACCTGTGGTTGCGCAGAAGCGGATTGAGATCCGTAGGTGCGAGGGGTCAACTAACTAGTGGAGTCCGCAGAAGCGGAGTTCGTGTCACATAAGCGGCTCATGTGTTCGCAAATGTGAAACTGGATGGGCATAAGCTTTAAATCGAGGATTTGGTCATTTTATTCATATTTGGAGCTATAGACCTGGGATTGCGACGATTCTTGCAGCGATATTCACCACATAGATTGGGGTACGTGTTCTACACTCGGTTTTGATTATACTTCGTTATTCTATCTTTATTTTTGGTATTGGGTTATGTGTTTTAAGAGAAAATTGGGGATTTTAGCCTAGAGTTTCATAGCCCGAGTATGACTTTTGAGTTGATTTTGGGCGTTTGCTTAAGGTTCGACCTTTATTATTTGGAATTATTTCCTTAGGAATTCATTGATGTATTTGAGTTTCTTTTGGCTAGTTTCAAGCCGTTAAGAGGTCGGTATGCGTGGGATGGCATTCTTGGAGCATTGCTTGGCTTGCTCGGTATTAGATTTGCTTGTTCGAGTTAAGTAACACTTCTAAACATGGTGCTGAAGGTATGAAACCCCGAATTGTGTGTTATGTGATTGATGTTGAGGTGACGTGCATGCTAGGTGACGGGCGTGTTGGCGTGCATCGTGTAATTTGTGATTTAGTCGATTCCGTGGAATTTTTTAGATATCTTATCCGAACATTTTTACTGTACTCTATGTGTAAGGGCACTTGAGTTGTTATCCATGCTAGAAATCATGTTTAGGCTATATGTTGGTACCACTGGGACCCACATTGGTCGTTCTTTACTGATAAGTTATTTGCTTAATTGTAGTTATCTACTCAGTCGAATTTATCATTAAATATCATATCTGAGTCTCTGTTATTGTATATTGTCACATCTCATATCAGTGATTGGGCTGCTTGGCATAAGTGTTGTGAGCCCGAGAGATTGGAGAGATTGATGAATGAGTGAGGCTGAGGGCCTGTTGTGAGTGATATTTATGGGATCAATCTGCACGCCACAACAAACTTTAGTGATTCAAGCTAGGATTTGGCTTATTATAGCGCTTGGGTTGGATCGGCCCCTCCGGAGTCTGCACACCCACAGGGGCGCAATTGCTAGCAATCATTTACATTTGGGCTGGATCTGCCCTGGTTCATTTGCATTGGGCAAGATTTGCACTGGTTTTTTTTTGCATCTTGGGCTGGATCTGCCTTGGTTTATTTGCATGTGGGCTGGATCTACCCTGTACAGTACTGAGTGACTGCGTGTTCTGAGTATTGAGCATGATGAGTGAGAATACAAGACAATGATATTGAGTACTCTGAGAGTGTGAGTACATGAGTTCATAATTGATATGCATTGCATTTGACATGTGTACTTCAGATATAGACTTAAATATGCATTTCCCCATGATACCCAACTTTGGTGACATTCATGATTTCACTTATATATTGACATGTGGGCATATATATGTATTTTCCTCGTGCTATCTGAAAAATGAAACATCTTTTTTATTGTTGAAAGGTGTTTAGGAAAATCACAGTCTTCAACCTTATTCATATATTTTTGAGGTTTTTGGCGAAAGGTCTAGGATCTACTGTTATACTTGAAAAGCATGCCTTTTTCAGTAACTATGAACCAGATGAATTATTTCTTGTACTATCTTTATCATATTTTTATGAACTATTGCTAGTTATTGGAGTTGGACCCAGACCCTTCTCCCAACTCATCACTACTTTCAACTTAAGGTTAGGTTTGTTAGTTATTGAGTACGTGGGGTCGGTTATACTAATACTACACTTCTGCATCCAGCATGCTGATGTAGCTGCGTACGGCGGGAACTGGATCTAAACATGTACCTGCGTTCCTTTCATAGCTCCCTCTTGATCTTGGTAGCTTTAGTATTTCAGTTATGTTCATGTATATTTCAAACAGATGGTGTATTTTATTTCAAACCAGCTTTGTAAACTCTATAACTTAGTAGCTCACGATTTGTACTACCAGCCCTTGGGAAGTTGTATAAATTCATTTATCTCATATTTGATTTACATCAGTATTATTATATTATGTTATTTTGTTAATTGGCTTACCTAGCGGGTTGGGTTAGGTGCCATCACGACGGTTTGTATTTTGGGTCGTGACATTACCAAAGTCAACTCAAGAGTCTCAAAGTCACTAACTAGAGATATTTCTTTCAAAAACCTTGTCTCTAACCACAAGCATGTAGTTAAGTGTGTTAGTACCAATTGAAGCATGGTTGACTCTTCGAGCATGACTTGATTAGGTCTTTTTATTCATTACTACTATTATTATTACCTAAACACAAAAATGGACTCATTCCCTTAAGAAGGTTGGCATACCATCCATCGTTGGGACGAGTCACCCGGTTCACACTAGAGCTACTTTTGGAAAGAATCGTGGCGTTAAAAAAACCAAAGGCTTATTATCTGCTAAAGCATAAAAAGAAGCTAATTATCAAAACAAAGGCTAATATTGAAAAAATAACTTAGCTAATAAGCAAAAACTACTCAAGAGATATAATTATACATAAAAGAGAGAGAGAAGCTAGATAAATGCAAATAAGAAGAGAAAGCTTATGATCAAATTATTACAGACCAAATAGATCAAAGTTCACCAATGTGTCAACTAAACTCCACCCCCCAGAAAAAGCATTGTCCCCCATGCTTAGCAAAATAAGAGTAAAAGAGGAGAGGGTGAAGAAAACTCCATATGGATCCTTGGACATCTCAGTATCCCCAACAATGTCATCTCCCTCAAGATCAGCCAACTGAATTTCATCATCATCAAATCTAAGTATGGTTGGGTTGTCCAACATCTCACGCACTGCCTCAGCAGTGTCGGCAATAAGGTCTGGCTCGCCAGACTAGCTAGCTAGTACTACCGATGCAGATAGTGATGAAGGATCTGGGGCGGACTGGTATGGGTCAAGCAGCATGTAAAAGGGAAGGTTGCCAGCTATAGCAAGTCTAGTCATCTCCCTCCGGAGCTTGTCCACTAATTTATTGCTGACCTAGGACTTTCTCATCTTCTTTAATTCCTTTCCCAGCTCCTCAATCACTGACCCGTTCTGTACCAAGGTATCTATGATAGTCTTCTGGTTCTCCAAAACCTTCTTTAGTGTCTCATCAATGTCAGAAGGAGCTTGTGGTGCCTGAGAGCTAGACTGTGATGCAACAGTACTAGATAGGTCAGACAACTTAGAAGTAGATATTTGTATCCAGTTGTTGAAACTCGCCAATGTCTGGGAGACTCGCAGAGTAGATAGGGGAACTGTGGGCACATGCACTAGCTTTAGAGAAACTCTAGAGGCTATGGTAGGAGCTGAAGATGATGGTGGAGGCATAGCGGTGACACTAGTAGAGGGTTCGACAGAGGTGGATGGAAGATCAGCTGCCTCAAAAGCTACCACTATTTGCTCATCAAACTGGATTGTGGTGGTAGAAGGCTAGTCTTTCTTCTTTGGATTGCTCACATCCATCAGTGAATATCAATCGAAGGGATTATTTTCCTTCACCTTTGTGTCAAAATCCCTCAGCTCTACCTTTGCATAGGTGAGGTACTTTGTGATAGGGTTGGGATAAGGGTAGGCTGAGTTGTTAGTGGTGCAATCACTGAAATGTTGGCCGACATCACGACGTCCACATTGATTGGGTAACCGGCCATGATGGAATCCACAAGTACTATTCGAGGGATAGGAAGGTGAGCCTCATTCTGGCTCGAATCTAGTCTGCTGAAGACAAAGGTTTACCACCCCTTTTCCTCAAAACTCAGAGTGTGCCGGTGGATGGGAACCCCAGTAGCAATCCATGGTGGTGGTGACCTTGGTGGTGCTAGAATATCATCCAACCAAGGTTGTACTTCATCCTTTAGTGCGCATTCAAAGCACAAATACGCATTTAGCTTATGCTGAACAAACCTCACCTTGAGGTTACGCACTTTGGTCACCTTTGTCCCTTTCTTGATATGAGCAACATTGGCATATAATTCTCGGACAATGTATTCTTTAGCATCCTCCACTCTCTCGGTGAACCACATCCGCCCCTTTCATGCCCTGAACTATCTCAATATAGCTGGGTTGTACTTCTCCAAATCCTTTAACAAAAACTATGACTCAAGATTTAGCGATCTCACTAACCACCACATACGGAAACTAGTAAAGGCGGCTAGGCTGACTAAGAGATCCTCCCAAACCTCTTTCTTCTATGATCGCTCAAGGCCTATAGCTGTAGAATCTCCCCCTCTCCCATCATCTGGTATATCATGTGTAACCTGTACCTCAGGGACTGGTGTAGCCAATGGATTAGAAGCCTGACTAGCACCCTCTGATCCCTCACAGTTGCTGTGAGATGAAGAAGGCTCTTCCCTACGGTAGTATCTTCTATGCGGCCTCAACTATGTGGCCGGCTTTTCCTCTTGAACAGAGGCTGATTTTCCCTCTGACACCTCTTTAGATGGTACATAGCAGCTAGACTCGGAGAGGTCTTCACCTGTCCCTCTACCGGTTGTTCTTTTCTTTCTTATTGTCTTGGGCTGGCTAAGGGGCAAGGCACTTTTGCCTCGACCCCGAGAAGATTCACCTCTCCCTTTTGAGGTGTTGCCTCATTCTCTTGATCGAACCAATATCTGTATCAAGTAAAGGAGATTTTTAGTTGCAATTCATTGTTCAAACACAAAAAAGAGATGTAGGTAAAGGAGAAACCATATGACACAGTAGGGTTGTACAGTTTAGTCATGCCTGCACGATAAGGGATCTATAGTCCGCACAATTTGACCTACGGCACTTGCTAGGAGACGGGTGTGTGGGCGTGCACTGTTGGGGATCATGACTTGGTCCGTCCTATATCAACTGTAAAGTTGTATATTTTGTTGAAACTATATGATACTTATATGTTTTAGAAAGGATTTCTATAAATTGGGTTGAATGCCATGTTTTGGGCCTTGTGCCAGTGCTGTTTGGACCCTTAGTGGCTTATTCGTACTATCCTATCGTTGTTTTCGATTACAAATCTATACTCAGTCATGGTTATACCTATTTACTGCGTAACTCAGTTTTTCTTACTCTATTTTGATGCATATAAATGTTGTTTTGGGCTGAGTATCCTGTTTTTACAGTAATGCCCGAGTGGCTTGAGAGGTTTATGACTGAGTGAGGCTAAGGGCCTAATTTGTGAGGATATTTATGGGATCGGGCTGCACGCTGCTACATTTTTTAGATAGACCGAGGGCTTGAGTGATTTATGCCATGATTTGGCTTGATATAGCGCTTGGGCTGAAGGAGCCCCTCCGGAGTCTGTACACACCCCCAGTGAGTGTAGGTACCTACTTAGTGCAAGTGTCGAGTGCTAAGTGACTGGGCGACATAAGTGATTGTGAGGAATGCCCGAGTGGCATGAGTGATTGTGAGGTATGTCTGAGTGGCATGAGTGACTGTGAGGTTTGCCCGCGAGGCTGTATATGAGTGATCGTTTGCCCGAGGGGTTGTTTATGATTTCATCATTTTTTCTCATCTTTGCATTAGGCCTCTGTTTTGAAAAACTTTTGAAAAATATATTTAAATGATTTTATTGGAACTGGGTTTAAACGAGATGTTTTGATTCAAACCCTGATTTTAAAAGCATGTGATATTTTACTGAGATTTTATGATATGAACTTTATATGCTTTATTGCTCGTCATTACTGCTCAGTATTTATTTATTGTTGTTACTTACTGAGTTGGCGTACTCACGTTACTCCCTGCACATTGTGTGCAGATCCAGGTGTAGCTGGATACGGTAGCGGTTGTTGATTATTCTGGTTGCAGATTTTCTCGGGGATAGCAAGGTAGCTACTTGGAGATCGCAGCCCCTGTTCTTCTCCCTATTATCTTCCATTTGATATATTTAGCTATTTTCCAAACTATGTTAGTCTCGATGTTATTAGATAAATTGTAGTAGATGCTCATGACTAGTGACACCCCGATGTCGGGCTTTTCTTTCCGCACTTTTGTTTTGATTTGAACTCCTTTACGAAGGTTTTTATGTAAAATGGCCTTGCAAATATCTTTGAAATAAAAATATGATTTGTTTTGGAAATGAGTCAACTTGCCTAGTTCCACGATAGGTGCCATCACGACAGGGTTAGTTTGGATCGTGATATATTAGTATCATAGCCTAGGTTACATAGGTCTCATGAGTCATGAGCGAGTTTAGTAGATTCTTGCATATCGGTACAAAGACGTCTGTATTAATCTTCGAGCGGCTGCAAAACCATTAGTAAAATTTCACTTTCTTGTATTCTATCATGCAGAATTGATTCAGCTTGGAACATAACTCCTTGAATTCCTTCCACGCATTCGTATGCGCACATGAGCGCTCGGTATCGGTTGTGCATCACCGACTTGTGATTCTATGAACAAGGTTGAGATATATATTAGGTGTTTGTGGTGGTGGGCCAGTCTGGAGGACTTGAGGACATGGTTAGACCGCAACTTAGGCTCAGTAGCTTCAGTTATAACCTATACATTTGGACTCATATGTCCGATAATATCCATACGAGTGGAATTTGTGGGCTCGATGAGCGGTGGAATGGCTTTGTGGTGAGTATGACATAACTGCAGGAGGTGTTAAATGGATGTGAATGTGACGAGAAGTGTTTTCTTGAAATGTAAAGGAAAGCCATTGGGTGCTTGATTTTCATTTTGATTTGACGTACGGTCTCGAGTGTGAATGTTTTAAGGATCTTTCACGTTGTTAAATTTTGGGGAATATTAAATTCTCATGTATGTCAATGAGTTTTGACTCAAGAAGAGTAAGTGGTTCTGTAGTAATGGTGGATGCGAATGAGTATTTTGATTTTGATGGCTCGAGAAAGATAATATTTGAAGAGACTTAGAGTTGGTAACCTTCTATTGGTTCTAATACGACAGAGATGCATTTCGTGTTGATGCAGCAATTGGGCAGCAAAGTATAAGGAAAGACCTGACAGGAAGAGTTTCGCGGAGGTTGAAGTACTAGCGGGTCAAGTAGGACAAGTAGAGGTTGAGAAATTTCCTAAAGGAGGTGATTTAACTAAAGTAAGAGTGGCAGATTAGCATATGAATTCACTGGTAGGGTAGTCGTGCGCCTTGAGAAAGTGTAGAATGGTTTGGAATCGTGTTAGTATTTAATTTAGCCTACAGAATATATTTGGAGTGATGGTTACTGTACAAAGGAATATTAAATATGGCTGAAAGGAGTGTATTTGAAATGAAGAAAGGCGTGAAGATCTGATTATCGTGTCAGGTGCAATATGTCTTGAGTTCAGAAAGTATTGTTGAACGTACTGTTGATGTCAATAGGGAAAGTACATACTTATACAAATTATGGGCGAGCATGAACTCAGGAGTATTTACGGATATTATGGTCGTTGCACTCAGTGCAGTGTCATTGGGAGATGTCTGTAAGGAATTCCACAGGTGAGTTATCTCCTGTGTGTAGCTAGCGGTGGCGTGATGTTGATGAAGCTTTTGCGAGGAATATTACTTTCTTCCCGGTAGGAGGTCGCGTGTGTGATTGTGGATGGCGATCCAGAATGTTCATGAAAAGCATAACAGTGCGGTGCGAGATCTTGGTAATTGATAAGGAGAAATTCTTGCGGGTTCTAATTTTATATAATTACAGCTTAAGGCTAAGTGGGGGAGTCTGCTATCGACGAGTTAATTGCACGGTTATGTGTCGTATTAGTTTCGGTTCAGGGTATACTGGTGAATCAGTTATGACTTGCAGAGGTCAAGATCGAGGATGACTCGGGTAAAGAAATTTTTGGAGACAAGTTGTATTAAACTCTATGGTTATAGGACCACCATAAAATAATTGAGTAGTTGTTCACGAAGAATGTAGTGTACATGGAGCGGGAATTTGCTCAGTTGCGTAAGAGTGTGGGTTACTCTTTTTCCCTTGGGTGTTAGTGTGCTAATGGGGCATAGGTCGTTTCAGTTCGTTTGGCCGGTTAATTCGAGATTTGAGTAGAGTGGATGACTCTCAAGAATGTTTCTAATGTCTTCAAGATTTATATGTAGCGATTTGAAATTTTCATGATTTATATATATGGCTAGAAAACTGGGAGTTGCATTGAACGATGTCGAGATTCATGGCATTTTATATCATTGTGAATTATGCATTTCAGTATCAAGAAGGTGAAAGAAACAATTTAAGGTTCACATAATGTCTCTTCGGAGTAAGCATTTTTGGTTGTGGTACCTTTGGGATACATAAAAAGGGAATTCAGTGGCTTATAATCCTTAGGGAGGAGTGATTTTATGCT
Organism: Nicotiana tabacum; assembly: GCF_000715075.1. Classification (NCBI taxonomy): domain Eukaryota; kingdom Viridiplantae; phylum Streptophyta; class Magnoliopsida; order Solanales; family Solanaceae; genus Nicotiana; species Nicotiana tabacum. The sequence continues at coordinate 95,156,490 of NC_134094.1, forward strand.
AGAGTTCGTGGGGCAAGTTTTAGTTAAGGATAGTAGTGTTCTAACAAGGAAAAAGACGCAATTTGGAAAGGACTTGGAGAAATATGACGGCTTGGTAGTAGGTTGGGTTAGCACAGTAATGGGTATGATCGGTTCTTTGGGTACTTATGACGTGGCTAGTATCTATAGGTGTTTCGTGGAAATGCTCTCGGATTTGGCAACATGTGTGGCTTGGTGGAGTTAGAGGAATTCAGTTTAGATAGCTTGGTTATATGCAAATGGATTTCAAAGTGTTCATGATGGTTTCTACCATGGTTTGAACCGGATATTTTCTACCAATGTACAGAACGTGTTGTGTGTTATGATTTCCTCCTAAAGGGAAGCAAGAAAGAGGTTTCTGACTAATAAGGTATGTAATTTGCTAGTGACTCAGAATTGATAATGTAATTCTTATGCTTGTCACACGATGGCATAATAGATGTGGTGTGTTGTGTGGGAATAGGATTTACATGTACAAGGTCACAGTTCAGTTTTGAAGGGAAGGACATACATTCTTAGGCAGCATGGACAGTTTCAGATGACTAGGTAAATGATATTACTATTTGGTATGGCTTGATGAGAGTGTACATTTCAGAAAGGACAATGTGTTTTGATTAATGGGTACTTTGCAAATATTGCGGCACTATCCCGATTGATCGACTGCTCTTATTCAAATTTTGGCCAGGAGGCACGGAAGAATTTTTAAAGTATTTCTCATGGGATGATTGTGTATGAGAGATGTGTTAGGCATTCGGGTGGTGGAGGTGGAATCGAATATAGTGATTTGTGTGTTCTATGGAATTGGAGATTGGGAGTTCTTAGGAGCAGATTGTTTCATAGTTGTGGACTGTAAAGTTGTGGCCAGAGCTAGCCAGATGATAAATGTGTTATGATTCAGTCATTGTGGACTTTTATAGGTTATTTATCTATTGGTAGCTAACCATAGTTGATTTGGGGCCCATTGGTAGGCCCAATTAGGATGTGTATTCTACACCGAGCTGAATTGGTTGGCTCCATACTGCTATTGTTGAAGGATGTGCCATTCGATTGATATGAAGCTTATTCGTGTTCTGAAGCTTATTCGTATTCGTGATTCGTTCGTTACATGCACATATGGTGCGGTTCTATTGTGGCCTTATAGCGGAATTTGAGGGAGAATAGTATTGGATATTGCTTGGTTGATGGCGTATTGGTCATGTTCTTTTGGGTTTTGTGTGGCATGGAGTCGTTTGCTTCTCCGTGGTTATGGTAATGCAATATGGGTACTTGGTGTCGAATTGCACATGGTTATTGATTTTAGCAGGGTGGCTTGAGGTGTTTCATATGGACCAATATTTGGATAGGGTCGCGTATTGCAACAGAGTTAAGTGGAAATATGATCCTTTGTGTAAGATTCGTATGTTATGGTTCTGCGGTATGTGATGGGTTCTTAGCATTGCGTTGGGGTGGTACCTGTCGAGCCTACGAAACGGTTCTCCTGTTTGGGTCATTGTTATGATTGGGTACATTTGGAATGTTGCTATCTGGTGCACGGATTACACGGGTTGTGGCTTTAGATTGTATTGATGTGTCATGTCACTAGAGTGGTTGTGTTGGATGAGACGAGGTCATTGGGCCTAGAAAGGATGCTATCAGATTTGGTTGAGGTATAATTGGGAGGATAATATCGGAAGACGGCTTTGAAATTGGCTATAGTTCTTGTAGAAGGAACGGGAGCTCCATGACCTATTGGTCTAATGAATGATTATGAATTCTGTATGTTTCTTTCATTATCGGTAATGTACGAAGGTTTTAGAATGAGGTTTTGTCTGATATGAGGTTTATTATCGGCACTAGGTTGATTTGAGCCGATACTATGATTAGAAATCATTGCTCCAAGCATTCGAGCTATGCGGTATTTAAATTTGAGTATTTGAGTTATGGTTATTGCTTTTTGTACAGCTTGTTCAGACTTATACGGTATGTAGATGTGAACTTTTGATCTTATAGGAAATTTTTGATGTTGGAAATTTGATTCGAAGGCTTGTGGGCTAGGTTCAATTGGGAAATTTCAGTTATGCTGTGCTATCGGACCTGTATGGGATAAAGTGCCGTGGAATCAACCCCGGGTATGTTCAAGGGAAAGATACACAACGATTTGATGGCTTGGGGAATAACTCTGGGCACATTCGAGGACGAACGTATGTTTAAGTGTGGGAGAATGTAACGACCCGACCGGTCATTTTGAACCTAGTTATTCACGAAGAATGTGGTGTACATGGAGTGGGAATTTGCTCTGTTGCGTAGGAGTGTGGGTTACTCTTTTTTCCCTTGGGTGTTAGTGTGCTAATGGGGCATAGGTCGTTTCAGTTCGTTTGGCCGGTTAATTCGAGATTTGAGTAGAGTGGATGACTCTCAAGAATGTTTCTAATGTCTTCAAGATTTATATGTAGCGATTTGGAATTTTCAAGATTTATATATATGGCTAGAAAACTGGGAGTTGCATTGAACGATGTCGAGATTCGTGGCATTTTATATCATTGTGAATTATGTATTTCAGTATCAAGAAGGTGAAAAAAACAATTTAAGGTTCACATAAAGTCTCTTCGGAGTAAGCATTTTTGGTTGTGGTACCTTTGGGATACATAAAAAGGGAATTCAGTGGCTTATAATCCTTAGGAAGGAGTGATTCTATGCTAGAGTTCGTGGGGAAAGTTTTAGTTAAGGATAGTAGTGTTCTAACAAGGAAAAAGACGCAATTTGAAAGCAATTTGGAAAGGACTTGGAGAAATATGACAGCTTGGTAGTAGGTTGGGTTAGCACAGTAATGGGTATGATCGGTTCTTTGGGTACTTATGACGTGGCTAGTATCTATAGGTGTTTCGTGGAAATGCTCTCGGATTTGGAAACATGTGTGGCTTGGTGGAGTTAGAGGATTTCAGTTCAGATAGCTTGGTTATATGCAAAAGGATTTCAAAGTGTTCATGATGGTTTCTACCATGGTTTGAACCGGATATTTTCTACCAATGTACAGAACGTGTTGTGTGTTATGATTTCCTCCTAAAGGGAAGCAAGAAAGAGGTTTCTGACTAATAAGGTATGTAATTTGCTAGTGACTCAAAATTGATAATGTAATTCTTATGCTTGTCACACGATGGCATAATAGATGCGGTGTGTTGTGTGGGAATAGGATTTACATGTACAAGGTCACAGTTCAGTTTTGAAGGGAAGGACATACATTCTTAGGCAGCATGGACAGTTTTAGATGACTAGGTAAATGATATTATTATTTGGTATGGCTTGATGAGAGTGTACATTTCAGAAGGGACAATGTGTTTTGATTAATGGGTACTTTGCTAGTATTGCGGCACTATCCCGATTGATCGACTACTGATATTCAAATTTTGGCCAGGAGGCACGGAAGAATTTTTAAAGTATTTCTCATGGGATGATTGTGTATGAGAGATGTGTTAGGCATTCGGGTGGTGGAGGTGGAATCGAATATAGTGATTCGTGTGTTCTATGGAATTGGAGATTGGGAGTTCTTAGGAGCAGATTGTTTCATGGTTGTGGACTGTAAAGTTGTGGCCGGAGCTAGCCAGATGATAGAATGTGTTATGATTCAGTCATTGTGGACTTTTATAGGTTATTTATCTATTGGTAGCTAACCATAGGTGATTTGGGGCCCATTGGTAGGCCCAATTAGGATGTGTATTCTACACCGAGCTGAATTGGTTGGCTCCATACTGCTATTGTTGAAGGATGTGCCATTTGGTTAATATGAAGCTTATTCGTGTTCTGAAGCTTATTCGTATTCGTGATTCCTTCGTTACATGCACATATGGTGCGGTTCTATTGTGGCCTTATAGCGGAATTTAAGGGAGAATAGTATTGGATATTACTTGGTTGATGGCGTATTGGTCATGTTCTTTTGGGTTTTGTGTGGCATGGAGTCGTTTGCTTCTCCGTGGTTATGGTAATTCACTATGGGTACTTGGTGTCGAATTGCGCATGGTTATTGATTTTAGTAGGGTGGCTTGAGGTGTTTCATATGGACCAGTATTTGGATAGGGTCGCGTATTGCAACAGAGTTAAGTGAAAATATGATCCTTTGTGTAAGATTCGTATGTTATGGTTCTGCGGTGTGTGATGGGTTCTTAGCATTGCGTTGGGGTGGTACCCATCGAGCCTACGAAACGGTTCTCTTGTTTGGGTCATTGTTATGATTGGGTACATTTGGAATGTTGTTATCTGGTGCACGGATTCCACGGGTTGTGGCTTTAGATTGTATTGATGTGTCATGTCACTAGAGTGGTTGTGTTGGATGAGACGAGGTCATTGGGCCTAGAAAGGACGCTATCAGATTTGGTTGAGGTATAATTGGGAGGATAATATCGGAAGACGGCTTTGAAATTGGCTATAGTTCTTGTAGAAGGAACGGGAGCTCCATGACCTATTGGTCTAATGAATGGTTATGAATTCTGTATGTTTCTTTCATCATCGGTAATGTACGAAGGTTTTAGAATGAGGTTTTGTCTGATATGAGGTTTATTATCGGCACTAGGTTGATTTGAGCTGATACTGTGATTAGAAATCATTGCTCCAAGCATTCGAGCTATGCGATATTTAAATTTGAGTATTTGAGTTATGGTTATTGCTTTTTGTACAGCTTGTTCAGACTTATACGGTATGTAGATGTGAACTTTTGATCTTATAGGAAATTTCTGATGTTGGAAATTTGATTCGAAGGCTTGTGGGCTAGGTTCAATTGAGAAATTTCAGTTATGCTGTGCTATCGGACCTGTATGGGATAAAGTGGCGTGGGATCAACCCCAGGTATGTTCAAGGGAAAGATACACAACGATTTGATGACATGGGGAATAACTCTGGGAACATTCGAGGACGAACGTATGTTTAAGTGTGGGAGGATGTAACGACCCGACCGGTCGTTTTGAACATTTGCACTTCACTCGGATGGTCCTGTGCGCGGTCGCGCACTTGTGGCCGTGCTACTTCTCTACTTCGTCCCCCACACCCCAAAACACAAAATTTCTCTAGAAAGGGAAACTCTCAAGAACCTAACTTCTCAAAGGTCCCTCCACCATCCACGTAAAAGTGACACGTGGAGCCGAAGACATAAGACAGTCGGGCCCGATGGCAGTTATCTCGCTTGTTATCGGAGAGAATGATATTCATAAAGGCGAAGTACATGCCTACCACTTGTTAGCATCTAACGAATAATATTCTATAGTATTAAATGCACGGCCCGTTGCAGAGAATAAGGCATTTACTGCCTACCGTTACACATTCTTCAATGACCCGTATAATTATCATTTAAGAGGGGCTTGATCCTAGAACCTTGTTTCTTAGGTACAATTATAAATAGTGAGCTCTAACATAATTTCAAGGGACGAATTTATTTACAAGCATATACTATACTTTGTTCAAAGCTCAATAACATTTTACTTTCTTGCTTATTTATATTGTTCTTATTGCCTCCAGAAGATCTGTTTTCGGGCTCAAGATCTTTATCGTCTTATCTCGATTTTAACGCTAAGTCTTATATTTTTGTCTAATTCATTTGTTATTTTAGGATCAAATCGATTTACTTGTCTATAAATCACGTATTAATTCAACTGTGCCGTTTTACGGGTAAATAATTTTATAGATAACTGGATCTTGGAGTTGTAAACAAATAGACTAGTGGACCGATACGAATTTTATAATTATCTTATTCCTGAGACTTCTGCTGATACAGAGTGTCTATGTTTTAAAAGCTGAAATATTTGTTACCCAATTGACCTATATAGTACCTTATTTTGGGGAAGCTAGCTAGTAATGATAATTCCGAGTAGCTCGAGTTTATTGGGTCCGGATTTCTTCCAGTGTACTGTAGACTTCAACGGCTCTACAGCTGTCAAACTCCATGCCAGAATCCTTAGAATTGTTATAACCTGCCAAAACTGATATTCTGATCTCATTCTTTTTAAAATGATCTTATGCATCATTAGAGATATGTACACTACCTGTTATTACTATTTAACTGTATACATTAAAAAATATCACATGAATCATTTTTTATTCTTTTTCTAAGAAGCAAATGTTGTTTGATGTTCTTGTCAACTCTAATGGTGGAGCAGTGAAACTTTGGAAGAAAAAAGTTCCAAACCATTCTTTTTTCTTTTGGTGCACTTATTGTCTAATTTTATTTTATTGTTGATTATTTCTATATATTTGAGCAATTCATTTAACTATTTTATTACTCCAATATATTTCCATGTCCACATAAAAAAGATCAGAAAAAGCAAGAATGTCATTTTTTATTTATTTATTTATCGGTTGGCTTTTTATAATGAAAATACCTAAGAACTATTGAACTCCAACTTGTATGTATAATATTCCCTTTAAATATATATAACGACTCGACCGACTGTTTTGCTTTCTAGAATCTCATTTTCTTAAATAAGACTCCTCGCATGTGCTTTTACTGTTTTATGACTTGCGGGGATGGTTACTTTGGATTTCGAAGGGTTCGGGTTGAGATCGGAACATTTAGTTCCTTAATATTTGCTTAAAAGGGGTAAGTTTGACTTTGATCAACATTTGTTGTATACGATCTCAGAACCAGAATTTGACGGTCCCAAGAGGTTCGTATGATGATTTTGGACTTGGGCGTATGTTTGGATCGGGTTTTGGATGACCCGGGAGCATTTCGGCACTTAATATTGAAGATTGGCACATTGAAGCTTTTTCAAGTTCTTTAAATTTGGTATGAAGTAGGTTTTTGTGTTATCGAGGTCAGTTTGTGATTTCGAGTCTGAGAATAGTTCTGTATCATGATTTAATACTTGCACACAAAATTTGGTGTCATTATGAGTAGTTTAAGCATGATTCGGCGCGTTTGGAGTAAGTTGGAAGAACTTCAAATTCATAAGTTGATTCTATTTGATTTTGGGTTGTGATTCTTAGTTGTGATATTTTTTTCGTGATCCGGGGGTGCGAGCGAGTCCGTTTTATGTTTAGAAACTTATTGGTATATTTGGTCGAGGCCTCGGTGCCCCCATAAAAGATTCGGAGGGTTGACAAAGCTTGATTACTCCTTAGAGAAGAGATGATGGTGGCTGGCATCTGGTGCTTTCGCACCTTCGGTGGGAATGGCCGCAGGAGCGGCACCGTAGGTGTGGTCTCTCGCTCGCATAAGCGGAAAGAGGAGGAGTCAGCATGTCCGTAGAAGCGGACTCGCTTCTGCGATAATATGATCGCAGGCGCGGAGAAGGTTAGTGTGGGCAAGGTCGCAGGTGCGAGAAGAGATCCACAGAAGCAGGCTCGCAGGTGCGGTGCCTTTCCGTAGGTGCGCCCAGTGCTGGGCTATATGTGTTTCGCAGGAGCAGACCTTTGCCCGTAGAAGGTGCATCGCGGGTGTGACCCAAGGTCCGCAGAAGAGGAATTTGCTGGAGGCAGTGAGAGCTTTTAATATTGGGACATAGGCAATTTTAGCTCATTTCTTTCATCTCTCGGGCAATTTTAGAGCTCTTTGAAGAGAGGTTTTCACCTAACACATTGAGGTAAGTAATTTCTACATGAGATGAATTTAATACATGTATATTTGGGTAGATTCTTAGCATATAAAGTGTAAAAATTTTGGATTTAGTTGAAAAACCTAGGTTTTGATAAAAATGGGATTTAACCACGAAAATGATTATGGAATTGGGTGAAAATTTTATATTTGAGTTCGTGAGGTTATGGGTAACAATTATCTTCAAAAAATTTTAGAATCCGGGTACGTGGGCCCGAGGGTGAAATTTTAGGAATCTTCCAATTTGGGTTGGGTAATTATTCTAATAGCTAAATTATTAACTTTTGAGTGTACATTGATTAATTTATATAACATTTGGCGAGCTTCGGATTGATCGGCATCAAGTTGAGGCCTTAGAGTGAATTTGTCTGCCGGAAAGTGAGATCTGAGACGAGGTAAGTCTCTTGTCTAACCTTGTAAAAGGAAATTCACCCCATAGGTGTTTAAAGTTATAATTTCTTTCTAATTGTGGGGGCTACGCACGCACGAGGTGACGGGAGTTCGTGCGTAGCTACTAATTCTACTTAAGTTCGTGTAGTTTTAGGACCCAAACCATGAAATACGTGTATTTTTTGCACTCTACTTATAAATTTAAGTACCTAAATTATATTAAAACTTGATAAAGGATTCGTAATGGCCGAATTTCATTACGTTGAGTTTTGGCGGGTTACTTGACCGTTAATAGAAATTGTGCTTCCTTGTGTATTAGGCTTGCAATATCTTTTAAATCGGATGTTCATAGGAGATTCTCTTTTCTTGTGGAGCGGGGCGAATCCCTCAGCAGTATAATAGATGCATCTATGGTTCGTGCCAATCGACCTTTGACAATGTATACATTATTCTGGATTGGGTCGTACGACCTCGGTATAAATCATGCGTGCTAATGCTTGGAGCCCGAACACACTTGTTATTATTTTCATGAATTAAGAGGTTATAATTATTTAATTTCCCGAGATTTACTTGAAATTAGTATGTGTTAGTGGATGGCTTTTGGAATGTACTATTAGTTAAAGAATCTGGGATAGGTGCATCTGGCATTCATTCCGGCGCGCACCCTGGATACCCCGAGGCTTAGTAGTGAGTTTCTTTCTTAGTCAGTCTTGCAGCACCCAAAGTCTCTCTTTTGATTTTTATTTTCTGTCTACTCTATTTCCGATAGTAGCTTAGTCTTTTGTATATTCTACTAGTTGCTCATATACTTGTGACACCAGGTCTTGGAGCACATGCTAGTAGACTTTATGATTTTTGAGCATTTATGTCACTCCATTTTCTCTTACATTGTTTTTGCCTTATTTCATTAAATTTCTGCTCCTTATTTTCATACTAAATGAAATTCAACTACTTTGGAATTATTAAAAGGAACAATTATGTGGTTAGATCACCGTTGGCTTGCCTAGCAGCGATGTTTGGCGCCATCATGGCCTATAAGAGAAATTGGATCGTGACAACATGGTATCAGAGCATTAGGTTCACGTAGGTCTCACAAGTTATGGGCAGGACTAATAGATTCTTCCAGATCGGTGTGGAAACGTCCGTACTTATCTTCGAGATGCTATAGGGTGTTAGGAATCTACTCTTTCTCCATCTCCTATCATGCAATTGATGTTGTGCTAAGTATCCCTCTCTTATTCTCTCACAAATGGTGAGGACGCGCACAACGGTTGTACCCAAACATGGAGGAGCTGCTCCCTATGTTGCCAGAGGCAGAGACAGGGCTGAGGGAGGGATCCAACTCATATTAGAGGACGGGGGAATCCTAGAGTTGCTCTAGTTATGCCATCAGTTGATCCAGTTGTGGATCCTATTATTGAGGAGCATGACGAGGTGCCTGCAACGGAACCAGCCCAGTGGATTTCATGATAACGCCAGGATTCCAGGAGGTCATTGGCCGTATGTTGCAATTCATGGACTCTATGACTCAGGCTTATTTATTTTCAGCAGACCCAACCACATTTCAGGTGGGAGGGGGAGCACATACCCTTACCGCTCAGGCTCCAAGGCTTGCAGCTATCGTATATCAGACGTTGGGCTCCTCAATACCCGTGGGTGGAGCTTAGCCAGTTGTAACAGCTATACCTGAGTCCAGACCAGCTGCGGGCGCCGAGCCGCAGAAGCTATTGGATAGATCGACCAGGCTACACCATCATGTCTTTGGAGGTGAGCAACATGAGGACCCCCAGGACTTTATTGATCATTGTAGGGACAGACTGCACAACATGAGGATATTGGAGTCCCACGGGGTAGACTTCACCATTTTTCAGCTGGAGGGCATGGCCCGTAGATGGTGGTAGTCCTATCTTCTCGGCAGACCAACACGTTATCCTCCCATGACTTGGGACCAGTTCACATGCCTCTTCCTGGATATATATATTCCAACCTCTCAGAGGGAAGAGTTGCGATTTCAGTTCGAGAAGCTCCAGCAGGGTCAGATGTCGGTGACTGACTATGAGGCGAGATTCTTTAAATTGTCTCGCCATGCACTTATGATACTACCTACTAATGCAAAGAGAGTACGAGGTTCTTTGCGGGTTTGAACTATGGTATCCAGACCCCTGTAGACCGAGAGGTTGAGATGAGGACCTCGTACTAGTTAGTGGTGGAGATAGCTCGGAGGATCGAGGGTGTTCGTTAGCGGAGGGTTTAGTGGTTCTCTGGCTGGGGGCAGAGGTCAGTTTGTGAGGGATCAGTCAAGAAGGCCCGCATATCTAGCATCACCGCCTCCTCGGGGTACTCTAGTGTGGCCCTATTTCAACGCCATCCCAGAGAGCTCCTACCGTCCACCAGCTATTCAAGGTTCCTCTAGTGGTCCTTCAGGCCATCAGGGTCAGCAGTCCACCGTACCGACAAGTTGTTTCGAGTATGGGGATCTTGGTCATGTGAGAAAGTTCTGCCCCAGTCTTCGGGGCAAGGCAGTACAGTAGGGTCAACAGCCTATGCTTTCAGAACCAACTACCACACTAGCTGTCCGACAGCCCAGAGGCGGAGGGCAGGTGGGTAGGGGTTATCCAAGAGGTGGAGGCCAGTCAGGTGGCGCTCCAGCCAGGCTCTATGCCTTTCCAGCAAGACCAGATGCAGTAGCCTCAAATATTATGATCACATGTATTATATTTGTCTGCAGTATAGATGCTTCGGTACTCTTCGATCCAGGGTATACATATTCATATGTTCCATCTCTGTTTGCTCCTTTTTTGGGTTTTCCTCGTGAGTCCTTGGGTACACATGTTTATGTGTACACACCAGTGGGCGATTTTGTTTTTGTGGATCAGATCTATCAGTCATGTATCATGACTTTTTGTGTTTATAAGACTAGAGAAGATCTTCTATAGCTCTATATGACCGACTTTGAGATCATCCTAGGCATGGACTGGTTGTCTCCATATCTCGCCATCCTTGATTGCCATGCCAATACTATTACCTTGGCGATGCCAGAGTTGCCTATATTGGAGTGGAATCACTGCATCTAGTTGAGTTATCTCTTTTCTCGACATATGGCTGAGAAGGGTTATTTGGGTTATCTAGCTTATGTTCGGGATACTACAATAGAGACTCCAGCGATTGATTTAGTTCTCGTGGTCCGGGAGTTCTCCGATGAGGTTCCTTCTGATCTTCTAGGCATGCCACCATATCGTGATATCATCTTCTATATTGATTTGGCTCCAAGTACCCAGCCTATCTCTATTCCACCATACCACATGGCTTTGAAAGAGTTGAAAGAATAGCTTGAGGAGTTTCTAGCAAAGGGGTTCGTCAGACTGAGTGTGTCGCCTTGGGGTGCACCAGTGTTATTCGTGAAGAAGAAAGTTGGGACTATGCAGATGTGCATTGATTACCGCCGGTTGAACAAAGCTAACATTAAGAACAAGTACTCGTTGCCACATATTGATGATTTTCTTGACCAGTTGCAGGGTGTTCTCTAAGATCGACTTGAGATCAGGATAAAACCAGTTGAAGATTCGTGATTCGGATGTTCCGAAGACAACTTTTCAGACTAGATATGGCCACTATGAGTTTCTAGTGATGTCCTTCGGTTTGACTAACGCCCCGTCGGCATTTATGGATTTGATGAACCAGGTGTTCAGGCCGTATATTGATTCGTTTGTCATTGTCTTTATTGATGATATTTTGATCTACTCACGTAGCATGGAGGAACATGAGCAGCATTTGAGAGTGGTGTTTCAGACTCACACTTGAAGAACTTCAAGATTTTGTGGCATTCTTGGGGCATGTTATATCAAGCGATGGTATTAAGGTAGATCTTAAGAAGAGCGAGGAAGTTCAGAGTTAGCCTCATCCTACCATAGCGACTGAGATCAGTAGTTTATTGGGGTTAGCAGGTTATTATCGCCGGTTTGTGGAAGGCTTCTCATCTATGGCAACACCTTTGACTATATTGACCAAGAAGGGTACTCCGTTCTGATGGTCTAATGATTACTAGGCGAGCTTTCAGAAGCTCAAGACCGCATTGACTATAGCACCTGTGTTAGTGTTGCCTTCCGGTTCAGGGATGTATACTGTGTATTGTGACGCTTCACGCGTTGGTTTGGGTTGCGTATTGATGCAGGAGGAGCGAGTTATTGCTAATGCTTCACGTCAGCTGAATCCCCACGATAAGAATTACCCCGTACATGATTTGGAGTTGGCCGCGATAGTTCATGCTCTTAAGATTTAGAGGCATTATCTTTATGGGGTGTCCTGTGAAGTTTACATCGATCGTCGTAGCTTGTAGCATTTGTTCAAGGAGAGAGATCTCAATTTGAGGAAACGCAAGTGGCTTGAGTTATTAAAAGATTATGATATTACCATCCTTTATCATCCGAGCAAGGCGAATGTAGTTACATATGACTTGAGCAGAAAGGCGGAGAGTATAGGTAGTTTGGCATTCATTTCAGCAAGGGAGAGGCCACTAGCTTTGGACATTCAGTCCTTGGCTAACAAACTTGTGAGTTTGGATATTTCAGAGCCCAACCGAGTTCTTCCATGCGTCGACACCTAGTATTCACTAATTGAGAAGATTAAGGCTCGTCAGTATGACAACCCGCACTTATTGGTTCTCAGAGAGACTGTATTACAAGGTGGTGCCAAAGAGGTTATTATCAATGAGGATGGTGTTCTGCGAATACAGGGTTGTCTATATGTTCCTAACATTGATGGATTGAGGGAAATGATTCTAGAGAAGGCACACATTTCTCGGTATTCTATTCATCCAGGTGCTACGAAGATGTATCACGACCTGAGGCAGCATTATTGGTGGCGGTGGATGAAGAAGGACATAGTTGAGTATGTAGTGAGGTGCCTAAATTGCTAGCAGGTTAAGTATGAGCATTAGAGCCCATGTGGCCTACTCCAGCATATGGTTATACCTGAGTGGAAATGGGAATGAATTACTATGGACTTCGTAGTTGGTTTGCCGCAGACCTTGAGGACATTTGATGAAGTTTGGGTCATTGTCGACAGGTTGACTAACTCGGCATACTTCATTCCAGTTGTGACCACGTATTCTTCAGAGAGATTCAAGAGATTGTTCAGTTATATGGTGTGCCTATTTCCATATATCAGATAGAGGCCTTCGGTTTACTTTGCATTTCTGGAGGGAAGTATAGAGTGAGTTGGGGACCCGGGTAGAGCTCAACATAACCTTTCATCCGCAGAACGACGGGCAGTCAGAGCGGACATTTCATATCTTAGAGGATATGCTCAGAGCATGTGTTATTGACTTTAGAGGGCAGTGGGATCGATTCTTGCCTTTGGCCTAGTTTTCTTACAATAACATTTATCTGTCCAACATCGAGATGGCTCTATTTGAGGCTTTATATGGCCGGCGATGTCATTCACTCATCGGATGGTTTGAGCCCGGCGAGGCTAAATTATATGGTACTGATTTGGTGAAAGATACCTTGGAAAAGGTAAAGTTGATTCAGGAGCGACTTCGCACAGCACAGTCCAGACATAAGAGTTACGCGAATCAGAAGGCGTGTGATTTAAAATTTATGGTGGGCGAGAAGGTTCTCTTGAAAGTATCGCCAATGAAGGGAATCATGAGGTTCGGGAAGAAGGGCAAGTTGAGCCCAAGGTTTATAGGTCTATTTGAGGTGTTGAGACAAGTTGGGGAGGTTGCTTATGAGCTTGCGTTACCTCCCAGTATATCTGGAGTTCATCCGGTCTTCCACGTGTCTATGCTCCGAAAGTATCATGCCGACAAGTCGCATGTGTTAGACTACATCACACTTCAGTTAGATGAGAGCCTGGGTTATAAGGAGGAGCAAGTTGCCATTGTTGACATGCAAGTTCACCAGTTGAGGTCTAAGAAGATTTCTACTGTAAAGTTCAGTGGAGGGGTCAACCAGTCGAGGAGGCAACTTGGGAGACCGAGGAGGACATGCGAAGTAGATATCCACACTTATTAGTCACTCCATGTATGATTCTAGACCCGTTCGAGGTCGAACATTTGTTTAAGAGGTAGAGAATGTAACGAAACGATTGGTCGTTTTGCTTTCTAGAACCCTGTTCCCTTAAATAAGACTCCCAGTATGTGCTTTTACTATTTTTTGACTTGCGAAAATGGTTAGTTCGAGTTTGAAAGGGTTCGGGTTGAGATCGAAATATTTAGTTCCTTAATATTGGCTTAAAAGGGGTAAGTTTAACTTTTGTCAACATTTGTTGTAAAAGACCTTGGAACTGAGATTTGATGGTCCTAATAAGTTCGTATGATGATTTGGGACTTGGGCGTATGTTCAGATCGAGTTTTGGATGACCCGAGAGCGTTTCAGCGCTTAATATTGAAGGTTGGCACATTGAAGATTTTTCAAGTTCTTTAAATTTGATATGGAGTAGGTTTTGGTGTTATCGAGGTTCGTTTGGGATTCCGAGCCCGGGAATAGTTCCGTATGGTGATTTAAGACTTGCACGCAAAATTTGGTGTCATTACGAGTAGTTTAAGTATGATTCGGCGCGCTCGGAGTAGGTTGGAAGAACTTGAAGTTTATAAGTTGATTCTATTTGGTTTTGGGTTGTGATTTTTAGTTTTGTTGTTGTTTTCCGCGATCCGAGGGTGCGAACGAGTCCGTTTTATATTTATAAATTTTTGATATGTTTGGTCGAGGCCTCGAGGCCCCCGTATAAGATTCGGAGGCTCGACGGAGCTTGATTGCTCTTTTGAGAAGAGCTGGTGGTTGGCATCTGGTACGTTCGCACCTGCGGTGGGAATGGCCTCAGGAGTGGCACCACAGGTGTGGCGTCTCGCTCGCAGAAGCGAAAATGAGAGGGGTCAGCGTGTACACAGAAGTGGACTCACATCTGCGATGAGATAATAGCAGGCGCGGAGAAGGCCAGTATAGGTAAGGTCGCAGGTGCGAGAAGAGAGCCGCAGAAGCGGGCTCGCAGGTGCGGTGACTTTCCGTAGGAGCGGACCTTTTCTCATAGAAGCAGCATCGTGGGTGCGACCCAAGGTCTGCAGAAGTAGAATTTGCTGGAGGCAGTGAGGGCTTTTAATGTTGGGACCTAAGCAAATTTAGCTCATTTCTTTCATCTCTTGGGCGTATTTGGAGCTCTTTGAAGAGGGGTTTTCACCTAGCACATTGAGGTAACTAATTTATATATGAGATGAGCTTAATACATGTAGTTTTGGTTAGATTCTTAGCATATAAAGTGAAGACATTGTGGGTTTAGTTGAAAAACCTAAATTTTGATAAAAAAAATATGATTTAACCACGAAAATAATTATGGAATTGGGTGAAAATTTTATATTTGAGTTCGTGAGGTTATGGGTAACAATTATCTTCAAAAAATTTCAGAATCCGGGTACATGGGCCCAGGGTTGCAGTTTAGGAATCTTCTCATTTGGGTTGGGTCATTACTCTAATAGCTAAATTAGTAACTTTTGAATGTACATTGATTAATTTATATAACATTTGGTTAGTTTCGGATTGCTCGGCACCAAGTTGAGTCCCTATAGTGAATTTGTGGGTTGGAAAGTGAGCTTTGACACGAGGTAAGTCTCTTTCCTAACCTTGTAAGAGGGAATTAACCCCATAGGTATTTAAAGTTATTATTTTCATCTAATTGTGAAGGCTACGCACACACGGGGTGACATGAGTCTGTGCGTAACTACTAATTCTGCTTTAAGTCCGGGTAGTTTTAGGACACTAACCATGAAATACTTTTATTGTTTGCGCTCTACTTACTTTTGTAATGGCCGAATTTCACTTACTTTGAGTTTTGGCGGGTTACTTGACGGTTAATAGAAATTGTGCTTCCTTGTGTATTAGGCTTGTAATATCTTTTAAATCGAATGTTCATAGAGTATTCTCTCTTCTTGTGGAGCGGGTCGAACGACTCAGCAGTATAATAGATGCATCTATGATTTGTGTCGCTCGACCCTCGACAGTGTGCACATTATTCTGAATCGGGTCGAACGACCTTGACATAAATCGTGCGTGTTAATCTTGGAGCCTATACACACTTGTTATTATTTTCATGAATTGAGAGCTTATAATTATTTAATTGCCTGAGATTTACATGGAATTAGTATGTGTTAGTGGAAGGATTTTGTAATGTACTATTAGTTAAAGAATCATTTAATCACTATTTCTATTGTGTTAATATTATTATCCTCATTTTCTATGCTTATTTAGCATTCCTGTATTTCATTGTTAGCCCATAGCAAGTGTCGATATCGATTCCTTGTCACTACTTAGACTAGATAGTTACTGGGTAAATGTTGTTTATGTACTCACGCTACACTTCTGCACTAATCATGCAGGATCTGAGGTAGATGCATCTGGCATTCATTCCGGCGAGTACCCCTAATACCCCGAGGCTTAGCGGTGAGATGCTTCCTAAGACCGTGCTGCAGCACCCGGAGTCTCTCTTTTGCATTTTATTTTCTGTCTACTCTATTTCATACAGTAGCTTAGTCTTTTGTATATTCTACTAGTTCCTCATACACTTGTGACACCAGATCTTGGAACACATGCTAGTAGATTTTATGGTTTTGGAGCATTTATCTCACTGCATTTGCTCTTACATTGGTTTTCGCTTTATTTCATTAAATTTTATGCTCCTTATTTTCTTAATAAATGAAATTCAACTACTTTGAAATTATTAAAAGGAACAATTACGTGATTAGATCATTGTTGGCTTGCCTAGCGGTAACGTTTGGTGTCATCACGGCCTATAGGAGAAATTGGGCCGTGACAATATAAAACTGTTCAATTTTTTTGTTCTTTTATACTTGTTTATCGTTTACCATTTTAGTTAGTCTAATATTATAATATTGTTATGAAAATATTATATTGTGGATGTCCATTCATTACTCCGCTATAGATAATATTCCTGGAGAAGATTATCCATTTATTACTCTGTTGAAATTTATCTACAAGCAGTTGATGCAGGCAGGTTGCAAGCAACTAAATGAAATGAATTGCAGTAGCTTCTTATTAAACATGTAGGTTGCAAGAAGCTCATGCAGACAGCTTACAAGCAGCTGATACAGGCAGGTTGCAAGCAACTCAATGAAATGATTTGTAGCAGCTTCTTATTAAACAGGCAGGTTGCAAGCAGCTCATGCAGACAGCTTACAAGCAGCTAAAGAAAAGACTTGCAGCTGCTTCCTGAAAAGCCTAGTTGCTTCCTTTCTTCTATAAGTAGAGGAGTTTTCAGTTCATTATGAACATAATTTTGAAAGTTGAATAAAATATCAATATCCCTCTATGCTTGTCTTAAGTTTATTTCTTTTATAGTATTTATTTTATAACACGTTATGAGCACGAGACTCTGCCATTTTGAACACTTATATCGAATTTAATTTCTATTTCAGTATTCATCTCCGATGTAAAGCAACACTCTTATGTCTGTGGTAAGATCTTGCTCATTCCAAGCATCATAATGCAGATTATATCCTTGAGGTGGTGAGTTTTTCTTCTTGGCAGTAGTGATGTAGATATCACTTACATATGGAGTGGCCAAATTTGCGTAATTTAATTTGAGCCTTTTGCTTATATTTTAATATCTTTATATGTTACATATACAGTACCTATTTTGGTATTTGTTTTCATCCTTATTATCTTAATAAAGGATTACAAATTGGATAACATTGTTAGATCCACTTAAACTCCAGCAGAGTTTGCAGGAAATATACAACCACCAGAAGTGGTATATGCCTATAACCACCAGAAGTGATATTTTAGGCTTTCTATGGTTACAATTAAAGATGAGTTAGAGAAATATTCTCTATATTACATGCACGCCTCGATTTGCTCTTGAAGTAGTAAATATTTTAAAATAGGTTGAAGCATCACAATTTGATGTGATTAATGCGCGTTCAGATAATTATGTTCGATTTCCTGAAGGATGAGAATTTTTGATAAATATTAATCTGAATGTGATAATATTAATAAAGTCATAAATATGAACGCGCTCTTGTTGTAAATATATTACAATTCACCTCCAGAAGAGTTAATATGATTGAGAGAATATATACTCAATATTTCGCATTTTACATTTGCTCCTGAATAAGTAACACAATTGAAATTTCCTCCTGAAGGAAAATATTTTGAAGCAGTATCTTTTTGTGCTTAAACGATTATTTTATTTTGTTTATTTGATTATAATTTTCTCTCATGATACCAGAAGTGTCTGAACAATATTTGATAGTACAAAATATATCAACAACTCCTGAAGAGCTAACTGTTTGTCTAAAAGACACATGACACCAGTAGCCATTTGGATAATAAACGAAGGCTCTCGAAGAGCTTATATACAAATATGTCATTCATATTATATGATTATGGTCAAAACATATGTTGTAGTAAACCTGAATTTTACTAATACAAATAGCTATCATATTGAGACTACACTAATTGGAAGATTGAAAATCATCATGTTTCCACAATCATAGGGCGTAAAGTAATATGTATGTGAGAAGTTACCCGCCTTATTCTTCAATTTGTACTACATCATGTATCATAGTAAACCATAAGTTTACTAATGCAAAAGTTTATGCCATAGTAAACCAGAAGTTTGCTAAGAGATAGCACATGCCATGATAAACTTGAAGTTTTCATTTGCCATTTTTAAATGAGTTATTTGAGAATTCAGATAAGCATATACTGAAGAAGTAGAAGATTCTTCACGAATTCTCTTGTGTTGCTTGTTCTCATAATAACTTGATTATACCAGCTAAAGTTAGGACTAAAATTTCCGAATTCTGGAATATATAAAAGGTGAATATGGGCCCATTCACCTATCATGTGAACCACTTATAGATGCATATATAAGATGGTTACATTTATGTTTATTGTCAATCTGCAGTTTGGCATTTGAAATTGTCTTTCTCAATTAAGAGCATAATTTTCAGATTATGAAATCAAGATAGTTCATCTTGATGATGCTGGTTTATATCCAAGCTAGTTTAGCATTGAATACCTCTTATTAATGGCTAAACTATTGCTTATGAAAACAAAGCCTCATGTGTTGGTCTAAGATTTTCTAAATTGTATACAGCAGCACTTGTATGCATCAGACAACAAAATATGATAGGTCCTCCCCTCACAATTGGTTTAGGATCAAAAATCAAATATTTTTACTATCTAATAACTTTTCATGTGTGGTATGTGATTAATTTCTCTATCACAATGCACAAAGATATGTTTCCCAAAGAAGATTGGGGATATGAGTTAGTTTTTCTAACATTTGGGGGATGGAATAAAACAGCTGGAAAATATGCTATATGAATCGAATTATCATTAATATGATCCTCTCTTAGAAGATAATTCAAGTCAAATGCCAGAAGCATTTGTTGATCCAAAATTAAATATCATATTTCAGCTGCAAATGGTCCTATTAAAATTAAAGTCCCCGAAGGATAGAGTTTATTGTACGCATGAAGCGTGGTAGACCAATCGGTTCCAAAGGTTACAATCCTTGAAAGGAATAGGAGCAAATGATCAAAATGATCATAACAAGGAGGAAATAAGCTCTGGAAGAGCCCACGACATAACATTTCATGAAACTCCAGAAGAAGTTCAGGTACATGAAAATAAATAAAGTGATGATATCTCAACAAGTTATGTCGCTTGCGAACTGATACGAAATGATCGTCGACGATATATTTGATATAATATAGTGCACAATATTGTAAAAGATTGTGAGGATCAGACCTATAGTCCAAACACCTGAAGATGTCATGCCATTTAAATGTAAGTCATAACCTATATGACTCATTTGATTAATTTTATATGAAGATCCCTGAAGGATTTAAAATATCTGAAGCAAATTCAAAATCTCGGAAAATCTATTCAATCAGATTACAAAGATCTTTGTACGGTTTAAAGCAATCTAGGCGCATGTGATATTATTGCCTTAGTGAATATTTGTTGAAAGAAGGTTACATAAATGATGTTATTTGCCCATGTATTTTTATAAAGAAAATGGCATCAGAATTTGTTATACTTGTTGTTTATGTTGATGACATAAATCTTGTTGGAATGCCAGAAGAGCTCCAAAAGGTAATTGAATATCTTAAGAAAGAATTTGAGATGAAAGATCTTGGAAAGACAAAGCTTTGTCTTGGACTGCAAATTGAACATTTAGCAGACGGGATCTTTATGCATCAATCTACCTATATAGAAAGGGTCTTAAAACGCTTTTACATGGACAAAGTGCACCCATTGAGTACACCAATGGTTATTCGATCACTTGAAGTGAATAAGGACTCGTTCCAACCTCCAGAAGAGGATAAAGAACTCCTTGGTCCTGAAACACCCTATCTCAGTACAATTGGTGCACTTATGTATCTTGCTAATGCTACAAGGCCTGACATAGCATTTTCTATTAATTTACTAGCAAGATATAGCTCTTCTCCTACACAGAGATATTGGAATAGGATTAAGCATATTTTGCGATATTTAAAGGGAACTATTGACATGGGTTTGTTTTATGCTAACAAAGGTAGTGCAGATCTTGTTGGTTATGCAGATGCATGTTATTTATCTGATCCCCATAAAGCTAGATCTCAAATAGGGAACGTTCTTATATGTGGAGGTACTATCATATCATGGCGCTCCACAAAGCAATCTATTGTTGCTACTTCTTCAAATCATGCTGAGATAATAGCTATTCATGAAACAAGGAGGGAATGTGTATGGTTGAGATCAGTGATTCATTTCATTCGAGAAAAATGCGGTTTGGAATGTGATAAGAGATCCACAATTTTATACGAAGACAATGCTATATGCATAGCTCAATAAAGGGAGGATTTATAAAAGGAGATAGAACGAAGCACATTTCACCAAAATTATTCTACACACATGATCATTACAAAAATTATGACATTGATGTGCAACAAATCCGTTCAAGTGACAATCCGACAGATTTATTCACTAAGACTTTGCCAACTTCAACTTTTGAGAAGATGGTATACAAGATTGGAATGCGGAGACTCAAATATTTGAAACAAGGTTTTCATCAGGGGGAGTGAAATACGCACTGTATACTTTCTTCCTTACTAAGATTTTTTTCCATAGGGTTTTTCTTGTAAGGTTTTTAACGAGGCAGCTAGAATTGCGTATTACTAAATATGTGTACTCCTTTTCCTTCACTAGGATTTTTTTCACTGGGTTTTTCCTAGTAAGGTTTTGACGAGGCACATTATCTTTTAATGAACATCCAATGGGGAGTGTTATGAAAATATTATACTGTGGATGTCCATTCATTACTCCGCTATAGATAATCTTCCTGGAAAAGATTATCTATTTAGTACTCTGTTAAAATTTATCTACAAGCAGCTGATGCAGGCAGGTTGCAAGCAGCTCAATGAAATAATTTGCAGCAACTTCTTCTTAAACAGGCAGGTTGCAAGCAGCTCATGCAGACAGCTTGCAAGCAGCTCATGCAGACAGGTTGCAAGCAACTCAATGAAATGATTTGCAACAACTTCTTATTAAAAAGGCAAGTTGCAAGCAGCTCACGCAGACAACTTACAAGCAGCTAAAGAAAAGCCTTGCAGCTGCTTCCTGAAAAGCCTTGCAGCTGCTTCGTTTCTTCTATAAATAGAGGAGTTTTCAGTTCATTATGAACATAACTTTGAAAGTTGAATAAAATATGAATCTCACTCTATACTTGTCTTAAGTTTATTTTTTTTTTATAGTCTTTATTTTATAACAAATATGTGTTTATCTTTTCGTTTAAAGTGTAATGGACGACTTTGGGATAAGCATGAACGATACTACCCCTGAAGTATATTTACAAAATGAGCTTGATCTTGTAGATCTTGAACCGAAAATTTGTATAGCAAGAATGTAAAAAGGAAAAATGGAATCCGAGATTTATAAGAGAACACATACGTTTAATCAAAAAATAATTTTTGTTGTCAAAACAAAAAAAAGAATAATCCGGATGTCTAATAATCAATTTTACTTTATTTTTTTCTAATAGACAAGACTAAAGAATAATGGAAAGCAAGACTGAGAGAATAAGGAAAAAGAATCTTATTGATAATTATACCTTCCTACCAATAGGAAAGTACAAGATCTTCCAACGACTTAAAATAGTAAGAATATTGACAATTAATAGTACTACTTTGTGATTTTTCCGGTGGGGATACAAGATATAGTAAGTGAATTTAAATAAGGGTACAATTTATAACTGCTTCGCCCTAGTTAATTCCTACATGTTGCTAACATTTATTACATTGATTACACATTACATGGGTGATTCAAAACGGTTAAGGAAATAACGACCAAGCGCGTATAATCAGGGATTAAGGTGTTTTCTTTCCGTATTCGTCGTTATTAATAATCCTTCTATCTTCGTGGCCTTTATTGTCCTTAATTATCCGCTCCATTCTTATTTCTTCTTTTACAACTAATAGACACGATATCCTTGTAATCGATCATGTGGGTGTTACATATGCCTTCTGTGTTCTTCATTTTTCTTTATTGCTTCAATTTATATGCCACAATTCACCATATTATTGATCAATGTAGGAGTTTATTTTTCACCAATACAACATAATTGTATATTATTGAGCAGAATATCTAGAAAAAGATTAAGTTTCTTCTTTTGCTGCCACACCCCGAAGTTGGGCTTGGATGTAACACGACGCCCGATGCCTGACTACATATGACCGAGCGAACCAACTGGCTGGCTGAATCAATATGTTATATCATAACATACTGAATGTGAAAGATAAACTAGCATATACTGATATACTGAAAGTCTGAATGATATAAATCAAAAAGAGGAATCACTAATATAATATCTATAGCAAACATTATTTAACATGAAAAGCTTGCGACTCTGTCCGACTGTTACTCTAGTCTATCAAGACTTTAATGAAATACTGAAAATACTAACTATCTATAAATACTGAAAGACTGCAAAGTAATGATAATGCCCCGAAAAAACTAGGGATCACCAAATAGCTGGTATGAGAATCCTAGCGATCTGAATCGTCAACTTGTAAATCATTACCTGCATCGTGGGATGCAGGCCCTGGGCAAAAGGGACGTCAGCATATTTGAATTGCACTGGTATATAAACCAACCGAAAGAAAGAACTATAAGTGCCGAAACTAATACTAAGCTGATAACTGAGAATTGATAATTGATAACTGAAATTATAACTGTTGAAACTGAAACTGAAATGATAACTGATAACTGATAAATGAAATGATAACTGATAACTGAACTGAATAAAGGAAGTAATGATATGAATACTCCCACTTCTGAATGATGAACAACCTGTTTATCTGAATAAATAAACTGCGGCCTCAGGCCCAATATATATATGCACAAACTGCGGCCTCGGGCCCAAGTATACGTATACATAACTGCGGCCTCAGGACCAAAGATGCATAAAGCATAAACTGCAGTCTTAGATCCAAGTATACGTATACATAACTGCGGCCGCAGGCCCAAAGATGCATAAAGCATAAACTGCGACCTCAGGCCTAAAGATGCATAAAGCATTAACTGCGGCCTTAGGTCCAAACATGCATAAAGCATAAACTACGGCCTCGTACCCGAATACAGGTGTTCAACATTCATGTATTTCAAACCAAGAACTGAGAACCGTAGTGTAATACATGATACTGAAATACTAAACCATACTAAGTTACATGATATTTGAATATTGAATAGAACTAGATTGATATATGTATTCGTGAACTGATTATGAGAACTTATGCTTCAACTATTTATGACATGCTGGTAATCTAGACTGAGACTCATGGGAATTAAACACAAGTATATATCGATTACGTACTGAGCTCACAACATTTAGAATGAAAGTCATGAACGAATTATGAAGCTAGAGAATAGAAGTTCTGCAACTATCTAGGGAACTAGGCTTAACTATATTTTTGAGGCAACTAGCAACGTTGTAAAAAAAAGGAAGTGTAGGGAGAATCATTAAAATTCCCAAAATAGAGAGTTAGCCTCACATACCTTAACTTCCTGCTTTTGAGCGTAATACAATATTCGCCAACCCTTTCAACTTTAATCTATATCAATACAAGTCAAAGGGATTCCATATTTGCAATAATACTTATGTTTTGGTCACCTAGACATTTCATCAAACACTTTGTGGGCGTAAAGCCTCATAACCCTCATTAGTGATGTTTCTACACCCAACAACCCATTCTCTTTCTCCAAGATAAATTCTAAAATCTTAAATTGTTATAATCAACATCATTCTTCATCACCCATAAGATACACAATACCCTTAATCAATAATCAAATACCAAAAACCCAAATCTATAATCGCTCATGCTTTTACATCAAACTCATCAACTCATATTTCATTACTTAGAGTCTATAATCATTAATCCAATGCTAAAATCAATTAGAGGGTAGCCATAATTACCTCGATAACAGGCAAACATGATGCTAAATCGTGGGATGACGCGTGTTCGGGGCATTAAATGCGGAGAGACGTGCGTCCAATCATTTGTTAGAAACTTTTCAGAAGGGGCCATATAATTTCCCGCCAAAAAAGGTATCTCTACCAACTTCCTGGTGACACAAAGTTATGCCACTAGAAAGCATGGGGACTATCTGTATGAGTAGCTCCGTATGATGTATTTTGACGTTTTAGCATTTGACCTCGGATTGAAATTTTGATGGTTCCATTAGCTTCGTTAGGTGATTTTGGACTTAGAAGCGCGTCTGAAATGTGATTTGGAGGTCCGTAGTAGAATTAGGCTTGAATTGGCAAAAATTAGAAATTTGGCGATTTTGGTCGGCAATGGAAAATTTGATATCGGGGTCGGAATGGAATTTTGGAAGTTGGAGTAGGTTCATAGTGTCATTTGTGACGTGTGTACAAAATTGAGTTCATTCGGACTTGGTTTGGTTGGTTTCGGCATCATTATCGAATTTGGAAGTTTTAGAAGTTCATAGGCTTGAATCCGAGGGTAATTTGGTGTTCTGATGTTGTTTTGAGTGATTCGAAGGTTCGACTAAGTTTGTATGTTGATATATGACTTGTTGGTATTTTTGGTTGAGGTCCTGAGGGCCTCGGGGTGATTCCAGGTTGTTAACGGATTTGTCAAAGTTGCAAAATGCAGCTGAAGCTATTGCTACTGATATTTCTGCACCTGCGGAAGGGGAGTCGCAGGTGCGAGGTTGCTAGTGGGAGGTCGCTGGTGCATTTGGGGAAGCCGAAAATGCAGAAATGGAAGGCCAAGGCTGGGAACGCAGGTGCAAAGGATTGGCGGCATCTGCGAGCCTGCAGGTGCGAGGCCTTGAGCACATATGGGGCAAGGAAGAGTTGAGCCGGTTTCGCAGAAGCGGAAGTGTTGCGTAGGTGCGCGCCTGTAGGTGCGGAACCTGGGGCGCAAATGCGGAATTGGAGGACTTAAGTGGTTCTCCTAGCTGGTAGTATTTGACTGCAAGAGCGGTTCTGCAGGAGTGGACATTTGGCCGTAGGTGCGAATGTGCTGGGCAGAAAAGTCCCAGCTCATGGTTTTGTCTTCATTTCAATTTTTGGATTTGAGAAACTCAGGAGAGAGGCGAGTTTTTGAAGGATTTCAAGGAAAAACGTTAGGGTAAGTGATCCTAATCCATAATGGTATAAATTTCCTGAATCTATGGCTTTGTTCATCAATAATTAGTAGGATTTTGGAGTGAAAATGAGGGGTTAGGGCTTGGGATTTTGGAAAATTTAATTTAAGGATTTGAGGGACCAAACAATGTCGGATTTTGATAAATTTCGTATGTATGGACTCGGGTTTTGGGATAATTTGATAGGTTTTCTTGTGGAATTCATTCCATTAGCATATATTGATGGTATTGTACTGATTGTCAATAGATTCAGAGCATTTGGAGGCCGAATCGAGGGGCAAGAGCATCGCGTAGTAGGGACTTGATCGGTTTGAGGTAAGTAATGATTGTAAATCTAGTCCTGAGGGTAGATTTAAATCGCGTTATGTTTACTGCATAACTCAGTTTTTCTTACTCTATTTTGATGCATATAAATGTTGTTTTGGGCTGAGTACCCTGTTTTACTGAAATGCCCGAGTGGCTTGAGAGGTTTATGACTGAATGAGGCCGAGGTCCTGATTTGTGAGGATATTTATGGGATCGGGCTACACGCCGCAGCATGTTTGATATAGGCCAAGGGCTTGAGTGATTTATGCCATAATTTGGCTTGATATAGAACTTGGGTTGAAGGAGACCCTCCGGAGTCTGTACACACCCCCAGTGAGCATAGGTACCTACTGAGTGCGAGTGCTGAGTACCGAGTGTTGAGTGACTGGGAGGCATGAGTGATTGTAAGGTATGCCCGAGTGGCATGAGTGATTATGAGGTAACGCCGAGTGGCATGAGTGGCTGTGAGGTTTGCCCGAGGGGCTGTATATGAGTGATGTTTTGCCCGAGGGGCTGTTTATGATTTCATCATTTTTGCTCATCTCTGCATTGAGCCTCTGTTTGAAAAACTGTTGAAAAATATCTTTAACTGATTTTACTGGAACTCGGTTTAAACGAGATGTTTTGATTCAAATCCTGATTTTAAAAGCATGTGGTATTTTACTGAGATTTCATGAAATTTACTTTATATGATTTATTGCTCGTCACTACTGCTCAGTCTTTATTTATTGTTGTTATTTACTGAGTTGGCGTACTCACATTACTCCCTGCACCTTGTGTGCAGATCCAGGTGTAGCTGGACACGATAGCGGTTGTTGATTATTCTGGTTGCAGATTTTCTCGGGGATAGCAAGGTAGCTGCTTAGCGATCGTAGCCCCTGCTCTTCTCCCTCTTATCTTCCTTTTGTTTTATTTAGATATTTTCCAGGCTATGTTAGTATTGATAGACAAATTATAGTAGATGTTCATGACTAGTGGCACCCCAATGTCGGACTTTTCTTTCCACGCTTTTGTTTTGATTTGAACTCCTTTACAAAGATTTTTATGTAAAATGGACTTGAAATTATCTTTGAAATAAAAGTATCGGTTTGTTTTGGAAATGAGTCAGCTTGCCTAGTTCCACAATAGGCGCCATCACAACTGGGTTAGTTTAGTTCGTGACATCGCGGTTCGTACGTCTCTGTTGTGCGGCCGCGAAAGGGAAATGCGGTCTGCACAATTGTCATTGTGGCCCCACTTCTGAGGCTCAATTTTGTGAATTCTCTGATGACATAGAAATGGTTAATCTGCGGTAGCAAGACGATTTTTGAGGTCCGCACAATTTTACTTGCGGTCGCATCTTGGAGTACCAAAAGTGAAGACTCTCTGATGATAAAGAATAGCCTAATCTGCGGCCGTAAGAGTAAATATGTGATCCGTACAAATTGCCCTGCGGACGCAGATTCCTTCCTTACATAAGTGTCTATAAATGCATATCTGTGGACCCCACAATTCAAGTGCGGCCACACAATTCAAACCATTTTGAACAAACAACTTTTTTAGTTTAAATTTTTTCAATTTCTTGCACACATAGGCATGGCAACATTGTAAAAGCATAAAGTTTCAGTAACCTAGTCCCCTTAGAGCATGTATCAAGTTAACCCAGTTCAGATCTACCCCAAATGGACACACAATGGAACTCTAATAACAGATGGCCTAAAATAAATTAAGCAAATCTACAAATTAAACTAATTTTAAAAACATTAATCATGAAATTGAAGCATACCATATAGAGTGATTGCACTGAGTCGGTAATTTAGGTGATTGTGTGTGTGGACAGTTGAAATCTCCAAGAAAACTTATAAGGGCAACAGTATTTGTGCAAAGTGGAAAAAGAGTAAAATGAGCCCTATTGTTCTATTTATACCATTCAAAATGAGAAGGGATCAGAGACGAGTGTGGTCACACATTTTTATGTGCGGTCCGCACTCTTTAACCTACACGATCATTCTCAGAAACTAATCAGCGGTCCATACATTTTTGGGTGCGGCCACAGATTTCACGTGCGGTCGCAGATCGACCTCTGCATTAACAAGCTTAAATGTCAAAGAGTTGGTATTTTTGACTTTTCAAATGCGCGTTCCGCAAGAGAAATGTATGGCTACAATGCTCATCTTCTATGGCACATAAAAATGTGCGGTCTACACTCTCTTGACCCCTTATCCAATTAGCCATATTTTCATCCACAATTCTTGTAAGTTACACTCACCCGTGTAGCACACTTGAAATCAAGTTTGAACAAAAATAAGACCTAACTACAAAATAAAAAGGAAAAGAAACATGGGTTTCCACTGTCACGACCCAATTTCTCCTCTGTGTGACATCGTGACGACACCTTGTCTCTACAACTAGGTAAGCCTAACATTTTACGGAATATTGAAAAAAAAATATAAATTTAACCAATTATTCAGAAATACACAACAATTCCCAAAACCTAGAACATCATGAATCACTAACTACAGAAGAAAAAATCTAGTGTCTCTATACATCAGAATCTAACAAAGAAAAATACAGAAGATAATGGACATGAGAAAGAGTAGAAGGGGACTCCAAGGTCTGCGGACACGGCAGATATACCTTGAAGTCTCCAAAGCTGTCCCGGCTCACTGATAGTGCAGCTGATAAGGTACACCTGGATCTGCACACGAAAAACATGTGCAGCGATTAGCATGAGTACACCACAATCGGTACCCAGTAAGTGCCAAGCCTAACCTCGGTCGAGTAGTGACGAGGTCAGGTCAAGGCCCCACTGGAAAATATATAATAAAAAAATATAGAGTGTAATACCGCAATAAAATAAAGGCTGAAATTTAACAACAATGAAATCATAGAAGGTAACAGCTTAGTACACAGAAACACAACATGGGATCTCCCGTAATACCGTTCCGTAGTCTCAAAGTAAATGTGCAAGGGGATCTCCCGGAATACCGTTCCGTAGTCCCAAAGTAAATATGCAGTACAGGGGGCTCTCTCGGAATACCGTTCCGTAGTCCCAAAATAAATGTGCATGGGGATCTCCCGGAATACCATTCCGTAGTTCGAAAGTAAATATGCAGTATAAGGGGATCTCCCGGAATACCATTCCATAGTCCCAAAGGAAATATGCAGCGCGAATGATAGAAATATAACTACATCACGAAATTCATACAATTTAGACTAAGTACCAATCAGGGAAGAAGCAGGAAATTCATTAAGCATGCTGCACATAATTCACATAAACAATTAAAGTACGTAGACATGTTGTATTAGACTAAACATGATAGCTACACATATTGGAATAACTCAATTAAGAATTGAAAAATAGATTAGTACTCATTAAAATGGTATAACGCAAAATAACAGGAAAACATGTTGCTGCTCAGTAAGAAAATAGGGTTTTCCACAACTAGCTTGTGTACGTACACGACGCTCACATAGCACAATAGTTCCAAATCTTAAGGGAATTTCCCCCACACAAAGTTAGGCAAACCACTTACCTTGAGTCAAGATCAATCAATCTGTAAGAATTCCCTTTCCACGAATATTCGGCTCTGAATGGCCCAAATCTAGCCAAAAGCAATTACATATCACAATTACAACAATAATAGACTCATCTAATTAGCGAAATCAACATTTTAACGAAAATTCCGAAGTTAACTCAAAATCGCCCGTGGGGCCCACTTCTCGGAATCGGGTAAAAGTCATAAATTATGAAATCTCATTCACTCACGAGTCTAACCATATCAAATTTACTAAAATCCGACACCAAAATCTCGATCAAAACCCCAAAATTCAGCCTAAGAACTTTTCTCAATTTTTCACCCCAAGTCCAAATTTAAAGGATGAATTCAAGCATAGATTAGTGGAATATAACCATAAGGGAGTTAAGAATCATTACCTAAAAACTTCCTCCGAAATTCTCTCCAAATTCTGCCTTCTACCGAGCTCTCAATCAAATTTGTGAAGTGAACTTCAAACCCTCGAATCTGTCCCTTTTTTGGCCAGTTATTCCGCATCTACAAACCTTGGGTCGCACCTGCGGAATTTCCTTCGCAGGTGCGGAAACAACTTTAGAGGGATGGGTCCGCTTCTGCGGAAAAAAGGCTGCACCTGCGAGTACGCGCCTGCGGACTATTGTCCGCTTCTGTGATCTCCTCCGCGCCTGCGGGTCCTTTAGCGCATCTGCGGGCATCGCAGATGAGGCATTTCCCTTCGCACCTTCGACCCCTGACCACACATCCCTAATCCTCGCCTGCACTTGCCTCTCCACACGTGCGATCATGCACCTGCGGTCTCTCCACTGCAGGTGCAAAAATGACAGATGTCTGAAGACTTCAGCATCAACACAAATCCAACTTTTGATCTGTTAAGCACTCGAAACTCACCCGAGCCCCCCGGGACATCAGCCAAACATACCAACCAATCCTAAAACACCCTACAAACTCAGTCGAACCTTCAAACCACATCGAACAAGACCAAAAATAATGAATTAAACACGAATTCTAGCCAAAGAACTTAAAATTTTCTAAATTCTACAAACGACGCCGAACCACGTCAAATCTTGTCCGAATTACCTCAAATTTTACACACAGGTCACAAATGACACTACGAACCTACAGCCACTTTCGTAAATCCATTCCGAGCTCGATATCAAAATTTCCACTATCGACTGAAATTGCTGAAACTCTCACTTTCTCCAATTCAAGCCCAAATCTACTACAGACCTCCAAAACACATTCTGGACGCGCTCCTGAGCTCAAAATCACACAACGGAGCTAGCGGAGTTAGCGGAATTCCATTACGGATCCGTCTTCACACAGTTACGACTACGGTCCAATTCTAAGACTTAAGCTCTCATTTAGGGATTAAGTGTCCCAAAACACTCCGAAACTCAAAACCAATCATCCCGGCAAGTCACAATAGCAGAAATAGATATGGGGAAAGCAGTTAATAGGGGTTCGGGGCTCTAACTCTCAAAACGACCGGCCGGGTCGTTACATCCTCCCCCTCTTAAAATAATCGTTCGTCCTCGAACGAGCTTAGAGACATACCTGAATTGGTGAAAAGATGAGGATAACGCCTGCGCATATCTTGCTCGGTCTCCCAAGTCGCCTCCTCGACCGGTTGTCCCCTTCAATGAACCTTCACGGAAGCAATGTTCTTTGATCTTATCTTTCTGACTTGCCAGTCTAAAATAGCCACTGGCTCCTTAACATAAGATAGATCCTTGTCCAATTGAACTGAGCTGAAATCCAACACATGGGACGGATCGCCGTGATACTTTCGGAGCATAGAAACATGGAATACCGGATGAACTCCTGCTAGACAGGGAGGCAAGGCAAGCTCATAAGCAACCTCCCCAACTTAACGCAACAACTTAAATAGACCAATGAACCTTGGGCTCAGCTTGCTCTTCTTTCCAAACCTCATAACGCCCTTCATAGGCGAAAACTGGAGCAAGACTCGCTCTACAACCATGAATGCCACATCACGAACCTTCCGGTCCGCATAACTCTTCTGTCTAGACTGGGTGTGTGAAGTCTATCCTGAATTACCTTCACTTTATCTAAGGCATCCTGAACCAAGTCCATACCCAATAATTTGGCCTCACTGGGTTCC
This sequence comes from Nicotiana tabacum, assembly GCF_000715075.1. Classification (NCBI taxonomy): domain Eukaryota; kingdom Viridiplantae; phylum Streptophyta; class Magnoliopsida; order Solanales; family Solanaceae; genus Nicotiana; species Nicotiana tabacum. The sequence goes on from NC_134094.1 coordinate 95,188,065, forward strand.
AACCAACCCACTGGGAACCGACACCGCCTACCGTACAGAGCCTCATAAGGTGCCGTCTGAATTCTGGACCGATAACTGTTATTGTAAGCAAACTCCGCAAGTGGCAAGAACTGGTCCCAAGCACCCCAAAATCTATCACACACGTACGTAGCATATCTTCTAATATCTAAATAGTGCGCTCGGACTACCCATCCATCTGAGGGTGAAATGATGTGCTCAACTAAAGCCTAGTACCCAACCCATGTTGTACATCTCTCCAGAACCATGATGTAAACTGCGTACCCCGGTCATAGATAATAGATACCGGTACACCATGAAGTGTGACGATCTCATAGATGTAGATTCGAGTTAGCTGCTCGGAAGAATAGGTAGTCATCATAGGAATGAAATGAGCTGACATGGTCAACCTATCCACAATCACCTAAACTGCATCAAACTTCCGTTGAGTCCGTGGGAAACCAACAACGAAGTCCATAGTGATCCGCTCCCATTTCCACTCTGGAATCTCTATCTTCTAAAACAGCCCACATGGTGGCTGATGCTCATATTTTACCTGCTGGCAATTCAGACATCGAGCCACATACTCTATTATGTTCTTCTTCATTCTCCTCCACCAGTAATGCTATTTCATGTCCTGATACATCTTTGCTGCGCACGGATGAATAGAGTACCGCGAACTGTGAGCCTCCTGAAGAATAAACTAACGCAAACCATCTACATTGGGCACACATAGCCTGCCCTGCATCCTCAATGCACCATCATATCCAATAGTAACCTCCTTAGCATTACCGTGCCAGACCGTGTCCTTAAGGACAAGAAGATGTGGGTCATCATACTGACGCTCCCTGATACGATCATAAAGAGAAAACCGAGAGACCACGCAAGCCAATACTCGATTCGGCTCAGAAATATCCAATCTCACAAACTGGCTGGCTAAGGCCTGAACATCCAACGCCAATGGACTCTCTGCTGCTGGTAGTTATGCTAAACTCCCCAAACTCTTTGCCCGGTGACTCAAAGCATCGGCCACCATATTGGCCTTCCCAGGGTGGTACAAAAATAGTGATATCATAATCCTTAAGCAGCTCCAACCACCTCCGCTGACGTAAGTTAAGATCTTTCTGCTTAAACAGATGCTGCAAACTCCGATGATCGATGTAAATCTCACAAGGAACACCGTACAAATAATGTCGCCATATCTTCAAGGCATGAACAATAGATGCTAACTCAAGGTCGTGGACATGATAGTTCTTTTTGTGCACCTTCAGCTGTATGGACACGTAGGCAATCACCTTACCATCCTGCATCAACACTGTGCTGAGACCAATCCACGATGCATCATAATATACAGTATAAGACCCCAAACCTGTAGGTAATACCAATACTGGGGCTGATGTCAAAACTGCCTTGAGCTTTTGAAACCTCTCCTCACATTCCTCTATCCACCATAATGAAGTACCTTTCTTGGTCAGCCTGGTCATAGGTGATGCAATAGATGAGAATCGATCTACAAAGAGACGGTAATACCCTGCCAAACCAAGAAAACTCCGGATCTCTGTAGCTGAGGACGGCCTGGGCCAACTCTACACTGCTTCAATCTTCTTCGGATCTACCTTGATCCCATCACAAGACACTATGTGGCCCAAGAATGCCACCGAATCAAGCGAGAATTCACACTTAGAAAATTTTGCATACAACAACTTCTCCCTCAAAGTCTGAAGCACGGTCCTCAGGTGTTGCTCATGATCTTCCCAAGACCGGGAATATACCAGGATATCATCAATAAATACAATGATGAAGGAATAAAGAAAAGGCCAGAACACACTGTGCATCAAATGCATAAAGGCTGTTGGGGCATTGGTTAGCCCAAATGACATGACAAGAAACTCGTAGTGACCATATCTGGTACTGAAAGCAGTCTCCGGGATATCCGACTCCCGAATCTTCAACTAATGATATCCTGAACGTAAGTCAATCTTGGAAAACACTCTGGCACCCTGTAACGGATCAAATAAATCATCAATACACGGCAATGGGTACCTGTTCTTCACTGTGACTTTGTTCAACTGGCGGTAATCAATACACATCCGCATAGAACTATCCTTATTCTTCACAAATAAGACAGGAGCACCCCAAGGTGACACACTGGGCCGAATGAAGCCTTTATCAAGCAATTCCTGTAACTGCTCTTTCACCTCCTACAATTCAGGAGGATCCATACGATATGGAGGAATAGAGATGGGCTAAGTGCCCGGCAACAAATCAATGCCAAAATCAATATCTTTGCCGGGCGGCATGCCCGGAAGATCAGCTGGAAACACATCTGGAAAGTCCCTCACTACTAGAACTAACTCGACTGTAGGGGTATAAATACTGACATCTCTCACATAAGCTAGATACGCATCATACCCCTTCTCAACCATTCGTTGAGCTTTAAGAAAAGAAATAACGCTACTGGGAGTATAGTTTAAGGTACCTATGCACTCTAATCGTGGTAAACTTGGCATAGCCTGCATCACAGTTTTAGCGTGACAATCAAGAATAGCATAATGGGGCGACAACCAGTTCATGCCCAAAATAATATCAAAGTCCACCATGCTAAGCAATAATAAATTGGCTATGGTCTCAAAACCACTAAGAGAAATCAAACACGACCGATACACGCGGTCCACAACAAGAGAATCTCCCACATGAGTAGATACATAAATAGAGGAACTCAAAGAATCCTGATATATGCCCAAATATAGAGCAAAATAAGAGGACACATAAGAATATGTAGAGCCTGGGTCAATTAATACCGACGCATCTCTATGGCAGACCGGAACAATACCTGTAATAACAAAATGAAAAGCAATTGCCTCTGTACAAGCAGGAAGTGCATAATATCTGGTATGGCCTCCCCCTCTAGGGCAACCTCTACCTCCCCGACCTCCACCTCGAGCTGGTTGAGTAGGTGGGGTGGAAGCTGGTGCTGTAATCATAGCCTGAGGACCCGGTGGAGCACGTTGTGGCTGAGAAGTCTGTGGAGGTGCACCCTTCCTAAATCTGGGGCAATCCCTTACTATATGGCGAGTGTCGCCACACTCAAAATAAGCTCTAGGAGGGCGTGGCTGTTGTGGCTGGCTCGGGCCAGATCTGCTGGATTGGCCGCTAGGAACACCCCGTGCAGGAGGCACACTAGATACTGGCAGTGCATAATAAGGCTCCTAGGGTCTAGAAGGAGCTGGAACACCGCTGGAGGCTGAAAGAGCTAAATGAACGGGACGACTCACATAACCCCTACCATGGCGAGCTGCTGGGACACGTGCTCCCGAATAATAATCGGCCTTTCGAGACCTCTTGGCCTCTCTCTCCTCTCTATCTCGGGCAAACATGCCCTCGAATCTCCTGGCAATACCCACAACCTGCTGATAAGAAATATTCATATCCAATTCCCTGGCCATGCTACTCCAGATGCTGGGATGGAGACCCTCAATAAACCGTCGAACCCTCTCTCGAACTGTGGCGACTAAGTCCGGTGCATGTCGGGCCAAATCACTGAAGGGAACTGCATACTCTGACACAGTCATAGCACCCTAGCGAAGCTGCTCAAAATCCGCGCGCCATGAGTCCTTGAGGCTCTGAGGGGCATACTCTCTCAAAAACATATCCGAGAACTGAGTCTATGTAAGTGAAGCTGCCTCAGCTAGACTACTCAACTCATAAGCATGACACCACTGATAGGTTGTTCCTCTAAGCTGGAATGTAGTAAAAGAAACCCTGCTCGTCTCCGATACGCCCATAGTACGGAGAATACGATGACACTCTTCCGAAAAACCCTGAGCATCATCTATAGCCAATCCACTGAAGGTAGGTAGGTGATACTTTTTGTACCTCTCAGGTCTGAGCTGCTCCACCTCAGAAGTTGCTGCCCTAACGTCGGGGTGAGCTAGAGCTATCGGCTACATTGGTACAACCTTCAGAACCTGGCCGACCTGAATCCGCTGCTCAGGAGTACCGGTGACGGAAGTCTGTGCCCCTCCCCCGGCCTGAGATGTGACAGGAGCAAGTTGAATCAATCCAGCCTGAGCTAAGGTGCTGAACATGCTGAGAAACTGGGCTAGAGACTCCTGGAGGGCTAGTGCAGCAACAGGTATCTCAGGTGTCTCCCCTCCAGCTTGAGCTACTGGGGGCTCCTCTGTAGCAGCTCGTGTAGGTGCTCTGGCTGCACCACGTGGACGTCCTCGGCCTCTACCCCGTCCCCGGCCTCTCGCGGCTCTAGAAGAGGGCGCGGGTGCATGATCATCAGATCCGCTTATACGTGTCCTCACCATCTGTGAGAGAATAGAATATAGAAATTTAGAATCTCTGAAGTCAACAATTTTCGCACGACAAGGAATCAAAGTATTGAAATTTTCCTAACAGTTCCATAGCCTCCCGAAGATAAGTACAGACATCTCCGTACCGATCCGCGAGAATCTAATAAACCGGCTTGTGACTCACGAGACCTACGAACCTAGAGCTCTGATACCCAATTTCTCCTCTGTGTGATGTTGTGACGGCACGTAGTCTCTACATATAGGTAAGCCTAACATTTTGCGGGATATTAAAATAAAAATACAAATTTAACCAATTATTCAAAAATACACAACAAATCCCAAAACTCGAAACATCGCAAATCGCAAACTACCGAAGGAAAAATCTAGTGTCTCATTACATCAGAATCTAACAAAGAAAAATACAGAAGATAATGCACATGAGAAAGAGTAGAAGGGGACTCAGAGGTCTGCGGACGCGGCAGATATACCTTGAAGTCTCCAAAGTTGTCCCGGCTCACTGATAGTGCGGCTGATAAGGTACACCTGGATTTGCACATGAAAAACATGTGCGGAGAGCAGCATGAGTACACCACAATCGGTACCCAGTAAGTTTCAAGCGTAACCTTGGTCGAGTAGTGACGAAGTTAGGTTAAGGCCTCATTGGAAAACATTTAATAAAACAATATAGAGTGTAATACCGCAATAAATAAAGGCTGAAATTTAACAACAACGAAATCATAGAAGGTAACATCTTAGTACACAAAAACACAACAGGGGATCTCCCAGAATACAGTTCCATAGTCCCAAAGTAAATGTACAGGAGGATCTCCTAGAATACCGTTCCGTAGTCCCAAAGTAAATATGCAGTACAGGGGGATCTCCCGAAATACTGTTCCGTAGTCCCAAAATAAATGTGCAGGGGGATCTCCCGGAATACAGTTCCGTAGTCCCAAAGTAAATATGCAGTACAGGGGGATCTCCTGGAATACCGTTCCGTAGTCCTAAAGTAAATATGCAGCAAAATAGTTCCAAATCTTAAGGGGATTTCCCCCATACAAAGTTAGGCAAGCCACTTACCTCGAGTCAAACTCAATCAATTCGTAAGGGCCGCACCTACGAGTGCGCGCTTGCGGACTATTGTCCGTTTCTGCGATCTCCTCCACGCCTGCGGGTCGTTAAGCACATCTGCGGGCATCATAGATGAGGAATTTCCCTTCGCACCTACGACCCCTGACCACATATCCCAAATCCGCTTCTGTGCTTGCCTCTCCGCACGTGCGATCACGCACCTGCGGTCTCTCCACTGCAGGTGCGAAAATGACAGATGCCTGAAGACTTCAGCAGCAACACAAATCCATCTTTTGATCCGTTAAGCACTCGAAACTCACCCGAGCCCCCTAGACTTCAACCAAACATACAAACCAATCCTAAAACACCATACGAACTTAGTCTAGCCTTCAAATCACATCGAACAACACCAAAAATCATGAATTAAGCACGGATTCAAGCCTAATAACTTTGAATTTTCCAAATTCTACAAACGACGCCGAACCACGTCAAATCTAGTTCGAATTACCTCAAATGTTACACACATGTCACAAATGACACAACAAACCTAATCCACTTTTGGAAATCCATTCCGAGCTCGATATCAAAATTTCCACTATCGGCTGAAATCGCCGAAAATCTAACTTTCTCCAATTCAAGCCTAAATCTACTACAGACCTCCAAAACACATTCCGGTTGCGTTCCTAAGCTCTAAATCACACAACGGAGCAAACAGAGTTGACAAAATTCCATTCCGGATCTGTCTTCACACAGTTCCGACTACGGTCCAATTCTAAGACTTAAGCTCTCATTTATGGACTAAGTGTCCCAAAACACTCTGAAACTCAAAACCAATCATCCCGGTAAGTCACAATAGTAGAAATAGATATGGGGAAAGCAGTTAATAGGGGTTCGGGGATCTAACTCTCAAAACTATCGGCCGGGTCATTACAGCCACCCAAGGAGTGCCTGATTTAACGTTGCGGCATGACGCAAAATACCCTCAAGTGAAATGAATGACTGCCACAGCGTGGCTATCTCCAACTTTTCCCAAGGAGTGCTTCACCCAGTGACTATTGAGTCGAAATACTTCATTATTTTTGTTCTTCCAGTCTAAGGCACCAAAAGGTATCACACCCATAATTTCAAAAGGATCACTCCACTTGGATTTTAGATTTTCGCGAAACATCCTCAACCTTGAGTTAAATGACAATACAAGACCGCCTACCTTGAACTCTTTGTTTCAAATGTATTTGTCATGAAGATATTTCATCTTTTCTTTGTACAAGGACGAACTCGCATAAGCATGGTATCGGAATTGATCCAGTTCATTCAAATGTACAACCCTCAAGTTAGCCGCTATATTCCAATCACGAATCAACTTCTTTAGAGCTTACATGGCCTTGTGCTCTGGCTCCACCAGAAGATGACAAGCTCTACTGAATACCAATGGGTATGGCGACATTCTGATAGGTATTTTGTAAGCCGTCCAATAAGACAATAATGGATCATCAAGCTTCTTGGACCAATCCGTCCGATTAACATTCACCATTTTGGACAAGATGCTCCTTATCTCGCGGTTGGAGACTTCCACATGCCCACTAGCTTGTGTGTGATAGGGAGTTTTTGTGAGTAACACCATACTTGCTAAGTAAAGTGTCAAAAGCCTTGTTGCAAAAATGTGACCCCTCATCGCTTATAATTTCACATGAGGTACCAAACCTTGTGAAAATATTCTTCTTCAAGAAAGCCACCATACATCTCGCCTCATTGTTAGGCAAAGAAACGGCCTCAACCCCACCGCGACCATATTATAGGTGTTTCCACAAGATCTAACAAAAGGTCCCATCAAATCCGCAACTAAGCACTTTGGACGTTGACATTCATCACATCTTTTCACTAACTCACCAGCATCTTTGTAAAGAGTAGGCCAATAAAATCCGCAACTAAGCACTTTGGACGTCGTTCTTACTCCACCCTGATGACCACCATATGGAGAAGAATGACAAGCCCCAATAATTTCACCTTGCTATTCTTCCGGTACACATGTTCTAATCACCCCATCCGTATAAATCCGGAAAGGTATGGTTTATCCCAATAATAATCTTGACAATCCCATTTGAGCTTCTTCCTTTGGCTTAAAGAGAACTCATCGAGAATGATTCCACACACAAGACAATTTGCTAAATCCGCAAATCAAGGCACCTCTTTCATTAAATTGCCAAGAGTTGCTCATCGGGGAAGGAGTCATTGATTTCAAAGCCATCATGAAGCTTCCCCTCAATATCAAATCCTTGTAACAAGAGCACCCATCCCATCAACCGAGCTTTGGACTATTTTTTGCTCATAAGATAATGAAGTGCCACATGATTCGTGTGGACAATGACTTTTGCACCCATCAAGTATAGGCGGAACTTCTCAATTGCAAACACAATAGCAAGGAGCTCTTTCTCTATAACGGTATAGTTGACTTGGGCACAATTCATGGTCTTACTTGGATAGTAGACCGTATGAAATTTTTTGTTGATGAGTTTCCCCAAAATAGCCCCAACCGCTACGTCACTTGCATCACACATGCGTTCAAAAGGCTCACTCCAATTTGGAGCGGTGATGATGGGGGTAGTTGTCAAATTGTGATTCAATAATTCAAAAGCTCTCATACAATCATCATTGAAATAAAAATTAGTATCTTTCTCAAGAAGATTGCACAACGGTTTCCCCACCTTAGAGAAGTCTTTGATGAAGGGCCGGTAAAAAACCGCGTGGCCTAAGAAACTCCGCACACTCTTCACCGAAGTTGGGGTTGGAATCTTAGAAATTACCTCAATCTTTGCTTTGTCAACTTCTATTCCATTCCTTGATATTTTGTGGCCAAGGAAAATACCTTCCTCGACCATGAAATGGTATTTCTCCCAATTGAGCACCAAATTTGTTTCTTCGCATCTAGCGAACACTTTGTCCAAATTTGCTAGACAATCATCAAAAGAATCTCCAACCACTGAGAAATCATCCATGAAAACTTCAAGGTAGTCCTCTACCATGTCTGTGAAAATAGCCATCATACACCTTTGAAAGTTCACCGGTGCATTGCATAAACGAAATGGCATCCGCTTGAAAGCAAAAGTACCATAGGGACATGAAAAGGTTGTTTTCTCTTGATCTTCCGGAGCAATGCAAATTTGGTTGTGGCCCGAGTACCCATCAATAAAGCAATAGAAAGCACGGCCGTCCAATCTATCGAGAATTTGATCTAAGAACGGAAGTGGAAGTGATCCTTCCTTGTGACTTTTTTGAGCTTACGATAGTCCATACACACCCTCTAAGCGGTCACTATTCTATAAGGAATCAACTCATTCTTGTCATTGGTTACCACCATCATGCCCCCCTTATTAGGGACACATTGAACCGGAGAACCTCGGCATCCAAGCACTTGATAATCTCCTTCTTGACAACTTCTTGCATAGCCTCATTGAGTCTTCTTTGATACTCAATAGATGGTTCGGCGTCATCCTCAAATTTGATCTTGTGCATGCAAAGGGTGGGGCTTATCCCTCGAATATCCGCCAATGTCCACCCAATATCCTTCTTCCTCTTTTGTAGCACCGCTAATGTAGAATCTACCTGCACGTTAGTCAAACAAGAGGTTTCCTATTCTCAAGATACAAAGATAATTCCTGGGGTGCATAGTTGTACGAACCTATTCCTTGCAAAGAGTTCACGCATTTCATAAAGCCATCCATCGCGTCATCATCAAACTTGATCAAGACGGCCTCCAACATATCACCAACATTGATTGTAGCACTTGTTGCAGCAATAATAACATCGGTCACCAAGTCCACAAAAGAACACACCTCATTGCTATTTGGTTGCCGAATGGACTTGCACACAAGGAATACCACTTTTTCATCACCAACCCGGAAAGTGAGTTCTCCGGCTTCAACATCCCAATGAGCCTTACCCGTAGAAAGAAAAGGTCTCCCAATAATAATTGGCACTTCATAATCAACCTCACAATCTAGAATGATAAAATCCACCGGAAGAGTGAATTTATCAACACGAACTAAAACATCTTCAATCACACCCAAGGGCCTCTTCATGGTATGATCGACCATTTGCAATCTCATAGAGGTGGGTCTTAGTTGCCCAATTTCCAATCTCATAGACGGGTTGCCCAATCTCATAGACGGGTTCACCTCCTCTTGATTCTCTTCCATACTATCATCAATGTTAATATGAACTTCATCATTAGGTGGCACCACTTTGTTCGGGATCTCTTTTTCTTGCATCACTTGATCATCATCAACAAGTTTCCTTCCACTTGAGGTGGGTGCATTCCCGGCTCTTCCACTTTTTGTGATAACCGCCATAGCATGCCCCGTGTTATTACCGCCTTTTGGGTTTACCACCGTGTCACTTGGTAGTCTCTCCTTAGGACGATAATTTAAAACTTGAGAGATTTTCCCCATTTGAACCTCAAGGTTGCGGATTGTTGTGTTGTATAAGGCAAATTGGGCATCCGAATCGGCATTCTTTTCCATCATTTATTTGAACATATTTTCAATACTCCCCATCTCATTGTTTGAAGAGCTCGAACCATGGGAAGGATAAAAAGGTGGGTTGCGTTGTTGTTAGTACATTGGGGGACTTTTAAAACCGACCCCCAGTTGCCTTTATGGTTGTTCCATCCGCCTTGATTGTTACCTCCTCAACTCCCTTGATTGTTTCCACTCTAATTTCCTTGATTGTTGTTGTTATGCCAATTCCCTTGGTTGTTGCCTCCAGCCCAATTTCCTTGATTGCTAGAATTCTAATTGTCTTGAATGTTTTTTGGTAGCCATTGTTGTTAGCTTGGGCCTTTGAAGTTGTTTCTTTGCCCTTGAAAATTATTTACATATTTCACTTCCTTTTCTTGTTCATTATAGAAATCATCTTGGTCAAAACTACCATATTATTGCACATAAATCTCCACTCTATTTTGAACTTGTTGACCCTTGGTCCTCCTCCTGTTCACCATCATATTCACTCCTTCCATATCATTGACTTGTTAGGAGTTTGCACTTGATTTAGTTGGCCATTGCTAGTTTAGTCATGGTAGTTATCAATTGGCAATGGCTTGCCCATGTTCTTGCAATACTTTGTGAAGGTGGATCATATTTGGGTCACCTTATGAAACATTGGCCCAGGATTACCAAACCGACGACATATCCATCCTCTCATCCAAATCTCACACGCCTCCGCATAAAGCGTAGTCATAAAGTTTCTACCGGCTAGTTGACTCACTACACATTGGTTGGTTGTGTTAATCCCACGATAGAAGGTTTGTTGAATCATGTTTTCCGTCATATCGTTGTTGGGACATTGCTTAACGACTATTCTATAGCGCTCCCATATCTCGTGTAGGGGTTCATTCGGCTCTTGCTTGGATGCCAAGATCTTATCTCGAAGTGTAGCCATGTGAATTGAATGGTTTGACAATCGTTCCAACCAATCTAAAGCTTTCCCCAACAAGTGTCCACAAACTCCTTCAAACGTTTATAAGCATTTTGTGTTGGAGCACCGGTGAAGAAACCCCAATGCTCAAGCAATGTGAGCATCACATTGGTTATTTAGAAGTCATCCGCCCTAATACGGGAAAAGACTATAGCACTACCAAAGCCTTTGTTAGGCAATATCCGTTGTGGACCCGCTCGTGGTAGAGGTGGGGGTGGAATAAGCACATTGTCAGGAGGTTCAAGAGGTACCTCCTCAACTTGTTTATCCTCGCCGTCCACATCCCCCAAAGGCACATTTTTGAGATCATTGTTCGCCGTCATGGTTGCACCTAAACCTTCTCACACAAGTTAGTAACACTGAAGGAAAAGAAGATATTCTAAAACAAACCCAAATATATAGCTAACACCATTTTAACATCCCCGAAAATGGTGGCAAAAATTGATCCACGTCCAATCCGCACTCAATAGTGAGTGAAAACGATCGTTGGAAGAATAGTACCCAACAAGAGTCGGGGTCGAGTTCCACAGTGAGTTACTAGGGGTGTTAGGAGTACACACTTGACGAAAGAGAAAAGAATAATTAAATTGCACTTCCACAAAAGGTTTTAAGTTCTAATTCTAATTGTACTCTTGCAATTATACGCTAAGAAAAGAAATGAGAAGCGAATTAGTGTTTTGGGTGTTTTTCTAAATAATTAAAATGCCTAGGGATATGACCATAACCTAGGTGTTCGCCTAATGGGTTAAATACGTTAATACTTGTTTTGTTGATTGGGGTGTATTATAGCTCTCAACTCTACCTTGAGCCTACGAAATCGGACATACACAATTTCGACAGTATACAGACTTTCTCAAGTTTAAATGGGTATCAAACAAAATAGTTGATATGAGCTCAAGTCGGGCTCTCACTATATCTAGTTTGAACCCTTTAATTAGGGTATCAAACCCTCAATTAGCCTAATTCCTTGTTAGCCAAGTTATCCTAGACTAAGTCCCTCTTTCTCAAGTAGAGACTAAGTCAAAAAGGCATTAATCAATATTTGCAACAATTAATTCTAAACTTGAAGCAAAAACTAAGCTAAATAATCAACACCCAATCATAAACGGGCATTAAATTAAATACCCATAAGGTTTACACACTCGAATAGGGTCACAACCCTAGTTAGAATCTAGCGGCTCATAGTAATAATTGAAGAAAATAAATAAGAAATGCTAATTAAACTCATAATGAAAAAAATGCCTCGGGAGGTTCTACAGCCGCACAAATCCATGTGTGGTCCCCTGATTTCTTCAGTTGGCAAGATATTGGATTCTGCAGCCGGACAATTATGGATTGCGGCTGCGGAGCATCTTCTGCGGTCGTACAATTCTTGTGCGGTCCGCCCTTCAACAAGGCTTCGGGACTTGGTCTTTTGCAGATTCTTTGAACTTTGAATGATTTGTTAGTGCAGACCTTGTTCTGCAGGGACAAAATTCATCTGATGTCCGCACATTGGCCAACTACATGTTGGGCTCTTTCATTTGATTTTCGGTCGCAGATGGAATTCTGCAGTCTGCACTTTCTTCTGCGACCACAGAAAATCTTTTGCGTACCACACTTCTTTAGTTTTGCGCCCATTCTTGCCTTGTGATTCGGAACACTCCTTTTTTAGTTGGATTTCATTATGAGAAACCAAACTTCAAACATTCCTGCAATTTGCACATTTTTAATAGTTTCGGGAACATAAATAAATACTTTCGGACTAATAGAAAAGCAAAAAAGTGTTAATAAGTAGTCAAAATCCCCACTTATCATAATACTCTACAAATTCGAGCTCACTCAGTCAAGGATGAAATAGGACTTTATTTAAATGTGGGTTGCGAGGGGGTACGATACATTTATATATAGCGACTATACCTTCCTAAGTACCTTATTACATACAATTTCACAATTCAAACCCACACCTATTGAACAAATTGTGATAAACTAATTGGTCACTTGAGTTTTAGCCTTCATTTTTGTGTTCTGAGACCTCGAATAGCTCTGTTTAGCCTTTCTCGATTTGTGTGCGCAATCTGTGTCGTTTTTGGAAAATTGTTATGGGGAAAAATATAAAAATATGAAATTTAGCCTTAAAAAGAAATTGAGTTGATTACGGTCAACATTTTGTGTAAACAGACCGGAATCAGTATTTTTACCATCCTAGTGGGTCCATATCGAGATTTGAGATTTAGGCGTATGCTAGAAATCGAATTCGGAAGTGCCTAACTTGATTTAACTTAATTTGTTGAAAACTAGTAATTTGAAGGCAAAAAGAATTCCTTAGTTTGACCGTAGGTTGACTTTGTTGCTACCGGGTTTGGATTTCGGTTTCGGAAATCGGTATAGGTTCATTTTACTATTTATGACTTGTCTTCAAATTTGGTGCAAAACGGAGTTGATTTGATGTGAATCGAACGTCCGATTGTAAAATTGCATGTTCTTGAGTTTCTTTGAAAATATCATTTATTTTGATGTTCGATTCATAGTTCTAGGTGTTATTTCGGTGGTTTGATCGCGAGCGTGTTTGTATGCTAGTATTATACTTCAATGCATGTTTTGTTTGGAGCCTGAGGGGCTCGGGTGAGTTTTTGATAGGCTACAGAGTGATTTTTGGACTTAAGCTATTGCTAGTTTTGAGTATACGGATGTCTGGTGTATCCTTCTTCGCGATCGCGAAGATTCTCCCGCGATTGCGATGAGTAATCTAGGCTGGGATGGATTTTCTTCAACATGAACGTGGGGAACCGGTCGCGAACGCGAAGCATTGGGGGGGGGGGCATACCCCTCGCGAACGCGAAGGTTTATGAGACTCTAGGGCAGTGGGTCAGTACCTCTATGCGAATGCGAGCCCAGGCTCACGAACGCCAAGGCCAGAGGGGACAGGCCATTCCTAACGTGTAGTGTTCCTCGTGAACGCGAAGGCCACTTGGGTCGCTTCACATCGCAATCGCGTTAGGCCTTTAACGAACGTGAAGAAGACCTGACAACAAGAGATTTAAATGTTCAAAAGATGGGATTTTCTTCATTTTTCACTTTCTTCACATTAGAGCTCAGCCTAGAGGCGATTTTGAACAAAACTTTCATCCCTACTTCGTAGGTTAGTATACATTCATTTTCTTCCATTTCCATCAACACCCATTGATTTCTAACCTTAATTTATGCTCTTTCATGGAAGAAAATTAGGGAGTTTGGAGATTTAGACCTCAAATTGACGTCGTATTTTGAAACAAATCACATAATCGTGCTCGGTGGTGAATGTGTAATCGGGTTTTGGTCTGAATCTCGGGTTTTGACCAAGTGGGCTCGGGGTTGATTTTTGTTGACTTTTTGGGAAAAGTGTAAAGATCTTTGCTTTTTTTGTTGTAATTCATTTCCCTGACATTGTTTGGTAATATTAAGTTGATTTTGGTTAGATTCGATTGGTTTGGAGGCGGATTTTAGAGAAACGACCCCGGTTGAACTTTGATTTGATTGTGGAGCGAGGTAAGTGTTGGGTCTAACCTTGATTTGAGAGAATTAGGCACCCTTGAGCTATATGTTATGTGAATTACGTGTGTAACGGCGTATATGCAAGGTGACGAGTGTATATACGTCGTGTCAAAATAATTGTTTACATGCTTTCCCGTATTTTATTAAATATCTTATTTCATGTCTTAACTATTACATGTTTTAGTTGTTTTCTATGCCGTAACTTGTTATTTGTAATTAGTTACTCTTGTATTGAAATGTCCATTTCTTCCATGATTACATGATTAATTGCTACTTGCCTTAATTGTCTTACTTGTACACTTTAATTTTCATATATTTGGCTTGTCTTGTTGCTTTGTATTACTTGTAGCATTCCTTGATTTGGTACGGGGTTCCTTTATTGCTTTGCTTTCATATTATTTTAATAGTAGAGATTCTTGTGAATTGAGTTGTTGGATTGATTACAATAATTGAATTTGTTTATGGATAGAGTTGCACACCACAATGGTTGTGATATGGTGGAATAAAGGAGGATTTTGATATTGATATAGTGGAATCGGGTTGCACGCCGCAAATAATTTTACATGTGATTTGATATTGATATGGTGAAATAAGGGAGGATTTTGATATTGATAAGGTTGGTTCAGGTTGCACGCCGCAACAGGTTTTATATGTTATTCTTGATGTTGATATGGTAAAATAAGGGAGGATTGTGTTTGTACGGTGGGATTAGGTTGCGTGTTGTAACAATTGTGTGTTTTGTATTCATTATTGTTATTGTGTTGATTTCCAGTGTTGGTACATGAAATTATGAGATCGGTTATTTTGGGTTCCCTAATTACAAGAGTTAAATTCTTTTTTATAAGTTGACTGCCTTACCTATCCTATTTTCTTTTCCTATTATTATTATCATACTGCGTAGAGGTTATTGTAAGTGACCTGTCTTAGCCCCGTCACTACTTCGTCTAGGTTAGGCTCGACACTTACAGAGTATATGGGGTCAGTTGTACTCACACTACACTTTGCATTTCTTGTGTAGATTTTGGAGTCGGTCCCAGTGGCAGTAAGTAGATTTCTCGAATTTGGTACCTAAAGGAGACTTAAGGTACAACTGCATGGCGTTCGCAACCCTGAAGTCCCTTACTACATCACTCTAGCGGTATACTTTATTCAGATAGTTATGCTTTCATTCAGACTTTTATTTGAAGTAATCTAGTCGTTTGTGTACTTCTGACACCGGTTCTGGGATTATATCTAGACATCAATGTTATTTTGGTTTACTCACTCTATTTTAATTTTATTCAGTTTCTTGGTTATCATTTAAGTTGATTTGTTAAAATGGCTAAAACTTATTTCTAACGTTGGCTTTCATAGAAAGTGAAATGTTAGGCGCCATCATGGTGTCAAGGGTGGAAATTTTGAATTGTGACAAGTTGGTATCAGAGCACTAGGTTGCCTAGGTCTCATGAATCACGAGCAAGCTTAGTAGAGTATAGAGGGTCGGTACGGAGACGTTTGTACTTATCTTCCAGAGGCTATGGAGTTTAGGAAGAATTTCACTTCTTTCCTTCTCTATCGTTCGATTTTATTCTATCATTGATGATTGAACCATTATATTCTTGCTTTCTCCGAGATGGTGAGTACATGCACAACATCTACAGTCGCACGGGATCTGGAGCCCTCTGTGTCAAATACTACCTAGGGTAGAGGTCGAGGCTGAGATTGAGCCAGAGGCCAAGCTCAGCCTAGAGCTAGAGCAGCAGCACTAGCAATTGAGCCTCCTATTGATCATGATGAGGAGGTCCCAGCTCAGACCGTACCCGTCAGACCAGCTCAAGTCCCAGAGGGGTTCATAGCCACTCTAGTGCTTCAGGACGCTCTAGTCCGCTTGGTGGGCCTTATGGAGAGTGTGGCCCAGACCGGTGCATTCCCGGAGGCATCAACCATCTCTTGGGTTGGGGTAGAAGCACAGACTCCCGCCACTCACACTCCGATGCAGTGGTTATCCTATATCATACTCAAGCAGCCCCGTCAGTTGGGATGGTCAGCCGGTTGTTGCGGCACTGGTTGGTGATAGGCCCGCTATGTCTTCTGAGGCTTTTTTGAGGTTGGAAAATATTACCAAGCTATTTCATATTCATTTTAGTGGTGCTCCTTCTGAGGATCCACGGTATTATCTACACCGTTGCCACGAGGTGTTGCGGAACATGGGTATAGTTTAGACCAATGGGGTCAACTTTGTAGTGTTTCAGATGACTGGTTCCGCCAAGAGGTGGTGGAGAGATTATATGTTGACTAGACCAGCTGGTTCGCTTGTACTTACCTGGGATCAGTTTTCATAGCTATATCTATAGAAGTTCATCTTTGTCATTCTGAGAGAGAATTACTACAGGCAGTTTAAGCGTCTTTAACAGGGTAGTATGAATATTTCCAAGTACGAGACTCATTTTGTGGACCTAGCTCGCCATGCCATTTTCTTGCTCCTTACTGAGAGGGAGAGAGTGGGGAGATTCATTGATGGGCTCATATTCACTATCAAGCTACAGGTGGCCAAGGAGACTGGAGATGATATTACTTTCCAGAGGGTCGTACATATTGCTAGACGGGACGATATGGTTCGGGGTTAGGAGAGAGGGCCGGTGTCTGATAAGAAGCCTCATCATTCATGTAGTTTTAGTGGTGCCTAATCTGGAGGCAGGTGTACTTTTGGTAGAGGCCATCCTCCCAGGTCATTATGGTCAGCGCTTCAGGCATCTCACAGTGCTTCAGGTAGTCGTGGTCCTTATGTACCTCATTCTATGAAGCCAGCCTATAGTGCACCATCAACTCCTATCAGTGTGCCTCCAGTTCAGAGCTATCACTGTGGTTAACCGGCATGTTTGGGTCAATGTAAGCTTAAGAAGCCACAACAGCATGATGGATGTTTTGAGTGTGGAGGTACCGGTCATATTAGGAGGTTCTGTCCGAGATTGTTGGGCGACATGCCACAACAGAGTTCTCGTGCCATGGTACCAGCACTGGTTGCTCCACCACCCACTCAGCTAGCTAAAGGCAGGGGCCAGGTAGCTAGAGGTGGAGGTCAGGCTGTTAGAGGTGGAGGTTGGGTTGTTAGAAGTGAGGCCAGCCAACAAGGGATCGTCGTAGAGACGTAGGTCAGATTCATGGGCCCCAGCCCCAATTTTATGCTTTTTCGGACAGACCGGATGCCGAATCATCTAACGACATTATCACAGGTATTGTTCCAGTTTGCCATAGAGATTCTTCAGTTCTATTTGATTCGGGCTCTACTTATTCCTACGTGGCATCCTGTTTTGCTTCATATTTGGTTGTGCCTCGTGATTCTTTGAGTGCTTCTGTGTATATGTCCACGCCTGTGGGAGATTCTATCATTGTAGATCATGCATATCGCTCATGTGTGATTACTATTGGGAGTCTTGAGACTAGCATAGATCTTCTACTTCTTGATATGTTAGATTTTTTATGTTTTATTGGGTATGGATTGGTTCTCACCTTGTCATGCTAAATTGATTGTCATGCCTAGATGGTGACCTTAGACATGCTGGGGTTTCCTCGATAAGAGTGGAGAGGGACTCCTGACCATTCTACCAGCAGGCTCATTTCTTATAAGAAGGCTCGACGTATTGTTGAGAAGGGATGTGTAGCATATGTGGCCTATGTTCGTGATTCGAGTGCCTAGGTTCCTTCCATGGATTAAGTACCTGTTGTGCGCGGGTTTTAAGAGCTTCCTACAGATCTGTCGGGGATGCCACATGACAGGGATATTGACTTCTGTATTGATTTAGCTCTGGGCACTCAGCCCATTTCTATTCCACTATACCATATGGCCCCGCCGAAGTTGAAAGAATTGAAGGAGCAGTTGCAAGATTTGCTTGATAAGGGATTCATTAGACCTAGTATCTCGCCCTGGGGTGCACCCTTGTTGTTCATGAAGGAGAAAGATGGGTCGATGAGGATGTGTATAGACTATCGGCAATTAAACAAACCCACTATTAAGAACAAGTATCTGTTGCCAAAGATTGATGACTTATTTGATCAGCTTTTGATGCCAAGGTGTTTTCAAAGATTGATTTGAGGTCTGGCTACCATCAGTTGAAGATTAGGGCAGTGGAGCTTTTCGGACTCGGTATGGGCATTATGAGTTCCTAGTAATGCCATTTGGGTTGAAAAATGCCCCAGCATTATTTATGGATTTGATGAACCGGGTATTCAAGCCCTATTTGGATTCTTTTGTGATCGTATTCATTGATGATATCTTGATATACTCCCGCAATCGAGAGGAGCTTGATCAGTATCTTTAGATTGTACTTCTGACTTTGAGAGATAGTCAGTTATATGCCACATTTTCAAATTGTGAGTTTTGATTAGACTCAGTCGCCTTTTTTGGGGCATGTTGTATCGGCAAAAGGCATAATCGAGACCAACTTCAACTACATATCCGGAATTTCCTGGGTTTGGCGAGTTATTATCGTCGGTTCGTGGAGGTGTTTTCATCAATAGCTGCCCCATTGACAAGATTGACCCAAATAAGTGCCCCATTCAGATGGTCGGTTGAGTCAGAGTTGAGCTTTCAAAAGCTTAAGACTGCTTTGAGTACGACGCCAGTGTTGCTGTTGCCCATAGGTTCAGGATCCTACACAGTGTATTGAGATGCATCTCGTATTAGGCTCGGTACAGTATTTCATATGCGTCACGGCAGTTGAAGGTTCATAAGAAGAATTACCATGTTCATGACTTAGAGTTGGCAGCCATTGTCCATGCTCTGAAGATTTGGAGGCACTATCTTTACGTCGTGTCATGTGAAGTCTTCACTGATCATCGGAGTCTACAGTAATTGTTCAAGAAAAAGGATCTTAACTTGAGGCAAAGGAGGTGGTTGGAGTTGTTGAAAGACTACGATATCAACATTTTGTATCATCCCGGGAAGACCAATTTGGTGACCGATGCCTTGAGTAGGAAAGCGGTGAGTATAGCTAGCCTTGCATCTATTCTAGTTGGTGAGAGGCCGCTAGCATCAGATGTTCAGGCTTTGTCCAATCAGTTCGTGAGGTTAGATGTTTCGGAGCCCAATCGTGTTCTAGCTTGCACGGTCTCTCGGTCTTCTTTGTATGAGCGCATCAGAGAAAGTCAGTATGATAACCCCATTTGCTTGTCCTTAAGGACACGGTGACTTGGGGGCCTCGAGTGAGTTTCGGATGGGATATGGGTTATTTATCCAAGTTTAGACTGCCATTTCTGGTGTCTGGTGCTTCCTTTGTGCGGCAATGTATCGTGGTCGTGAGGGAGAGGCTGCGATCGCTTAGAAGGTTAGGCGCGAAGGGGCACCAGGTGATTTGTCATACACGTTCACTAGGGTTTGATCGCATTCGCGTAGGGTCTGTGGAGTTGACCACCGCGTTCGCGAACAGCGATTTGACAGTTGGTCGAGGTTGGTTTTCGTGATCGCGAGGGCTTGTCCGCGATTGCGGAAAAGGGAATTGCTGGGAAGACTAGTTTTATTTTGGATTTTGGCTCATTTCTTCCACTTCTCACATGGTTTGGGCGATTTTTGGAGTTCTTCAAGAGGAGATTTTCATCATCTCTGGCAAGGTAAGTAATTCCCACATATTATAAGTTAATTAAATGGATTCTATAAGGATTTAAACATGGAAATGGTTAGAAACTGTGAGCTTTTTGAAGAAACATAGAATTTGGTATTTTTTTATTTTGACCACGAAATTGGATATGGAAGTAGGAATAAATTATATATTTGAGTTAGTGGTGTTATGGGTAATGATTACCTTCAAAAAATTTCGAAATTCGGATACGTGAGCCTGAGGGTTGACTTTGTTGACTTTCAAGCGGAGTTGGGAATTATTATAAATTAATTAATTATGAGTGTTGGAGTATATTTTGATTGATTTGCACGTTGCTTGACTAGTTTCGGATCGATGGGCATTGGTTGAGGAGTTAGAGGGGCATTGGAGACGGTTATGGAACTTCGGAACCAGGTAAGTCTCCGATCTAACCTTGTGAGAGGGCAACTACCCCGTAGGTGTTTATTTGTTATGTCCTACTTATTGTGGGGGTCATGTATGTACGAGCTGATGAGAGTCTGAACGTAGCTAATACCATGTTTAAGTTCGGGAAGACTTAGGACTTTAACGTGCAATATTTGTATTATCTGAATTCAACTTGTTGGTTTAATTACCTAAGACTTATAAATGAAATGTGATTAGAGATCATGTTAAGATCAAATCTCATTACCTTGAGTTGTTGGAAAGATATTCGAAAGTTGGTAAAAGTCATGATTACTTTACGTTCCTATTTTTATATTGCAAACACGTAGCCCGTAATTCGATAAGTTTCTTCTTTTCCTGTGGATCGGGCCGAACGTCTCGAAAATATATGTACATATGAGATGCATCCACATGGATCGGGATATACGACCTCTGCAGTGTATGTACACGACTAAATGGATCGAGTCGAACGACCTCGGCATAATTCGTGCGTAAAATCGCTAGGAGTCTGAATACCCACGAGATTATCCTCTTGATTGGGGACTTGGAAATTACATGATATTCCCTTGTGACCGGAGATCGGATATTTATTTGACGATTATAATTTGTTGAGATGGCATGTACTGTATGAAAATTATAAATTGATATTTCGTTTTTAAGGCTCATGTTGATTAATGTTTCTAATTCTATTGATCTTGTTGTATTTCATGCGTGCTTATGGTTCCTGCATTTTATTTATTGGATCACTAGTAAGTATCGATGTCGACCTCTTGTCACTACTTCTTCCAGTTTAGGCTAGATACTTACTGGGTATGCGTTGATTTACGTACTCATGCTACACTTCTGCACTAAATGTGCAGGATCTGACAGGTTCATTTGATGGTCATTTGGGCATGTATGCGCAGCTGTTGAGGGACTTTATGGTGAGTTGTATTCCATGGTACGAATCGCAGCATACAAAGTCTCCATCATAACTATTTACTTTATCCTGTCTATTTTGTATTCCAGACAGAGGTTATATTATTATTGTACTCCTTAGTAAATGTTCATGCACTTGTGACACCGGATTTTGGGATACTCTAGTGGTTGTTTATGGTTCGGCTTGATATTGTCATCTTTTATTTTATATCTTACTAATATTTTAAGTATTCATGATTTTTAAATTCATTGAATTCTTTATCTAATAAAACGTATGATTTCAGAAATAATAAAATGAATGTTTAAATTGATAGTTCATCGTTGGCTTGCCTAACAGGGATGTTGCGAGTCATCACGCCCTATAGTGAAAATTTGGTCGTGACAATTTGGTTCTCTTCATAATTTCTGCTAAAACATGAGAGTACTTTGTTGAGAAGATTTGTAGTTTTCTAATTTAATATAGTTTAGTTTATATATGTTGAAATTGTTAATTTGTAAAAACCTTACTTTGATGTATAATCTCTTTTACTTTGAACGTTTATATCAATTAGTTTAGTTCATAACTCCCTTTTTTACTTTTTTTGTTTGTAAATACTTATATGTTAAATTTCTTAGAGTTATAAGATTTTAAGCTATTTAAATATTTTTTTGTAAAAATTAGTAAAATATTCCCAACTTTGATTAAAAAAAAGAGCACCAATGACTTTATTTTGAGGTCACACGATGAACAAAATTGAGTAGTGAACAAATTTTATTTACCAGTTTCGCTTATACAAGAGGCTACTACGTTCTTTGACTGAACCCGCATATATAAAATCATGAGTCTGCCACTCCTTATCGCCAATAAAATTAGTAACTCAAATAAAGCCCAAAGGAAACTCGAATGGATTTTCCGTTCCTATACCATTAATCAAACTTATTTACCAAAATTTTCTAAAGGTTGTTATTTACCCGCTAATTATATATTGTTCACAATTGATATATATTCCCACTTAAAATGCTCTCAAACAATGATTAATGTCTTCAATTAAGGGATTCAATTATACCGTTTTCCTTTCTTTTTTCTCTCCTCTCCCTCTTCTTCTACTGTCTTGCTCATCTTTTAATTTGCTACCAATTTATGCAACATATTTTTGCCATCACTTATTATGAAATGTCACATATTTCAATTGTTGCCATTGATTTGTAGATCGTAAAGTACCCTCCATATATATCAGGGAAGGAAATTTAGCGATTCAAACGAAATCGTGATGACTGAAAAATATCCCCAATTTGGGGTCATTTTTTTTATGAACATGAAATTTATTTACGTACTGAGATTGGGTAATGAAATTTATAACTTTCATATAACATTGATATAAAAATAATATAACTACAATATCATACAATTTAAAAATAACTTTCGTAAACTAAAACAAAACTTTAGTACAATTTTGATACATGCATCGAACTTTCATACAATATTTATATAAAAAATTATACAATTACAATAGAATAGAACTTTTCTTGTCACGACCCAAAATTCACTATAGGTCGTGATGGCGCCTAACGTCGCCGTCAGGCAAGCCAACAGTGATTTACCAATTTGATTGCTCATATTATTACTTTCGAAATCACAAATTCAATAAGATAAGGAGATTTACACTTCTAAATTATGGGAATGTACAACATTTGTAATTTATAAAAGAAATGAAAGTCGATAATAATATACTAAACCCTAAGCATCAACTAGTATAACCCCAAAACCCGGTGTCACAAGTGCATGAGTATTTTTTAAGGAGTACAATAATGATACAACATTTATCCAAAATATAAATAAGACAGGATAAAAAAATAGTACGATGGAGACTTGATGGATTGCGATGCATAGCCAGGGTTAAAGCTCACATAAAGTCTCCTCAACAGATGCGCCTACACGCCAAGATGATCACCAAATGAACCTATCATATCTTGCACATTTAGTGCAGAAGTGCAGTATGAGTACGTAAATCAACGCATACCGAGTAAGTATCTTGCCTAACCCCGGAGAAGTAGTGACGAGGGAACGACATCGACACTTACTAGAGGTCCAATAAAATAATATAATAATTCATAACCGATATGAAGTGCACAGCGATAGTGGGGTAAATCTGTAAATTTTATAATCTTTCAAATATTTTTTTTAAAGTATAAATTTCACGATCTTGTATTCTACCTTAATAGCTCATAAAATGCCAAGTGTCAATATCAAATAAATAAGGAATACAATAAAAATATCGGGCATCAGTGGAAGGTTTATCCCGTGAATATCGGACCACTAGCGATATAACGCACGATTATGACGAGGTCGTTCGGCCCGATCCAGAATAATGTGCACACTGCCGAGGGTCGAGCAACACGAACCATAGATGCATCTATTATACTGTCGAAGCGTTCGTCCCGCTCCACAAGAAAGGAAGCAAGTTACCGAATTACAAGATGCGTGCTTACAATACAGTACATAAGCACAAAATGATAAAATCTTTACCGTTTCTCAAATAAATTGCCCAAAACTCAAAGTGTTAAGGCCCGGCCTAGTATACATATATTTATTTCTAAATAAAATTCATTTATAACTTTAATTAATTAAGCCAGCAGAACGAGTTCAAATAACTCAATTATTACATGATAAAGTCCTAAGTCTACCCGGAGATAAACCTGCTTTAGCTACATACGGACTCTCGTCACCTCGTGCCTACGTAGCACCTACAACTAGTTGCACATAACAATAAATGTCACCTATGGGATAGTTTTTCCCTCACAAGGTTAGACAAGAGACTTACCTCGCTACGAAGTTCTATGACCGGTTCCAACACCTCTCAAACACCTCAAACCGATGCTCGTCTCTCTAAAACTAGCCAAACAAATGTGCAAATCCATATATATATATATACTCTATTACCCATAATTAATCAATTTATAACAATTCCCAACTCCGCTTTAAAAGTCAACAAAGTCGACCTCGGGCCCACGTGCCCGGATTCTAAAATTTCTTGAATATAAACTTTACCCTAAACATTTCGAACCCAAATATATGATTTATTTCCAATTTCATGACCAATTTCGTGATAAAAAATCCAAAAATACCGATTTCTTTGTTTCCTACCAAAATCACAAATGTCTACTCATTTCCATATTCAAATCCACATATAAACCATGTATTTAACTCATAATATATGGAAATTACTTACCTCGACATAGATGATGAAAATCTCCACTTGAAGTTGTCCAAAATTTGCCTAAGCCAAGAGTGAGTGAAAGAAAATGGGCCAAATCCCGTATAAAAATTTATTTCTGCCCAGCGCTTCTCCCGCACCTGCAGAACAGTAGCCGCTTCTGCGACTCCGGTTCTACGGAAGCTTCCTCACAGATGCGGCTTCCCCCAAGGCTAGCTTTTTCCGCTTCTGCGACTATCCAACCGCAGATGCGCATCCGCATCTGCGGAAATCCTCCGCACCTATAGACTCCCCATCTCGAGCACCACTCCGCACATGCGCTCCCATGACCACACTTGCGGTTCCGCAGGTGCGCTACAACACTCGCACCTGCGATCATCCAACCCAGACCACTTCCACTTTTGCGCTTCTCCCACCGCATCTGCGAGCCCGCAGATGCGGAAAATTCATCGCACCTGCGAATCCCATCTAGCCTCACTCCCTACTGCTTCGGCGACCACTGGGCCGCTTCTGCGATCTCGCATCTGCGGCCATAACCTCGCAGGTGCGATCGCACCAGAAGCCTTAAGCTTCAGCAGTTCTGCCAATTCAAAATTTGATCCGTTTCCAATCTGATTCGCACCCGAGTCCCCCAAGACCCCGTCCAAACTACCAACACATCCCACAACACGATACAGACTTAGTCAAAACCTCGAATCATGTCAAACAACATCAAAATTAGAAATCGAGGGTCAAAACCTTACTTTGGACTTTCCAACCTTCAAACTTCGCCGAACGCATCCGAATTACACCCAAACACCTCGGAATGACACCAAAGTTTTAGTGTAAGTCACAAATCACGATACGAACCTATTCCAAGGGCCGGAACTCCGAACGGACATTGATAACACCAAAATTCATTTCAAATCAAACTTAAGAATTTCTTAAACTTCCAAAATGCCAACCATCCATAATAGGCGCTGAAATGCTCCCGGATGGTCCGATACTCAACCCGAACACATTCCCAAGTCCGAAATTATCATACGAACCTATTGGAACTTTAAAATCCCGATTCTGAGGTCTTTTACTCAAAAGTCAAACCTTAGTCTATTTTCCAACTTAAAGCTTCCGAAATAACAATTTTCTTTCCAAATACAATTCCGACTACACGTACAAGTCATAATTTCTGAAGTAAAGTTATTCAAGTCCTCAAACCACCGGACGACGTTCTCGAGCCCAAAACGACCGGTCAGGTCGTTACATTAGGCTAAACATGATGACTACACATGCTAGAGTAACACAGTCAAGGAATTAAAAAGGAAACTACTTAGCAAGAACCGGATTTTAAACATTTAACCTAAGTACGCACTCGTAACCTCACTTACACGGCCTTCACGAATTGAAAATACTATAACAGTACCAAAACCTAAGGGGATTCCCCCCCCCTCCCCCCCCCCCACAAGGTTAGACAAGTCACTTACCTCAAATCTCGCTCAATCAATTAATAATAATGCCTTTCCCTCGCCTTCCAATTCCGATCGGCTCGAATCTAGCCAAAACAAATACATACTATAAATATAACTATAAGAAACTAATTTAAATAATAAATCTACGACTTTAGGAAAAATAAAATCGCCCCAAAAAGTCGAAACCGGGCCACATCTCGGAATCGGGTAAATATCACAAAATAAGAACACCCTTTTGATATCGATTTCACCCATACTAAAATTATTCAAATTCGATACAAAAATCTCAATCTAAACCTCAAAATTTGGCCTAAGGATTTTTCCACCTTTTCCCCAAATTTCTCAACCCAAATCATTAATTAAATGAAGAAATTAATGATAGATTAGTAAAAATTAATCATAAACGAGTGAAGAATCCTTACCCAAATGTTTCCTCTAAACCTATCTCAAATGTTTGCCTCAATCCGAGCTCTATATCTCACAATGTGAAGAAAATAGCAAACCCTCGATATAAAACCTTATGTCCAGCACTTTGCGAGGCCTTAGTCGCATCTGCGGCTCCACAACTGTGAAATTTCCATCGCACGTGTAGACATCACTTTGGCCATGAAAACTCGCTTTTGAGGCACCCTAAGCGCACCTGCGCTTGCGCTTCTGTGAAGAGACAGCAGTATATGCGCTTCCGCTTCTGCGATCACCAGTGCTTCCTGGCCTTTCCGCTTCTGCACTTCCCCAATAGCATGTGCGAGTCCTCTTCTGCGGAACTCTGGCCTCATCTGCGGTCCTAGCTAGGCAGGCAAGAAACCACTTCTGCGGCTCCAGGGCTGCTTCTACGTTGCCGCACCTGCGGCCCAAAGTACGCAGGTGCGATTGCACTGGATATTGCCAAGCTTCAGCAGTGCACCAAGTCCAATTTTGTTCCGGATTCAAATCTGAATCACACCCGAGTCCCTATCCGAATATACCAACAAGTCCTAAAATAACATACGGACTTAGTTGAGCCTTTAAATCACATCATACAATGCTTAAACACTAATTGCACATTGATTCGAGCCTAATGAACTTTAGAACTTCTAACTTCTACATCTGGTGCCGAAACCTATCAAATCAAGTCTGATTGACCTCAAATTTTTCACACAAGTCAAAATTAATATTACGGACCAACTCCAACTTCCGGAATCGGAATACGACCTCGATATCAAAAATCCACTTCTGGTTAAACTTTCCGAAAATCATCAAATTTTCCACCTTTCGTCAATCAATGGCAAAATGAACTACGGACCTCCTAATCAACATCCGGACATGCTCCTAAGACCAAAATTACCCTACAGAGCTATTGGAACCTTCAAAACCCCATTCGTAGTCGTCTTCACATAAATCAAACTACGGTAATATTCCTACGACTTAAACTTCCATTTTAGGGACTATGTATCATATTTCACTCCGAAACTAAAAACCAAACCTCCCGACAAGTCACGTAACCATAGAATGAATAAAGGGAGCAGTAAATAGGGGTTCAGAGCTAATATTGTCAAAATGACCGGTCGGGTCGTTACATCCTCCTCCTCTTAAAACAAACGTTCTTCCTCGAACGAGTATAGAGATATACCTGATGTGGTGAAAAGATGAGGATAACGGTTGTGCATATCATGATCGGTCTCCCAAGTCACCTCCTCAACCGGATAATACCTCCACTGAAACTTCACTAGCGCGAAGTTCTTTGACCTTAACTTTCGAACCTGACTGTCAAAAATGAATATCGGCTCCTCAACATAAGATAGATCATTGCCCAACTGGACTGAACTGAAGTCTAACACATGAGACGGATCGCCGTGATACTTCCGGAGCATGGAAACATGGAAAACTGGATGAACTGCAGAGAGACTAGGTGGTAGTGCAAGTCTATAAGCCACCTCTCCAACCCTCTCAAGAATCTCAAAAGGCCCGATATATCTAGGGATCAACTTTCCTTCCTCATGAACCTTATAACACCCTTTGTGGGTGAAACCCGGAGCAAGACCTGCTCCCTAATCATTAATGCAACGTCGCGAACCTTTCGATCCGCATAACCCTTGTGCCTGGATTGGGCTGTACGAAGTTGATCCTGAATCAATTTAACCTTTTCCAAAGCATCATGCACCAAGTCTGTACCCAATATCCTAACCTCGCCCGGCTCGAACCAACCCACTGGAGACCGACACCGTCTACCATACAAATCCTCATCCGTGGCCATCTGAATGCTTGCCTGATAACAGATGTTGTAGGCAAACTCCTCAAGTGGCAAGAACCCCCAAAATCCATCACACACGCATGAAGCATATCCTCCAATATCTGAATAGTGCGCTCAGACTATCCGTCTATCTGAGGGTGAAATATTGTACTCAACTCCACCCTAGTGCCCAACTCATGTTGTACGGCTCTCCAGAACCACGATGTAAATTGCGTACCCCAGTCAGAGATGATAGATACCGTCACGCCATGAATCTTGACAATGTCGCGAATGTAAACCTGAGCCAGTTGCTCCGAAGAGTAAGTAGTAACCACATGAATGAAATGGGCTGACTTGATCAATCTATCCACAATCACTCATACTGCATAGAACTTCCTCTGAGTCTGTGGGAGCCCAACAATGAAATCCGTAGTGATCTACTCCCATTTCCACTCTGGAATCTCTATCTTCTTAAGCAATCCACTTTGCCGTTGATGCTCATACTTCACATGCTGACAATTTAGGCACTGAGCTACATATTCCACTATGTCCTTCTTCATCTGCCTCCGCCAATAGCGCTGTATCAAATCCTGATACATCTATGCGGCACCTAGATAAATGGAGTGCCGCGAACTGTGAGCCTCTTGGAGAATCAACTCATGCAACCATCTACATTGGGAACACGTAGCCTACCCTTCATCCATAATACCCCATCTTATCCAATATTGACCTCCTTGGCATTAGCGTGATGAACCGTTTCCTTAAGGATAAGTAGATGGGGGTCATCATAATGAGGCTCTCTGATACAATCATAAATAGAAGACTGAGAAACCACACAAGCCAAAACCCTGCACCGTTCGGAAACATCCAATCTGACAAACTTGTTGGCCAAGGCCTGAACATCCAAGGCAAGGCCTCTCTGCTACTGGTAGATATTCTAAACTACCCAAACTCTCCACCGTGTGACTCAAGGCATCGGCCACCATATTGGATTCCCAGGATGATAGAGAATGGTGATGTCATATTCCTTAAGCAGCTCCAACCATCACCGTTGTCGCAAGTTATGATCCTTCTGTTTAAACAGATGTTGTAGACTCTGGTGATCGGTGTAGACCTCACAAGGGACACCATACAAATAGTGTCGCCAGATCTTCAAGGCATGAACAATAGTTACTAACTCGAGGTCGAGGACAGGATAGTTCTTCTCATGCACCTTCAACTGTCTAGACGTGTAGGCAATCACCCAACTGTCTTGCATAAACACTGCATCGAGACCAATGCGCGACACATCACAATACACCGTATAGGACCCCGAACCAATAGGCAACACCAACACTAGGGTTGTAGTCAAAGTAGTCTTGAGCTTTTGAAAGCTCTCCTCACACTCCTCGGTCCAATTGAATGGAGCACCCTTCTGGGTCAATCTAGTCATAGGTGCTACAATAGACGAGAAACCTTATACAAATCGGCGGTAATACCCCGCCAAGCCAAGAAAGCTCCAGAACTCCATAGTTGAGGACGGTCTGGGCCAACTCTGAACTACTTCAATCTTCTTCGGATCTACCTTGATCCCCTCATTCGATACTACATGACCCAAAAATGCTACTGAATCTTGCCAGAATTCACACTTTGAAAACTTTGCATATAACTTCTTTTCTCGCAAGGTCTGAAGCACAGTCCTCAGGATCTGCTCATGATCCTCCCGGCTCCGAGAGTACACCAGAATGTCGTCAATAAACACAATGTCGAAAGAGTCAAGATAGGGCTAAAATACACTATTCATCAAGTGCATGAATAATTCTAAGATGTTGGTCAGCCCAAAAGACATCACAAGAAATTCGTAATGACCATACCGAGTCCTAAAAGCAGGCTTCGGGATATTTAGCTCCCGAATCTTCAACTGATGATAACTTGAATGCAAGTCGATCTTAGAGAACACTCTGGCACCCTGAAGTTGATCAAATAGGACATCAATACGTGGTAATGGATACATGTTCTTCACTATAACCTTGTTCAACTTGCGATAATCAATACACATTCGCATAGAACTATCCTTCTTCTTTACAAATAAGACAGGAGCACCCCAAGGCGACACACTGGGCCAAATGAAGCCCTTATCAAGCAACTCTTGCAACTGTTCCTTTAACTCTTTCAACTCTGTTAGGGCCATACGATAGGGTGGAATAGAAATGGGTTGAGTGTCCGGTAACAAATCAATTCCAAAGTCGATATCCTTGTCGGGCGATATGCTCGGAAGATTCATCAGAAATACGTCTGAATAATCCCTCACTACCAGAACTGACTCGATGGTTGAGTGTCAACACTAACATCCCTCACATATGCAAGATATGCATCACACCCCTTCTCAACTATCTGCTGAGTCTTTAGAAATGAGACAACATTGCTAGGAACATAATCTAAGGTACCTCTCCACTCTAGCCGTGGTAGACTTGGCATAGCCAACATTAGCTTCTTGGAGTGACAATCAAGGATAGCGTGATAAGGAGACAACCAGTCCATGCCCAAAAAAACATCGAAATCCACTATACTGAACAATAATAATTCGGTTCTGGTCTCAAAACCACTAAGAACAACTAAATACAACCACTACGCGCGGTCAACAACAATAGAATCTCTCATGGGTGTAGACATATAGACATGAGAACTCAAAGAATCACGGGATACACCCAAATATTGAGTAAAATAAGATGACACATAGGAATAAGTGGAGTCTGGATCAAATAAGACTGAATCATCTCTATGACATACCGGAACAATACCTGTGATGATAGAATCAGATGCAACTGCCTCCGTCCTAGCAGGAAGGGAATAATACCTAGCCCGGCCTCCCTCTCTAGGGCGACCTATACCTTTCCGACCTCTGCCTCGAGCTGGTTGTGCAGGTGGAGTGGTAGTTGGTGTTGTAACCATAGCCTGAGGACCCGGTGGAGCACGCGGTGCCTGAGTGGTTTGTGGAGGTGCACCCCTCCTAAGTCGGGGGCAATCCCTCACCACATGACGAGTGCCACCATACCCAAAATAAGCTCTTGGAGGACGTGGCTGATGTGACTGGCTCGGGCCTGATCGACTGGACTGACCGCTGAAAGCACCCCATGCAGGAGGTGCACTAAATAATGGCGGTCAATAATAAGGAGCCTGAGGCCTAGGAGTGATCGGAGTACCGCTGCCGGCTGGAAGTGTTGAATGAACAAGGCATCCCTAGTCTCAGCCCTAGTTAAGACAATTAATACGCATGATAAATACAACATTAAAATTAAAAGCATGATGTAGATCTAAGTCTACCCGGACATATCATGGAATATAACTACGCACGGACTCTCATCACCTCGTGCGTACGTAGCTCCCCACACAAGTACAACACAAAAATAATACACCTAAGGGGATGAGTTCCCTCTTACAAGGTTAGGCAAGAGACTTTCCTCGATTCCAAACCTTCAATTCGGCTCTCCAATCTCACTAGAACCCTTCAAATGATGTTGAAGACTCCGAAACTAATCAAAAGTCATATAAACTAGTAAATATATGCTCAAGGTCCATATTTTAGCTTTTTTAGTAGTTACCCAACTCAGTTTGGAAGATTAATGAAATTCACCCCCAGGCCCACGTGCCCGGATTCTGGAAATTTTTGAATATAATTGTTGCCCATGAACTCCCGAACTCAAATATAAAATTTGTTCTCATTTCCATCACCAAATGCTTGGTCAAATCCCAAATTTACCAAAACCCTAGGTTCCTCACAAATCCCACAAGTTTTCACAAATATTCCATGTTTAATCTACCTAATATCCGCATAATTAACTTGAAAATGTGTGAGAATTACCCATCTTAGGATATTTATGAGAATCACCCTCAAATGTGCTCTCAAAATCTCCCAAGACCAAATGATATATGAGGAAAAATGGCCTAAGTCTCGGATTAAAAGACTCACTGCACAACGATTTCCGCTTCTGCGGACCTTGGGTCGCCTGTGGAAAATCCATCACAGGTGCGGTTCTCACCAAGCCTGGCCAAGTCCACTTCTGCGGAGAACCATGCGCACCTGTGCATCTACTTCTGCAGAAATAGTCCACATCTACGCACTCGCGCCTACGGAGAAACCCGTTACTGCGACCCCAAGCCATCATGGCGTAGCTCACACCTGCGACCCCAAGACATCGTGGCCTAGCTCGCACTTGCGGAAGATTTCCTCACACCTGCGAGCTCGCAGGTGCAGTAAATACTCCCCTTCTACGATCATTGGCCAGCCTACTCCAGGCTTCTTCTGCAATCGTTGGCCCATTTCTGCAGGCTCACACCTTCGGCTAGTTCCACGCAGGTGCGAACACACAAGACCTGAAGCCACCAGCAGTCCCCCATGTCTAAATCCGAGTCGGATTCCAATCCGTTTTGCATCCGGGACCCCATCCAATTACACTCACACATCCAACAACATAATACGGACCCACTCGCGCTATCAAAACACCAAAATAACATTTAGAATTACGAATCGAATGCCAATATGCATGCATTTGACATGAAACTCAAAAACTTCTAAGAACACTTCCTCATTTTTGCGTGCAAGTTATAAATCACCATACGAAACTATTCTCAGGCTCGGAATCCTAAAAGGACCTCGATAACACCAAAGTTTACTCCAAACTAAACTTAAAGAACTCAAAAAACCTTCAATGGGCCAACTTTCAATATTAAGTGCTGAAACGCTCCCGGGTCATCCGAAACCCGATCCGAATACACGCCCAAGTCCAAAATCAGCATACACACCTATTGGGACCGTCAAATCCCGGTTCCGAGGTCCTTTACTCAAAATGTTGGCTTAAGCCAAACTTAACCATTATAAGGTACTATTAAGGAACTTAAGTGTTCTGATTTCAACCCGAACTCTTCCAAACCTAAACCAACCATCCCCGCAAGTCATAAAACAGTAAAAGCACACATGGAGAGTCTTAATTAGGTGAACAGGGATCTATATAGCAAAATGATCGGTCGGGTCGTTTATTGAGAACATAGTTATCCTAGTATTATAGTCATGATTATAACCTCAGATCTAATATATGATAGATAATAATAAGATTTTGATATAAATTTAACACCGATATAAGCTAATATTCATAAGTAAATATTGGATAAATATAACCCCAAATTTAATATTGGAATAATATTCTAATTCCGATAACCAAACGACCTATTAAAACATTATTAAGTGCACCTAAAACAGAAATAGAAAATCATGAACCTAGAACTCAAAAAGAGAATTGGTAATATTGATTTATAAAATTCTGCATACACCACTAGGTGTAGCAACTTTAAGTGGTGTGAACCTTAATATCTGTTGTCACTCTGTATTCAAAACCAGTAAATCAATAAATGTTAGTTTAAGAAGGAAAAAAAAGCAGAGAAATTTCCGAGCCGACATGTTTCTTGTGTTTTCTTAAAGAATTTAATCCCCTCACAATGCCCAAGGTTGCGGATTAATTCCTCCCAGGATAGAACGGAATAACTATTCTGTGATAGCGGCACATCTAATAACAGAATTTTGGCTAACTTAAATGGCAGAGCAAATCACACAAAATGCTTACATTTTGCTTTTAAATAACCAATGCAGTATGCAGAAATTTGAGGGGAGAGATTTTAGATTTTTTAGTGGTAGAAAATGAGGCTAAGCCCCTCTATTTATATACAATGAAAGGGTGAGATGAAGAGGTGCAATCCAAGAGGTGCCTCTTCCATTTCCCATTCACACCCCAATAAAAGGGTGGGATGAAAAAAAGCAATCCAAGAGGTGCCTCTTCCATTTCCCATTCACACCCCTTAATAAAAATGCAACAATCTCCCACATGAATGGGGAATGGACATATGTGGAAAAGCAAGCATAAAAATATTGTGTGATTCGCAATTAAGTATTAATCACATCTGAATAAGTAGGTTTCCCTTTGAACTTTCCGTAGTGAGCTTATGTCGGATATACTCGGTCAAACGGTAGATTTGATATCTTTGAACCGTCGAACTCTGGTGTAAACCTAGACAACCATAAGTCACACAATCAACCCTTAACCATCTTTGGTTCTCATTGTTATGTTTGTTGCAGCCATGAACACCAGCTGGTTCAGAAGTGCGTAGAGAACTGGCCTTACAGAATTCTCCTTGAAGCGGCATACACTTCACACTTACATAGGTGATTCCTAAGCGTGTTATCCTATAGATACACTATTTGATATACTCCGTATCAAATTTAGAAACCATTAAAAAGCCTTAATGCTTTATCCTTGGTACTGCTCATCACGAGGATGGACCAAAAAGAAATTTTATTTGACAATGTTGAACCGTCATTAATGACTTTGTTTGATCTCCTTAAACCTAGATCTTGGAATCTCCAGTCTTCTAGGTAGAGTTACCGCCATAGTGACTTGTCCTAGGCCATAGTCCCATTCTCTTTGATGACTTCTCAATCGCCTCCCTAGGTAGGCCTTTTGTAAGCGGATCTGATACATTATCTTTTGACTTTACATAGTCAATTGTGATAATTTCACTAGAGAGTAGTTGTCTAACGGTATTATGCCTTCGTCGAATGTGACGAGATTTCCCATTATACATAACGCTGCCAGTCCTTCCTATTGTTTCTTGATTGTCGTAATGTATGCATATATGTGCCACAAGTTTGGGCTAAAATGGAATGTCTTCTAAGAAATTCCGGAGCCATTCAGCTTCTTCACCGGTCTTGTCTAAAGCTATAAACTCATACTCAATTGTAGAGCGGGCGATGCATGTCTGTTTGGATGACTTCCAATACATTGCACCTCCACCAATGGTAAAAACGTATCCACTTGTGGATTTTGATTTCGTTGATCCGGTGATCCAATTTGCATCACTATATCCCTCAACAACTGCAGGATAATTATTGTAATTCAATGCATAGTCTTGGGTATATTTCAAATATCCCAAAACTCGTTTCATTGCTATCCAATGAACTTGGTTGGGATTACTTGTGTATCAACTAAGCTTACTTATACAAGCTATATCAGGTCGTGTAGAATTCATAATGTACATCAAACTTCCCAACACTCGAGCATATTCCAATTCAGACTTGCTTTGACCTTTATTCTTTACAAGAGTATGGTTTAAATCAATTGGCGTTTTTGCTTCTTTAAACTCCAAATATTTGAACTTTTCAAGTACCATTTTAATATAATGAGATTGAGACAAATCTAGACCTTGAGGAGTTTGAAGGATCTTAATTCC
Source organism: Nicotiana tabacum (assembly GCF_000715075.1). Taxonomy (NCBI): domain Eukaryota; kingdom Viridiplantae; phylum Streptophyta; class Magnoliopsida; order Solanales; family Solanaceae; genus Nicotiana; species Nicotiana tabacum. Next base: position 95,223,432 of record NC_134094.1, read on the forward strand.
CAAAATTAAATCGGCAACTCCTAAGTCTTTCATATCAAACTTACTAGTAAGCATGCGCTTAGTAGCATTTATGTTAGCAATGTCGTTACTCATTATCAACATATCATCCACATATAAACAAACAATGACTATTTGATTTGGAGTATTCTTAATGTAAACACATTTGTCACACTCATTGATCTTGAAACCATTTGACAGCATTGTTTGGTCAAATTTCGTATGCCATTGTTTTGGTGCTTGTTTTAGTCCATAAAGTGACTTAACAAGTCGACACACCTTATTTCACTTTTCTAAAAACTACAAACCCTTCAGGTTGTTCCATATAGATTTCTTCCTTTAAATATCCATTTAAGAAGGCTGTCTTTACATTCATCTGATGGATTTGAAGGCCATACACGGCGGCTAATGCTATTAACACCCGGATAGATGTAATGCTTGTTACCGGCGAGTATGTGTTAAAGTAATCAAGACCTTCTCATTGTCTAAACCCTCTAACAACTAATCTTGCATATATTTGTCAATAGTACCATTATCTTTCATTTTCCTTTTGAAAATCCATTTAGAACCCAAAGGTTGATTTCCCGGAGGAAGATCAACCAATTCCCAAGTATGATTACTTAATATGGATTCTATCTCACTATTGACTGCCTTTTTCCAATATTGTGCTTCCGAGGAAGACATTGCTTCTTTGAACGTTTGAGGCTCATTTTTCAACAAAAATGTCAGAAAGTCTGGTCCAAAAGAAGTAGTTGTCCTTTGACGTTTACTATGTCTTAGATTTTCCTCATTAAACGTACTTTCCTTTCTTATTCTCGAGGTCGCTTTGAATTTTCACTAGATGACTCGTATTCATTTTTATACGGATAAATATTCTCAAAGAATTCAGCATTATCAGATTCAATTACTGTATTAATATGAATGTCGGGATTTTCTGATTTATGAAAATGCAATCAACCATTTTCGGTCCAATCTTCACCCTTTTGAGTTTATGAATTTCCACTTTAGCCAAACACCCCCACACTTTAAAATATTTTAAGTTGGGTTTCCTACCTTTTCATTTTTCGTATGGAATAGATTGCATTTTGTTATGGGGAAATTGGTTGAGTATTTGATTCGCTGTAAGAATAGATTCCCCCCACAAGTTCTGGGGTAAAACCGAACTTATCAATAAGGCATTCATCATCTCCTTTAACGTTCTATTCTTTCTTTCCACAATTCCATTAGATTGCGGTGAGTAAGGGGCAGTTGTTTGGTGAATAATGCCATATTCCAAACATATTTCTTCAAAATGAGATTCATATTCACCACCCCTATCACTTCTTATCATTTTAATATTTTTGTTTAGTTGTGTTTCAACTTCATTTTTGTATTGCTTGAATGCCTCAATTGCTTCATCTTTACTATTAAGTAAGTAAATATAGCAATATCTAGTACTGTCGTCAATAAAAATTATGAAATACTTTTTTCCATCGCGAGATGGTATTGACTTCATGTCGCAAATATCTGTGTGAATTAAGTCTAAAGGATTTGAATTCCTTTCAACTGACTTATAAGGATGTTTAACATACTTTGATTTCACACATATTTGACATTTTGAGTTATTGCATTCAAACTTAGGCAATACTTCCAAATTAATCATTTTTCGCAAAGTTTTGAAGTTGACGTGGCCTAAACGTTCATGCCATAAATAATTTGACTCAAGCAAGTAAGAAGAAGGCTAAATTTTATTCATATCAATGGCAATTACATTGAGTTTGAAAAGGCCCTCTATAAGGTAGCCTTTTCCTACATACATTTCATTCTAACTAACAACAACCTTGTCGGAAACAAAAACAAACTTAAAGCCATTCTTGACTAGAAGTGATGTTAATACTAAATTCTTTCGCATTTCAGGAACATGAAGGACATCATTTAGAGTCACAATCTTGCTAGAAGTCATCTTCAAAGCTATCTTGCCCGTTCCTTCAATTTTTGCAGTAGCGGAATTTGCCATAAAAATTGTCTTGTTGGATCCATCGGGAGCATAAGAAGTAAACAACTCCTTGTTAGCACAAACATGACGAGTTGCCCCCGAATCAATCCACCATTCTCTAGGATTTCCGACTAGGTTGCACTCCGAAAGCATGGCACATAAATCGTCTATTTCATCATTCTTCTCAATCAGGTTGGCTTGACTTTTCTTTGGTGCACGACATTTTGCAACCTTTGGACCAGACGACTTCATTCTCTTCTTGCTCGTTGAAGCTTCCTCAACAATATGTGTACCCATAATTGTTGAATTTCCACGAGACTTCTTCTCAGCAGCCTTGTTGTCCTCTTCAATCCATAGACGAACAATAAGATCTTTAAGAGTCATCTCCTTGCTCTTATGTTTCAAGTAATTCTTAAAGTCCTTCCATAGCGGAGGCAACTTTTCAATAAATACCGCAACTTAAAACGCTTCATTTATGACAATACCTTCAGCAAGGAGGTCATGAGCAATAACTTGCAATTCTTGGACTTGCATTATGACAGATTTACCGTCAACCATTTTGAAATTCATAAATTTGGCGGCCATAAACATCTTTAGTCTACCATCTTCAGTCTTGCACTTCTTTTCAAGAGCATTCCACAATTCTCTTGATGTTTTCATGATGCTATAAACATTGTACAAGTCGTCTTCCAAGCAACTTAAAATATAGGTTTTGCATAAGAAGTCAGAATGCTCCCATGCCTCAGTGACCACAAATCGCTCATTTTCAGGAGTTTCTTCTTCCAGAACTGGAACGTCTTCGCTGATAAAGCGCTGTAAACTGAGTGTGGTTAGGTAGAAGAACATTTTCTGCTACCAACTCTTAAAGTCCACATCGTAAAACTTTCCAGGTTTTTTCTGTCGGTGTCATCGCCGGTGCAGGAGTTGTGCGACTTGAAGACCCAGTTGCCATTGCAGCAGTAGTCCCAACAGAACCATTCTGTTGTTCCGCACTTGTTATCATTTTTCTGTAAAAGAAATTGACAAACAAAATTAGTATCTCGATGAAGTTTTTATATCTTCAAACTGAATACAAGCAACCGAGTTTTTATATCTCGGATTGAGTAGAAACTGTCACGACCCAAACCGATGGGCCTCGACAGGCACCCAGTACCTTACTCAACCGAATACCAACATAATGTATATTTCGTATCATACTATCATAGATAAATGAGCCGGAGAGGCTGTCGTGAGATAAGTATAATAAAACATGAGGAAATACTCAATATAGGGTCACCCAACTTGATATACCGACTTATACATATGACGTACTAGCCTATAATGCCATACCAGTATCCGTATATATGACATATGTCTCCCAGCCTCTAAGAGTACATAAATATCATAAAGTTCGGGAGAGAGCCCCGCCATTCCAATCAATACATATTCAAATCATACTAACCAAATAGACAACTCCGGAGCAAGTGGTGTGCACAAACACCTTCTGCTAAGCTGATAGCCATCTAGGAGAACTCTCAACCTCTCTATGAGGACCTGCGGGCATGAAACGCAGCCTCCCCAGGAAAAAGGGACGTCGGTACAAATAAAGTACCGAGTATGTAAGGTATGAAAGTAGTATATAAAAGGCATGAAAGAAACATTGGGTAAAGAACTTAACCTGTAATTTTGAATAGCTCTGTGAATCATGAAATTTATAATATCATGCATGTGCATATAAATGCCATACCATGCATAGGTATATGCATACATAATATCATCAAGCCTCTGAGGGCATCCCTTCATATCATCTCAGCCACTGTGGGCAAAATCATCAACATATACCAGCTGATCAGGTGGTGATGCGTATATAACGTCGTAACCTTTTCCCATATGCCATACACATATAATATATGCGTATATAACGCCTTCTGGTCATGGGTCAATGTACATATATAAATGCATGAAATGTATAAGAAATACGTTAATAAGATTTCTCGAATATCATAAAATCAATATGCCTTTCGGACAAATTTTATCAAATACGTATTTTTCTGAGACCCATGAATAGAAGATATAATAATAATTCACATTGGGAATCAAGAATATAGACACCCCTAGTATTTCAATGAATAGAGTCATTTATGAAAGTTACGTATTTTGCTCGTTTCGTTTGTATCATTTGGATCATGCCAAAAGAAAGAAGTGATAGCCTTAACATACCAGTATGATCTCTTCCTTATTACTCAACCAAGCTCAACACAACTTCTTTCATCTACAACAAGTGAAATTATATTGCCATTAACATATAATGTCATACCATCGTATTTGGCTAGTCGTATGGCTTAAGAAAAATCGGACAGCAACTCCCCTATTTTTAATACATCCCAAAGACCACTAAGGGTCATCAACAGCCCAACAACAACTATAACCAACAATAGCTACAACAACAATATAATCCAATATGAGTTTCTCTGATTATCTTAACAACCAAATTGAGCGGCAAACTCGTTTTTACTCACAACAAGATATAAATTGAATCCAAATCTTATTCCATAAATTAGTTTATAACCTTCAGAATATCATACTTATATGTACTATATTATTTCTAGTTCAAAACATCCACAAAATGCCTTCCAAAACAGCCTCATACGTCCAATACCTTAATTTTTATCGCCAATCACTTGTTTTTCATCTTTTCTTCTTCAATAAACTTAATTAACAAATAGAAAAGCTTAACAACAGCAGCCAACACATTATCAAATTATTTCTTACAATTTCCAGCCACCACAAACCATCTAATTAGCCACAAAACAATCCAACCAAAGACAACTACATCTCATGTTCTTTCAAGTGCTATCTTATGGTTTCTCACTCAAACAACACAACCAACACAAGATTAACCTTATGCACAATCAAGAAGATGTTATAAATACCTTGGATAGCAGCTACAACTCGAAATCATGTCTCAACTTAGCTCACAATAGCCCTCAATCATACCACAACATCATAGAAGCATCCTCTTGTAGTCCATAACACCTTTGATGATGATTTGAGTTGATTTCCCTTGAGTTTGGTTCTTGAGATCTTGATATATGTTAGGGAGGGTTTTGGAGAGCTGTTAGATGAAGTTTGGGTGAAATATGACCCGCAATGAATCTGAAACACCTTTAAAAAAAATGTAAGGTCGAAGGTTGTCTCAAGTGGGTCCCAACCGAACTGCTTGTGCAGTCTCACGAAAACGTGGATATCTCACTACTTCGACATTGTATCAATGAACGGTGTAATACGTTGGAAACTAGACTTGTAGACCTTCAATTTGGTATATAATATGTCCCAAAAAGAACCTTATATAACACAAGAAATGTATTTCTCAAAACCTCTATTACAAGGAAAATCCTTAGTCGGTTCTTTTTCAGCAACTTAAATCCAATTTTTTCCAAACTTAATATATTATATCTGTCACGACCCAAACTAACCCCTATCGTGATGGTGCCTATCGTGGAACTAGGCAAGCCGACTCATTTCCAAAATAAACCGATATTTTCATTTCAATGATAATTTCAATGTTATTTACCATAAAAACCTTCGTAAAGGAGTTCCAATCAAAATAAAAGTGCAGAAAGAAAAGCCCGACATCGGGGTGTCACTAGTCATAAGCATCTACTACATATTGTCTAACAATATCAAGGCTAACTCAGCCTGGAAAATAACTAAATACAACTAGAGGAAGATAAGAGGGAGAAGAACAGGGGCTGCGATCGCCAAACAGCTACCTTGCTATCCCCAAGAAAATCTACAACCACAACACTTAATAACCGCTACCATGCCCATCTACACCTGAATCTGCACACAAGGTGCAGGGAGTAACGTGAGTACGCCAACTCAGTACGTAACAATAATAAATAAAGACTGAGTAGTAGTGACGAGCAAATAAGAATATAACATTCGTATCATGAAATCTCGTTTAAACCCGGTTCCAGTAAAAATCATTTAAAGATATTTTTCAAACAAAGGCTCAATGCAAAGGTGAGCCAAAAAATTATGAAATCATAAACTGCCCCTCGGGCAAAACAACACTCATATACAACCCCTCGGGAAAAACATCACTCATAAACGGTCCCTCGGGAAAACCTCACAGTCACTCACGCCACTCAGGCATACCTCACAATCACTCTTGCCACTCTGGCATACCTCACAATCACTCATGCCTCCCAGTCACTCAGCACTCAGCACTCAGCACTCGCACTCAGTAGGTACCTGCGCTCACTAGGGGTGTGTACTGACTCCAGAGGGGTTCCTTCAGCCCAAGCACTATAATCTACACGGACAACTCACATGCTATAATAATAAATTATGCTGCAGGCGGGTAGCCCCGATCCACACTCATCCTCACAATCAGGCCCTCGGCCACACTCAGTTATAAACCTTTCAAGCCACTCGGGCCTTTCAATCAAACAGGGCATTCGGCCCAAAACATTTATATCATCAAAACAGAGTCATAAAACTGCGTTATGCAGTAAACAAGTATAAACATGACTGAGTATAGGTTTTCAAACGAAAACAATGAGAGGATAGTAAGAAAAAACTCCTAAGGGTCCAAATAGCACTGGCGTAAGGCCCAAACATGGCATTCAGCCCAATTTACAGAAACTCTTTCTAAAACATATAAGTATCATATAGTTTCAACAAAGTATGCAACTTTACAGTTGCTACGGGATGGACTAAGTCACAAATCCCCAACAGTACACGCCCACACGCCCGTCACCTAGCATGTGCGTCACTAAAAATAGTAGAATGATACAAAATCCGAGGTTTCATACCCTCTGGACTAGATTTACAATCGTTACTTACCTCAAACCGCAAAATTCTTATTCTGCAATGTCCTTTCCTCGTGCTTTGGTCTCTAAACGCCTCGAATCTGGTCATAAATAATTCGTTTCACTCAATAAAATTCATTGGAATAAATTCCATAAGAAAATAATGTTGTTCCATAATAATCCGAAAATTAGCTCAAAAATTGCTCGTGGGGCCCGCGTCTCAGAACTTGACAAAAGTTACAAAATTCGGAAACTCATTCAACCACGAGTCTAACCATACCAGTTTTACAAAAAACTGACCCCAACTCGACCCTCAAATCTTCAATTTAAACCAAGAGGGTTTTCAAATTTTTCCCAACTCAATTCACCAATTAAATGATAAAAACAACCATGGATTCGGGTAATTTAACCAATCTTGAATTAAGAACGCTTACTACGTTATTTCCTCTGAAAATCACCCAATATCGGCTCAATTCCGAGCTCCAAATCGCCAAAAACTGAAAATGGGACAAAGTCCCATTACTACCCAGACTTTTCTTCTTCGCGAATGTGGTCAGTGCCTCGCGTTCGCAAAGCACAAAATAACTCACGTCCAAATTCCACCTTCGCGAACGCGACATCACCCTCGAGTTCGCGAAGCACAAAATGCCTCCGCCTTAATGCCTTCTACGCGAACGTGTCCAACCCATCGTGAACACGATGCTTCATTTCCCCCTCACTACGCGAACGTGACACCCCCTACGCGAACGTATAGACCAATTGCCTGGGGGTCTTCGGCTGCTTCCTCTCTTCTTCGCGAACGCATAACACCTCTCGCGTTCGTGATGCACACCCAGTCCTCTCTTCTTCGCGAACACGTAACACCTCTCTTCGCGAACGCGAAGAGCAAATATTGCCAGCCTCCCAGTTCCTCTTCGCGAACGCGAGGCTCCACTCGCGAACGCGATGAAGGAAACCAGATGGTGCATCAGAAAAATTCCAGCAGAGTTCCAAGTCCAAAATCCAACCCGTTAACCATCCGAAACTCACCCGAGCCCCTCGGGACCTCAACCAAATATACCAACAAGTCCTAAAATATCATACGGACTTAGTCGAACCCTCAAATCACCTACAACAATGCTAAAACCATGAATTACACCCCAATTCAAGCCTAATGAACTTTGAATTTTCTAATTTCTACAAACGACTCCGGAACCTATCAAATCACGTCCGATTGACCTCAAATTTTGCACACAAGACATAAATGACATAACAGAGGTATTCCAATTTTCATAATCGGATTCCGACCACGATATCAAAAAGTCAACCCGTCAAACTTCTCAAAAATTAAACTTCCAGCATTTCAAGCCTAATTCCTCTACGGACTTCCAAATAATATTTCGGACACGTTCCTAAGCTGAAAATCACCATACGGAGCTATTGGAATCATAAAAATTCAAATCTGAGGTCGTTGACACATAGGTCCATATCCGGTCCACTTTTCTAACTTAAATTTTTCAATTATGAGACTAAGTGTCTCATTTCACTCCGAGTTCCTTCCGGACCCGAACCAACTAACCCAATATAACATAATATAGCTGAATAACACAAAAAAAAGTAGAAATGGGTAAAAATGGGGCTATAACTCTCGAAACGACCGGCCTGATCGTTACATCCTCCCTCTCTTAAACATTCGTTCGTCCTCGAACGAGTATAGAAACATACCTGGAGTCTCGAATAGGCATTGATATATGCTCTGCATCTCCCTCTCGGTCTCCCAGGTGGCCTCCCCCACACGCTGACCTCTCCATTGCACCTTCACTGAAGCTATATCCTTTGACCTCAACCTTCGAACCTGTCGATCCAAAATAGCCACCGGCTCCACATCATAAGTCATATAACCCTCCAACTGAACCCTGCTGAAATCCAAAACATGGGACGGATCTCCAATATACTTCTGGAGCATGGAAACATGAAACACTGGATGCACACTCGACAAGCTGGGTGGCAAGGAAAGCTTATAAGCCACCTCTCCTATCCTCTGAAGCACCTCAAAAGGCCCAATGAACCGGGGTCTCAACTTGCCCCTCTTCCTAAACCTCATAACACCCTTCATGGGTGATACCTTCAGCAAAACCTTCTCCCCAACCATAAAATACACATCACGGACCTTCCTAACCGCGTAGCTCTTCTGCCTAGACTGCGCCGTGCGAAGCCGCTCCTGAATCAATTTCACCTTATCTAATGCGTCCTGGACCAAGTCTATACCTAAGAGCCTAGCCTAACCCGGCTCAAACCATCCAACCGGAGATCTACACCTCCTCCCATACAAAGCCTCGTACAGAGCCATCTGAATACTCGACTGATAACTGTTGTTATATGCAAACTCCGCGAGTGGCATAAACTGGTCCCATGAACCCCCAAAGACAATGACACAAGCACGCAACATGTCCTCCAATATCTGAATAGTGCGCTCGGACTGCCCATCCGTCTGAGGGTGAAACGTTATGCTCAACTAAACCTGAGTACCCAACTCTCATTGCACGGCCCTACAAAACTGCAACATGAACTGAGTTCCCCTATCTGAAATGATGGGAACTAGGACACCATGCAGGCGAATGATCTCTCGGATGTAAATCTCAGCCAACCGCTCTGAAGAGTAAGTATTACCAACTGGAATGAAGTGCGCGGACTTGGTCAGCAGATCCACAATAACCCAAATAGCATCGAACTTCCTCGAAGTCCGTGGGAGCCCAACTACAAAGTCCATGGTAATCTGCTCCCACTTCCACTCTACGATCTCTAATCTCTGAAGCAAACCACTCGGTCTCTGATGCTCATACTTAACCTGCTGATAGTTGAGACACCGAGCCACAAACCCAACTATATCATTCTTCATCCACCTCCACCAATAGTGCTATCTCAAATCCTGGTACATCTTCGCGACACCCGGATGGATGGAATACCGCGAGTTGTGGGCCTCCTCAAGAATCTACTCTCGAAGCCCATCTACATTAGGAACACATATCTGGCCCTGCATTCTCAGCACGTCGTCATCACCAATAGTCACATCCCTAGCATCCCCTGTCTGAACCCTGTCCTGAAGAACGAGCAAGTGGAGTCATCATACTGACGCTCCCTGATACGGTCATAAAGAGAAGACTTGGAGACCACATAAGCCAATACTCGACTAGGCTCCAAAATATCCAATCTGATAAGTTGGCCCACTAAGGCCTGAACATCCAATGCCAACGGTCTCTCTGCTGCTATAAGATATGCTAAACTCCCCAAACTCTCTACCCGGTGACTCAAAGTATCGGCCACCACAATGGCCTTCCCCGGATGGTATAAAATAGTGATATCATAGTCCTTAAGAAGCTTCAACCATCTCCGCTGACGCAAATTAAGATCCTTCTGCTTTAACAGATACTGCAGACTCCGGTGATCAGTATAGATCTCACAATGAACCCCATACAAATAATGATGCCAAATCTTCAAAGCGTGAACAATGGCTGCTAACTCAAGATCATGGACAAGATAGTTCTTCTCATGGGTCTTCAACTGGCGTGAGGCATAGGCGATCACCCTACCCTCCTGCATCAAAACACATCCAATGCCTATCCTCGAGGCATCACAATACATGGTGTAAGAACCTGAAGCTGATGGCAGAACCAACACTGGATTTGTGGTCATAGCAGTCTTGAGCTTCTGAAAGCTCTCCTCATACTCATCCGACCACCTGAATGAAGCACCCTTTTGGGTCAATTTGGTCAAGGGCGATGCAATAAATGAAAATCCCTCCACAAAGCGATGGTAGTAACCCGCCAAACCAAAAAAGCTCCTAATCTCTATGGTTGAGGTAAGTCTGGGCCAACTCTGCACCGCCTCTATCTTCTTCGGATCCACCTGAATACCCTCACTGGATACCACGTGCCCCAAGAATGCTACCGAACTAAGTCAAAACTCACATTTGGAGAACTTTGCATAAAGCTTTTCCTCCCTCAATCTCTATAATACAATCTTCAAATGCTGAGTGTGCTCCTCCTGGCTACGAGAGTACACCAGGATGTCATCAATGAATACAACAATGAATGAGTCCAAATAGCGGTAGAATACACTGCTCATCAAATACATGAACGCTGCTGGGGCATTGGTCAGCCCAAAAGATATCACCAAGAAATCATAATGGCCATATCGGGTTCTGAAAGCTGTTTTAAGTATATCTGAATCCCGATTCTTTAGCTGGTGATAACCGGACCTCAAATCAATCTTGGAGAACACCCTTGCTCCCTGAAGATGGTCGAATAAATTATCAATACGAGGAAAAGGATACTTATTCTTGACTATGACCTTGTTTAACTGCCTGTAATCAATACACATTCTCATGGAACCATCCTTCTTCTTCACAAATAGAACTGGTGCACCCCAAGGTGACACACTAGGCCAAATAAACCCCTTATCAAGGAGTTCCTAAAGTTGTTCTTTCAATTCCTTCAACTCCACTGGTGCCATACGATACGGTGGAATAGAAATGGGCTGAGTGTCCGGTACCAAATCAATACCAAAGTCAATATCCCTGTCAGGCGGCAAGCCCGGCAGGTCTACAGGAAACACATCCGAAAAATTACGTACCACCGGAACATAATCAATGACAGGAGTCTCTGTGCTAACATCCCTCACAAAAGCCAAATAAGATAGGCAACCCTTCTCAACCATGCATTGAGCCTTCAAATATTAAATCACCCTACTTGGTACATAATCTACAGAACCGCTCCACTCAACCCTCGGAATTCCTGGCATAGCCAACGTCATCGTCTTAGCGTGACAATCTAGAATAGCATGACATGGAGATAGCCAATACATACCCAATATCACATCAAAGTCAACCATACTGAGCAATAATAGATCCACTTGGGTCTCCAGACCCCCAATAGTCACCACACATGACCGATATACACGGTCCACAATAATAGTATCGCCCACAGGAGTAGATACATGTACAGATGAAAGTAAGGACTCACGAAGCATATCCAGAAAATGGGCAAAATATGAGGAAACATATGAATACGTGGAAACAGGATCAAATAATATCGAGGCATCATTGTGACAAACTGAGACAATACCTGTAATCATGGCATCTGAAGCAATAGCATCTGGTCTGGCAGGGAGAGCATATAAACGGGCCTGACCACCCCCTGATCTTCCTCCCCCTCTAGGGCGACCCCTAGTTGACTAACCTCCACCCCGAGCTGACTGGGCGGGTGGTGAGGTAACTGGTGCTGTAGTCGGAGGCTGACTCCTCTACTGAGATAGACCTCTATGACGACGAGGAAACTTCCTCCACATATGCCCAAGCTTCCCATACTCAAAACAACTCCATGTTACTAGTGGCGGAAATTGAAGGGAACCCCTAGCACCGGGATGACTGGTAGAAGAACCTGGCATAGAAGAGCCTTGAACAGGTGGAGCACAGGACGAACTCTGAACTGGAAGGGCACTAAGTGATTAGTGGCCCTGATGAGAACTGTGAGAACCATGGCCAGATGATGTACCCCGATGAAATGGCCGAGTTGACTGAGCCTGTCTGAAATGACGACATCTACAGTGTTGGAACTGACCCCCAAAAGGAGCACCACTGAATCCACCCTGACCACGAGGCCTCTTGGCGTCTTTCTTAACCCTCTCCTGACCGCAAACCATCTCAATCTGCCGAGCAATGACGACAACCTCATCAAAGGTAGCACCCGAAACCCTCTCTCTGGTCACGAGCAACTGTAGATGATAAGTGAGATAATCAATAAACCTCATGATCCTTTCCCTGTCCGTGGGAACCAACCAGATCGCATGACAGGCCAACTCAGAGAACCGCATCTCATACTGTGTCACAAACATATCACCCTGGTGAAGTGGCTCAAACTGTCTGCGCAACTCTTCTTTGCAGGATCGAGGCACGAACTTCTCCAAAAAGACCATGGAGAACTACTGCCAAGTAAGGGGTGCTACGCCAACAGGCCTATGCCTCTCGTAAGTCTCCCACCATCTAAGTTCAGCCCCAGAAAACTGAAAGGTAGTGAATGAGAACCCATAAGTCTCCAAAATACCAGCAGTACGGAGTATCCTCTAACACCTGTCCAAAAAGTCCTTAGCATCCTCTCTCTCTGTGCCACTGAAAGGTGGTGGTTGAAGTCTCCCAAACCTCTCCAATCTACGCTGAATATCCTCAGGCATAGCAGGAACCACAATAATCCTGAGCAACAGCAACGGGTTAGGCTGGTGGTGCCTCCGGTGTCTGAAGTCCCTGAATAACCTGCTCGGGTGTGCGAGCGACGAGAGTTTGAGTGCCTCCCCTGGCCTAAGAAGTGGCTGCGGGCGTCGAAATAGAGACCGCCCGAGCAAGGTCATTACACGCTGTCAGAATCTGAGCTAGGGCCTCCTGAAGCCCTAGAATCATAATAGGCACAGGTGGTGCCTAAGTTGGTGCATCAACAACTGGAACTTGATCCTGATCTGGGACAACCAGTGGATCTGCAGGTACTGCCCTAGCTGTTGTACGGGCTGCACCTCTGCCCCTACAACGGCCTCTACCGCGGCCTCGGCCTCTCGCGGCCCTGGCCGGTGGTAGTGGTGGTTGGCCCTCCTGACCGGTAGTACGAGACCTCACCATCTGTGAGAGAATGAAACAACATATGCTTAGTTACTAGAATCAAAAGATTCGCACGACAAGAATTCAAGAATGTGGAGCTTCCTAAAGGTTCTGCAGCCTCCTGAAGATAACTACAGACGTCTCCGTACCGATCCGCAAGACTCTACTAAACCCTCTTACGACTCGTGAGACCTATGTAACCTAGGCTCTGATACCAATCTGTCACGAGCCAAACTAACCCCTGTCGTGATGGCGCCTATCGTGAAACTAAGCAAGCCGACTCATTTCCAAAACAAACCGATATTTTTATTTCAAAGATAATTTCAATGTTATTTAACATAAAAACCTTCGTAAAGGAGTTCCAATCTAAATAAAAGTGCTGAAAGAAAAGCCCGACATTAGGGTGTCACTAGTCATGAGCATCTACTACAAACTGTCTAAGAATATCAAGGCTAACTCAGCCTGGAAAATAACTAAATACAACTAGAGGAAGATAAGAGGGAGAAGAGTAGGGGCTGCGATCGCCAAACAACTACTTTGCTATCCCCAAGAAAATCTGCAACCACAACACTCAATAACCGCTACCGTGCCCAGCTACACCTGAATCTGCACACAAGGTGCAGGGAGTAACGTGAGTACGCCGACTCAGTAAGTAACAACAATAAATAAAGACTGAGCAGTAGTAACGAGCAATAAAGCATATAACATCCATATCATGAAATCTCGTTTAAACCTGGTTCCAGTAAAAATCATTTAAAGATATATTTCCAACAGTTTTTCAAACAAAGGCTCAATGCAAAGGTGATCATAAAAATGATGAAATCATAAATAGCCCCTCGGGCAAAATATCACTCATATACAGCCCCTCGGGCAAACCTCACAGTCACTCGTGCCACTCGGGCACACCTCACAGTCACTCGTGTCACTCGGGCATACCTCACAGTCACTCATGCCACTCGGGCATACCTCACAATCACTCATGCCTCCCAGTCACTCAACACTCGGTACTCATCACTCGCACTCAGTAGGTACCTGCGCTCACTAGGGGTGTGTACAGACTCCGGAGGGGCTCCTTCAGCCCAAGCACTATAATCTGCACGGATAACTCACGTGTTGCACGGACAACTCACGTGCTATAATAATAAAGTATGCTGCAGGCGGGCAGCCCCGATCCACACTCATCCTCACAATCAGGCCCTCGGCCGCACTCAGTTATAAACCTCTCAAGCCACTCGGGCATTTCAGTCAAATAGGGTATTCGGCCCTAAACATTTATATGCATCAAAACAGAGTCATAAAACTGAGTTATGCGATAAACAAGTATAAACATGACTGAGTATAGGTTTTCAATCGAAAACAATGAGAGGATAGTAAGAAAAAGCCCCTAAGGGTCCAAATAGCACTGGCGCAAGGCCCAAACATGGCATTCAACCCAATTTATAGAAACTCTTTCTAAACATATAAGTATCAAATGGTTTCAACAAAGTATGCAACTTTACAGTTGCTACGGGACGGACCAAGTCACAATTCCCCAATAGTGCACGCCCACACGTCCGTCACCTAGCATGTGCGTCACTTCAAAATAGTAGAATGATACGAAATCCAGGGTTTCATACCCTCAGGACCAGATTTACAATCGTTACTTACCTCAAACCGCGAAATTCTTATTCTGCAATGTCCTTTCCTCGTGAATTTGTCTCTAAACGCCTCGAATCTGGTCATAAATAATTCGTTTCAGTCATTAAAATTCATTGGAATAAATTTCACAAGATAATAATGATTTTCCATAAAAATCCGAAAATTAGCTCAAAAATCGCCTGTGGGGCCCACATCTTGGAACTCGACAAAAGTTACAAAATCTGGAAACCCATTCAACCACGAGTCTAACCATACCAATTTTACAAAAATACGACCCCAACTCGATCCTCAAATCTTCAATTTAAACCAAGAAAATTTTCAAATTTTTCCCAACTCAATTCACCAATTAAATGATAAAAATAACCATGGATTCGGGTAATTTAACCAATATTAAGTTAAGAACACTTACCCCGTTGTTTCCTCTGAAAATCACCCAAAATCGCCTCAATTCCGAGCTCCAAATCGCCGAAAACTGAAAATGGTATGAAGTCCCATTTTCAGAACTTAAACACACTGCTTAGGCTTTTCTTCTTCGCGAACGCGGTCAGTGCCTCGCATTCGCGAAGCACAAAATAACTCCCGTCCAAATTCCTCCTTCGTGAACGCGACATCAGCCTCGCGTTCGCGAAGCACAAAATGCCTCCGCTTAATGCCTTCTACGCGAACGCGTCCATCCCATGGCGAATGCGATGCTTCATTTCACCCTCACTACGCGAACACGACACCCCCTACGCGAAGGCGTAGACCAATTGCGTGGGGGTCTTCGGCTGCTTCCTCTCTTCTTCGCGAACGCGTAACAGCTCTCGCATTCGCGATGCACACCCAATCCACCCTTTGCGAACACGAAGAGAAAATATTGCTGGCCTGCCAGTTCCTCTTCGCGAACGCGAGGCTCCACTCGCGAACGCGATGAAGGAAACCAGATGGTGCATCAGAAAAATACCAACAGAGTGCCAAGTCCAAAATCCAACCCATTAACCATCCGAAACTCACCCGAGCCCCTCGAGACCTTAACCAAATATATCAACAAGTCCTAAAACATCATACGGACATAGTCGAACACTCAAATCACCTCAAACAACGCTAAAACCATGGATTACACACCAATTCAAGCCTAATTAACTTTGAAATTTCTAATTTCTACAAACGACTCCGGAACCTATCAAATCACGTCCGATTGACCTCAAATTTTGCACACAAGTCATAAATAACATAACAGAGGTATTTCAATTTTCATAATCTGATTCCGACCACGATATCAAAAAGTCAACCCCCGGTCAAACTTCTCAAAAATTAAACTTTCAGCATTTCAAGCCTAATTCCTCTACAGACATCCAAATAATATTCTGGTCATGCTCCTAAGCTCATAATCACCATACGGAGCTATTGAAATCATAAAAATTCAAATCCGAGGTCGTTTACACATAGGTCCATATCCGGTCCACTTTTCTTACTTAAATTTTTCAATTATGATACTAAGTGTCTCATTTCACTCCGAGTTCCTTCCGGACCCGAAACAACTAACCCGATATAACATAATATAGCTAAATAACACAAAAAGAAGTAAAAATGGGAAAAATGGGGCTATAACTCTCGAAACGACCGGCCAGGTCATTACAATATCCAAACGTCATATATAGTCATATCATGACTTTAAACTCATTTAAATCATGATTAACAAGTATCATATTTATTACGTCACCTTGGGATGCATAGGGTGTAACAGAAAGTCACAAACACTTTAATCTCAAACTGGAGTAGAAAATTCGAAGATTTTAATCTCCAAAACGGGAGTAGAAAATCAATAAGATTTTAGTCTCCCAAAACAGAATGTAAGATGAATACTGAAATAAATATTAAATTCCTTAAGCTTGTTGTCACTCTATATTCAAAACCACTAAATCAATAATCGTTAGTTTAAGAAAAAAAAGCAGAGAAAATTCCGAGTCCACAAGTTTCTTGTGTTTCCTTAAGGAATTTAATCCCCTCACAATGCCCAAGGTTGCGGATTAATTCCTCCCAGGATAGAACGGAATAACTATTATGTGATAGCGGGACTTCAAATCAAATAATTTCGGCGAACTCAAATGGCGGAGCAAATCACACAAAATGCGTACGTTTTGCTTTTAAATAACCAATGCAGTATGCGGAAAATTGAGGGGATAGATTTCAGATTTTTCAGTGGTGGAAAATGAGGCTAAGCCTCTCTATTTATAGACAATGAAAGGGTGAGATGGAGAGGTGCAATCCAAGAGGTGCCTCTTCCATTTCCCATTCACACCCCAATGAAAAGGTGAGATGACAAGGTGCAATCCAAGAGGTGCCTCTTTCATTTCTCATTCACACCCAAGAGGTGCCTCTTCCATTTCCCATTCTCATCCCTTAATAAAAACACAACAATATCTTGATGCTATGATCATTGGAAATTACGTGGATGAAGATGAAAGGAACTCCTTAACAACCTTAATTTTTTAAGCATTTAAATTATATATACTATTAGTTTATTTCTTTTATATATTATCAGGACACTCAAAAAATATTTATAGTGAATCTTCTCAAAATATGGGATTTACAATATTGAAAATCAGATATATCACTTACTGCAATAGGTAACTAATCGAATGGTGCAAAAATTCCTTACAATGACAAAACTTGAACTCATTTTTTAATGCTATTATTGAAATTATGTGTGATTTAACTAAAATCGTGTTTGATGTGAACCGCGTCTCTCCTTCTGACTGAATGCGTAGCAAGTACTCCGAAATACCAACATCAAAAGATTAACCCATGTAACACAGTTTTCAAAAGCTACATTTTATAGCACTATTGGTGGACGGTAACAGCTCAAGAGGTTCCTATATGGGCCTTGTTCTCGTAAAGTACTCCCTTCGTTCCGGACGCTATTTGACCCGACATGAAATTTAAAAATAAAGAAAGACTTTAGAAATTTACTATTTAAAATAAATCATAAATATTTATATGACTAAAAATCATGTCAATAATAATAAAGTAGAAAGTTTAAATTAAAATTGTTCCAAAATAAGGATGACATTATTTTTAGAACATACCAAAAAGAAAAATATGATACTCCTAATTCCCTCCCAATTTATGTGAAAGTATTCGAATTTCGAAGTCAAACGAATTAATATTTGACCGTAATTTTTTATATGTTTTTTAAATATTTTAAATTATTAATTAGTGACTTGTAGTATATTTTACGAAGTTTTCAAAAATATAAATTTTAGTTTGAAAAATTTAAAAACTCTATGTCCAAACTCTAAATACATCGTCAAAATGAAAAAATTTGAATCTCCAACTAAAAGTATCACATAAATTGAAATATATGGGGTACATACGGAGAAAGTAATTGATTTGTACTGTTCACTTACGCGGTTCTTGCTGCATGTATCTGCTTAGGGACCCTCTACATCTCTTCAGTGCGGAACAGACCCCCTTATGCATCTTTCCGTTTTTGGCGGCTGACTTGAATATTTAACAACTAAAGAAAGACTAGCGTAGTGCCTTTATTTTTGGTTCAAAGACTAGCGTAGTGTCGCAGCTTTAAATAAGGAATGTTAAAAACAAAATATTTTAATATCTCAAAAAATATTATGAAAATAATTATATTGTGAATGTTCATTTATTACTCCGCTATAGATAATCTTCCTGAATAAGATTATTCATTTAGTACTCTGTTGAAGTTTATCTACAAGCAGCTGATGCAGGCAGGTTGCAAGCAGCTCAATAAAATGATTTGCAGCAGCTTCTTATTAAACAGGCAGGTTACAAGCCGCTTATGCAGACAGCTTACAAGCAGCTAAAGAAAAGCCTTGCAGTTGCTTCCTGAAAAGTCTCGCAGCTGCTTCCTTTCTTCTATAAATAGAGGAGTTTTCAGTTCATTATGTACATGAACTTGAAGTTGAATAATATATCAGTTTCTCTCTATACTTGTCTTTACTTTACAGTCTTTATTTTATAACACGTTATCAGCACGAGACTTTGTCATCTCGAGAAAATACTTTGAAAGTATCAAAGGTACGAACTTTCTTTTTCTAAATAATGTCAAATCTTTCTAAACTCGAGTTTGTAGCCCTGGATATATCGGGCAAAAGTTAGATGTCTTGGGTGCTTGATGCCAAAATTCATCTTGATGCGATGGGTCTGGCAGACACCATCAAAGATAAAAATCAGGCATCAAACCAAGACTGTGCCAAAGCAATGATATTCCTACGCCATCACCTTGATAAGGGCCTGAAAATGGAATATCTTACTGTTAAAGATCCAGTCATACTGTGGAGTAATTTGAAAGATAGATATGACCACCTGAAGATGGTCGTTCTTCCATAGGCACATTATGATTGGACTCATCTAAGGTTACAAGATTTTAAATCTATCAGTGAGTATAATTCTGCTATGTTCAGAATTATTTCCCAATTGAAACTATGTGGTGATAATATTACTGATCATGATATGTTGGAGAAAACTTTCACCACTTTTCATGCCTCGAATATGCTCCTGCAGCAGCAATATCGAGAGATGGGATTTAAAAAGTATTCTGAACTTATCTCACATCTTCGTGTAGCCAAGCAACATAATGGGATATTAATGAAAAACCATGAAAGCCGACCTATAGGTTCTTGTCCATTCCCAGAAGTGAATGAGACGAACTTCTAACAAGCTAAACGTGGAAGAGGACGTGGCCCCAGTCGTGGTCATGGCCGTGGTCGGGGAGGAAACTCTAATCGTGGTAATAATAATGCACCAAAGAACCCTCCTCACCACCAGCAATGGAAAAGGAAGGAACAAAAGCATGAAGCGGTGCAAGCAGCAAAAGCCAGAAAATGCATGCTATAGATGTGGAGGAAAAGGGCACTGGTCACGTACATATCGTACGCCAAAGTACCTGGTTGAGCTATATCAAGCTTCCCTGAAGAAGACAGAGAAAAATGCTGAAGCAAATTTTATTTCTGAAGATAATTTAGACTTCATGCATTTGGATATAGCTGATTACTTTGCACTCCTAGAAGGAGAAACAAGTCATGTGATCGATAGTGAATCTGTAGAGATGTAAATATTTTAATTTTTGTTATTTGTAGTAGATAGTATGGTTATGCAATTATTGTACATAAATAAAAGTTATGCTTTGATAATAATATTTACTATCATATTTATTTTGTTTATGTCATTTTGAAGAATATGGATAATCCTCAAATTATGTTTGGATCAAAGACCAATCATGAAGATATTTGTGTAGTTGATAGTGGAACAACTCATGCCATATTCAAAGATCAGAAATACTTTTCTTATTTGCATAAGGAAAAAGCAAATGTTTGAACAATTTCTTGTAATATAAGTTTGATTGAAGGCTCCGGAAGAGCTATTGTATTTCTGTCTAAGGGAACAAAACTTATTATCGACAATGCATTGTACTCCTCCAAGTCACGAAGAAACTTGTTGAGTTTTATAGATATCCGCCGAAATGGGTATCATGTTGAGACAATAGAAGAAATGAATGTGGAATATATTTGTATTACAAAGAATATTTCTGGCCAGAAATGCATTGTAGAATAGTTACCAACTTTATCTTCTGGCTTATATTATTCAAAGATTAGTACAGTTGAATCACACTCTATCGTAAACCAGAAGTTTACTGATTCAAATACTTTTGTGCTTTGGCATGGCCGTTTAGGCCATCCTGGATCAATAATGATGAGACGAATTACTGAAAATTCGAGTGGGCATCCATTAAAGAACCTGAAGATTCTTACAAATAATGAATTTTCTTGTGATGCTTGTTATCAAGGCAAAATGATCACTAGACCATCACCAATGAAGGTTGGCATTGAGTCCCCTACCTTCTTAGAACGTATACATGGGGATATATGTGGACCTATTCACCCACCAAGTGGGTTGTTTAGATATTTTATGGTCCTAATAGATGCATCTTCAAGATGGTCTCATGTGTGCCTATTATCATCTCGCAACCTGGCGTTTGCAAAGTTATTAGCCCAAATAATTCGATTAAGGGCACAATTCCCAAATTATCCTATAAAGGCTATTCGCCTTGATAATGCTGGAGAATTCTCATCTCAAGCTTTTGATGATTACTGTCTATCAGTTGGGATAAAAGTTGAACATCCGGTAGCTTATGTTCATACTCAAAATGGCCTTGCAAAGTCATTTATTAAACGACTGCAATTGATAGCAAGACCACTACTTATGAAAACAAAATTGCCCACTGTTGTTTGGGGCCATGCTATCTTGCACGCAGCATCACTTCTCCGTCTCAGACCAACACATTATAATAAATATTCTCCGTCACAATTAGTTTTTGGTCATGAACCAAATATTGCCCATTTTACGAATTTTTGGATGTGTTGTATATGTGCCAGTAGCACCACCACAGCGCAGTAAGATGGGCCCCCAAAGAAGGTTAGAAATATATGTTAGGTTTGAATCACCCACTATAATTCTCTATCTTGAACCATTGACAGGAGATTTATTTACTGCTCGATTTGCAGATTGTCGATTTGAGGAAACAAATTTCCCACAATTAGGGGGAGAGAAAAAGAAAATCAAAAGAGAAATTGTGTGAAAAGTTTCATCATTATCACACTTTGATCCACGTACCCCTATATGTAATCAGGAGGTCCAGAAGATCGTCCATTTACAGAATATAGCAAATCAAATGCCAGACGCATTTACTGATTTGAAAAGGATAACTAAGTCACATATCCCTGCAGAGAATGTGCCTATCCAAATTGATGTCCCAGCAGGACCATCTATTAGCATGAGAGCTAGTGAACCTAAAGCACGCCTGAAGCGTGGTAGGCCTATGGGTTCTAAGGATCGAAATCCTAGAAAAAGAAAATCGACAAATGATCAAAATGATATTATGAAGGGATCTCCTGAAGAGACCCAAGATCTGATTAGTTATGAGATTCCTGAAGAAATCAATAAACCCGAGACTCAAGTGAGCGAGGAACTTTTAATAAGTTCTACTGGTGATGGGATTAATTTAACTCGATCTGAAATAGTGGTGGATAATATTTTTTGCATATAATGTTTCACTTAACATTATGCAAGATAGTGAGGATTTTGAACCCCGATTTGTCGAAGAATGTCAACAAAGATCTGATTGGCCAAAATAGCAAGGGGCAATTCAATCAGAATTGAACGCACTTGCTAAAAGAGAGGTCTTTGGACCAGTAGTCCAAACACCTGCTGGTATAAAACCAGTTGGTCATAAATGGGTTTTTGTGCGAAAAAGGAATGAGCAAAATGAAGTTGAAAGATACAAGGCTCGCCTTGTCGCACAAGGATTCTCACAACGACCTGGAGTCGATTATGAAGAAACATATTCACCCGTAATGGATGCCATAACATTTCGATATCTCATTAGTTTGGCCTTACGTGAAAGGCTTGAAATACATATGATGGATGTGGTTACAGCTTATCTGTACGGGTCACTTGATAATGAGATTTACATGAAAATCCCTGGAGGATTTAAAATGCCTGAAGCATATTCAAAATCTCGGGAAATGTACTCAATCAGATTACAAAGATCTTTGTACGGTTTAAAACAATCTGGGCGCATGTGGTATAATCTCCTCAGTGAATATTTGTTGAAAGAGGGTTACATAAATGATGTTATTTGTCCATGTATTTTTATAAAGAAAATGACATTAGAATTTGTTATACTTGCTGTTTATGTTGATGACATAAATCTTGTTGGAACTCTAGAAGAGCTCCAAAAGACAATTGAATATCTTAAGAAAGAATTTGAGATGAAAGATCTTGGAAAGACAAAACTTTGTCTTGGACTGCAAATTGAATATTTAGCAAATGTGATCTTTATGCATCAATCTGCCTATACAGAAAGGGTCTTAAAACGCTTTTACATGGACAAAGCGCACCCATTGAGTACACCAATGGTTGTTCGATCACTTGAAGCGAATAAGGACCCGTTCCGACCTCCAGAAGAGGAGGAGGAACTCCTGGGTCCTGAAACTCCCTATCTCAGTGCAATTGGTGCACTTATGTATCTTGCTAATGCTACAAGGCCTGACATAGTATTTTCTGTTAATTTACTAGCAAGATATAGCTCTTCTCCTACACTGAGACATTGGAATGGGATTAAGCATATATTGCGATATTTAAATGGAACTCTTGATATGGGTTTGTTTTATGCTAACAAAGATAGTGCAGATCTTGTTGGTTATGCAGATACAGGTTATTTATCTGATCCCCATAAAGCTCGATCTCAAACCGGGTACGTGTTTATATGTGGAGGTACTGTCATATCATGGCGCTCCACAAAACAGTCAATTGTTGCTACTTCTTCAAATCATGCTGAGATAATAGCTATTCATGAAGCAAGTAGGGAATGCATATGGTTGAGATCAATGATTCATTTTATTCAAGAAAAATATGGTTTGGAGTGTGATAAAAAATCCACAATTTTATACGAAGACAATGCTGCATGCATAGCCCAATTGAAGGGAGGATTTATAAAAGGAGATAGAACGAAGCACATTTTACCAAAATTATTCTACACACACGATCTTCAGAAAAATGGTGACATTGATATGCAGCAAATCCGTTCAAGTGATAATCCGGCAGATTTATTCACTAAATCTTTGCCAACTTCAACTTTTGAGAAGATGGTATACAAGATTGGAATGCGGAGACTCAAATATTTGAAACAAGGTTTTCATCAGGGGGAGTAAAATACCCGATGTACTCTTTTTTCCTTACTAAAATTTTTTCCCACAGGGTTTTCCTTATAAGATTTTTAATGAGGCATCTAGAAATGCGTATTACTAAATATGTGTACTCTTTTTCCTTCACTAGGATTTTTTCCACTCGGTTTTTCCTAGTAAGGTTTTAATGAGGCACAATACCTTTTAATGAACATCCAAGGGGGAGTGTTATGAAAATAATTATATTGTGAATGTTCATTTATTACTCCGCTATAGATAATCTTCCTGAAGAAGATTATCCATTTAGTACTCTGTTGAAGTTTATCTACAAGCAGCTGATGCAGGCAGGTTGCAAGCAGCTCAATGAAATGATTTGCAGCAGCTTCTTATTAAACAGGCAGGTTGCAAGCAGCTCATGCAGACAGCTTACAAGCAGCTAAAGAAAAGCCTTGCAGCTGCTTCCTGAAAAGCCTCGCAGCTGCTTCCTTTCTTCTATAAATAGAGGAGTTTTCAGTTCATTATGTACATGAATTTGAAGTTGAATAATATATTAGTTTCTCTCTATACTTGTCTTTACTTTACAGTCTTTATTTTATAACAAAAAAGAATATTTAATGTCTAGGTTCATTCTTTTTGTTTAGTTGCATTTCAACTTCATTTTTGTATTGCTTGAATTCCTCAATTGCTTCATTTTTACTATTAAGTAAGTAAATATAGCAATATCTAGTACTGTGTCAATAAAAGTTATGAAATACTTTTTTTCACCGCGAGATGGTATTGACTTCATGTCTCATATATCTGTGTGAATTAAGTCTAAAGGATTTGAATTCCTTTCAACTGACTTATAAGAATGTTTAACATACTTTGATTCCACACATATTTGACATTTCGAGTTATTGCATTCAAACTTAGGCAATACTTCCAAATTAATCATTTTTGCAAAGTTTTGAAGTTGACGTGGCCTAATCGTTCATGCCATAAATTAATTGACTCAAGCAAGTAAGAAGAAGCTAAAATTATATTCATATCAATGAAAATTACATTGTGTTTGAAAAGGCCCTCTGTAAGGCAGCCTTTTCCTACATACATTTCATTCTTACTAATAACAACCTTGTCGGAAACAAAAGCATACTTAAAGTCATTCTTGACTAGAAGTGATGTCGAGACTAAATTCTTCCGCATTCCAGGAACATGAAGGACATCATTTAGAGTCACAATCTTGCTAGAAGTCATCTTCAAAGTTATCTTGCCCGTTCCTTCAATTTTTGCAGTAGCGAAATTTGCCATAAAAACTGTCTCGTTGGGTCCAACGGGAACATAAGAAGTAAACAACTCCTTGTTAGCACAAATATGACGAGTTGCCCCCGAATCAATCCACTATTCTCTAGGATTTCCGACTAGGTTGCACTCCGAAATCATGGCACATAAATCTTCTATTTCATCATTCTTCTCAATCATGTTGGCTTGACTTTTCTTCTTGTCCTTCTTTTGTGCACGACATTCAGCAGCCTTGTGTCCAACATTTCCATAGTTGTGGCAATTACCTTTGAACTTCTTTTTTCTTGGGTAATTCTTTGGACCAGACGACTTCTTTCTCTTTTTGCTCGTTGAAGCTTCCTCAACAATATTTGTACCCATAATTGTTGAATTTTCACGAGACTTCTTCTCAGCAGCCTTGTTGTCCTCTTCAATCCGTAGACGAACAATAAGGTCTTCAAGCATCATCTCTTTGCACTTATGTTTTAAGTAATTCTTAAAGTCCTTCCATAGCGGAGGCAGCTTTTCAATAAATGCCGCAACTTGAAACGCTTCATTTATGACCATACCTTCAGCAAGGAGGTCATGAACAATAACTTGCAATTCTTGGACTTATGTTATGACAGATTTACCGTCAACCATTTTGAAATCCAGAAATTTAGCGGCCACAAACTTCTTTAATCTAGCATCTTCAGTTTTGCAATTCTTTTCAAGAGCATTCCACAATTCTCTTGATATTTTCATGACTCTATAAACATTGTACAAGTCGTCTTCCCAGCAACTTAAAATATAGTTTTTGCATAAGAAGTCAGAATGCTTGCATGCCTCACTGACCACAAATCGCTCATTTTCAGGAGTTTCTTCTCCCAGAATTGGAACGTCTTCGCTGATAAAGCGCTGTAAACTAGTGTGGTCAGGTAGAAGAACATTTTCTACTGCCAATGCTTAAAGTCCACACCGGAAAACTTTTCAAATTTTTTCTGTCGGTGCCATCGCCGGTGCAGGAGTTGTGCGACTTGAAGACGCAGTTGCCATTGCAGCAGTAGTCCCAACATAACCATTTTGTTGTTCCGCACTTGTTGTCATTTTTCTGTAAAAGAAATTGACAAACAGAATTAGTATCTCGGTGAAGTTTTTATATCTTCAAACCGAATACAAGCAACCGAGTTTTTATATCTCGGATTGAGTAGAAAGTCACAAGCACTTTAATCTCAAACTGGAGTAGAAAATCCGAAGATTTTAATCTCCAAAATGGGAGTAAAAAATCAATAAGATTTTAGTCGCCCAAAACAGAATGTAAGATGAATACAAAAATAAATATTAAATTCTTTAAGCTTGTTGTCACTCTGTATTCAAAACCACTAAATCAATAAACGTTAGTTTAAGAAGAAAAAAAAAGCAGAGAAAATTTCGAGCCCACAAGTTTCTTGTGTTTCCTTAAGGAATTTAATCCCCTCACAATGCCCAAGGTTGTGGATTAATTCCTCCCAGGATAGAACGGAATAACTATTCTGTGATAGCGGCACTTCAAATCACAGAATTTTGGCGAACTCAAATGGCGGAACAAATCACACAAAATGCTTACGTTTTGCTTTTAAATAATCAATGCAGTATGTAGAAAATTGAGGGGAGAGATTTCAGATTTTTCAGTGGTAGAAAATGAGGCTAAGCCTCTCTATTTATAGACAATGAAAGGGTGAGATGAAGAGCTGCAATCCAAGAGGTGCCTCTTCCATTTCACATTCGCACCCCAATGAAAGGGTGAGATGAAAATGTGCAATTCAAGAGGTGTCTCTTCCATTTCTCATTCACACCCAAGAGGTGCCTCTTCCATTTCCCATTCACACCTCTTAATAAAAATGCAACAATATCTTGATGCTATGATCATTGGAAATTACGTGGATGAAGATGAAAGGAACTCCTTAACAACCATAATTTTTTAGGCGTTTAAATTATTTATACTATTAGTTTATTTTTTTTTATATATTATCAGGACAATCAAAAAATATTTATAGTGAATCTTCTCAAAATATGGGATTTACAATATTGAAAATAAGATATGTCACTTACTGCAATAGGTAACTAATCTAATGGTGCAAAAATTCCTTACAATGACAAAACTTGAACTCATTTTTTTATGCTATTATTGAAATTATGTGTGATTTAACTAAAATCGTGTTTGATGTGAACCGCGTCTCTCCTTCTGTCTGAATGCATAGCAAGTACTCCGAAATACCACCATCAAAAGATTAACCCATGTAGCACTGTTTTCAAAAGCTACATTTTATTGCACTATTGGTGGACGGTAACAGCTCAAGAGGTTCCTATATGGGCCTTGTTCTAGTAAAGTACTCCCTTCGTTTCTGACCTGACTCGACATGAAATTTAAAAATTAAGAAAGATTTTAGAAATTTACTATTTAAAATAAATCATAAATATTTATGTGATTATAAATCATCTCAATAATAATAAAGTAGAAAGTTTAAATTAAAATTATTCCAAAATAAGGATGACATTATCTTTAGAACATACCAAAAAGAAAAATATGATACTCTTAATTCCCTCCCAATTTACGTGAAGGTGTTCGGATTTCGAAGTCAAACGAATTAATATTTGATCATAATTTTTCATATGTCTTTTAAATATTTTAAATTATTAATTAGTGACTTGTAGTATATTTTATGTAGTTTTCAAAAATATAAATTTTAGTTTGAAAATTTTAAAAACTCTGTGTCCAAACTCTAAATATATCGTCAAAATTAAAAAGTTTGAATCTCGAACTAAATGGGTACATACAGAGAAAGTAATTGATATGTACTGTTCACTTACGCGGTTCTTGCTGCATGTATCTGCTTAGGGACCCTCTACAGCTCTTCAGTGGGGAACAGACCCCCTTATGCATCTTTCCGTTTTTGGCGGCTGACTTGAATATTTAACAACTAAAGAAAGACTAGCGTAGTGTCGCAGCTTTAAATAAGGAATGTTAAAAACAAAATATTTTAATATCTCAAAAATGTTATAAATATATTATATTATGAATATTCATTTAGTATTTTATTGTAAATAAGCTTACTGAAGAAATTTATCCACACGAGACTCCGCCGTAAATATGTTTATCTATTTAGTACTCTATTGGAAATAAGCCACCTAAAGAAGCTTATTCTTTCGGTACTCCGTTATGGATAAATATTACTCATGGTAGAAGATTATCTATATATGGCACAACATATTAGAGTAGCAGCTTACACATCAGCTTCCTTTCTTCTATAAAAAGAGGAGAATTCAGTTCATTATATACAAAAGTTTGAAGTTTGAATAATATATCAGTTTCTCACTATACTTGTCTTTACTTTACTGTCTTTATTTTATAACACGTTATCAGCACGAGACTCTGCCATCTCGAGAAAATACTTTGAAAGTATCATAGGTACGAACTTTTTTTTTCTAAATAATATCAAATATTTCTAAACTTGAGTTTGTAGCCCTCGATATATCGGGCAAAAGCTACATGTCTTGGGTGCTTGATGCCGAAATTTATCTTGATGCGATGGGTCTGGCAGACACCATCAAAGATAAAAATCAGGCATCAAATTAAGACCGTGCCAAAGCAATGATATTCCTACGCCATCACCTTGATAAGGGCCTGAAAATGGAATATCTTACTGATAAAGATCCAGTCATACTGTAGAATAATTTGAAAGATAGATATGACCACCTGGAGATGGTCGTTCTTCCACTGGCACGTTATGATTCGACTCATCTAAGGCTACAAGATTTTAAACTATCAGTGAGTATAATTCTGCTATGTTCAGAATTATTTCCCAATTGAAACTATGTGGTAGCAATATTACTGATCATGATATGTTAGAGAAAACTTTCACTAATTTTCATGCCTCGAATATGCTCCTGCATCAGCAATATCGAGATATGGGATTCAAAAAGTATTCTGAACTTATCTCACATCTTCTTGTAGCCGAGCAACATAATGGGATATTAATGAAAAACCATGAAAGTCGACCTACTGTTTCTTGTCCATTCTCTGAATTGAATGAGACGAACTTCCACCAAGCTAAGCGTGGAAGAGGACGTGGCCCCTGTCGTGGTCATGGCCATTGTCGGGGAGGAAACTCTAATCGTAGTAATAATAATGCACCAAAGAACCCTTCTCACCACCAGCAGTGGAAAAGGAAGGAACAAAAGCATGAAGCAGTACAAGCAGCAAAGCCAGAAAATGCATGCTATAGATGTGGAGGAAAATGGCATTGATCACGTACATATCGTACGCCAAAGCACCTGGTTGAGCTGTATCAAGCCTCCCTGAAGAAAACAGGGAAAAATGCTGAAGCAAATTTTATTTCTGAAGATAATTTAGACTTCATGCATTTAGATGTAGCTGATTATTTTGCACTCCTAGAAGGAGAAATAAGTCATGTGATCGGTAGTGAATCTGTAGAAATGTAAATATTTTAATTTTTGTTGTTTGTAGTAGATAGTATGGTTATGTAATTGTTGTACATAAATAAAAGTTATGCTTTGATAATAATATTTACTATCATATTTATTTTGTTTATGTTATTTTGAAGAATATGGATAATCCTCAAATTATGTTTGGATCAAAGACCAATCATGAAGATATTTGTGTAGTTGATAGTGGAACAACTCATGCCATATTCAAAGATCAGAAATACTTTTCTTATTTGCATAAGAAAAAAGCAAATGTTTGAACAATTTCTTGTAATATAAGTTTGATTGAAGGCTCCGGAAGAGCTATTGTATTTCTATCTAAGGGAACAAAACTTATTATTCACAATGCATTGTTCTCTTCCAAGTCCTAAAGAAACTTGTTGAGTTTTATAGATATCCGCCGAAATTGGTATCATGTTGAGACAATAGATGAAATGAACGTGGAATATCTATGTATTACAAAGAATATTTCTGGCGAGAAATACATTGTAGAAAAGTTGCCAACTTTATCTTATGGCTTATACTATTCAAAGATTAGTACAGTTGAAGTACACTCTATCGTAAACCAGAAGTTTACTGATTCAAATACTTTTGTGCTTTGGCATGGCCATTTGGGCCATCCTGGATCAATAATGATGAGATGAATTACTGAAATTTCGAGTGGGCATCCATTAAAGAACCTGAATATTCTTACAAATGATGAATTTTCTTGTGATGCTTATTATCAAGGCAAAATGATCACTAGACCATAACTAATGAAGGTTGATATTGAGTCCCCTGCCTTTTTAGAACGTATACATGGGGATATATGTGGACCTATTCACCCACCAAGTGGGCTGTTTAGATATTTTATGGTCCTAATAGATGCATCTTCAAGACGATCTCATGTGTGCCTATTATCATCTCGCAACCTGGCGTTTGCTAAGTTATTAGCCCAAATAATTCGATTAAGGGCACAATTCCCAGATTATCCTATAAAGGTTATTTGCCTTGATAATGCTGGAGAATTCTAATCTCAAGCTTTTGATAATTACTGTCTATCAGTTGAAATAAAAGTTGAACATCCTGTAGCTTATGTTCATACTCAAAATGGCCTTGCAGAGTCATTTATTAAACGGGTGCAATTGATAGCAAGACCACTATTTATGAAAACAAAATTGCCCACTACTATTTGGGGCCATGCTATCTTGCACGCAGCATCACTTATCCGTCTCAGACCAACACATTATAATAAATATTCTCCGTCACAATTAGTTTTTGGTCATGAACCAAATATTGCCCATCTACGAATTTTTGGATGTGCTGTATATGTGCCAGTAGCACCACCACAGCGCAGTAAGATGGGCCCCCAAAGAAGGTTAGGAATATATATTGGGTTTGAATCACCCTCTATTATTCGCTATCTTGAACCATTTACGGGAGATTTATTTACTACACAATTTGCAGATTGTCGATTTGAGGAAACAAATTTCCCACAATTAGGGGGAAAGAAAAAAGAAATCAAAAGAGAAATTATATGAAAAGTTTCATCATTATCTCACTTTGATCCACATACCCCTATATGTAATCAGGAGGTCCATAAGATCATCCATTTACAGAATATAGCAAATCAAATGCCAGACGCATTTACTGAGTTACATAAATGATGTTATTTGTCCATGTATTTTTATAAAGAAAATGGCATCCGAATTTGGTATACTTGATGTTTATGTTGATGACATAAATCTTGTTGGAACTCCAGAAGAGCTCCAAAAGGCAATTGAATATCTTAAGAAAGAATTTGAGATGAAAGATCTTGGAAAGACAAAACTTTGTCTTGGTCTGCATATTGAACATTTAGCAGACGAGATCTTTATCCATGAATCTGCCTATATAGAAAAGGTCTTAAAACGCTTTTACATGGACAAAGCGCACCCATTGAGTACGCCAATGGTTGTTCGATCACTTGAAGTGAATAAAGATTTATTCCGACCTCCAGAAGAGGATGAGGAACTCCTTGGTGCCGAAGTACCCCATCTCAGTGCAATTGGTGCACTAATGTATCTTGGTAATGCTACAAGGCCTGACATAGTATTTTCTGTTAATTTACTAGCAATATATAGTTCTTCTCCTACACGGAGATATTGAAACGGGATTAAGCATATATTGCGATATTTAAAGGGAACTCTTGATATGGGTTTGTTTTATGCTAACAAAGATACTGCAGATCTTGTTGGTTATGCAGATGCAGGTTATTTATCTGATCCCCATAAAGCTAGATCTCAAACAGGGAATGTGCTTACATGTGGAGGTACTATCATATCATGGCGCTTCACAAAGCAATCTATTGTTGCTACTTCTTCAAATCATGCTGAAATAATAGCTATTCATGAAGCAAGTAGGGAATGCATATGGTTGAGATCGATAATTCATTTTATTCGAGAAAAATATGGTTTGAAATGTGAGAAAAGACCCACAATTTTATACGAAGACAATGCTGCATGCATAGCCCAATTGAAGGAAGGATTTATAAAAGGAGATAGAACGAAGCACATTTCACCAAAATTATTCTACACACACGATCTTCAGAAAAATGATAACATTGATGTGCAAGATTATTCACAAAATCTTTACCAACTTCAACTTTTGAGAAGATGGTATACAAGATAGGAATGCGGCGACTCAAATATTTGAAATAAGGTTTTCATCAGGTGGAGTAAAATATGCAATGTACTCTTTTTTTCTTACTAAGGTTTTTTCCCACAGAGTTTTCCTTATAAGGTTTTTAATGATGCAGCTAGCAATGCGTATTACTAAATATGTGTACTCTATTCCCTTCACTAGGATTTTTTCCCACAGAATTTTTTCCTAGAAAGGTTTTAATGAGGCACATTGTCTTTTAATAAACAACCAAGGGGGAGTGTTATAAATATATTATATTATGGATATTCATTTAGTACTTCGTTGTAAATAAGCTTCATAAAGAAGCTTATCTATACGAGACTCCACCGTAAATATGTTTATCTATTTAATACTCTATTGGAAATAAGCCTCCTGAAAAAGCTTATCCTTTCGGTACACCGTTATGGATAAATATTACCCATGGTAGAAGATTATCTATATCTGGCATAACAGATTAGAGTAGCAGCTTACACCGCAGCTTGCAGTAGCAGCTTACACATGAGCTTCCTTTCTTCTACAAATAGAGGAGAATTCAGTTCATTATGCACAAAAATTTGAAGTTTGAATAATATATCAGTTTCTCTTTATACTTGTTTTTACTTTACTGTCTTTATTTTATAACAAAAAAAATATTTAATGTCTAGGTTCATTCTTTTAATGGGTCTTTATTAGACCAATCAATTTGAATATATTTTGATGTGTATAATACATTAGAATAATTTTGAATATAATATTTTATTAATATTGAATGGGTATCAAAATCAATTATTTTTTGTAACTTTGAATTTAACCAAAGTTGGTCTTGTACGACCGCTTCATTAACGTTGATTTTGATAACATTTCCTTAACTTTGATAATAATGTTTCTTTGGTCTTAAATAATTATAACGTTGATTGCCTTAAATGAATTTGACGTTTTGGCATTGAATCCTAGATGGATTTTAACGTTTTTCATTACATCAGACGTCCATCACCTTTGGACTATATATAAAAATATTTGTTTGTGTTCATTTGTAGTAGAGGGAAAACAAACTTAAAACTTTTCTTCCCTTTTCTTTTTTGCTGGATTTTTTTGCTGATTAATCTTTGTTGTTTCTGCTCCTAATTATACTAAAAAAACTTGTTGAATCCTGGGGGATACGCCTAATAATATTCATCACGGTATGGGCAAAATATCTTTAAAGACAGTGTCCTTGACATGCCTCAAGATAAATTTTATTCTCCATAATCCAATATTTTACAACAATCTTAAGGATATTTCCACATTGTTACTATGAAGAATAACGCTGCTAATGTTGTTGTTCATGCTACCACACCCGTTGCACCTACTTTTTTCTATTGATGTTCCATCACCAATTACCTATGCCAAACCTTTCCTTAATGTTTCGGAAATTGAGGTTTTTGGTGGAGATAATTTTAAGCGCCGGCAAGAACGCGTGTATTCTATTTTAGATATGCATGGAGTTGCTTTCTATTTTAGATATTTACAATCCCAAATTCATATATTTAACATACAACTTGTAGAGATTACTTACCTCATGATTGACGATGAAAATGGCACTCCAAAATCGCTCCAAGCCCGGCTCCCATGGAAGAAATGAAATGAAAATGAGCCAAACTCACGTACTTAAACTAGTCTTCTGCCCAGCAATCATCGCACATGCGGTCACTTGACCGCTTCTGCGGTTCCGCAAGTGCGGCAAAAATTTCTGCTTCTATGGTTCCCTTCAGGTCTTTCCTCCTCCGCATCTGCGAGCAGGCTTTTGCACATGCGAAGGCGCACCTGCGCCCGTTCCTCCATTTCTGCGTAACTACCTCCTCTTCCCCAATTTCGCTTCTGCGTCCAACAGCCCACACCTATGGGCTCACATGTGCGGTGGATGTTTTCGCATCTGTGAATCCAGCCAACCTCAATCCCCTACGCTTTTGCGACCCTTTTGGCCGCAGGTGCAATTGCACCAGATCTCAGATGCCTCAGCAATTCGTCCAATCCCAAACTCGATTTGTTTCCAATATGATTCGCACCCGAGCTCCTTGGGACCCTGTCCAAGCATACCAACACATCCCAAACACGATATAGACTTAGTCGAAGCCTAAAACCACGTCAAACAACATCAAAATTACTAATTGACAATCAAAACCTTTCTTTAAACTTTCAAACATTCAAACTTCGCCGAACGCATCCGAATCACACTTAAACTGACGCCAAACTTTACGCACAAGTCATAAATCACAATACGAACCTATTCCAATGCTCGGAACCTTAAACAGACATCGATAATACCAAAGTCCACTTCAAATCAAACTTAAGGAATTCTTAAACTTTCAAAAGGTTAACTTTCCATAATAAACGTCGAAATACTCCCGGACCACCCGATACTTAACTCGAACATATGCCCACGTCCGAAATTATCATACAAACCTATTGGGACCTTCAAATCCTGATTCTGAGGTCGTTTACTCAAAAGTCAAACCATAGTCAATATTTCCAACATAAAGCTTCCGAATTTAGAATTTCTTTCCAAATGAATTCTGAACTTCCCGAAATTAAATTCTGACTACGCGTACAAGTGATAATACATGAAGTGAAGCTACTCAAGGCCTCAAACCGCCGAACGACACGCTAGATCTCAAAACGACCGGTCGGGTCGTTACATTCTCCCTCACTTAAACATACGTTCATCCTCGAACGTGCTAAGAACTGCTCCGAAGTTGCCCCAAAATCACCGTTCAACACGTTATGCACCTACCCGTGCCACCACAACCCAGTTGAGCCCTTTAGTTCAAGTCAGACGACAGATTCTCCCTGCTATTTAGCTAATAAGCCTTAGAACCAAATTCCAACCTCCGAATTCCTCTACAAGACCTGATTCTAACATACGAACACCGTATCAATCACCACATATTGTACAAAACATGATCATGCACCCATGTTGTCATCACACTAACCTGAAGCCCATAGAATACCTCATAACACATATAAGCCATATTCCACACCCGTTGCACCTACTTTTTTCTATTGATGTTCCATCACCAATTACCTATGCCAAACCTTTCCTTAATGTTTTGAAAATTGAGGTTTTTGGTGGAGATAATTTTAAGCGCTGGCAAGAACGTGTGTATTCTATTTTAGATATGTATGGAGTTGCTTTCGCACTTACTGATCCTAAGCCAAATGAAGCACCTTCCATTCAGATGGATTAATAGATTCAAGCTAATATGGAATGTAAACATACTATAATTTCTACTCTTTCTAACGAATCGCTCGATGTTTACTTTTCCTACAAGGAGGCAAAAGAAATTTGGGAATCAATGATAACAAAGTACACTGTTAAAGACGCTACAAACAAAAATTCATTATTGGAAACTACTACAAGTGGGAGATGACGGAGGATAAGGACATAACTACACAAATCAACGAATATCAGAAGTTGATTGAAGATCTCAAATCTAAAGATATCTCTCTGTCCGGATAGTTTGTTGCTGGTATGCTTATTGAAAAACTTCCCAAATCTTAGAGTGACTGCAAACAACAATTGAAGCACAGACACAAGCAGTTATCATTGAATGACTTGGTCAAGCATATTATAATTGAAAATACCAATCGCAAGCAAATTATTTCTGACAAAGGAAAGGAAATTGCTACAAGAGCCAACCTTGTGGAGGACAATAAGCGGCAGAACAAATCAAACAACAGGTGTGATAAAAGAAATTGTTATAAGCCCAAAACCAACAATCAAACCTTCAAGAAAAAAAAGAAATTGCTTTGTGTGTGGCAAACCTGGTCACCATGCTGCTCAATGTTGGAAAAGGGCTGGGAATGACAATCCCGCTAAGGCTATAGTAAATTTAACTGAAGCCAAAGCGGATGATCTAATTGTTGCAGTTGTTTCCCATATGAATCTAATGGCCAATGTGAAAGATTGGGTGTTAGATTCTAGTGCCACTAGGCACATATGAGCTAACACAAAAGACTTTGTGTCTTACACCCTAGTTGAGGAAGGAGAAGAAGTTGTACATCTTGGTAACTCAAGGACTGCTCCAATTCTTGGAAAAGGCAAAGTTTTTCTCAAACCCACATCTGGCAAAACTTTGGCATTGAATTATGTATTACATGTTCCTACTATCCGAGCCAATTTGGTCTCTGTGGGATTATTAGAAAAAGTGGGGGTGAAGGTTTCTTTTGAATCAGATAAGGTCATGTTTGTCATAACCCGAAATCCATTATAGGCCGCGATGATGCCTAATACCACCGTCAGACAAGCCAACGGTGGTTGATCAATTTAATTACTTTCTAAATCACAAATTTTAAAAAAGAAATTACACTTTTAAATATATAGGAATGTACAAAATTGTAGTTTGTAAGAGAAATGATAGGCGATGATAATATACAGAACCGTAAGCATCAACTAGTATATCCCAAAACTCGGTGTCACAAGAACATAAGCATTTACTAAGGAATGCAATAATAATACAATATCTGTCTAGAATGTAAATGATACATGATAAATTATAATACGATGGAGACTCTGTGGACTACGATGTGTAGCATGGAATGTAACTCACATAAAGTATCCTCAACAGTTGCGCCTACGCGCCAAGATGATCACCAAATGAACTTGTCAGATCCTGTACATTTAGTGCAAAAGTGGAGCATGAGTACATAAATCAATGTGTACCTAGTAAGTATCTAGCCTAACCCCGGAGCAGTAGTGACGAGGGATCGACATCGACACTTACTAGTTTTCCAATAAATAAACATGGTAAATTATAAGCAGATAAGAAGCACAACAGTAATAGTGAGGTGAAACTGTAATTAACAAAATCTTCCAAAAAAATTTTCTAACGATATCAATTTCTCAATTTCGTATTCTATCTCAACAGCTCAGAAATATCAAGTTTCAATAACAAATAGATAAGAAATACCATATAAAATGCAAGGCATCAGTGGACAAAAAAACTCGCGAATATTCGGATTGCTAGCGATATAATGCACGATTATACCGAGGTAGTATGGTCAGATCTCAGAAAGAGTATGATACTACTGAGGCGATGGCCCGATCCCATCATATCGTGTACACTGTCGAGGGTCGAGCGGAACGAATCATAGATGCATCTATTATACTGCCGAGGCGAACGTCCCGTTTTTATGAGAGTGTGGTACATAATCCTGTCGAGACATTCATCCCGCTCTACAAGAAAGGAAAGGATTTATCAAATTACGAGATATGAGCTTACGATACAGTATATGAACACAAGGTGGGTATAACCTTTACTTTTTCTCAAATAACTTGCCAACAACTCGAGGCAATAAAGCTCCGCCTAATATATAGTATGTATATATTTCCAAATTAAATTCAATTATATTTTCAGTTAATTAAGCAAGCCGAATGAATTCAAATATTTCAAGTATTACATAGTAAAGTCCTAAGTCTACCCGATCGTAAATATGCTTTCGCTACGTACAGACTCTCATCACCTCGTGCGTACGTAGCACCCACAACTATTAGCACATAACAATTACATCACCTAGGGGGTAGTCCTCCCCCCCCCCACAAAGTCAGACAGGACACTTACCTCGCTCTGAAGTTCCATAACCGGATCCAACGCCTCTCTAACACCTCAACTCAAAGCCAAACGTCCGGAAACTAGTAAAACAACGTGTAAATCAATCAAAATATACTCCAATGCTTACAATTATTTATAATGATTCCCAACTCCGCTCGAAAAGTCAATAAAGTCAACCCTCAGGGCCATGTGCCCGAATTCTGAAATTGTTCGAAGATAAAATTTATCCATTACATTACGAACTCAAATATATAATTTATTCCCAATTCCATGTCCAATTTTGTGGTAAAATCCAAAAATACCAATTTCTAGGTTTTCTCTTAAAATCCCACAATTTCAACAAATTTTCATGTATTTACAAGCCCAAATTCATATATTTAACACACAACTTGTAGAGATTACTTACCTCATGATTGACGATGAAAATGGCACTCCAAAATCGCTCCAAGCCCGGCTCCCATGGAAGAAATGAAATGAAAATGAGCCAAACTCACGTACTTAAACATGTCTTCTGCCCAGCGATCATCGCACATGCGGTCACTTAACCGCTTTTGCGGTTCCGCAAGTGCGGCCAAAAATTCCGCTTCTATGGTTCCCTTCTAGCCTCTTCTCCTCCGCATCTGCAAGCAGGCTTTTGCACATGCAAAGGCGCACCTGCACCCGTTCCTCCACTTCTGCGGTACTACCTCTTCTTCCCCAATTTTGCTTATGCGTTTAACAGCCCACACCTACGGGCTCACATGTGCGGTGGATTTTCTCGCATCTGTGAATCCAGCCAACCTCAATCCCCTATGCTTTTGTGACCCTTTTGGCCGCAGGTGCAATTGCACCAGATCTCAGCTGCCTCAGCAATTCGTCCAAGACCAAACTCGATTTGTTACCAATATGATTCGCACCTGAGCTCCTTGGGACCCTGTCCAAGCATACCAACATATCCCAAACTCGATACAGACTTAGTCGAAGCCTAAAACCACGTCAAACAACATCAAAATTACTAATTAATGATCGAAACCTTTCTTTAAACTCTCAAACATTCAAACTTCTCTGAACGCGTCTGAATCACACTTAAACTTTCCAAAATGACGCCAAACTTTACGCACAAGTCATAAATCACAATACGAACCTATTTCAATGGTCGGAACCTTAAACGGACATCGATAACACCAAAGTCCACTTCAAATCAAACTTAAGGAATTCTTAAACTTTCAAAAGGTTAACTTTCCATAATAAGCGTCGATATGCCCCCGGACCACCCGATACTTAACTCGAACATACGCCCACATCCGAAATTATCATACGAACCTATTGGAACCTTCAAATCCTGATTCCGAGGTCTTTTAGTCAAAAGTCAAACCATAGTCAATATTTCCAACATAAAGCTTCTGAATTTAGAATTTCTTTCCAAATGAATTCCGAACTTCCTGAAATTAAATTCCGACTACACGTACATGTCATAATACATGAAGTGAAGCTAATCAAGGCCTCAAACCGCCAAACGACACGCTAGATCTCAAAACGACTGATCGAGTCGTTACATTATCCCCCACTTAAACATACGTTCGTCCTCGAACGTGCTAAGAACTGCTCCAGGGTTTCACCAAAATCACCGTTCAACACGTTATGCAACTACCCGTGCCACCACAACCCAGTTGAGCCCTTTAGTTCGAGTTAGACGAAAGATTCTCCCTGCTATTTAGCTAATACGCCTTAGAACCAAATTCCAACCTCCGAATTCCTCTACAAGACCTGATTCTAACATACGAACACCGTATCAATCACGACATATCGTACAAAATATGATCATGCACCCATGTTGCCATCACACTGACCCAAAGCCCATAGTATACCTCATAACACATATAAGCCATATTCCACACCCGTTGCACCTACTTTTTCCTGTTGATGTTCCATCACCAATTACCTATGCCAAACCTTTCCTTAATGTTTCGAAAATTGAGGTTTTTGGTGGAGATAATTTTAAGCGCTGGCAAGAACGCGTGTATTCTATTTTAGATATGTATGGAGTTGCTTTCGAACTTACTGATCCTAAGCCAAATGAAGCACCTTCCATTCAGATGGATTAATAGATTCAAGCTAATATGGAATGTAAACATACTATATCTTTTCCTACAAGGAAGCAAAAGAAATTTGGGAGTCTATGATAATAAAGTACACTGTTAAAGACGCTACCAAACAAAAATTTGTGATTGAAAACTACTACAAGTGGGAGATGACGGAGGATAAGGACATAACTACACAAATTAACGAATATCAGAAGTTGATTGAAGATCTCAAATCTAAAGATATCTCTCTGTCCGAATAGTTTGTTGATGGTATGCTTATTGAAAAACTTCCCAAATCTTAGAGTGACTGCAAACAACAATTGAAGCACAGACACAAGCAGTTATCATTGAAGGACTTGGTCAAGCATATTATAATTGAAAATACCAATCGCAAGCAAATTATTGCTGACAAAGGAAAGGAAATTGCTACAAGAGCCAAACTTGTGGAGGACAATAAGCGGCAGAACAAATCAAACAACAGGTATGATAAACAAAATGGTTATAAGCCCAAAACCAACAATCAAACCTTCAAGAAAAAAAAGAAACTGCTTTGTGTGTGGCAAACCTGGTCACCATGCTGCTCAATGTTGGAAAAGGGCTGGGAATGACAATCCCGCTAAGGCTATAGTAAATTTAACTGAAGCCAAAGCGGATGATCTAATTGTTGCAGTTGTTTCCCAAATGAATCTTGTGGCCAATGTGAAAGATTGGGTGTTAGATTCTAATGCCACTAGGCACATATGTGCTAACACAAAAGACTTTGTGTCTTACACCCTAGTTGAGGAAGGAGAAGAAGTTGTATATCTTGGTAACTCAAGGATTGCTCCAATTCTTGGAAAAGGCAAAGTTCTTCTCAAACTCACATCTGGCAAAACTTTGGCATTGAATTATGTATTACATGTTCCTACTATCCGAGCCAATTTGGTCTCTGTGGGATTATTAGGAAAAGTGGGGGTGAAGGTTTCTTTTGAATCTGATAAGGTCATGTTTGTCACAACCCGAAATCCATTATAGTCCGCGATGACGCCTAATGCCACCGTCAGGCAAGCCAACGGTGGTTGATCAATTTAATTACTTTCTAAATTATAAATTTTAAAAAAGAAATTACACTTTTAAATATATAGGAATGTACAAAATTGTAGTTTTTAAGAGAAATGATAGGCGATGATAATATACAGAACCGTAAGCATCAACTAGTATATCCCAAAACTCGCTATCACAAGGACATAAGCATTTACTAAGGAGTGCAATAATAATGCAATATCTGTTTAGAATGTAAATGATACAGGATAAATTATAATATGATGGAGACTCTGTGGACTACGATGTGTAACATGGAATGCAACTCACATAAAGTCTCCTCAACAGTTGCGCCTACGCGCCAAGATGATCACCAAATGAACTTGTCAGATCATGCACATTTAGTGTAAAAGTGCAACATGAGTACGTAAATCAACGTGTACCTAGTAAGTATCTAGCTTAACCCCGGAGAAGTAGTGACGAGGGATCGACATCGACACTTACTAGTTGTCTAACAAATAAACATGGTAAATTTTAAGCAGATAAGAAGCACAACAGTAGTAGTGAGGTGAAACTGTAATTAACAAAATCTTCCAAAAAAATTTTCTAACGATATCAATTTCTCAATTTCGTATTCTATCTCAACAGCTCAGAAATATCAAGTTTCAATAACAAATAGATAAGAAATACCATATAAAATGCAAGGCATCAGTGGACAAAAAAACTCGCGAATATTCGGATTGCTAGCGATATAATGCACGATTATACCGAGGTAGTATGGCCAGATCTTAGAAAGAGTATGATACTACCGAGGCGATGGCCCGATCCCATGATAGTGTACACTGTCGAGGGTCGAGCGGCACAAATCATAGATGCATCTATTATACTGCCGAGGCGAACGACCTGCTCCCATGAGAGTGTGATACATAATCTTGTCGAAATGTTCAGCCCGCTATACAAGAAAGGAAAGGATTTATCAAATTACGAGATATGAGCTTACGATACAGTATATGAACACAAGGTGAGTATAACCTTTACTTTTTCTCAAATAACTTGCCAACAACTCGAGGCAATAAGGCTCGGCTTAATATATAGTATGTATATATTTCCAAATCAAATTCAATTATATTTTTAGTTAATTAAGATAGCCGAATGAATTCAAATATTTCAAGTATTACATTGTTAAGTCCTAAGTCTACCCGATCATAAACATGCTTTCGCTACGTACGGACTGTCGTCATCTCGTGCGTACGTAGCACCCATAACTATTAGCACATAACAATTATATCACCTAGGGGGTAGTCCTCCCCCCTCCCCCACAAAGTTAGACAGGACACTTACCTCGCTCTGAAGTTTCATAACCAGATCCAACGCCTCTCTAACACCTCAACTCAATGCCAAACGTCCGGAAACTAGTCAAATAACATGTAAATCAATCAAAATATACTCCAATGCTTACAATTATTTATAATGATTCCCAACTCCGCTCGAAAAGTCAATAAAGTCAACCCTCAGGCACATGTGCCCGGTTCCGAAATTGTTCGAATATAAACTTTATCCATAACATTACGAACTCAAATATATGATTTATTCCCAATTCCATGTCCAATTTGGTGGTAAAATCAAAAAATACCAATTTCTAGGTTTTCTCTTAAAATCCCATAATTTTCACAAATTTTCATGTATTTACAAGCACAAATTCATATATTTAACACACAACTTATAGAGATTACTTACCTCATGATTGACGATGAAAATGGCACTTCAAAATCGCTCCAAGCCCGGCT
This sequence comes from Nicotiana tabacum, assembly GCF_000715075.1. Taxonomy (NCBI): domain Eukaryota; kingdom Viridiplantae; phylum Streptophyta; class Magnoliopsida; order Solanales; family Solanaceae; genus Nicotiana; species Nicotiana tabacum. Next base: position 95,265,981 of record NC_134094.1, read on the forward strand.
CCCATGGAAGAAATGAAATGAAAATGAACGAAACTCAAGTACTTAAACAAGTCTTCTGCCCAGCAATCATCGCACATGCGGTCACTTGATCGCTTTTGCGGTTCAGCAAGTTCGGCCATAAATTCCGCTTCTATGGTTCCCTTCAGGCCTCTCCTCCTCCGCATCTGCGAGAAGACTTTTGCACATGCGAAGGCGTACCTGCGCCTGTTCCTCCGCTGCTGCGGAACTACCTCCTCTTCCCCAATTTCGCCTCTGCGTCCAACAGCCCACACCTACGGGCTCACATGTGCGGTGGATTTTCTCACACATGTGAATCCAGCCAACCTCAATCCCCTACGCTTTTGTAACCATTTTGGCCGCAGGTGCGAGCTCGCACCTGCGGCCCTTCCCACGCAGGTGCAATTGCACCAGATCTCAGCTGCCTCAGCAATTCGTCCAAGCCCAAACTTGATCTGTTTCCAATATGATTCGCACCCGAGCTCCATGGGACCCTGTCCAAGCATACCAACACATCCCAAACACGATATAGACTTAGTCGAAACCTAAAACCACGTCAAACAACATCAAAATTACTAATTGACGATCGAAACCTTTCTTTAAACTTTCAAACATTCAAACTTCGCTAAACGCGTCTGAATCACACTTAAACTTTCCAGAATAACGCCAAACTTTACGCACAAGTCATAAATCACAATACGAACCTATTTCAATGCTCGGAACCTTAAACGAACATCGATAACACCAAAGTCTACTTCAAATCAAACTTAAGGAATTCTTAAACTTTCAAAAGGTTAACTTTCCATAATAAGCGTCGAAATGCTCCCGGATCACCCGATACTTAACCCGAACATACGCCCACGTCCGAAATTATCATACAAACCTATTGGAACCTTCAAATCATGATTCCGAGGTTGTTTACTCAAAAGTCAAACCATAGTCAATATTTCCAAAATAAAGCTTCCGAATTTAGAATTTCTTTCCAAATGAATTCTGAACTTCCCGAAATTAAATTCCGACTATGCGTACAAGTCATAATACATCAAGTGAAGCTACTCAAGGCCTCAAACCGCCGAACGACACGCTAGATGTTAAAACGACTGGTCGGGTCGTTACATTCTCCCCCACTTAAACATATGTTCGTGCTCGAACGTGCTAAGAACTGCTCCGAAGTTGCCCCAAAATCACCGTTCAACACGTTATGCACCTATCCGTGCCACCACAACCCAGTTGGTCCCTTTAGTTTGAGTCAGACAAAAGATTCTCCCTGCTATTTAGCCAATAAGCCTTAGAACCAAATTCCAACCTCTGAATTCCTCTACAAGACGTGATTCTAACATACGAACACCGTATCAATCATCACATATTGTACAAAACATGATCATGCACCCATGTTGCCATCACACTGACCCGAAGCCTATAGTATACCTCATAACACATATAAGTCCTATTCCAACTCTCGCAATACTTCCACGATGGAAGAGATGTGTAGAAACTCGTAACCATTTGCCGAATCAACAAAACATGGAGTCTATCCTCCTGACAAGGACCATTACCTCATTTTAAACTGAATAACGATATTTGCACTTTAATATACCATATATAAATCTGATTGCATTAATTTCAAGTCCAATAATCTCGTCTCACCAAGTACAAGCTGCTTATGAAATAAGCCTCCCCACGCACTGACCAAGACTTCATATGACATCATCGATGCGCCTACAAGCCACAACTTGAATATGACACATAAGGAGGAACGGACTTTGGAAAAGAACTACCCAGCCCGCGGAATGAATAAAATGGCTGAACAGATGCTATGAAACCTTCTCAGAGAATGAGAAACAAAATGCACAAGAATAGATATAGGGAACCGTACTCAACATCTCGTTATTGCGGCGTGAAACCCGATCCACACATGATATTGTTGTGGTGTGCAACCCGATCCAAATAACTTACCCGTGGCGACATGCCACCCGATCCACACATAACAGTAAATAAGGGAATACCCATCAAGCCATAATACTCATACCTACGAAATACCCGAATATCAACCACAAGGACGCCAAGTGCAAAAATACAACCCTGGGGAAACGGATAGCGCCATACGCTACAAAACCCAAGGACGACTAAGTTGTAATAAATGACCTGCATCTCGAGAGCCATCCTGTTCACATAATACCACAAGCTACAGGGATCACAACACATGTGCGAATAATCAAGTTGTCTCACAACCCATATGGCACAATAGCGTTTTACATGGAATAGCTAACGACGAGAATAACATCCAACGCTCGAAGACTCCTCCATAAGCAACGCTATGCTGAATGAACAATTCTGACCTGATATAGAGCACACATTCACATTCGACCCATCAACGGACCTCAAGTCGATTCTGATCATACCATACTGGCCTAATAACCTTTCAAGGATACACAATAACCCTATTCATGAAACATAAGAACAACCGTCAAATCCGGAACAAACTCACACAGTCCACCACCCAATGAATAGAATGCCTCTCAGGCATAAACTCTCACATTAGCGCTAGTACCATAATCTCCATAATTGGTTCCAATTATAACCATCAAGTGACTAACATGCCACGCTTATACAATTTCCCCACGAGGTACTCTCCCACGACCTTCCGCACTAGGTAGCAAAGTCTGCACCTCCATACCACTAATCGTACTAATTCGGTAAAGAAATCAGGAATTCGCAAATCAATACACAAAGCCTGTGACACAGAATGGCGCTCTCAGGTGACACTAAAGAAAATGCAAGATTACTCTGAACATCTGAATTCTCCCCTGCTCATCCGAGCTCGTGACATTCTTGTCAACACCGACCTGCAACCTTGATCCTCCACTTTCAATTCCCATGCCGCTTACTGTACCTATCATGCCGCTACGCGAGAGTATAAGAATTTATCATAACCCTAAACTACAAGTAGAATAAGCACTCCAATGTCTAGGAACCTTTCACTTAACTCATTTTAGAAGAACCATTGCAATACGCAATTATATCCCCCAACCGCAGAAAATACAAACCTCAAGTCGTGGTCTAAACCGTCATAACTCTTACGGGATCCATTTACACATAACAAGGCCATGATAATAAAATACCTCAAAATTAATCAAATTACGGTGGTTGTCAAGCCCTCACGTACAACCACGGATCACCTGCATAGCTTACATACTGAAGGAAATGATCATTTCCACAATCGCGCTGATTCAAACCATTACTGACCGACCCAACTTCTTCCAATTTTACTCTTGACTTGCCTTAGAAATAATAATATCTCCATTCGAGAACATAACGAAACTCAATAGCACTCCTCCCGAGTGACCAAATTCACGAGACCACATCATCTCAATACCCATATACCATTTCATACCCTCCTCATGCGCACAATAGCATCTCAAACTAGTACACCCATTCTGAAAGACCTTCCACAAATTCGAAACTGTTTCTCTCCTTTTTTTTTCCAATACTGCCCCACAGACCCGATGATAACATAGAAAAATCCCTAAGTATTCTTCCCACTCTGCTGCAAAATCCCGGTTTTCAGCCATATAACGAACCCATTAGAACCATTGTTGAGAGTCACCCACTCATACTTGGTCCCGAATATAAGCCAAACTCTAGTGAGCTGCTAGCACATGAACAACCTCTCAAAGAAGCAACCGACTGAATTCTCTTCCTTGTACATCACTTCCACAAGAAGCATAAACTCTGAGTCTTCCCAAAACTGCACATGAATCGATAAGGCGAAGTATAGCACACATTCATCAAGTTCTTAGCTCGAATAACCCTTGATGTTTTGTTTATCTTAGTCATAATAACCCACCAATAACCAGAAACCGCACAAGTAGACAACCACATGCTCCAATAGTAGACGGTGGGCTCCCCCACTTAGCTTTAAGCTACAATTACATAGTACCTAGAACCTACAAAGATTTATCCTTCTCAATCACCATGATCTTGCACTTTAGCACACCAAATTTCTCGAAATCGTTTGCTAAGCTTTTCATAAACATTATGAATTATCAGCCACAATCGCACACTCGATCTCCTATTAGGTAGTAAGTATAACTCTTCGTAGAAACTTGCAACCACTAACCTTCTCACAGGAGATAACCCACCTGTGGAATTACATGCCGACATCTTCCAACGACGTTGCACTAGGTACAACTATCACGAATTCAGTAAACCCTCCTGAGCACATACTCGTCCATCAGTTATACAAGTATGATCATTCCCCATTGACATCGACTTAAAGTCTGACAATACGCTCCAAACTCGAAGTCATGTTGCATCCAAAAACGATAATCAAGTTTTCACACCCCTCTCCATTTCAAGCAAACTCCTCTTTGCCATATTCAATCATCCTCGGTACAGCAGCCTCCATCTTAAATAAAAATTCGTGGACCTAGTCACCTCCCACCACGATTCCCAAATCTTTCTAAACTTTTCTGAAGGCACGTGGCTATTCTACTACAGAATCCATATGATAATCTGCCACTCTCACTTTGGTTAAACACTATCTTTTGAGCAACTTTTCGACCTCTACTTTTCAGACTTTACCTGCTTGTAATTCAACCACCGCGAGACACCTCCCACCATGTCTTTCCTTATACTTCGCTGCCCAAATGTTGCCTCAACCCAAATACATACATATAGCACCCGAACTAATAAATTGCTACCAACTCTAAACCTCCTAGAAGATCATCTTTCTCGAGCAACATTAAAAATACCAATTCGATTCTGAAACCGCTAAACTCCGCTATCTCTTACAATCGCTTCTTAGGCACCACTTCACAACACCCTACCTCGAAGGCAAATCAAAGAAGACCATAACATCGGCGAACCTTAATGCGTTCAATCAAGGATGATGACACCACGTCGCAAATGAGAATTCCCCCACGCTCGAAAATATCAAGTCTCGCTACTCCATCAACCAAAGCCTGAACATTCATAGACCGATTGTCTTTCCCCCCGCTGGAATTAAATGCCGAACCCCTAAACCATGCACTGAGAAATCCTCCATTCAAGTTATTCACTGCCTCGACACACCGACAAGCACCCTACCATTACGCCAACACTGCGCGATAACAATGCATGAACATCATAGCAATATGTGCATAGCCTCAAAACCATAGGCAATACTAATACAAGGCATGAAATAACAGAACGGCCCTCCACAAGACGACGATAGTAACTCGCTCGAGTACGCAGGGAAAACATCTTGCACCACATCTGAAGTACCACTACAACTCCTTAATGCCTAATTGTTAAAAAGAGATCCATATTGCATAAGATTGAGTAGGAAGGAAATAAAGGCATAAGCCTCAAAGGAATCAAATCGCTCGATGAGGAATCAAGAAGGGAAGTGCTCCTACAGCCATGTAGATTCTCGAAGCTAAGTACAGACGTCTCTGTACCGATCCGCAAGACTATACTAGACTTGCTCATGACTCATGAGACCCAAGTGAACCTAGAGCTCTGATACCAAGTTGTCATGACTGGAAATCCACTATAGGTCGTGATGGTACCTAACGCCGCCGTCAGGCAAGCCAACAATGGTTGATCAATTTAATTACTCATTATATTACTTTCGAAATCACAAATTAAAAAATAATTTACACTTTTAAATCCATGGGAATGTACAAAATTGTAGTTTTTAAAGAGAAGTGATAGGCGATGATAATATACAAGCATCAACTAGTATACCCCAAAACCTCGTATCACAAGTACATGAGCATTTACTAAGAAGTACAATAATAATACAACATATGTCTAGAATGTTAATGGGACAGAATAAATTAAATAATACGATGGAGACTCTATGTACTACGATGCGTAGCCTGAAATGCAGCTCATATAAATTCCCCTCAATAGCTGCGCCTACGCGCCAAGATGATCACCAAATGAACTTGTCATATCCTGCACATTTAGTGCAGAAGTGCAGCATGAGTATGTAAATTAACGCGTACCCAATAAGTATCTAGCCTAACCCCGGAGAAGTAGTGACGAGAAGTCGACATCGACACTTACTAGTGGTCCAATAAATCAACATGGTCAATCATAAATAAATAAGAAGCACAACATTAGTAGTGAGGTGAAACTGTAATTAACACAATCTTCCAAAATTTCTTTCTAACGATATCAATTTCCCAATCTCGTATTCTATCTCAACAACTCAAAAATATTAAGTGTCAATAACAAACGGATAAGAAATACCATATAAAATGCAAGGCATCAGTGGACAAAAAATCTCGCGAATATTCGGACTGTTAGCAATATAACGCATGATTATGCCGAGGTAGTGCGGCCAGATCTCAGAAAGAGTATGATACTGCCGTGCCGATCGACCTGATCTTATCATATCGCGTACACTACCGAGGGTCGAGCGGCACAAACCATAGATACATCTATTATACTGCCGAGGCGAATGACCCACTCCTACGAGAGTGCGGTACATAATTTCGCTGAGGCATTCGACCCGCTCCACAAGAAAGGAAGGGATTTATCGAATTACGAGACACAAGCTTACGATACAGTATGTGAATACAAGGTGAGTATAACTTTACCGTTTCTCAAATAACTTACCAACAACTCAAGGCAATAAGGCTCGGCCCAATATATGTGTATTACTTGCCTTGGCTTCTATTTATAAACTTTTTATTCACCAAATGGATGTTAAAACTGTATTTTTAAATGGTGATTTAAAAGAGAAAATTTACACGGAGCAACCTGAGGGTTGTAAGGTATCTGGCCAAGAAAACAAAGTATGTAAATTGCTTGGTCCAAAGCAAGTACCTAAATAGTGGCATGAAACATTTGATCAATTATTGATTAATGATGATTTTTCATCAATTGAAGTAGATAAATATGTTTATACAAAATGTGTAGATGGTACATGTGTTATTATTTTCCTTTATGTGGATGACATGCTTATTTTTAGTTCTAGTCTTGATTTGGTACATAAAATCAATTTTTTCTTGTCTTCTAATTTTGAGATGAAAGACATAGGAGAAGCTAGTATTATTTTAAGCATGAAAATTATAAGAGATGACAAAAGCTCGATGTTGACTCAAGAACATTATGTTGAAAGAATTCTTAAAAATTTTGATTGCTTTGATGTGGTACATGTAAGCGCTCCTTATGATGCTAGTAGTCAATTAAAAAAGAATAAAGGAGATGTTGTAGATCAAAATAAATATGCTCAAATTATTGGTAGCCTAATGCATTTGATGAATTTTACTAGACCTGATATTGCATATGTTGTGTGTAGATTGAGTAGATATACTCAAAATCCGAGTCAAGATCATTGGAATACATTAGCAAGAGTAATGAAATATTTGAGAGGTACCATGAATTATGGTATCAAATATAGTGAATTTTCCACTGTACTGGAAGGATACAGTGATGCTAAATGGATCTCTGATTCAGATGAGACAAAATTCACTAGTGGTTATGTGTTCACCCTTGGTGGGGATGTTGTGGCATGGAAATCAGCTAAACAAATAATAATAGATAGATCTACCATGAAATCTGAGTTTATTGTATTGGAATTAGCTGGCAATGAGGTCGAGTGGTTAAAGAACCTTTTGGCAAGTATTCCACTAGGAATAAAACCGACATCTTCTGTGTCGATGCATTGTGATTACCAAGCTACAATAGCCATTGTTAAAAATAAATTCTTCAATGGGAAGAGTAGGCACATTTGATTGAGACATAATGTGATAAAGCAACTGCTGAAAGATGGAATTATTTCCATAGATAATGTGAAGTTAGAAGTGAATTTAGCCGATCCTCTGACTAAACCTTTGAGAAGAAAATTAATCTCTAAAACATCAAGGGGAATGTGACTATTGCCAATTTGAGTTATATCAATAGTGATGGTAACTCAACCTATGTGATTGAAGATCCCATGAAATAGGTTCATATGGGTAATAACAAGTCATTAGTTGATCAAATGTGCGCTATTAAATTATGTCCCTTCCTATAGAGTGTATATATATTGCAAGACTGCAAGGAATGGGAGGCTGAGTTATTAAACTCTTAATCTAATAATCCATAGCCTTTTATAGGTGGTGTATTCTACTGCAGAATACACTTGATGGATGGATCATATGAGTGTGGAGTGGGGCCGCTCCTATGAAATTTATGGCAAACAAATATTCTAGAGCACTTACGAAAACCAGGTGCACGCATGGCCTATTAGCACAAAACCGCAATAAACAACCAAGTGTGTGGAGGTATAATATGATAGATAAGACACTAAACTTACAAAAGAATTCTTGGTTCATAGAAGTTTTGAACTTCACCAATTGTTCTGTAAGTTTAATCTTATTATATACAGGTCTGGTTCATAGTCCAAGAAATACCAGATTCGACGCATTATGCTCATTTGTGAAAATCCAATTTTTTTTTTCATTATGATATCCTTTTTGAGCTATGTGGAGGATTGTTAAAAAATAATAATTTTAATATCTCAAAAAGAATATTCAAATTGATGTCTAGGTTCATTCTTTTAATGGGTCTTTATTAGACCAATCAATTTGAATATATTTTGATGTGTATAATACATTAGAATAGCTTTAAATATAATATTTTATTAACATTGAATGGGTATCAAAATCAATTATTTTTTTGTAACTTTGAATTTAACCAAAGTTGGTCTTGTATGACCGCTTCCTTAACGTTGATTTTGATAACATTTCCTTAACTTTGATAATAATGTTTCTTCGGTCTTAAATAATTCTAACGTTGATTGCCTTAAATGAATTTGACGTTTTGGCATTGAATCCTAGATGGATTTTAACGTTTTTCATTACATCATACGTCCATCTCCTTGGACTATATATAAAGGTATCTGCTTGTGTTCATTTGTAGTAGAGTGAACAAACTTAAAACTTTTCTTCCCTTTTCTTTTTTGCTGAATTTTTTTTCTGATTAATCTTTGTTGTTTCTGCTCCTAGTTATACTAGAAGAGCTTGTTGAATTTTAGGGGATACACCTAATAATATTCATCACGGTGTGGGCAAAATATCTTTAAGAACAGTGTCCTTGACACGCCTAAATCATATTCTGCATACTTCAATATTTTTACAACAAGGAATGTCCATGAAAGTTTAATAATCAATTATCAGTTGGAGAACTACTATAATATAGCAGGAATACCACCAGCCAAAGCAGCATGCAGCCACAAAAGGAGCAAATGGAGATAAATGAGGACATTGTCATAGTAGGTGCTGGAATTGCTGGACTTGCCACTTCTTTGGCACTTCACAGGTATAGAAAGAGTACGAAAAGAGCAATATACCCTAGAAAGTACTTTGTCCAAACTATGTGTTCATACTTTGTTCCGGTCAAACACTGCCACGTAAATTGGGACGGCGGGTGTACCAATTTTTGTGTGTCATATTTAACGGTCACGTATGCTATGTTCCATTTTATGTTTTACTTCTTAGTCTGATTAAAATGTTATGATACAATTTTATATTTAGAAATAGTTTAACTTTAATTTCTCGATTTATTCTTAATGACAAGGTTTTATAGCCACAGAAATATCATAAAATGTTTAAGAACACAAATTTCAAAAGTTTTTCTTTTTTCTTTTTTAAACTCGGTTACCGTTAATTAAACACATTCACATAAAATGATAAGGAATAAGTTATTATCAGAGGTAATTTATGATATAAATTAACAAGTGTATGATCTTATTACATAGTAAAATTCTTTCCATCTATACATAATTCAAGCTGATGAAAGTAATGGATTCACTTTTTTGATACAACCTCATTACTTTAAGTAATGATCTAATGGATTTAGTTGAGCACATGACTTCGACACCAAATAAATTCGCCTATATATGGTTATATATTTTGGTGCATGGTATTTACGTACGTGTTTTTGATAGAATTACTGATGGTTATTTTGTTCTTTAGGCTGGGGTTGCGGAGCTTAGTGTTGGAATCATCAGACTCTTTGCGAACATCAGGATTTGCCCTTGCTTTATGGACCAACGCCTGGAGGGCACTGGACGCTCTTGGCGTTGGAGATACTCTTAGACAACATTCTCTCCAGTTTAGCCGGTACGTGTAAGGCCACAAAAAGCTTAATTCGATTATTATTATATATTAACTTGAGTTTGTTGTAAGAATCCGTAAATTTTAAATTTTGAATCCGCATCTCTTTATGTCTGAACTTTTTGAATAGTCATCTCAGTTGATGAGCTTTGTACTTATCTCCAATTTAGCAACTAATAACAGTCAATCACGCAATTAGAACTACGCATTGTTTGGTTGTTCTTCTTTAATGTAACCTGCCAACATAACATTTTAATTTGTCTCTATCTACTTCCTATAAATAATCTTTTTAGTGGGTTGCGTCACGTATATGCTTAATACTTTTTTAGTGTGGAAACTTTGAAAGGAAGGTATCAACAGTAAGGATGATGCTACTGCAATATCCCTCTAAAACTTGATATATTTTAAGTAATTTTCCTAGTGGTCAATTGAAAGTGTAGCTTCTCCCCTGTTCCCAGTATTTACCCAACATGTAAAAAGTATTTGCTAAAGATGCATATATTTTCCGTTTTTGTTGCAACTCCAAGATCCAGCTATATACAGTGTTCTTGTGATGATTCATTGTGTAGCTATTGTTTTAGTAAATCCTCGTTTCATTGCTTCTCTGTTTCATCCAGATGAAGATGGGGGTGGAGGGGGAGATTTGATAGGTCCATCCCATGTGTAAGGAAGACATCTTTCTTTTGGCTTTGAAATGTCAAGCCAACTAAAGGAATAGTAAAGAAGATTTTATAGCAAATATTTTTTTGGTTTCACATTGAATATTTGACTCTTGCCAAACTCATGAGATCATTGATGACATCAATGAAGCAATCCTAAACATTATAAATAGGTGTCTTGCTCTCATTGTAAAATATACCAACAAAGAGAGAAAGAAAGAGTGAGGCATCACAGACAAAGTATAAGAAAATAGTATGTGAAAAAAATAGAAAATAGGCGATATTGTAGTGAGGTGAGAATATCAAAAGAGAGTTATTTTTTTTGAGTGTTGTAGTGGTCTTTGGAGTATTTTACTCGGACCTACAAAGTATAAAATTCTTTACTATAGTGATATCAGTTGCTCCTCTCAGGGCCGTGGTATTTCCCTTATTCAAAAGGGTTTTCCACGTAAAAATCTTGGTGTCGTTGTCACTCTTTTATTCTTGTTAATTACCAAATCTCGGTGCTATATTATTATTCCGCTTTTAGTACCGGAACTATTATTTTTGTGGGAGGTTTACTCCCAACAACTATTATCAGAGCACAGATTCTGCTCGTTCACGAAAATACTATTCACTGTCGGTAGTACTATACTCGGTGAAAAACAAAAATGTCCGGAGTAAAGTACGAGGTAGCAAAATTTAACGGAGATAGCGATTTATCAATATAGCAAAGAAGGATGAGAGATCTGCTCATCCAACAAGGATTACACAAGGTACTAGATATTGATGCCAAAATGCCTGATACCATGAAAGCTGAGGATTGGGATCACTTGGATGAAAGGGATGCTTGTGCAATCAAGTTGCACTTATCAGATGATGTGGTAAATAACATCATTGATGAAGACACCGCACGTGGCATTTGGACAAGGTTGGAAAGCCTATACATGTCCAAAACGCTAATAAATAAATTGTACATGAAGAAACAGTTATACGCTCTACACATGGGTGAAGGTACGAATTTTTTGTCACATTTAAATGTATTTAACGGACTAATCACACAGATCGCCAATCTCGGAGTGAAAATCGAGGAAGAAGATAAATCCATCTTGTTGTTGAACTCGTTGCCATCTTCGTACGATAATCTGGTAACAACCATCTTGCACGGTAAGACTACCATTGAGTTGAAAGATGTCACATCATCTCTTCTACTCAATGAGAAGATAAGAAAGAAGCCTAAAAATCAAGGACATGCTCTCATCATAAAAGGTAGAGGCAGAAGTTATCAAAGGAGTTCGAGCAACTATGGTAGATCTGTAGCTCGTGGGAAGTCTAAGAACAGATCCAAATCAAGAGCTAGAAATTGCTACAATTGTCATCAATGAGGTCACTTCAAAAGAGATTGCCCAAATTCAAGGAAAGGCAAAGGTGAAACTAGTGGCCAGATGAATGACGACAACACAACCGCCATGGTGCAAAACAATGATAATGTTGTCCTCTATATAAACGAAGAAGATGAATGCATGTACTTATCAGGTCCAGAGTCGGAATGGGTGGTTGATACAGCAGCATCTTACCATGCCACACCGGTAAGAGATCTTTTTTGCAGATATGTAGCACGTGATTTCGGCCTTGTGAAAATGGGTAACACAAGTTACTCAAAAATTACGGGGATCGGTGACATTTGTATCAAGACAAATGTCGGATGCACATTGGTTCTAAAGGACGTGCGACATGTACCTGATTTGCGGATGAACTTGATCATTGGAAAATGCTTTAGACCGAGATGGATACGAGAACTATTTTGCAAATCAAAAGTGGAGACTCACCAAGGGATCATTGGTGATTGCAAAGGGAGTTGCTCGTAGAACGTTGTACAGGAAAAATACAGAAATATGCCAATGTGAATTGAACGTGGCACAAGATGAGATTTCTGCAGATTTGTGGCACAAAAGGATGGGTCATATAAGCGAGAAGGGATTGCAGATTCTTTCCAAGAAATCACTCATTTCTTATGCCAAAGAAACAACGATAAAACCTTGTGACTACTGTTTATTTGGTAAGCAGCATAGAGTCTCATTTCAGACATCGTCTAAAAGAAAATTGAATATACTTGATTTGGTATATTCTGATATTTATGGTCCAATGGAAATTGAATCGATGGGGGGGGGGTAACAAATATTTTGTTACTTTTATTGATGATACTTCACGAAAATTAAGGGTTTATATTTTAAAAATCAAAGATCAGATGTTTTAAGTTTTCCAGAAGTTTCACGCTATGGTGGAAAGGGAGACATGTCAAAAGCTAAAGCATCTCCGAAGTGACAATGGAGGTGAGTATACTTCAAGAGAATTTGAAGAGTATTGTTCGAGCCATGGGATTAGACATGAAAAGACAGTTCCTGGAGCTCCACAACACAATGGCGTAGCCGAAAGTATGAACCACACCATTGTGGAAAAGGTGAGAAGCATGCTCAGAATGGCTAAAATGTCTAAGTCATTCTGGGGTAAAGCAGTTCAGACAGCTTGTTACCTGATTAACAGGAGTCCATCAGTTCCGTTGGCCTTTGACATCCTGTAGAGATTTGAAATGTGTAAGGAAGACATCTTCATTTTGGCTTTGAAATGTCAAGCCAACTAAAGGAATAGTAAGGAAGATTTTATGGCGAATATTTCTTTGGTTTCACATTGAATATTTGACTCTTGCCAAACTCATGAGATCATTGATGACATCAATGAAGCAATCCTAAATACTATAAATAGGTGTCTTGCTCTCATTATAAAATACACCAACAAAGAGAGAAAGAAAGAGTGAGGCATCACAGATAAGGTATAAGAAAATAGTCTGTGAGAAAAATAGAGAGTGAGCGATATTGTAGTGAGGTGGGAATATCAAAAGACGGTTATTTCTTTTGAGTATTGTAGTGGCCTTTGGAGTATTTTACTCGGACCTATAAAGTATAAAATTCCTTACTATAGTGACATCAGTTGCTCCTCTCAGGGCCGTGATTTTTCCCTTATTCAAAAGGGTTTTCCACGTAAAAATCTTGGTGTCGTTGTCACTCTTTTATTCTTGTTAATTACTAAATCTCGGTGCTACATTATTATTCCGCTTTTAGTATCGTGACTATTATTTTTGTGTGTGTGTGGGGGGGGGGGGGGGAGTGTTTATTCCCAACGGTCCGAGTCTTTGAAAAGTGATATCTCAGCTTGAATTTAATAAGCTTTTAACTTCCTGTAGGTTCGAAGCATTTTCAACAGATTCAGGCATGCCTACTGCAGAGATTTCCCTCGAGGCAAATAACAAACCGTAAGCTACACTCTAAATTTGATATTTTGAACAGTGTTCTAAAAGACGTTTTTCGGGTGAGTCCTAGGGCGAGGCGTACCAAAAGACACTGAGTGATCATAATGTCGGAGCGTAGGCTCCGACATTTCGAGCGTTCGCCTGGGGGTAAGCCCCAACGCTCTGGGTGTTCACTTGGGGCATAAGCCCCGAGAACTTTTCCAAATTTGAGCCAAAATTACTTAATAAATCTTTTTTGTTTAACTTAAACATCCAAAAGTGAATTCATAGTAAATTCATAGTAGTTTATTTGCAAAGTGTAAACTACATTTGCGTTTTTCATTTATTTTTTTTGAAAAATTGAAGCCAAAATCTATGGACTAACTGGAACTTAAAAGCTAAATTGTGATATTTTAATAATAACATGAAAGTATTGACATGAGTCATTTGTTTCTCTTTTTCTTTTCTTTTTTGGTTGAGCCAAATTAAATGATTTCGTTACATAACCGTACTTGTCAAATCTCACAACACAACTCTTTGTGTTATACAGTAGAGATTACGACAGCCGTTGTATGAAAAGACAGGAGATAGTGGAGACTTTAGAGAAAGAACTTCCCCCAGGAACTATAAAGTATTCTTCCCTCGTTGTTTCCATCCAAGACTCTGGACTATTCAAGTTGCTACATTTGGCTGACACAACTGTTCTTCGAACCAAGGTGAATATATATTCTTGTTTTTATTTTTTTGGGGTTAAATTTTCATATAGAATCCCATACCTGAAACCTTGATTAGTATTAACTATCCCCATATTTCACATAAAATTAAATAAAAAATCACCAAAAATTACGACTAAGCTAGCTCATAAGATATTATTGTTCTCTAAGCGCTATCATATTCGACTCAAAACTTAGTTAGATGACAATATGTGAAGCTATGGACTTTATTAAAAAAATAAAAAATAAAAAACCCTTAATTAAACCTTCAACTTCAGAAAATTAAGCAACAAATTAGTAGTAGAAAATAGGGCAGCCTAGATTGTGGTACAATGGCTAAGATTTCTTCACCCAGATATCGTGTTCGAACGCTTCCCTCTTTAATTGGTTTTAGGTAGAGGTGGAGCCAAAATTTAAAAATTTATGCGTTCAGGACTCTAATCGTTTAAGATATAATTGAGTTCGAAATTAATAATTTTTACGTATTAAATAAAGTTTAATTTTAAGATAAATATAGAGATTGGGCCAAGGTTATTGAACTCTATCGAATCCATACCTTGGTCTCTAACTCTTCCCCTAATCTTAGGCAGTGCGAATCAATTAACTGGGCCCAAAAAAGATTTGAATATTTCTGCTTTGCGTGAAGGTGTTAATAGGATGTGACGGTGTGAACTCGGTGGTGGCTAAGTGGATGGGCCTCCCGAAACTAGTCGATGCAAATCGTTCAGCTATTCGGGGATATGTTGAGTATTCAGAAGGTCATGAGTTTGAGCCTAAGTTTTGTGCTTATTTTGGAAGAGGAGTTCGCATTGGTTTCCTTCCCTGTGATGACAAGAGCTTGTACTGGTTTTGCACTTTTACTCCATCTGCCCTCAACTGTAAGCCTGCTCCCTTAATTAGCTTCTACACCGCAATTATTAGCATACCTTTTTCTTTAATTTCCACTGAAGATAATGAGATATATATGCATACCTTTTCCATACAAGATAAATTGGAGAATATTTTATTTATCTACTTTTTCCACGGAAGATATAATGCCACTGTAGTATGTTTTTGATATATGGTGGAAATAATTTCCTAGTTCATGTGGCTGGACTCGAATTTTTAGTCGGGACTTCTATGCAATACATGAAAACCGGATGAAAAATAAAAAAATAAAAAATCAATTCCTAGAAAAAAGATTACGAGAAAGTTATTTTCTGATATATTTAGTTACTAAAAATGTATTTCAAGGACAATATTTATAAGTATTATTTAATGGTCATATGACTTCCACGGAAGATAATTACGACCTTTTATTTATGTACTTTCTCCACAGGATAATCATATCTTTGTCGTTTTATGTCTGCTTATCTATTTCTTTATCTTTTTTTTTATGTGTCATACCAATATCTCTGGCTTTTTGTCTGTCTGTCATGTAACGCTTTTGAATTGCATGCATCTCAGATGATGAATCGATAGAAGGAAGTCCAGTCAAAATGAAGCAATTTGTGCTAAGTATGGCCAGCAACGTGTCAAAAGAAGTATACAATATCCTGCAGAGAACCTCACTAGATAGCTTATATTGTGCCAAACTAAAATTAAGATCGCCATTGAATATTTTAATGATATACAATATTGTCAAAAGAAACACTTGTCTAGTTGGTGATGCACTTCACCCAATGACACCTGATATTGGTCAAGGTGGATGTTCAGCATTAGAAGATGGTGTGGTTCTTGCTAGGTGCATTGCTGAAACTTTTTCAAAAAAATTACCAACAGGAATGGAGAAATTAGAAGATGATGATTTTTACAATAGAATTAAAGTTGGTTTGGAGAAGTATGCAAAAGAAAGAAGATGGAGGATTTTTAACCTTATTAGCACTTCATATTTGGTTGGTTTGGCACAAGAAAGTAATGGGAAAGTGATTAGCTACTTGAGAGAGAAATTCTTGGCTCAATTTACAATTGAGACTATGCTGAGAATGGGTGATTTTGATTGTGGGAAACTATTGACCTACTCTGGTTGAAGTGAAGATGTAAACTTCGTTTATTGCTATTATGATCAATGAGTAAAAGCACCTAGAAAAGAACAGTTAGAAAACGTTGTTGTAAGAACTAGCTTGTATGGAAGCTAAGGTTGCAAATGTGTCACTCTATCATATGTAAGGAGTTTATTTTTCAACTGTGCTATTAACGAGTACTTCCCTCCTCCCAATTTATGTGGTTTCATTCAAATTTGCAAGAGTCAAACAAGTTTTTCTTTTATTATAATTTTTCATAAGTCTTTCAAATACTTCGAATTATTAAGTATTGTAATTTTTAGTACTTTTTATCTACTTTTCAAATATATAAAAAAATTTAAAAATTCCGTGTTTAAATTAACAATCAAAATTATAGACGGGCTCTCGAAAACATACATTTGGACGGAGGAAGTACATAACTCTTACAACAATTAACGTACATGGAATACAACATTCTCCTTTGATGAAATTTAACTTTTTTTTTCTCCCTTGATGTTCGATTAATTTGGATTCCTGTTGTGTAAGTCTATTAAAGGGAGAAGCGCGCCCTGCTAGAATATTTTTTATTCTCAAGACTCGAATCCAAATCTTGTTGTTAAGGGTAGAGGGATCTTATCCATTCCACCGCAACTTTGGTACCTAAAAATTTAACTAACGAAGCCAGATATACTGAGAGGGGGATCTAAGAGACTTTATTTCACTTAACACCTTCATCCTTTGGTTCGAGTAACACTACTCTTTTCACATTTGATAGATAGAAACTCTCTTGCCTTTAAGGTCAACGGCCAAAATGAGATTGTTATTGCTGGATTGTTCAAAAGGTTAAAGACGACCTCAATTATTATGGATATAATACTTTCTTTTTAACAATAAAAAATTTATACAACAATGTTTTGCACAAATGTTGAATTCCATAACTCTTTTTCTTTTTATCCATAAACTTTTATTTGGACTATCAAAGCCTCATAGATTTTCTCCTTTATTTGAGCCTCAAATCTTTTTTATTAATCTTGACCCACCTTTTGAAGTGACAATCATTAGTTTTAACTGTATCAGATAATTTTTTTCACAATTTAAAAAAAAAAATATGTTATAATCTATCTATCTATATTATATTAAAAGCACAAAGGCCCTTAGCGAAATGTCGTTCGTCTTTTTTACCCTTTAAAACATATTTTATAATGGATAAAATTATAATTTAAGTTACTCTCCTAATATTTAGGATTTTAAAATTAATAAATATTTTACTTTCTAAAAATTCTCAATTTCCTTATTTGAAGCAAACCGAATTAAAAAATTTGAGGTCATTCGGACGTGATTTGGTTGGTTTCGGCATCGGTTGCCGAATTTGGAAATTTGGAAGATTTTACGCTTGAATCCAAGGTGGATTTGGTGTTTTGATGTCATTTTGAGTGTTTCGAAGGCTCGACTTAGTTCGTATATTGATATGTGACTCGTTAGTATTATTGGTTGAGGTCCCGAGGGCCTCGGGTGTGTTTCGGATGGTTAGCGGATTATTTTTTGGTGTTGGTGAGTTGCTGAAAATCTGTTGGTGTGAGCTTTTTGGTGTTTCCGCACCTGCGTAAAAAGGGAGCCACAGGTGCGAGGGTCGCAGGCGTGGAAGGTGGTCACAGACGCGGAATTTTGGTAGCTGGGGATCGAGCGCAGGTGCGCAAGCTTGGCCGCACCTGCGAGCCCGCAGGTGCGAGGAATAAGGCGCAGGTGCGGAGTCTGGGCGTTTAAGTGACTTGCGCAGGTGCGGTCGCACGGGTGCGAGTAAAAGGTCGCAGGTGCGAGAAGCCTGGGCAGAAGGTATGTATTGCACACTTCGCGAATTTTGGTGCATTCTTCACCATTTCAATTCGGTTTTGGAGCTTTTGGGAGAGATTTGAAGAGGGAATCAAGGGGGTTTTCATTGAGGTAAGTTACTTGAGCCCTAATACTCGTGTTTATGATAATTTCTCATTGTTTAATCATGTAATTAGTGGAAACTAGGGATGAGAATGAGGGGATTAGGGCTTGGGAATTGGATAGTTTGATTTGGGGATTTGAGGGACCAAATGAGGTCGAATTTTGATAAATTTTGTATGTATGGACTCGTGAATGGATGAGCTTTCTAGTTTTATAAATTTTGTCGGATTTTGAGACGTGGGGCCGGGTTGAGCCAACTGCGGGTTTTGGGCTAATTTGATAGTTTTTCTTGTAGAATTCATTCCATTACCGTATATTGATAGTATTGTACTGATTGTGAATAGATTCGGAGTATTTGGAAGCTGCGTTGAGAGGCAAGAGTATTTCGAGGTAGAGAATTAAACGGTTTGAGGTAAGTAACGATTGTAAATCTAGTCCTGAGGGTATGAAACCCCAGATTTTGTATCATTCTACTATTCTAAGTGACGCACATACTAGGTGACAGGCGTATGGGCGTGCATTGTTGGGGATCATGACTTGGTCCGTCCCGTAGCAACTGTAAAGTTGTATATTTTATTGAAAATATATGATACTTATGTGTTTTAGAAAGAGATTCTGTAAATTGGGTTGAATGTTATGTTCGGGCCTTGTGCTAATGCTGTTTGGACCCTTAGGGGCCTTTTCTTACTATCCTCTCACCGTTTCCGTTTGAAAATCTATACTCAATCATTGTTATACCTGTTTACTGCATAACTCAATTTTTATTACTCGATTTTGATGCACATAAATGTTATTTTGGGCTGAGCACCCTATTTTTATTGAAATGCCCGAGTGGCTTGAGAGGTTTATGACTAAGTGAGGCCGATGGCCTGATTTGTGAGGATATTTATGGGATCGGGATGCATGCCACAGCATGTTTGATATAGGCCGAGGGCCTGAGTGATTTATGCCATGATTTGGCTTGATATAGCGCTTGGGCTGAAGGAGCCCCTCCGGAGTCTGTACATACCCTCAGTGAATGCAGGTACCTACTGAGTGCGAGTGCTGAGTAACTGGGAAGCATGAGTGATTGTGAGGTATTCCCGAGTGGCAAGAGTGATTTGTGAGGTATGCCCAAGTGGCAAGAGTGATTGTGAGGTATGCCCGAGTGGCAAGAGTGATTGTGAGGTATGCCCGAGTGGTACAGGTGACTGTGAGGTTTGCCTGAGGGGTTGTTTATGATTTCATCATTTTTGCTCACCTTTGCATTTTCCTCTGTTTGAAAACTGTTAAAAAATAACTTTAAATGATTTTACTGGAACTGGGTTTAAACGAGATGTTTTGATTCAAATCCTGATTTTAAAAGCATGTGGTATTTTACTGAGATTTCCTGATATGAACGTTATATGCTTTATTGCTCGTGACTACTGCTCAGTCTTTATTTATTGTTGTTACTTACTGAGTTGGCGTACTCACATTACTCCCTGCACCTTGTGTGCAAATCCAAGTGTAGTAACACACGGTAGCGGTTGCTGATTATTCTGGTTGCAGATTTTCCCGAGGATAGCAAGGTAGCTGCCTGGCGATCGCAACCCTGCTCTTCTCCCTCTTATCTTCCTTTAGTTGTATTTAGCTATTTTCCAGACTGAGTTAGTCTTGATATTGTTAGACAAATTATAGTAGATGCTCATGACTAGTAACACCCCGATGTTGGGCTTTTCTTTTCTGCACTTTTGTTTTGATTTGAACTCCCGGTTTGTTTTAGAATGAGTCGTCTTGCCTTGTACCACGATAGGCACCATTACGACAGGTTAGGTTTTTAGGTCGTGATATTTATCTTTGAAAATTTTCAGAATACGGGAACGTGGGCCAGAGGGTTGATTTTATAGACCTTTCGAGCGGAGTGGGGAATTATTTAAATTGATTAATTATGGGTATTAGAGTATCTTTTGATTGGTTTGCACATTTTTGAATAGCTTTTGGATCGACGAGCTTTGGATTGAAGAGTTATAGAGGCCTTCGAGCCGGTTTTGGATGTTCGGAGCCAAGTAAGTCTCCTGTCTAACTCTGTGAGGGGAAAACTACCCCTAGGTGATGTATTTGTTATGTATTACTTATTTCGGGGGCTACATACGCACAAGGTCGAGAGTCCGTGTGTAGCTAGATTCATGCTATGTTCGGGTAGACTTAGGTTCACACCGTGTTATAGCTGTACTATTTGAGTTGTCTCTTGCCTATAAAATTCATTTATTTTACATTACGACTTGAGACTAGACTTGCGTTGAGTAATAGACTTACTATTGTAGAGATTTAACGGGATTCATGATAAGCCACAGATTAATTGTACTCTCCTTACAAATTCTCTCGTGTTATGCGTTCTCATCGAAAATTTCTCATAAAAATCTATAACTCACACGACTATTCGTGAGTGGGGTCGATGATCCGAAAAAGTTTCTTATTCTAATGGGATTGGGCCATTTACCTCGTCAGGATAGATACATCTATGGTTCGTGCCGTTCGACCCTCGGCAGTGCGCACACTAATGAGATCGGGCCGTACACCACGATAGGATTTATGTACCACACTCTCATGGGAGCGGGCCGTTCGCCTCGGCAATAAAATATAGTATGTATTTATGGTTTGGCAATGTTAGGATGGATCGGGCTGTACGCCTCGGCATTTCTATGAAATACTCTTTGAAACCGTGCGTAATAATTGGCAAGAAGCCAGTATATATGTGAGCTTCCCTTGATTTAACTATGATGACCTATATGGTAAGGTCCATATTATATATACTCCGATTGAGGAGGTGACTACTAGCTAAGAGCTTGAGATATTTTTGAGAAGAGAGTTGCACCACGTATCTACACCTGTTATTTTCGTTTATTTACGTTGATTCACACCTGGTTACTCTTACTGTGTCTGTTTTATTGGACCTCTAGTAAGTGTCGATGTCGACCCCTCGTTATTACTTCTCTAGGGTTAGGCTAGATACTTACTGGGTACGCGTTGATTTACGTACTCATGCTATACTTGCTACACTTTTTGTGCAGGTACTTATATGTCTGATGGTCTTCTGGGCGCAATGGCGAGGCTATTGCGGGGACTTTACCGTGAGCTGCATTCCATGTTACGCTCCGCAGCCTACAGAGTCTCCATCAGTGTTATTTATATTTTTTCTGTCTAATTTGTATTCTAGACAGATATTGTATTTTATTATATTTCCTAGTTGATGCTCATGCACTTGTGGTACCGGGTTTTGGGGGGTCCTACTGTTGTTTGTCATTGCAGATCACGTAGTTATTAACATTTCTCCCCTGTATATTCCATTTTATACTATTTAATTAAGGAAAAATTATGATTTCAAAATAGTAAAATGAGTGGTTAAATTGGTGAATCACCGTTGGCTTGCCTGACGGCGATGTTAGGTGCCATCACGACCTTTAATGGATTTTAGGTTGTGACATATTCGTCTACATTTATTAAGGTTTCTTGAAAATCTTCTATTAATGTGTGAGTTGCTTGTCTTGCTATTAATCCTTTTTGGGAATGTATTTGCTAAGTGTTCTATGCTTCCACAAGTAAAACATTCTAATTTATTCTTATAGTTTCTCTTTGTCCTATATTTTCTAACATGTCTATTTCTATCTAAGTAAGGATTTTTAGGAGATGATTTTCTCAGATAATAGTTCTTTTATTATATTGAGGCTTATATTTTCTATATTTTTTCTTTTTATAATTGTCTTTATCATAACTTTGAGTTGTGTATATTACATTTTTACAACAACTCATATCATTTTATTTTAGTTGTTTTTGTATTTGTATATGTGTACATATTTCTTGCAATATTTCCATTATATGTTGTATTTCTTGTCCTATAGACCATTTTGCATTTGGATTTTGTATTACTCCTTCTCATTTATACCATCTTTCTTCTATTTCTCTACGTAAAACTCCTGGTAATTTATTGAATAATGTTTTACCTAAGTCTTGGTCAAACACATTCCACTAAGAGTACAATAATAGAAATAATCGTTTAGGAATATCTTTATAGAATAAAAACTAACTTATACTTAATTGCTCTAGTCTTATTAATGCATTCTTTTGTAATATGACTAATCCACTATTTGGATCTTCTCCTGTTATTAGACTGTGTATTTTATTTATAAAATTATAATAATTTGGTCTCATTGCTATTAAGGCTTGAAATTCTTGTGGGGATTCGGACTTGTAGGTTTCCCATAATCCTTTTGTTGATTCTCCTAAGAAAGTTTTCATATATTTATACTTATTTCTGCATCTGTCTCATGATAGTTTTTTATATAGTTTGCTACTACTATTCCTTTCCAAAGATCTATTACTGAGTTCCACATTTGTGGGTCATGAGCCGTTATATTTAATATTTTTCTTTTACTACCCCCTTCTTGTAACCGAATAGGTTCCTCTATAGGCATTCTTTTTTCTGCTGGTCTTATATTTTATGTTTCTACTTCTTGTCCTATTCTATATACCCTTTTTCTAGGTACATTTCCTGTACTAGTATCTATTGTACTTTGTTGAGTTGTCCTTTGGAATGGGCTGGGACTAGAACTGGTTGACTCCATTAATTCTTTTTGGCTTATTAAGGAATCCGTTTCTTCATTATCGAAAATATCTTGCAATTCTTCTAGAATTTTATCAAAACTTTCTAATTTCTTTTGTAAGATGTTTTCTACCCTATATCCCCAATTATCTGTTCTTAATTTGCATTTTTTAAAATGTTTTTCTGTTTCTTCTAAAGGTTAGTCTCCTTTGTTTATATCCTTTACATCGGAAAGTTATATTTTTATCTTTCTTAGTGAGTTCTCGTGCTTCTTCTAAGGCTATATCTACTTCAAAGTCAGTTTGTGTTATTTTTATATTCATAAATTAAGAATTTTCTATAGTTCTCACGACCCAAATGTCCCTCCGTAAGATGTCGTGATGGCACCTAGTCTTTATGATTGGGTAAGCCTAACAATTGCGAAATAATTGAAATAAAAGTAGAATCAACCACTAAACTTCAATAGATAACTATATAACTGAAAAATACCGCTCGGCATGTACAAGTAAACCAACACTCGAGTATAACAAATTCCCAAAGACCCGATAATCACAAGTCACAAGCTTCTAAGAGAAAGCTAGGCGTCTCTATACATCAGAGTCTAAGGAAAATATATAAAAGAAAACAACATAGGAGGGAATATAGGGGACTCTGAGGTCTGCGGACGCTGACAGATATACCTTGAAGTTTGTATAGCAGCAACAAGTACACTCAGCTAATAGCGGGGTTGGTAGGAGGTACCTGGGTCTGCACATAAAACATGTGCACAAAAGTAGCATGAGTACACAATAACGGTACCCAATAAGTTCCAAGCCTAACCTCGGTAGAGTAGTGATGAGGTCAGGTCAGGGCGCTACTGGTATATAATAATTTAAGGCAGAAGATATTTCAATGTAATAAGAGACTGGAACTTTAACGAGGAGAAACTACGGAAAGATAATAGCACAGCACATAGGGATAAACAATAGGGGCACTCCCGAGATACCGTCTCGTAATCCCAAAAGTAAATTCTCAATAGGGAATCTCCCAAGGTACCGTCTCGTAGTCCCAAAAGTAAATATGTAGGGGTATCTCCTGAGGTACCACCTCGTAGTCCCAAAAGTAAATATGCGATAGGGGATCTCCCGAGGTACCGCCTTGTAGTCCCAAAAGTAAACACACAGCTCGAAATCGATGGACAACAACAATTACAGCAAGAAATCCTACAATTTAAGACTAAATACAAGTCAAGGAAAAGCAGAAAATCAACTAAACATGCTGAACAGGTTTCAAATACGCAATTAAGACACATAGACATGTGATATTAGGTAAAAAAACGATAACTACACATGCTGATATAACTCAATTAAGACGTAACCACAGTAAGACAATAAAATCATCATTAATATCGCTCAACAATTGATAAATACATTAACACCCAGTTAAATCAAGTTCTTCAATTAAATATCTTTCACACATAATTCTTACGAATAAAACCCTTTTTCAAATATAATTTCTTAAATACAATTCTTTCAAATATAATTCTTTTTGAATAAAAATCCTTCCAAATAAATATTTTGAACATAATTCTTTCAATTAAAAGTCACCATGTGACACCTCATTTCAAAATCATAAAAATACAGGTCTCAGCCCATTTTCATATTTTTTCGTAAACACGGGTCTCATCCCATTTTTCATGTTTCCACGGCACCTCGTACCCATAATTAAATCATCATATTTTTCCGTCACCTCGTGCCTTCATTTCATATCACAACTGCACGGACAATTCACGTGCCAATTATCATTATCATTTCATCACAGCACCTCGTTCCCACATTTTATATCACAACTGCACAGACAATTCACATGCCAAATATCCTCATTATTTACTCACGGCACCCCCTGCCCACATTTTATTTTATAATCCGCCTGGCAATGGCTACGTGCTCTCAATTTCAAGATAAATCAAATTGTTATCAATTTACCAACAACAAGACAAATTGCACAAGCTATAAAAATAAATACAAGCAAATTACAACATCATACGAAAATTAGCAACACCACAACCCCACATCATCACATAACGTCCCTGACAATAGCCACCCTTATCGCTCCTATTGCCACCCTTATCACTCCTATAGCCACCCTTATCGCTCCGCCCAGACAATATCAATAGCCACCCTTATCGCTCCTATTGCCACCCGTATCGCTCCGCCCAGATAATATTCCAACAAATACGACCACAGTGAAATGCCACCCTTATACCCACATAATATCAACGGTGAAATTCCACCCTTATATTTTCAAAATAATAATTAACACAACACAACAATTTACATAGGAAATTATCACGATAATATAACAAAATCAATTCATATCACAATTTGCCCAATGGCTACAACCAAAATGTCAAAGATACAACCAAGTCAATTAATTTCATAATAAATAGCCGAAGGCTCCACACAATATGTACAATACCCCAAAATAATCAACAAAGATAGAAATTACTCAACGTAAAGCAAAGTCTTCATTAACTCCAAATTTTCAATAATTATATAAATACCTCTTCTTAAGATCATTTAATTAATTATTTTCAGAGGGAAAAATCCAAAATGAAATTAAATTTCAATAATTATCAAACCAGCAAATTCATGGAATTTCATAAATAATCAAATAACAATCACATCAAATTGTCATATAACAATAGATGTCAACAACAAGAATTTAGGCACGACAAATAGATGATTAAATATATGCCGACAATTATCCAATTTACTATACAATATGCTCAAGACTTTAACTCAATAAAATTTACACATATAAATCAAGTACGTATTCGTCACCTCGCGTACATGGTTTTCAATTACACAAATTGCACATAAGACTCAATGCCTAAGGAAAAATTCCCCCACTCGAGGTTAAGCAGGACACTTATATTTTTGAAGTTAGGTCGATATTCCAAAATCGCCTTCTTGCTTGAATTGACCTCCGGACAGCTCAAATCTATCCAAATTAATTGTATAACTTCATTAAAAATTTATCGAAAATAATTCCGGATAATAATACGTCGACTTAAAAATTTATTCCAAAAAGTCAACAAACGTCAACGCGGGACTCGCCTCTCGGAACCCGACATAATTTTCATGAAATACGAACAGCCATTCTGATACGAGTTCAACCATACCAATTTTATTAAATTCCAATAACAAATCGACCTCCAAATCTTAAATTTTTATTTTTGGAAGATTTTGTAAAAATCTTGATTTCTTCCATTTAAATCCGAACTAAATGATGAATATAATCATAGATTCATGAAATATAATCAGTTTAGGATATAGAACACTTACCCCGACCAAGCTTGTGAAAAATCCCTCCAGAATCGCCCAAATCTGAGTTCCAAAAATTGCAAAACAAAATGCCAAAAATGACCATTTTTGGTCCTTATGATTCTACCCAGTTGCGCACATGCGGACTAATTTTCACACCTGCGTGCTCGCTTTTGCGAGCGAATACACGCATCTGTGAGGTCACTGCCCAGCCACAAAGCTCGCACCTGCGGAGCCATTTTCGCTTCTGCGGTGATCGCAGGTGCGCATCATTTTCGCTTCTGCGCTGCCTCGTCGCTTCTGCGTAGCAAATATCTCACCTGTGATTGCGCAGGTGCGGTAGGCTGTCCGCATCTGCAACCTTCCTCCAGCTCTTCCCAGCTCGCTTCTGTGATGAAATCCTCGCTTCTGAGAGGTCACACCTGCGCCCAAAATTCCGCAGGTGCGAATCCAACAAGCTGCTGCCATTTTCCAGCAGCTTCTACCAAGTCCGAATTGCTCCGTTAACCTTGCGAAATCCACCCGAGGCCCCCGAGATCTCAACCAATTATACCAACATTCCCCAAAATACAATACGAACTTAGTCGAGGCTTCAAACCACTTCAAACAACGCCGGAATTACGAATCGCGCATTGAATCGATTTATAAGTTTTCAAATCTTTCAACTTCTATATTTTGCGCCGAAACATATTAAATCAATCCGGAATGACTTCAAATTTTGCACACAAGTCATAATTAACGTAAGGGAGCTATTCCCATTTTCGGAATCGAAATCCGACCTCGTTATAAAAAATTCACCCTTCGGTCGGACTTTTTTCAAAATCTTATATTTTCCAACTTTCGCCAAAATGTGTCGAATTGTCCTACGGACTTCCAAATCCAAATCTGAACATGCGCCTAAGTACGAAATCATCATACGAAGCTATTGCCATCATCAAAATTCTATTCCGGGGTCGTTTTTTTAAAAATCAACTCTCCGGTCAACTCTTTCAATTTAAGCTTCTAAATAAGAATTGTTCTTTTAATTAAATTCCGAAAATCAAACTCGACCACACCCACGGGTCATAATACATATTACGAAACTTCTCGAGACCTTAAGCCACTGAATGGGGCTTAAATTATTAAAACGACAAGTCGGGTCGTTACATTCTCCACCTCTTAAACAAACGTTCGTCCTCGAACGTGCTAAGAATCTTCCTGAGGACTTTAAATTACTGAGTATATTCTTGCACACATACTTGTGGGTGATTCTACATTCCCCCAATTTAACACGGGTCCGACAACACCATCTCAATTGAGATTATTTCTTTTCTCCATTCTTATAAGCTTTAGAGAAAAATCCCTAACCCTCCAATCATTGCCAAAATGCCTGATTTTTACTTCGACGCACTGTATTAGTCTCAACAGGCTATAACAACTCGTGCCTATGCACACATCAACTATCTTGATAGTGTTGAAGTACTTTAAATTTTTTTTGAGGTGTTTCATTCTTCCCCTCTTAGGGTCGTTCGCCCTCAAACACATAATATTACTTATCTCTTCCTTTGCAAATCTCAATCCTCTAAATTTTACTAACTCCCAAAGTTTTCAGAAATTTTGGCAGAGTCTCCCCTGTAATTGGGCCTAACCACTTGCCAGCGTAACACCAAAACAACTCCTAACAACACATCCATAATGTATATATCAATAACACAATCTCAGCGTTACAAACACTGCATTATCATAATGATATCAGGACATGAAGCATATCATATGTGTGCTCATCACCACATCTCTGGTCTTAAAAGCTGTTCATAATTAATTCCAGCATCATCAATTAATATCATATTAACCACCACCTCATTTTGAATTTTCACAACACTAATAACGAAATGTGAGGCATGAAGACCTCATGATTACTTACTCGGATTAATGAGTCACATTTAACGCCACCTGGGCACTCATCTCATAGGTTAAAACTTAATGTTTACAACACCAAAATGGCTGAATATGCACAGAAAAATATACAGGAATTATCAAATAAGCCTAACAGGCATGACTCCCTATTGATACTATTGTACAATTAAATTTCACAAAGGAGAATTTTAAACTCATAAACATTTCACCACATAGACCTTGTCCTTATATAACTTTCATCGCAGCTTGCAGCCCGATTTAAATATTTCACACCATATAAAAATATGAGGATCTCGTCCTTAACTCCGAATCACAAGTATTTTGCACATTGTGCCAACTGAAATTTCAATTTCCTTTCTTTTCTTCTTTTCAATAAATTTCATAAATAGTTTTCACAACACATAATGAACCCTCATACCGGTAGGGCATATAATTCATAAAAATTGGAATCAATTATTCCGAAATACATTAAACCCACAGTAATGAATAATAAAAAATACTTTTGGACTTATGTCCTTCACTGGTGTACAAAAATAAAATGACAGACACGGGTTCACATCCTTAAATCTCCCAACAGGGATAAACATATAAGTAGGTCACAAATTTACGAAGCTCACCCATAAGTGGAGCATAATAGGAGGACTCACCTCAATATTCAGAACCTAATCAAATTAAGGGAAATGATCCTTTATAATAAAAAATCAGGATCGTACCTGTAACGACAACATATGGTGTATTGGCTCCAGCCAAATCATAGTGATTATATCAACGGGTTGGGCCTCCACCTCTTAGACGCCCACTACCCGCCTGTCTTCCACCTTTAGCTGATTGTGCACGTGGAGTATCAATTGGAATAAAGCTTGTAGCTGGAGTGTTCTAATGAAATCCACCCATTCCAAGTCTGGGACAATCTCTCATGATATGCCTAGTATCACCACACTCATAACAACCCCTCTGAGGTCGCGACTACTCGTAATGAGTCTGTGCCGGATAACTGGAATAACCACTGTAAGAATCTAGTGTCGGTGGTGCACTATAAACTGGTGCACCCCGAGTAATCTGATATGCAGACTGAGCTGACCGACTGCTCGAGCCTCCGCTATAATGGGTTCTAGCTAAAGAGTAAAATCCACTGAATCCTCTAGATCTTCGAGACCTTTTGGCCTCCTTAGACTCCCCTTCCTCGCCTAAAACACCCTCAATCTTCCTTGCAATCTCCACTACTTGTTCAAATGGAGCATCAGTTTGCAAATCTCTAGCCATGCATATTTTAATATCATATTCGAGCCCTCAATGAATCAGCGGACTCGCTCTCTGATTGTAGGAACCAAGATAGGTTCATGACGGGCTAACTCACTGAACCTGATAACATATTGTGACACTGTCATAGTGCCCTGACGCAACCGTTCAAACTCTATGCGCCACGCATATCTGAGAGTCTAGGGAACAAACTCTTTCAAGAATATTTCTACAAATTGAGCCCAA
The DNA here is from genome assembly GCF_000715075.1 of Nicotiana tabacum. Lineage (NCBI taxonomy): Eukaryota > Viridiplantae > Streptophyta > Magnoliopsida > Solanales > Solanaceae > Nicotiana > Nicotiana tabacum. Next base: position 95,295,870 of record NC_134094.1, read on the forward strand.
GTTGGTGGTGTGGCATCGACTGGTCTACCTTTTTTATATATTTGCCACCACCGATACGCTACGCCTGATAGTTGAAATGTAGTAAAGGCAACTCCGCTCACCTCCACAATACCCATGGTGCGGAGAATACGGTAACAATTTTCTAGAAATTCTTGGGCATCCTCTGTAGTTGTGCCACCAAAAGTAGGTGGACTATACTTCTTAAACCTTTCAAGCCTCTTTTGTTCTTCTTCTGATACCTCGGGCCTGACCTCAGGCCGAACCGGAATAGCAAGTTGTACCGGTACTACACCCGGAACCTGACCAACGTGAACCTGCTGCTTTGGAGTTGTGATAGGAGTCTGAGTTACTCCCCCAATCTGCAGAATGTTTGGTGAAACATAGATCAATCCCGCCTGAGTTAATGTACCAAACATACTCAGGAACTGTGCTAAAGTCTCCTAAAGTACGGGGGTAACAACAGGTGCTTCTGGTACCTGTCCCCCAACTAGAGCTACTAGTGGCTCCTTAACTGTTGTTCTAACTGGTGCTCTAGTCGCAACACGTACCCTTCCTCGACCTCTACCTCGGCCTCTTGCAACCCTAGCAGTATGTGCGGATGCTTGCTCAGCTAACCCAGTAGCACGTGTTCTCACCATCTGTGAGAGAATAGAGATACAAAGTGTAATGACCCAATCGGTCATTTTAACTTTTAGAACCCCGTTCCTTAAAATAAAACTTCCCGTAGGTGCTTGTAATGATTTATGACTTGCAGGGATGGTTGATTCGGGATTTGGAAGTGTTTGGGGGTGAAACCGGAACACTTGGTTCCTTAAGTTGGCCTTAAAGTGCTAAGTTTGACTTTGGTCAACATTTTGGGAAAACGATCCCGGAATAAAATTTTGATGATTCCAACAGCTCCGTATGGTGATTTTGGACTTAGGAGCGTGTTCAGAATTTTATTTGGAAGTCCGTAGTTAAATTAGGCTTGAAATGGCTAAAAATAAGAATTTAAGTTTGGAAGTTTGACCGATGAGTTGACTTTTTGATATCGGAGTCAGAATCTAGTTCCGAAAATTTTCATAGCTCCGTTATGTAATTTATGACTTGTGTATAAAATTTGAGGTCAATCAGAGTTGATTTGATAGGTTCCGACATCGAATGTAGAAGTTGAAAACTCTTAGTTTCATTAAGCTTGAATTGGGGTATAATTCATGGTTTTAGCGTTGTTTAATGTGATTTAGAGCTTCGACTAAGTTCGTATGATGTTTTAGGACTTGTTGGTATATTTGGTTGAGGTCCCGAGGGCCTAGGGTGAGTTTCGGATGGTTAACAGAACAAAAGTTGGACTTAAAAAGCTGCTGCAATTTTCTCTTCTGCTGTATATTCTGGGCTGTGATCGAGCCCCAGATCGAACCCAGATATCGAGCCCACGATCGAGGCCTGAGTCGAAGCCAGGGATGAGGCTCAGTATGGAAGCCTCGATCGAAGGCAAGGCTCGAGGGCCATGATCGAAGGCAAGGCTCGAGGGCCAGGGTCAAGACCCAAGATCGAACTTGATCGAGGCCATGACCATGTCCCAGGCTCGAGGCCCGAGATCGAGCTCCTTGATCGAGCTCCCAAGATCGAGCTCCCTGAGATCGAGCTCCCGAGATCGAGCTCCCCTGATCGAGCTCCTTGATCGAACTTGGCAGAGCTGTAAATTATAAAAACAGAGGACATTCGTCTTATTTGCCATTTTTGACGAACTTGAGCTTGAGCAGAGGCGACTTTTGTCAGATTTTCAAGGGAAAAATATTGGGGTAAGTGATTCTAACTTGGATTTGGTCTACATATACAAGTATATCATTATTTTCACCATAAATTAGTGTTTTGAGATTTAAATTTGGGAAATTTTTAGAAATATCATAGAAACGATTTTTTGAGATTTCGGTATCGATTCAGAGTCAGATTTTAGTAAAACTGGTATGGTTGGACTCGTATTTGAATGGGTTGTCGGATTTCGTATCTTTTGCCGGATTCCGAGACGTGGCCCCCACGGACGTTTTTAATTAATTTTGGGATTTTTATTAAAAATATAGTATTTTCTTATAGAATTGATTCCTATAATTCTTAGTGATTGTATCGAATTATTTTGGATAGATTCGAGCCAGAGAGAGTTGGATAATCGTGGAAAATGCCTTATAGTGGATTAATTGGAGCAAGACGAGGTAAGTCTCTTGTCTAATCTTGTGAGGGGGAAATTACCCCATAGGGATTAGATTGAATAATTGTTGCTAATTGCGGGGGCTACGTACGCACGAGGTAACGAGAGTCCGTGCATAGCTACTATTAATGCTAAAGTCCGGGCAGTTTAAGACTCAAAGCATGAATTACTTGTGTGAATTGTATTCTTTATTAATTAAAATAATTGATGTATATATTGTGAATTGTTATGAAAAGTAAAAAAATATGAAATTTTCATATGCTTAATTTTTGTTTAAATCAATTAATTATTAAAAGAAAATTGTTCTCCTCCCAAATTCATCTTATAATAAATATACTCTCCTTCTAGAGGCACATAAGAAAATGTCCTCCTTTCTTGTGGAGCGGGCCGAACACCTCGGCAGGATAGATGAATCTATAGATCGCGCCGCACGTCCCTCGGCAGTGTACACGATACTCTGGATCGGGCCGTACGTCCTCGGCATAAATCATTCTTAATAATAATAATTACACGATACTTTAATAATTTATTTCAGCTTGTGAATCTAATTAAAAAAATTGAAAAATCCTTGGAATTTAATGAATTATTATTCTTGCTTGTTAAGGAATTAATTGTTACTCCTGTAAATGAGGTTTAATTGATAAATTAGAAATTATTTGAATTGAAGGAATTTAATTAATATATTTAGATTTGTTACATTTGAAGGAATTTGATTATTTCTGCTGATTAAATAAATTATTGTAAATTCTGCAAACCATGCTGATTTAAATATCCTAGTTTTATTTCAGTTATTATTATTGACCCATAGTGAGTGTCAAAGTCGGCCATCTCGTCTCTACCACTTCGAGATTAGGCTTTATACTTACTGGGTACACGTTGTTTACGTACTCATACTACACTTGCTGCACTTTTTGTGCAGGATCTGAGACAGCTACTAGTGGAGGACCTATCATCACATACCCACGTCATCCCGCGACATAGTGGTGAGATACCTTTCTGAGCCGTTCTGTAGCTACCAGTGTCTCTTCTTATATTTATATTCTATCTATTTCATTTCACACAGTATTTGGAGTTTTGTATAATCTACTAGATGCTCATGCACTTGTGACACCGGATCTTGGCACACACATATTGGTAGAAGTTGGTATTTTATTATTTTCTTGGAATAAAAGTTTAACCAATGTACGTTTGACTTATTAGTTGGCTTGCCTAGATGTAGTGTTGGGAGCCATCACGACCTATAGGTGAAATTGGGTCGTGACACAAAGGTTCAAATTCCAAATTCAACAAATTTCACACGTCACGAATGAAAGAAATGGAAATTTCCTAACAGTTCTGTAGCCTCTCGAAGATAAGTACAGACGTCTCCGTACCGATCCGCAAGACTCTACTAGAATCGTTCGTGACTCGTATAACTTATGAACCTAGAGCTCTGATACCAACTTATCAAGACCCAAAATCCCACCTCAGGCGTCGTGATGACACCTAGTCTCTAAGACTAGGTAAGCCGATTTTAATTATATTTTAAAGCTTTTTCTTAAACTAACAGCGAAAATAATTACAATATACAACCTCCCAAGACTAGTAGTACTGAGTCACGAACTCTAACTGAATACATGGAATGATCACGAGGACCAAATATACAATACTGTTTGATTATGAATTAACAGTACAATGAAATAAAAAGACTCCAAGGGACTGCGACGACTAAGCAGTTCTACCTTGAATCTTTACGATCCCGCTTTAACTCTGCTCAAGACCGATGTCTCCCATACCTGGCTCTGCATAAAAATGTGCAGAAGTGTAGTATGAGTACACCACGGTCGGTACCCAGTAAGTATCAAGACTAACCTCAATGGAGTAGAGACGAGGTACAGTCAAGACACTCACTAGTCTAATAACCTGTGCAAAATAATATACAAAAACATAATAGGAAACAAATAATAATAAGGGCAACATAAAACAACCAGTGATGTGCATAGTAAGATAATAAAATCACCATTAATATCGCTCAACAATTGATAAATACATTAACACCCAGTTAAATCAAGTTCTTCAATTAAATATCTTTCACACATAATTCTTACGAATAAAACTCTTTTTCAAATATAATTTCTTAAATATAATTCTTTTTTGAATAAAAATCCATCCAAATAAATATTTTGAATATAATTCTTTCAATTAAAAGTCACAATTAAAAGTTACCATGTGACACCTCATTTCAAAATCATAAAAATACGGGTCTCAGCCCATTTTCATATTTTTTCGTAAACACGGGTCTCATCCCATTTTTCATGTTTCCACGGCACCTCGTGCCCATAATTAAATCATCATATTTTCCCGGAACCTCGTGCCTTCATTTCATATCACAACTGCACGGACAATTCACGTGCCAATTATCATTATCATTTCATCACAGCACCTCGTTCCCACATTTCATATCACAACTGCACAGACAATTCACATGCCAAATATCCTCATTATTTACTCACGGCACCTCGTGCCCACATTTTATTTTATAATCCGCCTGGCAATGGCTACGTGCTCTCAATTTCAAGATAAATCAAATTGTTATCAATTTACCAACAACAAGACAAATTGCACAAGCTATAAAAATAAATACAAGCAAATTACAACATCACACGAAAATTAGCAATACCACAACCCCACATCATCACATATCGTCCCTGACAATAGCCACCCTTATCGCTCCTATTGCCACCCTTATCACTCCTATAGCCACCCTTATCGCTCCGCCCAGACAATATCAATAGCCACCCTTATCGTTCCTATTGCCACCCATATCGCTCCGCCCAGATAATATTCCAACAAATACGACCACAGTGAAATGCCACCCTTATATTTTTATAATAATAATTAACACAACACAACAATTTACACAGGAAATTATCACGACAATATAACAAAATCAATTCATATCACAATTTGCCCAATGGCTACAACCAAAATTTCAAAGATACAACCAAGTCAATTAATTTCACAATAAATAGCCGAAGGCTCCACACAATATGTACAACACCCCAAAATAATCAACAGAGATAGAAATTACTCAACGTAAAGCAAAGTCTTCATTAACTCCAAATTTTCAATAATTATATAAATACCTCTTCTTAAGATCATTTAATTAATTATTTTCAGAGGGAAAAATCCAAAATAAAATTAAATTTCAATAATTATCAAACCAGCAAATTCATGAAATTTCATAAATAATCAAATAATAATCACATCAAATTGTCATATAACAACAGAGTCAACAACAAGGATTTAGGCACGACAAATAGATGATTAAATATATGCCGATAATTATCCTATTTACTACACAATATGCTCATGACTTTAACTCAATAAAATTTGCACATATAAATCAAGTACGTACTCGTCACCTCGCGTACATGGTTTTCAATTACACAAATGGCACATAAGACTCAATGCCTAAGGGAAAATTCTCCCACTCGAGGTTAAGCAAGACACTTACATTTTTGAAGTTAGGTCGATATTCCAAAATTTCCTTCTTGCTTGAATTGACCTCCGGACAGCTCAAATCTATCCAAATTAATTGTATAACTTCATTAAAAATTCATCGAAAATAATTCCGGATAATAATACGTCGACTTAAAAATTTATTTCAAAAAGTCAACAGACGTCCTCTCGGAACCCGACATAATGTTCATGAAATCCGAACAGCCATTCCGATACGAGTTCAACCATACCAATTTTATTGAATTCCAATAACAACTCGACCTCCAAATCTTAAATTTTCGTTTTTGGAAGATTTTGTAAAAATCTTGATTTCTTCCATTTAAATTCGAACTAAATGATGAATATAATCATAGATTCATGAAATATAATCAGCTTAGGATATAGAACACTTACCCCAACCAAGCTTGTGAAAAATCTCTCCAGAATCGCCCAAATCTAAGCTCCAAAAATTTCAAAACGAAATGCCAAAAATGACTATTTTTGGTCCTTATGATTCTACCCAGTTACGCACATGCGGACTAATTTTCGCACCTGCGTGCTCGCTTTTGCGAGCGAATACACGCATATGCGAGGTCACTGCCCAGCCACAAAGCTCGCACCTGCGGAGCCATTTTCGCTTCTGCGGTGATCGCATGTGCGCATCATTTTCGCTTCTGCGCTGCCTCGTCGCTTCTGCGTAGCAAATATCTCACCTGTGATTGCGCAGGTGCGGTAGGCTGTCCGCATCTGCGACCTTCCTCCAGCTCTTCCCAGCTCGCTTCTGCGATGAAATCCTTGCTTCTGAGAGGTCACACCTGCGCCCAAAATTCTGCAGGTGCGAATCCAACAGCTGCTGCCATTTTTCAGTAGCTTCTACCAAGTCCGAATTGCTTCGTTAACCTTGCGAAATCCACCCGAGGCCCCCGAGACCTCAACCAATTATACCTACATTCCCCAAAATACAATATGAACTTAGTTGAGGCATCAAACCACTTCAAACAACGCCGGAATTAGGAATCGCGCATCGAATCGAATTATATGTTTTCAAATCTTTCAACTTCTATATTTTGTGCCGAAACATATCAAATCAATCCGGAATGACTTCAAATTTTGCACACAAGTCATAATTGACGTAAGGGAGCTATTCCCATTTTCGGAATCGAAATCGGGTCGTTAAGCCACTGAATGGGGCGTAAATTCTTAAAACGACAAGTCAGGTCGTTACAGAGATGTCGTTCGCCTTTTTTACCCGTTAAAAATAAATTTTATAGTAGATAAAATTATAATTTAAGGTACTCTCCTAATATTTATAAATTTAAAATTAATTAATATTTTACTTTCTAAAAATTCTTAATTTCCTTATTTGAAGCAAACCGAATTAAGAAAACAAATTTTTTGTTCTTTTTTCGTTTCAAGCGCTTTTCCGGCTTTGCTCAAAGTCTTTAGCTAGCAAATTGTTGTTGCAACCTATTTGCCATATTTTCTATCGCGATCAAAAAATATTTTCCCAACCAATGCAACTCAATTGTTATTACTTTATTAAATTTTGTTTTTTATTTTTTATTACTGAAAAGTTAACAATATAAAGATTTTTTTTTTATTTTCCTTAGCAAGTACACTTAAATAATTTAAAATAGATGAGCTATTATAAGAATAAAAAGTAAAGAATTATTCTTATAGCTAAGAACAAATAGTTAAATGTTTTAATTAACTAATTAACAAAAAAATTCAATTCAATTGAACTATGTGATAAATCCTAATATTTAGGGATTTATAATTATTTAAGATTAAAATATTCATTATGATATATCCATAAATGCAATAACAACTTATTTATATATGATTTTTAGATATATTTCAATATATGAGGTATTTAATATTAACAATAATAAACATGAGTAGTAATATAACACTCTTTGAAGCTACAAGATACTAGGTTGGTTGCGAATTGCGATAATACAAAATATATAGAGTTAATCTCTCAAAATATTATATCATTTTCATCTAATTTTTATAATACAATAAATATATATAGTTCATACTTTTATCTAACCTGTTATTTTTATAACAGAAATAGTTTTTATCATAAAATGGTCCTAAGTATGGGTAAAAAATATCTATCTTTCTTTTCAAAATATATACAATAAATTGAGGGCATCATGTTAGAAGATGTTTAATTATATTGGAGTTACACGAAATTGTAAAAGTTGATGCAATAACAATTAAAGATGAAAAGATAGAAGGCAAAAGCATATCAAGAAGACCAAAAACAAAAAAAGGAAACAATGAAGACCCATAACTTCTAAAAAATTAAAATTGAAAAAGATTAGTAAAATACCAATTTTTAAATAGTATAACCTCTAACTATCTTTTTACCAAAATTATAATTTTGTTCAAATACGGAGCAACTTGTGCTGACACATTATTTAATATTTAGTTCAAAATTTCTAATTGAAATTATTTTAATTCGATTAAAACACGATATTAATATTTATTTATATGATAAAAAATATAATTTATCAACAGTTTTTTGTTATTGACTCAACAAACACGTACAACGCACGTACTTTAAGACTTAAGACTATTTCATAATAATTTAGGCTCATTTTTTAGTTATTAGAAATTCCGACCATAAATTTTACTAATTGACTTTGGGGTTGAGGGGAGTGGTTTTATTCCATTTAAAGGTGACGTGAGTATTAATTCCTAAACACATAAAGTAAATATAGGTAAACTTGACCTACAATAACAAATAACTCTCATATCAAGGCTAAAGTATATAACTTGTTAAGCCTATAACTTGTTAAATCGAACTGATATAAAATCTTTTTACACTTTCAATACACAACACTTAGCTAACGTTTGTCCATAGATTCCCAAATTTATTTTAAAAAATTTAATTTGGGTAAAGTTTGGTTTGAAGATGAAAGTGTGTTTGGACATCAGTTTTCAAAACATATTTCACTATTTTTTTGAAAAAACATGAAACATGTCTTATACCCACAAGTTCTAAAAATTTTCACAAATACCCAACATTACCTTCATCAATAACATTCATTATATTATCGCAAACTATAGTCCTGAACATAAATAAATTTGGTACAAAATTATTGTCTTTATAATGAACTACATAATACACTATCAGATGACCGAGAAGACGAAACAACATTATTACAAAATAATAAATTGCGGGCTCTTTTATAAAATATAAAAGTTTGGAGCAATTTTTATAAATATAATAGTAATATTTTGGGCCAAAACTAGCTCTTGACCTCATTTTGGGATTTGGGTTTTGGATTTTGGAAATTTTCCAAAATATGGCTAAAATTTATGAACAAACATGTATTTGCCAAAAAAACTCAAATATATTTTGGCAAAATCTATGGTCAAACAGGTCCTTAAAGCCTAAGACACTTAAATAGAATTTACTCGATCTAAAACGGAATCCACAAAGTTGTGATGTAAACAAGGCCGACTCTAACACTATTTTTTTAGAAATAATATATATTTTATAGGTTTATAGATATTTAAAAAAATAATATTTTTGTAATTTTGTACTTTTCATATAAAAAAAATAAAACTATAAATAAATTAAAGATTTGACTTGACTATATTATCAATTGAAAAGGAATTATTAGAAAAAAATCGGTTACAAAAAAATTATTAATAAACTTTGCATCTCAAAAAGCTAGAAGAATAGATTTCATATTAAACTTTGGCTTTAGGTCACACATGCTGAGTCGTCCCTAGATGTAAAATCAAGAATGATAATTTGAAAACACCTGTAATAAGATAAAAATTCAAGTGTTCAGAAAAGTTAAATATTTGCATTATTAGTTGATGTTGATTCTTGTATGGGGTAAAATATGTTCATATTTGATGTTCGCATAAGAAAGTGACATGTGGAGCCGAATACAGAAGACAGTCGGGCCCGAAGGCAATGATCTCAGTTTTTATTAGAGAGAATGATATGCATATATGCGAAGTAAATGCCTACCACCTGGTAGTATTTAATGAAGAATATTCTATAGTATTAAGTGCACGGCCCGTTGCAGAGAATAAGACATTTACTGTCTACCGTTACACACTCTTCAATGGTCCTCATAATTGTCATTTAAGAGGGGCTTGATCCTAGGACCTTGTTTTCTAGGTACAATTATAAATAGTGAGCTCTACCATAATTGTAAGGGACGAATTTTCTGACAAGCATATACTACACTTTCAAAGCTCAATAACATTTTGCTTTCTTGCTTATTTACATTGTTCTTATTGCCTCCGGAAGCTCGATTCTCGGGCTCAAGATCTTTATCATCTTATCTCGATTTTAATGCTAAGTCTTATATTTTTGTCTAATTCATTAACATTTTAGGATCAAATTGATTCACTTGTCTATAAAATCACGTATAAATTCAACTGTACTATTTTACTGGTAAATAATTTGGCACCTACCGTGGGGATTAGACAGTTGTGTAATTGAATTGATCCCTATATCTATTACTAACTTGTTTGATTCTTTGTTCTTAGCAAAAATTATTAAAAACGGCGGATAACGATCTCAATATCACACACAACGTTGAGGCCCAAGGAAATCAGCCTCAGCATGAAGATTCCATCAGTGATACCCGCAACAAGGGGGATGAGGCCACGCCAGTTCAAGGTGGGCAATATCCACGATACGTTTGAGAGGCAACTGCTGATGATGCTGAAGACGAACACGTCGTTGAAATAGCAAGGATCCTGAGGGAGCAACAAAAGTTCATTATGGGCCATCTCTCGCGGCAGGATCATGTCATAATGAAATTAAGGCAGCCATTTTCGAGTGCTTCCAACAATACCCCAAAGGGTTGATAACAATACCCCAAGGGGAGAAGTCGGCTTTGATATTGCCGGGGGGAACAATAGCGATTCCGGCAGCAACAATGAGAACGATCCCTTTAAAATCGAACTCATGTGGTTTATGAGGGATATAAATGCTCGAATAGAATCAATTTCGGGCACACCGCCAGTACTGAAAGGATCGAATTCAAAGAATTACACCCAGTTGTCGTTCAAACCGAGAGCGGCACCAAAGTTCATCCTGAAGCGGTTCAAAATGCCATATGTGCCGAAGGGAAATGATGGTGAAGGGAAGCGATTTGACTCCGTACGAGATCGAGTCAGGTTTATTGAAGAAATTTGGGGAGACCCTTACAAAGAGGGCCCTGACGTGGTATTCACTCTTGCCCGAGCATTCCATAGATTCCTTCGAGATGCTCGCGACAGATTCTTTCATAAAGGCCTATGCCTGAGCCAAGAAGGTATATGCCTGAAAGGCTGACATATTTAGGATTGCACAAGGAGAGTCTGAATTACTGCGGGAGTTCATGACCAGATTCCATAAGAAAAGGATAATGCTGCTGGCCGTACCGGACGAATTGGCAGTTGAAGCATTCACTAAAAGTTTGAATCCGAGGAGTTTCGATGCTTCCCGGAAATTGAAGGAAATTCTGCTCGAGTTCCAGGCAACAATATGGGCAGATGTTCACAACTGGTATGAATCAAAGATAAGAATTGAGGATGATCAACTCATTTTACTGACATCAACCATGGGTCGAGACCGGGAGAAGAATAAAAAGAAGTCAAGAGATGATTTTGACTCAGATCGCCGGTCTTCAAGAGGTTAGTTTTTGCCCTATGAACGGGCCAAAAGACACGGCAAAGGTTTATGATTGGCGAATAGATTCGCTACTGATAGGAGAACCGATCGCGGACAGAATAATAGGTCATTGCAGGATAAAGAGACATCGTGTTCTCGAGATTCCTCCTATCCTAGGCTTTCCGAGTACGACTTTAACGTCATCGTAGTGGAGTTGGTGTCGACTATAAGGAACATCAAAGAAGAACGATTCCCGAAGCCAATGAGATCTGATCCCAGCCAAAGGGATCCTAATTTGTTGTGCAAATATCATGGGACCAACGGTCACCGGAAAGGGGACTGTCGGCATCTACACGAGGAGGTGGCGATATTACTAAAAAATGGTCATCTTAGAGAGTTTTTAAGCGACCTGGCTAAAAACAACTACGGTCGTAATCGTGACAATGCAAAACCTTCAAAAGTAAGAGAAGATCCCCAACGCTTGACAATCAACATGATTTTTGAGGGGAATGAGATTAATGGTGTGACATTTTCGGCAGCAAAAAAGACGAAGGTGTCAGTGACCCACAACAAGAGACTCCGAAAAGTCGTTGAGGATGACATCACTTTCATGGAGGGAGACGCAGATGGAGTGCTGCTACCGCACAACGATGCATTGGTAATCTCTTTAAATGTCTTAGATTTTAAAAATAAATGTGTTTTGGTGGATCCGGGAAGTTAAGCCGACATCATCCAATAGAGAGTGTTGGAGCAAGCAAAGCTCATCGGAAGCATAATTCCGGCCACAAAAATCCTCGCCGGGTTCATCCTAGAAAGTGTGACAACCCGAGGAGAGATCTTGCTGCCCACAAATACTGAAGGGGTGATAAAGACGACCCTTTTTGAGGTATTAGACGGCGATATGGGCTATTATATTATCCTAGGGAGATCGTGGTTTCACGATATAAAGGTTGTGCCATCAACATATCACCAGTTGTTGAAATTCCTAACTCATGAGGGAACTAAGAAAATAAGAGGCGACCAACCGGAAGCAAGGGAGATGAATGTGATATCAGTTTCCAGTAGCAAAGGGAAAGAGCATGCGACATCGATTACAGGAACCGGCGCCTGCTCCCGAGCCGAGCAAAGTCAACCAGGGAGAAGATTCGTCGGAATCCTATCACGTACCAAGATATTTTCAGGTACCAAAAGAAACGGACGCAACAAATCCACGGCAGAAAAACTTGAACAAGTTGCATTCTTCGAAAAATTCTTGGAGACGAAGTTCCACTTGGGGACAGGACTACACCCCGAGCTCAGGTCTAGATTTATTGAATTTCTTAAACTTAATGTCGATTTCTTGCATGGTCGTATGCAGATATGAAAGGTATCCCGCCAGAAGTGGTCGTGCACAAACTAAGTCTGGATCCCAAGATCCCTCCGGGAAGACAGAAAAAACATCATATTGCCGAGGTTAGGAATAAATTCGTCAAAGAATAGGTAACTCGTTTATTTGATATCGGTTCCATTCGATAGGTAAAGTATCCTGACTAGATAGCTAACATAGTAGTAGTTCCAAAGAAGAATAATAAGTTTCGCATGTGCATAGATTATAAGGATTTAAATAAGGTGTGCCCAAAAGACTCATTCCCATTGCCAAACATTGATCAAATGATTGATGCGATGGCCGGACATGAGTTAATGAGTTTCCTCGGTGCCTACTCTGGGTACAACCAAATCAAGATGAACCCGTAGGATTAGAAAAAAACTCCATTCATAACGAACTTTGGCACATATTATTACAATGTGATGCCTTTCAGGCTAAAGAACATCGGATCCACTTATCAATGACTCGTAAACAAAATGTTTGAGAAACAAATAGGGAAAATTATGGAAGTTTACATAGATGATATGCTGGTTAAGTCTTTGAACACAAGTGACCATCTGAAACAACTGCAAATGACCTTTGACATCTTAAGGAAATAGAACATGAAGCTTAACCCCGAGAAGTGTGCATTCGGGGTTAGCTCCAGTAAGTTCCTGGGTTTTCTTGTGTCGCAAAGGGGGATCGAGGTTAACCCCGATAAAACTATAGCCATCAAAGATATCCCGGACCAGCTATCAAGCGTAAAAGAGGTTCAAAGTCTAACGGGGAGTCTGGCTGCTTTGAGCAGATTCATTTCCTAGTCTTCGAAAAAATTCCATCATATCTTTGCACTTCTCAAAAAGAAGAATAACTTTGAATAGACACCGGAATGTCAGTAGGCTTTGAAGGATCTGAAAAGGTATTTGTCAAGTCCTCTGTTACTATCAAAATTGGAGGAAGGCGAACAACTACTGATCTACTTAGCGGTCTCGAAGGTAGCGACAAGTGTTATTTTAGTCTGCGAGGATGAAGGTACGCAATATCCTATTTATTATGTAAGTAAAAATTTGACCCGCATCTGGAAAAATTGGCCTTAGTTCTCGTAGTCGCCGCTAAGGCCTTATTTCCAATGTCACCCGATAGCTGTGGTGACCACTTTTCCCTTGCGAAATATTCTTCATAAACCCAAACTCTCAGGTAGGCTAGCCAAGTGGGCCGTTGAAATGAGCGAATTTGACATAGAATATAAACCCAGGACTGCAATTAAGTCACAAGTTTTGGCCGACTTTGTGGCCGATTTCAGCCCGGGACTTTTACCTTTGGATACCAAATAAGTAGTAATGGTGTCAGAGTTGACATCGGGAGTTTGGACCTTGTTCACGGACAGAGCTTCCAATGTGAAAGGGTCCGAGCTTGGCATAGTGTTAACCACGCCCTCGGGAGAAACCCTAAGGTAGGCCATAAGAGAACTGTTCCTCTGACTAACACTGAAGCGGAGTATGAAGCTTTAATTGCAGGGCTCGAATTGGCCCAGGGACTGGACTCTGAGGTTATAGAAATCAAATGCAAATCCCAATTGGTAGTAAATCAGGTCTACGGTATCTTCAAAGTCAAAGAGGAATGCATGCAATAATACGTAATGAAAGTCCAGGCTCTGCTCGCTCGGTTTCGGGAATGGTCAATTACGCATATCCCGAGGGTAGAAATTGTAGAAGCATATGCACTAATCAACCTTGGATCCTCCACGGAGAAGAAGAGACCAGATCCCGATATGGTAGTACAACTTATGCAATCGGTATTGGACGCGGATACCTATTACGAGGTAAACACGACCAATTTGATCTAGGAATGGAGAAACGAGATGATTGACTATCTCAAGCATGGAAAATTTCCTGAAGATCCTAAGGCATCTCGGGCACTGCGCACTAAAGCAGCTCGATACAACTTTAAGGGGAGTCAATTGTACAGAAGATCTTTCCAAGGCCCATTGGCCCGATGTTTGGGAGCCTCCGAAGCTAATTATGTTATGCGAGAAGTCAACGAAGGGGTCTGTGAAAATCAATCAAGTGCGGATTTATTAGTGTTAAAATTAATTAGGGCATGATATTAATGGCCCCGGATGGAATAAGACGCCAAAGCTTATGTTCAAAACGTGATAAATGTAAACGTTACACACCGTTGGTACATCAATCGGCAGAGCCATTATATTCGGTTTTGTCACCATAGTCGTTCATGAAGTGGGGAATGGATATCGTCAGATCACTGCCACCGGCCCCCAGTAAGGTAAGATATCTTTTTATTTTAACTGAATATTTTTCTAAGTGGGTTGAAGCAGGTCCTTATCAGAAGATCGGTGAATGTGAAGTGGTAGATTTCTTGTGGGAGAATATAATTTGCAGATTTGGGATACCAAAAGATATAGCCTGCGACAACGGGCCGCAATTTATAGGCAAAAAGTTCACAAAATTCCTTGAAGTCTAGAAAATCAAAAGGATCACATCATCACCCTATCATCCGAGCGCAAATGGTCAAGAAGAATCAACAAACAATGTGATTATACAAAATCTCAAAAAGAGATTGGAAGCAGCTAAAGGTAAATGGCCCGAAGAGTTGCCAGGTATACTATGGGCGTACCGAACAACGGCCAAATCGAGATTGGGGGAGACTCCTTTGTCTCTTGTGTACAGGGAAGAAGCCTTGATCCCGGTGGAAGTAGGAGAGCTTACCCTGAGATATTTCCTGGCAAACGAAGAAGCAAACAATGAAGTAATGTTAGTCAATTTGGTGCTGCCTGATGAACACATGGACATGGCGCATATAAGGATGGCAGCCCAAAAGCAGAGAACAGAGAGATATTACAATCGAAGAGCCAACCTCCATTATTTCAAAGTATGAGACTTGGTTTTAAGGAAAGTAACTCAGAACACCCGGGAGCTCAATGTAGGGAAGCTAGGTCCAACATGGGAAAGCCCCTATCGGGTTTCAGCTATCACCGGGAAAGGGTCATAGAGTTAGAAAATCAAGATGGAGAAAAGTTGCCAAGCAACTGGAATGTGGCACACCTCAAGAGATACTATTGCTAATGAGCCTCGCCTGTACTGAAAGTATGTGCTACACTCTTTTTTCCTTTGTACAGTTTTTGTCCCAATTGTGTTTTTCTTGCAAGGTTTTCATAGAGGCAGTAATGGAAAGCATACTATGAAGGAAGCTTCAGCAACAACAATAAGACCTTTAAATGATAAGGTATACAATAAAAGAACCACTACGGAGCGGTTAGATAGTCTTTTGATCGATAGCAAAGTTCCTACCGGGAAGTAAAGTTTGCTATCATAAAGATTACCCGACCGTTCACAAGTGCAAGCCACTGGGTATTATTAGATAATCTTTGGCTCGATAGCATAAATTCCTAAGGGGAAATGAAGTTTGCTATCGAACTGAAGATTATCTAGCAATTCACTAGTAGAATCCTCGAAGGTGCAAAACTTCTAGTGTTCAAATTCGCACTCTTCACATTCGAACACTGGGGGGAATGGTATAAGGATACGGCAACAATGACTGCTACATCGACCGGAATATGAAATCCGGAAACATAGTTATATCATCGGTACCAGGGACTGCGCGGTCAGCCCCGTAGAAATAAGTTGTACAAGTTAGCCACAAGAATGGCACTATCATTTTAGAAAAACAAATGCTTATGTACTTTTGAAAATGGAAGGAATAAAGTAAAGTCCATTTATTTCTATCTTGTTTCTTGTCTGAACGATGAATTGATTTTATCATTTGAAAGTTAAACAAGTACTTCAAATGCCAGTGCCGCAATGAACAGGAGACGTCCTCTTCAAGAGCACCGTAAACATAACAGGGCCCTCTCTTATAAAAACCCTCATTTTAAAGGGTTGATTTCGGAAGAGCTTATGCCCGAAATCCAAAACTTTTTGGGGGAAAATACACCCGAGGCCTTGTACAATTCGATGCAAAGAGTAAAACTTGTGCAAACATTTAAACAAAAAAAGATGCAAAAGAGGAAAATTTGCGCGAATGCTTAAACGAAAAGGATGCAAAGAGAAAAATTTGCACGATACTTGAACGAAAAGATACTTCTATTCACAATAAATGTGCCAAACAACACAAGTACAAAAGTGTGAAAAAGAAAGCAAAAGCTAAGTTGCTGCATCTCTGGAACACGGAGGAAGAGAAATATCTAAGCCCCTAGGAGAAGTTGGTAGATCCGCTACCGGTTCGATATCGCGGCCTTCATCATTTTGTCTTTCAGCATCATCACCTTCCGGTTCTTCTTCTATTCCCGAGAACTCAGAACTAGAACCAGAAGAATCGATAGCATCAGGCCGGGTCGAAGATCCATTTTGGAAATTGACTCCAGGTCACGGGCCTTAACAATTTCGACATCAAAGTCAATGACACCCGATTTGGCCTCTTCCAAGGTTTTTCTCCTCGTGCCGTACATAGCATATGTTTTTTCAACAATGAGGGAAGCCGCTCGGCACTGAAGTTCTTCTTTAAGATGGCCAACCTCAGTAGAAAGGTTGTCCCATGTGAATCTTATAGATCAGAGGCTGACATCAAAGTCACGGACAGTGGAGCTGTAATTTTATTATGCTCTATGGTCCTCTTATGCTTCTCTTCCAACCAGGCATACTTTTCCTCGTCATCAGCAAGCTCCTCATCTTTGGAGTTTAACGCTGCCTCCAAATTACTCAATCTTTCAGTAGAGGCAGCCTCGTAATCGGATGCAGCAAGAACGACATTATGAACTTCAGTCCATTTGGCCTTAGTTTTTTCAAATTGTGCCCTTAACAGGGAAACCAACTGGCTAAGGGTTACAACTTCTTTCTCGCTTTGCTGCAACTGAGTCTCCAATTCAACGGCCTCAGCAGCTCGTGGTCAAAGTCTAAGAGGCATGCAACATTCTAGTCTCGCTCGACCAAAAGTTGATCCCGTTCGGAGGTAAGTTCCTCCTTATCACGAATCAACCTTTGTAGGCCCTCGGAAGCTAAAAGGTTGGCCTACAAAACAAAAATGCAAATTCAAAATCCTACCATAACAAAGATAGAAGAAAAAAAGTAGGAAACAAAGAATATACCGATGTTGCGTTATGCATGATGTTGTTCAACACACAATCTCCCGAGAGAGTTTGTATCTTATCCCTATCTTTTACTAAAGCCAAAGGCTTCAGATAGTTAGCAAGTTGTCACGCCCAAATCCTGGGGAGGCGTGGCTGGCACCCGGTGCCTTACTGGCCTGAGCGAACCACTCTGTAACTTATTTTCTTCTTTTGCAATTACCATCCTCTAACATACTGTACAAAATGAACCTCTGTCTACAAAGCCTCTAGGATTATTTAACATCAAATGGGATAGGGTATCGGCCTACCCATAAGTCTGTAGAAAAACTCTGACACGATGACTCATAGACTCGACTGAACTCCAAATGAGGTGGAGTCTTACCGATCCTTCGTTGAATGCCAATCTCGTATACTATGAGGGCTCGTCAAACTGATTATATATACCTGCAGGCATGAATGCAGCATCCCAAAAAAAAGAACGTCAGTACGAATAAAGTACTGAGTAGGTAAGGCAGAACTGAAACATAATAGTAAGTCAACATTAATTAAAGACATATAAGAATCAACCTGAATCTCTAAATTGCCACCGTATATGCATACTTATTATACTTACATATATACAATGCTTCTCTTTGAGACTATTATCCATATCGTATAATACATGACTTCCCAACTGATCAGTGGTAATTGCCTGACCGGCCATAGCTCGGTGGTAAATATATAACTGCCCAATCGGTCGTAGCTCGGTGAAAAATGCATGACTGCCCGACCGGCCATAGCTCGGTGGTAAATATGTAACTACCCAACCGGCCGTAGCTCGGTGGTAAATGTGTAACTGCCAAACCGGCCGTATCTCGGTAGTAAATGAATATGCATGTCTGCCCAACCGACGGTAAATAATGATACATAACTGCCCAACAGGAGGTAAATGCCTGACCGGCCATAGCACGGTGGTAAATGAATATGCATGAAGATGCGTGTATCACTATATTATAAACATTAACATAATATCTAACGGTATCAATGTTGTTAAACTTACGGGGTGTAACATCTTTCCCCCCTTTAGAACATTCGTCCTCGAACGTTAACTATCACAGATTTATAAAATTTTCACTAGGGTCTCCTATGTATACTTAACTAAATTCCGACCTCTATCTGAGCTCTGGACTATTCACAACCTTTTGTACTTGAGTATATTGTATCTTTTTCACCTTTACTTTACCTTACTTACTTTTTAATCTGGCATCGTATCTTCTGTCGCTTTCATGACCTCCTTTTCACATAGGTAGAAATTACATCTATGCCTTAAAGATCTATTGTGAAAGCACCTCTGGTGCATACATGGTGCATATAAAATCTAGAGAAAACTTCTTATGGCCTAGTTCTATGGCACGATCTGGAAACAAAAGAAGGGTAACATTTCCTAAATGCCTTATAGTCTCTCAATTATAAATGTGGCGCGGAACACACCCATAAGTGAGACTCTACTAGGCACGACTTTGTAGACTGCCTTGGACACGACTCGCTCTGATACCACTTTGCCACGCCCCAAACATGGGAAGGCGTGGCTGGCACCCGGTGCCTTACTGGCCCGAGCGAACCACTTTGTAACTCATTTTTCTCTTCTACAACTATCATGGGCCAACATGGCCCTAATTCGTAATGTACAACTATAAGTGGGCAACACTGTATCAATAAACTATCATTCTTATAACATAAATACATATGGGCCATCAAGGCCTCTAACATACTGTATAAAATGAATCTCTGTCGACAAAGCCTCTTGGATTATTTGACATCAAATTGGATAGGGTACCGGCCTACCCATAAGTCTGTAAATAAACTATAATACGATGACTCATTGACTCGGTTGCACTCCGAATGAGGTGGAGTCTTACCGATCCTTCGCTGAATGCCAATTTCGTATACTATGAGGGCTCGTCAAACTGATTATCTATACCTGCAGGCATGAATGCAGCGTCCCCAACAAAAGGACGTGAGTACGAATAATGTACTAAGTATGTAAGGCAGAACTGAAATATAATAATAAGTCAACATTAATTAAAGGCATATAAGAATTAACCTGAATCTCTGATGTGCCACCGTATATGCATACTCATTATACTTACATATATACAATGCTTCTCTTTGAGACTATTATCCATGTCGTATGATGCATTACTGCCCTACTCATCAGTGGTAACTGCCCGACCGACCGTAGCTCGGTGGTAAATGCATGACTGCCGAACCAGCCGTAGCTCGGTGGTAAATATGTAACATCCCAAACGGCCGTAGCTCGGTGGTAAATGTGTAACTGACCAACCAGCCGTAGCTCGGTCGTAAATGAATATGCCAGTCTACCCAACCGGTGGTAAATAATGATACATAACTGTCCAACCGATGGTAACTGCCCGATCGGCTGTAGCACGGCGGTAAATAAATATGCATGAAGATGTGTGTATCGCTATATTATAAACATTAACATAATATCTAACGATATCAATGTTGTTAAACTTACAGTGTGTAACATTCTTCCCCCCTTTAGAACATTCATCCTCGAATGTTAATTATCACAGATTTATAAAATTTTCACTAGGGTCTCTTCTATATACATAACTAAAATCCGACCTTTATCTGAGCTTTGGACTATTCACAACCTTTTGTACTTGAGTATCTCATATCTTCTTCACCTTTACTTTACCTTACTTACTTTTCTATCTCGTATCGTATCTTCTGTCGCTTTCATAACCTCCTTTCCACATAGGTAGAAATTACATCTATGCCTTAAAGCTCTATTGTGATAGCACCTCTGGTGCATACAAACTCTGGCGAAAGCTTCATACAGATTTCTTACGACTCAGCTCTATGGAACAATTTGGAAAAAAAAATAAGGGTAACATTTCCTAAATGCCTTATAGCCTCTCAATTATAAATGTGGTATGCAATAGACCGATAAGTGAGATTCTACTAGGCACAGCTTTGTAGACTCCCTAGGACACGACCCGCTCTGATACCACTTTGTCACGCCCCAAACCTGGGGAGGCGTGGCTGGCACCCGGTGCCTTACTGGCCCGAGCGAACCACTTTGTAACTCATTTTTTTCTTCTACAACTATCATGGGCTGACATGGCCCTAACTCGTAATGTATAAATATAAGTGGGCAACACTGTATCAATAAGCTATCGTTCTTAAAACATGAATACGTATGGGCCGTCAAGGTCTCTAACATACTGTACAAAATGAATCTCTATCTACAAAGCCTCTAGGATTATTTGACATCAAATGGGATAGGGTATCGGCCTACCCATAAGTCTGTAGAAAAACTCTGACACGATGACTCAAAGACTCGGCTAAGCTCCAAATGAGGTGGAGTCTTACCGATCCTTCGTTGAATGCCAATCTCGTATACTATGAGGGCTCGTCAAACTGATTATATATACCTGCAGGCATGAATGCAGCATCCCAAAAAAGGACGTCAGTACGAATAATGTACTGAGTATGTAAGGCAGAACTGAAACATAACAGTAAGTCAACATTAATTAAAGACGTATAAGAATCAACCTGAATCTATGAAGTGCCACCGTATATGCATACTTATTATACTTACAAATATACAATGCTTCTCTTTGAGACTATTATCCATATCGTATGATACATGACTGCCCAACTGATAAGTGGTAACTGCCCGACCGACCGTAGCTCGGTGGTAAATATGTAACTGCCTAACCGGTCATAGCTTGGTGGTAAATGCATGACTGCCGAACCAGCCGTAGCTCGGTGGTAAATATGTAACCGCCCAACCGGACGTAGCTCGGTGGTAAATGTGTAACTGCCCAACCAGCCATAGCTCGGTGGTAAATGAATATGCATGTCTACCCAACCAGCGGTAAATCATGATACATAACTGCCCAACCGGTGGTAACTGCCCGACCGGCCATAGCACGGCGTTAAATAAATATTCATAAAGATGCGTGCATCTCTATATTATAAACATTAACATAATATCTAACGGTATCAATGTTGTTAAACTTATGGTGTGTAACATCCTTCCCCCTTTTAGAACATTCGTCCTCGAATGTTAACTATCACAGATTTATAAACTTTTCACTAGGGTCTCCTCTCTATACTTAACTAAAATCCGACCTCTATCTGAGCTTTGGACTATTCACAACCTTTTGTACTTGAGTATCTCACATCTTCTTCACCTTTACTTTACCTTACTTACTTTTCAATCTCGCATCGTATCTTCCGTCACTTTCATAACCTCCTTTCCACATAGGTAGAAATTACATCTATGCCTTAAAGCTCTATTGTGATAGCACCTATGGTGCGTACAAAATCTGGCGAAAGCTTCATACAGATTTCTTACGACTCAGCTCTATGGAACGATTTGGAAACAAAATAAGGTTAACATTTTCTAAATGCCTTATAGCCTCTCAATTATAAATGTGGCGCGTAACAGACCATAAGTGAGATTCTACTAGGCACCGCTTTGTAGACTCCCTAGGACACGACCCGCTCTGATACAACTTTGTCACGCCCCAAACCTGGGGAGGTGTGGCTGGCACCTGGTGCCTTACTGGCCCGAGCAAACCACATTGTAACTCATTTTTTTCTTCTGCAACTATCATGGGCCAACATGGCCCTAACTCGTAATGTATAACTATAAGTGGGCAACACTGTATCAATAAACTATCGTTCTTAAAACATGAATACGTATGGTCCGTCAAGGTCTCTAACATACTGTACAAAATGAATCTCTGTCTACAAAGCCTCTAAGATTATTTGACATCAAATGGGACAGGGTATCGGCCTACCCATAAGTCTGTAGAAAAAATCTGACACGATGACTCATAGACTCCGCTGAACTCCAAATGAGGTGGAGTCTTACCGATCCTTTGTTGAATGCCAATCTCGTATACTATGAGGGCTCGTCAAACTGATTATATATACCTGCAGGCATGAATGCAGCATCCCCAAAAAAAGGATGTCAGTACGAATAATGTACTGAGTGTGTAAGAAAGAACTGAAACATAACAGTAAGTCAATATTAATTAAAGACATATAAGATTCAACCTGAATCTCTGAAGTGCCACCGTATATGCATACTTATTATACTTACATATATACAATGCTTTTCTTTGAGAATATTATCAATATCGTATGATGCATGACTGCCCAACTGATTAGTGGTAACTGCCCGACCGGCCGTACCTCGGTGGTAAATATCTAACTGCCCAACCGGTCGTAGCTTTGTGGTAAATGCATGACTGCCGAACCGGCCGTAGCTTGGTGGTAAATATGTAACCGCCGAACTGGCCGTAGCTCGGGTGTACATGTGTAACCGCCCAACCAGCCGTAGCTCGGTAGTAAATGAATATGCATGTCTACCCAACCGGCGATAGATCATGATACATAACTTCCCAACCCGTGGTAACTGCCCGACCGGCCATAGCACGGCGTTAAATAAATATTCATGAAGATGCGTGCATCTATATATTATAAACATTAACATAATATCTAACGGTATCAATGTTGTTAAACTTACGGAGTGTAACATCCTTCCCCCCTTTAGAACATTCGTCCTCGAATGTTAACTATCATATATTTATAAAATTTTCACTAGGGTCTCCTCTGTATACATAACTAAAATCCGACCTCTATCTGTGCTCTGGAATATTCACAACCTTTTGTACTTGAGTATCTCGTATCTTCTTCACCTTTACTTTACCTTACTTACTTTTAAATCTCGTATCGTATCTTCTGTCGCTTTCATAACCTCCTTTCCACATAGGTAGAAATTACATCTATGCCTTAAAGCTCTATTGTGATAGCACCTCTGGTGCATACAAACTCTGGCGAAAGCTTCATACAGATTTCTTACGACTCATCCCTATGGAACGATTTGGGAACAAAAGAAGGGTAACATTTCCTAAATGCCTTATAGCCTCTCAATTATAAATGTGGCGTGCAACAGACCCATAAGTGAGATTCTACTAGGCACGGCTTTGTAGAATCCCTAGGACACGACCCGCTCTGATACCACTTTGTCACGCCCCAAACCTGGGGAGGCGTGGCTGGCACTCGATGCCTTACTAGCCCTAGCGAACCACTTTGTAACTCATTTTTTTCTTCTGCAACTATCATGGGCCAACATGGCCCTAACTCGTAATGTATAACTATAAGTGGGCAACACTGTATCAATAAACTATCATTCTTAAAACATGAATACGTATGGGCCGTCAAGGTCTCTAACATACTGTACAAAATGAATCTCACAAAGCCTCTAGGATTATTTAACATCAAATGGGATAGGGTATCGGCCTACTCATAAGTCTGTAGAAAAACTGTGACACGATGACTCATAGACTCAGCTGCACTCCGAATGAGGTAGAGTATTACCGATCCTTCGTTGAATGCCAATCTCGTATACTATGAGGGCTCGTCAAACTGATTATCTATACCTGCAGGCATGAATGCAGTATCCCCAAAAAAAGGACGTCAGTATGAATAATGTACTGAGTATTTAAGGCAGAACTGAAACATAACAGTAAGTTAACATTAATTAAAGACATATAAGAATCAACCTGAATATCTGAAGTGCCACCATATATGCATACTTATTATACTTACATATATACAATGCTTCTCTTTGAGACTATTATTCATATCGTATGATATATAACTGCCCTACTGATCAGTGGTAACTGCCTGACCGACCGTAGCTCGGTGATAAATATGTAACTACCCAACCGGTCGTAGCTTGGTGGTAAATGGATGACTGCCGAACCGGCCATAGCTCGGTGGTAAATATGTAACTGCCCAACCGGCCCTAGCTCGGTAGTAAATGTGTAACTGCCCAACCGACCGTAGCTCGGTGGTAAATGAAAATGCATGTCTACCCAACCGGTGGTAAATAATGATACATAACTGCCCGACCGGCCGTAGCACTACGTTAAATAAATATTCATGAAGATGCATGTATCTCTATATTATAAACATTAACATAATATCTAACGGTATCAATGTTGTTAAACTTACGGAGTGTAACATCCTTCCCCCCTTTAGAACATTCGTCCTCAAATGTTAATTATCACAGATTTATAAAATTTTCACTAGGGTCTCCTCTGTATACTTAACTAAACTCCGACCTCTATCTGAGCTATGGACTATTCACAATCTTTTTTACTTGAGTATCTCGTATCTTCTTCACCTTTACTTTACCTTACTTACTTTTAAATCTCGTATCGTATCTTCTGTCGCTTTCATAACCTCCTTTCCACATAGGTAGAAATTACATCTATGCCTTAAAGCTCTATTGTGATAGCACCTCTGGTGCATACAAACTCTGGCGAAAGCTTCATACAGATTTCTTACGACTCATCCCTATGGAACGATTTGGGGAAAAAAGAAGGGTAACATTTCCTAAATACCTTATAGCCTCTCAATTATAAATGTGGCATGCAACAGACCCATAAGTGAGATTCTACTAGGCACGGCTTTGTAGAATCCCTAGGACACGACCCGCTCTGATACCACTTTGTCACGCCCCGAACCTGGGGAGGCGTGGCTGGCACCCGGTGCCTTACTAGCCCTAGCGAACCACTTTGTAACTCATTTTTTTCTTCTGCAACTATCATGGGCCAACATGGCCCTAACTCATAATGTATAACTATAAGTGGGCAACACTGTATCAATAAACTATCGTTCTTAAAACATGAATACGTATGGGCCGTCAAGGTCTCTAACATACTGTACAAAATGAATCTCACAAAGCCTCTAGGATTATTTAACATCAAATGGGACAGGGTATCGGCCTACTCATAAGTCTATAGAAAAACTGTGACACGATGACTCATAGACTCGGCTGCACTCCGAATGAGGTAGAGTCTTACCGATCCTTCGTTGAATGCCAATCTCGTATACTATGAGGGCTCGTCAAACTGATTATCTATACCTGCAGGCATGAATGCAGCATCCCCAAAAAAGGGACGTCAGTATGAATAATATACTGAGTATTTAAGGCAGAACTGAAACATAACAGTAAGTTAACATTAATTAAAGACATATAAGAATCAACCTGAATATCTGAAGTGCCACCGTATATGCATACTTATTATACTTACATATATACAATGCTTCTCTTTGAGACTATTATTTATATCGTATGATATATAACTGCCCTACTAATCAGTGGTAACTGCCCGACCGATCGTAACTCGGTGATAAATATGTAACTGCCCAACCGGTCGTAGCTTGGTGGTAAATGGATGACTGCCGAACCGGCCGTAGCTCGGTGGTAAATATGTAACTGCCCAACCGGCCCTAGCTCGGTGGTAAATGTTTAACTGCCCAACCGGCCGAAGCTCGGTGGTAAATGAATATGCATGTCTACCCAACCAGTGGTAAATAATGATACATAACTGCCCGACCGGCCGTAGCACTACGTTAAATAAATATTCATAAAGATGCGTGTATCTCTATATTATAAACATTAACATAATATCTAACGGTATCAATGTTGTTAAACTTACGGAGTGTAACATCCTTCCCCCCTTTAGAACATTCGTCCTCAAATGTTAATTATCACAGATTTATAAAATTTTCACTAGGTCTCCTCTGTATACTTAACTAAACTCCGACCTCTATCTGAGCTATGGACTATTCACAACCTTTTTTACTTGAGTATCTAGTATCTTCTTCACCTTTACTTTACCTTACTTACTTTTAAATCTCGTATCGTATCTTCTGTCGCTTTCATAACCTCCTTTCCACATAGGTAGAAATTACATCTATGCCTTAAAGCTCTATTGTGATAACACCTCTGGTGCATACAAACTCTGGCGAAAGCTTTATACAGATTTCTTACGACTCAGCCTTATGGAACGATTTGGAAACAAAAGAAGGGTAACATTTCCTAAATGCCTTATAGCCTCTCAATTATAAATGTGGCGCGCAACATACCCATAAGTGAGATTCTACTATGCACGGCTTTGTAGAATCCCTAGGACACGACCCGCTCTGATACCACTTTGTCACGCCCCAAACCTGGGGAGGCGTGGCTGGCACCCGGTGCCTTACTGGCCCGAGCAAACCATTTTGTAACTCATTTTTTTCTTCTGCAACTATCATGGGCCAACATGGCCCTAACTCGTAATGTATAACTATAAGTGGGCAACACTGTATCAATAAACTATCGTTCTTAAAACATGAATACATATGGGTCGTCAAGGCTTCTAACATACTGTACAAAATGAATGTCTGTCTACAAAGCCTCTAGGATTATTTTACATCAAATGGGATAGGGTAACGGCCTACCCATATGTCTGTAAACAAACTTTGACACGATGATACATAGACTTGGCTGCACTCCGAATGAGGTGTTGTCTTACCGATCCTTTGCTGAATGCCAATCTCGTATACTATGAGGGCTCGTCAAACTGATTATCTATACCTGCAGGCATGAATGTAGCACCCCCAGCAAAAAGATTTCAGTACGAATAATGTACTGAGTATGTAAGGAAGAACTGAAACATAACAGTAATTCAACATTAATTAAAGACATATAAGAATAAACAAGAATCTCTGAAGTGCCACCTTATATGCATACTTATTACACTTGCATCTCGATGGTATATATGTAACTGCCCAACCGACCGTAGCTCGGTGGTAAATGCATGACTGCCTGACCGGCCGTATCTCGGTGGTAAATATGTAACTGCCCAATCTGTTGTAGCTCGGTGGTAAATGTGTAACTGCCCAACTGGCCGTAGCTCGGTGGTAAATGAATATACATGTCTGCCCAACCGATGGTAAATAATGATACATAACTGCCCGACCGGCCGTAGGATGGTGGTAACATCCTTCCCCCATTAAGAACATTCGTCCTCGAATGTTAGCTATCACAGATTTATAAAATTTTCACTAGGGTGTCCTCTGTATACTTAAGTAAAATCCGACCTCTATCTGAGCTCTGGACTATTCACAACCTTTTGTACTTGAGTATCTCGTATCTTCACCTTTACTTTACCTTACTTACTTTTCAATCTCGCATCGTATCTTCTGTCGCTTTCATAACCTCCTTTCCACATAGGTAGAAATTACATCTACGCCATAAAGCTCTATTGTGATAGCACCTCTGGTGCATACAAACTCTGGCGAAAGATTCATACAGATTTCTTACGATTCATCTCTATGGCACGATTTGGAAACAAAAGAAGGGTAACATTTCCTAAATGCCCTATAGCCTCTCAATTATAAATGTGGAGCGCAACACACCCATAAGTGAGATTCTACTAGGGACGGCTTTGTAGAATCCTTAGGACACGACCCGCTCTGATACCACTTTGTCACGCCCCAAACCTGGAGAGGCGTGGTTGGCACCCCGTGCCTTACTGGCCCGAGCGAACCACTTTGTAACTCATTTTTATCTTTTGTAACTCTCCTGGGCCAATATGGCCCTAACTCGTAATGTATAATTATAAGTGGGCAACACCTTATCAATAAACTATCGTTCTTAAAACATGAATACGTATGGGCCGTCAAGGCCTCTAACATACTCTACAAAATGAATCTTTATCTACAAAGCCTTTAGGATTAATTGACATCAAATGGGACAGGGTACCGGCCTACCCATATGTCTGTAAAAAAACTCTGACACGATGATACATAGACTCGGCTGCACTCCGAATGAGGTGGAGTCTTACCGATCCTTCGCTGAATGCCAATCTAGTATACTATTAGGGCTCGTCAAACTGATTATCTATACCTGCAGGCATGAATGTAGCGTCCCCAACAAAAAGATGTCAGTACGAATAATGTACTGAGTATGTAAGGTAGAACTGAAACATAACAGTAATTCAGCATTAATTAAAGACATATAAGAATCAACCTGAATCTCTGAAGTGCCACCGTATATGCATACTTATTACACTTATATATATACAATGCTTCCCTTTGAGACTATTATCCATATCGTATGATGCATGACTGCCCAACTGATCAGTTGTAACTCCCCGACCGGCCGTAGCTAGGTGGTAAATATGTAACTGCCCAACCGACCATAGCTTGGTGGTAAATGCATGACTGCCCAACCGGCCGTAGCTCGGTGGTAAATATGTAACTGCCTAACCGGTCATAGCTCGGTGGTAAATGTGTAACTGCCCAACTGGCCATAGCTAGGTAGTAAAAGAATATGCATGTCTGCACAACCGATGGTAAATAATGATACATAACTCCCCAACCGGTGGTAACTGCCCGACCGGCCGTAGGATGGTGGTAAATGAATATGCATGAAGATGCATGTATCACTATATTATAAACATTAACATAATATTTAACAGTATCAATATTGTTAAACTTACGGGGTGTAACATCCTTCCCCCCTTTAGAACATTCGTCCTCGAATGTTAACTATCACAGATTTATAAACTTTTCACTAGGGTCTCCTCCGATACTTAACAAATATCCGACCTCTATCTGAGCTCTGGACTATTCACAACCTTTTGTACTTGAGTATCTCATATCTTCTTCACCTTTACTTTACCTTACTTACTTTTCAATCTCACATCGTATCTTCTGTCTCTTTCATAACCTCCTTTCTACATAGGTAGAAATTACATCTATGCCTTAAAGCTCTATTGTGATAGCACCTCTGGTGCATACAACCTCTTGCGAAAGATTCATACAGATTTCTTACGATTCATCTCTATGGCACGATTTGGAAACAAAAGAAGGGTAACATTTCCTAAATGCCCTATAGCCTCTCAATTATAAATGTGGAGCGCAACACACCCACAAGTGAGATTCTACTAGGACTGGCTTTGTAGAATCCCTAGGACACGACCCGATCTGATACCACTTTGTCTCGCCCCAAACCTAGGGAGGCGTGGCTAGCACCCAGTGCCTTACTGGCCTGAGCGAACCACTTTGTAACTCATTGTTTTCTTCTGCAACTATCATGGGCCAACATGGCCCTAACTCGTAATGTATAACTATAAGTGGGCAACACTGTATCAATAAACTATCGTTCTTAAAACATGAATACATATGGGCCGTCAAGGCCTCTAACATACTGTACAAAATGAACCTCTGTCAACAAAGCCTCTAGGGTTATTTGACATCAAATGGGACAGGGTACCGGCCTACCCATGTTTGTAAAACAACTTTGACACGATGATTCATAGACAAAGTTGCACTTCGAATGAGGTGGAGTCTTACCGATCCTTTGTTGAATGCCAATCTCATCTACTATGAGGGCTCGTCAAACTGATTATCTATACCTGCAGGCATGAATACAGCATCCCCTAAAAAAGGATGCCAGTACGAATAATGTAATGAGTATGTAAGACAGAACTGAAACATAACAGTAAGTCAACATTAATTAAAGACATATAAGAATCAACCTGAATCTCTGAAGTGCCACCGTATATGCATACTTATTATAATTACGTATATACAATGCTTCTCTTTTAGACTATTATCCATATCGTATGATGCATGACTGCCCAATTGATCAGTGGTAACTGCCCGACTGGCCGT
This sequence comes from Nicotiana tabacum, assembly GCF_000715075.1. Taxonomy (NCBI): domain Eukaryota; kingdom Viridiplantae; phylum Streptophyta; class Magnoliopsida; order Solanales; family Solanaceae; genus Nicotiana; species Nicotiana tabacum. Next base: position 95,326,138 of record NC_134094.1, read on the forward strand.
AGCTCGGTGGTAAATATGTAACTGCCCAACCGACCGTAGCTTGGTGGTAAATGCATGACTGTCCGACCAACCGTAGCTCGGTGGTAATATATAACTGCCCAACCGGTCGTAGCTTAGTGGTAAATGTGTAACTGCCCAACTAGCCGTAACTAGGTGGTAAACGAATATGCATGTCTGCCCAACCGGCGGTAAATAATGATACATAACTGCCCAACCGGTGGTAAATGATCGACCGGCCGTAGGACTGTGGTAAATGAATATGCATGAAGATGCGTGTATCACTATATTATAGACATTAACATAATATCTAACGGTATCAATGTTGTTAAACTTACGGGGTGTAACATAAGTTCTACCGGCCGGGATAATAGATGGCATCCGGTAGAGACCGAGAGGGCAATATTCCTCCACCTTTGGGAATCTTCACAGGGGATAGCATAATTTTGCCCCAAATTCCTATGAACTGGGACTGGGTAGGAGGGACATCTGCCTCTCGGGCAGCTAGGGTCGGTGGAGATAATGTAGTAGTTGCTTGTGGCGAAGGCAGAGTAAGAGAAGAGGGAGATGAAGCAGATGTCATTTTAGGATGAGAAGCGGCTACGGAAAATGCAGTCCTGGTTGTTGGTTACTCGTCAACCGGAGACGGAAGGGACCCGGTACTCAGCCTCATAGTACAGGGCACGGTAACTGGGACTCGAAAGCGAGCGTTAGCATCTCTCACCATATCGAACTGGCCTTTGAGTGTCGAAGCATCGTCCTTGATTGGTGTAACTAGCTCAGAAAATTGAGCATTCTGTTGAGCTGATGAAGGTCGTCGTCTTCTATGTAGAGAAGCCCCCTAATCACTGGCTTCTCCATCATCGTCGATCCCCACATTTTTGGAATTGGCTCAGGCGTCGCTCATCTTCACGACATCCGGGGATGGCTCAGGCGCTTCATTTTTTGCGTTTTTGTTCTTTCCCCACATCCGGGGATGGCTCAGGCGCTTCATTCTTTGCATTTTTGTTCTTTCCCCCGGCCGCGGAGGTGCGTCTTCTTTTTGGTTGCTTGTTCTCTGGCCGGGGACTACGAGAAGAAGCACTTGTACCAGAAGCTGGCCCGAAGACACATGTTTGGGTAAAAGCCTCCTGCAGCGACCTCACCGCGTCAGCAGGATTAGCCAAAACGTCTTCCTCGTGGACGACAATTGAGCCCTGGAGTAGACCTGAATTCAGCAAGAGACGCGTCAGCATGATTAGCCAAAACATCCTCCTCGGGGACGACAATTGGGCCCTGGGGTAGACCTGAATTCAGCAAGAGAAAAAGGGTTAATCATCTTTCTTATACGTAAGGGAAAACAAGATGAGTTTAACCTACCATGATTTTTGGCCTTCCACCCATATTTAGTGGCTAGTTCTTTCCACATACGGGTCTCGGGCGTAGTAATATCCAAAATCTTTTGGACCCACCTGTCCAAGCCTTCGACCCTCGGTGGAACCCAGCGAGTTACTGAAACAAGTGAAAGAAGAAAAATAATAACAACATGGGATGATTTTTATCTAAAGTAAGAAACAAATGGTGAACTTACGAGTACGGTACCAGAATTCCGGAAAGGATGAAGCCGTGTCCAGAATGATGTCCCCGGTGACCACTACAACGAACCATTCCATCCACCCATAGTCATTGTCATCATCCAGGCTGGCTAGCTGAGCATGGTGGCCACGTTTGCTGAAATTTATCATCCCCCCGCAAACAATCTTGGGGGAATAGAGGTTCATTAATCGAGCTAGGGTTAACTCCTCTCCCGTCTCCTATCACAGATGCCGAAGACAAGTGACTGTCCTCCAAATAGAAGGACTTACTTGTGCCAGGCATACTTGGTAACGGATACACAACTCCACAATAACGGAGTCAAGCTCCCCACTAAAAGAGAACGACCCCAAAGTGAAGGGATACATATAAAATACGTGAAACCCTTCTTGGGCAAAGTTATCCGCTCTGCCAGATCAGGAGTGATAATGTCTAAATCTTGGCAATGACAGTCTTCCTTCACAGCATGAATACTGGAAGGATGGGTAGAATAAGGGTACACGCCAACGACCCATGTACGAGGGTTAGCGGAAGGATACTTCTCTTCGAAGTCTTTAGTTGTGACAAGACTTCTTGGGATGATAGTGCTCACCGTAAGAGGAGCAGCATCATCAGCTTTACCTTTATTTTTTGAAGAACTAGGGTTTTGGAAGAAGAAGCCATTTTTATCAGAAAGGAAGGATTTCTCTGAAAAAGAAGGTTAAAGAAAGGTTGAAGACAATGTACGAGTTAAGTAAAGAGAGTTTGAGAAAGTTTGGAGAATTATGAAGTGTAAATGAAGAAATTTGATGCGTATAAGTAAAGGAATAGGCAGCTAAAATCGTAGCCATAATTACCTCGATAACCGGCAAAAGTGATGCTAAATCGTGGTATGGAGCGTGTTCGAGGCGTTAAATGCGGAGAGGCGTGCATCTAATTAACCGTCAGAAATTTTTCAGAAGGGGTCAAAGAATTTTCCGCCAAAAGAGGTATCTCTACCAACTTTCTGGTGACACAAAGTTATGCCACCAGAAATGAGAGGGACTATCTGTATGGGATAAAATATGTTCATATTTGATGTTCTCCGGAGAAAGTGACACGTGGAGCCGAAGATAGAAGACAGTCGGGCCCGAGGGAAATGATCTCGCTTGTTATCGAAGAGAATGATATTCATAAAGACGAAGTACATGCTTACCACCTGGTAATATTTAATGAAGAATATTCTATAGTATTAAGTGAGCGGCCCGTTGCAGAGCATAAGGCATTTACTGCCTACGGTTACACACTCTTCAATGGACCGCATAATTATCATGTAAGAGGGTCTTGATCCTAGGACCTTGTTCCCTAGGTACAATTATAAATAGTGAGCTCTACCATAATTGTAAGAGATGAATTTTCTGACAAGCATATACTACACTTTATTCAAAGCTCAATAATATTTTACTTTCTTGCTTATTTATATTGTTCTTATTTCCTCCAGAAGCTCTGTTCCCGGGCTCAAGATCTTTATTGTCTTATCTCGATTTTAACGCTAAGTCTTATATTTTTTTCTAATTCATTTATCATTTTAGGATCAAATCGATTCACTTATTTATAAATCACGTATTAATTCAACTGTGCCGTTTTATAGGTAAATAATTTTATAGATAACTTGATCTTGGAGTTGTAAACAGATAGACTAGTGGACCGATACAAATTTTATAATTATCTTATTCCTGAGACTTCTGCTGATACAGAATGTCTATGTTTTAAAAGCTGAAATATTTGTTACCCAATTGACCTATATAGTACCTTATTTTGGGGAAGCTAGCTAGTAATGATAATTCTGAGTAGCTCGAGTTTATTGGGTCCAGATTTCTTCTTGTGTACTGTAGACTTCAACGGCTCTACAACTTTCAAACTCCATGGCAGGTAATGCTATGCCAGAATCATTAGAATTGTTGTAACCCGCCAAAACTGATATTCTGATCTCATTCCTTTTAAAATGATCTTATGTATCATTAGAGATATGTACACTACCTGTTTTACTATTTAACTATATACATTAAAAAATATCACATGAATTATTTTTTATTCTTTTTCTAAGAAACAAATGTTGTTTGATGTTCTTGTCAACTCTAATGGTGGAGCTAAGGGTGGCATGTGGGCCGGGCCCAGACCTAAGTGGGCTTCGTGGGCCCGGTCCTAAGTGGGCCGGTCCTAAATGGTCCCGGGCTTCTTGTTGGAACCGGCCCGGGACCGGGACCACAAACTAACGGTCCCGGGCCTAAGTGGGACCAATGGATGCTTTCTATTTTTTAAACTGTTTTATAGAAGTTAGAAAAAAAATGGTAATAACAATATCTAAGGCAATTACTTGTAAATTATATTATAGAATTGTGACCTAAAATTTTGAATTCAAATTTAAAGACAAAAATATTTGAAAGAGATATTCAAAGCAATGCGTTATAATTTTTTTTAGCATTAAAAAAATATTTAAAAAGGTGCTAATACCACCATTGAGAAGAAAAATAAACTAATCAAGATGTATCAAAATACAAGTTATATATTAATTTTTTTTCATATAAGTTACATGGTATCTCTTACAAATTTCATAAATCCTTCAAGGTCCAGAGGAATTTCCGTTGGTGGTGGCGGAAAAGAAGCTTGGTCATCACCGCTTCCGGGCGAAGCAACATCCTCCGCAAGTTCAACTAACATTTCTTCATAAGTTTCGTCTACCTCTAGTTGTGATTCACAATGCAGCAACACCATAAATAGGGGAAATAGAAAAAAAAAAAATTAAATTTTTTTCTAATAGAATCAATAACAAGTTGATAAATTTTTCCACCCTCTGAAAAATGATCAAACAAATTTGCAAGTTCTGCAATATAAACTAAACAGTTAGAAATAGTAGGATAATATTGCCCAAAAAATTCATTTGTAGCAATATGAAATTTTTCTAAAAACTCTACAAGCATTTTAATATTATCCCAATCTGTATTTGTAAGGTGCTCATCATCATCACTTACATGAGCATTAAATGTTGAGTTTATGGGATTTCTATATTCATATGCAACAACTAAACTTTCATACATATAATTCCATCTAGTTGGACAAGGTTTAGGAACCTTTCTTTCTCTTAGGACAAATTCATCGCATCTTTTAAAATATTCTCTAAGTCTACTTCTATGGTTTGAATAAAAAAGCCAATTAAGAACCATTTTAACCTTTTCAATTTCAACATTTAAAATACGCATACCATCACCCATAATTAAATGTTAAATATGACAAATACATCTAACATGAAAAATATTACTAAATGCAAGACTTAGTGTAGTGGCAAGCAAAGCTACATCATTTGTGTTACTAGTAGCATTATCAATTGAATCTGACATTATTTTATCACTAATGCAAAATATCTACAAATATCCGTAACCGTGCTAGAAATAAACAGCCCTGTGTGACGTGAATTAATTATTCTATAAGCAATAATGCGCTTTTGCATTATCCAATCCTCATCAATCCAATAACTGGTAACAGTAAGGTAATCACAGTCATTACCACTTTTACCAATATCAGTTGTAATAGCAATACGATAATTTATATGAGTAAATAAATAGTGCAAATATTATTCATATTCATGTTTATATTTATAAATATGCTCTTTACGGTTGTGCGAGGAAAACCTTTATAAGTAGAATTATAAACTTTTGTAATATAATGCACAAAGTGAGGGTTAGAAGAAAAACTATAGGGGTAAGCACATAACAGTAACCATTTTTGCCAATTCTTTCCGATCTTTTTTTTGGATCATAATATAAAAAATACCACTGGTAACAGTGTTAATTCCCGGTTGAAATTGATTTGACCCGGTACTAAGGTCAGCCTGACTAGGTGCACTTGTCCCCTCGGCCAAAGCTTTCATACGAAAATATCTAGCTTTATCTTGAGGGTGTAGCAATATGTGTCTAGTCAAACTCCCCCCCTCCCTCCCGACTTCCAACATATTTAAAAACTAACTATTTGCCACAAGTTTTACACTTAGCCCTATATTTTCTCTTAGTTGAGTAAAGAAATGGCCAAACAACAGATGTTTCTGCCTGTTTAGAAGGCTGTCTAGAAAAAGTAGGGGCAGTAACAGGAGGGTTAACTTCGGGAGCAGGACTAGTAGGTGTATCGTCATCCGGTTTCGATTCATCAAAATCTATTTCTTCGTCATCATTCTCATCAATAGTAGGATTACCATAAAGAGCATTCATATATTCATGGTTTAATTGTTCACCGGGTGCAATATTATGGAAAAATTGACTCTCGGTAAATTATAATAAACTATTATCGCTATCAAGAATAGGAGGTGTAGGACGGGTAACCGGTTTGGGTCGGGGAGCCGGGGGGAAGTGGAGGATGAACAAATTGGCCACTAGATTCACCACTCTTGGATTCTTCCTTATTTTTACTAAACACTTGTTTTAAGGAATAAGCCATCTTAATTAATAAATCATTACAAAGTAAATAAAACAAATAAAACTATAATATTAAAACTTAAGAGTTGGAACGAGTTTCCAGAATTGACGAACAACTTGTTGAAATTTAATTACCTTTGAAGACTTGAAGACTTCAATTCACCAACTTCACAATTTTGCACAAATTGTAACAATAAAGTAAGCAATTATAGAAGAACATTAGAGAGAGATTCATGATTTTGTGAGAAAAATGAAAGAATGAGGGGGTATTTATAGTTAAAAATAGGGAAAAAGTGTAATTATAAAAAGTTTGTAGATTAAATAGCTATTTTATACATAGCCAAAGGCTATTTTGGTAGGTAAAACGGCCATAATATAAATGCCATAACGGCTATTAATCAGAAAATACAAAAAGTTCCTTAGAAGTGATGAATGGCAAACAAGTGGGTCCCATTTTTTTGGAAAGCAAAATCCTTTCTATTGCCAAACCAACTCGAGCTGTTTTTTTCCTTTCCTTTTTTTCTGTTTTCTTTTTTGAGTTTTCGATGTTTCCAGTCCTTTCTATGGCAGATTTTATTTTTTTTTAAATTTAGCTGTTGGGCCTGGATAGGCCCGTTTAGGACCACTTGAACCGGCCCACTTTTCAGTCGGTCCCAACCGGTCTCGGTCTCACGAGCCTCGCCTATGGGACCGACGCACTACCCAACCTACCTCCCCACGGTCCCGGTCCTCTCCGATTAGGATCGTTTAGGCCCACCGCCCATTTGGGCTTGCGGTCCTGGGCTGGGTCGGTCCTAACTGACCCACATGCCACCATTAGGTGGAGCAGTGAAACTCTAGAAGTAAAAGGTCCCAAACCCTTCTTTTTTCTTTTGGTGCAGTTATTGTCTAATTTTATTTTATAGTTGATTATTTCTATATATTTGAGCGATTCATTTAACTATTTTATTACTCCAATATGTTTCCATGTCCGCATAAAAAGATCAGAAAATGCAAGAATGTCAGTTTTTATTTATTTATTTATCGGTTGGCTTTTTATAATGAAAATAGCTAAGAACTATTGAACTACAACTTGTATGTATAAGATTGCCTTTGAATATATGTAACGACTCGACCGATTATTTTTTTTATAGAATCTTGTTCTCTTAAATAAGACTCCTCGCATGTGCTTTTACAGTTTTATGACTTACGGGGATGGTTACTTTGGGTTTCGAAGGGTTCGGATTGAGATTGGAATATTTAGTTCCTTAATATTGGCTTAAAAGGGGTAAGTTTGACTTTGATCAACATTTGATGTAAACGACCTCGGAACCGGGATTTGATAGTCCCAAGAGGTTCGTATCATGATTTTGGACTTGGGCGTATGTTCGGATAGGTTTTGGATGACTCGGGAGCGTTTCGGCACTTAATATTGAAGGTTGGCACATTGAAGGTTTTTCAAGTTCTTTAAATTTGGTATGGAGTAGGTTTTTGTGTTATCGAAGCCCGTTTGTGATTCCAAGCCCTAGAATAGTTATGTATTGTGATTTAAGACTTGCACGCAAAATTTGGTGTCATTATGAGTAGTTTAAGTATGATTCGGCGCGTTCGGAGTAAGTTGGAAGAACTTCAAATTCCTAAGTTGATTCTATTTGGTTTTGCATTGTGATTCTTAGTTTTGATGTTGTTTTTCGCGATTCGGGGGTGTGAACGAGTCCGTTTTATGTTTAGGAACTTGTTGGTATATTTGGTCGAGGCCTCGGTGCCCCCATATAAGATTCGGAGGGTCGACCGAGCTTGATTACTCCTTGGAGAAGAGCTGATGGTGGCTGGCATCCGGTGCTTTCGCACTTGCGGTGGGAATGGTCGCAGGAGAGGCACCGCAGGTGCAGCGTCTCGCTCGCAGAAGCGGAAAAAGGAGGGGTCAGGGTGTCCGTAGAAACGAAGCTTCTTCCGCAGAAGCGTACTCGTTTCTGCAATAAGCTGATCGCAAGCGCGGAGAAGGTTAGTGTGGGCAAGATCACAGGTGCGAGAAAAGAGCCACAAAAGCGGGCTCGAAGGTGCGGTGCCTTTCCATAGGTGCGCCCAGTGCTGGGCTATATGTGTTCTGCAGGAGCAGATCTTTATCCGTAGAAACGGCATCGCGGGTGCGACCCAAGGTCCGCAAAAGAGGAATTTGCTGTAGGCAGTGAGAGCTTTTAATGTCGGAACTTAGGCAATTTTAGCTCATTTCTTTCATCTCTCAGGCGATTTTGGAGCTCTTTGAAAAGAGGTTTTCACCTAGCACATTGAGGTAAGTAATTTCTACATGAGATGAGTTTAATACATGTATTTTTGGGTAGATTCTTAGCATATAAAGTGTAGAAATTGTAGATTTAGTTGAAAAATCTAGGTTTTGATAAAGATGGGATTTAACCATAAAAATGATTATGGAATTGGGTGTAAATGTTATATTTGACTTAATGAGGTTATGGGTAGTAATTATCGTCAAAACATTTCAGAATCCAGGCACGTGGGCCCGGGGTTAATTTTAGGAATCTTCCAATTTGGGTTGGGTAATTATTCTAATAGCTAAATTATTAAATTTTGAGTGTACTTGATTAATTTATATAACATTTGGCTAGCTTCGGATTGATCGGCACCAAGTTGAGGCCTTAGAGTGAATTTGTCGGCCTGAAAGTGAGATCTGGGATGAGGTAAGTCTCTTGTCTAACCTTGTAAGAGGGAATTCACCCCATAGGTGTTTAAAGTTATAATTTGCTTCTAATTATGGGGGCAATGCACGCACGAGGTGACGGGAGTCCGTGCGTAGCTACTAATTCTGCTTAAGTCCGGGTAGTTTTAGGACCCAAACCATGAAATACGTGTATTGTTTGCACTCTACTTATTAATTCAAGTGCCTAAATTATATTGAAACTTGATGAAGGATTCGTAATGGCTGAATTTCATTACTTTGAGTTTTGGCGGTTTACTTGACCGTTAATAGAAATTGTGCTTTCTTGTGTATTAAGCTTGCAATATCTTTTAAATCGGATGTTCATAGAAGATTCTCTTTTCTTGTGGAGCGGGTCGAATGCCTGGCAGTATAATAGATGCATCTATGGTTCGTACCGCTCGACCTTTGGAAGTGTACACATTATTCTGGATCGGGTCGTACGACCTCGGCATAAATCGTGCATGCTAATGCTTGGAGCCCGAACACACTTGTTATTATTTTCATGAATTGAGAGGTTGTATTTATTTAATTGCCTGAGATTTACTTGGAATTAGTATGTGTTAGTGGATGGCTTTTGGAATGTACTATTAGTTAAAGAATCATTTAATCACTGTTGCTATTGTGTTAATATTATTATCCACATTTTCTATGCTTATTTAGCATTCATGTATTTCATCACTGTAGCATTCATGCTTAATCACTGTTTCTATGCTTATTTAGCATTCATGTTTGCCCATAGTAAGTCTTGATGTCGACCCCTCATCACTACTTCTTCGAGGTTAGACTGGATATTTACTGGGTACATGTTGTTTATGTACTCATGCTACAATTCTGCACTAATCGTGCAGGATCTGGTACAAGTGCATCTAGCATTCATTCCGGTGCGCACCCTCGATACCCCGAGACTTAGTAATGAGTTGATTTCTTAGTCCGTCTTGCAGCACCCGGAGTATCTCTTTTGCTTTTTATTTTCTGTCTACTCTATTTCTAACAGTAGCTTAGTCTTTTGTATATTCTACTAGTTGCTCATACACCTATGACACCAGGTCTTGGAACACATGCTAGTAGACTTTATTCTTTTTGAGCATTTATCTCACTCTATTTTCTCTTACATTGGTTTACGCCTTATCTCATTAAATTTCTGCTCCCTATATTCTTAATAAATGAAATTCAACGACTTTGGAATTATTAAAAGGAACAATTACGTGGTTAGATCGCCGTTGGCTTGCCTACTGGCGATGTTGGGTGACATCACGGCCTATAAGAGAAATTGGATCGTGATAACATGGTATCAGAGCACTAGGTTCACGTAGGTCTCACAAGTTATGGACATGCCTAATATAGTCTTCCAGATCGGTGTGGTGACGTCCGTACTTATCTTCGAGAGGCTATAGGGTGTTAGGAATCTACTCTTTGTTCATCTCCTATCGTGCAGTTGATGTTGTGCTAAGTATCCCTCTCTTATTCTCTCACAGATGGTGAGGACGTGCACAACGATTGTACCCGAACGTGGAGGAGCTGCTCTCCCTGTTGCCAGAGGAAGAGATAGGGCTGAGGGAGGGATCCAACTCATATTAGAGGAAGAGGGCATCCTAGAGTTGCTCTAGTTATGCCACCAGTTGATCCAGTTGAGGATCCTATTATTGAGGAGCAGGATGAGGTGCCTACAGCGGAGCTAGCCCTAGTGGATTTCATGTCAATGCCAGGATTCCAGGAGGTCATGGGCCGTATGTTGCGGTTCATGGACTCTATGACTCAGGCTGGTTTATTTTTAGCAGACCCAGCCATATCTCAGGCGAGAGGGGGAGCACATACCCCTACCACTCAGACTCCAGGGATTCCAGCTGCCATATATCAGACCCTGTGCTCCTCAATACCTGTGGGAGGTTCTTAGCCAGTTCCAACAGCTATACCTGAATCCAGACCAGCTGTGGGCGCCGAGCTGCAGAAGCTATTGGATAGATGGAACATGCTACACTATCCTATCTTTGGAGGTGAGCGACATGAAGACCCCCAGGACTTTATTGATAGGTGCAGGGACAAACTGCACAATATGAGGATATTGGAGTCCCACGAGGTAGACTTCACCATCTTTCAGCTAGAGGGCAGGGCACGTAGATGGTGGTAGTCCTATCTTCTCGGCACACCAACACGTTCTCCTCCCATGACTTGGGACCAGTTCACACGCCTCTTCCTGGATAAATATATTCCAACCTCTCAGAGGGAAGAGTTGCGATTTCAGTTAGAGCAGCTCCAGCAGGGCCAGATGTAGGTGACCGAATATGAGGCGAGATTCTATGAGTTGTCTCGCCATGCACTTATGATACTACCTAATGATGCAGAGAGAGTGCGAGGTTTGTTGTGGGTTTGCACTATGATATCCAGGCCAGTATAGACCAAGAGGTTGATATAGGGACCTCGTACGAGCTAGTGATGGAGATAGCTCGGAGGATCGAGGGTGTTCGTCAGTGGAGGGTTCAGTGGTTCCCTGGATGGGGGAAGAGGTCTGTCTAGCAGGTCCACATATCTAGCACCGCCGCCTCCTCGGGGTACTCTAGTGCGGCCCTCTTTCAACACCATCCCAGAGAGCTCCTACCGTCCACCAGCTATTCAGGGTTCCTCTAGTGAGCCTTCACGCCATCAGGGTCACACATCAGGTCAGCAGTCCACCATACCGACAGGTTGTTTCGAGTACGGGGATCTTAGTCATGTGAGAAGGTTCTGCCCCAGTCTTCGGGGCAAGATAGTACAGCAGGGTCAACAACTTATGCTTTCAGAACCAACTACCACACCAGCCGTCCGACCGCCCAGAGGCAGAGGGTAGGTAGGTAGGGGTCATCCAAGAGGTAGCGGCCAGTCAGGTGGCGCTCCAGCCAGGCTCTATTCCTTTCCAGCCAGACCATATGCAGTATCCTCAAATGTTGTGATCACATGTATTATTTTTGTATGCAGTAGAGATGCTTCGGTACTCTTTGATCTAGGGTCTACATATTCATATGTTCCATCTATGTTAGCTCATTTTTGGGGTTTTCCTCGTGAGTCCTTGGGTACACCTGTTTATGTGTACACACCAGTGGGCGATTCTATTGTTGTCGATCAGATCTATCAGGCATGTATCATGACATTTTGTGTTTATAAGACTAGAGAAGATCTTCTATTGCTCTATATGACCGACTTTGAGATCATCTTGGGCATGGACTGGTTGTCTCCATATCTCGCCATCCTTGATTGGAAGGGTTCGTCTATCACTACATCTAGTTGAGTTATCTCTTTTCTCGACATATGGCCGAGAAGGGTTATTTGTCTTATCTAGCTTATGTTCGGGATACTACTATAGAGACTTCAATGATTGATTCAGTGATCGTGGTCCGGGAGTTCTCCGATGAGGTTCCTTCTTATCTACTAGGCATGCCACTAGATCGTGATATCATCTTCTGTATTGATTTGGCTCCAAGTACCCAGCCTATCTCTATTCCACCGTACCATATGGCTTCGAAAGAGTTGAAAGAGTTGAAAGAATAGCTTGAGGAGTTTCTAGAAAAGGGTTTGCCAGACCGAGTGTGTTGCCTTGGGGTGCACCGGTGTTATTTGTGAAGAAGAAAGTTGGGACTGTGCGGATTTGCATTGATTACCACCGGTTGAACAAAGCTACCATTAAGAACAAGTACCCATTGCCGCATATTGATGATTTGCTTGACCAGTTGCAGGGTGCAAGGGTGTTCTCTAAGATCGACTTGAGATCGGGGTACCACCAGTTGAAGATTCGTGATTCGGATGTTCCGAAGACGGCTTTTCGGACTAGATATGGCCACTATGAGTTTCTAGTGATGTCCTTGGGTTTGACTAACACCTCGACGGCATTTATGGATTTGATGAACCAGGTGTTCAGGCCGTGTATTGATTCATTTTTCATTGTCTTTATTAGTGACATTTTGATCTACTCGCGAAGCATGGAGGAACACAAGAAACATTTTAAGTTCTACAAATGTCAGTTTTGGTTAGATTATGTAGCATTCTTGGGGCATGCTGTATCAGGCGAGGGTATTAAGGTAGATCCCAAGAAGATCGAGGAAGTTCAGAGTTGGCCTCGTCCTACCACAGCGACCGAGATTAGGAGCTTCTTGGGGTTAGCAGGTTATTATTGTCTGTTTTGTGGAGGGCTTCTCATCTATGGCAACACCTTTGACTAGATTGACCCAGAAGGGTGCTCCGTTCTGATGGTATGGTGATTGCTAGGCAATCTTTCAGAAGCTAAAGACCGCATTGACTTCAGCACCTGTGTTAGTGTTGCCTTCCGGCTCAGGGATATATACTGTGTATTGTGACGCTTCACGCATTTGTTTGGGTTGTGTATTGATGCAGGAGGGGCGAGATATTGCATATGCTTCACGTCAGCTGAATCCCCACGAGAAGAATTACCCCATCCATGATTTGGTGTTGGCCGCGATAGTTCATGCTCTTAAGAACTAGAGGCATTATCTTTATGGGGTGTCCTGTGAAGTTTACACCAATCGTCGTAGCTTGCAGCATTTGTTCAAGGAGAGGGATCTCAATTTTAGGTAGCGCAAGTGACTTGAGTTATTAAAAGATTATCATATTACCATCCTTTATCATCCGAGCAAGGCGAATGTAGTTGCAGATGCCTTGAGCAGAAAGGCGGAGAGTATGGGTAGTTTGACATTCATTTCAGCAGAGAAGAGGCCACTAACTTTGGACATTCAATCCTTGGATAACAGACTTGTGAGTTTGGATATTTCAGAGTCCAACTGAGTTCTTGCATGCGTCAACGCCTAGTATTCACTAATTGAGCAGATCAAGGCTCGTCAGTTTGATGACCCGCACTTATTGGTTCTCAGAGAGATGGTACTACAAGGTGGTGCCAAAGAGGTTACTATCGCTGAGGATGATGTTCTGCGACTCCAGGGTTGTCTATGTGTTCCTAACATTGATGGATTGAGGGAAACAATTCTAGAGAAGGCACACAGTTCTCGGTATTGTATTCATCCAGGTGTTATAAAGATGTATTGCGACCTGAGGCAGCATTATTGGTGGCGGCAGATGAAGAAGGACATAGTTTAGTATGTAGTGAGGTGCCTAAATTGCTACTAGGTTACGTATGCACATCAGAGCCCATGTGGTCTACTCCAGCAGATGGTTATACCTGAGTGGAAATAGGAGCGCATTTACTATAGACTTCGTAGTTGGGTTGCCGCAGACCTTGAGGACATTTGATGAAGTTTGGGTCATTGTCGACAGGTTGACTAAGTCGGCATACTTCATTCCAGTTGTGACCATGTATTCTTCAGAGAGATTCAAGAGATTGTTCAGTTATATGGTATGCCTATTTCCATATATCATATAAAGGCCCTCGGTTTACTTTGCATTTGTGGAGGGCAGTACAAAGTGAGTTGGGGACCCGGGTAGAGCTCAACATAACCTTTCATCCGCAGACCGACGGGCAGTCAGAGCGGATGTTTCTGATCTTGAAGGATATGCTCAGAGCATGTGTGATTGACTTTAGAGGGCAGTGGGATCGATTCTTGCCTTTGGCCTAGTTTTCTTACAATAACAGTTATCAGTCCAGCATCGAGATGTCTCTATTTGAGGATTTATATGGCCGGCGATGTCGTTCACCCATCGGATGATTTGAGCCCGGCGAGGCTAAGTTATATGGTTCTGATTTGGTGAAAGATGCCTTGGAAAAGGTAAAATTGATTCAGGAGCGACTTCGCACAGCACAGTCCAGACATAAAAGTTACGCGAATCAGAAGGCGTGTGATTTATCATTTATGGTGGGCGAGAAGGTTCTCTTGAAAGTATCGCCAATAAAGGGAATCATGAGGTTCGGGAAGAAGGGCAAGTTGAGCCCAAGGTTTATAGGTCCATTTGATGTGTTTAGACAAGTTGGGGAGGTTGCTTATGAGCTTGCGTTGCCTCCCAGTATATCAGGAGTTCATCCGGTCTTCCACGTGTCTATGCTCTATTCCGGTAGCGTCCCTATGAGCAAAATTTGTGACTCGATGAGTGGATGGATAGCCATATGATGAGTATGATGGGACTATGGGATGTGTTCAGATGGTTTGAATGTGACGGGAAGAGTTTGATTGGGATGTGAAAAGGACTATTGGGTGATTGATTGTTGTCTTGATGTGACGTATAGTCTCGAGGTATGAGTGTGTTGAAAGATTTTTCACGTGGTTTAATTGTGGAACGGAGTAGATTTTCATTTGTTGTTGTGAGTTCAGTGTCAAGATTAAGTGATGGCGTAGTAATCGTGGCTGCAAAAGGGCATAGCAAGTTGCCAATTTGAGGCTAAACAGGTGGGTTACATCTTGCAGAGTAATCTATGGTGGTGTGATCCTTATAATATTGTGTGGAGAGTTTCTTTTCTACCAACGAGGTATATGTGTAGAGATTTGAAATTGAATTTGGTTGACAAAGTTGACCTGATCGTCATATAGATGTATGCGAGTTTAGTAGATGATTTGAGGTACAATATGGTTTGTGTTATGTGAGCTTATGAAGGATTTAGTTGAATCTCCCTGGGGTATTATGGCAGTAATAGAGTATGGGTATGATGAGTTATTAGATGTTCTATTCTATGGTATTGAGCTAAGTCAGGGAGTCTGCTATCGACGATTTGATTGCATGGTTACGTGTTGTATTGGTTTTTGTCTGAGGCATACTTGTGGATTGGTTATGACTTGAAGAGGATGACACGAGTAAAGGAATTTTTGGATATGGGTTATGTTACACTTTATGAGTGTATGGGAATTATGGGATGATTGAGTTGTTATTCGTGAAAGATGTAGTGTGTGTGAAGTAGGAAATTGCTCGGTTGCTTAAATGTGTGGATTACTTCTTTGGGTATTATATTGCTAGTGGGCACAATTGAGATTGGAGCAGGATGGATGACTCTCGAGAAAGATCTAATGGATTTAGGATTTATATGTAGCAATTGTGAGTTTTTCCGGATTAACATATGGCTAGGATCTGAGATTTACATTGGATGGTGTCGAGACTCGCGGTATTTCTATGTCATTATGGATTTTATATTTCGGTATCAGGAAGGTGAAGGAAAATGACTTTAGATTCACGGAAGGTCTCTTCAAAATGGGTATCTCGGTTATGGTACTTTTGGGGTACTTAAGAGGGAATACAGTGGCTTATGGGCCTTAGGGTGGTGCGTTTTTATTTTAGGATCTCGCGGGGTGAGTTTTGGTTAATGATCGTAGTGTTCTAGTAATAAGAGGTGTCACCTTCAGGGTTATTCAGAAGGAACTCAGAGAAATAGTTCAGCTTGGTAGTAGGTTGGATCAACAATGTAATAGATATGACCGGTTCTTTGGGTACAAATGATGTGGCGAGTCTGTACAGGTGCTCGACGGCAATTCTCTTGGATTTGAAGACCTGCACGGCTTGGTTGATTTAGATAGATTCAGTTCTGACGGCTTTATTGTGTGCTAATGGGTTTCAAAATGCTCTCGAGTATTTCTACCATGGTTAGAGGTGTACATTTCCTACCGGCATGAGGAAACATGTTGCGTATTGTGATTTTCTCCTGGATGATATCAAATGAAAGGTCCCTAACCAATTGAGTATGTAGTTTGCTTGTGACTCAGAGTTGATTATGAGGTTCTCATACCGTTTCTATGATGGCATGATAGATGTGGTGTGTTAAGTGGGATTGAGATTTCACGTGCAAGGTCACAGTATGTATTTTGAAGGGAAGGTCATGAATTTTTGACAGCATAGACAGTTTTAGATATTTAGATGAATGTTACAACTACTTGCTAATTAATGAGAAACGTGCGCATTTCAGAAGGTGTACTGTGTTTAGACTTACAGATGCTTCATTGATATTGCGGTACTCGCCTGGTTGATCGACAACCGATATTCAGATTTTGCTATGTGGCACGGAAGAATTATAGAAGTATTCCTCCTAGGATGATAGTGTATGAGAGATGTGTTAGACATTCGGGTTGTGGGGTTCGGATAATATACGGCGATTCATATGTTTTATGGACTTGGAGATCAGGAGTTTTTCAACAATAGATTGTTTCGTAGCTGTGGCCTGTGGAATGTAAAGATGTGGCCAAAGCTAGTCAAATGATAGTATGTGTTATGGATCAACCATTGTGGACTTTTGGAGAGTTATGTATCTATTTGTGGGTGACCAGAGTGGATTTGGGGTCCATTGCCAGGCCCAATGAGGATGTGTATTCTACATCGGGCCGGATTGGTTGACTCTGTACTGTTATTGTTGAGGGATGTGCCATTCTGTAGATTTGAGCTTATTCATGTTCTGATATGATCTATGTGTTACTCCTCTATGCTACGAGGGGTTGTGATTTGTTTGTTATAAGCATACATGGTGCGGTTTTGTTTGGGTCTTGTAGCGGGATTTGAGCGAGATGGTTATTGGGGTGTCGAAAGGTTAATTGTGTCTTGGTTATGTTCTCTCTGGACTGTGGTATATTGTGCTATTTTCTTCTCATTTGTTATGGTCATACACTTCGTGTATTTGATGTCGAATTACGTGTAGTTGTTGATTTTGGGCCTGTTAAGGAACATAATGCATAAACTCGAGCTCCCGGGACTATTGGCCAAATGGGTCATGGAAATCAGCGGGTACGATATCGAATAATGACCCCGAACCGCCATCAAATCTCAAATTTTGGCGGACTCCATGGCTCACTTCACGTTGGCCCTAATACCCGAGGGTGAAAGGGAATTGTTGTTGAACTCGGGGACTTCCTCCGGAATCTGTAGCCTCTTTACGGATGGTGCCTCGAACGCAAAGGGGTACGTACTTGGCATCATGTTGAAACCACCGATGGGTAATGTAGTTAGGCAATCTATTAGAACTGTAAAATTGACTAACAACGAGGCCGAGTATGAGGCCGTGATTGCAGGTGTCGAACTAGCTAAAAGCCTGGGGGCCGAGGTGATCGAAGCTAAGTGTGACTCCCTCCTTGTGGTAAACTAAGTCAATGGGACGTTCGAAGTCAAAGAGAAACGAATACGGATGTACCTGGATAAACTACAGGTAACGCTACATCGGTTCAAGAAATGGATCTTGCAAGCCGATGCTCTTGCTAACTTAGGATCGTCTGTTGATGATGATGAATTCAGCTCAAGAACGGTCGTACAGCTCATGAAATTGGTAGTGAAAGAAGGCTACGCCGAAATAAACTCGACAAGCCTAACCCGGTACTGGAGAAACAAGTACATAGATTACCTGAAGATCGAAAAGCTGCCCTCGAATTCTAAAGAGTCGAGAGCTCTGCGCACAAGGGAGGCCAAGTTCAGCCTGTCCAAAGATAATACCCTATTCAGGAAAACTTTGATGGCCCACTCGCCATATGTCTGGGACCAAGCGATACCGAATATGTCTTGAGGGAAGCTCACGAAGGCAACTGCGGGAACCATTCGGGCTCCGAATCGTTGGTTCGAAAGATAATCAGAGCCGACTACTACTGGATCAATATAGAGAAAGATGCAAATGAGTTCATTCGAAAATGCGACGGGTGTCAGAGTTCAAGCAACTATTCTCACTCGGGGACTATTTACTAAGCCTACGAGCTACATTACTTCGAGTTCGAATCACTCACTCGACTACTAAGTCTACGGGCTACATTTCTTCGAGTTCGAATCACTCACTCGACTACTAAGCCTACGAGCTATATTACTTCGAGTTCGAATCACTCACTCGACTACTAAGCCTACGGTCTACATTACTTCGAGTTTGAATCACTCACTTGACTACTAAGCCTACGGGATACATTACTTCGAGTTCGAATCACTCACTCGACTACTAATCCTATGGGCTACGTTACTTCGAGTTCGAATCATTCATTCGACTAATAAGCCTACGAGCTACATTACTTCGAGTTCAAATCATACACTTGACTACTACATTACTTCGAGTTCAAATCACTCACTCGACTACTAATCCTATGGGCTACGTTACTTCGAGTTTGAATCACTCACTCGACTAGTAAGCCTACGGGCTACATTACTTCGAGTTCGAATCACTCACTCGACTACTAAGCCTACGGTATACATTATTTCGAGTTCGAATTACTCACTCGACTACTAAGCCTACGGGCTATATTACTTTGAGTTCGAATCACTCACTCGACTATTAAGCCTACAGGCTATATTACTTCGAGTTTGAATCACTCACTCGACTACAAAGCCTATGGGCTACGTTACTTCGAGTTCAAATCACTCACTCGACTACTAACCCTACGGGCTACATCACTTCGAGTTCGAATCACTAACTCGACTACTAAGCCTACGGTCTACGTTACTTCGAGTTCGAATCACTCACTCGACTACTAAGCCTACGAGCTACATCACTTCGAGTTCGAATCACTCACTCAACTACTAAAGCCTACGGGCTACATTACTTTGAGTTTGAATCACTCACTCGATTACTAAGCCTACATGCTACCTTATTTCAAGTTTGAGCAAGCACTCACTCGGTTATTAAGGATACAAGGTCCAAATTTGATCTAAAATTTCCTAAAGCCTTATGAAAACCTTCATAAGGCATGAATGAAACAAAATCTTCACATAGCAGAAAATAAAACAGAGGCAAGACGGGAAACGAAAAGATATTTATATATATATATATATATACAAAATTATTTACATGATTGTTTGCAACATCCGAAATAGAAACTAAGGGCTAAGTTTCTTGGTTATCTCCGGGGGAAGTCTCTTCTCCATCGGGCTCCTCCCCGCTCTCGGACCCATCATCGTCATCATCGGAAGCCAAGGCTTCAGCATCGGCTTCGAGCTCTTTATCCCTTTTTATCTCTTCAGTAAGGTCGAAACGTCGAGCATGGATCTCCTAGAGGGTCTCCCTCCGAGATCGGCACTTAGCAAGATCAGCAACCCAATGTGCTCGAGTGTTGGCGGTCTTGGCTGCCTCTCTTGCTTGTACCTGAGAAGCTTTAGCATCGGCCCGATAGACAGCCACAAATGCATCCACATTGGCCTTTGCCTTTTCGGCATCAGATTCGGCCTTGGCAAGTTCAGAGGCCAATCGAGCCTCGAGTTCATCTATTCTTCTTGCTTGAATCGAGCTTTTCTCCTTCATACTTTGAATTTGGTTTTTTGCCGATGATAATTGGGCTCGAGCAACCTCTTTCTCTACAGCAAAGTGGTCCATACCTTCTTTCCACTTCAAAGACTCCGCTTTTACCATATTGACCTCCTCACGGAGTTTCCCGATCATCTCAATTTTATGCTGTAACTGTGAGACCGAAAAATTAGCCATCATTCCGGAATCGAGCCCATAGGCTTTTAAAAGTATCATTACCTACTCGGACAGATCGGTCTGATCTTGGTGAGCCTTGGCCAACTCAGCTCGGAGGTCTTTGATTCCCCCTCCCCTCTGCCCTAAGATGAGTTTAAGGGTGTTCCTCTCCTCCGTGACTCGTTGAAGGTCGGCCTCATATCGACGCAGCTTGGTTCGAGACCGAGAATATGCTTCTCGATGAACTGCTGCAGCCTGCAAAGAAAGAAGAAACGAATTTAGAAAATAAAACTAAACATAAAGGCATTACCAACGAAGTAAGTTAAGGCTTACCCGATTCAAATCCTGCTACACTCCGAGCAAAAGATCCGATGCATCACTAGTGGCGGCAACGTCCTCGACACCGGTAAACAAATCACGAAAGGGATCCTCTCCTTCATGAGATCGGTTCATATCGAGGCCCCCCCAAAGATTGGGCTTCCCGAATTGCCCCTTCAAAAAAAGCAGGAAAAGTGGGCGAGTCTTCGATTACTACTGCCCCAAGTGAGTCGCTTGGGGCATTCTCGTCGGTTCGAAGAGAGTCAGGGATGGCCCCTTCAGATATATCCACCATCCGTCGACATCGATGAGAGATATCCTCTATCTCCAACGGCTCGGGGACTTTGCCCGAATATTTCTCCGATATATCCTCAGTTCGAGGCAGAGCCTTATAAACCACCATCGATCCAACTGCCTTTGGGGCATCGATGGTTTTCTTCTCTCGGGCCACCAGTACGGACCCGTCGTCTTTTTCTTCTTCCTCGTCTTTATCCCTCAGACGCCGAACTGATTCTAAGGTTAAAGGGATGGTGTTCTTCCTCGATTACGAGCCTTCGGTTTTGGGTTTTTGAAAGTAGAGGATGTTTTTCTCTTATTGTCCTTCGCCGGTTTAGAAACCGGGGCTGAAGTTTCCTCCTCACCGGATAGGGGTCTCAGAACCGCATCCTTGCCCAAACCTACACACAAGAAAATTGATCTGAGTGTACGGAAAATAGTTCGAACTATCAATAATGCGAGGAAGTAGTTTACCATGATTTTTGGCCTCCCATCGGCCCTTTGACAAATCGCGCCATGAGCACTCGCCGTACATAGAAGCCGAAGCCAGGGCCTGTACCCAGTCCTTGAGGTCGGGAACCGCACCGGGCATCCAAGGAACCACTGCACCACAAAAGGGGATATCAACAAGAAGGGAAACTAAGGGGCAAAACAATGAGAGATATCAGCCGAGTTACACTTACGCTTCATGTTCCATTCTTCGGGAAACAATATCTTCTCGGCCGGTATTAGGTTTGACGTCTTCACTCGAACGAACCTTCCCATCCAGCCTCGATTCTTTTCCTCATCTATGCTCGAAAACAGAACCTTGGTGGCCCGCCGTTGTAGTTTTATTAACTCGCCTCGAAAGAGGCAGGGGCAATATAATCTAATGAGGTAGTCGAAGGTGAAAGACATCCCCTCGATTTTGTTCAGAAAGAAACAGATCAGAATAACGATCCGCCAAAAAGAAAGATGGATTTGGCCTAAATTTATTTGGTATTTACGGCAAAAATCAATGATAACAGGGTCGAGGGGCCTAACGTGAAAGGGTAAGTGTAAACACTTAAAAATTCTTCCACATAAGTAGTAATATCCTCTTCGAGAGAAGGGACTACCACTTCTTTATTTCCTCAGTTACAATCTTTTTTTAACTGTTCGAGATATACCCCGGCTATCGAACACATATACCTCGATACCGGCTCACATCGGCCCAGAACCGAAGAGCCTTTGTCGACCTTAAAATCAGAGGTAAGAACACATGCCGCCAGAACACACTCCTTAGGCCGTGGATCCACCGGTGTTTTGTCGGCGGCAAATTGGAAAGAAGAAGCTTTTCTTTTTGGGGGACAGTTTTTGATGTTTTCACCATTTTTGGATTTAAAGAAGGTGAGAAAAATTTGTTGGTTTTGAAGAAGGATTTTGCAGAAAAGAATCACAGATTTGCGAATGAACTCAGAAGATACGAAAAGGAACTTGGAAAATTTGGAAGATTAAAGGTGTAAAAGTGATAAATGGTAAAAAAAAATGCTATTTATAGATTGAAGAAATGGCGGTTCAATATCAGTGGTGGCCGAACACCGTCTGACACGCATTAAATGCTTTGGTAAGCTAAACCGACGGGACAACTATCACGTACGTCATGGCCGGGATCGATGCAAATGTCAGCGCATATCCAATCGAGCCATTGAGAAATCATATCGTTTCTCACCACATCCTTCCCGAGAAACGAGGGGACTATCTGTATACGGTCGAAATTGGTTTCGACCTTCATACGATTGATCGATATGGGATCATAATGGACCAAAGGAAGACTTCGTAATATCGAGATGGGTTTCGAAGATGGTACGAACGAGCTTCAGATTTCAGGTATAGGTCAAACACCGAGTTCGAAGTCATTATCGAGCTCGGGTCTGAATCGAATTATGATGAGATGTTATTGAATCGAGCTTAAGGGGCAAATACCAACCGATACCGAGCTCGAGTCATTACCAAATCCCGAGTCGGCATCGAACTCTAAAAATAATACTGACCAGCACCGAGTCCGATCAAGCTCGAGCTCACAGACAAGAGCCGTTGCAACCGCACTAAGGGAGAGAATCTCGGCGTGAATTAGTGAAAAACTGATTTATCATGGGTTCCCCACTATGTATTCTTAATTATATCTAAAGTATGATCATCCACTATAAAGAGGATGACTACATTTCTGTAAAAGAAAGTTTTTTGCTTACATTGTAACAAAAATATCATACACTCCTATACTGAAAGATTATTCTTTTCCTTAAATCATCTTCTTTCCAACCTTGTGTATTTTTCATTCTTTACAATCCGTATTTGATAATTTCTATTTATCCTTATGATTTGTGTTAAATTATACCACATATCCTTACAATTACGTACAATTTCAACTCTATCCGTTTTTCGGATAAACATTATCAATACACACAATTTAAGTATTATTTAATTGCGTGGAAGAATATTTCAACGCAGCAAAACGAAGGTATGGTGTGTTGGGAAAAAAAAGGAAGGTATGGAATGCATGCATTTGAAGGGCCAACCGAATTCATTGGAGTAGACAACACTTTACCACAGACGTCTCGGTATCAGGACTTATTACAACATACAAGTCTAAAAGTTCTAATCCGATACAGTTACATTAGACAGATTAGAGTGAAACGTATTCTGAATTTGGGGAATTTTAAATGTTAAAAAATAAAACTGAAAAAACTCATATAAAAGTACTGATTAGACCAAGTTTAACGTGACAAATGGCTATGGAATACTGCGGATGGTGTTAATGCTATGAACAATTGAACATAACCTTGCAAGCGAAACGTGGACACTTCACTCGTTATTACATTTTAATATTTGTTGCAGAGCATATATAGGTAATTATATTGATGGCAAATAAATTTCGAAAAACTTTCCTCATGGTCTATCCTTATATTTGGTTTAGTATTTTAGACTATGATTCATCTGATTAAGGAGTTGTGTTCCACCATATAATCTGTTTACCTTTAAAACGGATAATAATTGAATTTATACGCGATTTTAAGAATATGTGGATTGATTCAACACAAATAATCAAGAATGTTAGATAAGCGAGTTAGATAGAATGAATAACCAAACCAATTGTGATGTTACGACCAAGCTTGGGTTTGGGCTGAACAGTAATTTTGCGCTCGATCGGACCCTTGGTTCGAAGCCAAATGTATATGAAGAACAACAATAAAATAAGAACTTTTCAATAGCTAGAAAGCAGAAAAATAAATTTATATTGCGTTGGTTTGCGTGTTACAATGTGTGTCATCAAAGTAAAAAAACTTTCCCTTTATATAGTATGAGAGTTTCATCCCTAGTACAAGTCTAAAAAAGGTAAAAATTCTCCTCTCTCGTTTATTACTGATCTGTAACTACTATCGAGCGAGATCCGCACCGTGATATCCGGTTGATTCCGGATATCACAACCATCTATCTGTCACCTAAAACCGTTCATATGCTTCCCGAAGTCTCAAAGCTCATCCCGGGTCCGTGGTGCGTCGTTTTATCAAGTCTAATGGCCAGCACTCCGTTCTGGCCTCGGTACAAGAAGTTCCCAGCTTCGATTTCGATCCCATATATTCATCCTTGCTTTGTTTGACCCACCGGGAAATCAGCGTGTGTGTTAGCCCTGGTTTCACCCGTATACAAATAGTTCCCTCGTTTCCCAAAGAGTAGGTTTGCTGAAATGATGAAAAACGATAGATGAACCCCGGTTCCTTCCTTCGTACGTTACAACCGAGACGACGGATAAGCGAAAACGTCCCATCAGTCGCGTCGTTCTGAATTCGGACACGTGTTGATCAACATCTGGTTGCCTTCGAATGTGAAACGTCGCGTATTGATTACATTTTCCCCTATAAAAGCTTCGACCTTTTATACTTCTGTCACTTTCTAATCCTAGCTTTTACCTTCGAATTTTCTAGCGGCTTTCAACTTTTTCAAATCTCCATATTTTCATCTCTGATCTTCAAATCTTCATATTTGTTCTTAGATTTCTAACCCAGATCTTCATCCCACCTTCAAACCTTTATACTCTTTTCTTCAAACCTTTATACTTTTCCTTCAAATCTTCATAGCTTCCCAGATCACGATGACTAAAACTTCCAAATCAGTTCCTTAGAAGGATGCCCCTTCATCTTCTCACCCGATCGTAGATGCCGAAGTGACTACTCCCGAGGTGGCCCCAGAGCCCCCATGAAAAGCTTTATACCCGTGGTTTGTTCAATCGAGGATGACTTCAATGTCGAGAAGGCCTCTAGCCAACAAGACCAAGATGAGGGAGCATCGAGATACATATGTTCTGTCACCAAAGAAACCATACCCGTAGTCCGAGCTAACTATAAGTAGGAGGGTAAAGACTTGGTTGTCCCTAGGCCTGATGACTGATATTACCACTCATGTGAAGGGGTATCTGAGTGTTTGCACTTACCCCTTTACGCTCGTCCCTGTGGATCCTGTAGTTCTTTCTTTCTGCAAGAGATACGAGGTGTGTCTTGGGCAAATCCACCCATCCTTCCGGAGGATTGTGATACTCTTGCGCTGCTTCATAAATAACACCGAGTCTCGCCGGTTCACCCTCGACCACCTATTCCGTTTACATAGTCCCCGAATCTTCCGAGGGGGACTGATCAAGTTCGTCCGCTGAGCAAGCAAGGCTCATTTCTCGAGCATTGATGAGGACCGAGACCTAGGTTGGCAGGGGCGGTTCGTTCGGTGAAGACCGAAGACCTGATTCCCTCGAGTTTCTTCCATTCCCTGAGGAGTGGAACGCATCCCGTAAGTACTATCTTTCTTGGGTATTCCTCCCCATTTTATTTCTTTTTTCTCATCGCTTGTGTTTGTCGTTGTGCAGCCATTGCCCATGTTCCAGATGTAATCTCTTGATTCAAGGAGTGGATCGAGGGGATTCGTAAGCAGATTCCTTACTTCGAGCGCGCATGGTGCAAGCTCTCAAAGGGCAGATGATAGGTCCGTACTCATGGTGAGGTTCCTTCCCGAAATTGTTATAATCATGCTTTTAACTTAAATAGTGTTAACTTCTCCTTTTTTCTTATAGGTTTGCCTAAGACCACCGAGCTTAGGCCGCTCGATGAGGATGAGGATCCGTCTTTTCCTACTGATCCCTCCTTCTCAGGATAGCCCGGGGCTGCCACGAAGGAGGAGAAGAAGAAAAAGATAAAGTCCTCGGCTTCCCTCGGATCCCGAGGGAAAGAGGAAGAAAAGGGCGGCCACCTGGGCCTGGAAGCCCAAGAAGAATACCAAATCCAAGGCACCGGACCTTGGATATCTCTACCGGCTCAGGGATGAGCCTGGAGAAGATGACTTCTTCGTCGCCCACGAATTGACCCCCACCGGGGAGCATGCAACAACCGATAAAGGGGGCACACGAGGCCAATCCCCTTCAGGCTCGGGAACCTGACCTCCCAGGAAGCCGCTCCCATTCCTAATAAGGCGACCAGTGTCATAGACATCATAGAAATTCCCTCCTATACCGAGTCCATGCTTGAAGAGGCCCAAGCGGGCAAAGACAATTCAAGTGAGGGAGTGCAAGGTTCAGATGACCCCCTTAACTCCTTTTTTGATGGTGTGCACATGTGTGCATTGGAGGACTTTTACGTGCTGGGCGACCTGGAGATCCCGAAGAAGGACGTGCCCTCGGGAGCTGGCGGGCCGAGTTCGTGCCCAAAACTGGTGAACTAGTTTTCCGCACCAAGCGTGGACCCCGGAGGCAAAAAAATAGTCATTCTTACGGTCCCGAAGGATGATAAGATTCTATCTGCTCCAGTGGGCGTAGCCAGATACCTTCGATGCCTGGTTACCGATGAGGCCCAGGCAAAGATGAATGAGGTGGGCGCATCAATTCTTTTTAATAAGGCACAGTAGTCACTGAACCGGGTAAGATATCAACACTTTTACACCCCCTTTGAATTTTACTTACGTTTTGATGTCTCTTACTGTTTCTGTTGTTTTACAGGCCTCAGTACTTCACCATGAGAGCTTCCTCCGGTATCGGTTAGAAATCAGCTAGCTCGAGTTCGAGCTCAAAGAGTATGTTCAAAAGAAGAATATGCACATGCTTCTCAGTGAGCAACATGATGGTGCCCTCAAAAACCTTCATGCCAAGTTGGATAAGGCTCAGAAGAAAGCTTAGACCCTGAAGCGGCAACATATTGACCTGGTTGAAAAGGTAAATGTCTTGGAAGCAAAAAATGAGGATTAGTCATAGTGACTAACAGGTCTAATAGAAGATCGACCTGATCGACTAGCTCTGAGCCGAGATGAAAGAGGTCAAGGTCATGGTCGATGGGTGGAAAGGCAGAATGGGCTTGTTTGTTTCGGAGAAGGAAACTGCAAAGGCGGAGCTGGCATCGGTTGAGAACCAACTCCGGGTGACAAAGGAAAAAGCTGACAAATGGTCTCAACTGAATGATGATCTCTGAGCACAACTGAGCTCGGCTGCCGCAGAGCGGGATGCCCTCGGTAGAGAATATGAGGCACTGAAGTCCAAATTGGACACAACCTCTGCCGATGCCAAAGAAATGGTGTCTCAATACAAGGCCAATGTGGAGGCAACTGAGACCCGCCTAAAGACAAAGGTTGAATATGTGAAGTGGCTGCCCCGAAGAGAGACCCTCGAAGAGATCCACGCCCGAGGTTTCGACCTATCGACCGAGATCGAGGAAGCCAAAAAGATCGAGGCCAAGGCAAAGGATCTTTACGAGCCTGAGGGTGCTAAAGGCTCTGAGGGTTTCGAGTGATCCGAGGGCTCCAACGGTTCTGGCGATGAGTCGAGCCCAGTGAAGACCAGACGTAGATGCCTTAGTACTTTTTAAGTTTTTGTTTCCCCTTATGTATATTTATTTTTGTTTATTTTGAGGCCGTTTCTATTGGGCCTTTGTAAATATAATTCGGAATATATATTAAATTTTCCCTTTCTGGAAATATCATGTCTTTACTTTTCTAACATCTTTTTATAATTTCTATTCATATAGTATTTTTGATACCTTAGCATAGAATCAAATGTAGTTATGGGGCGTTTGTGTTTAGGAGGTCCGAATGGATCCCGACCTTGATTCAACTTTGTTTGCTCGAGGCTTTGAAACCTCGGTGTGATCGGAAGATTTCAAGATGCTTAAATGATTTTGGATGATGCTTCCTTTTAGCAGGTTTCAAGTTTTTATAAAGGCCTTAATTTATGATTACGAGCATCGGACATCTACGAGCCATTTTTAGGGTGGCCGTAGCCTTTTGTATTTGGGAACCGCTTAATAGGTTTGGTGCCTCCGGGATTTGGTAGCCCGGGTTATCCGAACTTTCTTCGGCATGACAGTCCCCGAGTAGGGGTAGCCCTTGGACTCGATAGTCCCCGGGTAGGGGTATCTCATGGGCTCGATAGTCCTCGAGTTGGGATAACTCATGGTCTCGATAGTCTACGAGTAGGGGTATCCCATAGGCTCTTAGGATCCAGAATTGAAGAAGCAAGAAAATGTGTAATAGCAAGACAAAACTTTCTTTCATTTCTCAGTGTGTAATGTACATAATCGAAAGCGCATAAAAACTTGTATCATGGGTAGAGTGGACTATGTGAGCATGGTTCTTATGACCGTTTGGCCCTTACAATGAATTCGAACCACTAAGCCTTAGCTTTTAGCATACAAGGTTTATCTTAATTCGAGGGTAATGGCCCCCAGTATTTGAGGTTGAGCTTGAGAGGGATCAGATACTGTTGATATGAAGTGAGCGATCATTGACTCTAGTTTGGTACCAGTCTTCGAATCTAAGTTAGCATGTTTTACAGTTTCCTCATTAAAAACCTTACCGAAAAACTCATTTTGGGACAAAACTGATTCAAGGGAAAAAGAGTACAACACGTGCTTTCGGACCTAATAGCCACATCCATCGTTGGCCATTTGCCTGCAAATGTTAGTCCGATTCATAGCATGATTAAAGAGTAATTGAGTTCGTACCTTAGTAGTAGTACCGCTTTAAGTGTGTCACATTCCAGATGTTCAGTAGTTGCACACCATTCCGTGCTTTGAGTTTGTCCGAGCCTTTGCCGGTAATTCCGACGACTCGATATGGTCCTTCTCAATTCGGTCCCAACTTCCCCTCATTCGGGTTCTGGGTGTATAATGTTACTTTCCTAAACACCAAGTCCCGGATCTTAAAGTGTCGGAGGTTGGCTCTTCGGTTGTAGTATCTTTCTATTCGCTATTTTTCGGCGGCCAACCGGACTAGTGCGACTTCTCGCCTTTCATCCAATAGTTTCAGGCTTGTGATCATGGCCTCGCCGTTTGATTCTTTTGTCGCATATTGGAACCTGAGGCTCGGTTCTCCCACTTTGACTGGTATTAAGGCTTTGCCCCGTAGGCCAACGAAAATAGGGTGGCCCCGGTACTACACTTCGAGGTCGTACGGTATGCCCACAGGACTTCGGGTAGGATTTCCTTCCATTTCCCTTTGGCATCGATCAACATCGTTTTCAAGTTTTGAAGTATGATCTTGTTTGTTAATTCTGCCTGTCCATTCCCACTAGGGTGGTAAGGTGTTGATGGTATCTTCTTAATCTTGTGATCTTTGAAGAATTTATTTATCTTGATGCCGATGAATTGTTTTGCATTATCACAAATGATTTCGGCTGATATCCCAAATCGACATATTATGTGGTCCCAAATGAAGTCAATGACTTGTTTCTCCGGGACTTTTTCGAACGCTTGAGTTTTGACCCATTTGGAAAAATAATCGGTCATGAATAGTATGAATTAGCATTACCGGGTGCCCACGATAGGGGACCAACGATGTCCATTCCCCATTTCATAAATGGCCACTGGGACAGGACCGAGTGGAGTAGCTCTCCCGGTTTATGGATCATCGGTGCATGTCTCTGGCAGTCGTCACATCTTCGTACGAAGTCCTTCGCATCTTTCTCCATTTTGGTCCAGTAATAATTGGCCCTGATTAATTTCCGAACCAAAGATTCTGCCCCCGAATGCTTCCCGCAAGTACCTTCGTGAACTTCTCTCAAGGAATATTCGGTATCTCCTGGCCCCAAGCATCTTGCTAGCGGGCCGTCTAACGTTCTCCTGAACAATGTCCCTTCGACCAAGCTAAATCTGGAAGCCTTGGTACGCAAGGCTCTCGATTCTTTGGGATCTGAGGGTAATTTCCCGGTCTTCAAGTAATCTATGTACTTGTTCCTCCAATCCCAAGTTAAACTCGTTGAGTTTACTTCGGTGTGGCCTTTTTCTATCACCGACTTCATGAGATGTACTATTGTTTCCGAACCGAATTCATCGACATCGACCAACGACCCCAAGTTAGCCAGAGCATCGGCCTCGCTGTTCTGAATTGGGGCATGTGCTGCAGGGTCCATTCCTTGAATTGATGTAGCGTTACTTGCAATTTCTCTAAATACCTACACATCTGTTCCTCTTTCTCTTCGAACATCCCATTGACTTTATTTACCACGAGGAGGGAGTCGCACTTAGCTTTGATCACCTTGGCCCCAAGGCTTTTAGCCAATTCGAGACCTGCAATTATGGCCTCATACCCAGCCTCGTTGTTAGTCAATTTCATAGTTATGATAGATTACCTAACTACATTCTCCGTAAGTGGTTTTAACACTATGCCGAGCCCGGACCCCTTTTCGTTTGACGCACCATCCGTAAAAAGGGACCAAATTCTCAAGGTAGTCCCCGAGGTTAGCAATAATTCCCTTTTGACTTCGGATATTAAGGACGACATAAAGTCAGCCATGAAGTCTGCCAAAATTTGAGATTTTATGGCAGTTCGAGGTCGATACTCAATATCGTATCCGCTGATTTCGACGACCCATTTGGCCAATTGGCCTGAGAGCTAGGGTTTGTGCATGATGTTCCATAGTAGGTAAGAGGTTACAACACATATGATGAGGCATTGGAAGTACAATTTTAACTTTTTGGAGGCGCCTAACAAAGCGAGCGCCAATTTTTTCCAGGTGAGGAAACCTTGTTTAGGCCCCACCTAGATTTCTACTGACAAGTAAATAGGAAATTGCGTACCTTCATCTTCCCAGACAAAGTCTCCACTTACCGCCACCTCAGAAACCGCCAAGTAAAGGTATAACTGTTCATCTACCTTCAGAGTATGGAGCAGGGGCAGACTCGATAGGTACCGTTTGAGTTTTTCCAAAGCTTGTTGGCATTCCGCGGTCCAGGAAAAATTATTCCTTTTCTTCAACAGTGGGAAGAACCGATTGCTTTTGTTCGAGGATCTCGGTATGAACCGACCCAGGGCGGCTATATGCCCGGTCAGCCTATGAACGGCCTTGACGTTGTCCAACACGGTGACGTCTTCTATAACTTTGATTTTGTCGGGATTGATCTCGATCCATCGATTGGATACCATGAACTTGAGGAATTATCCCGATCCAACCCCAAATGTGCACTTCTCTGGGTTCAGCTTCATATTGTATTTCTTCAATATGTCGAAGGTTTCCTACAAATGTTTCAAATGATCCTTTACTCGTAGGGACTTGACTAACATGTCGTCAATATAAACTTCCATTGATTTTCCTATATGTTCTTCGAACATCCAGTTTACTAAGCGTTGATAAGTGGCATCGACATTCTTTAATCCGAATGACATTATGATATAACACTAAGTGCCGAATTTAGTGATAAAAGAAGTCTTTTCTTGATCACCCGGGTCCATCCGAATTTGGTTGTACTCGAAATAGGGATCGAGAAAGACGAGTATCTCATGCCCAGCCGTCGCGTTGATCATCCGATCGATATTTGGCGAAGGAAAAGAATCCTTAGGGCATGCCTTGTTCGAATCTTTGTAATCTACATACATATTTAGCTTATTTCCTTTTTAGGCACTACCACTACGTTAGCTAACTAGTCCGGGTATTTAACTTCCTGAATGTACCCTATTTTAAGGAGTTTAGGTAACCCGTCATTGATGAATGCATATTTAACCTCGGACCGCGGTCTCCTCTTCTACTTAACTAGGTGGAACTTCGGATCCAAACTCAGATTATGAGTGGTCACTTCCGGGAGGGGGGGGGGTCCCTGTCATGTCAAGGTAAGACCAAGCAAAACAACGTATGTTAGCTTTAAGAAATTCAATGAGTTTTTTCCTGAGCTTAGGAGTTAACCCCGTTCCCAGGTATATGTTTCGATATGGTAGGTGTTCGATCAATATGACTTCCTCCAGCTCCTCGACCGTCGATTTGGTGGCGTCGATATCATCATAAGCTATGAACGACCTTGGAACTCCGTAATCATCCTCCTTGTCTACTCCTCATTCCTCCGGTTCGTTCGGGGACGGCATCTATGATTGCTATTTAATTCTTCCTTTATAGTCGACTCCGGGTTCCTTGATGTTGAAATCGCGAGCACTGGGATTACCTTATCGACTGCAAAAATTTCCTTTGCGGTCGATTGCTCTACGTAGACCATCTTGACTCCTCCCGACATAGGGAACTTCAGTGCCTGGTGTAAGGTTGAAGGTACCGCCCTCATGTTATGAACCCATGGCATTCCGAATAGGGTGTTGTACCTCATGTCCCCTTCGATCACATAAAACTTTGTCTCGTGGATCGTCCCGACAGTGTTCATTGGCAGGGTTATCTCCACTTTAGTGGTTTCGCATGCCATGTTTAAATATGTTCAACACCTGTACCGCCGACATTATCTGGTCTTGTAACCCCAACTGCTCTACAACCATCGATCTAATGATGTTGGCCGAGCTACCTGGATTAACCAATACACATTTAACTCGAGATTTATTGATAAGTACGAATATTACCAGTGCATCATTATGTGGTTGCACGATGCCCTCGACATCCTCGTTGTTGAACGAGATGGTTCCCTCCGGGACATAATATCGGGTATGTTTTTCCCTTGTGATAGATACTTTAGTGCGCTTTATCATCGGTTCTTAAGGGATATCGACCCATCCAATGATCATGTTGATGACATGTTTGAGGCTCTTCAAATTCAGACTGTTTGTTGGCGTCCATGTTCCTGAAGTGATTTTTGGCTCGATCACTCAGAAATTCTCGGAGGTGCCCGCTATTGAACAACCGGGCAACTTCTTCTCTCAATAGTCAGAAATCCTCGGTCCTGTGGCCATGAGTGCCATGATACTTGCACATCAAGTTAGGATCTCTTTGGGGTAGGGTTAGACTGCAACAGTCGGGGCCAATTGGTTTCCTTGATGCGGCCGATGGTTGAGAGAATGCTGGCTGCATCAATGTTGAAGTTGTATTCTAACAATCTTGGTGCTTCTCTACCCCCGAGCGGTCTATCGAAATCATTTTTGCTCATCAGACCTCGACTACTAGGCCCTCGATTACCTCTCTTTTTGTTCCTTGTGGACTGACGACCGGACGCAGTTCCCCTTTGATCCACGCTGTATGTTTGGTATCGATTCCGTACCTATTTTGGCTCATGATCGACAGCTCTCTTAGACCTGTCGTCGAATCTGATGGGATAAAGGGACCTAGAATGGGGCTTCGAGTTGGCCATCCTCGACTCTGATTTTTCACTGATACCTGATGTGGACGTCGCCCCAAATTACCACCGGGTACTCTACCAAATTTTGTTTTAGCTGCTGCAAAGCCAAGGGGCTTCAGTGGTTAAGCCCTTGAGTGAATGCCTGAATGGCCCAATCATCCTCAACCAGAGGCAGATCCATCCGCTCCATTTGAAACCTTGACACAAACTCCCTGAGCATCTCGTTGTCTCTTTGCGTAACCTTGAAAAGGTCTGATTTTCTGGTCTCGACCTTGATGGCCCTGACATGAGACTTTATAAAAGCATCTGCGAGCATAGAAAACGAGTCAATGGAATTTGAGAGTAAGTTGTGATACCATATCATTGCTCCTTTGGACAAAGTTTCCCCGAACTCCTTTAGTAACGCCGACTCGATTTCATCATCTTCTAAGTCGTTTCCTTTGATTGCGCATGTATAAGAGGTCACATGCTCATTCAGGTTAGTGGTTCTATTATATTTTGGAATGTTGGGCATACGAAACCTCTTAGGGATCGGTTTTGGTGCCGCGCTCGGAGGAAAAGGCTTCTGGATAAACTTCTTGGAATTCGGCCCCTTTATTATCGGGGGTGCTCTTGGGATCTGGTAGACCCTGGAATTGTATGGTTCCACCTTCTTGTTGTTGGCCTCAATTTTCTACTTAGTTAATGCTTCAAGCATTTACATTACTTCGGGACTGACTCCGGGCTCAGCTTCACCCGACCTCTCCGTGGTTTGTTCATTTCTTCGGGTGTTCTCCTGGGACTGTTCGGGCTCGACCCTGCCAGGGGCGTCGCCTTGATTCTGTAGCTACGCTATCGCTGCCGATTGAGCCTGCAACATTTCAAAGATTAGCCGCAGACTTACCCCAGCACCTTTGCCCTCGGGCTTTTCTCGAACTGTTAATCGGGGACCTCCGCGAACGCTATTTTCGGGGTCAGTTGGTAGGTTGACGTCGATAACAACCTGTGAATTGGCGTCGATCGGATCGGCAACTGGGACTCTGTTAGGATCAGGAGGGGGCACCTTATTACTAGGGACCAGATTGTTGTTTTCTACATGATGGCCAGACTCAGCCGCAACGTTCAAGTCAGCAGACTCAGAATTTGACATTTTTAAGCTGACCTGAAATTGAAACTTTAAAGAAAAAGCGTAAAATAGAGTGTGTTATGGAGATTTGTATCAAACCACCACTATTATTCTTAGTCCCACGGTGGGCACCAAACTGTTTACCCTTAAAACGGATAACAATTGAATTTATACGTGGTTTTAAGGATTTGTGGATTGATTTAACACAAATAATTAAGAATGTTAGATAATCGAGTTAGATATAGAACGAATAACCAAACCAATTGTGATGTTACGACCGGGTTCGAGTTT
Source organism: Nicotiana tabacum (assembly GCF_000715075.1). NCBI lineage: Eukaryota > Viridiplantae > Streptophyta > Magnoliopsida > Solanales > Solanaceae > Nicotiana > Nicotiana tabacum. The sequence continues at coordinate 95,360,609 of NC_134094.1, forward strand.
GGGCTGAACAGTAATTTTGCCCTCGATCGAACCCTTGGTTCGAAGCCAAATGTATATGAAGAACAACAATAAAATAAAAACTTTTCAATCGCTAGAAAGTAGAAAAATGAATTTGTATTGCCTTGGTTTGCATGTTATAATATGTGTCATCAAAGAAAAAAATCTTTCCCTTTATATATTAGGAGAGTTTCACCCCTAGTACAAGTCTAAAAAAGGTAAAAATCCTCCTTTCTCGTTAATTACTGATCTGTAACCGCCATCGAGCGAGATCCGCACCGTGATATCCGGTCCCTCTATCTGTTGCCTACAACCGTTCATGCGCTTCCCGATGTCTCAGAGCTCATACCAGGTCCGGGGTGTGTTGTTTTATCAAGTCCGATAGCGTACACTTCGTTCGGGCCTCGGTACAAGAAGTTCCCAGTTTCGATTTCGATCCCATATATTCATACCCTTGCTTTGTTTGACCCACCACAAAATCGAAGTGTGTTAGCCCCGATTTCACTCGTATACAAGATCCTTTATCAATCTCTAGCCAGCAGAATTTATCAAAAGACCTTCTGGTTTGCCATTGGGATAAGCTTGTGCGAAAGGGATGTGTATATGAATAGACAAATGTGGTAAAAGACAAAGGCCGTAGTGACAACCACGTATGAAGTTTATCCGTTTTTGTTCTTGTGGTTTAAGGATGCCAGCCAATTAAAAAAGTAGTCCACGTTTTCTTCTCGTCACATCAAAAGCCACATTGGATATAAATTTATATATAGCAACAATGTAAACTAAGTTTTACATTATCAAAGCATTCAAGATAGTATTTATATAGGTAATTCTCAATAAAAATTGAAATTTATAATTTCAAAAATAAATTAAATTATTTGATATACTAAATAATGCTAATCTAATAGTATAGTCTTTTTTATATTGTCACTAAATTGAATATTCTTGGATAGAAATTGTTGATGGATTATTATATGCATCAGAAGCAATCCCAATATCAAAATCACATATAATCTAGACAACTTGTATAAACGGGATTTCACAGGTTACCTCTTGAAGCGTGAACAAAGTTCCTCTATCACATAAGCCTCTAATTCCACAACAACTCAATGAACTCTCCATCATCAGCACGATCACGATTCCCGAACGTTCTACGGTCTTCTACTGTGTTAACCAAATAATATCCGAAAAAAATAATTTCGTGTGGGAGAAATTTCAAGGAAAATTGGCTGAAAATTTTGGCCACCTTCTTATTCTTCTTCTAGGTGGAGAACTTTATGTATTTATAAAATAGGTTTTAAGGGCTAAAACCCTTTTCCAAAACCTGTTGAGTTTTCTTTTCCACCAAGAAAAGTATTCTTTTATTTTCTATTATTTAGGCACAACAGGGAGCACATAATTTAATTAACAAGGCTTTCAATTATGAAATTAATTTGTAATTTTCGAAATTAATATCCACCATAATTAATTACGAATTATTTCACTAAAAATTCATAATTACACTCCTTATTTAATTTCAAAATTCATCAATTAAATATTATTTAACTCCCATGTTAAGATCCAAATACTAATCAATTAAATTAAATTACTGATAATTTAATTTATTGATTATTTTCTTTAGACTTTCGCTTAACTTATTTCATGTGTCGGATGTAAATCTACCGGCAGAAAACGTATAAGCTTTCATAAAGATGTATCATCAATATTTAAACCGAGATATATATTCCATCAACTAACTATTACTTCGCCAATATACATTATTATTATCCAGTTTATCAGGCATATTGACTACGAAAGGATCTCGCCTTTTATTAAATTAAAACAATAATAATTTACACAGGTAATAATAATTATATCAAGATTAAGAGTATAATTATATTTAATGGCTACAGAGTTTATTTTATTAAGTCAGTATAAAATACTTATCTCTACTTGATCCGTTCAATACATACAAAATGTACTAGTACAAGAAGTTAGAATTAAATCATTCCCATAATCAAGATAAATTATAACGACCCGACCGATCGTTTGAGCGTTTGTATTCTGTTCAGCTATTTGAAGTCTTGGGCAGCATCGTCTGATGTATTATGACTTGTGTTAATCATCGGTTTTGGTTTTCAGATTATTCAGAATTTATTTGGAGGAATGAATTTCATGATTGAAGCTTTAAAGTTGGAAGAGTTGACTGAGTTTGACTTTTTAGTATTTGACATCGGATTGGAGTTTTAATGGTTCCGTTAGGTCCAGATGGTGATTTTGGACTGGGGCGTATGCCCGAATTTATATTTGGATATTTTTAGAAGGTTTCGACGCTAATTGGCGGAAGTTGAAAATTTGAAGGTTTGGAAAGTTCATAAGTTTGACCGGGAATTGACTTTGATGATAACGGATTTGGATTGTGGTTCCGGGAATTTGAATAGCTTCGTTATGTCATTTGAGACTTGTGTGCAAAATTTGAGTTCATTCCGAATTGATTTTATATGATTCGATGCGAGTTATGAAAGTTGAAAGTTTAAAAGTTCATTAAGTTTGATTTTAGGTGCAATTCATCATTTCGATGTTGTTATGTGTAATTTAAGGCCTCAAGTAGGTCTGTGTTATGTTATGGTACTTGTTAGTATATTTGGACGGGGTCCCGAGGGGCCCGGGTGAGTTACAAACGTGTTTCAGATCATCTTTCATTCATGTATGATGGCTAGCCTTTGCTGGATCTGGTGTGACCGCACCTGCGGAGCCATGGGCACAGGTGCGGAGCCGAAAAAGTGGCAGTGGTATCGTAGAAGCATAGACTGTGATGGGGGCAGGAGTCCGCAAATGCGGAGTTTTCTTCGCATCTGCGAATGCGCAGATGCGACACATGAGGGCACAAAAGCGAGAGGCAGTGCAGGTGCGTGAAGTTTGTTCGCATCTGCGTATGCGCAGAAGCATAGATTTTTCGCATGTGCGATGGGCTGGTTGGCAGTGCTTTTTCGCAGGAGCGAGATTTTGGTCGCACACGCGAGTCTGCAGAAGCGGAAAGTGGTTCGCAAATGCGAATGACGCTGGGCAGAAGCTATATTTTCGAGGGTTGGTCATTTTATTCTCATTGTTGAGACTTGGAGCTCAGTTTTGGGAGACTTTGGAGAGGAATTGTACCACACGAATTGGATTAAGCATTCATAACTCGGTTTTGATTATATTTCACGAATCTATACTTGTTTTTGGCATTTGGTCGATGATTTCAAAAGAGAAAAATGAGGTTTTTGTCTAAAGTTTCATAAAATGAATTTTTGAGTTTTTAACATCGATTCAGAGTCGAATTTGAGTGAAACTAGTATGGTCGGACTCGTAAGTGAATGGGTTGTCAGATTTTGTCATCTTCATCGAGTTCCGAGGCATGGGCTCGGGTTTGATTTTTTGGTTGACATTGGGCTTTTGATTAAAGATTCGACCTTTATCAATTGAAATTGTTTTCTTAGGCATTATTTGATGTATTTGAGTTGCTTTTGGCTAGTTTCGAGCCGTTCGGAGGTTGGTATGCGCGGGATGGCATTTTTGGAGTATCGTTTGGCTTGCTCAGTAATGGAATTGGCTTGTTCGAGGTTAGTAACACTTCTATACTTGGTGCTGAGGGTATGAACCCTTGAATATGTGTGTTATGTGTATGGTGTTGAGGTGACACACATGCTAGGTGACGGGCGTGTGGGCGTGCACCGTGTGAATTGTGACTCAGTTATTTCTATGGTACTGTGTAGTAACCTAATCTTATTTGTAACCATAAAATCTCTATGAGCTAGTGTAATTGAGCTGTGATCCATGTTAGAAATCATGCTTAGGCCACATGCTGGAACTGTTGGGACCCATAGAGGTCGTGTTACATGTTGAATTAATTGCTTAATTTGAAATTTATACTCGGTCACAACTATTATTTGCATATCATATCTCAGTCTCTGTTGCCCTATATTCGTACATCATATCATCATTGTTTGGGCTGATTATCATGATTCTTGTGAGCCCGAGAGACTGGAGAGATTGATAACTGAGTGAGGCCAATGGCCTGTTATGAGTGATATTTATGGGATTGAGCTGCACGCCGTAACATGCTTTAATTATTCATTCCAGGATTTGGCTTATTATAGCGTTTGGGATGGATCGGCCCTTCTGGACTCTGCACATCCACAGTGGGCGCAATTGCTATGGATTTTTAGGCTGGATCTGCCCTGGATTCATTTGCATTAGGCTGGATCTACCTTGGATTTATTTACATTCGGGCTGGATCTGCTCTGTACAGTACTAAGTGACTGAGTGTGAGTATTTATTTATGTTTGGGCTGGATCTTACTAATCCTAATGCAACTATTATTCGCGGTCTCTCTATAATTGTATTGAGATATCTCGTAAATCGGGGTTCCATATTTTTATATTATGGATTTATCGGGTTATGGGTTAATGATTTTTTTAAATAATTATTTAATTAATCTGGTGGATTTCGTTAGATGATGGGTATTTTAAAAGAGGTTTGTTAGTGGTAAGGGGAGATATGTTCCGATAGTATAACGAAGGGTAGATGCGAATAATATACCAAAGTAGAGGGGTATATTTGGCCCTTTTCCCAATTGAAAAGACAAGATAAGAGAAGACAAGATTTGTGTGGCTCAACAATTTTGCCTACTCTACGGCCCCAAAAAGAATAACTCTTTATTAATTTAAGAGAAAAAAGAATAAGTTGTGAGGATGATCGGCAAATGAAAAGGCAGAGACCCCTTTAACTGGCATCTGAATTGCCTACTGAAATAATTGTTAGATCTAAGTTTTAATGATGAATACTAACATTACTCTTTCATTGTAGGTACCCAAGTTTAAACAATATTCTAGAAGCAAAGCAAGGCTTAAAAAAAGGAAGATACGAATGTCCAAGATGTCCAAAGAAGGAAAGTTCAACCCAGTTGAAGATCATGTCCAATAGATGACCACCTAAGGAAGAAATTCATAAGTTCCAAAGAAGGAAGGTCCAAATCGGTAGAAGACCATCAAGCCTAAAAATTTGCTTGGGATGGATCTGCCCTGTACAGTACTGAGTGACTGAGTGCGCCGAGTATTGAGCATCATAAGTGAGAATATGAGACAGTGAGATTGGGCACTCTGAGAGTGTGAGTACATGAGTTCATCACTGAGATGCATTGCATTTGACATGCGTAGTTGAGATACATGCATAGAGATGCATTTCCTCATGCTAACCGGTTTTGGTAACATTCATGATTTCACTTGCATATCGACATGTAGGTATAGAGAAGTACTTTACTCATGCTATCTGATAACGAAACATCTTATTTATTGTTGAAAGATTTTGGAAAAAAATCACAGCTTTTCTGACTCACTCATATTTTGGTGATTTCGGTGAAGAAGTTGGGTTTTACTATTATACCTGAAAAGCATAACTGTTTTTTATAACTGTTAACGCGATGAGCATCATATCTCTGAATTATTTCTTTTACCCTTTTATCTTGTGATGAACTGTTATTGGCTATTGGTGTTGGACTCCGACCTTTGTACCAGCTCGTCATTCAACCTAAGGTTAGATTTGTTACTTATTGAGTACATGTGGTTGGTTGTACTCATACTACCCTTCCGCACATTGTGTGCAGATTTTGGATGCCGAAGTTGCTGTGTATGGTGGGAGCTAGCATTGAAGACGTACCTGCATTCCAGCTATAACTGCCTCTTGTTCATGGTAGCTTTAGACTTATGAAAAATCTGTTTATGTACATTTCAGACAGATGATGCATTTATTTCATACTAGCTTTGTAAACTCTAAATTTTAGTACCTAGCGGGTTAGGTTAGGTGCCATCACGACTAGTTGGATTTTGGGTTGTGACAAGTTAGTATCAGAGCTCTAGGTTCATAGGTTCTATGAGTCATAAGCAAGTGTCTAGTAGAGTCTTTCGGATTAGTTATGATGACGTCTATACCTATCTTCGAGAGGTTAGAGGTCATTTATTATAAACTTCCCATATTAGTTTCCTTAACGTGCAACATTGATTTAGCTTGAAGCGTAACTCTTTGAATTCTTTCCACGCACTCGTATGCACATGTGAGTGCTCGGTATCAGTTGTGCATCGACAACTTGTGATTCCGTGGATGAGGTGAGAGATGTTATTTCGGTGTACTGATGATGGACCAGTCTGGAGGAATTGAGGATGGGTTTTGGCTGTAGCCTGAGCACAAGAATTTCAGTTATGTGAGCATGTGCTTTTGGACTTATAAGTCCGGTAGTATCCCTATTAGTGGAGTTAGTGGCTTGATGAGTGGTTTGATGGATATATGATGAGTATGATATGACTACGGGATGTGTTCAGATAGTTTGAATGTGACTAGAAGAGTTTGCTTGAGATATAAAAAGGACTATTCGGTGCTTAATTTCTATCTTGATGTGACGTATAATCTCGAGTTATGATTTTGTTGAAGGATCATTTATGTTTCTTAATTGTGGAATGAAGTAGATTCTCAGGTTTTGTTGATGAGTTCAGACTCAGGAAGATTGAGTGATTGCGTAGTAGTTCTGGCTGTGAAAGGGTATAGAGAGATGTCAGTTTGAGGCTAAGCAGGTGGGTTGCAACCTGCAGGGTAATCTACGAATGTGTGATTCTTATGATGTTGTGTGGAGGCTTTCTTTTCTACCCGTGGATTATATTTATGCAATTTGAAATTGGATCGGTTGTAATAGTTGACCTGACCGTCATATGGATGTATGAGAGCTTAGTAGATGATTTGAGGTACTATATGGTTGTGTTATGTGAGCTTTTGAGGGATTTAATTGAATCTCCCTGCGGTATTATGGTAGTAATAGAGTATGGGTATTGTGAGTTATCGAGTGTTTTGATCTATGGCTTTGTGCCAAGTGGGGGAGTCTGCTATCACCGATTTGATTGCATGGTTATGTGTTGTGCTGGTTTCGGTTTGAGGCATACTTTTGAATCAGATGAGACTTGCGGAGGTTGAGATCGAGGATAACTCGAGTAAAGAGTTTTCTGGATACGGGTTATGTTACACTTTATGGGTATATGGGAATCATGGGATGATTGAGTTATTATTTGTGAAGGACGTAATGCGCGTGGAGTAGGAAATTGCTCGGTTGCTTAAATGTGTGGATTACTTCTTTGGGTATTGTGATGCTAATGGGGCACATGTCGTTCAACCAGTTTGGTCGGTGTAATTGAGATTTGAGTATAGTGAATGGCTGTCAAGGAGGTTCTAATGGATTCAAGATTATATGTAGTAATTGAGAATTTTGCGGATTGGTATACGACTAGAATATGGGATTTAAATTGGATGGTGTCGAGAGTTGTGGCATAACTATATCATTATGGATTCTATATTTCAGCATCAGGAAGGTGAAGGAAACGACTTTAGATTCACAGAAGGTTTCTTCAGAGTGGGTGTCTCGGTGGTGGTACTTTTGGGATACTTGAGAGGGAATACATCAGCTTATGATCCTTAGGGCGGTGTGGTTTTATTCTAGGATCTTATGGGGTGAGTTTTGGTTGAGGATCATGGTATTATGGCGAGGAGGAGTACAATTTAGAAGAAACTCGGAGGAAACATGACAAATTGGTAGTAGGTTGGATCAGTATAGTAATGGTATGCTCTGTTCTTTTGGTTCTTATGATGAAGTGATGCTTTACAGGTGTTTTGTGGCAATACTCTTGGGTTTGGCAACCTGCGTGGCTTGGTTGAGTTAGAGAGATTCAGTTCTGATGGCTTGCTTGTGTGTTAATGGGTTTCGAAGAGTTTTGATGGTTTCTACCACGCTTTGAGATAGATATTTCCTACCGGCGCGAGAAGCATGTTGTGTATTGTGATTTTATCTTAAATGGGATCAATAGAAGGTTTCTGACTGATCGGGTATGTGTTATGCTGGTGACTTAGAGTTGATTATGAGATTCTAGTATTTTTCATATGATGGCATGATAGATGCGGTACTTTGTTGGGATTAAGATTTGTGTGTACAAGGTCACGGGTTAGTTTGGAAGGGAAGCTCATGAATTCTTAGACAACATGGGCGGTTTCAGATGACTAGATAAATGATGTTACTACTTGGTATTTCCTGAAGAGAGTGCACATTTCAGAAGGTACTGTGAAGATGTGGCCAAAGCTGGCCAGATGTTAGTATATGTTATGGCTAGGTCATTGTGGACTTTCAGAGGATTATTTATCTATTTGTGGACGATCAGGGTTGATTTGGGGGACATTGGTAGGCCCAATGAGGACGTATATTCTACACCGAGTCGGATTTGTTGACTCAGAACTGTTAGTGTTGAGGGGTGTGTATGTCACGCCCCGACCTTGGGGAGCGCGAACGACGCTCAGCCAAGTGAACCTGGCCGAGCAAGCCTGTTAGATTTCCTTCTACCCAAACTCATTCATGAATAAAGAGGAGATGCACTCCATTAATCAAACACTGAAAAGATTTCATTAACAACTCCCATTTCATTTCCATTAGCAGCTTCGTTTATAATTTCCAAACAAGTTTATAGATATAATGAAAAACATGTTTTCCAAATACCAACACTTCTTGTTCAATTACCAATACCAAACACCACCCACAACCTGTCAACGGAGCCTCTAAGTACAACAGAAGAGTAATATGGAAATGCCAGCAAAAAGGCCCCGGCTATACCTCAAAAGACAAAGTACATTATCATGCCCATGTAGCCTCCTAATTATATCAGAACACGGATTAGCTCAACTCAAGATGTGGTTGACAACACACCGATAAGAAGGCCTCTACTATACACGGCTCTGAGACATCCTAGGACACTTTAAATCCTTAGGCTCTGATACCACGTTTGTCACGCCCCGACCTCAAGGAGCGCGACCGGCGCTCAACCGAGCAAACCCGGCCTAGCAAGCCTGTTAGATTTTCTTCTACCCAAACTCATCCATGAATAAAGAGGAGATGCACTCCATTAATAAAACACTAAAAAGATTTCATTAACAACTCCCATTTCATTTCCATTAGCAGCTTCGTTTATAATTTCTAAAATATTAGAAGTTTATAGATATAATGAAAAATATGTTTTCCAAATACCAACACTTCTAGTTCAATTCCCAACATCAAACACCACCCACAACCTGCCTAGGGAGCCTCTAAGTACAACAGAAGAGTAATATGGAAATGCCAGCAACAAGGTCCCGACTATACCTCAAAACACAAAGTACATTATCAAATAATATCAGGCCCGGAATAGAGTAGGGCTCACCAAAACTTGCTTAATAGGGAGTAACTACCAACGAGGACCAAAGTTGCCCGCTGATGAACCACCTGCATTCATTGAAGATGCAGCACCCCCGGCAAAAGGGACGTTAGTACATATGGAATAGTACTAGTATGTAAAGCTAACTGTCCTCTTTCAAAATAGAATGCCAATATAAGAAAGGGAAAACCATAGAAACAACAAGTCACAATCAACCATATCCAAATGTCCAGTTAAAACATAAATTTTTCAAAATATGAAATTAATATATATTATTGGTTGGGAGATGATTAGCACCGATATACCACCGTGTTTGTAGCACAGAGTCCGATCATGCCCGATAGGCTAGGCCATCTCCCCACGAACAATGTGGTTCTACATGTGATACGAAAGAAAAGTGTTACCAAGAGTAGTGCCACCATGTGCGCAACATGGCGTCCGATCTCCACCCGATCAGCTAGGCCGCCTTCTCACATATGCCATGTGGGTTAAATTTTCCAATTCACAATTTTTATCAGTTTCATCCCAATTAAGGGGAATAATATCAACCCATCGATCACATCCCAAATAAGGGGAATAATCACAATCCACTCCTACACCGGCATGTGTACTTTTAGGTGTGGCTTGTTACAACCCACCCTTCCTCGGTTTGCTAATGATACTTCCCAAAAATAATTTTTTTTGTTTTTGCACACAAAGGTAACATAGGTACAAATGTTTTTATCTTATCATCTTTCATATTGTATAAATCTCCACTAGTATTTTCAACCAATCACAACAATAATATTCCCTTGGCTCTTTTGGCCATTAACAAAATTCATTATTCAAGGCACGATGGCCGTATTTGATATTTCACACTTTCATTTCTTCCCTCTCATGTATCATCATCATAAATATCAACATATATAATATTTCGGAAATCACAACTTTAAGTTCATTAGAAATGAATAATTTAAGCACAATAGATTTCTTTCCAAGAATGGAGTAAAATGATTGGCAATCGATGTGCAAGTTAAAATCATAAACAAGTAACACACCATTTATTCTTGAAATACTTTTTTCCAAAAAGTGCAATACACAATTTCCATTCACGAATATGTAAGAACGCAAAACACATTGAAAAATACTCACAAAGCATAGCAATAGTTAAAACAGCCACATATGAGCATGACTTGAGTACATAAGCTTTTAGACAATTCTATTTTTGAAATAATTTTAGAACAGTTGAATCAAAGCTCATTTCATAATCTCTCTCACATCATCTTATTTCATTGGCACCATTAGCCACAAGTATAACTTTCATTCTTGGCACGTTGGCCACACTCTATATCCCCAATTCACTTATTTCATTTTCAAGCATCTTTATAGATTATCAACAACAATAAATTTCCAATTAAGACTTTAGATACACATATGAACAATTTAGAGTCTTAAGCATATCGAGTTTTTCTCACACAATTTGGCATACTAGCTTTCATTTGAAACACGACTCAAAGCCATAACGTTTTAATACGCAACCCATACTTTGAACATATATCTTTTGACATATGGCTCTTTCGGAATAGTTAAGTTTATAAGGGATAACCCAGAACATATGAATTAGGAACTTGAGCCAATCATACTTGAAACTTATGGGAACATTATAAAATTCGATTCTAAGAGAGTAGTTTAGCCAACATACCTCAAATTCATCCTTTAATGATACTACAATGATCCACTATACTAATAAACTTCAATCTACAATAACAACATCCAACGGGAACAACATTATTAACAAATTCCATAGTTTAGGCCATTTAGGTATTTTATCAAACACCTAGTAGGCATGAATCTCTACATCTCTTAACCATAGAATTAGTTCATCCAACTACTACCATTTACCAATAATTTATCCCATCATCATTCTTAAACAATTCATAACTTCCAACATCACATACATGACCATCCATCCATACCCAACCAACAAATTCCATCAAATAATCACCTTTCAATCTCTATAATGGTTATGTATTTAAATTGGGAACTTATGGCTTTCAATCACCATACCATAAGTCCTAATACTTAATTCATACTCATATTGTCATAATATATCCATACATGTAAGTCTAAGGGTGTAGGATTACCTTTTGGAAGAAATCTTACAAAACCCTCCTTTAAGTTCTTGAAGAAATTACTTGAAAATCTATGTATTTTATGGAGGATTGAGTTAGTTTTAGGGTGAAATTGATGGAATGAAACACCAAATTAGTAGTAATTACTCACCTTGAAGATGGGGGGAGTTGGAGGTCTTGAGAGAGTGGAGGAAAACCCCAAAGTTCAGCCAAGAGAAATGGGTAAAAATAAACCCCAAAATGAGTATATAATATTTCGGGCGTCACAGGTGGCGTGGGGCGCTGCTTGTGGCACTAATTCCAGTATCTAAAAGAACTCCCAGCGCCAGGTCTAGAGCCCCACGCTACCCTGTGCACTGGTGACGAGAGACCTTTTCTATTTTGCCCGGAAATGGGCATAACTCTCTCATACGATGTCCGAATTCGGCGATTCTTTTTTTTCTATGGCTCCGTAATTTCAATACAGATCTAATGATTCAATAAAAACTGAATTTGGAGCTCATTTTAGTAATGTTGTACCACTTATACTCAAAGAAATAAAGTCAAAACATCCCAGAAATATCCAAATTAAAGTCCGGGCATATGCCCAAGTCCAAAATAACTATCCGGACCTAACAGTATTATCAAAACTCCGTTCCGAGGTCGAATACAAAAAACAAAGTGAAACTTGGTCATAATACAATATTTAAAGCTACTCAAGACTTCAAATAGTTGAAAGGAGCGTAAATGTTCAAAATGACAAGTCGGGTTATTACAGTGTCGTTCGATTAGAGTTGAGCTTATCCGTGTTCTGATATGATCTATGTGTTACTCTTCTATGCTACAAGGGGTTGTGATTTTTTGGTTATATGCACATATGGTGTGGTTCTGTTTAAGCCTTTTAGCGTACTTCATGTGACTTGGTGATTTGGGGTGTGGAATGGTTGATTACGCCTTGGTTATGGTCTTTTCGGGATGTGGTATATGGTGTTGTTTACTTCTCAGTGGTTATGGTCATGCACCTTTGGTACTAGACGTCAAATTGCGCGTGGATGTTGAATTTGAGCATTGTGAATTGAGGTATTTCATGTAGACCAGCGTTTGGATGGGGTCACGCATTGTAGTGAAGTTATGTTGGGATACGATCCTTTGTGTTTAATTCGTGTATTTTGATTCTATGGTGGGTTATGGGTTCTTAGCATTGCGTTGTGGTGGTACTTGTTGAGCTTGCGGGGCGATTTTCTCATTTGAGTCATTTTCTATATCTGAGTACACTTGAATTGTTACGTATTGGTGCACGGATTGCACGATTTGTGGCTTAAGGTTGTATTGGTATGGCATGTGAGTAGGGAGGCTGTATTTGATAAGATGAGGTCATCGGACCTAGAATGGGTGCTATCAGATATGACTGCGGTATATTTGGAAGGATAATATCGGAAGTCAGCTTAGAAATTGGCTATAGTTCATGTCGAAGGAGGGAGGGTTCCATGACTTATTGGTCTGATAAGTGGTTACGAGTTATTGTGCGTTTCATTCATCATCGGAGGTGTACGAAGGTTTTAGAACGAGGTTTTGTTTGATATGAAGTTTACTACCGGTATCGGGTTTGTTTTGAGTAGTTCCTGTGATTGGGAATTATTGATATGAGTATGCGAGTTGCATGGTATATTGTGTGATTACAACCTAGGTTATGGATATGACTTGATATGGCTTGTTCAGACTTATACAGTGTGTAGGTGTGAGATTCGAGTCTAGTAAGGAATTTCGGATAAGGAAAATTGGATTCTGAGGTTTACGGACTAAGGTTGAAGTAATAATCTTCAGTTATGTTGCGTTGTCAGGCCTATATGGAATAAGGTGATGTGGGATCACCCCCGGGTATGTTCCTGGTAAGGTGGCACAGTGATTTAATGGCTTTAGAATGACTCTTGGCACATTCGAGGACGAACGTATGTTTAAGTGGGGGAGAATGTAACGACCTGACCGGTCGTTTTGAGCATGTGCATTCCGTTCAGCTATTTGAAATCTTGGGCAACATCGCATGATGTATTATGACTTATGTGAATCGTCGGTTTTGGTTTTTAGGTTATTCAGAATTTATTTGGAGGAATGAATTTCATGATTGAAGCTTTAAAGTTGAAAGAGTTGACTGGGTTTGACTTTTTAGTATTTGACCTCAGATTGGAGTTTTGATGGTTCTGTTAGGTCCATATGGTGATTTTGGACTGGGGCGTATGCCCGGATTTGCATTTGGATATTTTAAAAAGGTTTCAGCGCTAATTGGCGGAAGTTGAAAATTTGAAGGTTTGAAAAGTTCATAAGTTTGGCCGAGAATTGACTTTGATGATATCGGATTCGGATTGTGGTTCCGGGAATTTGAATAGCTTCGTTATGTCATTTGGGACTTGTGTACAAAATTTGAGTTCATTATGAGTTGATTTGATATGTTTCAGTGCGAGTTATGGAAGTTGAAAGTTCAATAGTTCATTAAGTTTGATTTGAAGTGTGATTCGTCATTTTGATGTTGTTATATGTGATTTGAGGCCTCGAGTAGGTCCGTTTTATATTATGGGACTTGTTAGTATATTCGGACGGGGTCCCGAGGGGCCCGAGTGTGTTACAGACGTGTTTCAGATCATCTTTCACTCATGTATGATGTCTGGCCTTTGCTGGATCTAGTGTGACCGCACCCGCGGAGCCGCAAAAACGGCAGTGGCATCGCAAAAGAAGAGACTGTGCTGGGGGCAGGAGTCTACAAATGCAGAGTTTTCTTCGCATCTGTGCAGGCGCAGACGCAGCGCATGAGGGCACAGAAGCGAGAGGCAGTGTAGATGCGTGAAGTTTATGCGCACTTGCGTTTGCGCAGAAGCGGAGATTTTTCGCAGGTGCGATGGGCTGGTTGGCAGTGCTTTTCCGTAGGAGCGAGATTTTGGTCGCACGCGCTAGTCCGTAGAAGCGGAAATTCGGTCGCAAATGCAAACGACGCTGGGTAGAAGCTATATTTTCGAGGGTTGGTCGTTTATTCTCATTTTTGAGACTTGGAGTTCTGTTTGGGCGACTTTGGAGAGGAATTTCACTACACGAATTGGGATAAGGATTTTTAACTCGGTTTTGATTATATTTCACAAATCTGTACTCGTTTTTATCATTTGGTTGATGATTTCAAAAGAGAAATTGAGGGTTTTTGTCTAAAGTTTCATAGACTGAAATTTTGAGATTTGAACATCGATTCGGAGTCGGATTTGAGTGAAACTAGTATGGTTGGACTCGTAATTGAATGATTTGTCGAATTTTGTAAGTTTTATCGGGTTTCGAGGTGGGTGCCTGGGTTTGACTTTTTGGTTGACTTTGGGCTTTTGATTAAAAATTTAACCTTTATCGAATGGAAATTTTTCCTTAGGCATTATTTGATGTATTTGAGTTGCTTTTAGCTAGTTTCGAGCCGTTCGAATATTGGTACACGCGAGTTTGGCTTGCTCGGTATTAAATTTGGCTTCTTCGAGGTAAGTAATAATTCTAAACTTGGTGCTGAGGGTATGAACCCCTGAATATATGTCTTTTGTGTTTGGTGTTGAGGTGATGTACATGCAAGGTAACGGGAGTGTGCGCGTCCACTGTGTGCATTGTTACTCAATTATTTCTGTGGTACTATGTAGTTACCTAATCTTATATGTAACCGTAAAATCTATAACGACCCGACTTGTCATTTTGTGAATTGGCATCCCGTTCAACGGTTTAAGGCACCAAGAAGCTTCATAATATGTATTATAACGTACGTGTATGGTCGAGTTTGGTTTTCGGAAGATTTGGAATTAAAATGAAAGAACAATTCTTACGTTTGAAGATTAAATAAAAAGAGTTGACCAGAATTTTGACTTTTGAGAAAATGACTTCGGAATGGAATTTTGATGATTCCAATAGCTTTGTATGGTGATTTCGGACTTAGGCGTATGTCCGAAATTGGATTTGGAAGTCTGTAAGTCAATTCGACGCATTTTGGCGAAAGTTGAAAAATGGAAGATTTTTAGAAAGTTTGACCGGGAGTAGACTTTGATAATATCGGGGTCGAAATTCGATTTCGAAAATTGGAACAGGTCCATTATGTCATTTATGACTCGTGTGCAAAATTTAAAGTTATTCCGGATTGATTTGATAGTTTCGGCGCAAATTATTGAAGTTGGACGATTTGAAAACTCCTAATTCGATTCGAGGCGCGATTCGTAATTTCGACGTTGTTTGAAGCCTCAACTAAGTTTTTATTGTATTTTTGGACTTGTTAGTATACTTGGTTAGGGTCCCATGGGTCTCAGATGAGTTTTGGATGGGTTTTTAACGTGTTTGGTGTTTTGTCATTGTTTTGAGCATAAGCATGTAATGATCCAAAGGTCCATTTTCAGTTCTAGAGATCAAAATTCGATTTTGAGAGTTTCGGGAGTTTGATAATGAATTATAGGAATGATCTGGAATGTTTGATCTAATTTCATCAAGTCACGATTGGGGTTTTAGCACGAAACATGAGTTAATTGTTTAACAAGCGACATTGGCATCACATTGAGCTCACCACTAGGTTCGTATTATTTGTGACTCATAGAAACAAGAATCGTCAAATTCCGAGTTCGAATGATGGAGTTAGAGCCTTTTTAGTGAAAAATAAATTGCTGGTATAAACAGTTCTAGTGCGCACTTTTAGCGACATGAATTAGATTTTTAGCAACCATATTAGTGTTTTTATTGGGCAGAAACTTAAGGACCAAAAATGGTTATTTCGTTCATTTCGTTTTGGATTTTTGGAGCACGGTTCTTGGGCGATTTTGAAGATTTCTGCAAGACTTCAACTTGGGTAAGTGTCCTATATCCGGAAGTGATTATATTTCATAAATGCATAGTTATATTCATCAATTAATTCAGATTTAAATGGAAGAAATTGGGATTTTTCCAAAATCTTTCCAAAAATGAAAATTTATGATTTGGAGGTCGAGTTGTTATCGGAATTTTATAAATTGGTATGGTTGAACTCATATCAGAATGGGTGTTCGGATTTCATAAAAATTCTGTCGGCTTCCGAGAGGCGGGCCCCGCGTTGACTTTCAGTTGACTTTTTAATGTGAAATTTTAAGTCGACGTTATATTATCCAGAATTGTTTCCAATGAATTTTAATCAAGTTATACAATTAATTTGGATAGATTTCAGCTCTCCGGGGGTCAATTCAAGCAAGAAGGCTATTTTGAAATATCGGCCTAACTTCAAAAAAGTAAGTATCTTGCCTAACCTTGTGTGAACCCCTTAGGCATTGAGTCTTATGGGAAAATTGTGTGATTGAAAGCCATGTACGCGAGGTGACGAGTACGTACTTGGTTTATATGTGCAAATTATATTGGTTAAAATTCGTAGGCGCCCATGTATTAAATTGGAAATTGTTGGCACTTATTAAATCCCTTATTTGTCATGCCTCATTCCTTGTTTGCCGAGTTTGTTTTATATGATAATTTGATGTGATTCTCACTTGACTTTTATGTGGATTATGTGTTCTGTTGAGTTGCCATTTCGTGGAAATAATTTCATTAAGGATTTTTCATTTGCAAATAATTAATTAATAAAATTTGAAAAGAGGTATTAATCTAAATACCAAGAATATGGATTAAAGAAGGCGTTATTCTTGTTGAGTTACTTTTCCATCGTTGCTGTTGTTTTTAAGATTTTATATCCATTGTGTTGAGCCGTGGGATGTCTGTTGTAAAATTAATTGATTTCGTTGTACCTTTGGAAAGGTTGTGGCCTACGGGCAATTTGTAAATATGAGTTGATTATGTTGTGTTGTTGTGATAATATTCTTTGTGAATTATTGTGTGATATAGGTTCCTGTTATGCGACGTACAAGGGTGGCATCCCACTGTTGATATTATGCGGGCATAAGGGTGACATTTTACTATTGTTATGTGTGTTATGATATTGTCTGGGCGGAGTGATAAGGGAGGATATTAAACAAAGCGATAATTGAGGCTATTATAGGAGTGATAAGGGTGGATATATAAGCGATAAAGGTAGCTATTGATATTGTCAGGGCGGAGGAATAAGAGAGGCTATTATAGGTGTGATAAGGGTGGCATAAGAGAGATAAGGGTGACTAATGATATGTGATGACGTGGGGTTATTATGCTGGTGATTTTCAGGTGATGTTGTGATTTTCCTTGTGTTTATTTTTATATCTTGTGCAATTTGTCTTGTTGTTTCGGTAAACTTGATAATAGTCTGATCTATGTTGAAATTGTGAGCCTGTGGCTATTGCCGGGCGGATTATGTTATTGGCACGTGAACTGTACATGCAGATGTGATATGAAATGTGGGCACGAGGTGCCAGAAAAATATAATGATTATGTTATTGGCACATGAACTGTCCATGCATATGCGATATGAAATGTGGGCACGAGGTGCCGAGGGAAATATAATGATTTTTATTATTGGTACGTGAGTCGTCCGTGCGGTTATGATAGAAATATGGGCACGAGGTGCCGTGGAAATATGAAAGTGGGCTGAGGCCCGTGTTTTATGATTATGAAATGAGGTGCCACATAGTGACTTTTATTTGAAAGAATTATATTCGAAAGATATTTATTTGAAAGAAGTATATTCGAAAGATATTTATTTGAAAGAAGTATATTCGAAAGATATTTATTTGAAAGAATTATATTCGAAAGATATTTATTTGAAAGAAGTGTATTCGAAGGATATTTATTTGAAAGAATTATATGTGAAAGATTTATATTTGAAGGACTTGATTAATTAGTTGTACTTGTGTTCCTTATTCGTTTGAGCAATAGTTATGGTGTTCTTGTTGCCTTGCTGTTTATGTCCCTTGTTGATTTTTGTTGCTATCATTGCTAGTTATTTTTCAGTACTATTGTATACTGCTATATTACACAGGTTATTTGACCAGTGAGTGTCTTGACTGTACCTCGTCACTACTCCACCGAGGTTAGTCTTGATACTTACTGGGTACTGACTATGGTGTACTCATACTACACTTCTGCATATTTTTGTGCAGAGCCACGTATTGGAGATATCGAACTCGGACAAAGTTAGTGTGTTGATCGCAAGAATTCAAGGTAGAGATTCTTGGCCGTCGAAGTCCCTTGGAGTCTTTTCATTTTATTGTACTGTCAACACTTATTCGAATAGTATTGTATACTCGATCCTTGAGATCATTGTATATATTCAGTTAGTGTTCATGACTCAGTATTACCAGTCTTGGGAGGTTGTTATAATTATTTTCGCTTTTGGTTTCGACACTTGTATTAAATTAAAAAAAAAGGCTCGAAATGTAATTGTAATCGGCTTACCTAGTCTTAGAGACTAAGTGCCATCACGACGCCTGTGGTGAGATTTTGGTTTATGAAAAAATCTCTACTTGCCATAGTAATTGAGTTGTGATACATGTTAGAAATCATGCTTAGGCCACATGCTGGTACTGTTGGGACCCACAAAGGTCGTGTTACATGTTGAATTAATTGCTTAATTTGAAATTTATACTCGGTCATAACTATTATTTGCATATCATATCTTAGTATCTATTGCCCTATATTGATACATCATATCATCACTATTTGGGCTGATTATCACGATTCTTGTAAGCCTGAGAGACTGGAGAGATTGATGACTGAGTGATGCCAAGGGCCTGTTGTGAGTGATATTTATGGGATCGGGTTACACGCCGCAGCAGACTTTAGTTATTCATGTCAGGATTTGGCTTATTATAGCGCTTGGGCCGGATCGGTCCCTCCAGAATCTGCACATCTATAGTGGGTGCAGTTGCTACAGATTTTTGGGCTGGATCTGCCCTCGATTCATTTGCATTGGGCTGGATCTGCCCTAGATTTATTTACATTCGGGCTGGATATGCCCTTTACAGTACTGAGTGACTAAGTGTGAGTATTTATTTATATTTGGGCTGGATCTACCCTGTACAATACTTAGTGACTGAGCACGGTAAGTATTGAGCATGATGAGTGAGAATACGAGACAGTGAGATTGAGTACTCTAAGAGTGTGAGTACATGAGCTCATCACTGATATGCATTGCATTTGACATGCGTACTTGAGATACATGCATAGAGATGCATTTCCTCATTCTACCCAGTTTCGGTGACATTCATGATTTCACTTGTGTATCGACATGTAGGTATAGAGAAGTACTTTACTCATGCTATTTGATAACGAAACATCTTATTTATTATTGAAAGGTTTTGAGAAAAAAACACAATTTTTTGACTCACTCATATTTTGGTGATTTCAGTGAAGGATTTGGGTTTTACTGTTATACATGAAAAGCATGATTATTTTCCGTAACTGTTAACGCACTGAGCATCATATCTATGAGTTATTTCTTTTACAACTTTATTGCATTGTTATGAACTGTTGTTGGCTATTAGTGTTGGACTCCGACCTTTGTACCACCCTTTCAACCTAAGGTTATGTTAGTTACTTATTGAGTATATGTGGTCCGTTGTACTCATACTACACTTCTGCACCTTGTGTGCAAATTTTGGATGCTGATATTGCTGTGTATGGCGGGAGCTAGCATTGAAGACGTACCTAAGTTCCGGTTATAGCTGCCTCTTGTTCATGGTAGCTTTAGACTTATGAAAAATCTCTTTAAGTATATTTCGGACAGATGATGTATTTATTTTATACTAGCTTTGTAAACTCTATGAATCTTAGAAGCTCATGATTTGTACTACCAGTCCCTGGGGATTCTTGTATAAAATATTTAGTTATGTTTTCATTATTTCTCTCAGTAAATCTCATTTGAATTAGATTGTTGCTAATTGGCTTACCAAGCGAGTCTGGTTAGGCGCCATCACGACTAGTTGGATTTTGGGTCGTGACATAAATTATATTTATTCTTGTGCTATAGTCATTCTTGATGGTTTGTCCAATTTCATCATTAGATTGTGAACTCAAACTTTATACTTATAAGAACCGATGATTTAATCTTCCGTGTATAAGCTAAACTCTATATACTAAATCATCTACTATATAAGCAAAGGACACTTACTAATAAATGATCTATTTACAACTTTATTAAAACTGAATAAACAATTATTTCATAATAAATACTATATCTAAAATAAACACATGGTTAATAATATATATCCCAACAATCAATTTTTTTCCCCTAATTGACACACAAGACAAAACTAGAAATTCTTCTGTTTTTTCCATTTTCTCTTGTTTCATAATCCAATTACTTCAGCTTCTCATATCGTCCTATTTTTTTTACTCAATTGTCGTAGAAAGAATACAAATTTTTTGTGAAACTGGTGTCTTGATTTAAGTTAGGGCTTCGTCGTCCCAACTTCCAGCAAATATCCCAAAGAAATATATGGGAATCTGAACTTTAGATGTCAAACACTATATCATCTCATTTGTCTTATATATATATATATATATATATATATATATATATATATATATATATATATATATATATATATATATATATATATATAAAAAATGTTTTGAATTATTTTATAGTTTTGATCCCCACTCCATTCTAACACCATTGGAGGCAACAACTGTTGGGAAGCGAGCCAAGCTAATAGAGGAAAGATAGTTTAAAAGAGAAAAATAATAAATTGCAAGAGACAAGATAAGAGAAAACAAGATTTACGTGGCTCAACAATTTTGCCTACTCTACGACTCCAAAAAGAATAACTCTTTATTAATTGAAGAGAAAGAATAAGTTGTGAGGATGATCGGCAAATGAAAAGGCAGTGACCACTTTTACAGGCATCTAAATTGCCTATTGAAATAGTTGTTATATCTAAATTTCAATGGTGAATAATAACAATACTCTTTTATTGTAGGTACCCAAGTTTAAATAGTAGTCCAGAAGCAAAGCAAGGCGTATAGAAAGGAGGATACAAATGTCCAAGATGTCCAAAGAAGGAAAGTTTAACTCAGTCGAAGATCATGTCCAATAGACAACCACCTAAGGAAGCAATTTATAAGTTCTAAAGAAGGAAGGTCCAAATCGGTAGAAGATCATCAAGCTTAAAAATACGCTTGGATTATCAATCAGGCTATCAAAGGAAGATCGTGTCATGCCTGATGATCCGCACAGCTATTAGATCGCGCTAATGAAGGAAAGCATTTACTCTACCATGATTCAAGGATTAGCCGTTGAGGATCTCCACACTTATTCTTGGAAAGAATCATTAATCAAGATTCATTCTAGAGATCAATTCATTTGGGTTGCAAATCTCAAGTCTGTATCAATCAAGAATCAAAGCAAATCTCCTCTCAAATTGTATTTATAGTCGGTGACCAAGAAGATCAAAATATGCTTTGATCTAACCAACCTCAAGCTCTTTGTTCTACTCTTTACGAGCATTGTATTTCAAATAGGATTACAGTGTAACAATCAGAGATAAAAAAGAGAGAAATATTAGTGAGGCATTGTATCAAAAGAATTGAGAGTTACTTAGCATAAGAAATCAGTTGGCATGCATATGAATCTCGAAATGTAATTGTAATCGGCTTACCTAGTCTTAGAGACTATGTGCCATCACGACGCCTGTGGTGGGATTTTAGGTCATGACAAAATATCTATGTGCCAGAGTAATTGAGCTGTGATCCATGCTAGAAATCATGCTTAGGCCATATGCTGGTACTATTGGGGCCCACAAAGGTTGTGTTACATGTTGAATTAATTGCTTAATTTGAAATTTATACTCGGTCACATCTATTATTTACATATCATATCTTAGTCTCTGTTGCCCTATATTGATATATCATATCATCACTGTTTGGGCTGATTATCATGATTCTTGTGAGCCCGAGAGACTGGAGAGATCGATGACTGAGTGAGGCCAAGGGCCTATTGTGAGTGATATTTATGGGATCGGGTTGCACGCCGAAGCAGGCTTTAATAATTTATGTCAGGATTTGGCTTATTATAGCTCTTGGGTTGGATCGGTCCCTCCGAAGTCTGCACATCCATAGTGGGCGCAATTGCTATGGAGTTTTGGGTTGGATCTGCCCTGGATTCATTTGCATTGGACTGGATTTGCTCTTTATAGTACTGAGTGACTGAGTGTGAGTATTTATTTATGTTTGGGCTGGATCTACCCTATACAATACTTAGTGACTGAGCGCGGTGAGTGTTGAGCATGATGAGTGAGAATACGAGACAATGAGATTGAGTACTCTAAGAGTGTGAGTACATGAGCTCATCACTGATATGCATTGCATTTGACATGCGTACTTGAGATACATGCATAGAGATGCATTTCCTGATGCTACCCAATTTCGGTGACATTCATGATTTCACTTGTGCATCGACATGTAGGTATAAAGAAGTACTTTCCTCATGCTATCTGATAACGAAACATCTTATTTATTATTGAAAGGTTTTGAAAAAAATCACAATTTTTTGACTCACTCATATTTTGGTGATTTCGGTGAAGGATTTGGGTTTTACTGTTATACATGAAAAGCATGATTATTTTACGTAAGTGTTAACGCACTGAGCATCATATCTATGAGTTATTTCTTTTACAACTTTATTGCATTGTTATGAACTGTTGTTGGCTATTGGTGTTGGACTCCGACCTTTGTTGTACCACCCTTTCAACCTAAGGTTAGGTTTGTTACTTATTGAGTACATGTGGTCCGCTGTACTCATACTACACTTCTGCACCTTATGTGCAGATTTTGGATGCTGATATTGCCGTGTATGGCGGGAGCTAGCATTGAAGACGTACCTAAGTTCCGGTTATAGCTGCCTCTTGTTCATGGTAGATTTAGACTTATGAAAAATCTCTTTAAGTACATTTCGGACAGATGATGTATTTATTTCATACTAGCTTTGTAAACTCTGAATCTTAGAAGCTTATGATTTGTACTACCAGTCCCTGGGGATTCTTGTATAAAATATTCAGTTATGTTTTTATTATTTCTCTCAGTAAATCTCATTTTAATTAGATTGTTGCTAATTGGCTTATCAAGCGAGTCTGGTTCGGTACCATCACGACTAGTTGGATTTTGGGTCATCAAGATAAATTATATTTAATCTTGTGCTACAATCATTCCTGATGGTTTGTCCAATTTCATCATTAGATTGTGAACTCAAACTTTATACTTATAAGAACCGATGATTTAATCTTCCGTGTATAAGTTAAACTCGATACACTAAATCATCTACTATATAAGCAAAGGACACAGACTAATATATGATCTATTTACAACTTTATTAAAACTGAATAAAAAATTATTTCATAATAAATACTATATCTAAAATAAACACATGGTTAATAGTATATATCCCAACAATCAATTTTTTCCCCCTAATTGACACACAAGGCAAAACTAGAAATTCTTATGTTTTTTCCATTTTCTCTTGTTTCATAATCCAATTAATTCAGCTTCTCATATCGTCCTATTTTTTTTCTCAATTGTCCTAGAAAGAATACAAATGTTCCGTGAAATTGGTGTCTTGATTTAAGTTAGGGCTTCGTCGTCCCAACTTCCAGCAAATATCCCAAAGAATAATATGGGAATCTGAACTTTAGATGTCAAACACTATATCATCTCATTTGTCTATATATATATATATATATATATATATATATATATATATATATATGTTTTGCTTGTCGCCTTAGTATTTTGATCCCCACTCCATTCCAACACCATTGGAGGCAACGACTGTTGGGAAGCGAGCCATGCTAATAGAGGAAAAATAGTTTAAAAGAGAAAAATAATAAATTGCAAGAGATAAGATAAGAGAAGACAAAATTTACGTGGCTCAAGAGTTTTGCCTACTCTACGACTCCAAAAAGAATAACTCTTTATTAATTGAATAGAAAGAATAAATTGTGAGGATGATCGGCAAATGAAAAGGCAAAGACCCCTTTTACAGGCATCTGAATTGTCTGTTGAAATAGTTGTTAGAACTAAGTTTCAATGGTGAATAATAACAATACTCCTTTATTGTAGGTACCCAAATTTAAACAGTAGTCCAGAAGCAAAGCAAGGCGTATAGAAAGGAAGATACAAATGTCCAAGATGTCCAAAGAAGAAAAGTTCAACTCAGTCGAAGATCATGTCCAATAGCCAACCACCTAAGGAAGCAATTCATAAGTTCCAAAGAAGGAAGGTTCAAATCGGTAGAAGATCATAAAGCCTAAAAATCTGCTTGGATTATCAATTAGGCTATCAAAGAAAGATCGTGTCATGCCTGAAGATCCGCACAGCTATTAGATCGTGCTAATGAAGGAAAGCATTTACTCTACCATGATTCAAGGATTAGCCGTTGAGGAGCTCCTCAATTATTCTTGGAAAGAATCATCAAGCAAGATTCATTCCAGAGATCAATTCATTTGGGTTGCCAATCTCATGTCTGTATCAATCAAGAATCAAAGCAAATCTCCTCTCAAATTGTATTTATAGTCGGTGACCATGAAGATCAAAATACGCTTTGATCTAACCAACCTCAAGCTCTTTGTTCTACTCTTTACGAGCATTGTATTTCAAATAGAATTACAGTGTAACAATCAGAGATAAAGAAGAGAGAAATATTAGTGAGGCATTGTATCAAAAGAATTGAGAGTTACTTAGCATAAGAAATCAGTTGGCATGCATAAGAATCTCGTCAATACAATTGTACTCAGAATACCCAGGAGCTTTAAAGAGAGATCATCCTTACAACCCAAAGAGACTGGACTACGATTCACATTGAATCCGAACCAGTATAAAATACCATGTGTCATTTAATCTTCTGCATTTTCTATTATGCATTGATCCACGCTCAATCCACACTCAATAGTGAGTGGAAACAGTCGTTGGAAGAATAGTACCCAACAAGAGTCAGGGTCAATTTCTAAAAGGAGTTTAATGTATGGGTGTTAGGGTGTACACTTGATGAGCATAGATAAAATAACTCAATTACACTTCCAAATAAGGGCTTTTGTTATCTACTTCTAAAAGTGACTATAGGTCGAGATGGCGCCTAACACCGTCGTAGGCAAGCGAACGGTGATTTATCAATTTAATTACTCATTTTATTACTTTCAAAAATATAGATTTTAATAAGGAAGTAGATTTACACTTACAAATCCATGGGAACGTACAACATTTATAGTTTATAAAAGAAATGGAAGAGGATAATAATATACGAAACTGTAAGCATCAACTAGTAAAACCTCAAAATCCGGTGTTACAAGTGCATGAGCATTTTCTAAGGAGTACAATAATAATACAACATCTGTCCAGAATATAAATAGACATAATAAAATACATAGTACGATGGAGACTCGGTGGACTGCGATACGTATCTTGGAATGCAGCTCATATAAAGTCCCCTCAACAGGTGCGCCTACGCGCCAAGATGATCACCAAAGGAACCTGTCAGATCCTACACATTTAGTGCAGAAGTGCAACATGAGTACGTAAATCAACGCGTACCCAGTAAGTATCTAGCATAACCCCGGAGAAGTAGTGATGAGGGGTTAAAATCGATACTTACTAGAGGTCCAATAAAGCAATATAGTAATTCATAAGCAGATATGAAGCACACAACAATAATGGAGTGGATATGTAAGTTACATTATTTTTCAAATATTTCTTTTAAAGTATAAATTTCTCAATCTTGTATTCTACCTTAACGACTCAGAAAATATCAAGTGCCAATATCAAATGAATAAGTAATACCATATAAAATGCCGAGCATCAGTGGAAAGATAATCTCATGAATGTTCGGACTACTAGCGATATAACGCACGATTATGCCGAGGTCGTTCGGCCCGATCTAGAATAATGTGTACACTGCCAATGGTCGAGCGGCACGAACCATAGATGCATCTATTATACTATTGAAGCATTCGCCCTACTCCACAAGAAAGGAAGAAAGTTTTCAAATTACGAGACACGTGCTTATAACACCGTACATACTGCACAATAATAAATATACCCCTTTATATTTACCAAATATCTTGGCAACAACTCAAGGTGATAAAACTCGTCCTAATATATTTATATGTTTCTAAATCAATTTCAGTTAAAATTTTAATTAATTAAGCTAGAAAAATGAGTCAAAACAATTCAAATATTACATGATAAAGTCCTAAGTCTACCCAGACATAAACATGCTTTAACTACGTACGGATACTCGTCACCTCGTGCGTTCGTAGCACCCACAACTAGTTGCACATAACAATAAATATCACCTAGGGGTAGTTTCCCCCTCACAAGGTTAGACATGAGACTTACCTCGCTCTGAAGTTCCATAACCGGCTCCAACGCCGCTCTAATACCTCAACCCAATGCTCGTCGCTTCAAAACTAGTCAAATAAAGTGCAAACCAATAAAAATATACTCTAATACTCGTAATAAACCAATTTATAACAATTTCCAGCTCCGCTCAAAAAGTCAATAAAGTCAACCCCCGGAACCACATGCCCGAAACACGACAAAACGCACAAAATTTGATAACCCATTCCGATACGCGTTCAACCATACCAATTTTATCAAATTCCGCTAATGAATCGACCTCCAAATCTTTATTTTTTCGTTTTTGAAAGATTTTGCCAAAAATCTCATTTTCTTCCAATTGATTCACTAATAATTGATGAATATAACCATGGAGTCAAGAAATATAATTACTTTCCGATATAGAAAAGTTACCCATGTCAAAGTCATGAAGAACTCCTCAAAATGGCCCAAAACCCGAGCTCCAAAATCCAAACCTAAAATGGAAAAATGACCAAGTTTCGATCCTTAAGTCTTCTGCCCAGGTTTGCATTTGCGGACAAAAACTTTGCATTTGCGAATGAACAGTAAACTCCAATGAACAGTGTTCGCAATTACGATGAACAGTGTTCGCAATTGCGAATGAACAGTGCCTCATCAGAAACCAGCAAACCAAACTTCTCCGAAATGATCCGAAACCACCCCGAAACTCATCTGGAACCTCTCAGACACAAACCATAAATGAATTTCAATCGTAAAACATGCTACGGACCTGCTCGTGCACTCAAAACACTGAAAAGTGATCGTCTTGACCTGATATTCACCATGGTCAAACTCCAAATTTCTTAACTTTACTAGTCTCTCAACCAATGAACCAAAAGACACCCAAGCCACTTGGGATCCCCTCAAATCATACCAACAAATCAAAAAATATGATACAAACTTAGTCGAGGCCTCAAATAACATCAAAAATCGCCAAAACTACAAATCGCGCCTCGAAACGAATTATGAGTTATGAAATTTCCAAATTCTATAATTTGCGTCGAAGCGTATCAAATCAATACGGAATGACTTCAAATTTTGCACATAATTCATAAATGACATAATGGACCTGTTCCAATTTCCAGAATCAAAATCCGAGCTCGATATCAACCAAGTCAACTTCCGGTCAAATTTATGAATATTTCAAAACTTCAACTTTCCAACTTTTCGCCAAAATGCGCCGAATTGTCCTACGGACTTCCAAATCCAAATCCAGACATACGCCTAAGCTCGAAATCGCCATACAAAGCTATTGAAATCATAAAAATTCAATTTCGGAATTGTTTGCTCAAAAGTCAAATCGCGGTTAACTCTCCCAGCTTAAAGCTTCCGAATTGAGAATTTTTCTTCCAAAACAACTCTGAACTTCCCGAAATTCAATTCCGACCACACATACAAGTCATAAAACGTGAAGTGAAACTACTCGAGGCCTCAAACTTTCCAACGACGCGCTAAAGCTCAAAACGGCCGGTCGGGTCATTACATTCTCCCCCACTTAACACATACGTTCGTCCTCAAACGTGCTAAGAACTACCCCGGAGTTTCCCCAAAATCACAGTTCAACACCTTGTGCACCTACCCGTTTCACCACAACTCAGTTGAGCACCTTAGCGTAAGCCATACCTAAGATCCTCCCTTTTATTTTGCCAATAAGCCTTAGAACCAAATTCTAACCTCCGAATTTCTCTACAAGACCTGATTCTAACATACGGACACCGAATCAATCCCCACACACTAAACCCACACAAAATCATGCACCTATGCTGACCTCACACAACGCACCACATAACTTATTTGCCCATGGTAAACTCCTTCAAGCACTACAACTGCAAATTTATCGACCCGATGCCCGTAGTATACCTCATAACACATAAGCCCAGTCTCAATCCTCACAATATTGCAACGATGAAAGGGATGCACAAGAACTCATAATCATCAGCCAGATTAATAACACACGGAGTACTCCACTCAACAAGAACTCTTGCCTCATTCTGAAATAAATTGTGACATTTTCCCTCTAATATACCTTATATAAATCTGATTGCACTAATTTCAGGTCCAATAATCTCGTCTCACCCAGTACAAGTTGCTCAGGCAATAAGCCAATTCAAACACCGCCAAAAATCTCATATGATGCCATTAATGCACCAACAAGCTACAAACTCGAATATGATACCTAAGGAAAACGAAATCTGGAACAGAACTACTCAGCCCGCGTAACGAATAAAACGGTCGAACAGATGCTATGAACCCTTCTCAGAAAATGAGGAACAAAATACATAAAAATAATTACACGGAATCGTACTCAACATCTCACTATTGCGGCATGCAACTCGATCCAAACATGACATCATTGCGGCGTGCAACCCGATCCAAGCAACATACCCGTGGCGGCGTGCCACTCGATCCAAACAATGTACCAGTGGCGGCATGCCACCCGACCCACACATAACAATAATTAAGGAAATACCCATCAAGCCATAATGCTTATACCTATGAAATACCCGAATACCGACCACAATTACGCCAAGTGCGAAAATACAACCCTGGGGAGACGGATAGCGCCATACGCTACAAAACCCAAGCACGACTAAGGTGCAATAATTGACTTGTATCTCGAGAGCCATCCTGCTCATATAATAACACAAGCTACACGGGACCACAACACCTGTGCGAATAATCATGCCGTCTCACAAGTCACATGGCACAATAGAGTATTATATGGAACAACTAACAACGGGAATAACATCCAATGCCCGAAGACTCCTCTATAAGAAACGCTATGCTGAATGAACACATCCGACCCGGCGTAGAGAACACATTCACATTGGACCCACCAACGGACCTCAAGATGATTCTGATCATACCATACTGCCAATAACCTTTCAAGGATCCACAATTGACCTATTCATGACACACACGAGCATCCACCTAATCCGGAACAAACTCCCATAGTCCACACCCCAAGGAATAGAGCACCTTTCAGGCATAAACTCTCACATTGGCGATAGTACCAGAATCTCCATTCTTGGTTTCAATCCTTAACAATCAAGTGACTAATATGTCACACTTATACAAATTCCCCATGGGACACGCTCCCACGACCTTCCTCACCAGGTAGCAAAGTTTGCACCTTCATACCACCCACCATACTAATTCTGTAAAGCAAATCAAGAATTTGCAAATCAATACACAAAGCCTCTTAACCGAACCAATTTCTTCCAATTCACTCTTGACTTGACTTAGAAATAATAGTAGCTTCATTCAAGAATCATAACGAAACTCAACAACATTCCTCCCGAGTGACCCACTTCACGAGACCACATCGTCTCGATACCCATGAACCATCTCATACCTTCTTCATGTGCACAATAGCATCTCCAACTGGTACACCTATTATGAAAGACCTTCCACGAATTCGAAACTATTTCTCCCATTTTTTCCAAAACTTCCCCGCAGACCCGATGATAACATAGAAAATTCCACATGTATTCTTCACACTCTATTGCAAAATCCCCGTCTCCAGCCACATAACACACCCATTAGAACCACTGTTGAGAGTCACCCACTCTGACTTGATCCCGAATATAAGCCAAACTCTAGTGTGCAGTCAGCACATGAACACTCCCAAAGAAGCAACAAGATGAATTATTTACCTTGTACATCACATCTACCAGAAGCATAAACTCTAAGCCTCCCCAAAATCTGCGCATGAATAGATAAGGCGAAATATAACACACATTCATCAAATCCTTTGCTCGAATCACCCATGATGTTTCCATTTCCTAGTCATAAATAATCCACCAATGCACCGATAACCAGAAGCTGCACAAGCAGACAACCACGCGATCCAATCGTAGACGGTGGGCTCCCCCACTTAGCTTTAAGCTACAATCACATAAACCTAGAACCCATAAAGATTTCTCCTTCTCAATTACCATGATCTCGCACCGTCAACCAATCAAATTTCTTGTAGTCTCTTGTTAAACTTTTCATGAACACTCCGAATTATCAGCCACAATCGCACATTCGATCTTCTGTCGGGTAGTAAGCAGAACTCTTCATAGAAACTTCATCAAAATCACGTAACTGCTAACCTGTTCATAGGAGATAACCCACCTGTGGAATTCCATGCCGACATCTTCCAATGACGCTGCACTGGGTGAAACTACCACGCATTTAGTAGATTCTCATAAGCCCATGCTCGTCCACCAGCTGTACAAGTCCGTTTATTCCCCATTGATATCGACTGAAAGTCCGAAAATACGTTCCAAACCCGAAGTCACGTTGCATCCAAAAATGATACTCAAGTTTTCACAACCCTCTTCATTTCAAGCAACTCCTCTTTGCCATATTCAATCTTCATCAGTGCCGTAGTCTCCATCCCAAACAAAATCCGTAGACCTAGTCACTTTCCATATGCTACCCTGCCACTACCACTTCGGTTAAACCATCTCCTTTAAGAAACTTTTCGACTTGTGCTGTGCGTATTTGACCTGCTAACAATTCAATCACCGCGAGACACCTCCTACCATGTCCCTCCTCATCCTTCGCTACCCAAATTCTACCTCAAATCAAAATCCATCTCTATAGTACCTGAACTAATAAATTGCTATCAACTCTAAGTTTCCTCGAAGATCATCTTTCTCAAGATGTCTGCTTTCGAAGCACCGGTTCGATTCTGAAATCGCTACAAACCGCCATCTCTGACAACCACTTTTTAGACACTATTTTACCACACTCTGCCCCGAAAGCAAATCAAAGAAGACCATAACACCGGCGAACATTAATATATTCAAACAAGGACGATGATAATAGCCCATCCGAACACGCAGGGAAAAACATCCTACACCACGTCTGCAGTACCACCACAACTCCTAGACGCACAATTGATACAAGCGCTTCACGTCGCATAAGATTGAGTAGGAAGTAAATAAAGTCGTAAGCCTCAACGGAATCAAATCGCACGATGAGGAATCAAGAAGGGAAGTTCTCCTAACAGCCCCGTAGACTCTCAAAGATAAGTAGAGACGTCTCCATATGATCCGCAAGACTCTACTAGACTTGCTCATGACTCGTGAGACCTAAGTGAATCTAACTCTCTAATACCAAGCTGTCACGGCCCAAAATCCACTATAGATCGTGATGGCATCTAACACCGCTGTCAGGCAAGCCAACGGTGATTTATCAATTTAATTATTTATTTTATTACTTTCAAAAATATAGATTTTAATAAGGAAGGAGATTTACACTTGTAAATCCATGGGAACGTATAATATTTATAGTTTATAAAAGAGATGGAAGGCGATAATAATATACGAAACCGTAAGAATCAACTAGTAAAACCCCAAAACCCGGTGTCGCAAGTGCATGAGCATTTTCTAAGGAGTACAATAATAATACAACATCTGTCCAAAATGTAAATAGATAGGATAAAATAAATAGTACGATGGAGACTCGGTAGACTGCGATGTATATCCTTGAATGTAGCTCACATAAAGTCCCCTCAACAGGTGAGCCTACACGCCAAGATGATCACCAAATGAACCTGTCAGATCCTGCACATTTAGTCCAGAAGTGCATCATGAGTACGTAAATCAACGCGTACCCAGTAAGTATCTAGCCTAACCCCGGAGAAATAATGACGAGAGGTCGACATCGACACTTACTAGAGGACCAATAAAGCAATATAATAATTCATAAGCAGATATGAAGCACACAACAATAATGGGGTGAATCTGTAAATTACATAATCTTCCAAATATTTCTTTTAAAGTATAAATTTTTCAATCTTGTATTCTACCTTAACGGCTCAGAAAATGTCAAGTGCCAATATCAAATGAATAAGGAATACCATATAAAATGCCGAGCATCAGTGAAAAGATAATATCGTGAATGTGCAGACTACTAGCAATATAACGCACAACTATGCCGAGGTCGTTCGGCCCGATTTGTCACGACCCAAAATCCATTAAAGGTCGTGATGATGCCTAACACCGATGTTAGGCAAGCCAACAATAATTAATTAACTTAATTATCCATTTTAGTATTTTCAAATCGTAATTTCCTTCAATTAAATAGTAAAACATAGAATTTATGGAGTAAATAATAATATTTTCGCAAGTAAAACACTGAACAACTTATAACCACTCCCAAAACCCGGTGTAACAAGTGCATGAGCATTAACTAGGGAGTAAAATAAAATACAGTATCTATCCGGAATACAAATTTGACAGGAAAGATATAAATAACCCTGATGGAGACTCTGCTAGCTGCGGATCATAATATAGATTGCAGCTCGCATAAATCCCTGCATTAACCACACCTCTGCGCCCACAAGGCCACTAGACATATATGTACATGCACAAAAATGTGCAGCAAGTGTAGTATGAGTACGTAAATCAACGCGTTCCTAGTAAGTATCTAGTCTAACCTCGAAGAAGTAGTGATGAGGGGTCGACTCCGACACTTACTATGGGCTAACAATAAGATACCGATATTATAATTAAGCATGGATTGTACAAAATAGCTGAAAATCCAATAAACAAGAGGTAAGTAAACAATTCCTTTAATAATAGGAAGTCTCCAAATTTATTTTTCGTCATTTAACAATTTATATCTCAAGACAATGAAGCAATATCAATTATTATTAGTTCCATAGATTTATAATGCGCAAAGCTTGCCGAGGTCGTACGGCCCGTTCCAACATAATATTTAAATTGTGCACTGCCGAGGGTCGAACAGCACGAATCATAGATGCATCTATCTTCTACCGAGGCGTTTGGCCCGCTCAACAAAAGAGAAAATACATTTACAATAACCAATTCAAGGTTTATTAAGGGGCAATTATTCAAGGGAATACCAAATTCTCGTTAACGGTCAAGAAAATGAAGTTTAGCCTTTCACAATTTCTTTATCAAGTTTCAATATGATTTAAGCAATTAAATTAACAAATAGGGTATAAACATTTGTAAGTATAGCATGATATGGGTCCTAAACTACCCGGACAATGGCATAATTAGTAGCTACGTACGGACTCTCGTCACCTCGTGCGTACGTAGCCCCCACAATAGAAGCACATTTTAATTCAATTCACCTATGGGGTTAATTCCCTCTTACAAGGTTAGAAAAGAGACTTACCTCGCTCCGAAGTTCCATAACCGGTTCCAAAGCCTTTCCAACAACTCAAACCAATGCCCATCGCTCCAAAGCTAGTCAATAAATGTGCAAATCCATAAATATATACTCTAATACTCATTATAATCCAATTTATAACAAGTCCCAAATCCGCTCGAAAAGTCTATAAAATCACCATCGGGCTCACATGACCCGGATTCCAAATATTTTCGAAGATAAACATTACCCATAGCCTTGCAAACTCAAATATATGGATTATTCTCAATTTCATGCCCAAATTCGTGGTCAAAATCCATAAATACAAATTTCTAGGTTTTTCACCAAAACCCCAAATTTCTAAAAATTTTCATGAATTTCCATGTTAACATCTAGGTATAATCCAAGTATTTAACTCAAGATACACGGGAATCACTTACATCTTTGATGTTGATGGAACCCCTCTCAAGATGCTCTCAAAAATCGCCCAAGTCCAAGTGGGAAATGAGCTAAGTCCCGCATTAAAAGCCATTGTACAGGTAACAGATGTCGCATTTGCGACACTTAGTTCGCAAATGCGACAAAATTATCGCAAATGCGAAGCTGAGCTCCCCACTGCCAAGGTCGCAAATGCGACCAAAAGCTCGCAAATGCGAAGGCAAGCTGGTAGCAAATGCGACTGGAAAGCTCACAATTGCGAGTCCTGCCCAGATCAGGCTTCTTTGGAATTCCGAAGCCTTTCTCGCAAATGCGAACCAATTCTCGCATTTGCGATACCTTAGACACCAGCAAAGAAAAACAAGAAAACTGAAGCCTTATCAACCATCCGAACACGTCCGAAACTCACCCGAGCCCATGAGGCTCCACACCAAACATCCACACAATTCTAAAAACATCATACAAACTCGCTCGCGGCCTCAACTAACATCAAACAACATCGAAATCATGAATCTCACCCCAATTCAAACTTAATGAACTTTAGAACTTCAAACTTCTACATTTGATGCCGAAACCTATCAAACCATGTTCGATTAACCTCAAATTTTGAACATAAGTCACATTTGACATTACAGACCTACTCCAACTTCCGGAATCGGAATCCGACCCCGATATCAAAAAGTCCACTCTCGGTCAAACTTTCCAAAAACTTCAAATTATAATTTTTTGCCAAATGACCCCGAAATGACTTACAGACCTCCAAATCCACTTTTTGACGCGCTCCCAATACCAGAATCACCATACAGAGCTATTCCCAAACTCGAAATCCCGAATGGACATCGATAACATTAAAATTCACTTTAACCCAAATTTATGAAATCTTTCCAAAATGCCAACTTTCCACAATAGGCGGCGAAATGCTCCCGAGTCATCCAAAATCCGATTCGGACATACGCCCAAGTCTAAAATCCTCATACGAACCTATTGGAACCTTCAAATCTCGATTCCGAGGTCGTTTACTCAAAAGTCAAATGTTAGTCAATTCCTCCAACTTAAAGCTTCCGAATTTAGAATTTTCTTTCCAAATCAACTTCGAACTTCCCTAAACTCATTTCCGACCACATGTACAAGTCATAATTCCTGAAGTGAAGCTGCTCATGGCCTCAAACCGCTGAACGATGCACTAGATCTCAAAACGACTGGTCGGACTGTTACCTTCTCTCCCAATTAAATATACGTTCGTCCTCGAACATGCTAAGAATTGTTCTAGAGTTTTCTGAAATCACCGTTTAACACCTGGTGCACCTACCCGTGCTACCACAACTCAGTTGAGCACATTAGCTCGAGAAATTTAAAGATTCTCCCTTTTATTCAGTCAAGTTAGCCATAGAGCAAATTTCCAACATCTGAAATTCTCTACTAGGCTTGTTTCCAGCATACAAACACCATATCAATCATTACACACTGTACCAAACATGATTGTATACCCTTACTAAATTCACACCATGCACCACATAATTCACATGGCCGTAATAACGTCCTCTGATAATAATAGCCAAAATTCCACGAATCCGATACCCACAATGCACCTCATAACACATATAAGTCATGTTCCAGTTCTTGCGATGCAGCCGCGACGGAAGAGATGTGTAGAAATTCATAACCAACTGCCAAGTCAACAAATCATCGAGTCTCTCCTCTTGACAAGAACCATCACCTCATTATGAACCAAATAACGATATTTGCTCTTTAATATGCTTCATATAAATCTGATCGCACTGATCCCAGGTCCAATAATCTCGTCTTCCCCAGTACAATATGCTCACGCAATAAGCCACCTCAGACACTGCCAAAAGTCTCGTATGATGCCACAAGTTGCCAACAAACTACAAACTCGAAAGTGATACATAAGGAAACGAACTCTGGAAAGAACTACTCTACCCACGTAACTAGTTTAATAACCGAAAAGATGTTATGAACCTTCCTCAGAAATGAGACACAAAACACACAAGAATAGCTATGGGAAACTGTACTCAACGTCACACTGTTGCGGCGTGCAACCCGATCCATACATGATGCCGTTGCGGCATGCAACCCGATCCAACCACGATACCCGTGGCGGCATGCCACCCGATCGACACATAATAATCTAAAGAAAACACACATCGAGCTATAATGCTTATACTCATGAAATGTCCAAATATCAAGCACGCCAAGTGCATAATACAAATCCTGGGGATACAGGTAGCGTCATACGCTATAAAACTCAAGCACAACTAAGGTGCGATATATGATCTGCATCTCGAGAGCCATCATGCTCATATAACACCACCGCTACGCAGAACCTCAACAAATTGTACAAATAATCAAGCCGTCTCACAACCCACATGGCACTATAGGTTATTACATGAAATAGTTGGCGACGAAATTAACATCCCACATCCGAATACTATTCTATAAGGAATACTATGCTGAATGAACACACCCAGGATGGTGTAGGGTACACATCCACATTTAGATCCATTCACGGACCTCAAGCCAATTATAATAGTACTGTACTGAGCTGATAACCTTTAAAGGATCCACCCCTGGGAATAGCCATCAAATCCAGAACAAACTTCCACAATTCATAACCAATTGAACAGAGTGCCCTTCAGGCACAAATTCTCACATTAGCCATAGTACCATAATATCCCTACTTGGTTCCAATCTTTAATCAATCAAGTGACTACATGTCACACTTATACAACCCTCCCGTGGGATACACTCCCACGGTCTTCCGCACCAGGTAACAAGTTTGTACATCCATACCACCGATTATACTAATGTCGTAAAGCAAATGAAGGATCCGTAAATCAGTACACAAAACCTCTTACATATGACACAAATCTCAGGTCATGTTGAAGACAATACCGGCTTACTCTAAACATCTGAATTCTTTTATGCTCATCCGAGCTCACGACATTATTGTCGACACCAAACTACAACCTTGATCCTCAACTTCAAATTCCCAAGCCACTCACTGAACCTAACATGACAATACGTGAGAGTATAAGAATTTCATCCTAACTCCTGAACCACTAGTAGGATACACACATCATCATATAGGAACCTTTCACTTAACTCATTTCAGGAGAACCATAGCAACACGCAACCGAATTTACATAACCACAAAAATTACAATCCTCTAGTAGTGGTCTAAACCACCATAACTCTTCCGGGATTCATCAACACTTAACATGCCATAATACTCGAATGCCTCCAAATAAAATCAATTATGGCGACTGTCAAGCCTCGCACGTACCGCCAAAAATCATGTGCATAACTTAACACGCTGAAGAAACTGATCGTTGCCACCACCATGCCAATTCAACCATTGCTAACTGATCCGACTTCTTCTAATTTACTCCGGACTTGCCTTAGGAATAATAATAGCTCCATTCAAAATATGACCAACCCAATTCGCACTCATCCAGAGTGACCTTGATTCACGAGACCACGTTGTCTCAAAAGCCACGAACCATATCATACCCTCCTTGTGTGCATATTCACATCTTCGACTGGTATACCCATTCTGATAATTTCTCTATGAATATGAAGTTATTTCCTCCCATTCCTCCCAATGCTAAATCGCAGACCAATAATAACATAGAACACTCCAAGCCCCTTTCATAATCCACTACAAAAGCTCGATACTTAACCATACCAATTACTCAAAATCCTTAGGCACCGCACTTTAATATTTTAATATTTGTTTTTTGAACCCACTGGGACCGTTGTTGAGAGTCACCCACTCCGACTTGGTCGCAAATATAATCGACTCCAAGACTCTGCTAGCACATGAACACTCTCTCAAGGAAGCACTCGGCTGAATCACTTTCCTTGTACATCACATCTACAGGAAACATAAACTCTAAGTCTTCCCAAAGCCTGAACATGAATCAACAAGGCCAAATATAGCACACATTCCCCCAAATCCTTTGCTCAAATTACCATTGATGTTTTCTTTCTTTAGTCGTAATAACCCACCAATATGCCGATAACCAGAAACCTCACAAGTAGACAACCATGCAATCCAATCGTAGACGGTGGGGCTCTCCCACTTAGCTTGAAGCTAAAATTGCACAACCCCGAAACCCACCAAAATTCCTTCTTCCTCATTAACACGATCTCGCACAATCGACCCGCCAAATTCCTCGGAGTCTTCCTGTTAAACATTTCATGAACATTCTGAATCACCAGCCACATTCACATATTCGATCTCTTACCGGATAGCCAGTAAAATTCTTCGTAGAAGTGTCATCAACACCATGCAACCATTAGGCTGCTCACAGGAGATAACCCACCTGTGGAAAGTCTATGCCGACAACTTCCAACAACGCTGCACCGAGTACAATCACCACAAAACCAATAAACCATCCTGAGCCCGTGCTCATTCACCAGCTGTACAAGTCCGTTCACTCCTCATGGATGTCGACTAAAGGTGCGACAATACATTCCAATCCAAAGTTATGTTGTATCCTTCTTCATATCAAGCAACTTCTTTCCATCGTATCCAATCTTTCTCCGTATACTAGCCAATATTACAAATTAAGTTCGTAGACTTAGTCACTGCCCACCATGAGTTCCAAATCACTCTAAACGTTTCTCAACGCGTGTAGCTATCCTACCACAAAACCCATATGCTACCCGACCACTCTCCCACTTTGGTCAAACCCTCTCCTTTAAGCAACTACTTGAATTCTGTTTTCTTACACTTGGCCTTCTAGAAGTTTAACCACCGCAAGACACCTCTCGTATGTCCTTCCTCATCCTTCACTGCCCAGTTGCTGCCTTAAATAAAAATTCATCTCTGTAGCACCTGAACAAATAGATCGCCGCCCACTCTAAACCTCCTCGAAGATCATCTTCCTTGAGACATCAACATTAGGATCACCGATTCGATTCTGAACCATAACACACTGCGACCTCTAACAACCACTTTCCTGGCACCATTCACAATACTCTACCCCCAAAGGTGATTTTTGAAGAAGGCTATAACACCGGCGAGCTTAACACATTCAATTAAGGACAACGACACCACATCACGGATGAAGATTCCAGCACGCTCGAAAATACCAAGTCTCGTTACTCCATCAACCCAACCCTAACCACTCTAAGTCCGATTGCTTTTCCTCAGCTGGAAATAAAACACTGAACCTCTGAATCATGCATTGAGAAAAACCTCATTTCAAATCATTCACTGCCCGACACATAGACAAGTATCTTACCATTACATCAATACTGTGCTATAACAGCCCATAGACATCATAACAACCAGTGCCCAATCTCAAAACCATAGGAATTACTGATACTGAGTTGAAATGACAGGACAACCTTCCGCAAAGCGACGACCATAGCCCAAGCAATTACGCAGAGAGAAACATCCTGCACCACATCTATAGTACCATTAAAATTCCTCGATTCCCAATTGATAACAAGCGCTTCACGTCGCATAAGATTGAATAAGAAAGAAACAAAGGCATAAGCCTCAAAGGAATCAAATCACACGATGAGGAATCAAGAAAAGGAAGTGCTCCTAACAGCCCTGTAGCCTCTCGAAGATAAGTACAGACGTCTCTGTACCGATCCGCAAGACTTTACTAGACTTGCTCATGACTCGTGAGACCTAAGTGAACCTAGTGCTCTGATACAAGTTGTCACGGCCCAAAATCCATTATAAGTCATGATGGCACCTAACACCGCTGTCAGGCAAACCAACAATAATTAATTAACTTAATTACCCATTTTAGAATTTTCAAATCGTAATTTCCTTCAATTAAATAGTAAAAGATAGAACTTATGGAGTAAATGATAATATTTTCGCAACTAAAATACTGAACAACCCATAACTACACCCAAAACCCGGTGTCACAAGTGCATGAGCATTAACTAGGGAGTAAAAAAAAATACAGTATCTATCCAGAATACAAATTTGATAGAAAAGATATAAATAACCTCGATGGAGACTCTGCTGGCTACGGATCGTAATATATATTGTAGCTCACCTAGGTCCCCGCATTAACCACACCTCTGCGCCCACAAGGCCACTAGACATATATGTACATGCATAAAAATGTGCAGCAAGTGTAGTATGAGTACGTAAATCAACGCGTACCCAGTAAGCATCCAGTCTAACCTCAAAGAAGTAGTGACGAGGGGCCGACTCCGACACTTACTATGGGCTAACAATAAGATACCAATATTATAATTAAGCATGGATTGTATAAAACAGTTGAAACCCCAATAAACAAGAGGTAAATAAACAATTCCTTTAATAACAGGAAGTCTCCAAAAAAAAATTTCGTCATCTAACAATTTATATCTCAAGCCAATGAAGCAATATCAATTATTATTAGTTCCATAGATTTATAATGCGCAAATCATGTCAAGGTCGTACGACCCGATCCAACATAATATTTATATTGTACACTGCCGGGGGTTGAACGGGACGAATCATAGAAGCATCTATCTGCTACCGAGGCGATCGGCCCGCTCCACAAAAGAGAAAATACATTTACAACAACCAATTCAAGGTTTATTAAGGGGCAATTATTCAAGGGAATACCAAATTCTCAGTAACGGTCAAGAAAATGAAGTTTAAGCTTTCACAATTTCTTTATCAAGTTTCAATAAGATTTAAGCAATTAAATTAACAAGTAGGGTACAAACATTTGTAAGTATGGCATGATATGTGTCCTAAACTACCCAGACAATAGCATAATTAGTAGCTACGTAGGGACTCTTGTCACCTCATGCGTACATAGCCCCCACAATAGAAGCACATTTTAATTCAATTCACCTATGGAGTTAATTCTCTCTTACAAGGTTAGAAAAAAGACTTACCTCATTCAGAAATTCCATAACCTGTTCCAAAGCCCTTCCAACAACTCAAACCGATGCCCATCGCTCCAAAGCTAGTCAATAAAAGTGCAAATTCATAAATATATACTCTAATACTCATTATAATCCAATTTACAATAATTTCCAACTCCGCTCGAAAAGTCAATAAAATAACCCTTGGGCCGACATGCCCGGATTCCAAATATTTTCGAAAATAAACATTACCCATAGCCTCATGAACTCAAATATATGGATTATTCTCAATTTCATGCCCAAATTCGTGGTCAAAATCCATAAATATAAATTTCTAGGTTTTTCACAAAACCCCCAAATTTCTACAAATTTTAATGGATTTCCATGTTAAAATCTAGGTATAATCCAAGTATTTAACTCAAAATACACGGGAATCACTTACCTCTTTGATGTTGATGGAACCCTTCTGAAGATGCTCTAAAAAATCGCCTAAGTCCACTTGGGAAAGGAGGGAAATGAGCTAAGTCCCGCATTAAAAGCCATTGCACAGGTCGCAGATGTCGCATTTGCGACACCTGATTCGCAAATGAGAAGGTCGCAAATGCGACAAAATCATTGCAAATGCGAAGCTGAGCTCCCCACTGCCAAGGTCACAAATGCGACCAAAAGCTCCCAAATGCGAAGGCAGACTGGTCGCAAATGTGACTGGAAATCTGACAAATGCGAGTCCTGCCTAGATCAGGCTTCTTCGCAATTGCGAAGCCTTTCTCGCAAATGCGACATTTGCAAATGCGAACCAATTCTCGCAATTGCGATACCTGAGACACCAGCAAAAAAAACCAGAAAACTGAAGCCTTATCAACCATCCGAACACGTCCGAAACTCACCTGAGCCCTCAAGGCTCCACACTAAACGTCCACACAAGTCTTAAAACATCATACGAACTCGCTCGGGGCCTCAACTAACATCAAGCAACATCAAAATCATGAATCACACTCCAATTCGAGCTTAATGAACTCTAGATCTTCGAACTTCTACATTCGATGATTAAACCTATCAAACCACGTCCGATTGACGTCAAATTTTGCACACAAGTCACATTTGACATTACAGACCTACTCCAACTTTCGGAATCGGAATCTGACTCTGATATCAAAAATTCCACTCTCGATCAAACTTTCCAAAAACTTCAAATTACATTTGTTCGCCAAATGACCCCGAAACGACCTAATGACCTCCAAATCTACTTCCGGACACGCTCCCAATACCAGAATCACCATACAGAGCTATTCCCAGACTCGGAATCCCGAACGGACATCGATAACATTGAAATACACTTCAACCCAAATTTATGAAATCTTTCCAAAATGCCATCTTTCCACAATAGGCGCCAAAACGCTCCCGGGATCATCCAAAACCCGATCCGAACATACGCTCAAATCCAAAATTATCATACGAACTTGTTGGAACCTTCAAATCCAAATTCCGAGGTCGTTTCCTAAAATGTCAAACATTAGTCAATTCCTCTAATTTAAAGCTTCCGAATTTAGAATTTTCTTTCCAAATCGACTCTAAACTTCCCGAAACTCAATTCCAACCACACGTACAAGTCATAATTCCTGAAGTCAAGCTGCTCATGGCCTCAAACCGTCGAACGACATG
Organism: Nicotiana tabacum; assembly: GCF_000715075.1. Classification (NCBI taxonomy): domain Eukaryota; kingdom Viridiplantae; phylum Streptophyta; class Magnoliopsida; order Solanales; family Solanaceae; genus Nicotiana; species Nicotiana tabacum. The sequence continues at coordinate 95,403,282 of NC_134094.1, forward strand.
CTAGAGCTCAAAATGACCGGTCGGGCCGTTACACGATCCAGAATAATGTGTATACTACCGAGGGTCGAGCGACACGAACCATAGATACATCTATTATACCTCTGAGGCATTCAGCCCGCTCCACAAGAAAGGAAGGAAGTTATCAAATTATGAGACACGTGCTTACAACACAGTACATAGGCACAATAATAAATATACCCTTTACATTTATCAAATATCTTGGCAACAACTCAAGGTGATAAAACTCGGCCTAATATATTTATATGTTTCTAAATCAATTTCAGTTAAAATTTTAATTAATTAAGCTAGAAAAATGAGTTCAAATAATTCAAATATTACATGATAAAGTCCTGAGTCTTCCTAGACATAAACATGCTTTAGCTGCGTGCGGACACTCATCACCTCGTGCGTACGTAGCACACACAACTAGTTGCACATAATAATAAATATCACCTAGGGGTAGTTTCCCCTTCACAAGGTTAGATAGGAGACTTACCTAACTCCGAAGTTCCATAACCGGCTCCAATGCTGCTCTAACACCTCAACCCGAAGCCTGTCGCTCCAAAACTAGTCAAACAATGTGAAAACCAATAAAAATATACTCTAATACTCGTAATAAGTCAATTTATAATAATTTCCAACTCCGCTCGAAAAGTCAACCCCCAAGACCACGCACCCGGAACCTTAACAAAACTCACAAAATCCAAAAACCCATTCTGATACTAGTTCAACCATACCAATTGTATCAAATTTCGATAACGAATCGACCTCCAAATCTTCATTTTTTCGTTTTTGAAAGATTTTGCCAAAACTCTCATTTCTTCCTATTGGTTCACTAATAATTGATGAATATAACCATGAAGTCATGAAATATAATCATTTTCGGATATAGAATACTTACCCAAGTCAAAGTCATGAAGAACTCCTCAAAATCACCCAAAACCCGAGCTCCAAAATCCAAAACGAAAATGGAAAAAATGACCAAGTTTCAATCCTCATGTCTTCTTCCCAGGTTCACATTTGCGGACAAAAACTTTGCATTTGCGAATGAACAGTAAACTCCAATGAAAATTGTTCGCAATTGCGAATGAACAGTGCCTCACCAGAAACCAGCAAACCCAAACTTCTCCGAAATGATCCGAAACCACCCAGAAACTCATCCGGAACCTCATGGACACAAACCATGTATTAATTTCTATCATAAAACACGCTACGGACCTGCCTGTTCACTCAAAACACTAAAAAGTGGTCGTCTTGACCCGATATTCACTATGGTCAAACTCCATATTTCTTAACGTTACTAGTTTTTCAACCAATGATCCAAAATACACCTCAAGCCCCTCACGACCTCCTCAAATCATACCAACAAGTCCTAAAATATGATGCAAACTTAGTCGAGGTCTCAAATCACATCAAACAACGCCGAAACTACGAATCGCGCCTCGAATTGAATTATGAGTTATGAAATATCCAAATTCTATAATTTGCACCGAAGCGTATCAAATAAATCTAGAATGACTTCAAATTTTGCACACTAGTCATAAATGACATAATGGACATGTTCCAATTTCCAAAATCAAAATACGAGCTCGATATCAACCAAGTCAACTTCCGGTTAAATTTATGAATATTTCAAAACTTCAACTTTCCAACTTTTCACCAAAATGCGCCGAATTGTCCTACGTATTTCCAAATCCAAATCCGGATATACGCCTAAGTTCAAAATCTCCATACGAACTTATTAAAATCATAAAAATTCCATTCCGGAGTCGTTTGCTCAAAAGTCAAACCTCGGTCAACTCTCCCAACTTAAAGCTTCTGAATTGAGAATTTTCCTTCCGAAACAACTCCGAACTTTCCGAAATTCAATTCCGACCACACGTACAAGTCATAAAATATGAAGTGAAGCTACTCAAGACCTCAAACCATCGAACGACGCACTAGAGCTCGAAACAACCGGTCGGGTCGTTACATAAAGACTAGCAAATGAGTAATTATTTTTGTTGTTTTTATCAAATAGATAAAAGGCCTAGGGATGTAACCTTCACCTAAATTTTATCCTAATGGATAAATTATGTTAATTCTTGTTTTAGTCATTAGGGTGTATTATAACTCTCACCTCTAAATTATCCACTCAATACCTCTCGGTTATAGAGTGATTTTGCCCAAATTGAATTTCTCAAGCCCATTTAGGTATAAATTCAAATAGGTGATATGAGCTCAAGTTGGGTTTTCCCTATCTCTAGTTCAAACACTTTAATTAGGCTAGACAAAACCTTAACTAGTCCAATTTCTTGTTAGCCAAGTTTTCCTAGACTAAGTCCCTCTTTCTCAAGTAGAAACTAAGTCAAATAGGCATGAATCAATGTTTGCAATCATTAATTATAGAAATAATGCATGAACAAGGCTAAATAATAAGCACCCAATCATAAACAAGTATTAGATTAATTACACATAAGGTTTACACACTAGGTTTGGGTCACAACCCTAGAAAACATCTCGCTACTCATAATAGAAATTGAAAAAAACAAAGAAGAACTAATTAAAGCCGTAATAAAAAATTAATTTGATAAAACTAATGATTATTCACCCAAAATGGCCACTAATTACCAAAAGTAGTGAAATATAACAACTACAACTCTAAAAAATTTAAAACGTACCTTTAATATATTTCCTGTCTATTTATAGTGGCCCAAAATTCACTGATAAAAATACCCTTCGGGAGGTTGTGCGGCCGAAAATATTCTATGTGCGGTCCGCACTTTTCTTGGCTTTGCAGGTGGAGGATTTCTGCATCCGCACAATTTATTCTGCGGCTGCACTTCAGCTTTCTGCGAGTGTAATTTTCCTTCTGCGGCTGCACTTTTGGCAAGGCTTCGCACTTGGTCGTTTTGCACACTCTCTGAACTTTTTGAATTCTTGTCAGTGCGACCATGTTTTGATGCCGCACAAATTATGTGCGGTCCGCACTTTTCCAATCATCCTTTGAGCTTCAGGCACTAGATCTGTTGCCGCAAAGGTAATTCTGGAAACCGCACTTTTGGCATGTTCTACTCCTTCTTGCTTTATGAGCTGGAACACTGTTTTTTAGTTAGATTTCCTTATTGAGGTCCAATTTTCTAACATTCCTGTAATTTGCACAATTTCATTAGTTTCGGGAACAAAACCAACACTTTCGGACTAAAACTAAAGCAAGAAGGTACTAATAAGTGGTTAAAATCTACACTTATCAACACCCCCAAACTTAAGTCTTTGCTTGTCCTCAAGCAAATAGATTAGTTCCCGCCTCCTCAAAGTAAAAGGTCATTTCAAAGAGTTTATTATAAGCCATTCATACTCAGTTGGGACCAACAATTATCCACAATACTCATGCATTTTTAACAAGGTGACAAATCACATATTATGCACATATAGCTCTAATGTGATATTTGAGCTTCAAGAATTGACTTCACTCATCAAGGACTCTTGATCTATCATGCAAATCATGGTGGACTCCAAACTCTTGCTCATATACCTTCCATTTTCCATGCTCACTGCAAGAGTTAGCACTCAATTTTTAGATCAATGAAAGGTTCACTCTTCTCTCACAAAAGAATGTTACAAGAAAGCCTTCAAGTACCATAGGCTTGCCCGTCATGTTGATCACCACTAATATAAGTTTACTTGGTCCAAAATCAAGTAGGACTCCTTTCGGATTGTAATGAAAGCTTTTGGATTGGAGTAGGATACCATATGGGATGAGTGGTTCCAGACTAATACCAATCCAAGCCATTTCATGAATAAAATGTGACCAATTAACCAACCAACAAAACCACTTGTTACAAATAAGATCTTGTTGTTGCATCGAAAGCAGCTACAAAATATGAGTTAGATAGAATATAAAGTAACGAAACCCTTGGAACATACTACAACCCCTACCCTTCCTTAAGCACTCCACATTTTCATTTCTTGGCTCACATTTGCCAACTCTTAGAGGCATTTCCCTTTTCTTGGGGGCTAGAGAGAATTGACATCACTCTTTCTTATTCAGTTCATTCTTTTTCTCTCTTGATGCTCATACTAGAGATAGTTGCCTCTTTTTGATTTCATCAACCTTCCTTTTTATTCTCTTTTTGGCATTTTCTTTCTGTGATTTTCTTTTCTTGCCTTCTCTTTTCTGTCACGACCCATTTTCTGAACAAGCCGTAACCGGCACCCGATCACTAAACTTGACCGAGCGAACCATCTGCACTTATCAAATCTTTTATAACTTCAAATTTTATATGCTACAAAGCAATACTTTAACCAAATACTTTTAATTAGTTTAAATATCTAAAATAAACTAACTCCAAAACTTTATTCGTAGTAACTGAAATATTGCAAAGTTATTATCAAAAACAATCTGAATCTTAACCCACCGACTATGCCTATGAAGTCTCTACTAATAAACTGACGCACTGCTCAGGACATAAGATTGTCTAGCTAGTTCTCCAAGTAAACAAAGAAATAACTAAATAAATATGAATCAAAGGAATACTCCACGAACAAAAGTGGAGCTCACCAATAGTACTGGAAGAGAGGGAAGTCCTAACCTGTATCCTACTCACTTGCAAAATCGGTCCCTACGTTGCACCACAAACCAATGTAGGTTTCCAAAAGAGAATGTCAGTACCATCCATTGTACTCAGTGAGTCTCAACGAGCCCCTATTAAAGCAGAGAATGAGACTTAATAAAATATACACTACAAGCAAAGATTCTAAATGCATGAAAATTTAAAGTTTCTAAAAACGATTCTAAAATAATTGCATAACAGCAATTTATGAATATTCTAAAAGAAGTTCTTTTATTTTTCTCTCTTATAAAACAAATACTTCATTTTATGTTTTGGGAGTTCCAACTATCTTGACTTATTTCTATCTTAGTCACCGTGATCGACACGAGTTCGATCTTGACCTGATCGAATAGGCCCAATCCATGATGTGCCACTCGCTTCATGGCTCTCATCGCTCATGTATCATACCTTAGCCTGGTTAGGCAAATTCTCATCAATGAGAACCTCGGCTCGTATGCTCCCTACTTTGGCACAAGTAGTTTTAGGATGTCAACTCCTTGATCAGGACCCTCGGCTTGGACGATGACCACTTCTCAGAATAGAGGATACTCCTAAAAATCTTTTTTTTCTAAAACTTATTCTTGTGACTCATTCCCTTAAGAAGGTTGTCACACCATCCACCCTCGGCAAGAGTCACCCGGTTCACACAAAAGACCACCTTTGGAAATAACCGTGACATTAGGAAAACCAAAATCTTATTATCTATACTACTACGCAAAACATGAAAACTACTAACATAAAAAAGCTACAAACGGGAACAAAAATCAAAGTAAGCACCTAAAGAATCTAATGAATGAAACTAACTAAGGAATGATAAAAAAATTTTAAAAAAAGAAATAGAATCATCCAATTATTATAGTCCAATGTATCCAAATGTGTCAAATGTATCAAATAACCCCCCCCCCCCCCGAATACAAATAAGCATTATCTCCAATGCTTAACAAAGTAAGAGTTAAAGGAGAGAGGGCGAAGAAACTCCCTAAGCATCCTTGGACATCTCAGTGTCCCCAGCAGCATCAACTTCTATTGGCTCAACCAACTGTATATCATCATCGTCATATCTGGGAGTGGCGGGAGTGGCAAACAATGCACGCACTGCATCAGCAGTGTCAGTAGCAAGGCATGATTCCTCGGACTGGCCAGCTAGTGCAACCTGTGCAGATAGATCTGGGGCGGACTGGTCTGGGTCAAGCATCATATCAAATGGTAAATCCCTAGCTGTAGCTAGCCGGGTCACCTCTTTCCCAAGCTTATCCACTGACTTTTTACTGGCTTGGGTCTTTCTCATCTTCTTCACTTCTTTGGTCAAGTCCTCAATAACTGAACCATGTTGTACCAGAGTGTCCATGATCAACTTCTGGTTATCTAGAATCTTGCGCAACTTCTCATCAATCCCAGTAGACTCATGTGGTGCCTGTGTGGATGACCGCCCTACAACAGTACTAGATATCACAGACAACTTTGAAGTAGTTGCATGCATCCAGTTGTTGAGACTCGCCAATGTTTGGGAGACTTTCAAAGTAGAAAGTGGTCCTATAAGCATGGGCACCAGCCTTAGAATCGGAGTAGGGACTGCCCATAGGAGTTGTGGGAGGAGCTGTGGACGAAGCTGAAGATGGTGGTGGAGGCATAACTATTGCACTGGTAGAGGACTCAACTGATGTATATGGAATATCAGATGTGTTAGAAACTAGCACTATCGGCTCATAAAACTAGCATGTAGTAGTAGAAGGCTGAGCACTCTTCTTCGGGTTGATCGAATCCTGTAGCGAGTACCACTCAAACGGCTTCTTTGGCTTTACCTTTGTATCAAATGGCTTTGGCTCTACCATTGCATTAGTGAGGTACTCTATGATAGTGTTGGGGTAGGGGTGAGTCGTGTTAGTCTGCTGTGCTACCAATGAGATGTTGGCTGGCAGCAGGGCACCTACATTGATCGGGTACCCGACCATGATAGAAGCCACTAGAACTGCATCTGGAATAGGCAAATTGTTCTCATTCTGGCACGGGTCAAGACTGCTACACACCAAGGTCTGCCAACCTTTTGCCTCAAAGCTCAATGTACTCCGCTGAATGGGTACCCCAGCAATGATCCATGGTGGAGGTGGTACCGGTGCTAAGATCTCAGCAAGCCACGAACATTCCTCTTCTTTCAAGGCCAACTTCTCTAGGTACTCCTTTGGTTCCAAGTCCTCAAAACCCAAGTACGCGTCTAGCGTGTGCTGATCAGACTACACCTGAAGGTTGCGTACTTTGATCACATTTGTCCCCTTGCAAATGTGTGAAATGTTGGCATAGAACTCGCAGACAAGGTGCTCCTTGACATCTATGACCTTCTCAGTGAACAACATCCATCCCTTTCTCGATCTGAACTGCTCCAACACCGCAGGGTTGTATCTATCAAGATCCCTCAACAGAAATTGCCTCTCATGTGTTAATGATCTCGCCAGCCACCACATCCGAAAATTAGTGAAAGCAACCAAACTCACAAATTTGTCTTCCCAATGCTTCCTTGTTCTTTTTCCGCTCAATCTCAATGGATGTACCTTCTCCCCCTTTTCTATCATCTGGAATATCCTGAACATCCTGCGCACTTGTAACGACCCGATCGGTCATTTTACTTTCTAGATCCATGTTCCCCTAAATAAGACTCCATGTATGTGCTTTTACTATTTTATAACTTGCGGGGATGGTTAGTTCGAGTTTGGAAGGGTTCGGGTTGAAATCGGAACACTTAGTTCCTTAATATTGGCTTAAAAGGGTTAAGTTTGACTTGGTTCAACATTTGTAGTGAACGATCCCAGAACCGGGATTTGAAGGTCCCAATAGGTTTGTATGATGATTTTAAACTTGGGTGTATGTTCGGATCGGGTTTTGGATGACCCGGGAGCGTTTCGGCGCGTAAAGTTGGAAGTTGGCTCATTGATGGTTTTAAAGTTCTTTAAATTTGGTTTGAAGTAGGTTTTGATGTTATCGAGGTCTATTTGGAATTCCAATCCTAGAAATAGCTCTATATTGTTATTTAAGACTTGCCCGCAAAATTTGGTGTCATTCTGAGTAGTTTAAGTATGATTTGGGGCGTTCGGAGTAAGTTGGAAAAACTTGAAGATCATAAGTTGATTCGAATTGGTTTGCAGTGTGATTCTTAATTTTGATAATGTTTTATGCATCCCGAGGGTTTGAGCAAGTCCATCTTATGCTTACAAACTTATTGGTATATTTGGACGAGGCCTCGGGTGCCTCGGGTTCTACTCGGGACATGCTCAGATCGAGTTTAGGCTTGAAAGAGCTGCTAGTGTACCAGATCTGGTGTGCCCGCACCTGCGAGTAATCAGTGGCCTAGAGAATCGGAGGAACTTCCGCAGAAGCGACCTCGCTTCTGCGATGGAAAGGTCGCAGGTGCGAGAAGAGGCTGGCCAGGCCTGGACCGCTGGTGCGCTCCACGTTCCGTAGAAGCGGGAGCCCGTCCGTAGAACCGGAGTCAACCGGTCTGGGCTAGGACCAAAACAGCGATGGATTGTCCGCAGGTGCGGCGCTGCAGATGCGGCCCATGGTCTGCAAAAGCGAAAACGCTGGAGGCAGAGTGGTCCATTTAATACGGGACTTAGGCCATTTTTGGCTTATTTATTTCACTTCTTGGGCAATGTTGGAGCTTCTTAGAGAGGGATTTCCACCTAGCTATTGAAGTTAAGTAATTCCTTCACAATGTAAGTTAAATACATAGATTATGGGTAGATTTTAACATGTAAAATAATAAAAATTATGGATTTAGTTAAAAAAAATCTAGGTTTCTAATAAAAATGGGATTTACGCACGAAAATGGTTATGAAATTGGGTGAAAATTATATATTTGAGTTCGTGAGGTTATATGTAACAATTATTTTCAAAATATTTTGGAATCCGGGCACACGGGCCCGGGGGTGAAGTTTAAGAATCTTCCGGTTTGGGTAATTACTCTAATAGTTAAATTATGAACTATTAAACATGTATTAACTAATTTATATAATATTTGGCTAGTTTCGGATTGCTCGGCACCGAGTTAAAGCTTAAAATGAATTTGTGGGCCGGAAAGCAAACTTTGAGACAAGGTAAGTTTCTCATCCAACCTTATAATAGGGAACTCATCCCCTTAGGTGTATATTGTTGTGAGTTATTTGTGTGGGAAGCTACGTACACACTAGGTGACAAGAGTCCGTACGTAGCTATATTTTCTGAGATATCCGGGTAGTCTTAGATTTACATCATGCCTTGATTGTATATTAATTATCTTGAATAGGACCGAGACTAGAGACTTTAAAGTTGAAAAACATCCAATTTAGAATTCTTATTTTGGGGAAGAATTTATGAATATTTAATATCTCTGAGAAATCCATGTCATCTCGCGTCAAAAGTATTTCCGCGAGCGAGGTAAACTTCTCTATTCTCATAGGAGCGGTTTGTTCACCTCAAAAGTGTAATAGATGCATCTATTGTTCGTGTCATTCGACCCTTGACAGTGCACATAGTATATATATTTTTGGATCGGGTCGTACGACCTCGGCATAACTCCTGCGTAATAATACTCAAAGCCTGATTTTACTTGATATTACTTTATGGCTCGAGAGGTTGTAAATTTATTAAATGACAGAAATTGATTTGGGGTTAAAGTTGGTTAGAGATTTTGAAATTTATTATCAGTTAGTGGGTCATTTACTTACTGCTTGACATTGTGTTATTGGTACTGTTTCCATGGCTTATACCTATTTAGAATTCCTGTATTTTATTGTTGGCCCATAGTAAGTATCGATGTCGACCCCTCGTCACTACTTCTTCAAGGTTAGACTGAATACTTACTGGGTACATGTTGTTTATGTACTCACCCTACACTTCTGCACTAATCGTGCAGGATCTGAGGCAGGTGCACCTGGCAGTTATCGCGACGCGCACCCCTGATACTTCGAGACCGAGTGGTGAGCTTCCTTCCGAATCCGTTCTGCAGCACCCTAAGTCTCTCTTTTGCATTTATTTTTTGTCTACTCTATTTCAGATAGTAGTATAGTATTTTGTATATTCTAGTAGTAGCTCATACACTTGTGACACCAGGTCTTGGAAAATATGCTACTAGACATTCTATGATTTTGAGTATTTATTTCACCACACTTGTCCTAATATTTATTTATGCTTTATTTTATTAAATCTTTCACCTCTCACTTGCTTAATAAATAAAAATCAACTATTTTGAAGTCATTAAAAAGAGTAAATACATGTCTAGTTCACGTTGGATTTCCTAGAGGCAACGTTGGATGCCATCACGGCATATAGGTGAAATTGGATCGTGATAACATGGTATCAAAGCACTAGGTTAACGTAGGTCTCACAAGTTATGAGCAGGCCTAATAGATTCTTGCGGAGAGGTCCGTACATATCTTCGAGAGGCTATAGGGTGTTAGGAAACTACTCTTTCTTCATCTCCTATCATGCAGTTGATGTTGTGCTAAGTATCTTTCTCTTATTCTCTCACAGATGGTGAGAACGCGTGTAGCAGATGTACCCAATCATGGAGGACCTGCTCCCCCAGTTGCTAGAGGCTGAGGCTGAGGCTGAGGCTGAGGGAGGACGTCCCAGAGTTTCCCCAGTTGTGCCACCTGTGGATATAGTAGAGGATCCTATTATTGAGGAGCAGGGCGAGGTGCCTGAAGCAGAGCCAACCCCAGCGGATTTCATGTCCGTACCAGGATTCCAGGAGGTCATGGGCCGTATGCTGCGGTTCATGGATTCTATGACTCAGGCTGGTTTATTTCCAGCGGACCCAGCCAAATCTCAGGCAGGAGGGGGAGCACAGACTCCTACCGCTCAGGCTCCAAGGCATGCAGGTGCCGTATATCAGACCTCGGACGCACTACCCGTGGGCGGAGTTCAGCTAGTTACAACAGCTATACCTCAGCCCAGACTAGTTGCGGCGGCGAGCCGCATAAGCTAGTAGACAGATGGACCTGGCTACATCCTTTTGTCTTTGGAGGTGAGTGCATGAGGACCCCCGGGACATAATTGATCGGTGAAGGGACATACTGCACAACATGAGGATATTGGAGTCCCACGGGGTGGACTTTACCACCTTTCATCTAGAGGGTAGGGCCCGTAGATGGTGGCAGTCTTATCTTCTCGGGAGACCAGCAGGTTCTCCTCCCATGACTTGGGACCAGTTCACAAGCCTCTTCCTGGACAGATATATTCCACCCTCTCAGAGGTAAGAGTTGCGATTTAATTTCAAGTAGCTCCATCAGGGCCAGATGTCGGTGACCGACTATGACCCGAGATTCTCTGAGTTGTCTCACCATGCACTTATGATACTTCCTACCGATACAGAGAGAGTGCGAAGGTTCATTGCGGGGTTGCACTCTAGTATCCAGGCTACCATGGCTCTGGAGGTTGAGATAGGGACATCTTACGAGCTAGTTGTAGAGATAGCTTGGAGGATAGAGGGTGTTCGTCAGCGTAGCCGAAAGCAGATGTCGCGGGACAAGTAGTTCCTTTATTCCAGAGGGTTTAGTGGTGCTCCTTCTAGGGGCAGAGGTCAGTTTGTGAGAGGTCGTCCTAGCAGGCCCGCATATCCAGTAGTGCTGCCTCCTCGAGGTGCTCCTGTGTGACCCTATTTCAGCGCCATGCTAGAGAGTTCCTACCGCCCACCAGCTATTCAGGGTTCCTCCAGTGGTTATTCAGGCCATCAGGGTCAGACTTCAGGTCAGCAGTCCACCGTTTTGAGGGGTTGTTACGAGTGCAGGGATCCTGTCCACATGAAGAGGTTTTGTCCTAGAATTCGGGGCAAGGCAGTACAATAGGGTCATCAGCCTATGATTATAGCACCAGCTGTCGCACCAGTCGTCCGGCCTCCTAGAGGCAGAGGGAAGGTGGGTAGGGGCTATCCTAAAGGTGAAGGGAAGACATCTGGAGGCCAATGAGGTGGCGCTCTAGCTAGGTTCTATGCTTTTACATCTAGACCAGATGCAGTGGCCTCACATACCGTGATCACATGTATTATTTCTATCTATGGTAGGAATGCTTCGATACTATTTGATCCAGGGTCTACATATTCATATGTTTCATCTCTATTTGCTCATTTCCCGGGTGTTCCTCGTGAGTCCTTGGGTGCTCCTGTTTATGTGTCCACTCCAGTGGGTGGTCTGTCATTGTGGATCAGATCTACCGATCCTGCATTGTTACTTTCTGTGGTTTTGAGATTAGAAAGAATCTTCTGTTGCTTGATATGACTGACTTTGAGGTCATCCTAGTCATGAATTGGTTGTCTCCATATCACGCCATCCTTAATTGCCATGCCAAGACTGTTACCTTAGCGATGCCAGACTTGTCTAGATTGGAGTGGAAGGGTTCGTTTGTCAGTACATCTAGTCGGGGTTATCTCTTTTCTGAAGGCTCGACATATGGATGAGAAGGGTTGTTTGGCTTATCTAGCTTTTGTTAGGGATACTACCACGGAGACTCCGACAATTGATTCAGTGCCCATGGTCCGAGGGTTCTCTGATGTGTTTTCTTCTGATCTTCCAGGCATGCCACCATATCGTGATATCGATTTCTGTATTGATTTGGCTCATAGTATCAGTCTATCTTTATTCCACCATACCGCATAGCTCTGAAAGAGTTGAAGGAGTTGAAAGAACATCTTGAGGAGTTACTAGAAAAGGGGTTTATTAGACCGAGTTTGTTGCCTTGGGGTCCACCGGTGTTATTTGTGAAGAAGAAAGATGGGACTATGCGGATGTGCATTGATTATCGTCAGTTGAACAAAGTTACCATTAAGAACAAGTACTCGTTGCCGCGTATTGATGATTTATTTGGCCAGTTACAGGGTGCCAGGGTGTTGTCTAAGATTGACTTGAGATCGGGATACCATCAATTGAAGATTCGTGATTCGGATGTTCCGAAGATGACTTTTCGGACTAGATATGGCCATTATGAGTTTCTTGTGATGTCCTTCGATTTGACTAATGCCCCAGTGGCATTTATGGATCTGATGAACCGGGTGTTCCGGCCATATATTGATTTGTTTGTCATTGTATTCATTGACGACATTTTGATCTACTCGCGTAGCATGGAAGAGTACGAGCAGCATTTGAGAGTGCTGCTTCAGACCTTGCGGGAATAGAAGCTATATGATAAGTTCTCTAAGTGTGAGTTTTGGTTAGATTCTGTGGAATTCTTGGGTCATTTTCTATCAGGCGAGGGTATTAAGGCAGATCCTAAGAAGATCAAGGCAGTTTAGAGTTGGCCTCGTCCTACCACGATGACGGAGATCAGGAGCTTCTTGGGGGTTAGCAGGTTACTATTGTTGCTTTGTGGAGGGCTTCTCATCTATTACAGCACCTTTGACTAGATTTACCCATAAGGGTGCTCTGTTCCGATGGTCCGACGATTGTGAGGCGAGCGTTTAGAAGATCAAGACCCTCTTGACTTCAGCACTAGTGTTAGTGTTGCCTTCCGGTTCAGGGATGTATATTGTGTATTGCGAGGCTTCACACGTTGTCATGGGTGGTGTATTGATGTAGGGGCGAGTTATTGTATATGCTTCACGTTAGTTGAAGCCCCACGAGAAGAAATACCAGTGCATGATTTGGAGTTGGCCGCGATTGTTCATGCTTTTAGTATTTGGAGGCATTATCTTTACGGGGTGTCCTGCGAGGTTTACACCGATCATCGTAGCTTGCCAACATTTGTTCAAGTAGGGGATCTCAATTTGTGGCAGCGCAGGTGGCTTGAGTTACTGAAAGATTATGATATTACCATCCTTTATCATAGGGGTAAGGCTAATATGGTTGCGGATGCCTTAAGTAGAAAGGCGGAGAGTATAGGTAGTTTGGCATTCATTCCAGCAAAGGAGAGGCCATTAGCTTTGGAAATTCAGTCTTTGGATAACAGACTTGCGATGTTAGATATTTCATAGCCCAGTCGAGTTCTTGCATGCGTCGTCACCTAGTCTTCATTATTCAAGCAGATCAAATATCGCCAGTATGATGATCTGCACGTGTTGGTTCTCAGAGAGATGGTACTACAGGGTGGTGCCAAGGAGGTTACTATCGGTGAGGATGGTGTTTTGCGACTCCAGGGTCGTCTATGTGTCCCTAATGTTGATGGGTTGAGGGAAAAGATTCTAGAGGAGGCACACAGTTCTCTGTATTCTATTAATTCAGGTGCTACGAAGATGTATCGTGACCTGAGGCAGCATTATTGGTGGCGGCGGATGAAGAAGGACATAGTTGACTATGTAGCGAGGTGCCTAAATTGCTAGCATGTTAATTATAAAAATCAGTGGCCAGGTGGCCTACTCCAGCAGATGGTTATACTTGGGTGGAAATGGGAGCGCATTACTATGGACTATATAGTTGGGTTGCTACGGATCTTGAGGAAGTTTGATGCAGTTTGGGTCATTGTCGATAGATTGACCAAGTCGGCATGCTTTATTCCAATTGTGACCACGTATTCTTCAGAGTTGTTGACCCATATATTGATTCATTTGTCATTGTATTCATTGATGACATTTTGATCTACTCGCATAGCATGGAAGAGTACGAGCAATATTTGAGAGTGCTGCTTCAGACCTTGCGGGAATAGAAGCTATATGATAAGTTCTCTAAGTGTGAGTTTTGGTTAGATTCTGTGTCATTCTTGGGTCATGTTGTATCAGGCAAGGGTATTAAGGTAGATCCCAAGAAGATCAAGGCAGTTTAGAGTTGGCCTCGTCCTACCACAACGACCGAGATTAGGAGCTTCTTGGGGTTAACAGGTTATTATCATTGGTTTGTGGAGGGCTTCTCATATATTGCAGCACCTTTGACTAGATTGACCCAGAAGAGTGCTCTGTTCCGATGAACCGACGATTGTGAGGCGAGCTTTCAGAAGCTTAATACCGCCTTGACTTCAGAACCGTTGTTAGTGTTGCCTTCAGGTCCAGGGATGTATACTGTGTATTGTGATGCTTCACGCGTTGTCCTGGGTTGTGTATTGATGTAGGAGGGGCGAGTTATTGCATATGCTTCACGTCAGTTGAAGCCCCATGAGAAGAATTACCCAGTGGATGATTTTGAGATGGCCGCGATTGTTCATGCTCTTAAGATTTGGAGGCATTATCTACGTTGTGTCCTGTAAGGTTTACACCAATCATCGTAGCTTGCAGCATTTGTTCAAGTAGAGAGATATCAATTTGTGGCAGTGCAGGTGGCTTGAGTTACTGAAAGATTATGATATTACCATCCTTTATCATCCGAGCAAGGCGAATGTGGTTGCGGATGCCTTGAGCAGAAAGGCAGAGAATATTGGTAGTTTGGCATTTATTTCAGCGGACGAGAGGACATTAGCTTTGGACATTTATTCTTTGGCTAACAGACTTGTGAGGTTGGATATTTCAGAGCCCAGCCGAGTTCTTGCATGCGTCGTCGCCCAGTCTTCACCATTAGAGCAGATCAAAGCTCGCCAGTACGACTATCTGCACTTGTTGGTTCTCAGATAGACGGTACTATAGGGTTTTGACAAGGAGGTTACTATAGGTGAGGATGGTGTTCTGCGACTCCAGGGTCGTCTATGTGTCCCTAATATTGATGGGTTGAGGGAAACAATTCTAGAGGAGGTATACAGTTCTCGGTATTCTATTCATCCAGGTGCTACGAAGATGTATCGCGACCTGAGGCAGCATTATTGGTGGCGGTGGATGAAGAAGGACATAGTTAAAAATGTAGCGAGGTGCCTAAATTGCCAGTATGTTAAATATGAGCATCAGAGGCCAGGTGGCCTACTCCACCAGATGGTTATACCTGAGTGGAAATAGGAGTGCATTACTTTGGACTACGTAGTTGGGTTGCAGCGGACCTTGAGGAAATTTGATGCCGTTTGGGTCATTGTCGACAGATTGACCAAGTCGGCACGTTTTATTCCGATTGTGACCATGTATTATTCAGGGAGGTTGACCCAGATTTATATTCAGGAGATTGTTCGGTTGCATGGTGTGCCTGTTTCCATCATATCAAACTGAGGCCCTCAGTTTACTTCACATTTCTGGAGGGAAGTATAGAGTAAGTTGGGGACCCGGGTAGAGCTCAGCACAGTCTTTCATTCGCAGACCGATGGACAGTCGGAGCGGACAGTTCAGATCTTGGAGGATATTCTCAGAGCATGTGTGATTGACTTCGGAGGGTAGTGGGATCGATTCTTGCCTTTGGCCGAGTTTGCTTACAACAACAGTTATCAGTCCAGCATCGAGATGGCTCTATTTGAGGCTTTATACGGTCGGTGATGTCGTTCACCCATCGAATGGTTTGAGCCTGGCGAGGCTAAGTTATATGGTACTTATTTGGTAAAGAATGCCTTGGAAATGGTAAAGTTGATTCAGGAGCGACTTCGCATAGCACAGTCGAGACAGAAGAGTTATGCGGATCAGAAGGCGCGCAACTTATCATTTATGGTGGGGGAGAAGGTTCTCTTGAAAGTCTCATCGATGAAGGGAATCATGAGGTTCGGAAAGAAAGGCAAGTTGAGTCCAAGGTTTATAGGTTCATTTGAGGTGTTGAGGTGAGTTAGGGAGGTTTCTTTTGAGCTTGCTTTGCCTCCCAGTCTATCGGGAGTTCATCCAGTTTTCCACGTGTCTATGCTCCGGAAGTATCATGCTAACAAGTCGTATGTGTTAGACTACAGCACGGTTCAGCTAGATGAGGGCCTGGGTTATGAGGAGGATCTAGTTGCCATTATTGATAGGCAGATTCGCCAGTTGATGTCCAACAAGATTTCTGTGATAAAGGTTCAGTGGAGGGGTCAACTAGTCGAGGAGGCAACTTGGGAGATCGAGGAGGACATGCGAAGAATATACCCACACTTATTCGGCACTACAGGTATGATTCTAGACCCATCCGAGGATGAATGTTTGTTTAAGAGGTGGAGAATGTAACGACCTGACCGGTCATTTTGCTTTCTAGATCCCTGTTCCCCTAAATAAGACTCCCTGTATGTTCTTTTACTGTTTTCTGACTTGCGGGGATGGTTAGTTTGAGTTTGGAAGGACACTTAGTTCCTTAATATTAGCTTAAAAGGGTTATGTTTGACTTGCGACAACCTTTGTAGTAAACGACACCAGAACCAGGATTTGAAGGTCCCAATAGGTTTGTATGATAATTTTGAACTTGGGCGTCTGTTCAAATTGGGTTTTGGATGACCCGGGAACGTTTCGGCGCCTAAAATTGGAAGTTGGCTCATTGAAAGTTTTAAAGTTCTTTAAATTTGGTTTGAAGTAGTTTTTGGTTTTATCGAGATCCGTTTGGAATTTCGAGCCTAGGAATAGCGTTGTATGGTGATTTAATACCTGCATGCAAATTTTGGTGTCATTCCGAGTAGTTTAAGTATGATTTGGTGCATTCGGAGCTAGTTGGAAGAACTTGAAGTTCATAAGGTTATTCGAATTGGTTTGGAGTGTGATTCTTAATTTTGATGTTGTTTTACGCATTCTGAGGGTTCGAATGAGCCCGTCTTATGTTTACGAACTTGTTGGTATGTTTGGATGAGGTCTTGGGGGCCTCAGGTGCTACTCGGGCGATGTTAAGATCGAGTTTAGACTTGAAAGAGTTGTTGATGCACCAGATCCTATGTGCCCGCACCTGCGAGCTTTTTGGCCGTAGATGCAAGCTCTTGGCAGCAGAAGCGGCCTCTCTTCTACGATGGAAAGGCTGCAGGTGCGAGAAGAGACTGGCTAGGCCTGGACCACAGGTGCGCTCCATGTTCTGCAGAAGCGAGAGCCCGTCCGCATAAGTGGAGTCAGCTGGCTTGGGCTAGGACCGCACCTACAATGGAATGTCCGTAGGCGCGGCGCCGCAGATGCGGCCCATGGTCCGTAAAAGTGAAAATGCTCGAGGCAAAGAGGTCCATTTAATATGGGACTTGGGCCATTTCTGGCTCATTTATTTCACTTCTTGGGCGATTTTGGAACTTCTTAGAGAGGGATTTCCACCCAGTTATCGAAGGTAAGTAATTCCTACACAATGTAAGTTAAATACATAAATTATGGGTAGATTTTAGCGTGTAAAATTGTGAAAATTATGAGTTTAGTTGAAAAACCTAGGTTTATGATAAAAATGGGATTTACCCAGAAAAATAGTTATGAAATTGGGTGAAAATTATATATTTGAGTTCGTGATGTTATGGGTAATAATTATCTGCAAAACATTTCGGAATCCAGGCACGTGGGCCAGGGGTGAATTTTAGGAATCTTCCGATTTGGGTTGGGTAATTACTCTAACAGTTAAATTATGAACTTTTGAACATGTATTGACTAATTTATTTAACATTTGGCTAGTTTCGGATTGCTCGG
Source organism: Nicotiana tabacum (assembly GCF_000715075.1). Classification (NCBI taxonomy): domain Eukaryota; kingdom Viridiplantae; phylum Streptophyta; class Magnoliopsida; order Solanales; family Solanaceae; genus Nicotiana; species Nicotiana tabacum. Next base: position 95,421,213 of record NC_134094.1, read on the forward strand.
CACCGAGTTGAGGCTTAGAACGAATTTGTGAGACGGAAAGGGAGCTTTGAGAGAAGGTAAGTCTCTTGCCTAACCTTGTAAAAGGTAACTCATCCCCTTAGGTGTATATTGTTGTGAGTTATTTGTGTGGGAAGCTACGTACGCACTACGTGATGAGAGTCCATGTGTAGCTATATTTCATGAGATGTCCGGGTAGTCTTAAATTTACATCATGCTTTGATTGTACCGTCATATTTGTTATGTATATTAATTATCTTGAATAGGACTGAGACTAGAAACTTTAAAGTTGAAAAACTCCCAATTTAGAATTCTTATTTTAGGGAAGAATTGATGAATATTTATATCTCTGAGAAATCCATGTCCTCTCGCGTCGCAAGTACTTTCGCAAGCGAGGTAAACTTCTCTAATCTCATGGGAGCGGGTCGTTCGCCTCGGCAGTGTAATAGATGCATCTATGGTTCATGCCGTTTGACCCTCGGCAGCACACACAATATATATATTTTTGGATCAGACCGTACGATCTCGACATAAATCGTGCGTAATAATACTCGGAGCCTGATTTTACTTGATATTACTTTATGGCTCGAGAGGTTGTAAATTTATTAAATGCCAGAAATTGATTTGGGGTTAAAGATGTTGGTTAGAGATTTTAAAATTTATTATCAGTTAATGGGTCATTTACACTTATACCTGTTTATAATTCCTGTATTTTATTATTGGCCCATAGTAAGTGTTGATGTCGACCCCTCTTCACTACTTCTTCGAGGTTAGACTGGATACTTACGGGATACATGTTTATGTAATCACGCTACACTTCTGTACTAATCGTGCAGGATATGAGGCAAGTGCACCTGGCAGTTATCCCGGCACGCACCCCTGATACTTCGAGACCGAGTGGTGAGCTGCCTTCCGAGTCCTTTCTATAGCACCCAGAGTCTCTCTTTTGCATTTATTTTCTGTCTATTCTATTTTAGACAGTAGTATAGTATTTTGTATATTCTACTAGTAGCTCACACATTTGTGACACCAGGTCTTGGAAAATATGCTACTAGACATTCTATGATTTTGAGTATTTATTTCACCACACTTGTCCTAATATTTATTTATGCTTTATTTTATTAAATCTTTCACCTCTCACTTGCTTAATAAATAAAAATCAACTATTTTGAAGTCATTAAAAAGAGTAAATACATGTCTAGTTCACGTTGGATTTCCTAGAGGCAACGTTGGATGCCATCACGGCATATAGGTGAAATTGGATCGTGATAACATGGTATCTCTGGAGCAGCTGGATCGAAATCCTGGCTAGCACTTTCCCAACCCTCAGAAGTGATGTGAGATGATGAAGCCATATCCAGGGGCTCATATCGCCCCAGTGGCCTAGACTGTGCGGCTACCTGCTCCTCCGGAATAGACACAGAGTTTCCCTCGGAAGCCTCCCTAGATGGGAAATAAGAACTAGACTTGGAGGGGTCTTCTCCCCTCCCTCTGCCCACTATGGTCTTCCTACGAATAGTTTTGGGCACACTGAGGGGCAAGGCACCTCTGCCTCAACCCTTAGAAGAGTCTCCTCTACCCTTGGAAATTTTGTCGCGGTCTCATGATCGAGCCGTTGTTTGTTTAAAAAAAGAGGATTGTTAGTTGCACGTCATCATTCAACATATCTAGGACTTATGTAAGAAAGGTAGAACAATATGAATACATTATGGTTTTAACATGCTAAAATGCTTGCAGAATATAGGATCTGCGGTCTGTACTTTTCTGAATGTGCGGCCACAGAATGGGAGTGCGAACTGCGCATTTTCATGTGCGGTCTCACTTTTGACAGGAAAGTTCAGAGGCTCAGTTACCACTTCTTTGAAGACAGTGCGATGGCAAAGTACGGTCGCAGAATTCATTTGTGGGCCGCAAAATTTTAAGTGCGGTCTGCATATCTGCTTTCTCAAGCGACAAGTCTCTGATAAACAGTGCGGACCTAAGTGAGGCCATTCTAAGAATTTTACAGTCCACGCAACTAAAGTGCGGTTGCAGAAACCCTTGCCTTCATCAGTTTCCCAGAACAACCAAACTGCGGACCGCACAAATTCAGTGCGGCCGCAAATTTCAAACTTTAATGGGCAGATAGTCTTTTTCACTTAGATTTTACAATCACTTGTGCAAATCAATATGGCAACATATTATACACATCAAATCTAACTAACCCAATGCATTTTAGCATGTATTAATGAGTAACCAGTACGGATATATCACACGTGGATATATGGATGAACTCTAATAACAGATGGCCTAAGAGGAAACAAAAATTTCTAAAATAAAACTAACACAAAAGATTAACATGAAGTGAAGCATACCAAGTGAGTGAAATAGATGTGTGAGCATAGGTAGGTGTGTGTGGTTGACAGTGAAAATCTCACAGTAAAGCTTCTGGAGCAACATTGATTCTATGGTGGGTGAAAAGTGTAAAATGAAGAAAATACTTCAATTTATACTTTGACTTTTTGACAGAGAAAAGGGCTGAGTGCGCCCGCACAATTCCAAGTGCGGTCCACACTCCTTCACCTAGGAAGAAATGCTCTATGTCAATTGTGTGGTTCGCACAATTTTGAGTGCGGCCGCACAATTAAACTAACTAGTAAGCAACTAGTGAATGAAATATTTTTTATGTTTATATGAAATAAGGAAAAATCCTAGGGATGTAACCTTCACCTAGGTGTAAACCTAACGGGTAGAGTAAATCTGTGCTTGTTTGGTAGATCGGGGTGTGTTATGACTCTCAATTCTCAAGTACCCACTCAATAGCTCTCGGTCAAAGAGTAATTATGCCCAAATTTGCTTTCCCAAGACCAAATGGATAGCAATCTAAAAAACTGATATGAGTCTAAGTGTGATTATCCCTATCTCTAGTTCAAATCCTATAATCAAACTAATCAAAACTTTAACTAGTTCAATTTCTCGTTAGCCAAATGTTTCTAGACTAGGTTCCTCTTTCTCAAGTAAGAACTAAATCAAATAGGCATGAATCAATGTGTGCAACCATTACTTCTAGCTATAAAGTATAAACAAGACTAAATTACAAACACCCAATCAATAACAAGCATTAATATTTAAATATCCATAAATTTTACACACTAGGGTTGGGTCACGACCCTAGGTAAAATCAAGCTACTCATACTCATATGCAAGGAAAATGAAAAGGAAGAAGTAATTGAAGACGTAAAACTAAAATTAAAAGGTAAAAGTAATGGGTCTTCTCTAATTTTAGTCACTAATTTCCCAAAATAGCTAACTCTAACCGCTACTAGGTGCTAAAGTACAAAAGTTGCCCTAAAAGAGTGTTTCTCATCTATTTATAAAGTACTCTGAAATTCACTGACAAAAATTCCCTTCGGAAGGTTCTGCGGCCACACAATTTAGCTGCAGACCATACTTTCTTCTGTTGCTCTTGAAGTAGGAAGGATTTTGTGGCTGCACTTCATCTTCTGTGACCGCACAATTTGGTTTTGGACTGCGCTTCGAGGAGACATTGGGTCTTTTGCAACTTCTCTGATCTTTCCAAGCTTCTCAGTGCGAACAACTTCTGCAACCGCACAATTTGGTATGCAGGCCACGCTCCAGCTAAACTCTTCTGAAGCTTCAACAGTAAATCTACGGCCTCACTTGTATTTCTGTGGGCCGCATCTTCATTTGCGGCCGCAGACTAAGTTCTGTGAACTGCACTATTCTTTGCACTGCTCCTCTTTGACTAGTTGAGTTGGGACATCTTCTTTTTGAGTTAGATCTCTTCATTGAGATCGCATCCTCTAGCATGTCTGAAATTCACACAATTTTATTAGATTCGGAAACAAAAATCACTACTTTCTGACTAAAAACTAAAGCAAGAAGGTACTAACAAGTGGTTAAAATCCACACTTATCAACTCCTCCAAATCTTAAGTCCTTGCTTGTCTTCAAGCAAATAGATTAGTTCCCACCTCCCCTAAATGAAAGTTCATTTCAAAGAGTCACTTATAAGTCATTTATACTCAGTTAGGACCAACAATTACCCACAATACTCATGCATTCTCAACAAGGTGTCAAAACTTTTCAAAACTATGCAAATTGCATGTAACTCTAGTGTGACATATGAGCTTCAAAAATTGACTTCATTCATCAAGGAATCTTGTTCTTTCATGTAAATCATGGTAGACTCCAAACTCGTCCTCCTATACCTTCCATTTCCCATGCTCACTTCTAGATTTAACACTATATTTCTATAGCAATAAAGGCTTCACTCTTCTCTCACAAAGGAATGTCACAAGTAGAGCTTCAAGTACCATCGGTTTGCTCCTCATGTAAATCTCCACTAATGTAAGCTTACTTGGTTCAAAATCAAGTAGGACTTATTTCGGGTTGTAATGAAGGCTTTTGGATTGGGGTAGGATACCATATGGGATAAGTGGTTACATCCTTCCTTAAGCACTCCACTCTTTATTTCTTAGATCATATTTTCTAAACCCTTAGAGGCATTTCTTTTTCTTGGGGGCTAGAGAGACTTGCTATCACTCTTTATTGTTCTTTCTTGCCATCACTCCCTTTTTATTTTCTTTTTGCTTTTTTTTTTTTTGTGTTCCTTCTTTTCTTACTTTCTCCTCCATGGATATCATTTCTTTTCTCTCCTTTTAATGCCTTGATACCTCTTTTAGATTCCTCAACTTTCCCCCCAAACTTACGCTCACTTATTATATATAAATATTAAGGAAGGTTCGGGTGCCAAGAGAGGATTATGATCAAACGTGTAAAGGCTTGTAGTATGGTTACCAAGAGAGAAAGGCTAAAAAGGCTCAAAGGAGTTGACTAGGGATAACGATCATAGTGTGATGACCCGATAGGTCATTTATAGTTTTATCCTTTATTTCTATGTTCCGAGACCTCGAATAGCTCTGTTTAACCTTCCTTGATTGGCGTGCATAGTCCTTGTCCTTTCTTTAGAAGGTTTTTATGAGAAAATTGATAAAAATATGAAATCATGTCTTAAAACTCATTTGGGTTGACTGTGGTCAACATTTTATGTAAACGGGCTCGGATTAGTCTGTTGATGGTCCCGATGGGTCCGTATCCTAATTTGGGACTCGGACGTATGTCCAGAATCGAATTCGGAAGTCCCTAACTTGATTTATCATAATTTATTAAAAACTAAAAGTTTAAAGGTTTAAAGAATTAATAAGTTTGACCATAGTTTGACTTTGTTACTATCGGGTTCGAATTTTGGTTTTGGAACTTGGTCTGTTCATTTTATTATTAATGACTTGTCTGTAAAATTTGGTGCAAACGGAGTTGATTTGACATGATTCGAACGTCCGGTTGAGAAATTGAAAGTTCTTAAGTTTCTTTGAAAATTTTATTTGTTTTGGTATCCGATTTGTTCCTCTAGGTGTTATTTTGATGGTTTGATCGCTCGAGCAAGTCCGTATGATGTTATTACACTTATGTGCATGTTTGGTTTGGAGCCCGAGGGGTTCAGGTGAATTTTGGATAGGCTACTGATGTTTTTTGAACTTAGAAATTTTTGGTTTTTGAGCTTCAGCTGTCACCTGGTGCTTTGTGCTTCGCGATCGCGAAGAAGGCCTAACACCCATACCTTAAAATATTTCAAATACAGTATTTCATCCATTTTTTACCATCCTTTCATTAGAGCTCGGCCTAGAGGCGATTTGGAGGAGAAAATTTCATCACCCCTTCATAAGTTAGTGTACTTTAACTTATTTTCTTCCATTTCCATCATCACCCATTAATTTCTAGCCTTAATCTTTGTTCTTTCATGGTAGAAAATTAGGAATTTGGGAAGAATTGGGGTTTTTTTTTGTAAATTTGGGATTTAAATCTCAAATTGAGGTCGAATTTCGAAACTAATTACATAATCGGACGCGGGGTGAATGAGTAAATAGGTTTTGGTCTGAATCTCAGGTTTTGACCAAAAGTGTAAAGATCTTAACTTTATGTATTGTAATTGATTTTCCTAGCATTATTGGACATTATTGAGTTGATTTTGGTTAGATTCGATTGGTTTGTAGGCGGATGTAAGAGGAAAGGCCCCGGTAGAGCTTTGATTTGCTTGCGGAGCGAGGTAAGTGTTGGGTTTAACCTTGATTTGAGGAAATAGGAACCCTTGAGTAATGTGCTATGTGAATTTCATATGTAGCGGTGTATATGTGAGGTGAGGAGTGTATATACTCCTCCAATTACTTATTTTCATGCCTACCCATATTTCATTAATTATTTTATTCCACGTCTTAACTGTTACATGCTTTAATTGTTGCCTATGCCTTAACTTGCTACTTGTCAATTATTATTCTCGTATTAAAAATATTAATTTCTTCCATGCTTCTATAATTAATTGCTACTTTCCTTAATTGTCTTACTTGTACACTTTAAATGTCATATATTTGGCTTGTCTTGTTGCTCAGTATTAATTGTAGCATTTCTTGATTTGGTACGAGATTCTTTTATGGTCTTACTTTCATATTTGTTAATCGTAGAGATTCTTGTGATTCGAGTTGTTAAATTGATTGCACTTATTGATTTTATTTATGGATCGGGTTGCACGCCACAACATGTGAAATAAGGGAGGATTGATATTGATATGGTGGGATTGGGTTGCAAGCCGTAACAGGTGAAATAAGGGAGGATTGATATGGTGAAATAAGGGAGGATTTTGATATTGATTCTGATTATATGGTGGGATCGGGTTGCGTGTCGCAATGGATTTTTCCTTGTTATTATTGATATTGATTTGGTGAAATAAGGGATGATCGTGTTTGTACGGTAAGATCGGGTTGCTCGCCGCAACAGTTTGTGTATTTTGTATTCCTTGTTGTAGTGTTGTGGCTTCGGTGTTATCGTACGAGATTCTGAAGATTTGTAATTCTGGTTTTACTAGTTTTCGAGGATTGAGGTTAATGTCATGAGTTAACTGCTTTATTTTTCTGTATTTCCTTTCATGTAATTATTATTATACTCCGAACAGGTTATTGTTAGTGACCCGCCTTAGCCTTATCACTACTTCGTCGAGGTTAGGCTCGACACTTACAGAGTCCATAGGGTCGGTTGTACTCATACTACACTCTGCACTTCTTGTGCAGACTTTGGAGTCGGACCCAGTGGAGGTCAGTAGATTGCTCGGATCGGACATCTGACAGAGACTTGAGGTACAGTTGCTTGGTGTTCACAGCCCTGAAGTCCCCTTCTACTTTGTCCTAGATGTTACTTTTTTTCAAACAGTTTTACTTTCCTTATTATATATATTATTCTAGTCGCTCGTGCACTTGTGACCCCGGTTCTGGGTTGTAGTTAGATATTTCGGTTGTTATGACTTTTCGCACTTTATTTTAGTCCTATTATAGTTATTTAAGTTCAATTGGCATCAATTAATTTGATTTGTTAAAAATGGTTTAAAACTATTCTAACGTTGGTTTGCCTAGCAAGTGAAATGTTAGGCGCCATCATGGTCCCGAGGGTGAATATTTCTGGTCGTGACAAGGTGATATCAAAGAACTAGGTTGCCTAGGTCTCACGAGTCACGAGCAAGCTTAGTAGAGTCTAGAGGATCGGTACAGAGACGTCTGTACTTATCTTCTAGAGGCTATGGAGTTTAGGAAAAATATCATTTTTTTCTTACTCTGTCGTGCAATTTTACTCCATCATTGATGACCCTTCTATTCTTATTCTCTCGCAAATGGCGTGAACACGCACTGCATCTACCGTCGGACAGGAGCCGGAGCCCTCTGTGGTAGCTACCACTAGGGGCAGAGGTCGAGGCTGAGGTCGCGCCAGAGGCCGAGGCAGAGCTTAGCCTATAGGTCGAGCAGCATCACCCGCACTAGAGCCTCAGGTGGATTTTGAGGAGGAGGTTCTAGCTCAAACTGTTCCCGTGGACCAGCTTAGGTTTTAGAGGGGTTCATAGCCACTCCAGTACTTCAGGACGCTGTAGTCCTTTTGGTGGGCCTTGTGGAGAGTGTGGCCCATACCGGTACCTTTCCAGTGGCACCAACCATCTCTCGAGATATGAGAGGAGCATAGACTCCTGTTACTCACACCCCGGAGAAGGTGGCTCCCCAGTATCAGACTCTAGCAGCCCCGCCAGTTGGGGTAGTTCAACTAGTTGTTGCAGCACATGCCGGTGATAGGCATGCTTTGTCTTATGAGGCTATATTGAGGTTGGATAAGTTCACCAAGCTCTTTCCTGTTCATTTCAGTGGTGCAACTTCTGAGGACCCACAGGATTTTTTGGACCGTTGCCGCAAGGTGTTGCGCAACATGGGTATAGCTGAGACCAATAGGGTCGATTTTGCTGCATTTTAGATGACTGGTTCCACCCGGAGATGGTGGAGAGATTATATGTTGACTAGACAAGCTGGGTCACTTGCACTTACCTGGGATCAATTCTCACAACTATTTCTAGAGAAGTTCATTCATGTCACCCTGAGGGAGGAGTACCGCAGGCAGTTTGAGCATCTCTAGAAGGGTAGTATGATTGTTACCCAGTACGAGACTCAATTTGTGGACCTAGATTGCCATGCCACTATCTTACCTCCTACTGGGAGGGAGAGAGTGAGGAGATTTATTGATGGACTCACTTACACTATCAAGCTTCAGATGGCCATGGAGCCAGGGAGTGATATTTCTTTCTAGACGGCCGTAGATATTGATAGACAGATCGAGTTGGTTCATGCTTAGGAGAGGGGACCGGTGTCAGACAAGAGGCCTCGTCATTCCGGTAGTTTCAATGGTGCATCATCAGGAGGCAAGGGTGCTTTTTGTAGAGGCCATCCTCCCAAGCCATTTCACTCAGCGCTTCAGGCATCTCACAGTGTTTCAGGGAGTCGTAGTCCCTATGTGCCTCATTCTAGACAGCTAGCCTACAGTACACCATCAACTCCTATCAATGCACCTCTGATTCAGAGCTATCACCGTGTTATTCAGCCAGTTCGGGTCAGCTTTAACTTCAATAGCCACAGCAGCAGGATGGATGTTTTGAGTGTGGTGGTATTGGTCATATCAGGAGGTTCTGTCCTAGATTATTGGGCGGCATACCACATCAGAGTTCTTGTGCCCTGGTTTCAGTACCGTTTACTCTACCGCCCGCTTAGCTAGCTAGAGGCAACGGTCAAGCAGCCAGAGGTGGAGGTCAAGTCATTAGAGGTGTAGGTCAAGCCGTTAGAGGTGGAAGCCAGCCAGATAGAGGTTGTCCTAGAGATATAGTTCAGAGTGGTGCGACCCGGCCCCAATGTTATGCTTTCCCAGCTTGGCCCAAGGCCGAGTCATCTGAGGCTATTATCACCTAGAATCGACAAGCTAACAGATAGGGTGGGAATCTTAATGGAGCAAGAATCCACCCATGCACCTGGCAAGCTCCCAGAAGTTCTAGAGAGTGATTCTCCCCCAAGACAAGTAGCATCCGCTAAGGCTATCCCTGTCTCATCTGAAAGGATGATTCCAATCGATCAACTGAAGGAGTTCATTGAAGGAACCATTAAGAACAAGTATGAAGTTGCTGCCAAGTCCTCCCTTACATATGCAAAGCCATACACTGCCAGGATCGATATGTTGAAGATGCCTGCTGGCTATCAACCTCCAAAGTTTCAACAGTTTGATGGTAAAGGCAATCCAAAGCAACATGTGGCGCACTTTGTTGAGACATGCAACAATGCTAGGACTTATGGAGATTACCTAATCAAGCAGTTCATCCGCTCGCTAAAAGGAAATGCTTTTGATTGGTATACAGACCTCGAGGCGGGATCTATTGATAGTTGGGATCAACTAGAGCAAGATTTCCTCAATCGCTTTTATAGCACAAGGTGCACTGTGATCATGGTAGAACTTACAAATACTCGTCAACGGAAGGGTGAACCAGTTATCGACTTTATCAATCGTTGGATGAATGCAAGCCTCAAATACAAAGACAAGCTTAGTGAAGCTTCTGGTATTGAGATGTGCATCCAATGCATGCATTGGGGACTCCGCTACATCCTGCAAGGTATCAAGCCTAACACACTTGAAGAACTTGCGACTCGTGCCCATGACATAGGGTTAAGCATGGCCTCCGCTGGAAACGAAAGGCTTCATATCTATGATCCTCGCAAAGGGAATGACAAGCAAGAAGTCTTGAAATGGAGCAAGTTTGTACCCAGGTCTGAAAACAAAGAAGCAATGAATATCAACACATTACCTGTGAAGTTCACAACGAAGGTGAGCAAGAAGCAGAGTACGAAATCCACTTCTTTTCAAGAGAAACCAAGTGGGAAGTTGACTCTAAAAGAAATGCAAGAGAAGGAGTACCCATTTTTGGATTCTGATGTGCCAGCAATTTTTGAAGAACTCCTCGAGTTAAATCTCATTGAGCTTTCGGAGATAAAGACGCCAAAATGAAGCTGGTAAAATGAATGACCCAAATTACTGCAAATACCATCGACTTGTGAGCTACCCTCTAGAGAAGTGCTTTATCTTCAAGGACAAAGTTATGGACTTGGCTCGTGAAAAGAATATCGTGCTTGAAGATGAGAAAGAAAGCGTGAACCAAGTCCTTATGACCTTTGGCTCATTCAGTCCAGATGAATTATATGGTTTTAAAGAAAGTAAAGATGAAGAATTACTGGAGAACAACAAAGTTGAAGTCGATCAACCTAATGATGATGAAGGTTGGACGTTGGTGACTCGTCGTAGGCGCCACAAAAGGAGCCCACAAAAAAAATTAATAGGACAACCAACAAGGAATATGATAGTAAAAAGACCAATGAAATAGAGTCCAGTTAGGCGTTTGAAGAAAGCAAAAGTGGAGGTGCACCACCCTCAAAAGCCACGACATCCAGTGACCTTAGAGGATTTCTTGCCATGTTGGTTCCGCATGAAGATTTCCTATGATGGTATTGAGGTCTCTTATTGCAATGCTGATAAAGGGGAAGAAAAGAGTGATGACCTACTATTAGCACCATCTTCAGAAAATCTCATCGAGTCTATTCCTCAAGAAGTTAACACGTGCAAGGAAAAAGTCACGTTCACAAATGACGATCTTCTGCTAGGTGACACTCTTCATAACCGCCAGTTGTACCTGCTTGGCTATATGCGTGATGAAAAGGTAAATCAAATTTTGGTTGATGGAGGATCCTCAGTGAACATCTTGCCAATTCGCACTGTGAAAAAACTTGGTATTCCCATGAACGAACTTTCAAAAAGTCATGTGATGATCCAAGGATTCAACCAAGGGGGGCAAAGAGCCATAGGTGCGATCAGGTTGGGAGTCACCATTGAAGATATGCAATCAAGTGCATGGCTGCATGTGATCGATGTAAAGACTTCATACAACGTCTTGCTTGGAAGGCCTTGGATACATTAGAATAAAGTGATTCCATCTACCTACCATCAATGTTTGAAATACTATGAAGGTGAAGTCGAGAGGAAGATAATTGCTGATGATGAGCCATTCACCGAGGTTGAGTCACACTTCGTTGATGCAAAGTTTTACTTGAAGAACCGCATTGTCAAGGAGCTAAAAGCTGATGATGGCATAAATAGCAAGAATGGAGAGCCCACAACTAAAAGATTTGAGGTAATTGCTGGTAGTGCCAAAGCTGTTACTGAGGAGGTACAACCCAACGTGAAAAAATCTCAAAGAGGGGATATTGCATCTTATGTCAAGAAAGTCCAATATGTCCCTAAAAGAAAGAAAGATGAAGGCCAATCATCTAATCTCCAAACTAACATGCTAAAGGAGTTAACTCTTCTGGTAAAACGAATTGAGGCAGTAAAGTTGTCCTCGAAGCCACTTGCAGGGTTTGTAGCCTAAAATCGTTTGCAGAAGGTGGCACTCCCTACAAAGCGAACAGATGAAGGTCTATTTGCAAAAGCTGGATACAATCCCAATGAGCCATCAAAGTTAGGGAAGCTCCCATCAGAAGCTGTGACGAGGCAACCACATGAAGGTTTGGGATACAAGCAACCGTCACCAGTGTGCATCTCCATAAGAAGGGCGAGCAGCGATTATATCACTGTAGAAGACGAATCTACCGCTTCTAACATGCCTTCTATCTTTGATCGACTTGGAAAATCAACTGTGAGAACTTCCGTATTTGAGAGATTGGGTCCATTAAAGAAGGGGAATAAGTTCCAAAGAAATTATCAAAATACAAGAACAGTCGTTTCGCCTAAAAGTCAAAAGATCTCTAAAGATTTCTAAAGTTTGGTTCCTTCTAGAATGAAGCGACAAACAAAAGTCATGGTTTCATGTGATGAGGTACTGAAGGTGAAGCCATACACTATGGTCTACACTAAAGAACATGATGAAGGCGAAGAAAGTGTAAGTTCTTCGTATCATGTTACTCCACAAGGCGAGCGTGGTGTTTTATCTCTAATGGAGGATGACAATAAATTGGACGATGTTTCATCATGTTATCACATATCCTTCAATGATGGGGACCCTCAAGAAGATGAAGATGCGAAAGACGCAAATGATGCTCCTCCAGAACTTGAAGAAGGGGTGAAGGCAACGATTGATGCCTTAAAAGAAGTTAACCTTGGCACTGATGAAGAACCAAGACCCACCTACCTAAGTGCTTTACTAGAAGTTGATGAAGAAAGCACTTATATTGAGTTACTCAAAGAGTTTAGGGATGTCTTTGCTTGGAGTTACAAAGAAATGACTGGCTTGGACCCTAAAGTAGCAATCCATCACCTTGCGGTCAAGAATGGTGCTCGTCCTGTTAAGCAAGCTCAAAGTCGCTTTAGGCCGGACTTGGTTCCCCTGATTGAAACTGAAGTTAACAAACTCATTGAAGCTGGATTTATTTGGAAAGTTAAATACCCAACGTGGGTTTCAAGTATTGTCCTTGTAAGGAAGAAGAATGGCCAGATTCGAGTGTCCGTCAACTTCAGGGATCTCAACAATGTGTGTCCCAAAGAAGAATTCCCGCTTCCTATTCCAGAGATGATGATCGATGCTACTACTGGGTATAAGGCAATGTCCTTTATGGATGGTTTGTCATGCTATAATCAAATTCACATGGCACCAAAGGATGAAGAGCTTACTGCATTCTGTACCCCCAAGGGTATTTATTGCTACAAGGTAATGCCTTTTGGCTTGAAGAATGCTGGAGCTACTTACCAAAGGGCTATGCAAAATATTTTTGATGATCTTCTCCACAAGAATTTCGAATGCTATGTTGACGACTTGGTGGTAAAATCACGAGAGAAGAGCGCCCACTTAAAAGACTTGAGAATGGTGTTTGAGTTGCTCCGGAGGTACCAACTTAGGATGAATCCATTGAAATGTGCCTTTGGAGTTACTTCCGTAAAGTTCCTTGGTTTCATTGTCCGACATCGAGGGATCGAAATTGATCAAGCCAAGTGGATGCCATTTTGAAAATGCCTGAGCCTCGGGATATTCATGAATTGAAAAGTCTACAAAGAAAGCTAGAATACCTTAGAAGATTCATCTCAAACCTAACTGGGAGGTGCCAACCATTCAGTCGCCTCATGAAGAAAGGCATTCCTTTCAAGTGGGACCAAGCTTGTAGCAATGCCTTTGAAAGTATTAAAACTTACTTGATGAAGCCTCCAGTTTTGGCAGTCCCTATTCCTAGAAAGTAGTTAATACTATACATTTCGGCACAAGATAGGTCTGTTGGAGCACTGTTGGCCCAAGAAAATAGTGAGGGGTAAGAAAACTCCCTTTACTACCTGAGAAGGATGATGACACCAAATAAGCTGAATTATTCGCCAATCCAAAAGTTATGTTTGGCCCAAGTCTTCTCAATTCAAAAGTCGAAGCACTACTTTCAAGATCATGTCGTTCGCTTTGTTTCTAGGGCAAATCCCATCAAGTTTGTAATGTCAAAACCTGTCCTTAGTGATCGACTAGGAAGGTGATACCTCCAGTTTCAACAATTTGAAATTGTGTACATCCCTCAAAAGGCTATCAAAGGACAAGCGTTAGCGTACTTCTTGGCAGATCACCCTATACCTGATGATTTGGAGCTAACTGATGAACAACCTGATGAGGACGCAATGGTCATTGAAGTTCAACCTCCATGGAAGATGTACTTTGATGGTGCTGCACATCACGGAGGAGCTGGTGCTGGTGTAGTATTTGTCATTTCTCAAGGTGAAGTTCTGCCCTACTCTTTTACATTGACACAACTCTACTCTAACAACGTTGCTGAGTATCAAGCACTAATACTTGGGCTTGAAATGGCTGTCGAAATGAAGCGGTTACAATTGCAAGTCTTTAGTGACTCCCAGTTGGTGATCAACCAGCTTTTGGGTAGTTACGAGGTCAAGAAACCTGAACTACGCCCATATCATGATTATGCTAAAAACTTAATGGGGTAGGTCGGTGATGTGACTATTCAGCATGTGCCAAGGAAAAAAACAAGAAGACTGATGATTTAGTTGCCCTAGCTTTATCGTTAACCCTGCCTGATCAAGCGTAAGTTACTGTCTGCCAAAAATGGGTAGTACCACCGCCAAATGAGGCTGAAGGTGAAGAAAATGATCTCAAGCATCTTGTCGCTGTTTCTGAAGCTGAGAAAGAATAATGGCCACAACCCATTATCGACTACTTAAGCTATGGGATACTTCCAGGAAATCCGAAAAGAAGGATTGAGATCCGTCGTCGTGCACCTCACTTCCTTTTCTACAAAGATACTCTATACAGAAGGTCATTCGAGGGAGTGATCTTGCAATGCTTAGGTGAAGAAAAAGCACTCCAAGCTCTGCAAGAGGCACATTCTGGGGTATGTGGGTCACACCAGTATGGACCAAAGCTCCACTTCCATATAAAAAGGATGGAATATTATTGGCCAACGATGGTGAAAGATTGCTTAGACTACGCTCGAAGATGCAAGGCTTTCCAATTTCATGCAAATTTTATTCATTAGCCTTATGGCTGTTTGATGCTTAGGGATTAGATGTTGTTGGACCACTATCAAAGTCCTCTGGTGGGTACATATACATCTTGGTTGCAACTGACTATTTCTCGAAATGGGCTGAAGTTGTTGCTCTTAAGGAAGTAAAGAAGGAGAATGTTGCAAGTTTCATCAAAGTAAACATAATCTATCATCTTGGCATTCCTCGTTACATAATAACGGATAATGGCAAGCCATTCGACAATAGGTTGATGAATAATATTTGTGATCTCTTTGGCTTCAAGCAACGCAACTCTTCTATGTACAATGTTGCCGCCAATGGTCTAGCCGAGGCATTCAACAAGACTCTATGCAAATTGTTAAAAAAAGTCATCTCTAAATCCAAACGAGACTGGCATGACCGTATGGAAGAAGCTCTGTGGGCATATAAGACAAATCACTGCATGCCAACACAAGCGACCCCTTATTCACTCGTTTATGGAGTCGAAGTCGTCTTGCCACTCGAGCGTCAAATACCTTCATTACGATTAGCTATTCGAGAAGGGATAGCTGATGAAGAAGATGCTCGACTTCAATTAGCAGCGTTAGAGGCTCTTAATGAGAAGAGGTTGTAAGCTCAATAAAGTCTTGAATGTTATCAAACTCGATTGTCTCACGCCTTCAATAAAAGAGTTCGCCCGAGATCCTTTCAAGTAGGAGATCAAGTCCTTGCCATACAGAGACCTATTATTACTTCCCATAAGCCTGTAGGGAAGTTCACTTCAAAATGGGATGGGCCATATGTCGTGTAAGAAACTTACTCAAGTGGGGATTACAAGCTGGTTGATGCAGATGGAATGAGAATCGGCCCTATCAATGGCAAATTCTTGAAGAAGTATTATCCTTGAAGTTGCAACGCTCCATGACACATTAGCCTAAACTGCATGTTCCTACACTTCTGGCCCGCATGAGTCTAAACTGTGTATGACCCACCAAAAAAACAAAAAACAAAGGAGTCCGCTAGGTTGAAAACCTTGAAAGAGGCGGCCTAGGCAAAAGTTAGGACATTAAAAAAAAATGACTGCTAGATTGAAAACCTCGAAAGAGGAGGCCTAGGAAAAAGTTAGGACACAAAAAATAATTAAAAAAAATCACCCATTCTGAACTATGGTATGACTTGATCCTCTTCACTGAGGTACGTAGGCAGCTTAGAGTTTCATTCTGAGTTCAATCGTATGAGTTCAAAAGATACATAGTGCCCCAATCATCGTTCGAATGAAATACGATGGAATCTAATCCATTCAATCAGTACTTGAAAATCGAGCTAAGATACCATTCTTCTGTTAAGCTTTGGATCCCATTTGATTTAAAGGGGGCAAGCTGCTATGGTAAAATGGTGTCTTCACTGAAATGATGACAATATTTGCATCAAAGTCTGGGGATTCGCTATGTCTTCATGTTCGCATAACCTTCAAGTTTGTTGGTCTTCGTATCCGCTCTGATGTAAAAGAAGAATCTATCTTAAACTTCATTAATTTTGGCCAAGATCATGTTTTAGAGCTCTAGTCCAAACATATGGACTTAATTTCAAGAAGTGCAAGAAGTCCAAGAAGATCAAGATTGATTTCAAGAAGCCAAGACCCTTTCCTTCTTAAAATAGGATTTAGTTTATTCCTTTTAGAATAAGGATTTTCCTTTTAGTGGGATTCTAGTTTCTTTTCCTTGTAGAATATGGATTTTACTTTCCTTATCTTTAGTTATTTTATTTTTTTATTAGAATAGGAATTGTAGTCATCACAGAAGACACTCTAGGCCTATATAAAGGGTTCTCTTGCCTTGTAGAATGAAATTCACTTTTTTGAGCTTTACCCTAATTTGCAATAGAGTGTTTTTCTCTATTTTATCTTATTTATCCTTATTTTTGGTTCCAAGCAAGGTGGTGATAGTCTTTATCTTATTTTCAATTACGTGTGGTGTTTCTTTATCACGTTAATTGATTCAAAGTGGTGATTTTAGGAATTGTTTGAGTTCTTGATCATTCAAGAACACGTTTCTTGATCTAAATTTGTTCTTTTGATATCATAAAATCATAACTTTTATTGAACTGGTGCAGCATTAATATTTACTTGTTTTGAACGAGTAAATAGTCTTTCTTATAGTTCAAATCGTCATCTTTCACCTCGTTTTTGAATCATCAGATTCCAAGTCCTAAAACTTGAGATACGTTATTTCTTGAAATTGGCCCACAAAATCACATTTTTGTTTCAAGATCTTGATCCTGGTCGGTTGGTTTTTTGTTAACTCGAAGAATCACATCACGCTCTCTGCCCTAAATAAAGGAATAGAAGAGAGGCGTCAAAAAGGGAACACAAGTATAAGAAGGCAGATTGCTTGGCACAACGTTTCAAATTTAGTGAGACTTGAACTCAAGATATTTGGTGAGAATGGATCTCTTGAATTTTGATTGATAGCAAGAAAAATGTCTTGTGATCTCGAGGCTTCCATACCAAAACATAAGATTTTTGGCGAAGTTGCGCCAATTCGGAACTGTCGGATTTTCAAAATACTATATGAAACTATTCTTAAGGTATTAAATCCTACATTTTGGAAATGTTTTAGATTTTGAAGTCTTGTTTTCAAGAAATCAAACGGTTCATGATTTCAACATTCCTACATCAAGATATAAATGTTTTGGTGAAGTCGCGCAAGTTTGAAATCGTCAGCATGTCGGAATTTTATGTTGATTTCAAAATATTATCTGAAGTTATTCTTAAGATATTAAATCCTACATTTTGGACATCATTTAGATCGTAAAGTCTACTTTCCAAAAAAATCAAGCGGTTCATGATTTCAACATTTCTACCTCAAGATATAAAAATTTTGGTGAAGCTGTGCAAATCTGAAACTATCAACGTGTCAGATATTTTTGAAAAAAAAAAGATTTTCGGTGCGAACATTTAAAGGTGTTCGTCTCGAACTTTTAAAGGTGCTCGTAGCGAACTTTAAGGGGTCCTCACTGCCGACTTTTAAAGATTTCTACTATGAGCTTTTAAGGGTCTTCGCCATGAATTTTTAAAAGTCTTCATCGCGTACTTTTAAAAGTCTTCACCGCGAACTTTTAAAGGTCTTCACTGTGAACTTTTAACGATAATGACCGCGAACTTTTAAGGGTCTTCGCCACAAATTTTTAAAAGTCTTCATTGCGCGCTTTTAAAAGTCTTCACCGCGAACTTTTAAAGGTTTTCTTCTGTGAACTTTTAAAGATCATGATCGTGAGCTTTTAAGGATCTTTGCGCGAATTTTTATGGGTCTTCTCCACAAATTTAAAGGTCTTCTTCGCGAACTTTTATGGATCTTCGTCACGAATTTTAAAGGTCTTCACTGTGAACTTTTAA
Organism: Nicotiana tabacum; assembly: GCF_000715075.1. NCBI lineage: Eukaryota > Viridiplantae > Streptophyta > Magnoliopsida > Solanales > Solanaceae > Nicotiana > Nicotiana tabacum. Next base: position 95,439,480 of record NC_134094.1, read on the forward strand.
AGATCTTGACCACGAGCTTATAAGGATCTTTACGCGAGTTTTTAAGGGTCTTCATCGCATGCTTTAAAAATCGTCACCGTGAACTTTTAAAAGTCTTCATTGTGAACTTTTAAAGATCTTGACCGTGAGTTTTTAAGGTCTTCATCGTGAATTTTTATGAGCTTCGACCGCAAATTTTAGAGGTGTTCATTGCGAACTTTTAAAGGTATTCATCTCGAACTTATAAAGGACTTCGTAGTTTGACAAAGTTATTTCTAAAAAAAAAGAGATAACAAAGTAAAACAAAGAAGGCTTTGAAAGAGGGCTTTGGGAAGTTATTGTCGATGTGGTACATTACTACAAATTATTTCCTACAAGGATTTGGCTGATGGAGGAGGCGACAGTTAGTGGACTCGAAGTAGGAGTTTCACTGGCAAATATGTCAAAGTAGATTTCTACGTAAATGAACTAAGAATACAACAAGTGAATTTAACTTATTCAAGCCTAACCACTACTGTTTTATTCTTTTGCTAATAAAGGAAACAATGAAATCTTTGGCAATGATGGTTCAAGTGCCAAGAATTATATGCCTACGTAATTTGGCATTATTCTTATTTTATGAACTGATATTCATAATCTCAAGGAATAAATTGTGGGCACAGTTTCTACTTGACTCAGAACTCCGAATTCAATGCTCCGTAAATACTTCAAGTTTAATCGGTAAAAAGTTTAAACACCCCGAAAAGCTTTGAAGTAGGGCGTATTTGTAAGTATTTAAATTTTATCGAATTTAAATCGATAAAATAATACGGATTATGTTTTAAATATATTAGTTCAAATAAATTTATTGGGCTAATATAATTTGATTAGTTATATAAGTCCAACATATATGGATTAAATAAATAAGTCTTAATCTATTGGGCTAGCCCATTTAATTGAGCTAAAGTGATGAGCCCACTTCATTAAGCCCAAGATGTCATCTTCCTAGAGGCCCTGTTTGGTGCCACATGTCAAATGACGTGGCGCGCCAAGTCAAACGGAAGAACCAATAGAATTGTGCCACGTGTCAAAATGACAAGGCATGCCAAGTCAAATTAAAGGGGCAATGAAACCGTGCCACGTGTACAAGTGACATGTTCTGGCCAATCAAATGCTGCCTTGTCACACTTCAATTTGATTGGTCGGAAAAAGTTTGCTCTTATCATAACGCTTCCCTCTCACAACTATAAATAGGGGTATTCATAACTCAGAAAAGCCACCAGAAGTTATAACAAGAAGCAAGAGGGAGCTCGTGGATCAAACGCTGCAGATTTCTCTAAAAGCTACAAGCATTCAAGTGTTCTAAGGATTAAAAGATCAAGACGAAGATTCAAGAACAAGCTGCAAGCCCTTGGATTAAAAATACGTCAAGATCAAGATCAGACCTCAAGCACTTGGATTAAAATAAAATAAAATTCAAGATTAAGCTCGAATGCTCTTTTATTTACCGTTGAAAAGTAGAATCAAAGAATTCATAGAGATTGTACACTCATATTGTTTGAAATAAAATACTATGGTTGTTGCAATATTTTTCGATCTTGATTTTATTTTTTCGGTGCCAATTTATTGTCTACGGTTGTATTTGTAAAAATAAAAGTGCCAATTACTGGTAACTAAAAATATTACTAAAAGCTATTGGATTCACATTAGTTGTCGTTCTCTAGCCCGGTTTTTTTTTTTTTTTTTTTTTAAAAAGAATTCGTTTGCTAAGATTTGTTTTGTTATATATGTAATTTTTTCTCCTTTGATTTCAGTCGAGAAAAATGACATGATTTCTTCTATATCTTTTTATCATTTTTGTTCTATGTTGCAGAACATATCGATTTTATTTACTTATAAATAAAATAGGATTTCTAGGTAACAGCGGGGGCTTTTTTGATCGAATAGTATAACAAATGGTAATCTTAAACCTTTTCAAACAGTAAAGGGGAAAATTTGGCCCCTTTTGTTAAATATTAAAATATATATTTTCATTATATTGACATGAGAAAAATTATAATTGTATAGTATTATTTGTATTGTTTTTAAATATTTTAATTTTGATTTTAAAATATTGAATTAATAAAATTTAATTTAGATTCGAAAGTTTGTCAAATTTACTCTCAAAACGCGAAACACTGTAATTAATATTGTTTTCTAATCTATACATTTTTTATATTTTTCAATAGTTATGTTGTAAGCCAAGTGGATAAATCATACTTATTAATTAGCAGCTAACGCAATAATATAAAGCATGCATGTGCACAGTTTGAAAAGATCCTATTATACCCCTAAACAATTAAAAATATTCAAATATATGCTAACATGGCTTCTACCGTTAGTGCGAGGACCATATTTGCATCTTTATAATTTCCATGGGTTTAAATTCAACAGAAATTTTCATAAACTATTATAATTAAGTGGCTATTAATAACGTGCTATAGCTACAATATCCATATTTACTGGTCGTAGCTACAATTTCGTTGCTACTGTATTGTATTTCATGTATTCACGCGACTGTATTTATACAGTGAGATAATCCGCCTAAAAATAGGATTGCAGTTGTTTAATTCTGTATTCCATGTATTCGCGCGACTGTATTTATAAATACAATGAGGTAACCCGCCTAAAAATAGGGATTATAGGTGTTTAATAACGGAAGGTGCAATATTGAATTGTATTCAATTTCACTATATTGAATTCAGTTGTATTCAAACAATAAAAAAATTAAGAAATATGGTGTATACCACTTTATTCAATTCGGATGTATGCAGTGTATACAATTCAGCTATATTCATTCATAGCTATTTTACATTGTATTCAATTTCAATACAGGTATCTGCCACAAAAAATAACTTTCAGAATACATAAATACATGCGAAAATGCAAAAATAAAATTGTATTATGTACAAATACACTCAAATTTGAGTGTATTTGTACATAATACAATGTATTTGTACGTATGTGACTCAATATCCCAAAGTTGTCTACTATAATATCCCAAGCCCAAAGAGAAGCAGCATTCCACTTTTTAATTTCAAAACGTTTAGGTTCTTAGTGGAAGAAGACGCAGCAGATGCTGATGAAGGAATTTCCTAAATTTAAACCAAATTCAATAAGTTATGGACATTTTTAGCTCTTAATTTCCCGTTAAATAATACCTCGCTTACGCTAAATTAAGATCTTGACTTACAAAACCCAAATTCACCCTAATCCTAACACGTAAAGGAGAGGGGGAAAAAGAACATCTCTCTACCTCTGAAGTTTCTTTTTTGGGTACTATTTACGTACATCCAAATCAAAAAGTTCTTTCATAGTTTCATTCGAAGCGTGTTCACAAAAGAAAAAAATGAATATACAATCTGCTTCCTTCAATGAACTTGAGATTGAAGTCTGTGATATTTTGCTCAATCTTAAGGACCTAATTCAAGAATCAGAGTCTCGCTCTCGTGTTTCACCATTTACATGGAGTTCCAAAAGGAGAAAATCCGATAGGAGTTTAGGCCTTAATTATGATGTTAACTCACAATGTTCATCGCCTAATTCTGTCCAGAGGAATAATTCACAAGTAGAAGACAGTGACAATAATATTGATCCCACGTCCGGTACATTAAAACCGGACGTAACAAGTCCTGATACTCCTCTTTCTTTGTCCCCTACTGAATTTGATGACAAGCCCATGCAATATTCCTACAAGAAAAGAAGTAAAAGAAAGGTATTGAATTACTAGTAAAATTTTTAGTCTTTTTTTCTTCTTTCTTGCTTGAGTTTTAACACTTTTGAATTCTTTGTTTATTAAATATTTATTTTCTATGAATTGTTGCTTATTGCAGACAAGCGAGGAATTGATGCATACTATAGAGAAGTTGACTCGATGCAGAGAATTGCTAAGAGGGGTGAGTTCGTGAATTACTTGACAAAAGTTCTGTTTTTATTTCAAACGATTGTATTGTACTTTTTTCTCGTTTTTTTCTCAAATTCTTTTGCCTTTTTTTTCTTTTTTTTTCTGTGGGAATTGTGCAGGAGGTGGAGAATGTACGGAGTTACTACAACAGCCAAAAAGCTTACAATCTTAAATTGAAAGCAATAAAAGAAAGTGTGAGTATGGAATCCCCCATATCAGAGTCAGCTGTTTTAAATTCTTTAATTTTCTGAAGCACTTCTCACTTCTTCTTCTTTTTTTAATGTGGGTCCCATATTTTATTCAACTTATTTTTTGGTTGTAATAACCTAACTTACTGGGTTGTTGTTATTGTTGTTGTTGAGAACATAATCTCCAATGCACCAGTTAAACTAGGGAAGAAGTTTGGGTCGAATGAATATCTTGCATTCAAGCTTAAATATTATATTAAAACATATTTCGATAAGTGTAACGATTTTTTAGTACTCCCTCCGTTCCAACTTATGTGAACCTATTTCTTTTTTGGTATGTTCCAAAAAGAATGACCCCTTTCTAAATTTGGAAACAATTTAGCTTAAACTTACAATTCTACCCTTAATGAGAAGATTTTATAACCACACAAATAATCTGGGGCCCTTTTTGATTTACTTAGGACCACAAATTTCAAAAGTCTTCATTTTTTCTTAAACTGAACTGAGGGAGTATTAGATTTTGAGGTGGGAAAAGTGAACGTATGATGCTCAACTTAGCTGTTGTAGTATCAAATAAAAAGAAATTCAAAGTGTATCCTCCTAACCAACTGTCTCTTTGACAAACATTCTTTCTAGTTAAGGTTTTCTCTTTTATTATTCTTTGACACAATAAATAAGACATCATCGTCCTCTAGACCAGTAATATTTCAAATTTTTAATATTACAATTTGAATTGTGACTTTGTATGAATATATTTATTTACTAGATTGAGTTGATTTATTGCTAATTCCAGGTAATGACAATGTTGAAAGACCATGGGTCTGAGACCTGCCATAAGTTTCAGTACCCAATGGGCCAACAGCCACAAGCTCAGCCCATGTATTCATCTGCTAATGGATTGGGCTATGTGAATCATACGGACCCACTAGGAATTCCTGGTCTCAACGTCAATTTTGTGGATTGGGCTTTTGCTGAAAGAAAGGCCCAATTTGCAGAAGCTAGGAGGAAGAGGAAGATGAAAATAGTAGAAACTAAGAGATCCACTGGTTTAATCAATAAGACCACAAAAGGAGATAAATAGATAATTAATTTTTTTGTTACCCAATTTTAACTCTTTTATCATTTTTCTTAAATTTTTCTAGGCTGATCTAATTTATTATCAGATGATCTAATACAATATATTCGCGCGATTGTATTTATAAATACAGTGAGGTAATCCGCCTAAAAAATAGGAATTACAGGTGTTTAATAACGGAAGGTGCAATATTAAATTGTATTCAATTTCACTATATTGAATTCAGTCGTATTCAAACAACAACAAAAATAAGAAATAGGGTGTATACCAGTCTATTCAATTCGGTTGTATACACTGTATTCAATTTGGCTGTCTACATTGTATTCAATTCAGCTATATTCATTCATAGCTATTTTTCATTGTATTCAATTTCAGGTATCTGCCACAAAAAATAACCTTCGGAATATATAAATACAGGCGAAAATACAAAAATAAAATTGTATTATGCAAAAACACTCAAATTTGAGTGTATTTGTACGTATGTGACTCAATATCCCAAAGTTGTCTACTACAATATCCCAAGCCCAAAAAGAAGCAGCGTTCCACTTTTTAATTTGCATATGCGACTCTTCTCTCCTTTTTCCTCCATACTATACCATTACACTTACTTCAGTTTATTGTTACCGAGGTCTGCTACCCAACTCAAGGTTACTCTCTCGCTGCTTATCGTATATGTATAAATCTAAGTCATTTAATGCTTCCTAATTACCGTTCATCTTAATAATTACGGCCTAATCTCATCTCATACTTTAGAACCTCTACCCCTCTATTGTCGATTCATCTTAATATTGATCTATAATCTACCACTGATAACTTGAAACCTCTTACGTAATACCTTGTCACTAGGGCTCACGTCTCATCAGGGAACATTTGAAGTGATTTTCCTAATCCACCTAGGGACAATACTATACTTCAATAACCGTATTTCATAGCATCCCAACGTGATTCATCATATGGGTTCTAATCCAGTGCAATTCATGAAATCCTTTTTTCTCAAAATCATTACTCAATCAAAGGCCTAAACGTCATCCTTTTATCTATCACAATTACACCCTTATTCTACTATCGGACAACATTCCATCTCTTCTAAATGCTCCTAGTCTTAGACTCCTCCGAGTTAATTCAATATATATTGAGCTTTCTATAACTTACGGAAACCATCAGCTCTCTTATTTTGATGAGCTTAATCCCGAGGCCTTACCTATTCTTGTCACCTTCTCACTCACCTTTTCTTATCCTTACTCCCATCTACCTAAAACCTTGTCACTCTACCATACTTTAGCTTGTGACCTACACATATCTATTCATACTACTCGCAACCTTCCTTTAACTTGCTAGCACCATAGATTTCCTTTCGTGCCTTCTCAATTGCCTTTAAACATAAGCAATTACTTTTCCTGGTCGTTCTGCCACTTGTTGCATGAATACATGGCTTATCTCATTGCCCACGAATACTAGAATTTTCTATAACTCATATGATCTCAAATATCACCTTTTGATTTTTTTCTTCTTCCCATTCATTAGCCACGATAGGTGTCACTTTCTTATGGAGTACATACAATATTGTAGTGAGACTCTTATTATATGATCATTTCTTCTTTATGTCATTATGCTTAAGTTGAAGCCTTATTCCTTATTTCCTCAATTAATCTTTCTTTGTAGCACTTAAGGCAAACCCTTTGACTCCTGTAAAGCTGTGAGCTTATTACATCGTATACCCGAAAGAATTTTTGATGTTCTTACTCGCCTATAATTATCCTTAGTTACTTACCTCTGCGCCCTTGTGCTTGTAGGGTTGCTTATGAACTGAAATTTTTGACTGTCTTCTCAGTGGGCCGTCTTTTATTTTCGTAACACTTATACGGTACCTTTAACTACCCCAATACCTATCTGAATGTTTCTCAAGGATTACGATGCCATCATATTTGCAAGACTTAATTCCCTATGTTGGGTTTCACTATATTTATCTTGCACAATCTGATGATTTGTCTGTATCCTCTTGTCTAACCATAACTAGACTTTTCGTGAATCAACTACTAACTACTCGTTAGTCTATTCTTATATCTATATTCCGCATAATCTCCCTTGGGATATGTCCTTTGTTTGAACTTACCTCTCGGATTGGCTCCTTATATATCAAGTGTTTATTCACACTTATTTATCAATAACATCCCGGGCGGGAACCCTTACTTCCTTTCCCCGGTGTCGTTCTTGCATAATGTTCTGGAGTCGTAACATATCTATGGGATCTGAATAAATGAAATCTCATTCCTTTCGCCTCATCATCTTTGGCGTCTTTTCAAATCTCTACTGACATCTTACTCATCTTGCGGTAACCCTTCTGTACCAAGGATAACTGAATTTGTTTTACGCACGAGGGTGACACCTAGTGTAAGTGGCACACTTAGTCCCTTTAGCTAAACTCTGCTCACAGTTCTTGCTTTAGGTAAGCATCTTTCTGAATGACCTTTACAGGTTATTCTTCTGTTGTCCATTCTATTATCGCTGGAACGCGATCTCTGAAATTCTCACGATGTCGACTATTATCAAATCCTTCGGTCACGAATTCATGTTTAGTTTATCTTATTCACTAGCCCATACTAATTTTTATTACTCTGGAGGTCTAACTATTCCTTCTGGTAATTGCGTACGAGTCACCAACTCATTTCTCGAAATGAGGACATGACTTTATGACTTATACTCTTTTATTGTCTCAAGGTCTGTCACCTCTCCTCTTGTCTTTTCCTTCACTTGACTATAGAATCTGTAATCCTGTCAGATTTTGATTTACCGTTATCATCCATTTATCACATCTACTCATAAGGCTTTCTTCTTATTCTCCTGCTAATATTTTTGTCTCTCAGTTTATTCTAAAAACTTCAACAAAATTTTCTTTCGCTTTTAGCTCCCCTTGCTCCATACACTGGCTCTTGGGGTCGCCTAACATTCTCTCTTGGCTAGGTACGGGTACCATACTAAGGTAAATATTTATCCCTTCTAGGATTCCACTGCCTATTTTCTAAAATTTCTGAACATTCTAGTATTCATATCTGACTGTACTACTCTAGAGTGCACCATATGGGTGTCTCACAAGGAGAACTATTACCACATTTGTAATATCCTTCGGAAATGTGAGCTAATGATAATAATCCATCCACAATTTTGGGTTACTCTAACCCCAGCTGGATCCTGATATCTCATCCTTCTCTTAAACTATATCTGTTAGCTCTCATACGACATAATTGAGATAGGTGTGGTCAATTGTATATATTTCTGTTACTGTTGAAAGTAACTCAGAATACTTATATTTCTATGCCTGAATTGTAAATACAGATATTCTCCACTAACTGGGTACCTCGTATCCTTCTTCACCTACCTTCTTTTACTTGTTGAAACTTGTGTCTAACTTCTGACTCTCTTATTGCTTTTTACCATATTGGTGGATAGATATTCATACTTTAGGGCTCCTTATCAAGAAGCTTACACGTTATAGTACATATATAATCTACTGAAGACCTTACAATTACTCATCATAAGCATGATGCAAAATCGAGTTCCTCTGACTCAACTCTTCCACAACCACATTCAATCTCTTACCAACTGTATTTTTTTTGGATGTAGGTATCCTTGTATAACGAATAAAATAGAATTTAGGAGTTTGAATTTCTTACAACTAAGCTCTACCACACAATTTAAAGTAAGAAGAAAGAGTGACAGTCCTAAATGCCCTGTAGCCTCATGCTTATAAGTGTGGTACACAACACACCCATAAACAAGACTCTACTAGACACGACTTATAGACTCTCTGGGATAGAACTACTCTGATACCACTTTTATCACGACCCAAACCGATGGGCTGTGAGGGGAACCCAATGCCTTACCTAACCGAGTACCAATATAACGTATCTTTCTTATCATACCATCATGGGTAAATGGGCCAGAAGTGATGTCATGAGATAACCAGAATAAAACATAAGGGAATAATAGACATAGGACGACCCAACATGATATAGAAACTTATACATGTGACATACGGGCCTATAAGGCTGACATGATCATTTGTACACTCAAAACATAGGCCGACAAGTCCATACAATTATCTATATACATGACATATTTCTATAAGCCTCTAAGAGTACATAAACATCATAAAGGTGGGGACACCGACATACCAATCAATACATGTCCAAATCATACTAGCCAAATAGGCAACTCCTGAGCAAGTGGAGTGCACCAACACATTCCGCTGAGCTAATAGCCTACTAGGAGGACTCTCAACCTATCTATCAAGACCTATGGGCATGAAACGCAACGTCCCCAGGCAAAAGGGATGTCGGTACAAATAAAGTACCGAGTATGTAAGGCATGAAAGCACTATATAAAAGACATGAAAGTAACATGGAGTAAAGAACTCAACCTGTAAGTCTGAATAGCTCTGTGAATCATGAAACATTTATAATGTCATGCATATGCGTATAAATGTCACATCATGCATAGGTATGTACGTACATAACATCATTAAGCCTCTGAGGGCATCCCATCATATCATCTCGGCCTCTGTGGACAAAATCATCAACGTAGACCAGCTAATCAGGTGGTAATGCATATATAACGTCGTAACCTTTTCCCATAGCCCATATACATATAATATACACGTATATAACTCCATCTGGTCATGGGTCAATGTACATGTATAAATGAATGTAATGCATAATAAAGTAAATCAATAAAATCTCTCGGAAAGTAATAAGATCAATATGCCTTCGGTTAATAAAATAAACTTTATCAACTTATGTATTTTTTGAGACCCATGAATAGACAATAAAATAGTAAGACACATGGAGAATCAAGAACATAGGCACCCCTAGTACTTCTAAGAATAGAGTCATTTGTGAATATTGTGTATTTGCTCGTTTCGTTCGTATCATATGGATCATGCCAAAAGGAAAGAAGGGATAGTATTAACATACTTTAGCTCCATTGAGTCCTTAATACCTTCTAATAAATTCTTCAAACAACTCAACTCAATCTACCATAGCATAAGGAGAGTCAAAATCAATGTGCTGAGTAAAGGCTAAGTCCGCAACTTAAACTAGTAGCTCGCTTATGTAAATTTGGGCAGTATCTCCCCTGTAACGAGAGCCTCATCCAATACCATATACCAACAACAATGACCAGAGCAATCCAGCAATACATAATTATCAATAACAAGACACCATATAATAACAAGTCACAACTACTTCACGACGGGCGGCAAGCTCCGATTGAAACCTGTATACCCCATATCACCCCTTATAGACTTCTTAATTTAACTTAACAGTATCATTAACATTATAATGAAGTCATTCATCAATGATTCCAGTCTTATATCATATATTTATAACAAAAAAAATAATCCATAACTCCAACTATCCTCAATTAGAAACTTTATTCACTAGTACATGTCTAGCCCATACATTTAACTTAATCAACATAAAGATAATCTTAATCACATGCAAGAACACAATATAATTACCTCCTACAGTGTATTCAAGTCGAAATCCATGTTATATTTAGCTTACAACAGCCCAACACACCCCAATCATTTCATACCCAAAACGACAACTATAGTAGTGTCAAATACCCCGAAAATATTACAAAGAACGACTAATCCATAATTTTGCCATTTGTGGTGTTTCTCCATACCATTTCTCCTCCAAAAATCCATTAAAAAATAAACATCCCAAAAATAACATGAAACAACCAACAAAACAGTCCACTACAAGTCGAATAACTCAAACTCACGCCTTCCGATCACCGTCCCGTAAGTTCTAACTATTAGGAAACGAATTTATCAACCTTCCTTGATATTTAAAATCTTAAATACAGAAAGTAGGAATTTTTTTAACTATTAAATACCTTCCAAAATTCAAACTACAAAGAAAAAGAGAGGCGATATAGCGATACTTAATGCGTAGGGATCGTTCTATTGTTACCGTTTCTTGATTTCGTACTCGGAATGTTAATCTTCTTTGAAACCCTTGTAGAGTGCTTAATGGTAATTTTACGGGTCTTATTTGGTCGTGGTATCTAGAAAAATGAAGAAAGAGACAACATAAGGGATATAAATATCCTATTTGTTGAAAAGTCAAAAAGGTGCAACTTGGCATCCTAGCATTGGCCCTTCTTCTAATGCTTATATCTTTTTATTCGTATGTCATATGAATAAACGGTTAAAAGTGTTGGAAACTATATTCCAATACCTTCAATTTGGTATATAATATGTCCCAAAAAGACCTCATACAGCACACGAAAGGTATTGCTCAAAAAGCTTTAGCGACCCACCTACTTGTCACCTATGCAGTCTGCACAGTCTCGCAAAATGGCAAATATCTCTCTGCTCCGATGTCATATAGACAAACAGTTTAATGCGTTAGAAACTAGACTCATAGATATTAAATTTTATATGTGGATCATCCTGTAATTCCAAGTATATTAGGAGAAAAGCTCTGCTATATTTGACCTAATATTCAGCACATTATGAATGTAACTTGTGATGACCTTTGCCAACTTTTGTTCCAAAACTCGCTTGACTTCAAAATGTAACACACGACTATCATACGACTAAAATAACTCATAACATAACCTCTTTATCATGTTAAGTACCCTAGTATCACCCCAAAAGTACATGTTATAACATTCCTAACTTGTCGACATTCGATGAAACTTATTTTCTTCAATTTGCTTAGCTCCTATGTCTTTCAACCCTCTTGGTAGTTGTTATCCATGATCTTAAAGATTTGTAACCTCCAAGGTAACATGATTATCTTACTTTATATAATTTCAAAGATGATCTTATTTCTGAGCTTATATCAATTGACTTATGATGTACTCCCACGTACGAAAATATAGGGTGTAACACAACAGATCTCCATCCATAGCTATTGAGTTCAAAAGTCCTTTTGAGGTATGGTTCGATTCGCCTGTTGATTATTCAAATTTAAGGATATTTGGTTGTCCTGCTTATGCTCATATGAGGGATGGGAAACTTGAGTCGAGGGCAAAGAAGTGCATATTTCTAGGGTATGAAACTGAAGTGAAAGGTTATATAGGTTGTGGTGCACAGATCAAAAGACTCCAGGAATAATTATCAGTAGGGATGTAACATTCAATGAATCTGCCTCAGTGGACAGTCAGAGGGAGAAGGCAATAGCAGAAACAAATCATAGTGTTAGTGACCGCATAGAGCTAGAAATTGAATCTCCACTAGCTCAGCACATTAGTGCTAAAGTAGAAGAAGTGGAGGAGGTGCATAATATTGATCAAGATGATAATATTAATGCACTTGTGCAACGTCAACCATATAGCATTGCAATAGGCAGAGAGAAGAGAGTAATCAACTGACCGCAAAGGTTTGCAAACGTAGTTGATGGGAATCTTCTTGGATACACGAATCCTGTGGGATTTGCTTTGGCAGTTGCAGAGACCGTTGATGAGTTTGAGTGTTATAGCTATCCAAAAGCTATTCCGAGTACAGAACCAAATCGAAGGATTAGTGTTATGGCTGAGTTGATGTGTGCTTCAATGGGTAAGGGTTGAGAGCAAGGTAGAGAGACGTTGTTCTTGTTGATGAAGAGAATTCAAGCCAAGGGGGAGATTTGTTATTTTGTGGCTTGAATTATTTCCTTGTATTTTTAGAAAACTCATAATCCCTATAGGTTTGGGAAGACCCATTGTCTTAATAGATTCGGGAAAGGAAAAACTATTGTTCCTGTCAAATTGAAAAATCTTTCTCTTATAGGTTTGGGACTATTTGTGATCTATATATATGTGTTGTAGTTGAGGATTCTAGAGATGATATTGTGCTTTTCTTCTCATTCATAATGGAAAACTCTCTCCGCTTCTGCCCCGAGGATTAGGCTTAGCCGAACCTCGTTAAATCCTTATGTTGATTTTTCTTCTCTATTTGCTTTGCGTATGATTGTGTGCTAGTTAACCCACGATCTTCCACAACACTTGTACTTTACGCGATGTCTATACACACCTTCTGGTATTCCTGTTTCAAAGGAAGTACTTGACTAGTTGGAAAAAATATTAACTAACTTTTGGTGAGGCGGTGATGAAGACAACAGAAAGCGTCACAAGATATTTTTTATATTATGTGACTACCTATTCAGAAAGGGGCTATGGGTCCTCCCGCTCCAAGACGCTTTCAAAAGGGTAATGCTTGTTTTTGTTTCCCAGAAAGAATATGAAAGATGAATAGAAAATAAGTAAAGAAAGAAACCTATTTATTTATCTGTGAAGAAAAATTTCGCTGTAGAAGATTGATAGTTTCAGAATAGTATAAACTATTCCAATAGAGTGCCAGAAACTACAATGAAGCACCAACCTTTTCTATTTTAATCAGTCCTTAGTCTATCACATTGAGAAAAACACAATGTAGTGCATATTTTTCTCAACATACTACAATGCATCTTGCTTCGATCATTGTTAAACATTTCAATTTCCAGCCACAAAACAACGAATACAACAAAAAGTTCAATTGAAATATATAAAATGTTAAAGAAAACATAAACAATAACAGATTCATAGACAGAAAATAAATAAAGCAGTAATACTGAAATTTCAAAAGCCATTAGCCTTATTCATAATGCTCTTCAACCCCCTCCTCATCATATTCTTCCTCATCATCTGCAGTAGCATCCTGATATTGCTGATATTCAGCAACCAAATCATTCATATTACTCTCAGCTTCAGTAAACTCCATTTCATCCATTCCCTCTCCAGTATACCAATGCAAAAACGCCTTTCGCCTAAACATGGCCGTGAACTGCTCGCTCACTCTCCTAAACATTTCTTGAATAGACGTCGAATTGCCAACAAAAGTTGATGCCATTTTTAGCCCAGTTGGTGGAATGTCACACACACTAGACTTCATATTGTTAGGAATCCACTCGACAAAGTAAGACGAGTTCTTGTTCTGGACATTGATCATTTGTTCATCTACTTCTTTTGTGCTCATTTTTCCTCTGAATAAAGCAGAGGCAGTTAAGTAACGGCCGTGACGAGGGTCAGCTGCACACATCATGTTCTTGGCATCCCACATTTGTTGTGTGAGCTCTGGCACTGTGAGGGAACTGTATTGCTGCGATCCACGAGATGTCAATGGTGCAAATCCCACCATGAAGAAATGAAGACGTGGAAATGGGATTAAATTGACAGCCAATTTTCGCAAGTCTGAGTTCAGCTGGCCAGGAAATCTTAGACAGCATGTAACACCACTCATTGTTGCAGATATCAAATGGTTCAGGTCACCAACTGCATACAAAATATAGACATAAATTTAACATTTCTGTACTTAGCATGCTAGTTGTATAATTACTCCATCCGTTTCAATTTTTACGATGATGAACTCAAAGTTTTAAATTATATAATTTAATTTGAAAATTAGTTTGATATAGTAGATATCATAGAAGAATTTAAAATTCTGTTTTGAAAATAATTAGGAGAATATTGACACAACACTAAAGAGGTTATCGTCATATATGACCAAGAGAGTATGAGTTCAAGTTGTGGAAATAATCTCTTAGAAAAATGTAAAGTAAAGATCTGCCGAGCTTACTCAGACTCCGTGCATAGCGCGAGCTTAGTACATCAAACTGATCTTTTTATAAATAAATAAATAGAATGATGTATAGTATTTGATAACACCAAAGGGAGAACTCACAGCTTGGATTGGTGAGCTTGAGAGTCCTGAAACAAATATCGTAGAGGGCTTCATTGTCAAGGACCATACATTCATCAGCATTTTCCACTAATTGGTGCACAGAGAGTGTAGCATTGTAGGGTTCAACAACAGTGTCAGAAACCTTTGGAGATGGGAAAACAGAGAAGGTGAGCATCATTCTGTCTGGATATTCTTCCCTTATCTTTGAAATCAAAAGAGTTCCCATGCCTGAACCAGTTCCCCCTCCAAGTGAATGACAAACCTGGAATCCTGGCTCATTAAACAAACAGCAAATATTATAAACAAAAATGTCCCAATTGAGAATCTGGATAAAGAAACATTAAACTTTCTATTATTCAAAATGTCCCAAGTCTCAAAGAAAAGCGTTTTTTGTACAGATTCCCTAAGATATATATAGTAGTAAATATGTTTATTGCACCATAAACAACATTTTAACAAAAGTAGGATTAAGTTAGAGAAACATTTTTTCAGAATTCTTGTAGTGCTGGAGAATTCTCATTCTACATATCTTAAGTGTTCATCTCCAGGAAAACAATGCATCATGAATATATTATTATTTTGTTTTTGATAAAACATTCTAATCGTGTACTAAAATTAAGTTCTGACATTGTAAAAACATAAACTATACTATATCGTTGTTTATATATTGTTTGCAAGTATAATCTAAATATTCTAAGAAAAAAAGCACTAGGCAGTAAGATCTTTGATAAATTTCGAAAAGTCGAAAATAATAAGGTAACAGAATCCAGTATTGCCAGAAAGAATTCAGATTGTTTACTACTCCTAGTACTTATAAAACAAGAGAGGAAGATATTTCACAATACATTCTAATTTCTTGTGCCTTTTTTTTATGTGTGTTTCACCATAAAACATAATCAGTTACAGTTGATGCACAAGAAATTAGAATGTATTGTGAAATATCTTCCTCTCTTGTTTTATAAGTACTAGGAGTAGTAAACAATCTGAATTCTTTCTGGCAATACTGGATTCTGTTACCTTATTATTTTCGACTTTTCGAAATTTATCAAAGATCTTACTGCCTAGTGCTTTTTTTCTTAGAATATTTAGATTATACTTGCAAACAATATATAAACAACGATATAGTATAGTTTATGTTTTTACAATGTCAGAACTTAATTTTAGTACACGATTAGAATGTTTTATCAAAAACAAAATAATAATATATTCATGATGCATTGTTTTCCTGGAGATGAACACTTAAGATATGTAGAATGAGAATTCTCCAGCACTACAAGAATTCTGAAAAAATGTTTCTCTAACTTAATCCTACTTTTGTTAAAATGTTGTTTATGGTGCAATAAACATATTTACTACTATATATATCTTAGGGAATCTGTACAAAAAACGCTTTTCTTTGAGACTTGGGACATTTTGAATAATAGAAAGTTTAATGTTTCTTTATCCAGATTCTCAATTGGGATATATATATAATGAATGGACGTACAAGACAAATCCTATTACTTCCTCTATAGATATTTCTACTACATCAAAAAATTATTTAATTTAAAACGTATTATTTTATCTTTAATAACAGGATCTCACCACCACAAGTTATTACAATACTTTTTGATAGGACTGACAGTACTCAGTACGTTTGCATGCGTTCACTCGAGCGTCATACGACAAAAGAAAAACAGATCACGGACTGTAGACATTACAACATGAGAATATTTATAAGCATTTACAGCTATCATTGTCGGCAGCTTATTTTTAATTATATTCTTGGCAGATTTACACACACGCGAGGAAATCTAAACGAAAAGTAAAAAACGTAAGGAAAAGCCATAAAATCACCTTGCATGCAATCACAATTCTCAGCCTCTTTACGAACAACATCAAGAACAGAATCAATCAACTCAGCGCCTTCAGTATAATGTCCTTTAGCCCAATTATTCCCAGCACCAGACTGTCCAAAAACAAAGTTATCAGGTCGAAAGATCTGTCCATAAGGACCAGATCTAATGCTGTCCATAGTACCAGGTTCAAGATCCATAAGTACAGCTCTAGGTACATAACGACCAGCAGCAGCCTCATTGAAATACACATTAATGCGTTCGAGTTGGAGATCAGAGGCATCCGCGTTGCTAGCATTGTAACGACCAGATGGATCAACACCATGTTCATCGCATATTACTTCCCAGAATTTGGAACCGATTTGGTTCCCACATTGGCCACCTTGAATGTGCAAGATTTCTCTCATGGTTATTTGATTGGGGAGAGAGAATTAAGGGAAATGGAAATGGGAAGACAGAAAGAGAAATAGAGGAGAAATTATAAGGAGAGGAGGATATTTTTGGAGAGGAGTGGGACAACGTGAGGAGTTGTTGGTGTGAGACGACGGGCGAGAATACGGACAGAAATTAATCCGCTGGCCGATAAGAGGGGGACAGAGGTCCCACGTGCGCACCGTCAACAACAGTTTTCATGTTTATTTTTCTTTTGGATTTAACTTATGTAGAGTAAAAGGTTTTTATAATATTAGGGGTCGTTTGGTTCTAGAGAGGCACCGATTAATAATCCCAAGATTAAAATATTGGGATTGTTATCTCGTATGAGTTAGTTAATATCAAGAGTTTGATATAAAATTTGTAGAGATACCCATAATAACAAAGCTCAAATTTTATCTTGGGATTATATTCTTAATTGCTAACGATCCCTTATTGCAGTTATTTTAACTTATTTGTAACAGGTAATTTTGCTTTATTTTCAAAATTGTTAATTTAATTTTTCATGAGCGATTATATTTAATTATCTTTTAAGTTTGATAGTGAAAAAGTTATACTCTTTCCAACTCATTTTATGTGATGGTATTTGATTGGGCGTAGAGATTAAAAAAGAACTACTAAAAATTTATGAAATTTGTGGCCTTAAATAACTCATAAGATATTTATTAGATTATAAATCATCTCAATAAGAATAAAATAAAAAGTATGAAGTTAAATTATTTCTAAATGTAAAAAATATCATACATTCTTTTTGAAAACATACAAAAAAGAAAAAAACAGTATAGCACGTAAAATAGGACAGATGAAGTAACTTATTTTCTTTTATGATTCAACATTTTTGTGGTTTAACTATACCATATTCGGAATTCACTAACTTAATTAAATATTTGAATTAATGCAAATACCATTAATGGAGGAAAACCGCTCCCTATCGAGAGCGTCGGTCATAGTTCAACCTTTTCATGGTTAAGGTCGCCGAAAAAAAATAATGCAATGAGTTATCGTTGGTTATCTCTTTGGTTTCTTTCTAGTTGCTCTAATTTCTTAGCAAAGTTGTATACGGAAAAATTGGTTAGTGACAGTTGGACGAATGAAGAGATGACACGTGAAGCTGAAGACAGGTATGATGTTGATGACGTTCACAACACACCTTTATAGGAGATATGATATGGTCGTATGCAATAATAATTACCCAACTATGAGTCGGGGTCGAATCCACTGGGAGTTATGAAGAGTGTTAGGAGTATATATTTGAAGCAAGCAAATGGGTTATCTAAGATTGCACTTCCACAACAAGGTTTTGTTTTCTATTTCTACTGTTACTCTAATGAATGCAAGCTAAAGAAAATAGATTATAGATAAATATTTTTGAGGTTTTTCCAATTGGATTAAAGGCCTAGGGTTGTGACCATAACCTAGGTGTTTGCCTAATGGGATAAAGATGTTTATACTTATTTTGTTGATTGGGGTGTATTATAGCTCTCAACTCCACATTACCCACTCAATACCTTTCGGTCAGAGAGTGATTTTGCACAATTTGGCTTTCTCAAGTCCAAATGGGTATCAACCAAAACAGTTGATAAGAGCTCAAGTCGGGTTCTTATTATATCTAGTTTGAACCCTTTAATTAGGTTAATCAATCTCTCAATTAACCTAATTCCTTGTTAGCTAAGTTATCCTAGACTAGTGCCTCTTTCTCAAGTAGAAACTAAGTCAAATAGGCATGAATCAATGTTTGCAACCATTAATTCTAAAATTGAAGCATAAAACTAAGCTAAATAATCAACACCCAATCATAAACAAACATAAAATTAATCACTCATAAGGTTTACACACTAGGATTGGGTCACAACCCTAGTAAAAATCTAGCTACTCCTAATGGGATTTAAAGTAAATAAAGATAAAAAACTAATTAAACTCATAGTGGAAGATTAAAATGATAAAATCTAATGTTAAAATACTCAAATAAGCTAAAACTTCCTAAAATAGCAAAGAGAAACGGCTACAACAGCTTTGTATGTTCAAACTTGACCAAGTTTTTTGAAACTCGTCTATTAATACATGACCAAAAATCGAGGACATAAATACCTGTCGGGAGGTTCTGTGGCTGCACAATTCCATGTGCGGTCCGCAGTTTTCTTCAGTTGGCAGGAAGGTAAGTTCTGCGGTCGTACATTTCTGGGCTGCGGCCGCGAGGTAATCTTCTGCGGCAGCACAATTCTTGTGCGGTCCGCACTTCACAAAGGCTCCTGGACCTGGTTGCATACTCTCTGATCTTTGACTCTTAAGTCCAGTCCTGCGGTCGCACATTGCTGAAAGTTCTGTTAGATTTTTCTTCTTGGTTTGCGGCCGTAGATGGAATTCTGTGGTCCGTAATTTCTTCTATGAACCGCACATTAGTGCTTATGCACCCTGTTGATACCCAATTTTACCCTCATATTTTCTCAAATTATATATATACTTTTAAAACATCATTTTTTGCATCATTATTTAGTTTACAAATCTATACGAGCATTTTCTATAATTTTTCACAATATTTAGATTTTTTAAATTGATTTCCCTGTACTTAAATTACTTGAATAATTATTAATTATTCTTTCAAATTATTTTGTGATGACTTAGTTACCTAAAATTATTATTTGCACCTATAACACAGGTTTCAAATATTTTACTTCATTTTTTTTTATATAATTACATTAGTATTTTAAAGGCTATTTGCACAATTTTGCAGTAATAACCCTTATTCAAACATAAATGCTCTTTATTTATATTATTTGTGTCAAAATAGTATTTTATATTTTTTATAATACTAAGTTATTATTTTTAATCATTTTAGTGCATAAATAATATTCTTATTTATTTATTAATCATTTTTATAAGTTACTTTCGATAAATATTGCCTATTTAAATAATAGCCCAGATTTAAACTAATTTTTTGACCAAAATTGGCCCAGTATCCTTAGCCCAACCCCCTGGCCCAAGACCAAACGACCCCTTTAGTTATAACCCGGTCGGGACCCATTCCGCGACTCGTCCGCTTCTATTCTAATCCTGGCCGTTGATCTCAAATGATCAACGACCCATAGTCATTCCCCCGTTTTAATTAACCTAACCCGCCCCAAAACCCTATCATTTCCTCCCAGACGCCGCCTTTGAATCCTCACTTCTCCTCTCCTCAGAAACCCTAGCTGACCTCTCAATTTTCTCCAAATCCGTCTCAATCATGGATTCTTTCCATGATTTCCTTACCTTTTATGTGTTATCTTGGTACTACTTGCAAGGCTATGGTATCACTTAGTACTTGCCTAAACTTGGCAAGTACTATCTCTCATATTTGGGTCCGTTCAACTTCAATGTCTTGAATCTGGACAGTATTTAGTCCATATACATCATGGCCAGGCTATATGGGTCTGATTAGTCAGGATTTTCGGCCAATTTCTGATTTCTGTCAACTAGGGTTCACCTATTTTTTTCCCTAATTTGATTTTTATTGATTCTGCAGGTTATTACTTTCTTATTTATGTTTGATTTTACAGTGTTTCCTTGTTTACTTGTTCGATTTTTGTCACTATATAAATCCCTCCACATTCCCCTTTGAGACGGACCGTCGCTAGATTTTCACTAAAAATTGGAGCTATCACTTTATTGTTCTCTCGTTCTCTTGTTCTATACCTTGATTCTTGGCCTGCTGAAAGCCAAGGCCACCGGGATTCGACTTTTCAACGTTTTCTTAGTGCGAGCACTGCTCAGGGTTCCTTTGAAGCCCTTGGGAACTTTGACGCATTGAGATTCTGGGCTTTCTTTGTTGATACTCAGAAACATTGTGGAATTTGTTCTTTCTTCTTGTCCGTTTAACTGGTAAGTCACTTGGCTTTGCAATTTCATTCTTATGTGTTTATGATTCGCACATTCTTACCTCTGAAATTCATGGCTTAATGTGTTTTGGGCTACTTTTGTGTGCAACTTTGATTAGTTTTGCATTTGTTTTGAACCTCTTTAGTATTTAATTTTACCTAATGCTTCCAGTTCTGAGACATGTTTATGCCTAATTTGAATAATTTGAACCCTCTTAAGTGCATTAGTCTACTATATCAATACTTGAATGCCTACGTTTGCTATTTGACATGAGCTTGCTTTCCCACTCTGTTCTGAATCTCTGTAACGACAGACTTGCACATGTAATGTGTTCTAATCTATATTAAGACATTTTTTATCAACTATGATCTGCCCCCCTTGTTGATGTGTCTCACAACATGTCTCTGTTTTGCTTAATCCTATATCCTTAGTAACTATTTGAAACCTTTAGAATGGTTATCTTAGTTTGTGTTTCCATACCATGTTTGATACTTTTCTGCTTCATGATATAAGTTAACATGGCTGTCTTATGATGTTGTGATGAATCCTTAGCATAATTTGGACCTTTAAGCTTTAAAACTTTTAAGTTAGTGCCCCACTTAGACTTGTTTGATAATATGCACCTTAGTATGATAATCTGGTTGATCTTGTAATCTCAGGGAACTTGATTCTCCTCCAACTCCCAATGTGCTTTCTGCCAATGTGTTATTTTTGCTAAGTGTTGCACCTGCTTCTAAATCTTCTTGACCTTTTCATTACCTGTTCTGTATTCTCAGCTTTGCTATGTCTGCTTTCTAATCTATAAGTGTATTTCCTCAACTTCAGTCCCTTCGCCACTGTCCACTCCCTCTCACTTGTTACCTGTGTTATTCTGAAACTATCATTCTTGGTCGGCTGAAAGCCAAGGCCACCAAGACTCTTACTACTGACTTCCCTAGTCTGAGCACTGGTCGGGGTCTATTTGAGACCCTTGTGATCTCTGACACACTAGGATTTGGGGGTTTTAGCCACTTTCTTTACTACTGAGACCTGAGCTATCTCTGACACTCAACTCTTTCTTCCTACTGTCTACTGAATATGTAAATTGGTTGGCTTAAGTGATTCAATGTCTGGGTAATATTGGTCAATCTATGGTTGTTTGGTTTGGCTTGAGTTCTCCTATGGCTTATGGGTTGTGCTGAGGAATATAGTTCCCTATTGGGAATCTGGGTATGCTATGTGAGAGTTGTTGAAGGCCCAGGCAATGATGGGTATTTCCTTTTGGGCCCGCTGGGGCCTACTGTCATTGCTTGTATAATATTTTATAATTACGTTTATCATTAGGTTTGTAATAACTCAGTAATGAACAATCAGGGTGATACTAAAACTAGAGAACGGGTATACTCTGATATTTGTATGCAAGGGTAGAAAACATACCCATAGGATTCATGTGATTTACTTATTATCCGACTTGCTGTATATGCCATTTAACTTCCACTGGTAGAAATCATGCCTTTAGAAAACTCATACACTCACATAACTTGTCTACTATCAAAGCACGGGTGTAAACCCTCTATTTATTCTACTGCTATGTGCTACTAGACAACATACAGGAAATAATGCCAGTGAACTTTCTTTCGATTTGTATGATTATAGCATATTCATTAGATACCCTACCTATAGGATCTCACTAGCTTATGTTATATTTTCACCTAGAAATCATGTCTATAGGACCTTGACTAATCAATTAGCTACTGTTATTGTTATTGCTCCGCCTAGATAACCTGGTCATAGAGGTAAAGTGTTATAAAATCAAGGTTCAATTGTCAATTGTTAGAGATCTGGCCTATAGGATACTGACATTCGCTTAATATTATTTATCCCCTTGTCAAGGCTGGGTTCCCAGAACTATTTCCATTTGCTTAACTATGCCACTATTAGATATCATGTCTGTAGGACTATGTCACCTTTCTAAAATTGGTATCTAAAACCAGCATTAGCAGCAAATGGTTTACTGCTTCCTCGTCTAAGCCACTAGAAGCAATAATGTCATATATGCGCGTTTGAATCCAAGGTCACATAGAAACCATGTCTATAGGGCTTAATGATTTCTAATTTGCTTCAGTTCTGAAACTGTCCAATGCTCAATGTGAGGACCTATTTTACGTGCATTTGTTGTCTAAGTGTGGAGGCTAACTTGAGCTTTTAACTACTCTCATTTGAAGTCCAATTTATTTTGTATGTCACCTAGTTTTATTATTTTGAGCAGCCTAAGTTAAGTCTATAACCACCCTAAATAGAAGTCCAATGCCTCCTGGACTATAGGTATAGGACGGGTAATGCACATATAGGGCACAACTTAGAATTGGATTAGAGCGCTTAGGTAAACAACTTTAACATAGTAATCGGGTAGCAGGAGATAATAGTCTGTACCCGCTGAATAATATGAGTAACTCCCTACCTCAAGGGAGTTGCGAAGTATTATTTATGTTGCACGGGGTGATCCTTTAGGCTAAAAAACTTAGGACCCCCTCCCCCTCTTTTATATGTTGTTATTAGATCCAAATAGTTGTATCCCTATATTCGTACTAAGATCTGTACTTATCATGTTGTAATGAAATTCTTTGACCTTTACATTTTCTTTGTTTATTTGATCACTTAGCCTAATTGTAATCCACATAATCTTAAGTTCGGCCGGGACCCACGGTTGTGGACCTTGAAGAGTGCCTAACACCTTCTCTTTGAGGTATTTTGAGCCCTTACCCAATCTTTGGTGACGCTGACTAGTCTAACAGAGTCATTTTCATAATAGGTGCCCTAACGCACCTTAAAAATCGTTAGGTGGCAACTCTTCTTCTTTTAACACTTTACCTCCCACTCAAAAGAGTTGTCACAATGTCGAAAGCCTACTTTCGCGAGAAAACGGTTCGCGACAGCATGGCGACTCTGCTGGGAAAATACTTAGGCTCTTACCATAATGAACTTGGCTTATGTGGATTATTTTCTTTGTTATAACATGCACATCCTTTCCCTTCTCCACCTTTATTTGTTTAAATTTGTTTTAACATACACATCCTTTCCCCATTATTTGCTATGACTGCTCTTCATTTGACTACTATATCATGCCTCTCCCATCCCTACTCCCTTACTTGCTTTATTACATTCTCGCATATATTCCACGAACTAACTTCTTCCTTTGTCTTTCTTTCTTATGCTTTTCATGTTTTAACTTATTACCGTATTTGCTACTTTTACATATTTATCATGCAAATACTTGGCAACGTGTTATTATCTCTGCATAAAGCATGCTCAACATCATACTCCACTCGTGCCAATTATCAACATAGCGGCACTTGATGAGTGTCCGCGCTCTTCCAGAATTACCATTTTTAAATCAGAAAGGCTTATTTGCGGTAGACTAGTCGATCAGCGGTGCAGTCGATGGTCCCGTGCCTTTCCCTCACAAGTTATCCACTTGAGAGTACCAGTCTAGACCATTCTAGAAACCTTACTCCACCATCAAATGTACATGCATCATGTTAAACCTAGTACGGGTTATGATGTTGTTAACGTAATAGCCCGCTAATATAAGCCTTGTCCAAAGTCCGACAGGATTTTCACAATCCCAATGGACACCATCATGTTATGTACATTACTTGGAGAAAATATGCCAATATGTTGATCATTACTGTGTAAATAGTCAAATCTGGAGGGGAAGAGGGGCAAACCTACACCATCATCCCTATGATCCTAGCTGAACTGTACCGTGCTCTAGATCGGTGCAAGCAGGGGTTCAGACATTTTGAAGGTTGTAATCTATTATTGCAAGTCTGGTTATTGGAACACTTTCAGAGGGGAGAATACAGCCAAGAGCTTCTGCGATGACCGTTGAATGACTACATAGCTCACCATCACCCAAAGAAAATGACATTCATCCCAAATAGGTTTGCACAGCCCGAAAGTGCTATAAGTTGGGTACATTTCTTCAGCAATCTGATAGACGAGAAGGTACATTAGATGTTTGAGTGGTTTTCGAGCAGCGAGTTCATCATCAGGTCGAGGGATACTACTCATTTGGTATTGATCGGGTTGCGAGGCATTCATCTTTATGCTCCTATAAGGGTAATAAGACAAGCAGGAAGAAAATAGGTCATACCTCGGGTTTCCAACATGGTCCAGTACAAGGCATATTTCAAAGGGAACATCATTCCTTTCAAGTTCGAGGTGCAACATATGTGAAACCAGAAGGTCATTGTGGAAAGAGATACTATCGAGCCAGACAGGTACCATGCCAGTCATGTGTATTTCTATCCATCATGGTTGATAGATGATATAGCGGGAGATGTCATGCCAGGGGTCAATTTGGAAAATAGGATCATTGATGATGATGCCGAGGCATAGGTCAAGTATAGAAGGCTCCGCAAAAGGGTTTTTGAGTATGAAGCTAGACATCTGGAACAACATAAAGTGGACATGGAGGCAATTAATGAATGGAAGGAAATTGCCACTAAGTCCACCGAGAGATTGGAATATTTGGAGCAAGGGTTGATGGAGTTTTAGGGAAAGATGAGGAAGAGGCTTTCAGATTGTCAGAACACGGATGGCAATGAAGGAGGGCATCTAGCAAAGGCTTACCTATTATTGCATATGCGCGACCTGGGGAACTTGATTGACGGAGTCAAGAGAGCCAAGCGTAGAGAAGGTCCCTCAGGGACCAAATAGATTTAGCAAATGATGTTCTTTACTATTTTCTGGCTTAGTTTAGATTTCGATTGTAATAAGGCTAAACGCCATTAGTAACTTCATTATTATTGTTGATTTAGTAAAAGTTTGGCTCGTTTTCACATTAATGAAATGATGCAATATTAGCATCAATTTTCTCTGAGTCTATGTGTCTCTTAGGCCTACCTCGGGCACAGTGGTGTCCCTAATTAGGACGCGAATTATTGCATGATTTTATAGAATGTGTTTAAATACTACAAGCATTCTTTCAAATATCCTTACTGACTTGGTTACCTTTGTTTGTTTTTCTTTCTTTTGATTATTACCATTTCCCAAGGTTGGTTCGTGCATACTGGCATCATCTGCATATCACACTAGATCCAAAGTTCCTCCACCTCCTCCTCCACCAAGTGATCTTAAAGGCAGAAGCAAAGGGAAAGGAAAAATGGATGATTTGAGTGGTATCAGAAAAGACAATGCTACTATAGCAGAAAACGTTGAAACTTCAGATGGCCGAAGTATTCTGGCACATAACGAATTGGTCTTACGCCTGGAACAGAAAATCCTGGAGCTACAAGGAGAACTTGAGCAGGTCCGAAACTTGGCAAATCTTTCCCTCACCCTAAACGTCCCTGATATCAACCAACAAAATCCAAATGCCCAAAACACGCAGAACCAAAATCCACTACCGAATCCTTCCACACCACATCAATACACCACAGCTCCTCAGAACCACAACCCTCCACCAGTACCTACTCCTCAACAACAACACCATCATCCGACTCAATACTCGTAAACCACCACTTATCACGCTCCCCAGAACGTGCCACAACCTACTCTTGATCCCCAAAACTCAACCAATGACCACCCTTATGCCCAGATTCCCGGAGTTCACCAAAGCAATCATATATATGTGAAAACTTTACCCTACAACCCATAACAAACCCTATATATACCGGAATCAACTGAGAAGAACCTGCTTATCAAGAACATGGCGGAAGAACTCAAGAAGCTCACTGGTAGAGTTCAGAGCGTCGGTAAGGGCATTGAAGGTTTGAATTATGAGGACTTATGCATTCAACCAGATGTGGAATTGCCGGAGGGTTACAAACCTCCCAAGTTTGAAATGTTCGATGGAACTGGTGATCCGAAGGTAAATCTAAGGACATATTGTGACAAACTTGTAGGAGTGGGAAAAGATAAACGAATCCATATGAAGATGTTCATGAGAAGCCTCACAGGAGATGCTTTGTCTTGGTACATCAGTCAAAACCCGAAGAAGTGGGTTAATTGGGTGAGCATGGCGTTAGATTTCATGGATAGATTCAGGTTCAACACAGAAAATGCACCAGATGTTTTCTACATTCAAAATCTCAAGAAGAAACCAACAGAAACTTTTCACGAGTATGCTACTCGGTGGAGATCTGAAACTGCAAAGGTAAGGCCAGCGCTTGAAGAAGAACAAATGAATAAGTTCTTCGTCAGAGCTCAAGACCCGCAGTACTATGAAAGGTTGATGGTTATTGAAAACCATAAATTCTATGACATCATCAAGCTGGGAGAAAGAATAGAAGAAGGAATTAAGAGTGGAATGGTGACAAATTTCGAAGCACTACAGGCCACAAATAAAGCTTTGCAGTTAGGAGGTATCTCTAAGAAGAAAGAAGTGGGTGCTGTAATGGTGGCCTAGGGTCCTAAGTCTCCTCTCATATACCAAACACCTACACCCGCATACCAGCCCTCACCCCTCAGATACTAACAACTTGCCACCACCTACTACACCTATAACCCAACACGCATATTATCACTCACCACCACCCGCCCGCCAAAATTACCAAAAACCAAGACCAAACTTTGACCGCAGACTACCCAGATAATACACTCCAATCGCTGAACCCATAAACCAACTGTATGAGAGACTGAAGGTTGCTGGTTATGTCACTCCCATTCCTGTTGTTTCTATGGAAAACTCTTCTCAGTGGATTAACCCAAACAAGACATGTGCCTATCACTCAGGCATGAAGGGCCATACAATTGATGAGTGTTGCACTTTGAAGGACAAGATTCAGACATTGATTGACACCAAGGTCATACATGCAAAAGAAGTCGCACCCAATGTTCGTAACAATCCTCTTCCGGATCACAGAGGTGAATGAGTGAATGTGATAGAGACCGATGAGGAATGGGATCCGGAAGGGTCAATTGGACTCATTCGGGAGGGGGATGATCCTAAAACATCTCTAGTCACCCTCACGCCCATTGTGGTACAAAACCAAGCACCGCTTGAAGTCGAGGTTACCGCACCAACACCATTTGAAGTTGAGGTAACCACACCCTTCACTGTGATGGTAGCACCCACGCCATCTTACAAGTCTGATGCTATACCATGGGATTATATTGCGGAAGCGAGAAGGAAAGGAAAAGCAAAAATGGAAGAAACAGGTATAGCACAAGGCATGGCCAGAACTGGTAGGGTTTATACACCTGAGCACTTGGGAGGAACAAGAAAGGAAGCTGCATCTAAGCCGCCTGTCATTAAAACTGGCCCTGACAACCTTTGGAGAAAAGTGCAAGCAAGAGAATACTCTGTGGTTGACCATTTGAACAAAACTCTCGCTCAGATATCTATCTTGTCACTGCTACAAAACTCTGAGGCACGCAGGAATGCCCTAATAAAGATGCCGAGTGAAGCTTATGTACCCACCAACATCACTAGTGGGGAAATGGCCAACATGGCCGGGCGGGTACTAGAAAGCCACAAAATCACCTTTCATGAAGACGAGCTGCCACCAGAAGGACTAAGTCACAATAGGGCACTACATATCACAGTGCAATTTGAAGATAAATTCATCGCCAGGGTCCTGATAGATGGGGTTCGAGTCTCAATATATGTCCACTGACCACTTTGAAGAGATTAGGTAAAGGCCTACATGAGATACAAGCAGGAAGCATGAATGTAAAGGCGTTTGATGGATCTCAAAGAGCCACAATCAGAGAAATCAACCTCAGCCTACAGATGGGCCCAACTTGGTTTGATATTGAGTTTCAAGTGCTGGATATATCTACTACCTATAATCTATTGTTGGGACAGCCCTGGATACATGCCGCTGGGGCAGTGGCCTCTACTCTGCATCAGGCCATGAAGTTTGAATGGAACCACCAGGAGGTGATCATCCACGGAGACGGAAGTAATCCGATTTATACCAATCAGAATATTCCGGTCATCGAGAATAGGAAGAAGTTAGGTGGATAAACATACCATCGCATTGAGCATATCAACGCAATTGAAAAGGACAAATGGTGGAGTACCAAGATAGAAAGCATACTGCTATGGACAGGGTATAAACCTGGCAAGGGTCTCGGCAAGAACCTCCAAGGGATCACCAAACCAGTACCGCCGAAGCATCATGGTACAACTTTCGGACTTGGGTACGAATATACTTGGCAAGAGTGCCAGGATTGGTCGCCACCATGGCGCGGTCCTTATTATCTGTTGGAACAACCGGTACCACATTTGCACCAGACACTTCGTCAAGCTGACATGATATGGGAGTCTGAGGAAGATGAAGCCTTAGCTGGCATAAGGAAGCTGTTTCTGGATGACGAAGACATGGATTGCAGTGCGATAGTTGAGGAGGAAGACCTTACCATTAAGACCGTTGAAAAAGGAGCTGCTCTCAAGAATTGGACTGCTGCACCATCCCGGGCCCGTCGAGTTCCTGGGTAGCCTTGAAATTTGCATTAATTATTTTAAAGCAATCTTTTGAGCATCTAAGACATTTTCAGTATTTTGTTTTGAACGTATTTCATTTTGAAATAATTGCTCGAGTCATCGAGCCGTACTTGTTGACGTTTTTCAAATTTTATTAATACATTGCTATTTTTAGTATTTATTGTTATTATTTAGATTTTTTCTCTCTACAACATTATTATTGCCTATCCCGATGAACCTACGACTGTGACATGTAATGAGGCAATGCGACATAAGGATAATGATTCAGAGGATCTGGAAGATGACGTAATACCTAAGGAAATTGTTAGAGAAGTGGATAACTTTGAAAACAAGCCTAAGTCTAATTTGGACGAGACTGAGACAATTAACTCCGAAATGGTCAAGGAAACACGTATAAGCATTCATCTATCACCATCAGAGAAGGAAGAGTATGTCTGATTCCTAAAAGGGTATGCAGATATCTTTGCATGGTCCTACAATGATATGACTGGTTTGAGCACATCCATAGTGTCTCACAAGGTACCTACCAATCCCATGTGTCTACCGGTAAAACAGAAGCTTAGAAAATTCAAGTCGAATATGGGTTTGAAGATAAAAGAGGAGGTCACCAAGCAAATCAAAGCGAAGGTTCTCAAAGTGGTTGAATATCCGACATGGTTGGCCAACATTGTGCTGGTTCCGAAGAAAGATGGGAAAGTTAGAGTACGTGTCGATTACCGGGATCTGAACAGAGCAAGTCCTAAGGATGATTTCCTGTTGCCCAACATACACATACTTATTGACAACTTTGCCAAGCATGAACTCCAATACTTTGTGGATTGCTTCGTAGGATACCATCAGATCGGATGGATGAAGAGGATGCCGAAAAGATAGCCTTTATCATACCATGGGGAATATACTATTATAAAATGATGCCGTTTGGTTTGAAGAATACTGGAACCACCTACATAAGAGCCATGACAACTATCTTCCACGATATGATACACAAAAAATAGAGGTGTACGTGGATGATGTCATCATCAAATCCAGAAAAGGCGCAGATCATATAGCAGACTTGAAGAAATTCTTCGATCGGCTTCGAAGATACAATCTGAAATATAATCCCGCAAAGTGTGCCTTCAGAGTCCCCACCGAAAAAATGCTAGGATTCATCGTCAGCCGACGTGGGATTGAATTGGACCCGTCAAAGGTCAAAGTTATCCAGGATTTGCCACCTCCGAAGAACAAGAAAGATGTGATGAGTTTCTTAGGGAGTCTCAACTACATCAGTCGTTTCATAGCACAATCAACCATGATCTGTGAGTCAATCTTCAAAATGCTGAAGAAAGATGCTGTAACAAGCTGGACTGAAGAATGTCAGAAAGACTTCAACAAAATCAAGGAGTATTTATCCAAACCGCCTGTTCTGGTCCCACCAGAGCCGGGAAGACCACTGTTGCTTTATTTGTCTGTACTGGATGGAGCTTTCGGTTGCGTTTTGGGACAACATGATGAAACTGGAAGAAAGGAGCAGGCAATATATTATTTGAGCAAGAAATTCACACCTTACGAAGCCCGGTACTCTTTGTTGGAGCGCACCTGCTGCGCTTTAACATGGATATCTCAAAAGTTGAGGCATTATTTCTGTGCATACACCACATATCTCATATCAAGGATGGATCCGCTGAAATACATCTTCCAGAAACCCATGCCTACGGGAAAGTTAGCAAAATGGCAGATATTGCTAGGTGAATTTGACATCATCTATGTAACTCAGAAGACGGTAAAAGGACAAGCATTGGCAGATCATTTGGCAGAAAATCCTGTGGACGGAGAATACGAACCATTGAAAACGTATTTTCCCGATGAAGAGGTATCATTCATAGGAGAAGATATCACCGAAGCATACGATGGTTGGAGAATGTTCTTCGATGGAGCTGCAAACTTCAAAGTAGAGGGTATCGGAGCTGTCTTAGTGTCAGAAACAGGCCAACACTATCCGGTATCAGCAAAACTCAAATTTCCATGTACCAACAATATGGCAGAATATGAGGCTTGCATCTTGGGACTCAAGTTGGCCATTGACATGAATGTTCAGGAGTTGCTGGTGATTAGATATTCAGATCTTTTGGTGCATCAGGTTTTAGGAGAATGGGCTACCAAGAACACCAAAATATTACCATATTTGTACTGTGTACAAGAGCTGATTAAGAGGTTCACGAAGATAGAGTTTAAACATGTTCCGAGGATTCAAAATGAGTTCGCAGATGCATTGGCCACTTTGTCTTCCATGATACAACACCCAGAAAAGAACTTCATCGATCCTATCCCAATAGGAATTCATAAACAACCGGCTTATTGTGCTCATGTTGAAGAAGAAAGTGACGAGAATCCTTGGTTCCACGACATCAAAGAATACTTGGCAAAGGGAGAGTATCCGGAACATCTAACTCATACTCAGAAACACACACTTCGAAGGTTAGCCAACCATTTCTTTCAAAGTGGAGGAATTATGTATAGAAGGACTCCAGACCTGGGATTATTACGGTGTGTTGACGCCAAGGAAGCATCCAGATTGCTCGAGGAAATATATGCCGGAACCTGCGGACCGCACATGAATGGCTTTGTCTTAGCCAAGAAAATACTAAGAGTAGGATATTTTTGGATGACTATGGAAACAGACTGCATCAAATATGTCCAGAAGTGTCACCAGTGCTAGATACATGCTGATATGATACGAGTGCCACACAATGAACTCAATGCAACAAGTGCACCCTGGCCTTTCTCCGCTTGGGGCATGGATGTCATCGGTCCAATCGAACCCGCTGCTTCAAATGGGCATAGGTTCATTCTAGTGGCCATAGATTATTTCATAAAGTGGGTTGAGGCCTCATCTTACAAAGTTGTAACTAAGAAGGTTGTCATAGATTTTGTTCGGGATCGCATTATTTGTCGGTTTGGAGTACCAGAGTCAATCATCACCGACAGCGCCGCCAAGCTCAACAGTGATTTAATGAAGGCCATGTGTGAAAATTTCAAGATCAAGCATAAGAACTCCACACCATACAAGTCACAGATGAATGGAGTTGTAGAAGCCGCCAACAAAAACATTAAGAAAATACTAAGGAAAATGGTAGACAATTACAAACAATGGCACGAGAAGATGCCCTTTGCTATACTCGGGTATCGTACCACGGTTCGCACATCAACTGGGGAAACTCCCTACTTATTGGTTTATGGTACTGAAGCAGTTATTCCCATCAAAGTAGAGATCCGTTCTTTAAGAATCATACAAGAAGCTGAGCTCATCGACGCAGAATGGGTACAAAGCCGCTATTAACAACTGGCCCTCATTGATGGAAAGAGAATGAATGCAGTATGTCATGGTCAACTCTACCAGAACAAAATGGTGAGAGCTTTCAACAAAAAGGTCAGACCAATGCAATTCACACCGGGACAGTTGGTGCTAAAGCGAATTTTTCCGCATCAAGATGAAGCTAAAGGGAAATTTTCACCCAATTGGCAAGGTCCCTACATGGTTCATCGAGTATTAACAGGAGGAGCACTTATACTTGCAGAAATGGACGAAGCGATTTGGCCAAAACCTATCAACTCAGACGCAGTCAAGAGATACTATGTTTAGGATTGTTTACATTTCTGCATTTGATGTAACTAAACTACGCTTGACCTGATTCCCGTTTAAGAGGGGATACGTAGGCAGCCCTGTGGGTTCGGTCACATCTTAATAAAATCTTCATTTTCCCCACGATCAGAAACTGGGGCAAGATCGGAAGTTCAGCCAATTTTGTCATATGCGGAACAACCAAAAGTATTGTCAGAAGTATGCATTTAAACTAGGGCAGAATTTTGAGGGGGACCCTCAAAATTCTAAGGCAAGGAGGTCGCAATATCTCTACAATATGTCACAGTCATCGGTTCATCTAAATTACTTGATATCGCATACTACTACATTTCAAATAACTATATTTATCATATGCATGCATATGTTTTCAAAAACTGTATTTCTATGACAGCCAGATGTTACCCAGGGTAACTCAAACAGGATCTCAAGGCAGAAGCAAAGACCGAGCAAGAAGACGAAAGCACGAACCAACCTTCCCCCCACAAAATTCACGATTTTTCTTTGGATGCAGGCACGATAAAACAACATTATCCGCAGATATATCAAGTCACTATCTTCATGGCGACAAATTACCTAGCGTAGACACCTCCACCTAAGAAATACTTTACTTTCTCACCGCCTTCTCATCATTTGCATAAGATTAAGCTCTACTTCCTCTTCTTGCATGAGGCTAAGCATTGCCTCTCTAATTGCATAAGGCTAAGCATTGCCTTTCTTCGTATGAGACTAAGCATTGTTTCTTCTTCTTGCACGAGGCTAAGCATTGCCTCCCCAATTGCATAAGGCTAAGCATTGCCTTTTCCCTACATAAGACTAAGCATTGTCTCCTCATTGCATGAGGCTAAGCATTGCCTTCCTAATTGCATAAGGCTAAGCATTGTCTTTCCCTGCATGAGACTAAGCATTGTCTCCTCTTTGCATGAGGTTAAGCATTGCCTCCCTAATTGCATAAGGCTAAGCACTGTCTTTCCCTACATGAGACTAAGCATTGTCTCCTCTTTGCATGAGGCTAAGCATTGCCTCCCTAATTGCATAAGGCTAAGCACCGCCTTTCCCTGCATGAGACTAAGCATTGTCTCCTCTTTGCATGAGGCTAAGAATTGCCTTCCTAATCGTATAAGGCTATGCACTGCCTTTCCCTGCATGAGACTAAGCATTGTCTCCTCTTTGCATGAGGCTAAACATTGCCTCCCTAATTGCATGAGGCTAAACATTGCCTCTCTAATTGTATAAGGCTAAGCACTGCCTTTCTTCGTATCAAGACTAAACATTGCCTCCCTAATTGCATAAGGCTAAGCACTGCCTTTTCCTCGCATAAGATTAAATACTATCTCCATTACGCTATATAAGACCTAGCACTATCCTCTACTCACCTAGGGCTAAGCACTGCCCTCATCTTACACAAGACTAAGCCTTGTATTGTCTCATTTTGCATATGACCAAGCATCATATCTTTACATTTCATGGGCTAAAACATCGCCAGTTTGTCCAAAAGTTCCATAGTCCGAAGGCATCATCCTCATAGCCGGGAGACACCATTCCATGGCTTGAGGATCTCTCAAAAGTGCACATCATTATTTAAAGGCGTCATAGTCCAAAGGCACCATCCTCATGGCCCGAGGACATCATTTCATGGCCTGCGAATCCCTTTATTACACGATTCATGGCCCAAGACGTCATGGTCTAAGGACATCATCCTCACCGTCCAAAGACAACCTTCATGGTCCAAAGGGAATTTGCACCATGTTTAAATTCTTGTGATAACCCGTAAATACTCGCATGCGCCATGTTTTAAGTTTTGTAGGTAATCCAGGAGGTAACCGTTCTCCAAACGGGAGCAATCTTCGCTCCGGTTTCCGTTCACAATTTTCACATCCTGCAATTATTTCAAACATAACCGACCACCATCAATTACCCTTCTTTTACTCTATGACCGTTCAGATATTTGCTCGGTGATACATCCGTAACGTTTCAAATTCACATTCATGACTCCGCATAAATTCATCTGATAGTATCCTACCCAAACGAACCCTTTCCGAAACATACGACCATTCCTATAGCAACTCCATCGGTTTCGCTCACCGTTGGATCCAGACCTACATACGGCCTGATTCTCGTAACACCAGGGATATGTAGGCAACTCAGGAACCAAGGTTCGACCCCCAATATTTTAAATCACATCATTCCTCACTCAATTCGGCCAAAATTGGTCATTATTTTCTTTACCCGACAACTCTTTCATCATTCCCGGGTAAAGAGGGGCAGCTGTTGATACCCAATTTTGCCCTTATATTTTCTCAAATAATATATATACTTTAAAAACATCATTTTTTTGTATCATTATTCAGTTTACAAATCTATATGAGCATTTTCTATAATTTTCCATAATTTTTAGAGTTTTTAAATTGATTTCCATGTACTTAAATTACTTGAATAATTATTAATTACTCCTTCAAATTATTTTGTGATGACTTAGTTACATAAAATTATTATTTGCACCTATAACACAGGTTTCAAATATTTTGCTTCATTTTTTATATATAATGACATTAGTATTTTAAAGGCTATTTGCATAATTTTGCAGTAATAGCCCAAATTCATACATAAATGCTCTTTATTTATATTATTTGTGTAAAAATAACATTTTATATTTTTTATAATACTAAGTTATTATTTTTAATCATTTTAGTGCATACATAATATTCTTATTTATTTATTAATCATTTTTATAAGTTACTTTCGATAAATACTGCCTTTTTAAATAATAGCCCTGATTTAAACTAATTTTTGGACCAAAATTAGCCCAGTATCCTTAGCCCAACCCCCTGGCCCAAGACCAAATGACCCATTTAGTTATTACCCGGTCGGGACCCGTTCCGCGACCCGCCTGCTTCTCCTCTAATCCTGGCCGTTGATCTTAAATGATCAATGGCCCATAGCCATTCCCCCGTTTTAATTAACCTAACCCGCCCCAAAACCCTATCATTTCCTCCCAGATGCCGCCTTAGAATCCTCTCTTCTCCTCTCCTCAGAGACCCTAGCCAACCTCTCAATTTTCTCCAAATCCGTCTCAATCGTGAATTCTGTCCATGATTTCCTAACCTTTTATGTGTTATCTCGGTACTACTTGTAAGGCTATGGTATCACTTAGTACTTGCCTAAACTTGGCAAGTACTATCTCTCAGATTTGGGTCCATTCAACTTCAATCGCTTGAATCTGGACAGTATTTAGTCCATATACATCATGACCAGGCTATATGGGTCCGATTAGCCAGGATTTCCGGCCAATTTCCGATTTCTGTCAACTAGGGTTTACCTATTTTTTTCCCTAATCCGATTTTTATTGATTCTACATGTTATTACTTCCTTATTTATGTTTTATTTTACAGTATTTCCTTGTTTACTTGTTTGATTTCTGTCACTATATAAACCCCTCCCCATTCCCCTTTGAGACGAAACGGTATCGCTAGATTTTCATTAAAAATTGGAGCCATCACTTTATTGTTCTCTCGTTCTCTTGTTCTATACCTTGATTCTTGGCCTGCTGAAAGCCAAGGCCACCGGGATTCTATTTTTCAACCTTTTCTTGGTGCGAGCACAGCCCGGGTTTCCTTTGAAGCTCTTGGGAACTTTGATGCATTGATATTCTGGGTTCTTGTTCTTTGTTGATACTCAGAAACATTATGGAATTTGTTCTTTCTTATTGTCCGTTTAACTGGTAAGTCACTTGGCTTTGCAATTTCATTCTTATGTGTTTATGATTCGCACATTCTTACCTCTGAAATTCATGGCTTAATGTGTTTTGGGCTACTTTTGTGTGCAGGTTTGATTAGTTTTGCATTTGTTTTGAACCACATTAGTATTTAATTTTACCTAATGCTACCAGTTCTGAGACATGTTTATGTTGAATTTGAATAATTTGAACCCTCTTAAGTGCATTAGTCTACTATGTCAATACCTGAATGCCTACATTTGCTATTTGACATGAGCTTGCTTTCCCACTCTGTTCTGAATCTCTATAACGACAGACTTGCACATGTAATGTGTTCTAATATATATATCAAGATCTTCTCTATCAACTATGATCTGCCCCCTATTGATGTGTCTCACGTCATGTCTCTCTGTTGCTTAATCCTATATCCTTAGTAACTGTTTGAAACCTTTAGAATGGTTATCTTAGTTTGTGTTTCCATACCATGTTTGATACTTTTCTGCTTCATAATATAAGTTAACACGGCTGTCTTATGATATTGTGATGAATCCTTAGAATAATTTGGACCTTTAAGCTTTAAACCTTTTAAGTTAGTGCCCCACTTAGACGTGTTTGATAATATGCACCTTAATATGATAATCCGGTTGATCTTGTAATCTCAGAGAACTTGATTCTCCTCCAACTCCCAATGTGCTTTCTGCCAATGTGTTATTTTTGCTAAGTGTTGCACCTGCTTCTAAATCTTCTTGACCATTTCATTAACTGTTCTGTGTTCTCAACTTTGCTATGTCTGCTTTCTAAACTATAAGTGTATTTTCTCAACTTCTGTCCCTTCACCACTGGCCACTTCCTCTCATTTGTTACCTGTTTTATTCTGAACCTATCATTCTTGGTCGGCTGAAAGCCAAGGCCACCAAGACTCTTACTACTGACCTCCCTTGTCTTAGCACTGCTCGGGGTCTATTTGAGACCTTTGTGATCTCTGACACACTAGGATTTGGGGTCTTTTAGCCACTTTCTTTACTACTTAGACCTGAGCTATCTATGACACTCAGCTCTTTCTTCCTACTGTCTACTGAATATGTAAACCGGTTGGCTTAAGTGATTCAATGTTTGGGTAATATTGGTCAATCTATGGCTGTTTGGTTTGGCTTGAGTTCTCCTATGGCATCTGGGTTGTGCTGAGGAATATAGTTCCCTGTTGGGAATCTGGGTATGCTATGTGAGAGTTATTGAAGGCCCAGGCAATGCTGGGTATTTTCTTTTGGGCCCGCTGTGGCCTACTGTCATTTCTTGTATAATATTTTGTAATTACGTTTATCATTGGGTCTGTAATAACTCTGTAATGAACAGTCGGGGTGATAGTGAAACTAGGGAACGGGTATACTCTGATATTTGCATGCAAGGATAGAAAACATAACCATAGGATTCATGTGATTTACTTGTTATCCGACTTGCTGTTTATGCCATTTAAATTCTACTGGTAGAAATCATGCAATTAGGAAACTCACACACTCACATAACTTGTCTACCATCAAAGCACGTGTGTAAACCCTCTATTTATTCTACTGCTATGTGCTACTAGACAGCATACAGGAAATAAATGCCAGTGAACTTTCTTTCGATTTGTATGATTATAGCATATTCATTAGATACCCTGCCTATAGGATCTCACTAGCTTATGTTCTATTTTTACCTAGAAATCATGCCTATAGTACCTTGACTAATCAATTAGCTACTGTTATTGTTATTGCTCTGCCTAGATAACCTGCTCATAGAGGTAAAGTGTTATAAAATCAAGGTTCGATTGTCAATTGTTAGAGATCTGGCCTATAGGATACTGTCATTCGCTTAATATTATTTATCCCCTTGTCAAGGCTGGGTTCCCAGAACTATTTTCATTTGCTTAACTATGCCACTATTAGATATCATGTTTGTAGGACAATGTCATCTTTCTAAAACTGGTATCTAAAACCAGCGTTAACAGCAAATGGTTTACTGCTTCCTCGTCTAAGCCACTAGAAGCAGTAATGTCATATATGCACATTTGAATCATAGGTCACATAGAAACCATGTCTATAGGGCTTAATGATTTCTAATTGGCTTCAGTTCTGAAACTGTCCGATGCTCAATGTGAGGACCTATTTTACGTGCATTTGTTGTCTAAGTGTGGAGGCTAACTTGAGCTTTTAACTGCTCTCATTTGAAGTCCAATTTATTTTGTATGTCGCCTAGTTTTATCATTTTGAGAAGCCTAAGTTAAGTCTAGCACCACCCTAAATAGAGGTCCAAAGCCTCCTAGACCATAGGTATGGGACGGGTAATGCACGCATAGGGCACGACATAGAATTGGATTAGAGCGCTTAGGTAAACAACTTTAACATAGTAATCGGGTAGCAGGTGCTGATAGTCTGTGCCTGCTGAATAATATGAGTAACTCCCTACCTCAAGGGAGTTGCGAAGTATTATTTATGTTGCACGGGGTGATTCTTTAGGCTAAAAAACTTAGGACCTCCCTCCCCCTCTTTTATATGTAGTTATTAGATCCAAATAGTTGTATCCCTATATTCGTACTAAGATCTGTACTAATCATGTTGTAATGAAATTCTTTGACCTTAACATTCGCTTTGTTTATTTGATCACTTAGCCTAATTGTAATCCACATAATCTTAAGTTCAGCCGGGACCCACAGTTGTGGACCTCGAAGAGTGCCTAACACCTTCTCTTTGAGGTAATTTGAGCCCTTACCCGATCTTTGGTGACGCTGACTAGTCAAACAGAGTCATTTGCATAATAGGTGCCCTAACGCACCTTAAAAACCTTTTGGTGGCGACTCTTATTCTTTTAATACTTTACCTCCCACTCAAAAGAGTTGCATAATGTCGAAAGCTCGCTTTCGCAACAAAACGGGTCGCGACACGCCCTTTATTGCCTTATGTTTTGGAACACTCCTTTTGAGTCAGATTTCATCTCGGGAGATCAAACTTCCAGCATTCCTGCAATTTGCACAATTTTATTAGTTTCAGGAACACAATTCAATACTTTCGGACTAAAACAAAAGCTAATAGGTGCTAATAAGCAGTCAAAATCCCCACTTATCAGATATGAGTCAGCAAATAGTCAATATTGGTTGCTAGCATGTGACCAGTGTTGGATGAGCCCCAACGACAGATTAGCCAAAGACAAAGGTTCAAAGTATTGACACCGGGTAGCATACAATGAGCGGTCGTTACAGAGAATATCTGTATTTATAACCAATTATTATGCAACCATCAATGACAGTTTTATTCTCATTCAAGATGAGCTTGATTTGGGAGTCTTGTCTCCCTAAATATAGTTATAAATAGGAGATTTCACATCCATTATAGACACGAAATATTATGTATAAAAATCTATACTCTGCTCTCATTTTATAATATTATTCTCAGTCTTTGTTCTTGAATATTATTCTCACTTTTGCCACCGGAAAGACTAAGTTCATAGCCAAGTTCATATTTTCTTTAATTTCATTTCATAATCTTATTTTTGTTCTTATTTATTTACTATTTTTGAGTCAAATCGATTCACTTTTCTATAAATCACGCTATAAATTCAACTGTACCGTTTTACGGGTAAATAGTTTGGCGCCCACCATGGGGGATAGACAATTGTGTAATTTCTTTGATCCGTTCGTTTGTTACCAACCAGTTTTGATTCATTCCTTAGTAAATTTTTTTTAGATATGGCAGCTAATGATGTCAACAATGTCCACAATGTTGGAGCACACAATGAACGGGAAGATGACTTCCAGTGTGATGATTCAACTAGTGAAACCCGCAATGAAGGAGATGAGGTGACCCCAGTACGATTACTCGGGTATCGTACCACAGTTCGTACATCAACTGGGGCAACTCCCTACCTACTGGTTTATGGTACTGAAGTCGTTCTTCCCGCCAAAGTGGAAATTCCTTCTTTAAGAATCATACAAGAAGCAGAGCTCAGTGATGCAGAATGGGTACGAAGTCGGTATGAACAACTAGCTCTCATTGATGGAAAAAGAATGAACGTGGTATGTCATGGTCAACTCTACCAGAACAAAATGGCAAGAGCTTTCAGCAAAAAGGTCGGTTCGAAGCAATTCACGTCGGGGCAGTTGGTACTAAAGCGAATCTTCCCACATCAAGACGAAGCAAAGGGGAAATTCTCACCCAACTGGAAAGGCCTTTACATGGTTCACCGGGTATTGATAGGAGGAGCACTTATACTTGCAGAGATGGATGGAGAGATTTGGCCAAAACCTATCAATTCGGACGTAGTCAATAGATACTATGTTTAAGATTATGTTTGCACTTTCTATTTGATGTAACTAAACTACGCTTGACTTGATTCCCATTTAAGAGGGGATACATAGGTAGCCATGTGGGTTGGTCACATCACAATAAAATCTTCATTTTCCCTATGGTCAGAAATTAGGGCAAGGCCCTAAGTTTGCCCGAT
This sequence comes from Nicotiana tabacum, assembly GCF_000715075.1. Classification (NCBI taxonomy): domain Eukaryota; kingdom Viridiplantae; phylum Streptophyta; class Magnoliopsida; order Solanales; family Solanaceae; genus Nicotiana; species Nicotiana tabacum. The sequence continues at coordinate 95,480,719 of NC_134094.1, forward strand.
CTCATCACGTTTGGAACCGCCAAGAAATATGTTGCCAGAAGTATGCGTTTAAACTGGGGCAGAATTTCGAGGAGGATCCTCAAAATTCCGAAGCAAGGAGGTTGCAACGTCTCAAAATGCGTCACAGTCACCAGTTCATCAAAATCATTTGATCTTATATATTATCACATATTTCAAACAACTATATTTTCTGCAAATAATTTGTCAAATACATGCATGTGTTCGAAAATTTTGTTTCTATGGCAACCAGATGTTACCCAGGGTGACTCAAGCAGGGCCTCAAGGCAAAAGACGAATCAAGGAAATCGAGAGCACGAACCAACCTTTTCCCCACAAAACTCATGACTTTTCTTTGGATGCAGGCATAATGAACATAATAGGAACGTCCGCAAATATATACATACAACAGGATCACTATCTTCACAACAACAAGAATTGCCAAACGCAAACACATCAAGCTAAGAAATGCTTTATCCTCTCTCACTTAGTCATTGCTTTTTCTCGCATAGGGCTAAGAGATGCCCTCATCATTGCATAAGGCTAAGCACTGGCTTTCTTTGCATGAGACTAAGTATTGTCTCCATACCTTGCATGAGGCTAAGCATTGCCTCCATTATTGCATAAGGCTAAGCACTGCCTTTCTTTTCATAAGACTAAGCATTGTCTCCATACTTTGCATGAGTCTAAGCATTGCCTCCATTACTACATAAGGCTAAGCAATGCCTTTCTTTGCATGAGATTAAGCATTGTCTCTATACCTTGCATGAGGCTAAGCATTGCCTCCATTACTACATAAGGCTAAGCACTGCCTTTCTTTTCATGAGACTAAGCATTGTCTCTATACCTTGCATGAGGCTAAGCATTGCCTCCATTACTGCATAAGGCTAAGCACTGCCTTTCTTTGCATGAGACTAAGCATTGTCTACATACCTTGCATGAGGCTAAGCATTGCCTCCATTATTGCATGAGGCTAAGCATTGCCTCCATTGTTGCATAAGGCTAAGCACTGCCTTTCCTTGCATAAGACTATGCACTGTCTCCATTCTTTGCATGCGACTAAGCACTGTCTCCACTATTGCATACGGCTAAACATTGCCTTCTTTGCATGAGACTAAGCATTGTCTCCATCCTTTGCATGAGACAAAACATTGTTTACATCCTCTGCATGAGACTAAGCATTGTCTCCACATTGTATACGGCTAAGAACTACCTTTCTTTGCATGAAACTAAATACTGTCTCCGCTACACTGCATAAGACTAAGCACTGTCTCCCTTCTTCGCATAGGGCTAAGCACTGCCCTCATCTCATACAAGACTACGCCTTGTCTTGTCTCGTCCTTGCATATGACTAAGAATCACCTGTTTTCTCCATCAAATGATCGATATCGCCACATCATTGCATTTCATGGGCAGAAACATCGCCACATTATCCGAAGGCGTCATAGTCTAAAGGCACCATCCTCATAGCCTGAAGACACCATTCCATGGCCTGAGGACCTCTCGAAACTGCACATCATTATTCAAAGGCGTCATAGTCTGGAGGCATCATCCTCATAGCCCGAGGATACCATTTTATGGCCTATGAATCCCTTATCACACGCTTCATAGCCCAAGACAGTATGGTCTAAGGACATCATCCTCATTGTCCGAAGACAACCCTCATGGTCCGAAGGGAATTTGCATCATGTTTAAATTTTTGCAACAACCTATATATATTTGCGGGCATCGTGTTTTAAGTTTTGTAGTAACTCAGGAGGTAACTGTTCTACAAACAGGAGCAATTTTTGCTCTGCTTTCCGTTCATAACGTTCACATCCCTGACTATCTCAAATGTAACCGATGATCAGCAATTGATTACCTTTTGTCCCATAACCATTCAAATATTGGCCTTATACATCCGTAATATTCAAATTGCATCCATAGCTCCACCTAAAACTATTCGTTACCTGCAACACTACCCTCTTGTAATAACTCCATCGATTTCGTTCGCCGCTGGATCCAAAACTACACACGCCCTTATTCCCGTAACACCAGGGATATGTAGGCAACTCAAGAACCAGGGTCCCCCCCCCCACATTTTCAAAACACATCATTCCTCACTCATTTCGGACAAAATTGGTCATCATTTTCTTTACCCGATAACTCTTTCATCATTCTCGGGTAAAGAGGGGCAAGTGTTGATACCCAATTTTGCCCTCATATTTTTTTAAAATAGTATATATACTTTCAAAACATCATTTTTCATCATTACCTAATTTACAAGGGTTATATAAGTATTTTCTATAATTTTTAAAGCTTTAAAAATTGATTTTTTCTTGCATTTTAATTTTTCAAATTATTTATTACTCCTTCAAATTATTTTGTGATGACTTAATCATCCAAATCTATTATTTACACCCATGTGTATGTTTTAAAATATTTTTACTTTATTTCACATAATTATATTTGTATTTTTGAGCTATTTACGTAATTTTGTAATAACAACCTATATTCTATACATGATCGTATTTATAATATTATTTATACTAAAATAGTATTTCTTATATTTTTATAATATTAAGCTATTATTTTTAAGTATTTTACTACATAAATAAGATTTTTTAATATCTACTAATCATTTTTTATAATTTAATTTTGGATGAATTTCGTGTATTTAATTTGTAGCCCAATTTTGAGCTAATTTTCGAACCAAACAAACCCAAATCACTGGCACATAGATCCCAAATCCGTGGCCCAATACCTTTAGCCCAAAACCAAACGACCCTTTTAACCTAACCCGATTGCGACCCGCTAAACTAACCCGCCCCGCTCGATTTTTAATCTTGGCCGTTGATCTCTCAAAATCAACGGCCCACAACTACCCTACCACTTTTAATTACCCAACCCCAAACCTTAATCCTCATTTTCCTAAGATCGTCGCCCCTGTTTCCCTCGTCTCTCCTCCTCCCTCCTTCACAAACCCTAGCCGCCTTCACCAACCTTCTCTGAATCCGATTAATTCTTGGATTCCTACCAAGATTCACTGACCTTTTAAGGATTATCTCATTGTTTCTTACAAGACTATGGTATTACATAGTACTTGCCCCATTTTTGGTAAGTACCAATCTTCCGAATCAAGAGAAATCAAACTCGCTCCTCAAGATTCAGACGATTTTTCGTCTATATACATTCATGGCAAGACTATATGGTTTTGATTTACCAAGATTCTTCAGCCAATCTGAGATTCTGGGCAGAACTAGGGTTTGCCCAATTTTTCTCCTAAATCGATTCTAAATCGATTCTGCATGCTCTCCTTTCCTTATTTTGTGTTTGATTGATTATGTTTCCATGTTTGTTCGTTTAATTTTGCTACTATATAAACCCTTCCCCAATCCCCCTAAAACGGACCTCATTACTGCGATTACTCTCAATATTCTTCTCTTTCACTCACTCACTTACTCCGTTACACTCGAATATTTTCTAAAATTGTTGAATTCTTGGGCGGCTGAAAGCCAAGGCCATAATACCATTAAACGACCTCCTCCGGTGCAAGCACTGCTCGGAGCCCTTCTCGAGGCTCTTGTGAACTCTGAAGCATCGGGGATTTGGGGTTTCATTGTCCTCTTTCAATTATTGCTACTAAATCACTACTGATATTCTAAGTTTCTCACTCTTTTGCTCGCTTAACTTTGCTACTGGTTAGTGTCCCAAACTCTTATAATTTTAACTGTTTCCCTTTCTATTTGTCTATGAAATGTGTGTTCTATGTGCCAACACCGTTTGAACTTTTAGACAAGTATGCCATAAGCTTCTTTGTTATTTGAGAATTCCCAGCACTTTATTGTAGTATGCTTTCTGTAATTCTATTGTCTCAATGATATTCTGCATTTCCATGTTCTCTAGTATCGAACATGATAGGTTTCAACATGTGTAGTATACCTTCACTCTGTGTAATTGATTCAAATGGTTTATGGCCTGCTTAGGTTCTATCTGATTGGTCATGCTCATGTTAGCCTTGATGTCGTGTCTTTGGCTTGTTATGAGTTCACATTCATGCCTTGGATTTCTGGGAATTTGTAGAAACTGCCTGCTTATAGTCTGCTTTAATGAACCTCTTCCTACTAGATCCTTCATGTGTAATTTTTTGTTTCATGCGAACTGATCCTTGACTCTCCCATATTATAGCATGGTCTTGATTTCTAGCCAAGCATGTTGGTTTGCGATTTGTAACTCTGATAATTGTGTTCTTTGACCTGTCAATCCTGCATTCTTAGCATTTGATTCTAGAATAAATACCAATGTGTAGTTTTTATCTCATGTAGGGTTGACTAGCATGAAGTCTGCTTGTCCTGTTAGCCTATAATTGACATGTGAGTTCTTTAGAATCTTTGTGCTATAGTTAATGTCCATCATGTTAAGTTTCATGATCAACTAAGTGATATGTTTGCCAAATTGTGCCCACTAGCATGTTGTTATGCTGTTTGCCACCACATTATCTCAAGGTTCTCATGTTAAAACCTTACTATAGAGACCGCACTACACCTGCTTCCTATTCATGATTTTGTTAAACTATCACCTAAAGGTCCTTAGATTGTTTCTGGTTCATGCTTTACTTTGAAACTCTTTGAAATGGTTTACAGTACTATGATGGTCAATCTTATCACTATCAAACTCTGTTTCTGGAATTACAAAATATAAGTTTGCCTCATATGTATCTTGTGTGCTTTTTCATTTAGTATGATCCCATTTATATGTCTTGGCTAGATGGTTAAAGCTTTTAAAAGCCAAGTGTTTAGGTTTTTTTATGAGTATTGTGTCACTTGCATAGCTCAATTTAGCATCCGTTTGGGTAAGTAAGTTATCCATTGGGCCTAGAAATGGGCCATGTGTGTTGTTGAACCTGGGGCACTGGATTCAGGTGCACTCTGATTGACTTGTGAGCCTGTGGTTTGGGCCTGTTGTTTGTCCGGAGAGTAAGACTATTGATGGCCTAGGATAACCCTGGTTTACTTTTGTGTTAGGCCTGTAATTGCAATTTAGTGGGCCTGTATTCATTCCATCCCATGTTTTGTCATTTTCCAGTCAGTATTATTTCATTCTTGGGCCTATAATAATTTGTAAACAAGCAATTAAGGTACTAGAGAAATTGGGAAAATAGGTATATTCTAATATTTGCATTAAAAAGGTAGAAAACCTGCCTATAGGGTCTATGTATTATGTGTGGTTGTTTCTTTCAGCATGCTTTGTTTGTTATTTTGTTTGGTATGTGATACACTCATAGAAATCATGCCTATAGGAAATCACATACTTCACTTAACTTGTCTAATACTTGTACACCACTCAAAGCATGTTAGTTTAAGCATTTGATGTACTTGTTTCTCATTGCGCACATTTAGACAACATGCTTATAGGAGGTATAACGTATGCTTTGATGATCTAGATACTATAACTATAGGACTTTAAATAATCAATTGGTCAATTGCTTCCATTACTTTCAAGTGTACTGCCCATCTAGAAATCAAGACTATAGGATTCTAATCTTTTAATCAATTATTTTCGTTGATCTTATTATACTGCCACACTTAGACGACATGCCTATAGGGATAAAGTATATAAAATCAATTTCAATTATCTAGAAATCCTGCCTATAGGACACTATCATCTACCTGTAAAACATGTCTATAAAATCAGTGTCTTAAACCCTGAGTTTTCGAATAGCCTTGCTGCATCATCGCAGGAACAATGTACATGTCATGCCTATAGATTGGTAATATCTTTAATCTGCCCATACGATAGTCCAAAAACTGCAGCACTACCTGTATAATGCTGGGGTCCAGAATCACATAGAAATCATGCTTATAGGACTTAACGGCTATAATGCATCTTAATCCTGAAAATTGTCTATTGCTGAATCTGCCCACGTGCATTTGTTGTTTATGTGTGGAGGCTAACTTGGGCCTCTAATTGTCTTTATGTAAAGTCTTGATTGTTTTGAATGTCGCCTAGTTTTTTATCATGTTGAGCAACCTAGGAGAAGTCTAGAACCACCCAAAATAGAGGTCCAAAGCCTCCTGGACCATAGGTATGGGACGGGTAGTGCACGCATAGGGTACGACCTAGAATTGAATTAGAGCGCCTTTAGGTAAACAACTTTAACATAGTATTTGGGTAGCAGGAGATGATAGTTTGTGCCCGCCGAATAATATGAACAACCCCAACCTAAAAGGAGTTGCGAAGTATTATTTATGTTGCACGGGGTGATCCTTTAGGCTAAAAAACTTAGGACCCCCCTCCCGTTTCTTTATTTGTTATTTAAACTTAGTCATTTAACACAGATCAATGTAGTTGTATCTGTATAGTCATTAAGATTTGTGTCGATTCTCACATGCCCTAATAAGACTCTTCGATTTTTAAATTTTCCTTTATTTATTTGATCACCTAGTCTAATTACATAATCCACATAGTTTAAACTTCGGTCGGGACCCACAGTTGTGGACCTCGAAGAGTGCCTAACACCTTCTCTTTGAGGTAATTTGAGCCCTTATCAGATCTTTGGTGACACGGACTAGACAAATAGAGTTATTTGCAAATAGGTGCCCTAACGCACCTCAAAATCATTAGGTGGCGACTCTTCTATTTTAACACCCATTTAAAAGAGTTGTCATACGTCAAAATCCGCTTTCGCGAGAAAATGGAGTGCGACAGTAATAAAGGATTCCGGTCATCAGATAGGTTCACTTCCGATCATTACAGGAGTAGTAGATCATTACAGGAGAAAGAGGTGTCGGGTTCCCGAGATTCACCATATCCCAGTTTGTCCGATTACACTTTTAATATCAGCCTGGTGGAATTAGTGTCGGCCATGAGAAATATTAAAGAAGATAGGTTCCCAAAACTATTCAATCCAATACTATCCAAAGGGATCCTAATCTATGGTGTTAATTCCATGGAATCCATAGCCACAGGACTAGGGACTGTCGACATCTTCGAGAAGAGGTGGCAAAGTTATTGAAAAATGGTCACCTCAGAGATTTTTTAAGCGATCGCGCCAAGAACAACTCTCGGAGAAACTGGTATAATGTAGAATAATCAAATCCAGTAGTAGGGTCACCTTGGATGACAATCAACATGATCTTCATAGGAGACGAGGTAAATGGGGTGACATTTTCGGCAGCAAAGAAGATGAAGATATTAGTAACTCATGGCGAGAGGATCCGAGAGATCTTAGAAGATGGCATCACCTTCACAGAAGAGGAGGCTCATGGACTTCTTCTACCACATAATGATGCTTTGTTAATTTTTCGTAATAATTTAGATTTTAAAATTAAACATGTGTTGGTGGATCGAGGAAGCTCAGCCACATCATACAATGGAGAGCTTTGGAGCAAGCGAAGCTGATCAAAAACATAGTTCCGGCAACAAATCTCTTGGCCGGGTTCAACTTAACAAGTGCTGCAATCTAGGAGAAATTTTGATGCCTGCACATGCCGAAAGATTAATGAATACCGCTTTGTTCGAAGTGGTAAATGGCGACATGAGCTATAATGTAATCCTTGGAAGGCCATGGATACATGAGATGAAAGTTGTACCCTCAACCTACCACCAAATGTTAAAATTTCCAACACTAGAAGGGATCAAGCGGATCAGAGAAGATCAACCGGCTGCAAGGGAGATGAATGCAGTAACTGTTTCTAGTAGGAAAGGAACAGAAACTAGCAAATAGCAACTGCAGGAACCGATTCCCTCTTCCATCTCAATTGAAGATGATAAAGACGAGAAGTCATCGGAATTATATCAGGTACCGAGGTCTTTTCAGGTACCAAAAGAGACGGATGCGACCAAGTCAACCGCATACGATCTCGAGCAAGTGGCCTTGTTTGAAGAGTTTTTGGAAAGAAAATTCCATTAGGAACAGGGTTAAGTCCCGAACTCAGGTTAAAATTTATGGATTTTCTTAAATCTAACGTTGATTGTTTTGCATGGTCGCATTTAGATATGACAAGTATTCCATTGGAGGTGGCGGTCCACAAACTGAGTCTGGATCCTAACTTCCCTCCAGTAAGGCAGAAGAAACGGCCGACAGCAGAGGTCAGAAACATGTTATGTTAATGAAGAGATAACTCGGTTACTTAATATAGGTTCAATTCGGGAGGTAAGTTACCCCGATTGGCTAGCTAACGTAGTGGTAGTACCTAAAAAAATTTAAGAAGTGTGTAGATTATAAAGATTTAAATAAGGCATGCCCTAAAGACTATTTGTCATTGCCAAACATTGATAAAATGATTGATGCTACGGCCAGGCATGAGTTAATGAGTTTTCTTGATGCTTATTCTGGGTATAATCAAATTAGGATGGACCCGAAAGATCAAGAAAAGACTTATTTTATCACAAATTTTGGCACATAATTCTATAATGTGATGCCTTTTGGGCTTAAAAATGCCGGAGCCACTTATCAGAGTCTTGTTAATAAGATGTTTGAAAAAATAGATAGGTAATACAATGAAAGTTTATATTGACAACATGTTAGCTAAGTCTCTTAATGTAGGGAGATCATCTGAAACATCTCCAAGAGACGTTTGACATTCTGAGAAAGTACAACATGAAGTTCAACCCGGAGAAGTGTGCCTTCGGAGTGGGTTCCGGAAAGTTCTTTGGGTTTCTGGTCTCTCAAAGAAGAATCGAAGTTAACCCCGATAAGATCAAAGCCATCGAGGATATCCTGGATCAGTTGACAAGCGTGAAGGAAGTACATAGGTTGACCGGTAGATTGGCGGCTCTAAGCAGGTTCATCTTGAGCTTTTCGAAAAAGTGACATCACTTCTTTTCACTTTTGAAAAAGAAGAACAATTTCGTATGGACTCCGGAATGCCAACAGGCACTGAAGAACCAAAAAGGTACTTGTCTAGCCCTCCGTTGTTGTAAAAACTGGGAGAAGGTAAGCAACTGTTGATTTATCTGGCGGTCTCGGAAGTAGCGATGTTTTGGTCCGGGAAGAAGTAGGTACGCAATTTCCCATTTGTTATGTTTCGGAAGCGTAGACACGATATCCGCACCTTGAAAAGCTGGCCTTAGCTCTCGTAGTTGCCTCTCGAAAGTTTAGGTCTTAATTTCAATGTCATCCAACAGTCGTTGTGACAACCTTTCTCTTAAGGAATGTCCTTCATAAGTGTGAATTGTCTGGTTATTTGGCTAAGTGGGCAGTCAAAGTTAGTGAATTTGACATTGAATACAAGCCCAGGACTGCAATCAAGTCACAAGTTTTGGCCAACTTCGTGGCCGATTTCAGTCCGAGATTAATTCTTTTAGCTGCTAAAGAAGCGGTGTTGGTGTCGGGAACGGTATCAAGAATTTGGACCTTGTTTACAAATGGAGCTTCCAACATAAAAGGGTATGGTCTTGGGGTAGTATTAATCATTCATTCGAGGAAAACCCTGAGACAGGCTATTAGAACTGTGCCATGAACTAACAATGAAGTCGAGTATGAGAATTTGGTTGCGAGAATCGAACTAGCCCGGGGACTAGGTTCCGAGATCAACAAAGTAAAGTACGACTCCCAGCTGGTGGTAAATAAAGTATACGGAATTTTTGACACCAAGGAGGAGCATGCAACAATACTTGAATAAGTTTCATGTATTATTTTCCCGGTTCAGAGAGTGGTCAATCATCCACATTCCAAGGGAGAAAAATGTGGAGGCAGCCGCATTAGCCAATTTAGGTTCATCCACGGAAATGAAAGAATCTGATTCCGGTGCAGTAGTTCAATTGCTGCATTCGGTGTTGGATGTGGACGGAAACTGTTAAGTTAATTCAACCAACTTGACCTAGGATTGGAGGAACGAGTTTATTGAGTATTTAAGGCATGGAAAATTGCTTGAATACCCGAAAGAATCTTGGGCACTACGGACCAAGGCGGCCCGTTATTGTCTTATTGACGGACAGTTATATAGGAGGTCTTTCCAAAGACCATTGGCTTGGTGTTTAGGGAAATTGGAGGCTAACTACGTGATAAGGGAAGTTCATGAAGGGGTATGCGAGAACCATTCTGGTGCAGACTCATTGTTTCTCAAGTTAGCCAGAGCTGGCTACTATTGGCCCCGGATTGAGCAAGACACAAAGAGATTTGTACAAAAGTGTGATAAATGTCAATGTCTTGCATAGTTAATGCATCAACCAGTGGAACTTTTGCATTAGGTAGTGTCACCATGGTCGTTCATGAAATGGGGGATGAGCATAGTCGGTCCCTTACCACAAGGACCCGGTAAGGTAAAATTTCTTTGGTTTTAACTGATTATCTTACTAAATTGGTTGAAGCTTGTGCTTACCAAAATATCGGAGAACAAGAAGTGATCGATTTCATATGGGATCACATTTTTTGACGATTCAGAATACCAATAGAAATTACTTGTGACAATGGTCCATATTTTATAGGTTCTAAAGTCACAAAGTTTCTGGAAGGATTAAAGATCAGACGAATTACATTTTCACCATATCACCTAAGTGTTAATGGAAAGGCGGAGTCGACCAACAAGGTAATTATTCAAAACCTTAAAAAATTCAGAAGATGCTAAAGTCAAGTGGCCAGATAAGACATTGGGTGTGTCGTGGGCATATCAGACCGCGACGAGGTTAAGCATGGGGTGAAACACCCTTTCACTTGTATATGGTTCAGAGGCTTTGATACCGGTGGAAGTAGCGGAACCGATCTTAAGGTTTTTCTGAACAAACAAAGAAACAAATAATGAAGCATTGCTGGTTAAACAAGATTTGCTTGAAGAACACCGAAATTTGGAAAATATGTGAGGATGGTGGCACAAAAGCAAAGGATGAAAAGATATTATAATCGTAGGACAAATCTCCGATATTTTAAAGTTGGGGATTTGATTCGGAGGAAGGTTACTCAAAGCACTCGGGAAGTTAACGCCAGGAAGCTGGGACCAACATGGGATGGACCTTACTGAGTTTCAGCTATAATCGGTAAAGGTTCATATGAATTGGAAAATCAAGATGGAGTTAAATTGTTCAAGAAATTTTAACGTGACTCACTTCAAAAGGTATTACTGCTGAAGATCCTTGCTGGTACTGAAAGTATGTGCTGCACTTTTTTCCCTTCGACCAGTTTTTGTCCCAACTGGATTTTTCTGGCTAGGTTTTTAATGAGGCAGCGATGTAATGCATACAACGGAGAAAGGATCATCGGCAAATTCCAAAATTCCAGTGTTCGAATTCTCATACTTAGCATCCGAACACTGGGGGGAACTGATTCATGTCAAGGCATTAGATTCTTTCAATTCTGGGTCCAAAGCAGTCTCGAAGGTTTACAAAATGGTGTCACCTAACTTCCAATATTGAGAAGAATGCTCTATATGATACGCAATTTGTAGATAATCATTTTCCTTCACTAGTGAATCAACAACCATAAGTTCTATTGCCTTCACTTTAGCATGAGCATAAACAGTTTTGTGTAGATCAGCTCATGTGGCAAACAACTTGTGGATGGTTAAATAATCTTCGGCTCGATATCATATCTCATCTCCCAAAACTCTCATTTTAATGAGACATCAATGAAAATCATACATAAAAGAAAGTGTTACGAAGATCGGGGACTATTAGAACCAGGATCAATGTCTTATCGGGATCAGGGACTGCATGATCAGCCTCGTAGAAATAAGTTATACAAGTGAGCCACATGTATTGGTAGCTCTATTTACTTAAGCAAAAGAATGTTTATGTAAATGTACTTTTAAAGATAGAGGGAATAAATCGAAGTCCTTTTATTTTTATCTTATTTCTTGTCCAAATGATAACTTATTTTATTGTTTGAAAGTTAACAAAAATTTTAAATGCTTGTGGCGGAATGAATAGGAGACGTCCTCTTCAAGATCAATATAAACATAAGGGCCCTCTCTTATGAAACCCTCATAGTAAAGGGTAGATTCCGGAAGTATTTATGAACGGAATCAAAAGCTATCGGATGTGAAAAGATTTCCGAAGCTTTCGGTTAAATGAAAAAGAATATTTTTTGCACAATACTTAAGCAAAAAGGTTTCTTTTATTGATTAAAATGCTGAACTTAGTATAAAGTTTTGACATAATTACAAAAAGTAAAGGGGAAATATATACATTAATTCTTGCTTCCAGAACCCGAAGGGAGAGAAGAGTCTTTGTTTTCTTTATTAGGAGAAGGTTGTTCGGCTTCCGGTTCGAGGCCTTCATCTTCTTCAGTCTTTCCTTAGGTTCCTGAATACTCAGAATTAGTATTCGAAGAGTCGAAAGCAACGGGCTGTGTAGGGAGGTTCTCATGAGCGATTGTCTCCAACTCCCGGGCCTTGGCAATGCGTTCGTCAATGTTTGCAATTCCTTCTTTGGATTCCTCCAAAGTCTTCCTCTTCGTATGATATATGGCGTAAGTATTCTTTAAGAGGATATAGTCCTCCCGATCTTGGAGTTTGGCTCGAAGTTTTGCAATCTTCGCTTGGAGCTTTTCATTTTCAGCTTTAACAATGCTGATTTGGGATCAAGCTCAACGTTGGTGGTCGAGTGAAGTTGATTCTGCTCCATGACTCATTTTAGACTTTCTTTAATTTTTTCTCTCCTCTCCTCGACAACGTTGGCCTCCTCGGTTTTGGAGCGTAAGCTAGCCTCCAAGTTATTAATTTGCTCCATGAAGCCAGACTCATGCTCGGCAACAGCAGTTACAGTATCATGAAGTTTGGCCCAATTAGCCTTAACATCTTTAAGGTCTTCATGTAATTGGGCGGCTTCTTGGTTGTGGACCATCCTATCTTGTTCGGACTGCTACAACCGGGCCTCAAGGTCATCCGTTTGAGCAATATTTCCCTCCAGCACTGGGAGGCGCTTGGCAAGCTGATTCATTTCTGCCAAAAGTTGATATCGTTCTGAAGTAAGCTCTTGTTTGTACAGAATCAACCTTTGCAGGCCCTCGGAAGCAAGAAGGTTGGCTTAAAAAGGTTAGAACTAAAGTTATTACTGCAAAGTATAAATTGAAATAGGATAGAAGGAAGTTAGATTACTACCTGCACCGAGCAATGCATGATATTATTTATTAGACAATCCCCAGAAAGAGAGTCCATTTTTCTCTAATCTTTTTCTCAGGCCAGCGGCTTCAGATAATTGGCAAGCTCCATAGCTTGCAAATCATATGGCACTCACTCGTAATCGAAAGAATGACACTTTGTTTTCTATGAGGGTCTTGAGTGGGTGCTGAGTAGGTACTTCCCAGATTTCCATGGTCGGGTGACCACGGAAAAGGAGCACTCTCTATTTGTTCAGCCTAGGCCACTGGAGAAGAAGCATCAGGTAAAGATGGAGGGGTGATTATTGTCGGCTCAAAAGTTGGTGGTGGAGGAAGGCCAAGAATTAAACTCATTTGACCAGAAGCAACTATGGGAATCCGAAAATGAGATGAAGCATTTTCAGCCATTTCCATTTCCCCCAGAGTTCCTGAACTCCCTCTAGTAGTGGAGTTGTCAGTTGAGCTGATGATAATCTTTTTCTTCTTTGAAAGGGAACCTCTTTATCATCGGCTCCCTCTTCATCATCAAGGACCATTGTGGTCGGTCCGGTTGGTGTTTCTTTTATTCTCTTCTCCTGAGTCCTAGACGAGAAGGGAAGTTTCCTCTTTTGTTTCTTGTTGTTGGGATGAGGAATCCGGGAGGAGGTATCTTTACCGGAAGTTCGAGTAGATTCGAGAGCTCTCCTCCGGCTAGGGACATTCTGCAGTAACTGTTCGACTTCCTCAGGGTTATCGGGAACCTCGCTGTCGGGGCAAATGACGGATCCCTTTAGAAGTCCTATGTGATACAAGAAGACAGTTAAATTGCTTCTAAGATATATTGAAAGATTGAAAAAAAGGAAGAAGAATTATTTTTTACCATGGTTTTTGGCTTTCCATCCATATTTGGGAGCCATTTCTTTCCATCTTCGGGACTCTGGTGTAGTAATATCCAGAATTTTTTGTACCCATTGGGCCAGATCTTGAACCCGTGGAGGCTTCCAGTGAGTAGCTGGAGTAAGGAGAATGTAAAGTTAGTAGCGAAGGAAGGTCTTTCTAAACATGAAAATAAAAGGGTATCCGAAGACTTACGGAAAAGATTCCATGATTCGGGAAGAGCAGGTGATGTGGTCAGGATGATGTCCCTGATAGTAATGATAACAAACCATTCCATCCATCCACGGTCATTACCATTATCGACCTGGTGATAAGGGCATGATGACTGCGTTTGCTAAGTTTTAGCACACCCCCATGGAAGATCTTTGGGGAGTAGAGATTCATCATGTGTGCGAGAGTCGAGATTTCCCCGATCTCATAACACAACTGGTGGAGGCAAGCCACCGTTCGACACACGAAAGGGCCTACATGTGCCAAACATATTTGGTACCAGTGGCAAAACTCTAAGATTATCGGGTCGACTCTTTCACCCACTCTCAAAGTGAAAGGACCCAAAGTGAAGGGGTATGTATAAACATACATGAACCCTGGTTTGAAGAAGGCAACCATTTCTACCTTGCTGGGTGTAAGGATTTAAATATTGTCCCAGTGACAATCCTCTTTCATGACAGGAATGTTAGGAGGATGGATGAAAGAAATATACCTATTAACAGGCCATCTTCTGTCACTTTTGGAATTTACAGGTTCTTTTTTTTCCTAAAGGTCGGATTTCATGCTAAGGTAAAGAGGTATGATGGTGTTTACGGTTGGAGGTTCAGATTCGACATCAACCTACTTGGTTCTAATAGAGAAAGTTGAAGTTTGCAATAGGGTTCCAAGATAAATCAGAGAATAAGAAGTTGTAAAAAGTAACGAATAAAAATGAGGAGAAGTGGAGAAGTTATAGACGGCAAAAATCGTGTGTCATGATTACCTCGAGAACTGGCGAAAATATTTGCCAAATCGTGGGGTAACACGTGTTCGGATTATTAAATACGAAGAGACGTGCATCCTTTCAAATATCAGGAATTGTTCAAAAACTTGCCCGCTAAGGAAAGATATTTTCTCTACTTCTCGGTGACACTAAAGTATTGTCACCAAAAAGTAGGGGGACTATCTGTATACGGTAAAATTTATTAGTGACACTTGGACGAATGAAGAGATGACACGTCGAGCTGAAGACATGTAGGATGTGAGTCAACAAATAGTAAATACTGGTTGCCAGCATGTGACCAGTGCTGGATGAGTCCCGAAGACAGAGTAGCCGACAACAAAGGTTCAAAGTATTGACACTGGGTAGCATTCAGTGAGCGGCCGATACAGAAAATATCTGCATTTATAACCAACCATTATGCAACCATCAATAACGGTTTTATTCTTATTCAAGAGGAGCTTAATTGGGGGTGTTGTCTCCCTGAATAAAGCTATAAATATGAGAATTAACATCCATTGTAGACACGAAATATTATGTACACAAAAAAGCTATACTCTGCTCATTTTATAATATTATTCTCATTCTTTATTTTTGAATATTGTTCTCACTTTTGCCACCGAAAAGGCTAAGTTCATAGCCAGGCTCATATTTCCTTTAATTTCATTTCACAATCTTATTTTTGTTATTATTTATTTACTATTTTTGAATCAAATCGATTCACTTATTTATAACTCACGCTATAAATTCAACTATATTATTTTACGGGTAAACAACGGTGTCATAAATGTAGCCTCCTTCATATGATCTAATTTCAAAGGGTATTGTTATGTTAGGGTGGACGTTGAGCCACCAATGGAAGAAGAAGGTTTGAGCCAAGGCAGCTTCGAGGATAGCAATATTTTTACATTAAGAGAAAGTAATAATGGTATTTTGCTTCTTACTTTATGGGGAAAACCTGATGAGTTTGTGAAACGTCAATGAAGGTATTAAAGCATATTACTCAATTAATTGAAGGTTAAATGCTCAATATGATATCATGAGGAGTAAAACTAGAATTAGACAATAATTATGTGATCAGAGTTATAATTTGTCTCTAATTTACTACATTTAACTCGTTAATATTTGTTATAACGAGAGGAATACTCCATAAAAAGCAAGAAGATAATACAAATTGGAGAGGATGCAGTATTTAGGTGTAAAAAAAATTTTGGTAATTAATTAGGCTTTTTATTAATCACCAAAGCAATTATAAATTATTAGCTTAGCACAACTCAGCCAGCTAATCTCAAAAAGGAAAACATAATCAAAGATCCCACCTTTCCTATACAGCAGTGCTATGTATAGATTAAGGAAGAAACTTAGAAAACTAGCTTTTGCATTAAATATTTCAGAGCCCCAGTAGCCCTGCAGCTACAAACACATGCTATCTCTTTTGCCACTCCTTCACAATCTCTGTCCACCCCTTCAAAAACTCTTGAATTTCTCTCCTTCCATACGGTATATATAACTTCAGCATATATCATCTTAATAAGTTTTGCCTTTGTTGTCTTCCCTTGTATACTTTTAATAATCTCATGGAATTGTAGTTCCCAGTTACTGCCACCATAGAGTTGTTGTTGTGCCCACTTGCTGACTCTGTTCCAAATTGCTTGAGCATATCTGCGTTCAGCAAATAAATAGTTTCTTGTTTCATTGTGAGATTGACACAGTGCACACATAGCTTGTACATTAAGGCCCCAACTCAGTAATCTATCCACAGTTAGAAGTTTGTCCTGGCATTGCAGCCACATTGTGAATAAGGCTTTTGGTCTTGCAGGGTTCTAGAACATTAGTTTTCTCCATCTTACCTTTGGGTATTCTGGCATCAGTTGTAAGTATATTTTTTAATGACACTCTTATGTTCAGCAATAGTTCTGATCAGTTTCCTGATGGTATCTCTTGCCCCCAGGATTTTCCTAACCATCCAACTGGAGGTTTGTGGAATGGTCATAGTTCTCATACTCTGATCCTTGATGTAGTAGGCATGGATCCATTTTATCCAAAGTTTATCCCGCTTATGAGTCAAATCCCAGTGTGTCTTTGCAATTGCAACATTGTTTCATACCTGGAGATTATGCAATTTAAGCCCTCTGTAGACTTAGGCAGGCAGATCTTCTCCCAAGCAATAAGAGCCTTCTTTGTTATTCTATTACCTCCATACCACAGGTAGATTCTGCACTAGGCTTCAACTATTTGTATCACCTTAGCTGGTAAAATGAAGAGTTGATTCCAATAAGATTGGATCCCAAATAACACTATTTGAGTCAGTTGAATTCTCCCAACATATGATAGCTTCTTTGCAGTCCGTGAAGAGATTTTTGCCACTATTTTTGCTATGAGAGGTTTCCACTGTACCATGGTGAGCTTCTTAGTGTCTAGAGGCACCTCTAGGTATTTAAAAGGAAGTTCACCTAGTGAGTAACCTAACAGTTGAACTATAGCCTCTTTCTCCCTCTATGTCATTCCCCCACAATAGACTGCACTTTTGGTTAAGTTAGCTTGCAAGCCTGAGGCTGATGAAAATGTAGTAAAACATGCATGAAGTCTCTGAACAGATTCAATGTCTCTTCTGGAAAACAACAACAGGTCGTCAGCAAAGCTTATATGAGTGATCCCCAGCCTTCTACACCTTAGGTGAAATTTATAGCTTTTCTCATGTTGCAGGTCTTTAAGTAGTCGGCTCAAGTACTCCATGGCAATGGCAAAGAGAAAAGGAGACATGGGATCTCCTTGTCTCAATCCTTTGGCTACATTAAATGGTACAATTGATTCTCCATTAAGTAGAATAGAGTAATTAACTGTTTTGATGCAGTTCATTACCCATTTGATGAACTTCTCTAGAAACCTCAGCCCTTCCATAACTTGTTCTCGGTAAATCCATTCCAATGAATCATAAACTTTTTATAGATCTACCTTTATCATATATCTGGGGGAGATATGCTTTCTACCATAGGATTTGATAAGTTCATGTGCCAGAATGATTTTGTCTGCTATCTTCCTTCCCGGGATAAGCCATGCCTGAACCTCTGAGATGATGTAGGCCATAACTTTCTGTAACCTGCTGGTGATGACCTTAGTAATAATCTTATATAACACGGTATAACAAACTATGGGCCTATAGTCGTTGACTGTATCTGGAACCTTAGGCATCAGAGTGAGTGTAGTGCAGTTCATAGCTTTATACAAGGTTCTTGTGGTGAAGAAATCTTGCACAACTTCACAAACTTCATTCTTAACAGTGGATCATGTCTGCTTGAAAAAGACAGCATTGAAGCCATCAATTCTGGAGCCTTATCATTTCCAATTGAGCTCAATCCTTCATAGATTTCCTCCTTTGTAATTGGGGCACAAAGTTCTAGTTTTTGTGTATGTGATAGGCAAGGGCCATTTATCATTACCAATCTATTCGTTGCTGGCAGTTTTGATGCAATAGTTCCCATCAAAGATTTATAGAAGCTAACAAATTCTTCTTTGATAGCTTCAGGATCCTGAAGATTGACCCCCAACAATGACTTGATCTCAGTTATTTGCTTCTTCTGTTGCTTCTCTTTTATTACAGCTGAAAAGTACTTAGTATTTGAATCCCCTAATTTGATCCAGGTGGCTCTTAACTTTTGTTGTAGTGCACTTTCCTCTATCAAAGACCATTTTTCCAGTTGGGTCAGATAGTTTTTCTCCTGATCAGTCAATGCATCAGAGTAAGTGTTCCCCAGTTCTTCCTGAATCCTTTTCAAGTTTAGTCTTGCTTGACTAATCTTCTATGTGATCCCCATGAACTCTTCTAAGTTCAACTATTTAAGTGCAGGCCTCAAGCCTTTCAATTTAAGCCAGACATTCTTGATTCTCTCTGTAGCATTGTTTCTGCCCCCTTTGTTTTCACAATTTGCTTGAATCTAGGATGTTCTATCCAGACATTGAAGAATTTAAAAGGAGCTTTCTTCTGGCTTCTCTCATTGGGATGAGAATGGGTATGTGATCAGATATTAAGGGTTCTCCATATATTGCAGTCAAGTGCCCATATTGAAGCATCCATTCATCATTGGCAATTGCTCTATCAATCCTGCTACAAACTCTATCAGTTCCTCTTTGTTTGTTTGTCCAAGTGTAATATTCCCCTTTCCAAGGAATCTCATTTAGCAGCAGTGTGTTGTAGCAGTCAAAGAAATCTTTTAACTTAGCTAATGACACATATTTTCTAGATAGCCCGTCACTTGGGGTGTAGGATTGCATTGAAGTCCCTACTGATTAGTCAAGGTTTAATGAGCATAGGTGTCATTTCTTTCAACTGATCCCACAGTGCTTTCCTTTCTTCTGCTGTATTAAAACCATATATACTGTAAGCATACAATCTATTCCATTTTGCCTTATTGTTATCATACAATGAATGAATTGACTTGCACTAGCTAGATGATATATGTTATAGGCTTTAGCATCCTATACTACCCATATTCTTCCATTCCTTGCATCTTTGTAGTTGTTTATCCTCTTCCAACTAGGAACAATCTTGTTGGCAATCTGTGGTGCATTGTTTTCCTTCGCTCTAGTTTCTAGGAGACCAGCTATTTTTATATGATTTTCTTTGAGGTACAGCTTTAGTTCCTTCTGATGTACCTCTTATTTATTCCTCTTATATTCTAGATAATCCAAGTTATTGGGCATGTTGTATCTCCCCTCCTGTATCAGGGAGTTTATGGACTTCTTCTCTGTGTCCTCCTTCATGTAGCACTTGAAACCCATTCTTTGTTGAAACAACTACATCTAGGCTTGGCCAAATTAAGTTGTTTGTTTGTTGTTCTGGACTTTTACTCCCACTTGCTGTTGGATTATCAACTTGTTTATGAAGTTGTGGGGTTCCTTTTGATTTAACCTGCATCCATTCTCCTTATATAGCCTCTTTCCCCTCATTACTAGGTTGTTGATCATTTTGGTATGTTGTAGGGTGTTGTATCAGCTGCCCAGTTGGCCTCCATGTGGGAACTAGCCCTAGTCTCCTTTTTCTTTGCAACTGGCCTGCCTTCTCCTCATGTGGTACTTTGGCACAATCATGTCCTAATTTTAAGCACTTGTCACAGAAAGCAGGTTTCCACTCAAATTCAATAGCCTACTGAAATTGCCTACCAGAGGGATCATTCACTGTTATTTCACTGGGCAGTTCCTTTGTGTCATTAACTTCAATGAGAATTCTAACATAAGAGACCCTAGTCTGCTTGGTGATGCATCTATCAGCAAATAAAGGGCTGCCTAGTGTGCTTGCCATCCTGCTCAATGAGTTACTCCCCCAGCAATTCATAGGGAGCTTAGGGAACTTGACCCACAGAGGAATTTCTGTCACGAACTCAGCTTTAAAGTCAAAATCAGGAGTCCATTATTTGATAACAATTGGTATGTTGCTTATGATGTATTGGCCTCCATATAGAATGTCCTGCAGATCCTTAATACTCTGAAATCTAACAATATAATAATTGTCTTCGTGTAGATAAATTTCAGGTTCTGCCACAGCATTTCAATATTGTGCAATATATCTACACATATATTTATAGCCCGGTTTTTCCCCAATCACATAAACAATGAGTGATTTCCTCCATTTTTCAGTTTTAGTTTCAACCTCTACTTTATCTAGGTTAACCACAAATTGACCATCCACAATTTCAGGCGGATATAGTTTAGGTCCATACCATATTCAGCTGTTCGATTCTCAGCAAATAAGGTTGTCCATGGAGCTTCAGGTAGAGCTTCCTGTGCGGGAGTAGGCAGGTCAGCTTTCTATTTGCCTTTATCCAATGAAATCATTGGACTATCCTGTGGTTCCTCCATTGCAGCCGTTGCCCTATGTTTCCCATTTGACCGAGCGATGCTCTTAACTGAATTTGCTGAATTTGGTGACTCAATCGTTTGATTTGGACTCAAATTAAGCCTCTTCGATGCCGTTACTTTTGTATTCTGCGAACCCAAATCGAGTGACCTAGTTGGAAGGTTCCCAATCGGAGTCACTACTTTTTGTGTACTTCCTTATTCAAGAGTATCTGCAATCACACTTGCACTAACAGATCTTCCTACGGTGACGAGCGATTGGTTTTTGAATGGTCTTCCTCTCTTCCTAGCCATGGCGACCACGAATCGGTGCAGGTTAGCACAACCTGCACCGAGAGCAAAGCTAGAGAGAGAAATTTATATTAGTACAAGGAGGAGACATATTGCAAGTGAAAACTCCCTTTGTTCAGTAGCTGTTGAAAGTTTAGGTGTAAAAGTTAGACCCTCAAAATATTAAGTTTCTTAAATGGTATTTTTCTCTCTCTATGTGCACGAGTATATTTGTGCAAAGCTTATTTAGGGTGTGTTTGGTATGAAGTCCAATTTTCCCATGTTTGGTTGGCTTAAATGTTTTGGATCATTTTTCTCTAATTGGAGAAAAATATTTTCTCTATCAAAAGAAGGAAAAATATTTTCCAAAACTCTTTTTCAACCTTTTTCACCCTATTTCCCATCCCCACCAACCCCCCTCCCCCCAATCATCCCACCCCCAAACCATTCCTACCCCGACCACCCAACCCCTACCCCTTACCACATCCCACCCACCCCAACCTCGCCCACCATCCACCCTAAATAGAAATATTATTAAGAGTACTTTCTTTTAGTATTGTAAATAGAGTACTTTTTTTTTATTTCAACAAAATGAGTATCTTTTCATGATGTAGAAAATTTATTTTCGTTCATTTCAACAAATCGAGTACTTTTTTTTCATGATGTCGAAAAAGTATTTTCTTTCATTTCAATAAAACGAGTATTTTCTTTTTATGACGCAGAAAAAATATTTTCTTTCATTTCAACAAACTAAGTATTTTCTTTTCCAGATATAGAAAAAGTATTTTTTTTCAACAAAATGAGTACTCTCTTTTCATGATGTAGAAAAGTATTTTTTTTTCATTTCAACAAAACGAGTACTTTCTTTTCATAATGTAGAAAAAGTATTTTTTTTCATTTCAACAAACTAAGTATTTTTTTTTCTTGGTGTAGAAAAAATATTTTCTTTCGTTTTAACAAAATAAGTACTTTCTTTCATTATTTAGAAATTTTTTTTTTTCATTTCAACAAAACGAGTACTTTTTTTTTCATGATATAGAAAAAGTATTTTATTTTTCTAATGTAGAAAAAATATTTTCTTTTATTTCAACAAATTAAGTACTTTCTTTTCATGATGTAGAAAAATATTTTCTTTCATTTCAACAAAACGAGCACTTTCTTTTCATAATGTAAAAAGAATATTTTCTTTCATTTCAACAAAACAAATACTGTCTTTTCATGATATAGAAAAAATATTTTCTTTCATTTCAACAAACAAAGTATTTTCTTTTCCTGATGTAGAAAAAATATTTTTTTTTATTTCAACAAAATGAATACTTTCTTTTCATGATTAGAAAAAATATTTTCTTTTATTTTAACAATATAAGTATTTCGTTTCCTGATGTAGAAAAATATTTTTTTTATTTCAATAAAACGAGTACTTTCTTTTCAGGATGTAGAAAAAATATTTTTTTTCATTTCAACAAAATAAATACTTTCTTTTCATGATGTAGAAAAAAGTATTTTCTTTCATTTCAATAAATTAAATACTTTCTTTTCATAATGTAGAAAAAATATTTTCTTTCATTTTAACAAACTAAGTATTTTTTTTTCTTGATGTAGAAAAAATATTTTCTTTCATTTTAACAAAATAAGTACTTTCTTTTTATTATTTAGGAAAAATATTTTCTTTCATTTAAACAAAACGAGTACTTTCTTTTCATGATATAGAAAAATTATTTTCTTTTCCTGATGTAGAAAAAATATTTTCTTTTATTTCAACAAACTGAGTACTTTCTTTTCATGATGTAGAAAAATATTTTCTTTCATTTCAACAAAATGAGTACTTTCTTTTCATGATGTAGAAAAAGTATTTTCTTTCATTTCAACAAAACGAATACTGTCTATTCATGATGTAGAAAAAATATTTTATTTTATTTCAACAAACTAAGTATTTCCTTTTCCTGATGTAGAAAAAATATTTTTTTATTTCAACAAAATGGGTACTTTCTTTTCATGGTTAGAAAAAATAATTTCTTTTATTTCAACAAAATGAGTACTTGTTTTTCATGATGTAGATAAGTATTTTCTTTCATTTCAACAAAATAAATACTTTCTTTTCATAACGTAGAAAAAAGTATTTTCTTTCATTTCAATAAATTAAGTATTTTCTTTTCATGTTGTACAAAAACAAATTCATTCATTCAACAAAGAAATATTTTCTTTTTAGTTATTGAATTCAAATTTCAACGTAGTTCTTGTGTGAAAAAGTAAAATGGCACATTAATTCCTTTGGATTTGTGTGAATTTAGAAAAGAACAATTAAATTCTTGAAGAAAATAGAGTTCCGGAGTGGGAAGGGTAAATTCTTGAAGAAAATAGAGTCGTTGGGTGGGGGAGTACAAGAAACATGAGAATTTTGGGGAAGGTGGGTTGAGGAGAGTAGCATAAAAAATTATTTTTCTAAAAATATTTTATACTCTCTAACCAAACACTAGAAAATATTTTCCAGAAAAAGATTTTCACTCACCAACCAAACAAGGGAAAATAAGTGATAAAACCACTCATTATCTATGAAACTATTTTCCATGGAAAACATTTTCCAATATACCAAACAACCCTTAATGTAGTAATCTTTTGTGCTTGAGAAGAGTCTTCCTCGCAAGGGAATAAGTTTAACACTCTATTAACATAGTGGGAAATACTTTTGCATTATCATGTTACTTTAAAACAAATTATAGATTATATTTTGATAGCAAACATGAATTGAAAATATACGAAATATGGTAAATGACATGGTATAATGTGTAAAACCAAACTCATGATGTAAATTTTATACCATCAGCGTGTATAATATAAGTTAAATCCCATACATAAGTACTTTAGCCTGTCATTCTTCATATAGAGATATATACCAAGAGGTAAGGCATTATGGTCCGTCTCCATGTAGTTATTTTTTGTTTATCATCAATATACATGTAGTGTTATATCCCAAAACTCATTGCCGCGCAAAGTATCATGAATTTAATAAATAAATATCTCGATTTTCTAAGGAATTAAGCTACAACCACACCAAAAATCTATGATCGTGTACAAGGAAACTCTACGAATAAAAGAGAAATTAAAAGAGACTTGTGTCCACGAAACAAAAAAGAACTTATTGGTGGAGTATCTTCTTAAAAATCATTTACAAAAAGATGAGGATTTGGCAATTGGCAGTACCCTCAAGATGCAGTTCTCCATTGTAGCTCGATCTGAAGTCGACCATTTTTTGAGTCAATAAGATGGTATCTCTCATTAATTCTCTTGTTATTCACAACATCCGCGAGGTACACATCCACGTAACCCAAAGCTTCCTAAAAGTAAAGAAACATAAAAAGATGTTAAATTAAACTTCTATACGCTGACAGTGTAAAAGTTATGCCTGAGAAGGATTTAATGCATGTATAGTTATAATGAGAGCTCAATGTACCTTGGGATGTCGAAGACCCATTCTTTTTGAAGTACTAAAAACTTCTACATGAATCCTATCATTTACAGGTGGTTCCTCCAATACAAACTGAAACTCCTCTTCCCACCTTGGATCTCTGTTTTTCTTTATAACCTTTGCAAGTTTCACCAAATAAATAGTGGATTAAGGTATAATGAAAGCAACAAATGACATTGTTCACTTATCGACATGAAAAATGTGATTGAGAGAACTAAAAAGGGATAACCAAAATGCATGTTAAGTGCTTATAAAACAGTAAGGTGGTCTTTGCATCACTTGAGATGTGCATAAAGTTAGTTGCCCATATATTAAAAAATATTGAATTTTCACTGGCATTGCTACATTATAATTCGAGCAATATGTTAGTTGCTGCAAGTTATTTTCCTCATTCATCTTTTACTTGTCTCCTTAACATTCATAAAAGAATGATTAGTCCACACAATTCTAATGCTCTAGCTATAGGGCCTTTATCAAAGGTCATGAATTCAGAATTTAGAATGAGTGGATTCGGGATGAATGTAATCTTATTAAACTTTTGCATATGTATGCATAGTTCGAGGTGAAAACAAAGTGTACATTTTAAATTTTTCATGAAAAGATACCTTAGTTCTTCTCTCTTCCCCTCTGAAGAGCAGACGAACAGATGGATTTGTGTGGTGCTTCCCTTCAAGATCTTGACCTTCATGGACAATAACTACGAGCATACCTCCGCCCTCAGGTGTTCCATCAGGAGCCTTCTCTACCGTACCTGATTCATCAGTGCCATTTGCGAGTTCTTCATCGTTAAAAGCTTTGTACATCACTTCAAGTACAAGCTGTCCTCTTGATTTTTCATTTTGAACATCATCTGGTTTTAAGTTTTTCAGAAGATCTAGTGTCAATACTTTTGGTTCGTCTGGAGTAAGATCTTTCAATGGCACAATATTCACACCCATTTTTTCATGTGAGCCAACCTAACCAAAAAAAACATAAGATCTCCAATGATTCAGGACTGCAAAAGAAATGTTTTTAGAAAAACAATATGACCAACATGGCAAAATCAATAAGATATACCTGCTCCCAGTCATAAACAGAAAATTTTAGAACTTGAGTTTGTGGATCCTTAACCACGAAACTAAATTCCTCGTTCCATTCGGGGTTCAAGTTTTTGTGCTTCACTGATGTTTTCTTTGATGATAGTTTGTCATCCATAATTTTTAGTTTCACAAAGGGGTCTGAGAGCCCCAAAAGATCTGTCTTTTTAAGCTTCATTGCCCTCACAACTGTCACATTAAAAATTCCAACTGGCCTCTTCATTGCTCTGTCAAAAGAACAAAACAGAATTACTACTTATCAAGAAAAGACACCAAAATGAAGCATATCGACTGAAATGCCAATTGAGATTTACTTTGCACTATTAGATAAATGAAAAAAAAAGACTTACTTTGAAGGATCCAATATTTGGACCTCAAGTGTTTTTGGCCATAGATACATACTTGCAACTTGATCTTTGATAATCTCCTGAGGAATTAAAAAAACTTTTAAGTGACTGAGACAGGAAGATTAGAAGAGATAAAGGACCTTACTTGAACAAATCTGTACAGGCCAGGAATGGACATTGCATCTGCACCGAGAAGTTTTAGTCCAAAATCGACATGAGGCTGCAAGCATATTACACAAGGTGAAGCTACCAAATAAGGCTGCAATATTTCTCACCAGGTAAAAGTAATTGACATATTGCCATCTCTAATGGATGTGCGCAATCTCAAGAGAGATGAAAATTTATGCAACACCTTCAGGAACTCAAATTTGATTAACCCTTTTACTCATACTGAAAGTTATTATATCCTCCAGTAAATTTGGTGAATGAGCACTCACCTTCTCCATAAGCGATACATATATCTTCGCGAAACAAGGAAAGGTCGGAACCAGTGGCTTCAAGGTGATTCGAGGTAAGGCAAATATTTGCAAGTCAACCACCTGAGACAATCTCGAGTGTCAGCACACATGAATTGTTTTATTTCGGGAACAAGTTTGTAACATCACCGTATTTGTTGCTAAGAGTAGTTAACTTAAAAGCATTACCTGAGCAGTGGCTTTCAACCCAAATGCCTTCACTGCAACAGTGATGTTTGGATTAGCTGCCCACTTAATGACTGGTTCCATAATCAGCTCTTTCTCCTCTGTGATATAGACCTTCATTCCTGGCATATTGGTGCAACAGGTTACTCATATGAAACATACTATATTTATGGGCAGAAGAATACAAAGTCCATAAAGTAAAGAGATAAAAGGGAAGTGACTGCACAAGAGGGGGGCGGTTATAAAGGCAAGAGAACAGAGAAACTTCAAATCAATTAAGACTCGATATGGTTGACATTAAAGATTAGTCTTTGAGATTCAGCCATCAGAAGAAGAAAAAAAGGTGTAGATTTAGGTCTCCAAAAAGATTCAACTATAAAATGGGGAATCATAACTTTCTTTATTGAAAAACCAATTTAGATAGTCACATTCCTGATTTAATTCTAAGTCCTTTTGGTGGTATATATGTATAAACCAAGTGAAAGAGGAAAAAGCTAACCTGGAAATGTAGGTGGAAGGGTGCCCAAGGTAAATGATTGAAATTCAACTGACTCAATTTTGTACTGTGGAATCTGCTCAGCTATGATGGGATCTACTATACCTTTTGCTGTTTTACAAATAGCCTGAGAAATCCTGAACGTCAATATTCAGCTCAATTAAAGGGAAAAGTGTAATGTGGTATATACAAGTAAACATTACCTTGTCTAAATAAGGCCACATGAGTTCGATCATTTTATTAAGCCAATCAAGCTGCAGAAATGCAGTCACAGAAAAAAGTTGTTATGCAAAGAAAGAGTTGATAACTCAAAAGCTTTTGTGCAAGTAGAAATAAAATAACAACATACACGATCATAATCTGGATTTTTAACCCAAAGTGGTATCTCAGGGAGCAGTCGTTGCAGGCTTTCAGTATCTTGCTCCGCCAAGGGCCGAATATCAGGATGCTGAAAAGAGTAAAGCCCAAATAAGATGAAACTTGTTCAAGAACTATTTTTTTCATCTAAAGCATTTTGCTTTTCAGATGCTGTTAATGATGAGATGAAGTAATATGAAACAAATTTAGTCATTGCCTTTATTCTGGGAGCGAATTTTGTAACCGAAACTGAAATCTTATCACCATATCTGCTAAACGAGCAAGGTCATCTTCACTTAAACTGCACCTCTAAGTAGGCAATGGTTTTTTTCCAGCTTCAAAATATCTAGTACTCCATCCATTTGAATTTATATGACCCCTTTCTATTTTGTTACATTTCAAAATGTTTGATACCGTTCCATTGATAATGCAGTCTATATGGACTTCCAAAATATTCAAGGATTCAAATTTACTTAGTATTTTCTCTATAAAATGAATTTTGTACGTGAATATTGAAATGTAATGGGTCCTAATGGAGCGAAATGGATAGTAAAGATTTACATAATCGATCCCAACTTAACTAGCTTGAGACTAAGGCACTACTGCTGTTTTGTTGTTGAAACTAATTTTTCAAGTGTTAATTCATTATATTTTTTCACTACTACTAATATATACAACACAGCACTCCAATCAACACTTACACTCGCCCTCATGTTTAATTATTTCATAAAATAAAAAGGGAGTATTTGTTAAGATGATGTTGTTACTGCTTCTTTTTTCATCTTTCCTTGAGCCGAGGGTCTATCGGAAATAGCCTCTATAAATTCTCAAGGTAGGGGTAAGGTCTGCGTACACACACTACCCTCCCTAGACTCCACCTGTGGGATTTCAATAAGATTTTTGTTGTTGTCAGGGAGATTTAAGATAAAATCAGTTCCATGAATCTTTCAGATTAGTATTTGCAGCCAAACATAGATAGAAAGACATAAACACACACAAAAAAAAAGAACTCAAGCCATGCTAATTGCACATAAGAGGTTTTCAAACTCCTTCAAAAATGAAAAAATGTACTACTCTAAACATACATATCTTCAAAATCCCCCTGAAAATAGGGAGCTATAACTGATCTGTTCTGACATGTTTTCTATACACAATAGGTGCATATGCACCCACTCACTATCTCGGGCACGGGATATACATATAAACACACACATACATACTAGTTTAACTTGTATACATCAGCAATGTAAGAATAATTTTACACTATTAGGTTATCTTTACCTATTGTAATAGGTAACCTGACTTATTTTCAAGAATACAAATCTCACTTTTTATGAAGGATTATCTGTAATTAAATATCTTCTGGATGACCTAAATTATTTTTATATAGTTGTTGTATATAGTAAAATTTAAGGCAGAAATAAGCATGCAGAGAGCATATTATGAGAATAGAGAGAGAGGGGAAAGAAGAAAGGTGACCTTGACATCAGTTGGTAGAACGTAGATGAAGAGGAAATACCCGATCACTAGCCCTATCACGATCCCCATTCCAAATCCGAAGAACCCCAATATTGTGCTTATGAATCCCATCTCAACGAACAAACTCAAGATCACCTCAATTAATTGCCTCCTAAATCTTCTGCAAGGAAACACAACAGTCATTTTTGTTTTTACATTCCTACGTATAATGAAAGCAAAGATCTTTAGAATTAGTTACCAGAATTAAGGGAAAGTCTCGCCACCAAATATTAGTATTTCTGAGATTTAGAGGTACATAACATGGAATTGAAGATGAAAGATATTATTAACATAATCAAGATTCAGAAGAAGAATAGCAATAAAAGAGCATTAAAGAAATGGTGTTTCATGCATTGAACAACCACCACTCGAAAAGTCTGTGTAATGTAACGGCTTTTAGGAGGGAAGCAATTTAAGCCCGTGTGGCATTCCAAACAAGTCGGTAACGCTTTACTCTGTTTCTCTTTCCCTTTTGGAACTCAAACCCTTGGAAAAACTATATACTAGTTACTTTGAATGGATCCATCAATTGTAGCAAATTTTTTTATTTTTTTTTGGGTTTTCACCGTGTGGTTCGACTAATCCGTATTCGTGTCGAAAGTCCCACTGTTAATTCCTAGCAAAAAAGACTTCTTTCATATGTCTCCAATCCGAGAACTTTGATTTATGGATTGATAAATAGTTACCACACCAAATATGACACTCCATTCTGTCTAAATTGTGAGAGTATGAATAAATGCATCAGCTTTTCCTAATGCAAATAAAATTAACAATAATATAAAAATACTCCTATGGAGTATAGATTATGATAATATATCTTAATACACGTAAAAAATATTTATGTTTTAAATCATAGTTGAAGAAACAACTACAGGATTTGATTTCTTAATAGTATCATTCGTTCTAAAGCGGAATAGGTAAAGAAAACAACCATTTTCTCCATCCCAAAATGACTTATTTGCTTCCCGAGTGAATTTTGGTTCGTGTAAACTTGCAACTCATTGTAATTTTGTGTAGTTTTCGAACAACTGAACATCTCATTTTAAAAATATGAATTTAATCTAGTTAGTTTGCCTTGAAAATAAGTCAAATTAATCTGTTTTCAAACTACTATTCTATCCCAGCCTCGGTAGGGTAAATATATGAACTCTCACTATACATTTAGCTTTTTTCTTAACCAAGTCGAATCAATCAGCTGAGAACCGTAAATCGCAAGTTAATGTGAATTAATGTGCTTTTTTTTAAAGGAATTTTGCTATTACAAGTGGTTTAGAAAAAAGTAAAGGAATGAACATTGAGAATTGAACTCATATCTATTCTGTGTTCTCACATATATCATTAGACTATAAATATTGGTGACAAAATGAGTGTTCCATTTTGTTGCCACAATCTCTTTTTCATTCGGCATTTTACATTTTAAAAGAATCATTGGCGATTCCAAAGAACGGTTGAAATAATAGTGAGAGTTTTAACGTAATCGATCAAATTTCGTATATTCTTATTTGAGAGACAGGCTAGAAATAGGTGGTTAAAGGGAGACAAAAAGAAGGATACATATCGAGTAAGCCTACTTGACAATGTAAAAGGAGGTTGCTACAAACCAAAAAAGAAATGATATCATTTTCTTTATCTTTACTATACATAAGGATCATCGATAGGCATGCCTTTTCTTACTCCTATGCTTAGTGCTCATCTCAATCTTGATTTTCTCTAATTGCTCTAGGACCTGAAGAGAGGAAAATCTTGGGGCATACCACATGCAATCCCTTTGAACTTGTTTAATTAAGAATTTGAGTCTTGTACTTGCTTAAGGATATGCATTATTTCTCATATTTATATTTACCGTTGAGCTTTGGTATCCCTTAACTTATATGTTCCTCTGTTTAGCTTCATTAACTTTCACTCACTTGGTGGTTTGTATCCAAAAAAAAAAAAAAAGAAGAGGAAAAAATGTGAGCTTTCTATAATCAATCACACAGTATAAAGAATAAGGAAGCTGAATACAAAAATTATGAGGTTCAACTAATATGCTTAGGTACCAGAAAATCACTTTTAACTTTTCAAAACGTCATTTTGTGTATAGTTTATTCACTCAAACTGCCTCCAAAAAAAAAAAGGATAAAAGAAGAAGTGAGTCTTGGGCTCCAGGCACGGACCTACCAGTTCTAGTCCGCTACAAACAAAGAACTGAATATCCACTTGGATCACGCTTTAGATTTCGGGTCTTTATGATTAGGGGCCGACAAAAATTATCTGAAATTCACACTTACATGAACCAAGAAAATGGTAGGCCCATGGGCGAAAGCCACATGCTCATAAAGGTGGTCAAAAAATTATAATGTGTATATAGGTAAAATATTATGTTTTAGGGGTATATAACACATATTGAACACCATTTGTCGAGAACCCTTTTTCACTTCTTTCAAATTTGAACACCCTTGGGGAAATTACTAGCTTCGCCACTGGATAGGCCCGGGCAAAATTGAGGAGTTATTGAGTTGAAGTCAGCATCACTTGAGGGTCGAAACAACATCGAGTACTGTGCTTGAACATGGCACTGGCCTCCCAAGGTCCTTCAGTACCTTCCCCTGAGACTTGGGTCAATTAGCCAATGGGTTGCTGTTTGAGTCCCTCAGGTGATTTTATTTTGACTATCATTATGCAGGCTAGAATGTAAAATGTGCAAATCATACGCCTGTTGCTTAACCTGTGGAACTAATGTTAATGTGAATAATCTCACTGCTTGTTAGATTTAGGCAAATTTGTAATTAATTAATAAAATAGGATAAAAACTACAAGTTTCTATACACGTTGAGAAACACAATGAAGTTCACGACAACCACACCTTATGCTAAATCAACAATTTCAGACGAGAAATGGTCGTTTTTACTCTTTTTACATGGATTTGTAGGAAAATTTATGGTTAGCTGCTCAGTCCCATGATCATTATCAGATCAAAATATCCTCTACTAATCAATTTAGGGACTAAGGGAGAGAAACAAAAGGCCTTCCTGTAGTATCAAGTATCCGTACAGTAACGCCTTCCTACAAATAGTAAAACCTTTATTACTATTTCACAGCCTGGTTCCACCCAAAAAGTTAATACCATATCAAAGCAATAGCATCCATTTTAAGTGCAGAAAATACCTCTTTATTCATTTAGAGACAACCCTGTACAATAAGTTTAAATCAAAAGGAAGTCCTAATATACACTCCAAACGACTGAGATCTCCTTCCATGCACCAACCTAAAGAAATCAGGCAACCTCCTGTAGGGTAAAGAATAGCTGACTGCAAAAGGAGAATTTTACATTGAACCGTCTAGTAGTAAGATTGTAGGAAATTGTTGTATTTATTGCTGATAGAATAATTGATGGTCAGCAGCACTGCAGAGACGCTCATTTTGGTAGTTCAGATACCACTAAATCCTCCACCTTTAGAGCTTAGGTACTGTGTTTAGCACAACAAATCTGACATGCCACAAGAAAGTGAAAGTATCACACCTTAATTGGATTATATTTCTCTCCCATTAGCCCTCCTTTTTGTCTCTGAAACTGAACATAACGCAATGTGCTGGTGAAGAAAGCGTCGGAAGCAGAATCTGGGGTCGTGGCGTCACTCTGCATCTCAGTTTTAATCAACTCTATAAGGCTCTGAATTGCACCAGGTGTTATTTGAGGGTTCCCCTTCTCAAAAAAATAGAGGTACCTGAGGCCAGAAGTAGATTCAATACAATATAAAACCTAAGCCTGCAATCTAGAACCCAAGTTTCAGTTTACAACATTAGTGTTCTGATTACTAACTTGTTAAGTATTTCAACAAAAAGTGTGACAGGTCCACTGCTACCCCTTGTAACATTTGCCTGTTGCTGTGCTGCATTAGCAATCCGCAACGAACGCTTTAGGCAAAGCAAGACCCTGTGATACCAAAGGCAGCACGTCATATATTTCAGGGTAACAAAATAAAAGGGAAATCCATAAATTAAAGCAAAATGCAGGACTTAAACTCCTGAATGGACAAAGCTATGGAAAAGAAAAGTTCGAGTGTACTTAGAAGAATCAATTGAATATGCAAATAACCCAATTAAAAATGAGAAATTTGCGGAGCACTCTTGCCTACCTTTCTCCATCTTTAATACCATCTTGATCATCAACCCAAAAGAGATGTGAACAAGCGTAAACTGCTCTACATTGATCATGTTTCTTTAGAAGTTTTGCTGAATACTTTACATCAAAAAATGTGTTCCCATTGTTAGATGACAAATAAGTAGACAGACGGGCCCAAAGAGATTAGAGGTAGAAATTACCCCCGTGGCCTTATGAGTTAAGGTATCCCTGTTCTCAACACCAAACACAGTCATCTTCTGAAGAGTTCCAATTATCAAGTGTATTGCAGTCACTTGCGCTTTTGAATCCTAATACCAAGTGCAAGAATTTCAAGTAGAACTTTGAGCAGATGACAAGGTAAATGCGAAGAAGCATATAATATAAACACATTGTTTATGGTTGAGCAATTACCGCAACTTCTTCTTCATATAGTACAAAAGCTTGTGTAAAAAATTCATATGCAATCGGTTCAAGATCACAATCATTGGCAGCCTGAGGAACAAAAGCAAGTTTCATAAATAAATAAAAAACTAAATGGATCGAGTTAAGTTTTGATGCTTGCCTAGAGATAGCGAAGAGACTCTTTCACGTGAAACAAATAAAATAGATGGGCTCACACAAACATGTATAGATCACAGGTGCTGTTGGAAGGCCTTTCTCAGTGAACATCATATTGCAGAGAAAGACAATTTCCCTTCTCTTTCTTTTTTTGTGATGAAGAAAAGACAATTTCCTTTTTTTTAATTAAAGCAGAAAAAGACAATTACCTAGTGGAATCTTTTGAATTGCCTAGGAAATTGCAAAGAAAGACAGTTTCCTAGGCAATTCAAATAGATTCCACTAGGTAGTTCTCGTGCCATGCTTACAGACTTGATCTGATTCTGAGGGTAAAAGTGAGGTGAAGAGGAAGAAAAGAGAACACGAAATAGGTCTAATCCATCAACACATATCCACTTTTTGCTCTAAATGTACTCCCAAGCTTTTCGCCATGATTGTCTTTCTCTTCCAATCATTGCCCATCCACCCAGTGAAGGGGTGAGGTTGTTGAAACCTCAAATCTCAGAATAATCTTACGGCATAATTTAGAATTTTAAGGAGATATTCCATGACATAGATGTCTGAAAATTCTTGTAAATGTTGGACAGATTCTAAAACAGAACAGTCTTTCATTTATAGTCTAAAGGATGAATACATATGTGGCCCCTTAAACTTGCCCGAATTTTTCATTTAGACACCTATACTAAAAGTTGTTCCAATTGAACACCTGAACCTGTTCACAAGTGTGCCCATTGAAACACATATTTAACAATTTTACACAAACCAAAGTGTGTGCATGCTACTTGCTGTTGACGTAGCAAATACGACCGATCAGAAAACGACATGTCAACAAAGTATAGAAAAATCAAAATCTCAAGAAAGAAAAAAGAGAAAGAAAGAAAGAAACATTGACCGGAAAAGAGGACTTCCGCCGAATGTGCTATCTTCTCCAATTGACTCTCTCTCATTTTGTGGTCTTTCTTCTTCCACTTAACATGAAAAATCAAATCTGCTGGGTCAAGAAGACGAAGAAAGTTAATCGGAATAAATTGCCACCACCCTCCAATCCCTTTTTAATTCTTCAACCACCTCTTAAACCGTAGCTAAACCAACAACCATTCCTCTGTTGCTTCCACCAGCTCTCCCATTTTCGATTCTTCGACCAACTGGTGGATAAGGATTACTTGTAGCAGCTGGCTTTGACGGCATATAGCTACGGGAGTTTTTGGGGAATGTGGTGGAGATGGAAGCATAGTGGTGGAGCGGTGTCATGGTATTGGTGGCTGTTTCAGGTGGTTCTTAAGCTGGCTGGTGCACGGTGGCCCTTTTGGTGGTTCAGAAATGGTGGAGGTAGTGGCTATGGTGGAGGTGGGCAAAGAGATGGTGGTGGGATGGTGTCAAATTCTCTCATATGTCTTGAAATATTGGAATTTATAAATTGCATCTTTTCAAGATTTTTCTTGCACTCGCTAACTTCAGATTCTCACATATCCAACTAGTAGTGCTGCTATTAATTTGATTCCAACTTCTTCTTTACTTGATCAGTAGAAACCACACTGAAGTATCCTATTGCTCACTTCAGTTTGACTTATGCTATGTTAAAAAATTTCTATTCCATCTCTAATCCATGATATTGAGCTTGTTCAGGTGGCTTGGTTTCCATTCCTCGTGGCCATAACACTAGGCTTAATTACTTTCTAAAGCAAATCCCTAAGGTCTCCGAAAAGTAAAGAGGGTACGTTGACCGGCGTAGAGTGGTGGCAGCAGATAGGAAGCAAATGACATAGGAAAAAAATTTAAAAAGATAAACTTAAGTCTTTTCACTCTCTCAAAAGGAGGTGTGATACACTCTCCATGCCATGTCAGCAGCATGTGTTCAATAGACACATTATCAACTAACATCAGGTGTTTAATAGGTCACACCCCTAGTTGAGGTGTCTAAACGAAAAATTCGGGCAAGTTTCAGGGACCACATATGTATTCAACCTAGTCTAAAATTAGTCATTTAAGGCAAATTGAAAGGTTTGTTTTTTAGATTTTCACGAACCCTTCAATTTCTGTTGGATGAAATATTAGTCTACTTCTTATCTGTTTGATGGCTTATTTTAGTCTCTATATAAATACTATTCTACTTACAATAGCAGAATTTGTATAGAGGCAGAGAGCTTGTAAAACCTTATGTTTTTATATTGTTTATTTCTAATTAAAGTAGTTATCCTGGACTTCTAACAGTTAATAGATAGAAAAAGTTTATTATCTATACTTTTAGTAAGTGGTTTACTTATTGGCCTCTTAGAGGGGTTTCCTCAATAGCATCATACACAACATTTCCAGAGCATATAAAATGATCAATTGTTCACCTCTGCACACTGCAAGTACAACCTCAATGCCAGTTCTGACGATGGAACTGATGAAAGAGCCTCGATAGTCTGCATACAGGATTAGCTCAATCAGCAAAATGTAGCACACAAGGGGTTATCTGGTAGTTAATAAACAAATGACAGGAAATCAAAAGGAAGCAATTGTATCCTAATACCATGAATGAAACTGAACACAAAAGATCAACAAAGTTTACACCTGGAAGATCACCGATATGAGGAGTGGAGTGGAGAGGAATTACCAGTCTGCAGTCATGACTTATAAAACCTTCTCTCAGAAGACAAATTAAAGAAAAAAGCACTCTAGTGTACTGCATCACCAGTACAGAGATCATCCGGGAGAGGACATTTGTGTCACATCTCATAACCATGGTGAGAAATAAATCAACAATGAATCAAAATCAAAGGCTACATAAGAATGCCACAGACTGATTATAACGACAATTACAAGTGGCAATATCCAATAGCTGATATTACCTCATTCATTAACTGAAAAATTTTCTTTGGTGTAGCTGGAACCTCTTCTCCAGCCATATCTCCATCCTGACCTTGCAGTCTCCTAACCAACTTCCATTCGATCGAGAAAATATTTCAAAATTATGTTTCAGGGCAGATGGAAAGAAGAAAGTAGCACTGTACAAACTCTACTGGAAGCATTTGAAACATTCAATTATATGTTAAGTCTTCAGATTTCATTACAAGTTACGCTTTGAAGAGAAACACATTATCTCTATAAGAAACAAATAGACTCGCAGACGAGTGGAGTGGAAGGGGCAAATGCAGTATCCTGCTTACCTGCCCATGCTAGAACAGTTCTTGCAGATCGAATATCTGTATCCAATTCCAAAGACAACTAGAAATTTTTTTGGCAAGTGCGCCGGATGAGGATTTGTCGTAAAATTGAGATTATTTCGTTTCCTTCAGAGAGAGAGAGAGAGAGAGAGAGAGAGAGAGAGAGAGAGAGAGAGAGAGAGGAGTCATATTCAGCACCAGCAGAAACTGGCCTATAGATGCTAAATATCATCTATTTATTTATCTATTTTGATAAGAAAATAATCTATTTATTTACTTTATTTGCAAAACAATGCACAAAAATACTGCTGATGGGATGGTATGCATTGGTAAATGGTATTACAATTATTCATTACCTTTTTCTTATAGAATTAATGTCAGAAGATCAGGGGATTCTACTAAACGCATACTGCATACAGACATCAGCATAAATCGCTAACTACCAGGAGGAGAAGGGGGGGGGGGGAGAGAGATAAGTGCTGAAAACAACAAACCTTCAGTGCAGAAAAGACTAGAGGAGGAACTGTAAAAGTTAGGCGCTTTGGACCTCCAGCCATTATATGCTTCCTAACAGTGCATATTATCTGATTTACAAAGGGGAAAAAAAGAATATTATGAGCTTCCGTTTGTAGCATTCACCTGATTTATTAGTACTTTTTTTATTGGAAAAGTTTGTTAATCATTATTGGTGTTAGGTTATTATATGAGAGAATCACTTTTAGAACAGATAACCACATGTGAGTACGACGAACTGACTGTTCTCAAATCATTTATCTAAAGCACCGAGTACTGACACAATCAATAGTGCTAAGTATGAACCAACGAACTTTACTTTTGAACCTCCAGCAAATCCATGATTTCCAAACTCTTCGTCCTTCTTGCTCCTACTACGTAGAGTATCTATCTAATATCTATCTAACCTTGCTGGAACGAATCTAAGTAACCCACAGCACCAATATTTTCCATTGGAATATCCTTGCGAACTTAAATCATATACCATGATAGCATCCCCTTATCAAACATCACTAGTCCAATATCATAATAATGATAGTCTGGTTTAGAATATTAAAAGGTCAAAAGAAATGTGAAAACAACTGTGTGTTGGATATATTACTGGAAGATAGTTTTATCTGATTCCACCCAAAGGAGTTTGACTTGGATAAACAAAACCAAAAAAAACAACTTAGTTGACCTACAATCACATACCTAATATGTAATATCGTTCTATCATAACCGGCAGAGTCACGCATGCCATCTTAATGAAATGGCTTTTTTCCAGCTAATTGCCTCCAGGAATGATTGAGGTCTATGATCTAGAAATCATTTTCTCTATATATATCAACATCAGTAGTGGGAGTAATCCCAAAGCTCCTCACAGAAATTAGGTAACAATACAAGGAAAGAGAGGATAGATCAAAAGAAATGTGAAAACAACTGTATGTTGGATATATTACTGGAAGATAGTTTTATCTGATTCCACCCAAAGGAGTTTTACTTGGAAAAACAAAACCAAAAAAAAAACAACTTAGTTAACCTACAATCACATACCTAATATGTAATATCGTTCTATCATAACCGGCAGAGTCACGCATGCCATCTTAATTAAATGGCTTTTTTCCAGCTAATTGCCTCCAGGAATGATTGAGGTCTATGATCTAGAAATCATTTTCTCTATATATATCAACATCAGTAGTGGGAGTAATCCCAAAGCTCCTCACAGAAATTAAGTAACAATACAAGGAAAGAGAGGATAGATCATGCTATCATCCTAGAAACAGAAGTTCTATTTGGAGCTACAGAAGTCTAGAGTATTAACAATGTACTACAATCTCCTACATTTAAGTGCTTTAGTTTCAGCATTGTTACATGTTTCATAAAATTAGAGAAAGAAAATGCATTAGAAAAATAGTTAAGTTGTTTGTCTACAAAAGAGGAAGTTAAGGGTATTTGGCAACAAATAATAATATTAGAACTCTCTTAAAGCTTATCCACTTTTACCATTTAGGTGAGTGTCCTTTCAATTCTGTCAAATGAATAGCCATTTTAACAATTCCTTTCAACTCAAGCTTCCATCAACCTTCAGTACTTGTCCATCCATCTAGTCTAGAGTAAAAAGAATAGTTTGAACACAAATGAATAACATCAACTGGTATATGGCAGAGCACATTTTTCTTTCAATAGTGACCTTTCAGTTTCATTATCAAAATCAAACTACATACGATTGTATAAGTGTTTCCCTAAACTCAGGCTGTGATAAAGGTAGGGTTCAACAGTATACAAGAAGCAGATAACTCAGTTTGTTGGATGATTTCCAGAACTTAAAAAAGTACTAAATGAAGCACCAATCTTAAGGAGATCTAGTGCAAATCCCTAGAAAGTTGATCAATAATAATTTTCTACAGAAAAACTTCTCCAATAAATTAATTACCTTTAACATTTCCTCAGGTTCATCATTATATAGCATGTGTATAAGACGAGCAACAGAATTCTGTTCCTCCTTGAAATCCTCCTCATCGAGCTTTTGGCCAAAACCACAACAAACAGGAAAAGAAGTCATTCCACTGGTAGAAACTATCCGGAAAAACTCACATGTATAAGTACTGAGTAAAAGTCAAAAGGAAATGGAAATCATCAATAGGAGTCGGAATAAAGTATAACAAATTCAGACAATGAAGTAATCAAAATTGATGATGTTATCTGTCTACCTCATCAGTAGCAGTTCCATCCAAGTCCTTGATAAGCCCTTTTATCAATTCAAACAAAACCTCAACCTAGGAAAAGACGTAAATCAATTAAAGAGAGAACCAAAATAATCGAACTAGCGATCAATCACTCACTACACATTGCGGATTATTACCTTGTCAGCAGTTGATACACAGGTGTCATTCTTCATGATGCTCTCAATGATTATCTTCGCCATGATCTTATTTGTTCCAGCATCAAGGGGATCCATGACACGTGGATAATTTGAAAGAGTTAGAACTGTCACAATGTCAGTGTATTTCTCCAATGGTGCACTCAGGAGAGCAACAACTTGTTTTGTCGCTTTACTATCCTCAAGCTTTGCTTTACTAGAAAGTTTCCTGACACATGCTCCCTACCAACAATCAGGAAAGTAAATCAAGCAGAGAAATGTCATCCCATACTTCTCCCCCCTTTAGCTACCAACTCTGCTGGGATTTCCTAATCTACTGTGTTCAACGTTCCTACTGACCACTAAATTGATCAAGGAAATAACTACCCTCCTCTCACCAAAAAAAGTGACCAAATGTTACGCAGCAACTGGCTTCATTGAGCTCAGAGAATAACAACAGCAGTTTCGATGTTATAACCTCCAAAATTCCATATTGGCTTGTAACTTTGATTACCAAATTGACAAGAACATACCAGTACTTGATCCACGTAGTCTAGTCGATCAGGATGAACACGGAGAGTGAAGGTCAGTAGAGATACATACAAGGAAATGGCTCCAACAACTGGCATATCAGTTTGTGCATCAATGACCTGCATATTAAGGAACCTGTTAACTAGTTGAGATGCTAATGTCAGGTGTTCTAAATCATACATCCTGGTCCTGCTACAGACTGAAGTTTGCCTATAAATAAAAATCCAACTACAAGCTACAAAACTGGAGAGTAGTCAACTTTGTTCAGAAATCAGACGTTAAAGCATCCAGATTTACCTTCCCGATGGCACTGCTTAGCTTGGCAAATGCTTCAACTTGAAGGAAGTCAGGTAACACCTAAATAATCAAAACTTACACCTAAATAAGAGAAGAAATCAAGAAAATCTCAAGGCAGAAGCCATTAAACAATTATTTACTTACTTCGGGACTTGAATCAGCATAGTTTGACAATCTCTCCATCAATCGTGACAGCACAGTCTTAACGTCAACAGCAGGCTAAATGAAAAAAATGAAATAAAGACCTTTTTATTTTCAAATCTATCATCGAAATTAACGAAGTAATATAATGCATCTGCTGTGGATTGTTCTTTCTTCCTTCTTGTCTGGGCAAGGGGATGACAATGATCCAGTGAGCCCTATATATATAATACATGTTCCACTCCTACATATGGGACTAGGATTATTAACATATAACTATTTAACACTCCCCTCAAGCCGGAGCATACAAATCATATTTACCGAGCTTGTTACATATGTAACTAATACGAGGACCAATGAGGGACCTGGTGAAAATATCTGCAAGCTGACTTCACAAACTTTGTAACAATGTCTCCTAATAGTATCTTTTCTCCGACGAAGTGACAGTGAATCACAATGTGTTTAGTTCTCTCATAAAACACCGGATTTGACGCAATATGAAAGGCAGCTTAATTATCACACACAAGTTACATCTGGCTGATTTCACCAAATTTCAACTCCTTGAGAAACTGTTTGATCCAAACTAGTTCACATGTTGCCATAGCCATTGCTCGATATTCTGCTTCTGCACTAGACCGAGCAACCACATTTTGTTTCTTGCTCTTCCAAGACACCAAATTACCTCCTACCAAAACACAATATCCAGACGTAGAATGTCTATCAGAAGGCGATCCTACTCAATCGGCATCTAAGTACCCAACGATCTGCTCATGGCCTTGATCCTCAAACAATAACTATTTGCCTGGAGCTGACTTTACATACCGAAGAATGCGGACGACTGCATCCCAATGACAATCACAGAGAGAATCCATAAACTGACTTACAACACTCACAGGAAAAGAAATGCCAGGTCTAGTCACAGTGAGGTAATTTAATTCACCAACCAGCCGCCTATATCTTGCAGGGTCGCTAAGCGGCTCCCCCTGTCCTGGCAGAAGTTTAGAAGTCGGATCCATCGGAGTGTCAACAGGTCTACAGCCTGTCATTCCTGTCTGCTCAAGAATGTCTAAGGCATACTTTCGTTGTGAGATCACAATACCTAAGCTAGACTGAGCGACCTCAATACCTAGAAAATACTTTAATCTGTCTAGATCCTTAGTCTGAAAGTGTTGAAAGAGATGTTGCTTCAACTAAGTAATACCATCTTAATCATTGCCGGTAATAACAATATCGTCAACATAAACCACCAGATAAATATAGAGATTTGAAGCAGAATGCCGATAAAACACAGAGTGATCAGCTTCACTATGAGTCATGCTAAACTCCTGGATAACTATGCTGAACTTACCAAACCATGCTCGAGGAGACTACTTTAGACCATAAAGTGACTGGCTCAAGCGACATACGAGGCCACTAGACTCCCTCTAAGAAACAAAACCAGGTGGTTGCTCTATATAAACTTCATCCTCAAGATCACCGTGAAGAAAAACATTTTAAATGTCCAACTGATAGAGAGGTCAATGGCGAATAGCAGCCATGGATAGAAAAATGCGGACTGATGCTATTTTAGCCACGGGAGAGAAAGTATCACTATAGTCGAGCCCAAATATCTGAGTATGTCTTTTGGCAATAAGACGGGCCTTAAGTCGATCAACCTGGCCATCCGGACCAACTTTGACTACATAAACCCAACGACAACCAACAGTAGATAGTACCTGAAGGAGGAGGAACAAGCTCCCAAGTACCACTCAAATGTAAAGCAGACATTTCATCAATCATAGTATGTCGCCATCCTGAATGAGACAGTGCTTTACAAGTAGACTTAGGGATGGAAACAGAGGACAAAGAAGATACAAACGCATAATGGGGTGATGATAGACGATGATTACTTAAACCAACATAATGAGGATTAGGATTAAGTGTGGCCCGTATACCTTTCCGACGTGTAATCGGTTGACTAAGAGGAGACAAGTCCGCAGTAGGAGTAGGGTCAGGTGCAGGACGTGAATTAGCTGGGCCTGATGCTGGACGCGGACGCCGATGATAAGTCAAAAGTGGTGTTCCTCTAGCTGGGGGATCTACGAGGAGCGACAC
The DNA here is from genome assembly GCF_000715075.1 of Nicotiana tabacum. Lineage (NCBI taxonomy): Eukaryota > Viridiplantae > Streptophyta > Magnoliopsida > Solanales > Solanaceae > Nicotiana > Nicotiana tabacum. The sequence goes on from NC_134094.1 coordinate 95,523,330, forward strand.
TAAATTCCTCAATGGTCGGTATGGGTAAGACTTCTGTGGCGGAAGATGTAGGAATTATAGTAAACTCCTCAAGAGTCGGTATACGTAAGACCTCTGATATATCAAGGTGATCAGAAGAAGTAAAGTAAGTTCAAGACTAAAAAAATGTGACACCGACTGTCATAAGGTACCTACGAAGATCAGGTGAGTAGCAACGATATCTCTTTTAAACTCAAGAATAACCAAGGAAGACACACTTGAGAGCACGGGAGCTAACTTATCTTTTCCAGAAGCTAAGTTATGAACGAAACAGATGCTCCCAAACACACGAGCGGGAAGAGAGTATAGGGGTGACTGAGGAAACAAGACTGAATACAAAATCTGACTAGGGATGGAAGATGAAGGCATCTGATTAATCAGATAACAATGAAATCCTAAGGTTGAACTGACTCTACTAGGACCCCATATATCAGAATAAACTAAAGAAAAAACACTCTACACGACTCTCAATATTACGTGAAAAAGTGGCTCGGGTATGTTTCCCAAGTTGACACGACTCACAATCTAATGTAGACAAACTAGGCACCATCTTTTGAAGCTTCGATAAACTTGGATAAACGTCTGTGAATTAGGTCGGGAGAATCTGTAACTAGACATGTTGTGGAAGGATTGAGTGAGTCAAGGTAGTAAAGGCCTAGTGATTCACGCCTTGTGCCAATCATCTGTCCCGTACTGCGATCCTGCATAACAAAAGAGTCATCAATAAAGTATATACCACAATGGAGGGCACGAGTCAACTGACTAACCGATGCAAGATTAAAAAGACAACCAGGGACATTAAGAACATAATCTAAAGTGACAGAGAATAAGGGATTAGCTTGTCCAACTCCTTTTGCTTTTGTTTGGAGTCCATTAGCTAAAGTAACACTATGATCAGAGGCGCCTGAGTCCATGACCCACGGTCCAAGAGTAGTAGACTGGGAAACACAAGCAAAGGAATTATCAGCAATAGGAGTATTGGTCTGAGCAACTGAGGCTACTTGTGGAGGTGTCTGCTTACTTGCTCGATACTGAAGGAACTCATTATATTCCCCTTCAGATAAAGAAAACTTCTGGCTACCTGCAATCTCTATTTGAGCAACATGAGCATTTTTAGGTGGTCGACCATGCAAAGAGTAACACACCTCACGGGTGTGTCTAAGCCTACTAGAATAAGAACACTTGGGTCGAGACCTTCCAAAACGACCTCCACCTCGTCTATTCTCCATAGTCTGAGATACCCAATTTTCCACTGTCTGGGATGCGAGAACAGAGGAGTCAACTGTCTGCGATGAGATCACTATGTGACTAAGCACTGCAACAAGGCGAAGTAATCGAGAGAATAGTTCATCAACTGTAGGGACAGTCGGGCTAACCAAAATCTGGTCACACACTGAATCAAGGTCATTAGGAAGTCCAGTGAGTGTAAGAACTAGAAACATCTTTTGTCGTTGCTCTTGTTGCTTTTCAACACTAGCAAAGACTGACATCAACTTCTCAAATTCCTCCATGATTGCTTGTACTTGTCCCAAGTAAGTCGATATATCCAATTCATGTTTCTTCAAATTTGTCATCCACGATATCACATCATAGAAACGAGATATGTCATTAGTGTATAAAGTACGAGCCTTTTCCCAAACTAAATGGCATGCCTGGAATGGATGAAACAAAGGCATCAACTTGGAATCAATAGATCGCCACAAGATACTACATAATTGATCATAGATCTTTTCCCACTGTGCTTTGGCCTTTTCATCTCCCTCGCTAGCCTTTTTGGTTAAGTGATCTTGAACACCTTGACCTTTACACCACAACTCCACAGAGGAAGCCCAAGATAAATAATTTGAACTTCCAGGTAGGGGTTCAGAAGTAATCATAAAGGCTGAATTTCCAACTCCACTGCTTTTGGAACCAAAAACATCAAGTCCGAGAGACATGGTTGGATCAAATAAGTACGAAGTTACAAAAATTGGTGGCAAAGTTGGTCCAAAATTGTGTTAGGTCACAAAAATAGTTAAGAAGCAGCAGAAAAAATACACCGTAGCCACCGGAAACTGGAACAGTCGCCGGAATCTGCATATAGTCGGCGGAAATTTAAAAAGTTGCCGAAATGTGATGAAACTGGAATGGGTAGAGTCGGAAAAGCCTTGCGAACAAGCTGTCTCAAAGAAAGTTGGCCAATAAATGGCTGGAAGAGGTCCCACGTGTCGGCGCGTGGACCACATCTCGCCGGAAAAATTCTGCTCCGATGGGCGAGTGAGAGCGCATGAGAGCTCTGCTGCCGAAGATATTTGTTGGGGTTTGGTCGCCGAGGGTTGGGGGACCTTGTGGTAGTGTTAGTTTTTGCACAACACCGACGGAAATTAGCTTGACGTAAATCTGCCCTAGAAAGACGCCGGAAATTGACGCACGGCGACTGTCTGAATTTCCCGGATGTGTCTCACTCACGCTTTGATACCAAGTGAGAAATAATACACTGAAAATTTATTAATAATGATACAATGAGCCATATATATAATACATATTCTACTCCTACTATATATGGGACTAGGATTATTTACATATAACTATTTAACAATAATATATAAGCATCCACATGCTTCTACAACATCAACCACCAGAAGATTTGAACAAACTGTTAAAATTACTACCAAGACCCCTAAAAGTTTAAGCTCCATACCTACAGAACGCACTAAACTTTGTAGATCACAGAAACTAATTCTATTTGCACACATTCTCCTCCGAGAAGGAAAAATTAAGCCGAGAACTACAAGCCGCTTTCCAACGTAATACAGTTATTCTAGTTATTCTAGTGAATGAGGAACTTATCTTGTCCACTTAGGTTAGAGCAGGAAGAAAAACAAAAAGCCCTTCCCCCTTCCCCGCTCTTGTAAGACAAATAAGAACAGCTGTAAAACATTAACTAAAAACAAGTTTGAGCCACCAGCATACACCATGTATTAATCTTATTCTTCTTTCACAACAGTAAAAGAACTGAAAGGCAGTCAAAATAGGTTAAGATGGACAAAGATAGAAAGTGATGTAACAGAAATGCTGTCTATTTGTGTTTGTCCTTTTTCATTTCCTTTAGTGAGATATGTTTTAGATATATAGTTTACATTTGCAAGAAGAATGGATATGAAGATGCAATGAAGAGGAGTAGCAAAGGACAGGACACAAAAACTTATCCTGCCAAAGAAGTTGTGTATATTTTTGGTGACTTACTTGGAGTTGCGGACAAGCACCCAATAAGGTTTCAAGTGTCTGCAAGTGGTACTCATCTGGAAAGACCTGAATTATGCAGTCCATCAGATAATACTGGGCAATCTCATCCTTACAATTGACAACCTGCAGGAATATTTAGCTACATCTTTACAGTGAATTGCCACAAGAAAATGAGAAAAGTTTTAATCATGTTAAATTTACCTGCTCCAAAACTCTGGGCAGAACCACATCCTTGTACATTTCAAGATCAACACCCTCTATCTGACTAAGAACGTGCAAATTCTTCCCAACCTAAAATATAAGAGGTACAGCTGAATATCGTATTTCTGAACCAAGCCATAAGGATCTTGAAAGGAGAATGTAAATGATTGAGCACATTGGTATTACAAGATCACGAAGCTCGCTCCTTTCTTTTTCCAGTTTCTCTTTCAACCTGACAGGTCCCTGCAGACCATAAAGCGCGAAGAATACCTCAACTCAGGATCACCAAAGCAAATGAATGTATCACAAGCACTATAACACCTGCATGGCCAAAACATGCCTTCATGACTCATTTTACCTTCCTACCGTGCAAATGCACAGATGCCATGCATGTCAAAAGTAAAAGCAAAGCAATAGTTCAGAAGATCCCAACGTACATGATGCTGCATTCTAACCCAAAGTTTATTCATCTCTGTGAAGTTCTGCAGCACAAAATCTACAGCATCCATGACAGTATCACCTTCTCTGCATAAAGAACAGTGTGAAGCATCTCAGAAGATCATCCGCTAGGTCAAACTAGAAATGTGAAAAAAAAAATACTCAATTAAACAAAAGACAAGGATCTTAGAGAGATGGTTACAATACATTGGCTCTACCCGCAAACTTAAATAGGTAGATAACAATATACATAACCAATGTGTGTGCATGCAGCTCTTGCGTGTTTGTTTCAAGCAAGTGAACAAAGATGTACTTATGCAGAGCTGACGTGATACGATGTGCAACCTAATCATCACGCAATCCAAGTTTGAGTAATCAACAGATTTACCCTTCATACTCAGAACCTAAGTCTGGCAATTTGTCTCTGCTAATTTGAGCAAGATAACTCCTCAAGAAGAGACCACGTGTCGGATGCTGAACACCACGACACATTTCAACAAGATCCTTGAGAATATCTTTAGCAGGAGCCTCTTTTGATTTGATGTATACAGATCCTACTGTACATAGGAGATACCTGAAATATTACAAGATAAACTTCCATCAGATATCTTTTTTTATATAAGGTAAACTTACATCAGACATCTGATTCTTCAAGAATAACAAGGGCATACGAGAGAGGAAACAAAGAAGAAAAGGAAGAAAAATCGAGCCGCTATCACTCGACTCCAAAACAGATATTAACTCGTGGCATGAGCAATTCACAACCACACAGGAGATGGAAAAACAGATTTACCGATATAGCTGTTGCCTACCTAGATGTCAGGGGTGACCTCATTAAAAACTGGGTGATGTGAGCATTGCCTTCACTTGGAATTTCAGAATTAAAATAATGGTGTTTGGGAAAATTCTTGGTAGCTACATAACCTTAATATACCCACTGCCCTGTATCAAAAGGACATGTCGAGGACTGAAAATGGTTCATAAGGAGTATTCAATTCATAAGGACCTTGTGTGAACGCGGGATGCTTCGTGCACCGGGCTGCTCTTTATATAACATATTCCCACTGCCCTGTATCAATGGGACATTTTCTAAAATGTAAATGGTTTCATATAAAGTTATCAATTCCACTCCTTCGGATCAGATTCCAAGAAAACCCTGCCTTAGCTATCACCTCTCCAACTCAGATCAGATAAGGTCTCCAGCTCTCCTCTCAGATCAGATCAATCTAAGGCTCTCCCTTCTTTGCTGCTCACCTTTCTCTCTTCTCTCTTATTTCATTTTTCTGAGTTTTTCCTTCTTAGACACTCGCACCAACTATTCTTCATCAACATCAGGTTAGAATACAATTATTTCTTCTAATTTATTAAATAGGTGATTTAGGGTTTTATTGCTTAATTTTGTGTTTTTGTTTCTTTTTGCATCTATGATAACACAAATGATTTTGCTTTTAAATTAGCCTTTTGCTTGTGAAGTTTTGCATTCTTCTATTGTTAGTATTATTTGCAAGTTTTGCTAAAGAACACATGTTCCACTTTTTAAGCATTGAGAATTGCTATTAGTTAAAAAAAAAAGTGTCTATTTACTCTTTCATAGTCCTTTAATCAGCTTCTTACGTGCAAACCAGTGGTTGTATATACTCTTGAGGAATAAAGAAAAAGGAAATGAAAAACTGTTGACTGGTAATTTTTTTTTTTGAAAAGGTAAACAATTTTATTGATATTGGGTTCGAGCGGTGGAAACAGTCTCTTGCAGAAATGCAGGGTAAGGTTACGTACAATAGACCCTTGTGGTCCGGCCCTTCCCCGAACCCTGCGCATAGCGGGAGCTTAGTGCACCGGTTGCCCTTTTTATTGGGGAAAAAAATCCCATATACAAGAAGTACACCAAAAGTAGATAATCTACATCAAAACATGATGCTCTACAAAAAATACTTGGTCATCAATAGGTTGGGTAATCTAACTTCATATGTAAAGCAAATTGCAAAGAGAAAAGTACCGATTGGTTAATCAAAAGACTAGAATGAAAACGGAAAATCATTTAATAGAAAATGGGGAAGAATGACAATTGTTGAAGAGGGAATCAAAATTATCTGTATGGTTTTAAACTTTCCATCCCCAATTACTTGAGTTTGGACATGTATTAGGTTAAGCTGAATACCGTACCATGTTTTTGTTTTAGAAGTTAATCAATATGGTAAGTGCATCAGCACCTCTTAAGATTACTCTGAAATGCTTGATATTTATATGTTTGGTGGCATCAACATATGTTAGTTTCGCTAGAAGTTCATGAAAGTGGTTCTCTCGAGCCCGTGCTTCTGTATGATCTGTGAATACAATAGGTTCAGTTTTTTCGACTAGCATGAAAGATTCTCTTTCATGGGAACTAAAGGTGCTTAAGTGTGTTGCCTCAAAACATCTCTCTCTGGAAAATTCTCTGGCTTCTCTGGTAAGTGTTTCTTCTTTCTGTTTGTTTTTTGTAGGTGATTGTAAAATATTTTTTATCCTAATTAAAATATCAGAACCGACCTAGCTTTTTTTGTTTGGTGATTGGTTAATCTATCTACGAACCAAAAAGGTGCCCGTACTGACTGAATGCACACGATACTCCTACTAAAACTCTGCGGCAGATCTTATGTTAAAGACAGATGTATCCACTGGCGTCACATCCTAAAGTCTGCCACTGCCCCATGCATAGTCAGAGATCATCAACTCTATAAGAAACTGAACATTCTCAATAACACTAAATACAACAATAAAGAGAACGCACATAAAAGGAGAATGACATCAAATTTATTTCACAATATTAAATTTCAAGTTGAGCATAAAAAATCATATTTGGATAACCAAGTTTACTTCTTAACTATGTTCGTTTGATTCTAAGATACTATGGAACAATATAAGTAGCCAATTAGCACACAGCAAAACCTAGCAACTGAGAATTTAACACTGAAAATTTCATCTGAGACTTACAACCGAGGCAATATATTTCCAGCATGTTGAACGAGTTCATATAAGTCAATAACTGAACAACCATGTCTATCTTCTTCTCTGAAGAACATCTCCAGCTTCCTCAATTCATCAAAAGCTCGCATATCTACCACAAAGAGCACAAAGCCAGAGAACAAACATGAAGTAACGAACATAGACTTTCTCTGATCCAAGATGTTTGACAATTTTTATTTTCCAACATTCAAACTGCGTAAACTAACCAACATCTTTTTTTTAAAAAAATCACCATTTTGATATGAGGAGAATTGCAACTTAAGTAACTCTTCTTATAGTTCCAAAATATCTAAGTTTTTATTTATTTTTAATAGAATTGAACTAATCTAGTCCAGTAACCTAAGTTAGTCAAGTTAACTTTCTTAAGTGAAATATGCAACTTATAGTACTTTTCGTGTACTTTCCAAATATTTAAATTTAAATTGTTTTTGAAATGAATTAACTAAGTCCGATTTAGCTACAAATATCTAAAATTTGATTTACAAAAACTGAATTAATATAGTCTGATTTAGCTAGAAAGTTAGTAAAATTGGCTCTCCATAAGCAAAACTGCCAAACAAATTAGAATAAAGAGAGTACAAGTTTATAAAATCGGTTAAAAAAATGAATTAGTATGATCTGATTTAGCTCGGCAGTTGGTCAATTTGACTTTCCATAAGAAAAAACTGCAACTTACAGTACATTTCGTGTAGTATTTTTTTTTTTAATAATGTTAAATTTTTATTTTTTTTAAATGATTTAACTTAGTCCAATTTAGCTGCACATATCTAAAATATAACTTTAAAAAACTAAATTACGTCAGATTAAGCTAGAAAACTAGTAAAATTTACTCTCCATAAGCAAATGCCAAACATGTTAAAATGAAGAGATGTAGCTCGAAACTGAATTAATTCAGTAAAAATGAATTAATATGAATCACATTTAGCTCGAAATTAGTCAAATTGACTTTTCCTAAGCAAAAACTGCCAAACAAATTGAAAAGAAAAAAGTCCATCAAAAAAGATGTGTTGACTAGAAATTTACAGAGCTCGTAGTATTTGTGCGGCGAAAGTTTCGAAGTCCGAAGCTCAGATAATAGTAAAGCAGAATACTTCAATGCTTCTCGAAGATTATTCGAATCCTGAAGGAAAATCAGAGTGTTAATTTGTCAATTTTGAGAAGTTTAGGGTTTTGGATTAAATTTTTAGAGGAAACAAAATGAAAATTTTACCAAAGCACGAGACATGTAAAATGCGTTGTGTTGAATAGCGGCGATGCCTTCCGCTAGCCATTTCTCTTCGTCTTCGATTCCTTCGGTTGCTATCATTTTGCTCTTTTTCTCTTCTTCTTTGTTGTTTGTTATTTGTGTTCAGTTTCAAATTGATTCAGTTTTGTGTGACAACGTGAATTTGTTTACCTGGCAACTCATCGACCCGGGTGCCTTCCAAAACCGTATACTTATTGGTGTCTAATATTATTTTATTTTTGGAAATATATTTGAATGGGAAGATCGGTTCGATAGATCATCACAAATGTGACATAAAATGACACATTAATAATGATATATTCCTATAATTAAAAATAATTTAACTTTAAATTTTTTATTTAACTCATTTTACCTTTAATGAGAAGTTTTTATAATCACGCAAATATCATGGCTCTACAAAGTTTTTACCTTTAAGCTTTTATGACCACAAATTTCAAAAAAATTCTTTTTTTCTTAAACTTGCCGAATCAAAATACCCCATCTAATAAAGAGATGTTTTATAGAATCAATTTTGTTTATTCAAATTGTATTGATTATAAGGGATTATTTTATTTTTTTAATTACATAAAACTTGCAAATATTACAACGTAAAAGGCATACTAAAATGGTTGGAAAAAATTATACTTAAAGAAAAATCAGCTTAATTCCCGTGATGGTATAGAACAATTGTTCAATTCTCCTAATAATATAGTGTATCTCCCTTGTCATTTTAGTTTATGTGTCTACTTCCTTTTGAGCATGTTTCAAAAAAATTGTCAAACCTTTCGTATTATTAAGTTTTTAATTCCAATATTCTTATTATTCTCAATGATATTCCTTTATATGAATAACGTGGCATTTTAAAATCACACGATTCAAAGAGTCATTTTTTATATATTATACACACCATTAGCTAAAAACCGCAAGATTTAAACGTTTTCCTATATTCTTAAACTTTATGTCCAATCAAACTAATACACATAAAATAAAACTAGATGTGCATTTGAAAATGAAATATTAGACGGTGCAAGAGTAATAACTATGAATCTTGGTTGTATAATGATAGTGAATCTTTTATATCCATTTTATTCTATATATTTCCACTTTATTTCCAATATTTATAACCAGTTAGTAGATATATTGTCTTTTAGCAAACTAGGAGTTTAACACACTAAATTTGAAGTAAGCTAGTAGCATAATTATTATTGTGATCTTTCTTGTGCAAAATATTGTCAAGATAATAACTCGAAAACTATCAAGTAAGTCAATTTTGGTTATTTTAGAGGGGCTCAAGTTCCTAAGTTTGGCAATCATTTGCGACAATTGAGCTCTCGGAGATCTTTGCTACATTGAGAGTACAAATGATGATAATTATAAAGTTAAACAATAATTTGAAAACTACTTAGTAATAGACCGATTAAAGTCTCTTGCATATGGGTAAAGCAACATGTGATCCATTCATCAAGAGCATACTTTGCTTTCCTCTAAAGAGAGGGAAAGAAAAAAAAAACTTCATCCACAAAAAATATTCAATAAAATTGCTCCAATTAAGATAGACCAGCACAAAGATTCATGGTGTTGTTGATTGAGAAAAATCAAAAGAATGCGATTCCTCAATGTGCCTGAATCTCAATTCAATTTATAGGTGCTTCTAGAGGGATTTAGCTCAAATTTACTCTTCTACTGATCCAACTTATACCTATTTCCTCTTGCTTTATTCAGTCGGGCCTTTACCTCATAAAAAATTCGGTTTAGGAAGCTAGCGGACGCTCTCGCTCAAATACACATGTAGGGAAAAAGTACCAATGAAAGTAAACCTTTTATTATTTTGTGACTTTTGTCTTTAAACCGATTAGAATGAAGACAATAACTCCTTCTACGTATAAAGTAGGGAGATCCTGAATTAAGATATGATTCCATTTTAAACAACTCAAAACGGAATTGTTAAGAGAAATGCATATAGTTCAGCATCACCAAGGTATTGCGCACGTGGCAATAATGCAAAGGTGCCACAAGACATGTTGTTGATGATTTCACCTTTTTCCTTCACTCTCATGCACTTATGCTTTCTCTGGAACATCCAATGTTAATCGTCAATATCATAATTTAAGATTTGTTGGGACGCAATTTGCAATCAAATTCTTGTACTCTAGTTCTATTTCATTCTCATGCAATTTGGAGCACGTGAGAGTTATTGTCTTGTCTTCTATAATATGTTTTGTCTGCCCAAATGATGATGTACACTGCTCTGAAAATGACATGAAAAGAAATAATTGATTATTAATTTTCGACAAGGGAAAGGCTCTTTCTGCAGAAGTGCAGATAGAAACTTTCGCCTCTTATTTTGGCAGATTTAATTTTGTAAAACAATCTTCTTTGGTAGATTTGTCACATTGTCCATATTTTTGTGAGGACAATCGAATGCGGATAAAGGTACATATTTGTCAAGCAAAGAAATACAAAGTAAGATCCAGAAGCAAGCATCATCAAGCACACCTAAAGAACCAATACATCACTTGTTAAAAAAAGAACCCAATTCTCGCATTAACGCCACTTGAAAGTGAGATAAATCTTTTTCTTTTATTGTTATTATGGGTATTTTCAGATGAGCAACTTGATTTTTGTGAGCAGACATGCTGGCCATATTCCTCGTAGAGATTGTTGTTCTCCAACAGCTCAAATTCATACTTTACATCTTTCTGCAAGTACCTGATTTTTAATTCCTATTATCTTCTTCAAAAATCAACCTCGTGTATCAACAATAACTTGATTTATGCTTTGTCTTTTCCTTCTTATCTATCTTCCCCTCCATCTTTTCCTTTTTCTTCTCTTTCTTCCTTTCTGATTTGACTCTTTCCCTATCCCTCTGGAGCTCTAGAGCAGCACGATAAAAATTTTAGATTTGAACGGCAAGAGACGACCAATACAACATGACAACGATAATGAACAATAAGGATCTTCAATCATGCTAAGATTAGTCACTTTTTCCTATTGCAGTAAATAGGTACAAGCTTAGCACTCAAAATAATAATTTTGTGTTCACAAAAACATGAATCCTAAATGATGATCATGTAATGCACTAAGTGAACCAATTCTTCACCCAATCTCGCCCCTAAAACTATAGGAAGAAGTTGCACAATTGCTTCTATTAGAAAGTACAACTTGAAAAATATTATAATACCCAACCCACGTGCAAGAGCTTAAAAAAGCATGTACTTTACCAAGGTACAAATTACTAAGCAGACCTTAAATGACCAACCACTGAAAATACAAGAAAAGTAACAACAACAACATCAACAACCCAGTATAATCCCACTAGTAGGGTCTGGAGAGGGTAGTGTGTACGCAGACCTTACCCCTACCATGAGGTAGAGAGGCTGTTTCCAATAGACCCTCGACATCCTTCCCTCCAAGAATTTCCCACCTTGCTCTTGGGGTGACTCGAACTCACAACCTCTTAGTTGGAAGTGGAGGTTGCTTACCATCAGAGCAACCTCTCTTGTCGAAAATACAAGAAAAGTGCGATAAACAAAATGAGGAAAAGCTTTTGCTTCAAAAAGATTGTCACTACATAGCAAAAAGCTAACCAAATTTGCTTAAGTTTAAAAGGGCTTAAACAATATTTTTGAAACCAACCTTTTGAAAGGTGACTATTGAAAAAATAATTCACTAAGGCGTGCTTTGGTACAATGGTAGAATTAGCTATCCCGTCTTCCATATGGGGTAGCTAATCCCACCAATTTAGTGTAAACCTTATCCCGGATTAACTAATATTTATAACCAAACATATGATAAATACAATCTCAAATTCTATCACGGGATTATTATCCTTATATCTTGTATCAAACGACCCTAAGGGCGATATTAAGAATTTTGATGACAACCCAAAATTTGTGTTGACAAAAAATACCAGTTATACAAGTATCTTGAGTTGGTTTCACGAATGAGAGGTGAGAACCTCCCCCCCCCCCCCCCCTTAAACCATCGTTGAGCATCTTGCCAAGAAAAGTTGATTACATAGTGTAAACAAGAAACACATCCATTAGAAAATTCTTAACACAAATGAAATAGTTGGCCTAATTGGAAGGTAGAGCAATGTCTTACACAATTTTAGATTGAATCAAAGGTTAAATGTAGGAAAATATTTGCACACAGGCCTAATTGTAGCTTGAGCAAGTCTCCAGAACTATCAAACAAATATCCTAGTTCATTCACCAAAACAATCAACTATGCTTAATCCTAAATAGTTCGGATCCACTATATTAGTTATCTAAATCCATGACACTCTTCACAGGTCCATTTCATTTCAATTTTTAGCAGATACTTATCCATTCACCCGCATCTTCCAAATTTTAATTGTCGTACGTTCATTTTAGATTGAACAACCATATCTGCTAGTCAAAACCTATTAAGAAATTAGACGCAAATTAACCTTAATTGTAAATCCTAATAAAAGTAACCACTTGAACTTTCCAAAAATTTACACAAATTGTCCTTTACTTTTAGGTACTTACAAAACCTCAGCTCAAATTGTTACACCAGCCACCGTAATATACACTTCCTCTTGGTAACTGCACTACTTAGTATAGCTTCAGTTTGTTTCAGTTCACTCAAACAAAAGCTATTCATTCGTTAGAACTTAAGCAAATTCTAACACCATTTTAAGCTTAGTACCAAAGGTTGAACAACTAGTCCTACTAGTAAAAAAACTATCCAAAATTTAACTCAATTTCACTCCAGTTCTAAATCCTAACATAAGTTAGAAAAATATACTAAATATCATTCTTTAATGCTAGGTATTTATAGCAGAAAAATCAAACCAATGAGATTATCCAACATTAACTGCACTGGAAGAGGTTTCCAGTTCTCCATTCTACATCATCCAACGCCATACAACATCTCAATCCACTCATTAATCTGCCCGCGCTGCAAATTATACTACTTTACCCACAAGTCAAAAGTTATACACTAAGAATAGCCGGTCTGAAGCCCAACCACATGGAAGTAAGAAAAATCTACAAAATTCGCGATTTATAGATCCTCAATTGAAATATTAGACATGATAACATTAGTCAAGGTAAATCCGCTTTATGTACTTTTTATTCATTAATTACATGGACGAAACCCTAATTTTGATGTTCATAGAAGACAAAACCCATGGAAAACTATTTTGTTCTCAGATAAAAAGATCTCATTCTGACTTAATGAATTAAAAGAGACGTAAATCTAAGTGCTCTTTGTTTTCTCAACAAACTTTAATTGATTCGATCAATGATGTAGTGGTTAGATTTGGAAACCAAAAAAGAGAGAAGAAGCTACTGCTAAGATACTAAACTAGGGCAAAAATAGATAATTCTTATTCATGTCCGTAAATGGCGAATTACAAGGGAATATATTATTCTCTATCATCACTAGAGGACAAAATGTCATAACTATTCTAATATGACCTATCGAGTCAAAGATGTACCAATTAAGGGACTAATTTGTAAGTAGCGAGAACATATGTCAAAACTTATAGAGGACTAAAGTGCCTATATACTAAACTAGTATCTCTACTGAACTAATAGCCACTTTAACGGTCACATACTACTCCGAGAGCTATACGTACCCATTACCCAATTTTACCCTCATATTTTATAAAATATTCTATATACTTTTAAAATATCATTTTACATTATTACCCAATTTACAATAGTCATATAAGTATTTTCTATAAAAAAAGATTTAAAAATTTTAAAGCTTTAAAATTAATTTTCTATAATTATATTTATTTATTATTATTTTATGTCAAAATAGCATCTTCATATTTTTTTATAACTCTGGTTTGTAAGTGCTTAATGTCTTAAATAAGATTTTATTTATTAAATAGCCATTTTTTTTATAATTTATTTGGTGTATTTTAAATTATAGCCCAATATAGGGCTAATTTTCAGACCAATTGAGGTCCAAAAGAACAAGCCCATTCCCAATCAACCTTCAGAAGCCCAAAACCAAATGACCCAATAGGTCTACCCCAATCCATGACCCGTTACACCCGACCCAGCTCTTTTAAATCTTAGTCGTTGATCAAAAATGATCAACGACTCAAAACACTTCCCTCTTCCTCCTTATATCTTCTCCACCTAAACCCTAGCCCATTCTCAACCCCGGAACCTCCCTCAAACACTCCCTTTTCGTCTTGCAAAGCTAAACTGTGATGGCCCGTTAGGTCATCTTAGGTTTCAAAATCTAATTCTGTGTTTCGAGGCATCAAATACCTTATTTTAGCTTTTCTTGAATTTTGTGCGCAGTTCAGGTGTTCTTCCGAAAGGCTTATATGTTAAAAACTGATAAAAATAAGAATTTTGCCTTAGAAGTTTATTTAAGTTGACTTCGGTCAACGTTTTGAGTAAACAGACCCGAATCTATATTTTGACGATCCCGGTGGGTCCGTATCATAATTTGGGACTTGGGCGTATGCCCGAAATCGAATTCGGAGGTCCCTAACTCGAGTTATTGATTTTTGTTGAAAATTGAAAGTTTGAAAGATTTATGATATTTAAGAATCGACTGATGTTTCGATTTATTGATATCGGGTCCGTATTTTGGTTCCGAAGCCTGGTACAAGTCCACTATAATATTTATGACTTGTCTCTCGAATTTGATGAGAAACGAAGTTGATTTGACGTTATTCGGACGTTCGGTTGTGAAAATAGAAGTTTTAAAGCCTTTTTGAAAAGTTTCTTTGATTTGGTGTCCGATTCGTAGTTCTAAGCATTATTTTGATATTTTGATTGCACGAACGAGTTCGTATGATATTTTAGGACTTGTGTGCATATTTGGTTTGGAGCCCCGAGGGCTCGGGTGAGTTTCGGATAGGCTACGGGGTGAATTGGACTTAGAAAAATCTGGTGTTTTGCTGCAACTGGTGTTCTGGTGCGTTGTGCTTCGCGATCGTGAAAGAGATCTGGGTTGGGGAGGATTTTTCACTATGCGAATGCGAGACCATGGTCGCGAACGCAGAGCATTGGGGGGGTTTGCACTACGCGAACGTGACCCGTCATACGCGAACGCGTAGATTTAACTAGGCTGGGCAGAGGGCTTAAGGTAACTCTATGCGAACGCAAGCCCTGTCTCATGAACGCGAAGGTGAGGCGGGCTATACCTTCGCGAACGCGTGGTGTCTCCCGCGATCGTGTAAGCCACTAGGGCTCTGCTCTTCGTGAACACGTCAGTGTTCATGCGAACGCGATGAACACTGACGCCTAGTGATAAAATAGTCCCAATTACGGGATTCTTGCCATTCTTTCAAAAATTTCAAAACTAAAAGACCTAGAGGCGATTCTTCCATAAGATTTTCTTTCCAATTCATTGGTAAGTGATTCTAACCTACTTTCTTTCAATTACCCATTACATTTCATGAGTTTTCAACCTAAAATCTAGGTTTTTCATGGTGGAAATTGGGGGGTTGGGTAAAATTAGGGATTTTTGCATAATTGGAATTTAGACCTCGAATTGAGGTCGGATTTTGAAATAAATTATATAATCGGACTCGGAGTGAATGAGTGAATGGATTTTGGTCCGAACCTCAGGTTTTGACCAAGCGGGCCCGTGGTCGATTTTTTACTTTTTGGGAGAAAGTTTGGAGAATCTAAATTTATGCATTGTAATTGATTTTTTTAGCAATATTTGATATTATTGAGTCTTTTGTGGATAGATATGAGTGGTTTGGAGGTGGATTCTAGAGGAAAAGCCGTAATTGAGCATTGAGTGGCCTTTGAAGCGAGGTAAGTGTCATGGTTAACCTTGACTTGAGGGAATATGACTTGTTTGTCTATTTGCTACATGTTTAAATATTGGGGAACAATTTATATGTGAGGTGACGAGTACTTATGCATTGTAGTCGGGTTAAAGCATGCGGGTGGGGCTTGGTTTCTTGCAATTATAGCTTCATTTGTTCATGTTATCCATGTTTAGACTAGTATTGTTAAATTAATCGTTCTTATCATGTTTACAGATCTCCTGGTGATAATTGAGTATTGATTCCGAAGTTGAGGTTGATATTGTGAAACCAAATATTGAAGTAAGGTTTGTACTTATTATTCTATCTCCCTATTGTTATTTGTTCATTGCATTATGGTAAGGGAGAGTGTTAATGCATGAAGGGTGATATTGTGCCATATTGTGAGTGTTAATACACGAAGGGTGATGCCGTGCCATATTGTGAGTATTAATGCATGAAGGGTAATGCCGTGCCATGTTATGAGAGTTAATGCATGAACGGTGATGTCGTGTCATTTCTATTGATTTTATGGTGAGGTTGAGAGTAAAAATACGAAGGGTGATGCCGTGCATTTTTCCTTTACTGTGTTTACTTGTTCTTATTGGTTCATAGTATATTGGTTGTTCAAGCTACCATTCTGTTGTAGTTCTCTATCTCATATTCCCCTCAGCATGTTCCCCCTCTCGATATTTCCTGTCAAGTTTTTCCTTGCTGTTATTTGTATATATACTGTTAAATTGCACAGGTTTGTTATGTAGGTGTCTTGTCATAGCCTCATCACTACTTCGTCGAGGTTAGGATAAACACTTATCAGTACATGGGGTCGGTTGTACTGATACTTCACTTTGCATTTCCTGTGCAGATTTTGGTATTGGTCCCAGCTGATCGAGAGGCGTAGCAACTCGGACTGGTTCATCAGAGACTCAAGGTAGATCTATTGGCGTTCACAGACCTTGAAGTCCCCGTCTATCTTTTCTATTTTTTTTACTGTTTCTTTCGTTCAAACAGTTGTATTTCTTTCAGACTTTTACTTGTAGTAAATACTAGAAGTTCGTGAATTGTGACTCTAGATCCGGGTAGTAGTATATATATATATATATATATTGAGGCTATTATATATTTCCGCACTCATTTTAAACTCTTTATAGCTTATTTGCTATTATTTACTGAAATGTATAAGAAGTGGCTTAAGTTGGTATTGAAATGTGAGAATTCCGGGTCGTAATAAGTTGGTATTAGAGCACTAGGTTGCCTAGATCTCACGATTTACGAGCAGGCTTAGTAGAGTCTGGAGGATTGGTACAGAGACGTCTGTACTTATCTTTAGAGGCTATGGATTTTAGGAATAATTTCACTTCTATTATTCTTTGTCGTGCGATTTTGTTCTCTCATTACTAATTGAACTCTTCTACTCTTGTTCTCTCGCAGATGGCGAGAACACGTACCGCATCCTCAGCTAAGCAGCAGCTAGAGCCCCTAGTGGCAGCTCCTACGGGGGGCAGAGGTCGAGGCCGAGGCCATGCCAGGGGCCGAGGCAGGGGCAGGGCTCAGCCTAGAGCTCGAGTAGCAGCACCAGCAACAGAGCCTTATGTGGAGTTTGATCAGGTCCCGGAGGGGTTCATCGCCACCCCAGTGCTTCAAGATGCTTTGGTCTGTTTGGTGGGCCTTATGGAGAGTGTGGCCCAGCCCGGCATATTTCCCATGGCACCAGCCGTCTCTCAGGCTAGGGGAGGAGTACAAACTCCCACTACTCCCGCTCCGAAGTAGATGGCTCCCCAATATCAGGCTCCAGCAGCCCCGCCAGTTGGAGTAGTTCAGCCGGTTATTGCGGCACAGGCCGGTGATGGACCAACTATGTCTTCTGAGGGCTTATTCAGGTTGGACAAGTTCACCAAGCTTTTTCCGGTTCACTTCAGTGGTGCACCTTTTGAGGACCCACAATATTATCTTGATCGCTGCCATTAGGTATTACAGAACATGGGTATAGTTAAGACTAATATGGTCAATTTTGCTGTGTTTCAGATGACGGGGTCCTCCAAGAGATGGTGGAAGGATTTTGTATTGACCAGACCAGTGGGGTTTCCTGCTCTTACTTGGGACCAGTTCTCTCAGATATTTCTTGAGAAGTTCCTTCCTGTCACACTGAGAGAGGATTTTCGCAAGCAGTTCGAGCATCTCCAGCAGGGCAGTATGTTCGTCACTCAGTATGAGACCCATTTTGTAGATCTGGCCCATCATGTTATTCTTCTGCTTCCTACCGAGAGAGAGAGAGAGATGGTGAGGAGGTTTATTGAGGGACTCACTCACCCCATCAGGCTATAGATGCAAGGAGACTGGAAGTGATATTTCCTTTCAAGCGGCTGCTAATGTTATGAGGAGGATCGAGATGGTTCTTGCACGGGGGGATGTCAAGGGTCTGACAAGAGGCCTCGTCATTCCGGTGGGTTTAGCGATGTCTCGTCTGGAGGCAGGGGTACTTTTGGTAGAGGCCATCCTCCTAGGCCGTTTCATTCAGCACTCCACGTATCCCACGGTGCTTCAGGTGGACGTGTCCCTCATATGCCTTATTCCGACCAACTAGCCTACAGTGCACCACCAGCTCCTATTAGTGCACCTCCGCTCCAGAGTTTTCAGGGTGGTTACTCAGGTCGACAGGGTCAGTTTCAGGGTCAGCAGTCATAGCAGCCGAGGTCCTATTATACTTGTGGTTATCCGAGGCACATTGCTAGATTTTGCCCTCATGCATAGAGCAGTTCACAACATCAGTGTTCTCGTGCCATGGTCCCGGCACCGGGTGCTTCAGCGCGTGCTTAGCCAACTAGAGGTAGGGGTCAGGCAACCAGAGGTGGTGGTCAGGCCATTAGAGGTGGAGGTCTGGCGCTAGAGGTGGAGGCCAGTCAGTTAGGGGCCGTCTTAGAGATGTAGTCTAGAGTGGTGGGGCCCAACCCCGATGCTATGGTTTTCCAGCCAGGCCCGAGGCTGAGTCATCTGTTGTTATCACAGGTACTGTTTTAGTTTGCAGTAGAGATGCTTCAGTTCTATTTGATCCGGGTTCTACTTACTCCTATGTGTCATCCTATTTTGCTTCATATTTGGTTGTGCCTCGTGATTCTTTGAGTGCTCATGCGTATGTATCCACACCTGTGGGAGATTCTATCGTTGTAGACTGCGTTTATGGTTCGTGTGTGGTCACCATTGGGAATCTTGAGACTAGTGTAGATCTTCTACTTCTCGATATGGTAGATTTCGATGTTATCTTGGGTATGGATTGGTTGTCACCTTATCACACTATATTGGATTGTCACTCTAAGACAGTGACCTTAGCCTTGCCGGGGTTGCCTCGATTAGAGTGGAGAGGGACTCCTAGCCATTCTACCAGTAGGGTTATCTCTTATATGAAGGCTCGACGTAAGGTCGAGAAAAGGGTGTCTAGCTTATTTGGCTTATGTCCGCGATTCTAGTGCGAAGGTTCCTACTATGGATTAAGTACCAATTGTCTGTGAGTTTCCAGAGGTATTTCCTGTAGAACTACCGGGTATGCCACCTGACAGGGATATCGACTTTTGTATTGACTTGGTTTCGAGCACTTAACCCATCACTATTCTGCCATACCGTATGGCCCTGCCCAGAGTTGAAAGAATTGAAGGAATAGTTGCAAGATCTGCTTGATAAGGCTTCATTAGACCTAGTGTCTTGCCCTGGGGTGCGCCCGTGTTATTTGTAAAGAAGAAAGATGGATCGATGAGAATGTGCACAGATTACTGGTAGTTGAACAAAGTCATCATCAAGAACAAGTATCCATTGCCGATGATTGATGACCTATTTGATCAGCTTCAGGGTTCCAAGGTGTTTTTGAAGATTGATTTGAGGTCGGCTACCATCATTTGAGGATTAGGTCATCTGATGTCCCTAAGACAGCTTTTCGGACTCGGTACATGCATTATGAGTTTCTAGTGATGTTCTTTGGGTTGACAAATGCCCCAGCAGCATTATGGATTTGATGAACCGAGTGTTCAAGCCCTACTTAGACTCCTTTGTGATTGTGTTTATTGATGATATCTTGATCTACTCTCGCAATTGAGGGGAGCACAAGGAGGATCTTCGGATTGTACTTCAGACTCTAAGAGACAACCAGTTATATGCTAAGTTTTCAAAGTGCGAGTTTTGGTTGGATTTGGTCACTTTCTTGGGGCACGTTGTATCAACCGAGGGCATTCAAGTAGACCCTAAGAAGATTGAAGCAGTTCAGAACTGGCCTAGACCCACTTCAGCCACGGAGATCCGGAATTTCTTGGGATTGTCGGGTTATTACCGTCGGTTTGTGGAGGGGTTCTCATCTATAGCAGCCCCGCTGACAGGTTGACCCAGAAGGGTGCCCCGTTTAGATGGTCAGACGAGTGTGAGGCGAGCTTTCAGAAGCTCAAGACTACTTTGACTACAACGCCGATGTTGGTGTTACCCACAAGTTTAGGATCTTATACGGTATATTGTGTTGCATCCTATATTGGGCTTGATGTAGTATTGATGCAGGATGGCATGGTGATTGCATATGCGTCGCGACAGTTGAAGATTCATGAGAAGAATTACCCTATCCATGACTTAGAGTTGGCTGTTCATGTGCTAAAGATTTGGAGGCACTATCTTTACGGTGTGGCGTATGAGGTTTTCACGGATCATCAGAGCCTACAATATTTGTTCAAGCAAAAAGAGCTCAATTTGAGGCAGAAGAGGTGGTTGGAGCTATTGAAAGACTATGATATCACCATCTTGTACCATCCCGGGAAGGCCAATGTGGTGGCTGATGCCTTGAGTAGAAAGTCAGTGAGTATGGGCAACCTTGCGTACATTCCAGTCGGTGAGAGACCGCTTGCATTAGATGTTCTGGCCTTGGCCAATCAGTTTGTGAGATTGGATGTTTCTGAGCCCAGTCATGTTCTAGCTTGTACAGTCGCTCGGTTTTCCTTATTTGAGCGCATCAGGGAGCGGTAGTATGACGACCCTCATTTGCTTGTCCTTAAGGACACAGTGCAGCACGGTGGTGCCAAGCAGGTTACTGTTGGAGATGATGGAGTTTTGAGGATGTAGGGTCATGTTCGTGTGCCTAATATGGATGGACTTCGTGAGTTGATTCTTGAGGAGGCCCATAGATCCCGGTACTCTATTCATCTGGGCGCCGCCAAGATGTATCAGGACTTGCGGCAACATTATTGGTGGAGGAGGATGATGAAGGATATAGTTGCATATGTAGCTCGGTGTCTAAATTGTCAGCAGGTAAAGTGTGAGCATCAGAAACCTGGTGGTTTGCTTCAAAAGTTGGAGATTTCTGAGTGGAAGTGGGAGCGTATCACTATGGATTTTTTGTTATTGGACTCCCACAGACTTAGAGAAAGTTCGATGCAGTTTTGGTCATTGTGGACAGGCTGATTAAGTCAGCGCATTTCATTCCTGTGGCAGTTACCTATTCTTCGGAGCGGTTGGTAGAGATTTACATTCACGAGATCGTTCGTCTTCACGGTGTGCCCGTGTCTATTATTCTTGATCGAGGTACGAAGTTCGCCTCGCACTTCTAGAGGGCAGTACAATATGAGTTAGGCACGCAGGTTGAGTTGAGCATAACATTTCATCCTCAGATGGACGAACAGTCTGAGTGCACTATTCAGATCTTGGAGGATATGCTCCACGCATGTGTTATAGACTTCGGAGGATCGTGGGATCAGTACTTGCCCCTTGCAGAGTTCGCCTACAACAACAGCTACCCATCGAGCATTCAGATGGCTCCCTATATGGTATTATACGGTAGGCAGTGCCGGTCGCCAGTTGGGTGGTTCGAGTCAGGGGAGGCTCAGTTGTTGGGTACAGACCTAGTACAGGATGTCTTGGATAAGGTCAAGATTATTTAGGATCGACTTCGCACAGCTCAGTCCAGGCAGAAGAGTTATGCCAACCGCAGAGTTCGTGATGTTGCATTCATAGTCGAGGAGAGAGTGTTGCTCTGGGTATCAGCCATGAAGGGTGTAATGAAGTTCGGAAAGAAGGGCAAGTTGAGCCCTAGGTATATCGGACCTTTTGAGATTCTGGAGAGAGTGGGAGATGTGGCTTACAGGCTTGCCTTGCCACCGGGGTTATCGGCAGTTCATCCGGTGTTCCACGTGTCCATGCTTCAGAAGTATCACGGTGATCCATCCCACGTATTGGATTTCAGCTCTGTCTAGTTGGACAGGATTTGACTTACGAGGAGAAGCCGGTGGCTATTCTAGCCCGGCAGGTTCGATAGCTGAGGTCTAAGGGTTATCCTTCAATTCGAGTGCAATGGAGAGGTCATCCCGTCGAGGCAGCTACTTGGGAGTCCGAGTCAGACATGCATAGTAGATATCCACACCTTTTTACCAGTCCAAGTACTTTTCTATGTCCATTCGAGGACGAACGGTTATTTTAGAGGTGGAGAATGTGATGACCCGATAGGTCATCTTAGGTTTAAGAACCTAATTCTGTGTTTCGAGGCCTCAAATACCTCATTTTAGCCTTCCTCGAATTTTGTGCGCAGTTCGGGTGTTCTTCCGAAAGGCTTATATGTTAAAAACTGATAAAAAAAGAATTTTGCCTTAGAAGTTCATTTACGTTGACTTTGGTCAATGTTTTGAGTAAACGGACCTGGATCTATATTTTTTACGGTCCCGGTGGCTCCGTATCGTAATTTGGGACCTGGGCGTATGCCTGGAATCGAATTCGGAGGTCCATAGCCCGAGTTATTGATTTTTGTTGAAAATTGAAAGTTTGAAAGATTTATGATATTTAAGAATCGATTGATATTTGGATTTATTGATACCGGGTCCGTATTTTGGTTCCCGAGCCCGGTACAGGTCCACTATAATATTTATGACTTGTCTGTCGAATTTGGTGAGAAACGGATCTGATTTGATGTGATTCGGACGTTCGATTGTGAAAATAGAAGTGTTAAAGCTTTCTTGAAAATTTCTTTGATTTGGTGTCCGATTCATAGATCTAGGCGTTATTTTAGTGTTTTGATCACGCGAGCGAGTTCGTATGATGTTTTAGGACTTGTGTGTATGTTTGGTTTGGAGCCCCGAGGAATTGGGCGAGTTTCAGATAGGCTACCGGGTGAATTGGACTTAGAAAAATCTAGTGTTTTGCTGCAACTGGTGTTCTGGTGCGTTGTGCTTCGCGATTGCGAAGCCATTCTTGCGATCGCGAAGGGGATCTGGGTTAGGGGAGGATTTTTCACTACATGAACGCGAGACCATGGTCGCGAACGCGGAGCATTGGGGGGTTTCCTCTACGCGAACACGACCCATCATACGCGAACGCGTAGCTTTAGCTAGGCTGGGCAGGGGGCTTAAGGTGACTCTATGCGAACACTAGCCTTGTCTCGTGAACGTGAAGGTGAGGCGGGCTATACCTTCTCGAATGCGTGGTGTCTCCCGCAATCGCGTAATCCACTAGGGCTCTACTCTTTTCTAATGCATCAGTGTTCACGCGAACACGATGAACACTGACGCCCAGTGATAAAACAGTCCCAATTACGGGATTCTTGCCATTCTTTCAAAAATTTCAAAACTAAAATACCTAGAGGCAATTCTTCCATAAGGTTTTCTTCCCAATTAGTTGGTAAGTGATTCCAACCTACTTTCTTTTAATTACCCATTACATTTCATGAGTTTTCAACCCAAAATCTAGATTTTTCATGGTGAAAACTAGGGGTTTGGGTAGAATTAGGGATTTTTGCTTAATTAGAATTTAGACCTCGAATTGAGGTCGGATTTTGAAATAAATTATATAATCGGGCTCGGGGGAGAATGAGTGAATGAATTTTGGTCCGAACCTCAGGTTGTGAGCAAGCGGGCCCGGGGTCGATTTTTGACTTTTTGGGGGAAAGTTTGGGGAATCTAAATTTATGCATTGTAATTGATTTTTTTAGCAATATTTGATATTATTGAGAAGTTTGTGGATAAATACGAGTAGTTTGGAGGTGGATTCTAGAGGAAAAACAATAATTGAGTATTGAGTGGCCTTTGGAGCGAGGTGAGTGTCGTGGTTAACCTTGACTTGAGGGAATATGACTTGTTTGTCTATTTGCTACATGTTTAAATGTTGGGGAACAACGTATATGTAGGTGACGAGTACTTATGCGTTGTGGTGGGGTTTGGTTTCTTGCAATTATAGCTTCCTTTATTCAAGTTATCCATGTTTAGACTAGTAATATTAAATTGACCGTTCTTATCATGTTTACGGATCTCCTGGTGATAATTAAGTATTGATTCCGAAGTTGAGGTTAATATTGGGGAACCAAATGTTGAAGTAAGGTTTGTACTTGTTATTCTATCTCCATTTTGTTATTTGTTCATTGCATTATGGTAAGGAAGAGTGCTAATGCACGTAGGGTGATACCGCACCATATTGTAAGTGTTAATGCATGAAGGGTGATACCGTGCAATATTGTGAGTGTTAATGCACGAAGGGTGATGTCGTGCCATGTTATGAGAGTTAATGCACGAAGGGTGATGTCGTGCCGTTTCTATTGATTTTATGGCGAGGTTGAGAGTAAAAGTACGAAGGTTGATGCCGTGCATTTTTCCTTTACTGTGTTTACTTGTTCTTATTTGTTTATAGTTTATTGGCTATTCAAGTTACCATTCTGTTGTAGTTCTCTATCTCATATTCCCCTCAGCATGTTCCCCCTCCCGATATTTCCTGTCAAGTTTTGCCTTGTTGTTATTTGTACATATACTATTGAATTGCACATGTTTGTTATGTAGGTTTCTTGTCATAGCCTCATCACTACTTCGTCGAGATTAGGCTCGACACTTACCAGTACATGGGGTCGGTTGTACTGATACTGTACTCTGCACTTCTTGTGCAGATTTTGGTATTGGTCTCAGCTGATCGAGAGGCGTAGCAGCTCAGACAGGTTCATCGGAGACTCAAGGTAGATCTGTTGGCGTTCGCTGACCTTGAAGTCCTTGTCTATCTTTTATGTTTTTTTACTGTTTCTTTTGTTCAAAAGTTTTATTTCTTTCAGACTTTTACTTGTAGTAAATCCTAGAAGTTTGCGAATTGTGACTCCAGATCCGGGTAGTAGTATATATATATTGAGGCTATTATATATTTCCGCACTCATTTTAAACTCGTTATAGCTTATTTGCTATTATTTACTGAAATGTATAAGAAGTGGCTTAATTATTCTTTAACGTTGGCTTGCCTAGTAAGTAAAATATTAGGCGCCATCACCATCTCGACGGTGGGAATTTCGGGTCGTGACATAAACCCTAGAGGCCAGAATTTTCACGCCCTTTTCTCTTTATTTCCCCTTCGAACCAGAGATCTTATTACCTTTTCTGAATGTTTACCACTCCAATATGGTAATAATAAGTATTTTTCCGTCTATGAAATGTGTATTTTATATATATCGGGTCCAAATGGGCCCGATCTTGAAGATTTTGTGGGATTCCGGCTAGGTGCATCGTAAGATACATAGTATCTCTCCGATTGGGAACATCTCCATCGATTCCGGCTTGATTAGGGTTTGCCTTACTCGCTGCCCTAATCCGATTTGAAATCGGTTTGCATGTGGTCTTTTCCTGATTTTGTGCGACTGGTTTTCTTTTCTTATTCTGCATGAATGGTCTTCTTTCCATTTTTGTTTACCTGTTTTACTACTATATATACCCCCTTCCTCGTTTCCCCTCTAGGACTTAACAACTATTACTTAACTACTGTTCTCTCAACTTTCATTCTCCTATACTTTTTGCACTCTTGGCTCTTGGCCGGCTGAAAGCCAAGGCCACCAGAATTCTCTCTATCGACCTCCCTAGTGCGAGCACTGCTCGGGGCTCATTTGAAGCTCTATGAACTCTGATGCACTAGGATTTGGGTCTTTTGGTTGTTCTCTTCGTTGCTGATATTCAGGATGTTACTGGCACTTAGTCTTCTTTTTCTATTTTGTTTGTTGAATCTGCAAACTAGTGAGTATCTCGACTCCCTCAATTCTATCTTCGTTTGCTTGTGTTCAGTGCTCTGCATATCCATGTCGTTTGAATTTTGTGAACCAATATGACTTCAACTTTGTGTT
Source organism: Nicotiana tabacum (assembly GCF_000715075.1). Classification (NCBI taxonomy): domain Eukaryota; kingdom Viridiplantae; phylum Streptophyta; class Magnoliopsida; order Solanales; family Solanaceae; genus Nicotiana; species Nicotiana tabacum. The sequence goes on from NC_134094.1 coordinate 95,549,289, forward strand.
ATTTTCATTGGCAATTTTACTTGCTTTGAAGCTATTCTGCAGTTATGAATATTCTAGTGTCACGCCCCAAACTCAAGGAGCGCGACCGGCGCTCAACCGAGAGAACCCAGCCGAGCAAGCCTATTAGACTTACCGCGCTCAACCGAGAGAACCCAACCGAGCAAGCCTATTAGACTTACTTCTACCCAAACTCATCCATGAATAAAGATGAGATGTACTCCCTTAATCAATCACTGAAAAGATTTTATTAACAACTTCCTTTTCATTCCCATTAGTAGCTTCATTCATAATTTACAAAACATTACGAGTTTATAGAATTAATGAAAAATATAATTTCCAAGTATCAACATTTCTAGTTCAATTCCCAACATCAACCATAACCCACAACCTGTCTACGGAGCCTCTAAATACAATATAAGAGTAATATGGAAATGTCGGCAACAAGGCCCCAGCTATACCTCAAAACACTATACATGAGAAGCAAAAGATACATGACCCCGAAATGAAGTGGGGCTCACCAAATCATTTGAAAAGAGTGTACTGCTATCACTAATCAATGCCGCCTGCTGAAGAACCACCTGCATCCATTAAAGATACAGCGCCCCCGGCAAAAGGGACGTTAGTACTCTCGAATAACACTTGTATGTATAGCTAAAAATCCTCTTTCAAAATAGAATGCCCATATAAGCAAAGGCAATACATAGAAACAACAAGTCACAATCAACAATATCCAAACGTCCAGTTAAAACATAATAATTTTCAAAATACGAACTTCATGTATAATTTTGGTTGGGAGATCATTAGCACCGATATACCACCGTCTTTGTTAGCACGGAGTCCGATCACGCCCGATCGGCTAGGCCATCTCCCCACGAACAATGTGGTTTGACATGTGATGCGAAAGAAAGTTGTTACCAAGAGTAGTACCACCATATGCGCAATATGGCGTCTGATCTCCACCCGATCAGCTAGGCCGCCTTCCCACATATGCCGTGCGGGTTGACTTTTCCAATCCACAAAGGTTCCAGTTTCATCTCAATTAAGGGGGGGATAATATCACAATCCACCCCTACACCGACACGTGTAGTTTCAGGTGTGAGCCTTATGACCCACCCTTCCTCGGTATTGCTAATGATGCTACCAAAAATAGTTTTGATTTGATTTGCAAACAGAAATATCATAAATACAATTGTACTCATCTCAACATCTTTCACATTGTATGAATTCTCATTAGTATTTCCAGTCATTCACAACGACAATAATTCCTTGGCTCATTAGGCCATTCACAAGATTCTTTATTCCTGGCATGATGGTCGTATTTCATATTCCACACTTTCACCTCTTTCAATTTCAAAGATCACCATCAAGTATCAACATATAGGATATTTTAGAAATCATATACTTCAAATCCATTTGAAATGGAAACTTCAAACACAAATGGTTTCTTCCCAAAGAATGAAGCATACCAACCAACAATAGAAACACACATGAAAAATTATAAACAGTCAATAAACTATTTACTCTTGCAATACTCTCCCCTAGAAATGGCAATGTACAATTTCAACACATGAGTATATAGAACTCGAATCACACTGGATATATTTATAAATCAAAGCATTAGTTAAAGCAGCCACTAATGGGCATGAATTTAGTACAAAAGTTTTTAGACAATTCTATCTTTCATTGAAACACGACTCAAAGCCATAACCTTTTAATACGTAACCCACACTTTGAAACTTACAAAAACATTATGGAATTCAATTCCAAGAGAGAAAGTTTAGCCAACATACCTCAATTGCGCTTCTTTAGACTCTACAATTTTCCGGAACCCTTAGCAACCTCAATCTAATTTAGCAATATACAAATTGAACCCAAATTTAGGAAAACGTTCATGGTTCTAGTTCACTTCTTATTTTTTTCCCACACTCTTTATCACATGCATGCAAGATAAACAACCCTCACACCCATGGACCATCTTATTAATACCCCATTATAGCTATGTTTAAAATTAAGAGCTGGGGTGATGAAGTCTTACCTTTTTGGATGAAGAATTTGGTACTCTACTTGAATATTTCCAAGCTTTGAGTGATGATTGAAGATTAATTAGATGAAAACTTAGACCCTCCCTCTTGAACCCTCTCTCTCACTCTAGAAACATCTGAAAATGAGCTCAAAATAGACCTAAGGGGTATTTTAACGAAATAGGGGGTCGGGTTTTAGATAAAGAAAATGGGTGCCCCGACACAGGTCTGCGGTCGCATATGCGACCGCATAATGGTTATGCGGTCCGCAAAGTGACCGCATAAATGGCCCTCAGGGGCCTGAACTTACGACCCAGGTATGCGACCAGTATGTGTTCCATATACTCGTTCTGCGGTCGCATAATGCACCGCAGAACTCCTTCCGCAAAAACTCAAGAGGGATTATGTGATCGATATGCGGTCAGCCGTAAAACTGACCTTAAGTTGGCCAAACTTACTGCTTCACTCTGCGGCCATTATGCGGTCCACAGAGTGATTATGCATCCGCATAATGGGTCGCAGAAATGCGTTCTTCTACGAAATATTTTCCTCTACGTCCGTAGGGTACTTTTCGATCCAAAAAGTCCGAACCGCGGCTCGCAAGCTCGCCTTTAAGAATTTCTACTAATATAACGCAGGGATCTATCTTGGGACCACGAAACCCCGAGTTTTTGGTTTGAATTTTTACGGGTCCTTACATCTAGTATCACAACCTATCTAGATTTTTAAACTCCAATATATGTTCAGCTTGAATGATATCTTCAAGTCTTCTTTGTTGTTCTGCTGTTTATTGTGATTTTTTCTCATGCCTTGTTCTGGACTCTCGCACTGAGATTCCTAGGGAATCATCTCCTACCCAGAACTTGCCTTAATGAAATTTTACTGATAATTCCTTTGTGTGGGCTCTATTTTTACCTGCTTACATGAACCATATTTGTTGTCGCATTGTTTTAACCAAACCTGTTGCTTTGTTTTGGTATTTGGTCAATCCTGCATTCTTTGGTATTGCTTATGCTTCTAGTTGAATCCCAATACATTTAGTTCCCATGATCATGCATAGTCAACTGGATTAAGTTCTGAGTCTGCATGTTCTATTTAACCTTAAGATAATATGCCTTCCTGCCATGACACCTCTGGACTTTGAGATCTCTGTGGTATACTCAGCATGATTAGGCCTCTTATCGATTGCTTGCTTGCCTGTTTGTTATATGTAATTATCATTCCCGAACCATGACTCTGTCTAACCTTCATGACTTAAACTCCTAGGTTTAAAATCCTTTTAAGGCTAATTATGGATCATGCTCTATTCTGTACTCACTTAGCATGTGCATCTTGTATGTGTCTAATATGTTTATCGCGTTGACCCCAAATGGCATGTCTCCCTAGCTCTCCAAGTATTATGTCTATTTTTAGCATGCTATCACCCGCTTAATGAGTTAACCTATGTTGCCATTTACCATGTTGGAAATTAAGTTTACTGATTCTCCTAGTTCATGTTCTTTGCTTAATCAATCCTGTCACTCTTGCTTTTGAAATGTTAATGTGTTTATGAATCCTGCTAAATGTCACACAATCCTGTCTCTATGAAGTTTTGCTTTAGGGCTGTTTAGTTGAGTTCTATGTGTGGTCCATTAACTTATTTGGTTAAGTGGTCAATATTGTAATTGTTGAGCTTGATATGAGTCCATGTGTGGTTTTGGGGTTGTGCAAATAGACATACTCTCCTGTTTTGAGATGTGTTTGGATCTGGGCCTGCTATTCGAGTGAAAGGGTCTATTGAAGGCCTAGTCAATACTGGTTACTTTCGTTTGGGCCTGCAGTGGTTCCTTGTGTAATATTTGTACTTGTATTTGTTATCTGGGCTTGTAATAATTTGTAAACAAATGATTGGGAGTTAGTGAAATGGGAGAAGCGAGTATATTTTTACCTAAATGGGTAGAAAACCTGCCTATAGGATTTATTTGCTTTGCCTGCTATTTGTTTGATATGCTTTAACTCTGTACACACATAGAAACCATGCCTATAGGAAATCACACACTTCACTTAACTTGTCTAATACTTGTACACTATTCAAAGCACGCTAGTTTAAGTAAATGATGTAACTGTTTCCATGTCTGTTGCTGTGCGCTATTAGACAACATGTCTATAGGAACTAACGCCAATAACTACTTGTTTAATTATTAGACAGCATGCCTATTGGATACAATAATACACGCCTTTGCTAATGCTCATCTAGATACCATGACTATAAGGCTCCAATTAATTAACTAATACACTATTTTTGTTATTTTATTAAACTGCCACCTAGATAACATTCCTATAGGAATAAGTATGATAAAATCAAGTTCAATTACCAACTCTTAGAAATCCTGCCTATAGGATACTGTTACTCGCCTAGAAAGCATGTCTATAAAATCAAACACTGGTAATTCTGAGCTTTCAAACGGATTTACTGCCTCATTACGCAAACAATTTAGAGATCATGCCTATAGTGTTGTTAGTCTAAAACAACAACACTGCTTATACGACACTTGAAATCAGAATCACATAGAAGCCATGTCTATAGGACTTTATGACTCTAATTCGTCTTAATTCTGAAACTGTCTACTAATGTAAGAATCTACCCACCTGCTTTTGTTGCTTATGTGTGGAGGCTAACTTAAGCCATTTATTATCTTTATGTGTAGTCCTACATGTTTTGAATGTGCGCCTAGTTTTATCATTTTTGAGCACCCTAAGTAAAGTCTAGAACCACCCAAATAGTAGGTCCAAAGCCTCCTGGACCATAGACATGGGACGAGTAGTGCACGCATAGGACACAATTTAGAATTGAATTAGAGTGCTTTAAGTAAACAACTTTAACGTAGTAATTGAGTAGCATGGGATGATAGTCTGTGCCCGCTGAATAATATGAGCAACCCCTACCCTAAGGGAGTTGCGAAGTATTATTTATGTTGCACGGGGTGATCCTTTAGGCTAAAAAACTTAGAACCCCCCTCTCATTTATATGTTGTTCGCACTGTCTCTTTAACTTAGAATAATTAAGTTGTATCTTGCAACCTCTAAAGACTTGTACTAATAGTTTAATTCTTGTATGATTTTCTTTACACTTGTTTACATCGTAGTAGAACTTTTAAATTCCTTATCTTCCCTCACTTACATGATCACGTAGAACAATTATAATCCAATAATCCCACATAGCGTAAATTTTGGCTGGGACCCATAGTTATGGACTTCGAAGAGTGTCTAACACCTTCTCTTTGAGGTAATTTGAGCCCTTACCCGATATTTGGCGATACGAACTAGTTAAATAGAGTTATTCGCAAATAGGCGCCCTAACGCATCTTAAAATCGTTTGGTGGCGACTCTTCTCTTTTAATACCCATTTGAAAGAGTTGTCACATGTCAAAACCCGCTTTCGAGAGAAAAAGAGGCGCGACAGTATGACGACTCTACTGGAGATATACTTAGGCTCTTACCATAAAGAAGTTGACTTATGTGGATTAATGGATTATTTGATGACATCCCCTTATTTGTTTAAATTGCTATGATATGTACACCCCCTCCCTATTTCCCTTACTTGGTTAAAATGCTACGACATGCACATCCTTTCTTTATTTCCTTTGTTTGCTTTAACTGCTATGACATGTACATCCCCTCTCCGTTTTCTTCATCTTGTTTATTACTGCTATATCATGTATCTCTCGTCCCTATCCCCCTCTTTGCTTCATTTAATTGCGTTCTCACACATTTTCATGAGTTAAACCAACTTCTCTCTTTTGTCTTTCCTTTTTTTTATTCTTTCTCCTGTTCATATTATTTACTATTTTTACACACTTTCATCATGCATATATCTAGCAACATGTTACTATTTTTTCATAAAGCATGCTTCCAGTATCATACCCCACTTGTGCTTATTATTAACATAGTGGCACTTGATGAGTGTCCACACTTTCCTAAAAATACCCTTTTCAAACCATAAAGGCTTATTAGTGGTAGACTAGTCAATCAGCGGTGCAGTCGATGGTCCCGTGCCTTTCCCTCTCAGGTTGACGCATGGATTGAGACATCATTGACGCATCAACCCTCTTAGATAAACCTTGTCCAAAGTCCAACGGGATTTCCATAATCCCAAAGGATACCACCATATTATGTACATTACTTAGAGAAAATGTGCCAACATGCTAATCATTATTGCGTAAATAGTTGAATCTGGAGGGGCAACGAGCTAACTTTTATTTGTTTGCAGAAAATGAAGCACTAAATCCCAAGGTTTGGTATGGTCCAAAATATCCCGCATCTGCTAATCGACAGGTGGAACGACCTTGCACCATGTGACATGAATCATGTGAGGGCAGTACTGGGTAACTTGCCATCTTTGCCGAATATTCAACACAACAAGGGATTAATTGAGGCAGCCACCATGTTCTGGGATGAAAAGAGAGTTGTTTACCTATTTGGAAATATAGAAATGACTCCTTTCCTGGAAGAAATAGGGGGCTTTGCCAAGTTACCACGGGATAGTCCAAGTTTATTGGTGCTAGAAAATCGCACCCCACTCAGTTTTCTAAAGATGTTGGGCTTTACGAAGAACGACGAATTGGTTTGCCTTAAGAAATTATACATCCCCTTTGAATTTCTCTATGAGCAGTATGGGCATAGCAAATCATATCGCCTGCATCATGAGAAGCTAGCCATCACTTCTTTGGGATGGGTACATCGCCAGGTCTATGTCTGTATAGTCTGCTTCTTGGGTTTATTGATATTTCCAATGCAAGTGGGAATGATTCACACTCGCTTAGCCATGGTCGCCAGGACCTTAATGGAGGGTATCGAGGGGCAAAAGTACACTGTCATCCCGATGATATTAGTTGAGTTATATTATGCCTTGGATCGCTGCAAGCATGGGTTCAAACACTTTGAGGGTTGTAATCTCTTGCTACAAGTTTGGCTACTGGAACATTTTTAGAGGGGTGATTATTGCCAGGAGATTCTACGAAGGCCGCTGAATGACCACATAGCCAGTCATCATCCAAAGAAGATGACATTTATTCCAAACAGGTTTGCAAAACCTAGAAATGTTGTAGACTGGGTGCGTTTCTTTAGTAATCTGACAGACGAGCAAGTGCATTAGATGTTTGAGTGGTTTCCTAGTAGCGAGTTCATCATCTACTCCAAAGGAACCACTCACTTAGTATTGATCGGGCTGCGAGAAATATACCCTTATGCTCCTATAAGGGTAATGAGGCAAGCTGGGAGGAAACAAGTCATACCTCAGGTTTCCAACATAGTTCAATATAAAGCAGATTTAAAAGGAGATGTCTTCCCATTCAAGTTTGAAGCCCAACACATGTGGAACTAAAAGATCATAGTGGAGGGAGAGACTATTGATCCAGACAGGTATCACGCCGGTCATATGTACTACTATCTCTCATGGTTGGAAGATGACATAGCTGGGGACGTCAAGCCGGGGGTCAACATAAAAGATAGGATCATAGATGAGGTGGTTGAGGCACATGTGAAGTGCATGAGGCTACGTAAAAGAGTGTTCGGATCTGAAGTTAAGCATTTGGAACAACATATGGTGGATATGGAGGCGATCAGGGAATGGAAGGAGATTGCAAATAAGTCGACAGAGAGGTTAAAACATCTAGAGCAAGGATTGATGGAGCTAGAGGCGAAGATGAGAAAAAGGCTTTGGGATTGTCAAGGCATGTACCATGATGAAGGATGGAAGCTGGCAATGACTTACTTGCTACTCGACATGTGCGATCTGGGAGATGTGATTGATGGAGTCAAGAGAGCCAAGCATGGAGAAAGTCATTCAGGGACCAAGTAGACTAGGAGATAATGTTCCTTACTGCTTTATAGATTATATTTTGTTAGATTTTTATGTAATAAGGCTTAATGCCATTAGTGACTTTATAATTATTATTTCGATTTAGTGAAAGATTGATTTGGCTTATCTTCGCATTAATGGAATGAGGCAACGTTGACACGAATTTTCTCTAAGTCTATGTGTCGCTTAGGCCTACCTCATGCACAATAAGGTCCCCAAATTAGGACGTGAATTATTGCATGACCTTACGTGATACCTGCTTAAATATTACAAATACTCTTTTACTTAGTCTTACTGACTTGGTTACCTTTTATTTTTCTTTCTTTAGATTACTCCCATTCCCAAAGGTTGGTTCATACATTCTGGCATCATCAGCATACCACACCAGATCTAGAGGTCCTCCACCTCCTCCTCCACCTAGCGACCCAAAAATGAAAGGGAAGATGGATGATCTAAGTGGTAATCAAAAATACAATGCTACCATGGCAGAAAATGTTGAAACCTCAGATAGAAGAAGTACTCCAGGACAGAATGAGTTGGTCCTACGGTTGCAACAAAAAATCTTGGAGCTACAAGGTGAGCTTGAGCATGTCCGAAATCTCGCAAATCTCTCCCTTACTCTAAATGTTCCTGACATCAACCAGCAAAACACAACCACTCAAAACCAAACACCTCCGCAAAACACCCAAACCCAAAATCCACCACCCATGTGTCCACAAATCCTCTTGCAATGCACCAGTATTGCAATCCCGCACCCCCTCAAAACCTTAACCCCCACCAATGAAAATCCCTCAATAACTCCACCACCACCCAACCCAGTATCCGCAAACCACCACTTATCACACTCCTCAAAAAGCACTACAACTCACCCCTGATCCCCCCTCAAACCTCGATCAATGATCACCCATATACTCAAGTCCCAGGAACACACCAAAGCAACCCGATATACGTGGAAACCTTACCCCATACCCCGCAATAAACCCTATACATACCCGAACCAACTGAGAAGGACCTGCTCATCCGAAACATGGTGGAGGAACTAAAGAAACTGACATGGAGAGTCCAGAGTGTTGAAGGCGGGAAGGGTGTTGAAGGTTTGAACTACGAAGACTTGTGTATCCAACCAGATGTAGAACTGCCGGAGGGTTACAAACCTCCCAAGTTTGAGATATTTGATGGCACCGGTGATCCTAAGGTACATTTGAGAACCTACTATGACAAGCTTGTAGGAGTGGGCAAGAATGAAATAATCCGCATGAAACTGTTCATGCGAAGTCTTACAAGAGATGCTTTATCTTGGTATATCAGCCAGAATCAGAAGAAGTGGGTGAACTGGGTAAGCATGGCATCCGATTTCTTGGAAATATTCAGGTTCAACACAAATAACACGCCAGACATTTTCTATATCTAGAACCTCAAGAAGAAGCCAACAGAAACCTTTCGCGAGTATGCTACTCGTTGGAGATCAGAGGCCGCCAAGGTGAGGCCACTACTAGAAGAAGAACAATTGAACAAATTCTTCAGCAGAGCTTAGGATCCATAATATTACAAAAGATTGATGGTTATATAGAATCACAAGTTCTCCAACATCATCAAGTTGGGAGAAATGATAGAAGAAGGGATCAAAAATGGTATGGTGACCAACTCCGAGGCACTGCAAGCCACCAACAATGCTTTACAGTCAGGAGATATTTTGAAGATGAAGGAAGTGGGTGACATAATGGTGGCCCCAGGCCCTAAGTCTCCACTTACATACCAAACACCTTCACCCACATACTAACCCTTACCTCCAAAATACCAATACCCTGCCACCGCCTACCATACCTATAACGCCCAACATGCATATTACCATTAACCTCCTCTCGCCCGCCAAAACTACTTTAAACCACGACCAAACTTTGACCGCAGAGCTCCCAGACAATACACCCCCATCACTGAACCCATATCCCAACTGTATGGGAGACTAAAGGCCGTTGGTTACGTCACCCCCATTCTTGTTGTTGCTGTCGAAAACCCTTCCCAGTGGGTTAATCCCAACAAAACGTGTGCCTACCATTCAGGCATGACCAAAAATTGATCTCGTCCAATTTCACACCTCAAATCAAGGTTATAAAATGGTCGATTACAATAATAGTACCCAACAAGAGTCGGGATCGATTTCCACAGGGAGATATATATGGGAGTTAGGAGTATATATCGTAGTATATGAGTTTGACTATCTTAATTTACACTTCCACAAATTAGGGTTGTTTTTAATACACTAAGAGAATTGTTTTTGTTGTTTTTCAAGTTTTGTAAAAGCCTAGGGCTATGACCACCACCTAGGTGTTTGCTTAATGGGATATAAACCTTAATGCTTGTTTTATTGATCGGGGTGTATTATAGCTATCAACTCTCAGTTACCCACTCAATACCTCTCGGTCAGAGAGTGATTTTGCCTAATTTGGCTTTCTCAAGTCCAAATGGGTATTGCACAAAACGGCTGATAAAAGCTCAAGTCGGGTTATTACTATCTCTAGGCTGAACCCTTTAATTGGGATCATCAATCTCTCGATTGACCCAATTTCTTGTTAGCCAAGTTTTCTTAAACTAAGTCTCTCTTTCTCAAGTAGAGACTAAATCAAATAGGTATGAACTAATATTTCCAACCATTAATTCCACAAATTAAAGCATGAACAAGGCTAAATAATAAATACCCAATCATAAAAAAGCATCAAGTTAAACACCCATATGGTTTACACACTAGGGTTGGGTCACAACTCTAGTAAAAATCTAGCTACTCATGCTTGAAATTGAAGAAATAGAAGAAGAAATGATAATTAAACTCATATTGTGAAATCAAAATGATAAAATCTATGTTAAAATATCCCAAAATATGAAAAACTACTAAAAGAAGTAAAGAGAAATGGCTACTGTAGCTGCTGATGTCAAAAGTTGACCTAAAATTGTGAAACTCATCTATTTATACAAGGCTAGAAATTTTGGACAAAAATGCCCTTTGGGAGGTTTTGTGGCCGCACAATTCCATGTGCGGTCCGCAGATTTCTTCAACTTATTAGGACTGGAGGTCTGCGGCCGCATAATTCTGATCTACGACTGCGAGGCCTTCTTTATGTGGTCCGCAGAATTGTAACTACGCTTGCATCTTGCTCTTCTGCGGTCCGCACAATTACACCTACGGTCGCGTAGCACTTCTTCTGTACTTCTGGGATACTTGGAATGCACATTTTCTAAACTTTTGTTCCTAGACATCTTCTGCGGCCGCACAATTCATGTGCGGACAGCACATTACACAAAGATCCGTTGTCCTTTTCTTTATCATCTGCGACCGTAGATGATATTCTGCGGTCCGCACTTCTGAGCTTCTGTGTCTTTTATGGCCTTGAGTTTAGATTACTCATTTTTGAGTTGGATTTCATCTCGGGCTTCTGTGTCCATCTTCCAATATTCCTGCAATTTAGCACATTTTATCTATTTTTGGGAACACAATTAAACGCTTCTGGACTAAAACAAAAGCTAAAAGGCGCCAATAATTAGTCAAAATCCCCAGTTATCAACTCCCTCAAACATAAGTTTTTTTGCTTGTCCTCAAGAAAATAAATTAGTTCCCACCTCCACAAGTTAAAGGCCATTCCAGCTAATCAAAGGTGAGTCATTCACACATCAATTGGGTCCAACAATTACCCACACCACTTATGAATTATCAACAAGGCAACAAGTTAAACTTTTATGCACAAATAGGTCTAATGTGACACTTGAGCATCAAGAGTTGACTTTCCTTATCAAGGAGGCTCGCTCTTTCATGTAGGTCATTGTGAATCCCAAACTCCTCCTCCTCTACTCTCTGTTTGCCTATCTTGCTTAAGAATTTTAGAGTTTTGAAAGGTTCACTCATCTCTCTCAAAACAATGTCGCAAGTACGACTTTAAGTACCATAGGCTTGCCCCTCATGTAGATCACCACTAATGTAAGCTCACTCGGCTTGAAATCACGTAGGACCTTTTCGAAATGCAATGAAGGCTTTTGGACTAAGGTTGGACATGCTATGATAGAGCAGGTTCACTCCATTTTCTGTTCTCGGCTCATGCTTTGCCAATTCTTTGAAGCATTTTTCTTTTCCTTGGGGGAAACTAGAGAGACTTAACATCACTCTTTCTTGATTATGACATTCATTTTCTCCCCCTTTGATTTCTCCATGCTTTGCAATATTACTTTTCTTTCCCTTCAACTTTTCCACTTATTCACTTTCTTTTTGCATTTTTCTTTTTGCTCTTTCCTTTTCATCATTTCTTTTCTCTTTTTGTTCCTTGATACCTTTTCCAAGTTCCTCGTATCTCCCCAAGACTTACGTTTTTTAGCCAATTGTTTTACAAGAGTGTTAAGGAAAGCTCGGGTGCCAAGAGAGGGTCACAACAAAACGAGTAAAGGCTTGTAACATGGTTATCAAATGAGGAAGGTTTGAGGCTCAAATGGGTTGACTAGGGATAACAACATTTGTGGGCAATGAAAAACTTAAAGTGAATCAAGGAAATCCTATAATCACTTCTCAAGTAATCTGACAAAACTTAAGATTTCATCTTAAAACACATTTGGGGCAAGTTCTAGACCATTTGCACGGGTACTTGGACTTGCAACAAAAACATCTAACCTCTCACGCAGCTGGATTGTTAAAGAGGATAGAGTCGAGGGCCTACAATGACCATATTCAAGATTGAAAATCACTATGGTTCGACTAAATCACTCGATGATTGCCTAAGTCAACACAAGAGTCACAAGGTCACTAACTAGAGCTATTTCTTTCCAAAAACCTTGTTTTTAACCACAAGCACATAGTTAAGTGTGTTGGTACCAAGTGAAGCATGTTTGACTCTTAGAGCATGACTCAATTAGGTCTTTTTATTCATTACTATTACTATTGTTACCTAAACACCAAAAACGGACTCAATCCCTTAAGAAGGTTGTTACTCCATCCATCATTGGTAAGAGTCACCCGGTTTACACAAAAAATACATTTGGAAAGAACCGTGGCATTAAGAAAACCAAAGGCTTATTATCTACTAAAACATGAAAAAAAAGCTATTAAATCAAAAAGAAGCTACTAATTCAAAAGGAAGCTACTTACTTAAACACTAACTAATAAGAAAACAAACATAAAAGAAGCTACAAAACAAAACTATTGAAAGCGTATCGAATATACATAATGAGAGAGTAGAGAGAATATATACATAATGAGAAAGAAAAAGAAAATAGTATTAAGTTAATTACTGGCCAAATGTCTCAGAATCATCAAATTATATCAAATAAACTCCACCCCCCGAATAAAAATAAACATTGTCCCCAATGCTTAACAGAATAAGAGTAAAGGAAGGGTTAGAGTGAAGAAAACTCTCTATGGCTCTGCGGCCATCTCTGTGTCCCCAGCAGTGGTACCAACCGCGGTCTCATCCAATTGGATATCATCATCCTCAACTCCGGGAATGGCTTGGTTGGTGAACATCTGAGGTACTGCCTCGACAGTGTCAACAACAATGTTTGGCTCCTCAGACAGGCCAGTCGGTGCTGTAGGATCTGGGCCTGGGTGGTCCGGGTCAATCAGCATATCAAATGGAATGTCTTCGACTGCTGCAAGCTTGGTAACCTGTCTCCGAAGCTTGTCCACTGACTTCTTGGAGGCCTGGGACTTCTGTATCTTCTTCACTTCCTTTCCCAGATCTTCTATTGCTGACCCATACTGCACCAGAGTGGCCATAATTGTGTTCTAATTCTCCAAGAGCTTCTTCAAGGTTTCTTCAACTGTAGGGGTAATCTGGTGTTCCAGAATGGATGATTGTGCTGCAACATAACTGGATATGTCAGACACCTTTGCAGTAGCTATGTGCATCCAGTTATTGAGGCTCGCCAGTGTATGGGAGACTCGCAGCATAGAAAGTGGAGTAGTGGGCATAGGCACCGGCTTCAAAGCCAAGATGGAAGGCACTGAGGCTGAAGGTGGGGGCATGGCTGCTGCACTAACTGAAGGCTCTGCTGAAGTAGAGGGCATGTCAGCTATCTCTGCAGCTACCACTGATGGCTCATCTGATTGGCCTATGGTGGTAGTCGGCTGACCCTTTCTCCTAGAGTTGTGTGCATCCATCAGAGAATACCATGAGAAGGGATTCTTAGCCCGAACCTTCGTATCAAAATATCTAGGCTCCACCTGTGCATCCATAAAGTACTCAGTAATGGTGTTGGGATACGGGTAGGAGGTATCAGCTTGCTTGGCGATGATAAGTGGGGATTTTGACTACTTATTTGCGACTTTTGACTTTTGTTTTAGTTAAAAAATGTTTAAAGGTATTCCCAAAAACTGATGAAATATGCTTACTTGCAGGACTTTTAAAAAATGAGCCATTATGATGAAATCAAACTCAAGAGGAGTGCTTTTAAATAAGGACAAAAAATCAAGCACAAAAAGCTAAAGTACGGACCGCAGAATTTTGTGTGCGACCGCAGAACATGAAGAAGAATTAACAGAGCTACAATGTATGGTTCGGACCGCACAATAATTGTGCGTCTGCAGAAGTCAAGGTTCAGAGGGTTCCAACTCTAAGTCTAGCAAGAACTGCGGACCGCACTATAATTGTGTGGCCGCAGAAATCAAATGTGCGGCCGCACCCAGAATTGTGCGGTTCGCAGAACTCAAGAGATGTGGCCGCAGTGCAGAATTGTGTGGCCATAGATCCAACTCCTATCAAGAGCTGAAGCAAAGTGCGGACCGCACATAGAATTGTGCGGCAGCAGAACCTCCGAAAGGACAATTTTGTCTGAAATTTTTAGCTGTGTATAAATAGACTTTTTTGACGAAATTAGGTAAAGTTTTGAATACTAGAAAGTCTGTAGCCGTTTTGCTTTACTCCTTTAGGAAACTTTAGTTTATATTGTTGATTTTACTTTGGATTTTCATCTATTAATCATTCAATATAAGTTTTATCATCTTTTCTTCTTTATTTTCTTCATTACCCACTATGAGTAACTAAATTTATAGTTAGGGTTGTGACCCAACCCTAGTGTGGAAACCTAATGTGTGTTTGATTTAGGGCTTGTTTATGGTTGGGTGTGTATTATTTAGCCTAGTTCTTGCTATAATTGTAGAATTAATGGTTGCAAATATTGGTTCAAGCCTATTTAACTTGGTCTCTACTTGAGAAAAAGAGACTTGGTCTAGGAAAAATTGGCTAACAAGAGTTTGGGATGAAATCAAGAAACTGATAGTCCAATTAAAGGGTTGAACCTAGAGATAGTAAAACATGACTTGAGCAATTTGTCAACTGTTTAGTTCAATACCCATTTGGATTTGAGAGAGCCAAATTGGGAAAAACCACTCTCTTACCGAGAGGTATTGAGTGGGTATTTGAGTGTTGATTGATATAATAGACCCGACCATCGAAACTCGCTCTAAAGCCTACAACCCGTTAGGCAAACACATAGGTGGAAGTCACAACCCTAGACCTTTTACATATTTGAAAAACAACAACAAAAACATTTTTCTCTAGTTTTATATTTTTCAATTGCAATCCTTAGTATAATTTTAGAAGTAAAATCAAAACAAATCCCGCGTAAGTGCAACTTAGACAATTCACGTGCTTAGACTAAATACATACCACTAATCCCATCTACGCTCCCTATGAATTCGATCCCGACTCTTAGTTGAGTATTATTATTGCAATCGACCGCTTCACAACCCCAATTTGAGGTGTGACTTGGGCAAGATTAGGTGACCACAGACATGTTGGCCGACATCACAACACCCACATTGATCGGGTACCCGGTCATGATGGAGGCGACTAGAACTGCCCGCGGGATAAGAAAGTTTGTTTCATTCTGGCATGGGTCTAGTCTGCTGCAGATAAATGTCTGCCATCCCTTTGCCTCAAAGTTTAGGGTATTCCGCTAAATAGGAACCCTTGTTGTGATCCATGGTGGTGATGGCCTCGGAGCTGCAAGAATCTCAGTTAGCCATGGGCGAGCTGCATCTCCCATTTCCAGCTTCTCCAAGTACTGTGCAGGCTCAATATCATCAAACCCCAAGTAGGTGTTCAATGTGTGCTGGTCAAACTGCACCTTCAGATTCCTCACTTTGGTCATTTTTGTCCCTTTACTTATGTGCGCCACATTGGCGTAAAACACCCGGACAAGATACTTATTTGCGTCCACTACGCTCTGGGTGAACCAAATACACACCTTTCGCTCTCAAAACTCCCTCAAGACTGTCGAATTGTACTTTTCAAGGTCTTTCAGTTGGCACTGTTGCTCAAGAGTAAGCGATCTCAATGGCCACCACCCACGAAAACTTGTGAAGGCAGCCAGACTGACAAACCGGTCCTCCTAGACTTCTTTCTTCTTCAACCGCTCAAGGACGACAATTGTAGTATCTCCCCCTCGGCTATCATCCGGAATATCATCAACTGTAGCCACTGGTGCCTTAGGGACAGGTGTAGAGAAGGCCTCAAAAGCCTGATTGGCACTCTCCGAACCCTCGGAGGTGCTATGCGATGTGGAAGGCTTGTCCCGGAGTTAATACCTCTCCAGTTGCTTTGATTGGACATCCGGTTGCTCTTGAACTGAGTTTCCCTCCGATGCTTCCCTAGATGGGGAAAAAGAACTGGATTCGGAGGGCTCTGCATTTCTTCCTTGGCCGGCTGTAGCCTTCTTTGTGATTATCGTTTGGAGGGCGAGGGATAAAGTACTTTTGCCTCGGCCCCTGGAAAGTTCACCCCTCCCCTTTGAAGTATCACCTCTGCCTCGTGATCTAACCATTGTCTGTACCAAGCAAAAGCAAGTGTTAGTTGTAATTCAAGTACAAACATACAAGAACACACCAATGAAACAATGAACAATCTAGTGTAAAACATGCTTGCAGGGTAGGGGAGTGCGATCCACAGAATAATTAATGCGGCCGCAGGTTGGGCATTGCGTACCACACAATTTTCATTGCGGTTGCAGAGTTGAAAGTGCGGTCCGACAATTATCAATGCGGCCGTAGAATTGGAGTGCGGTCCGTACATTTTCTATCGTGACCGCACATCAGATAGCACCAAAATGCCAACTCTCTGATGACAGGTAGTGGTCTATTTTGCGGCCGCAACCACTTTTCTGCGACCGCGATGAGTTTTTTACGGTCCGCACAATTTTCATTGCGACCGCAGAATAAGTCTTAACTAAGGTACCCTCATCCCAACTTCTGCGGACTGCACAATTTCTTGTGCGACCGCAAATTTCAAAACAAAAAGGATCCGAGTTCTAGGGTTTAACAATTGTTTTTCATAAATTTGACATGGTGTTAACATTTAAGCATGATAATCAATTCATCCATCCCCTTAGAGCAATTACCAGTTGACCCACTACATATTTAACCCCACATGGTTGTAAAATTGAATTCTACTGACAAATGGCCTAAAACTAATTAACAAATTATAAATTAAACTAAAAATTAAAAATTTTTACAAGTAATTGAGGCATACCAGATATGAAGTAGTGCAAATGAGTGATCACATATGTTGATTGTATGTGGCAGATGGTTTAGTAGACGCTTTCAATATTTTAGATTTTTGAGTGCTCAGAGAAGGGAAAGAAATGAACAATAGCCCTAGGTTTACTATTTATACTAGATGGGTCTAGCTATGAGGCAAAGGTTGAGTGCGGCCGCAGAATTCTTACTGCGGTCCGCACTCTGTTACCTGGCGCTCAGAAGCCCTTGCTGATCTGCGGTCCACAGAATTTGCAGTGCGTCCGCAGATTTTAGTTGTGGACCGTAGATTTTGATATGCGACCGCACTTTGGTCATTTCTCTGACAAACCAACTTCATAGAGTTTGCATTTTACCCTTTCAATTTATGTAGTTCGCATTGTAATTGTGCAGCCGCAATTCGCCTTTTACTGGAGCACCCAAAATTGTGCGGTCTGCACAATACACTTGCGGTCCGCACTTTTTACCACTTAGCCAATTTTCTAGGCAGAATTCCTGTAAATAACACTCATCCCTGCAACACACTTCAAATCCAGTTAGCACTAAAGTAACACCTATCACAAAAGAAAAAGAAAAAGAAAACATGGGTTGCGTCCCAAGAAGCGCATGATTTAACGTCGCAGCATGACGCAGATTACCATCATTTGAAATGAATAACTGCCACCACGTGTCCATCATCAACCTTTCCCAAATAATGTTTCACCCGGTGACCATTGGCTCAGAATACCTCATCATTTTTGTTCTTCAAGTCCAATGCACCAAAAGGTGTCACACCCACAATTTCAAAGGGACCACTCCACTTAGATTTCAACTTTCCGGGAAACATCTTCAACCGTGAGTTAAACAACAAAACAAGATTGCCCTCCTTGAACTATGTGTTCCGAATGTATTTGTCATGGATGTATTTCATCTTCTCTTTGTACAAGGACGAACTTGCATAGGCATGGTACCAAAACTCATCCAATTCATTCAAATGTGCAACCCACAAGTTAGCGGCTGTATCCCAATCAAGATTCAATTTCTTTAAAGCCCACATGGCTTTGTGCTCAAGTTCCACTGGAAGATGACAAGCTTTGCCAAACACCAACCGGTATGGAGACATCCCGATAGGAGTTTTGAAAGCAGTCCGATAAGCCCATAGTGCATCATCAAGTTTCTTTGACCAATCCGTCCTGTTAGCATTCACTGTTTTGGACAAGATACTTTTTATCTCCCAGTTGGAGACTTCCACTTGACCGCTAGCTTGTGAATGATAGGGATTCGTAACTTTATGAGTGACACCATACTTTCTAAGCAAAGTATCAAAAGCCTTATTGCAAAAATACAACCCCCCATCGCTTATGATAGCCCGCGGAGTACCAAATCTTGTAAAAATATTCTTCTTCAAGAATGCCACCACACTTCTCGCTTCATTGTTGGGTAGAGCAGTGGCCTCAACCCATTTAGACACATAATCAACCGCGACCAAATGTAGGTGTTTCCACAATAACTCACAAAAGGTAGTGAGAGGCATTTCATTCTTCTTCAAGATTCCATCGGCCCGTTGACATTCATCGCATCTTTTTACCACATCACTCGTATCTTTGTAAAGAGTGGGCCAATAGAAACCACAACTTAGCACTTTGGTTGCCATTCTTGCTCTGCCATGGTGACCACCATAAGGCGAAGAATGGCAAGCCTCAAGAATATCACTTTGCTCTTCATCCGGTACACATCTTATAATCACCCCATCCGTGCAAATTCGGTAAAGGTACGACTCATCCCAATAATAATCTTGACAATCCTATTTGAGCTTCCTCCTTTGATTTGAAGAGAACTCATCCGGGATGATTCCACACACAAGGAAGTTTGCTAGATCCGTGAACCATGGCACCTCTTTCATTGAGATAGCCAAGAGTTGCTCATCGGGGAAGGAGTCATTGATTTTAAGGCCATTGTTCGGCCTCCCCTCCTCCTCCAAACGAGACAAGTGGTCCGCCACTTGATTTTCACTCCCTTTTCGATCTTGGATGTCAATATCAAACTCTTGCAACAATACCATCTATCTCATCAACCGAACTTTTGAATCTTTGTTGCCCATAAGATTGCGAAGTGCCGCATGATCCGTATGAACAATAACCTTTGCACCTATCAAGTATGGGCGGAACTTCTCAATTGCAAACACAATGGCAAGGAGCTCTTTCTCTGTAACGGTGTAATTGACTTGGGCATTATTCATGGTCTTACTAGCACAGTAGACCGGATGAAAAACCTTGTTGATGTGTTGCCCCAAAACTACTCCAACCGCTGCATCACTAGCATTGCACATGAGCTCAAAAATTCCAATTAGGTGCGATGATAATGGGAGTGGTTGTCAACTTGTATTTTAGCACTTCAAAGGCTCTCATGCAATCGTCATTGAAGTGAAACTTAGCATATTTCTCTAAAAGCTTGTACAACGGTTCACCACTTTAGAAAAATCCCTTTATGAAACGTCGGTAGAACCCCGCGTGACCTAAGGAACTTCACACGCCTTTCACCGAAGTTGGAGGTGGAAGCATAGAAATCACCTCTATCTTTGTCTTGTCAACCTCTATGCCATTTTTTAAAATTTTGTGGCCAAGGACAATGCCTTCCTCGATCATGAAATGACATTTCTCCCACTTTAGCACCAACTTTGTTTCTTTACACCTTGCCAATACTCTATCCAAATTTGCCAAGCAATCATCAAATAAATCCCCGACCACCAAGAAATCATATATGAAGACTTCAAGGTAGTCCTCAACCATATCCGTAAAGATCGCCATCATACACCTTTGAAAAGTCGCCGGTGCATTACATAAGCCAAATGGCATCCACTTGAAAGCAAAAGTACCATTGGGACATGTGAAAGTTGTTTTTTCTTGATATTCTGGAGCAATAAGGATTTGGTTGTAGCCCGAATATCCATCTAGAAAGCAATATAAAGCACGATCGGCCAACCTATCAAGCATTTGATCAAGGAAGGGAAGTGGAAAATGATCATTTCTCGTGACTTTGTTAAGCTTGTGATAGTCCATATACACTCTCCACCCGATCACCCTTCTTGTGAGAATCAACTCTTTCTTGTCATTGGTGACCACCGTCATGCCCCCTTCTTTGGGACACATTGCACCAGATAAGTCCATGAGCTATCATAAATGGGGTAGACAACCCCGACATCCAACCACTTGATGGTCTCCTTTTTGACCACGTCTTGCATAGCTTTGTTGAGTCTCCTTTGATGTTAATAGATGGTCTGGCATCTTCCTCCAAGTTAATCTTGTGCATGAAAAAGGCGGGGATTATTCCCCGAATATCAGCCAAAGTTCACCTAATAGCCTTCTTCCTCTTGTGGAGCACCGCCAATGTAGAGTCAACCTGCACGTTAGTCAAACAAGAGGAAAGAATAACCGGCAAAGTAGAGCTGGGACCAAGAAATTCATACCAAAGATGTGGAGTCAATGGCTTCAACTCCAAGGTAGGAGGCTCTTCAATTGAAGGTTTTGTAGGAGGAAATTTCCTATTTTCAAGATCCAAGGAAAGTTTCCGGGGTGCATAGTTGTACAACACCATTCCTTGCAAAGAATTCACACATTCCATGAAGCCATCTATCTCGTCATCATCAAAGTTGAGCAAGACGGCCTCCAATATATCACCCACATTAATCGTGGCACTTGTATCATCAATAATCACACCAGTCACCAAGTCCACGAAATAACACACTTCATTGCTATTCGGTTGCCGCATAGATTTGCACACGTGGAACACCACCTTTTCATCACCCACCCGGAAAGTGAGTTCTCCGGCTTTCACATCAACAAGAGCTTTCCCCGTAGCAAGGAAAGGTCTTCCAAGAATAATTGACACCTCATAGTCCACTTCACAATCAAGAATAACAAAATCCGCCGAAAGAATGAACTTATCAGCACGAACCAATACATCTTCAATCACTTCCAACAGTCTCTTCATTATACGATCGATCATTTGTAATCTCATAGATGTGGGTCTTGGTTTCCCAATTCCCAAAGTCTTGAAAATCGAATAGGGCATCAAATTGATAGTCGCCCCAAGATCATAAAGAGCTTTAGCAAACTCGGCGCTTCCAATGGTACAAGGAATTGTGAAAACACCGGGATCTTCTAATTTAGGAGCCATCAAATGAACAATTGCACTCACTTGATGAGTGGCTTTGATATTTTCAAAATTCATCGATCGCTTCTTTGTCACCAAATCCTTCATAAACTTTGCATAGCCGGGCATTTGCTCAAAGGCCTCAACTAATGGCAGCTTTATTGAGATACTCTTCATCATGTCAGTGAACATTTTGAATTGGTTCTCGCTGTTTTGCTTGGCAAGCCTTTGAGGATATGGAGGATGTGGATTATGCAATGGTGCCTTAGCCTTTTGTACTACTGGTTCAGGTATGTCAATAACATGATCCCGAGACGGGTTCACTTCCTCTTGAGTCTCTCCCACATTGTCATCAATATCAATCCACACTTCATCATTTGCTTGCACCACATTGTTAGGGATCTCCTCTTCTTCTACCACTTGCTCGTCATCCACAAGTTGCCTTTGACTTGAGGTGGGTGCATTCTCACCTCTTCCACTTCTTGTAGTAATGGCCATGGCATGTCTCGTATTGTTCCCACCCTTTGGGTTTACCACTGTGTCACTTAGTAGTGCCCCTTTAGGATGAGAATTTAAAGCTTGAGAGATTTTCCCCATTTGCACTTCTAAGTTACGGATCGATGTGTTGTATGAAGCAAGCTGGGCATCAGAATCGGCATTCTTCTCCATCATTTGCTTGAACATGTTCTCAATATGGCCCATTTCATTGTTGGAAGAGCTATGACCATGGGAAGGGTAAGGAGGTGGGTTGGTCGGTTGTTGATACATCGGGGGCCTTTGAAAACCCGACCCCTGATTTCCTTTATTGTTATTCCACCCGCCTTGATTGTTGCCTTCCCAAT
Organism: Nicotiana tabacum; assembly: GCF_000715075.1. NCBI lineage: Eukaryota > Viridiplantae > Streptophyta > Magnoliopsida > Solanales > Solanaceae > Nicotiana > Nicotiana tabacum. Next base: position 95,571,627 of record NC_134094.1, read on the forward strand.
TTCCTTGGTTATTGTTGTTATGATAATTCCCTTGATTATTGCTTCCACTCCAATTGCCTTGACTGCTGTTGTAATTCCAATTACTTTTATTATTTTCACCACTCCAATTACATTGGTTATGAGAATTCCAATTGCCTTGATTATTTTAAGGTCTCCATTGTTGTTGGCTAGGGCCTTGGTAGTTGTTTCTTTGCCCTTGAAAGTTGTTCATATATTGGACCTCCTCTTCTTGGTCATTGTAAGATTCATCTTGATCAAATCCACTATCATCTTGCACAAAATTGTCCACTCTTTGTTGCACTTGTGGATTTCTTCTTCTTCGCTTTTTCACCAACATACCTACTCCCTCCATTGCATTGACTTAGCTCGGGTTTTGCACTTGTTGAAGTTGAGCCTTTGCCAATTGGTTCATGGTGGTATTCAACTCGGCTATGGCTTGTCCATAATCATGCAACCCTTTGTGAAGGAGAATCACATTGGGGTCACCTTGTGGAACATTAGCCCGAGATTGCCACGTCGATGAAGTATCCTCCATCTCACCCAAGATATCACACACCTACGCAGAAGGCGTAGTCATGAAGTTCCTACCGGCAAGTTGATTCACTACACATTGGTTGGTTGTATTGATCCCTCGATAGAAAGTTTGTTGAATCATGTTTTCCGTCATATCGTTGTTGGGGCACTCTTTCACCATTGTTCTATACCTCTCCCATATCTCGTATAGTGGTTCATTGGGCTCTTGCTTAAATGCTATAATTTCATCCCGAAGAATAGCCATGTGCCCAGGAGAGAAGTATGTAGAAATAAATTTCTCCGCTAATTCATCCCAAGTATGAATGGAATGATTTGGCAAACGTTCCAACTAATCTAAAGTTTTCCCCCGTAGAGAGAAGGGAAAAAGCCTTAGCCTCAAAGAATCCTCGGAGACATTTGTTTGTTTACTCCTCCAACACGTATCTACGAACCCCTTCAAGTGTTTGTACGCATTTTGACCCGGTGCACAGGTGAAGAACCCTCGTTGCTCGAGCAAAGTGAGCATCATACTGGTTATTTGAAAGTTCCCCGCCCTAATACGGGGAGGGACTATAGCACTTGCATACCATTCATTCGGCAACACCCGGTATGGAGCCGCTCGTGGTGGAGGTGGGGGTGGAGCAGGTACATTGTCATGAGGCGGTCGACCTCGTTTATTTGCTTGAGGTTAAAGAGGGACCTCATCCATTTGATCATCCTCAACATCCACATCCCCTAAAGGTAAGTTTCCGAGCTCATTATTTGCCATGATTGCACCTACAATTTCTCAACACGTTAGTAACACGGAAGGAATAGAAGATATTCCCCAAAACACACCTAAATATATAGCTAACATCATTTTTAGCTCCCTGACAACGGCACCAAAAATTGATCTCGTCCAATTTCACACCTCAAATCAAGATTATGAAACAGTCGATTGTAATAATAATACCCAACAAGGGTCGGGATCGATATCCACAGGGAGCTATATATGGGAGTTAGGAGTATATATTATAGTATATGAGTTTGACTATCTTAATTTACACTTCCACAAATTGGGGTTGTTTCTATATCTAATTTTAAAACTAAGATTGCAAGGTTAAGAAATAAAACTAAGAAAATTGTTTTTGTTGTTTTTCACGTTTTGTAAAAGCCTAGGGCTATGACCATCACCTAGGTGTTTTCTTAATATGATATAAACCTTAATGCTTGTTTTATTGATCGGGGTATATTATAGCTATCAACTCTCAGCTACCCACTCAATACCTCTCGGTCAGAGAGTGATTTTGCCCAATTTGGCTTTCTCAAGTCCAAATGGGTATTGCACAAAACGGTTGATAAAAGCTCAAGTCGAGTTATTACTATCTCTAGGTTGAACCCATTAATTGGGATCATCAATCTCTTGATTGACCCAATTTCTTGTTAGCTAAGTTTTCCTAGACTAAGTCTCTCTTTCTCAAGTAGAAACTAAGTCAAATAGGCATGAACTAATATTTGCAACCATTAATTCCATAAATTAAAGCATGAACAAGGCAAAATAATAAACACCTAACTATAAACAAGCATCAAGTTAAACACCCATAAGGTTTACACACTAGGGTTGGGTCACAACCTAGTAAATATCTAGCTACTCATGCTTGAAATTAAAGAAATATAAGAAGAAATAATAATTAAACTCATATTGCAAGATTAAAAATGATAAAATCTATGTTAAAATAGCTCAAAATATAAAAAACTACTAAAAGAAGCAAAGAGAAATAGCTACTGTAGCTGCTGATGTCAAAAGTTAACCTAAAATTATGAAACTCATCTATTTATACAAGATTAGAAATTTCGGACAAAAATGCCCTTCGGGATGTTCTGCGGCCGCAAAATTCCATATGCGGTCCGTAGATTTCTTCAACTTGTATGAACTGGAGGTTTGCGTCTGCATAATTCTGATCTGTGGCTGCGAGACCTTCTTTCTGCGGTCCACAGAATTGTAACTGCGGTCACATCTTGCTCTTCTGCGGTCTGCACAATTACATCTGCGGCCGCATAACACTTCTTCTGCGGCTGCACAATTTCTGTGCGGATCGAACTTCTGGGAGACTTGGAATCCACATTCTCTGAACTTTTATTCCTAGCCATACTCTGCGGCCGCAAAATTCATGTGTGTACCGCACTTTGCACAAAGATCTGCTGCCTTTTTCTTCATCATCTGCGGCCGCAGATGATATTCTGCGGTCTGCACTTCTGAGCTCCTGTGTCTTTTATGGTCTTGAGTTTAGATTACTCCTTTTTGAGTTGGATTTCATCTCGGGAGTTCATCTTCCAATATTCCCGTAATTGAGCACATTTTATCAGTTTTCACGAACACGATTAAACGCTTTTGGACTAAAACAAAAGCTAAAAGGCGCTAATAAGTAGTCAAAATCCCTACTTATCAGTCATACCATTGAGGAATGCCGCATGTTGAAAGACAAGATCCAGACGTTGATTGACACCAAGTAAATGAGGCCGCACCGAATGTCCGTAATAACCCTCTTCCTGACCATAGGGGTAAGGGAGTGAATGTGATAGAAACTGATGAAAAATAGGATCAGGAGGGATCCATCAGACTTATTCAATAGGGGTACACTCCCAAAACATCTCTGGTCACCCTATCGCTAATTGTGGTGCAAACCCAAGCGCCATTCGAGGTCGAGGTAGCTACACCTTTCACTGTGATCGTAGCTCCAACACTGCCTTATAAGTCTGATGCTATCCCATGGTATTATGTGGCAGAGTCGAGAAGAAAAGGAAAAGCCAAGATAGAAGAGACAGGTGTTGCGCAAGGAATGACCAGAACTGGCAGAGTTTATACACCTGAGAATGTTGGAGAAACAAGCAAAGAGACCACATCTAAGCCACCTGTCTTGGAGACAGGCACTGATGATCTTTGGAGGAAGGTACATGCGAGGGAGTACTCTGTTGTTGATCACCTGAACAAGACTCCCACCCAAATATCCATCTTATCGTTGTTGCTAAATTTAGATACGTACAAAAATTCCTTGATGAAGGTATTGAGTGAAGCCTATGTGCCTACCAGTATCACTAGTGGGGAGATGGCTAATATGGTAGGACAGGTACTGAATAACCACAAGATTACTTTCCACGAAGATGAGCTACCACCGGAGGGGTTGAGTCACAACAAACCATTGCACATCACTGTGCAATATGAAGACAAGTTCATTGCAAGGATTCTGGTAGACGGGAGTTCGAGTTTGAACATATGCCCGCTGACTACTTTGAAAAGATTAGGTAAAGGACTGCATGAGATACAGATGGGAAGTATGAACGTGAAGGCTTTTGATGGGTTTTAGAGAGCTACTATTGGAGAAATCAACCTTGATCTGAAAATGGGCCCGATCTGGTTCGACGTTGAGTACCAAGTACTAGATATATCTGCCATCTACAACTTGTTACTGGGACGACCACAGATATATGCAACTGGGGCAATCGCTTCTACTCTGCACCAGGCTGTGAAGTTCGAGTGAAATTATCAAGAGGTGATTATTCACAGAGATGGAAATAACCCTATCTACACCAACCAGACTGTGCCAACTATCGAAAACAAGAGGAAATTGGGAGGAGAAACATACCATAATATTGAGCGAGTAAACATAATTGAGAAGGGTCGATGGTGGAGTAATAATATAGAGAGCATACTAATGTGGTTGGGTTATGAACCAGGCAAGGATCTTGGCCTAAAACTTCAAGGGATCACGGAACCAATACGACCACAATATCATGGCATAACCTTTAGTCTCGGGTATGAATATACCATGCAAGAATATCAGGATTGGATACCGCCGTGGCGTGCCTCTTACTATCCATTAGAACAACCCATACCACAACTACACCAGACATTTTGCTAGACTGATGTAATTTGGGGATCTGAGGAAGACGAGGTTTTAACAGGTATGAGGAAGCTGTTTTTGGATGAGGAAGATATGGACTGCAGTGCAATCTTAGAGGAGGAGGAAGACCTTACCATTCAGACAGTAGGAGAAGGAGTTGTTCTCAAGAACTACATTGCTGCACCATCCCGGGCTCGCCGAGTACCTAAGTACCCTTGGTAGAATTAGCATGATTTATTTTAAAATTGTTTTAGGGCATTTAAGGCATTTTCAGTGTTTTGTTTTGAAATAATTACACGAGACATCGAGTCGTATTTGTTGACAATTTTAAGTTTTATTAATGCATTATTTCTTTTTGTTTATTCATTATTATCTTTCTATATTCTTTTCAGCGTAATTATTACATATCCTGATGAACTTACGACTGTGACATGTAATGAGACAACACAACATAAGGAAAGTGATTCGGAAGATTTGGAAGATGATATAATACCCGAGGAAATTGTCAAAGAGGTAGAGAATTTTGAGAATAAACCAAAGTCCAATTTGGAAGAAACTGAGGCAGTTAACTTAGGAGATTCAGAAACAGTCAAAGAAACTCGTATTAGCATTCACCTATCGTTGTCAGAGAAGGAAGAGTATATCAGGTTTCTAAAGGAATATGAGGATATTTTTTCATGGTCCTACGACGACATGACGGAGTTAAGCACATCCATAGTAGCGCACAAGCTACCTACCAACCCTACATGTCCGCCGGTGAAGTAGAAGCTCAGGAAATTAAAGCTAGATATGAGTCTAAAGATAAAGGAAGAGATCACCAAGCAGATCAAAGCAAAGGTCCTTAGGGTGGTCAAATATCCAACTTGGTTAACCAGCATCGTACCAGTTCAAAATAAAGATGGGAAAGTCATGGTGTACGTTGACTATCGGGATCTGAATAGAGCAAGCCCTAAGGATGATTTCACATTGCCCAACATACACATATTGATCGACAACTGTGCCAAAAATTAACTTCAATCCTTTGTGGATTGCTTCGCAGGATATCATCAGATTTGGATGGACGAAGAGGACGCCGAAAAGACAACATTCATCATGCCATGGGGGATATATTGTTACAAAATGATGCCATTTGGTTTGAATAATGCTGGGGCTACCTACATGAGGTATATGACTACTCTTTCCTACGATATGATACACAAGGAAATAAAGGTGTATGTGGATGACGTTATCATCAAATCTAAGAAAAGTTCGGATCATATAGCATGCCTAAGGAAGTTTTTCGACCGGCTTCGAAAGTACAATTTGAAGTTGAATCCGGAAAAGTGTGCTTTCGGAGTCCCTGTTGGAAAATTGATGGGTTTCATCATCAGTCGCCGCGGTATTGAGCTAGACACGTCAAAAATCAAAGATATTCAAGACTTGCCACTGCCAAAGAACAAGAAGGATGTGATGAGTTTTCTGGGATACCTCAATTATATCAGCCGTTTTATAGCACAGTCAACAGTGATATGTGAGTCGATCTTCAAAATGCTAAGGAAAGATGTTGCAATGAGCTGGACCGAAGAATGTCAAAAGGCTTTCGACAAAATCAAGGAGTACTTGTCTAAGCCGCCCGTGTTGGTTCCACCAGAACTCGGAAGACCTTTACTGCTGTATCTATCCTTGTTGGATGGGCCTTTGGTTGCATCCTGGGGCAACATGATGAAACCGGGAAAAAATTAACATGCAATATACTATCTGAGTAAGAAGTTCACACCTTACGAGGCACGCTACTCTTTGCTGGAACACACCTGTGTTGCTTTGACATGGATAGCCTAGAAATTGAGACACTACTTCTACGCATACACTACATATCTCACATCGAGGATAGATCCACTAAAGTACATCTTCCAGAAACCCATGCATATAGGTAAGTTAGCAAAATGGCAGATATTGCTAAGTGAATTCGACATCCTCTATGTGACCCAGAAGGCAGTCAAGGGGAAAGCATTAGCCGATCACCTAGCAGAGAACCCCGTGGATGGAGAATACAAACCGTTGAAGATGTATTTTCCCGAAGAGGAAGTGACGTTTGTAGGAGAAGATATTGCCAAAACATACGATGGTTGGAGGATGTTTTTCGACGGACCCGCAAACTTTAAAGGAATGGGAATCAGAGCCGTTTTGGTATCAGAAACCGGTCAACATTATTTGATATCCGCAAAGCTCAGGTTCCCATGCACCAACAATATAGCAGAATACGAGGCTTGCTTATTGGGACTCAGATTGGCCATCGACATGAATATTCAGGAGTTACTGGTAATCAGATATTCAAATCTGCTGGTACATCAAGTACTTGGAGAATGGGCTACCAAGAATACTAAAATATTACCATACTTGCATTGTGTACAAGATTTGATCAAGAGGTTCACAAATATAGAATTCAAACACGTTCCGAGGATTCATAACGAGTTCGTAGATGCGCTGACTACCTTGTCTTCCATGATACAACATCCAGACAAGAATTTCATTGATCTTATCCTGATAGAGATTTGTAAGCAGCCAGCTTATTGTGCTCATGTTGAAGAAGAATTCGATGGAAATCCATGGTTTCAAGATATCAAGGAGTATTTAGAGAAAAGAGAATACCCAGGAAATGCTACACACACTCAGAAGCGCACGCTTTGAAGATTAGCCAACCACTTCTTTTAGAGTGGAGGAATTCTGTATAGAAGGACTCCTGACTTGGGATTGCTGCGATGTGTCGATTCCAAGGAGGCATCAATATTGCTTGAAGAAATACCCGTCGGAACCTGCGGACTTCACATGAACGAGTTCGTTCTAGCCAAGAAGATATTAAGGGCGGGGTAATTCTGGATGACTATGGAGATAGGCTGTATCAAATATGTACAGAAGTGCCACCAATGCCAGGTACATGCTGATATGTTACAGGTGCCACCCAACGAACTCAATGCAACAAGTTCACCTTGGCCTTTCTCTGCTTGGATATGGACGTCAACGGACAATTTGAACCTATTGCTTCAAACGGACACAAGTTCATTTTGGTGGCTATAGATTTCTTCACAAAATCGGTCGAAGTCGCTTCCTATAAAGTTGTGACTAAGAAAGTCGTAGCAGACTTTGTTCGGGATCGTATCATTTGTCGATTTGGAGTACCTAAGTTAATCATTATTGACAATGCCACCAATATCAACAGTGATCTGATGAAAGCCATGTGTGAAACATTCAAGATCAAGCATCGAATTCTACATCATATAGGCCGTAAATGAATGGAGCCGTAGAGGCCACCAATAAGAACATCAAGAAGATATTAAGGAAGATGGTGGACAACTACAAGCAATGGCATGAGAAGCTACCATTTTCTTTGCTCGGGTACCACACGACAATTCGTACGTCTACTGGGGCAACCCCTATCTACTGGTCTACGGTACTGAAGCTGTTATACCCGCCGAGGTGGAGATTTCTTCCCTAAAAATCATATAGAAGGCCGAGCTCAGCGATGCAGAATGGATACAGAGCCGGTATGAGCAACTTGCTCTCATTGACGGTAAGAGAATGAACGCATTGTGTCTTGGTCAACTCTACCAGAATAGAATATCAAGGGCTTTGAACAAAAAGGTTAGATCAAGGCAATTCACACTGGGGCAATTGGTGTTGAAGCGGATCTTCCCACACTAGAACGAAGCAAAAAGAAAATTCTCACATAACTGGAAAGGCCCTTACATGATTCATCGAGTACTAACAGGAGGAACACCTATACTTGTAGAGATGGATGGAGAATTATGACCAAAACCTATCAATTCGGATGCCGTCAAGATATATTATGTTTAAGATTATGTTTGCGCTTTTTTTTATGTAACATGAACTACACTTGACCTGATTCCCGTTTAATAGGGGATACGTAGGCAGCCATATAGGTTCGGTCACATTATAATAAAATTTTCATTCCCCTCTACGGTCGGGAACATGGGCAAGATTTTGAGTTTTTGTCAATCTCATTACGTCAAGTATCACCAAGAAGTGTATTGCCGGGAGTATGCATTTAAACTGGGGTGGAATTTTTAGGAGGGTCCTCAAAATTCCGAGTTGAGAAGGTTGCGATGTCTCGAAGCATGTCACAGTCTCCAATTCGATAATTATTTATTTTATGCATCATCATATATTTTGAACAACTGAATTTCTCACAAATGATTTATCACAAATGCATATTTTCAAAAAATTCATTTCTGTAGTAGCCAGATGTTACCTAGGGTGAATCGAACAAGGCATCAAGACAAGGAGCAAAGGCGAAATGAGGAATCAAAGGCACGAACCGACCTTTCCCCAAAACTCATATTTTTTCTGTGGATGTAGGCATAACGGACATAACAAGCATGTCCACGAATATATAACAAGACCACTATCTTCACACCAATAGAAGTCACCAAGAACAAACACGTCAAGCTAAGGACCACTTTACCTCTCACATTTAATCGTTGCTTTTCCTGCATAGGGCTAAGCATTGCCCTTATTACATTGCATGAGGCTAAGCATTGCCTCCACTATTTCATAAGGCTAAATGATGACTTTCATTGCATGATACTAAGCACTGTCTCCATTACATTGCATGAGGCTAAGCATTGCCTCCATTATTGCATGAGGCTAAAAGCTGTCTTTCCTTGCATGAGACTAAGCACTGTCTCCATTACATTGCATGATGCTAAGCATTGCCTCTATTATTGCATAAGGCTAAATGTTGCCTTTTCTTGCATGAGACTAAGCATTGTCTCCATTACATTGCATGAGGTTAAGCATTGCCTCCATTATTGCATAAGGCTAAACGTTGCCTTTCCTTGCATGAGACTAAGCATTATCTCCATTAAATTGCATGAGGCTAAGTATTACCTCAATTATTGCATAAGGCTAAATGCTGCCTTTCCTTGCATGAGACTAAGAACTGTCTCCATTACATTGCATGGGGATAAGCATTGCCTCCATTATTGCATAAGGCTAAACACTGCCTTTCTCTGCATAGGGCTAAGAACTGCACTTATTACTTTACATGAGGCTAAACACTGCCTCCATTATTGCATAAGGCTAAACACTGCCTTACTTTGCATGAGAATAAGCGCTGTCTCTATTATATTGCATGAGGCTAAGCATTGCCTCCATTATTGCATAAGGTTAAACGCTGCCTTTCTCTGCATAGGGCTAAGCACTGCTCTCATCTCATACAAGACTAAGCGTTGCCTTGTCTCGTTCTCGCATGCAACTAAGCGTCACCTGTTTATTCTATCAAACGATCAATATCACCGCATATTTGCATTTCATGGGCTGAAATATCGCCATATTATCCGAAGGCGTCATAGTCTGAAGGCATCACCCTCATACCCTGAAGACATCATGCCATGGCCTGCGGATCTCTCAAAACTGCATATCATTATTCAAAGGCGTCATAGTCCGGAGGAACCATCCTCATGGCCTGAGGACACCATTTCATGTCCTGTGAATCCCTTATTATATGCGTTATTTCCCAGGACGTCATGGTCGAATGACATCATCTTCATCGTCCAAAGACAACTCTCATGGTCCGAAGGGAATTTGTATCATGTTTAAATTTCCGCGATAACCCTTTATATTCATGTGCATTGTGTTTTAAGTTTTGCAGGGAACTCGGAAGGTAACTGTTCTACAAACAGGAGCAATTCTCGCTCCGGTTTCTGTTCACCATGTTCACATCCTTTGATTATCTCAAACGTAACCAATGACTGGCAATTGGATACTCTTTGTTTCATAACCGCCCAAATATTTATCGCGAATATCTGTAACATTCAAATTCGCATTCATAGCTCCACCTGAAATTATCTGTTACTCACTATCCTATCCAAGAGATCCTTTTTCGAAATACGCGACCACTCTTCTAACAACTCCATCGGTTTCGTTCGCCGTTGGATCCAGAACTATACGTGGCCTGATTCACGTAACACCAGGGATAACTAGGCAACTCAAGAACTAGGGTTTAGCCCCTATTTTTTCAAATACAGATCATCCTCGCTCATTTCGGACAAAATTGGTCATCATTTTCTTTACCCGACAACTCTTTCATCATTCCCGGGTAAAGAGGGGCAGTTGTTGATACCCACTTTTGTCCTCATATTTTATAAAATATTCTATATACTTTCAAAATATCATTTTGTATTATTACCCAATTCACAAGAGTTATATAAGTATTTTCTATAATAAAAAAATTTAAATTTTTTCAAAGCTTTAAAATTGATTTTCTTGCATTTAAATTATTCAAATATTTAGTAATTATCCCTTTAAATTATTTCGGGGTGATTTAGTCATCCAAATCTATTATCTATACCAACATGTATGTTTTATAATATTTTTACTTCATTCTATATAATTACATTTGTACGTTTTTGAGCTATTTACACAATAATTTACAATAATAGCCTATATTCTCAAAATAATTATATTTTCTTATTATTATTTTATGTCAAAATAGCATCTTCATTTTTTTAACACTCTAGTTTTTAAGTGTTTAATGTCTTAAATAATATTTTATTTATTAAATAGCCATTTTTTATAATTTATTTCAGGTATTTTAAATTATAGCCCAATATAGGGCTAATTTTCAGACCAATTGAGGTCCAAAAGAACAAGCCCATTCTCAATCAAACCCCAGAAGTCTAAAACCAAACGACCCAATAGGTCTGCCCTAGTCCATGACCCGTTACACCCGACCCAGCTCATTTAAATCTCAGCCGTTGATCAAAAATGATCAACGACTCACAATATTTCCCCATTTCTCCTTATATCTCCCCAACCTAAACCCTAGCCCATTCTAAACCCTGCAGCCACCCTCAAATACTCACTTTTCGTCTCTCAAAGCTAAACTCTAGCGATCGAAATTTTCTCGCCCCTTTCTCTGCATTTCCACCTCGAACCAGAGATCTACTTACCTTTTCTGAATGCTTACCACTCCAATATGGTAATAAGTATTGTTCCGTCTATGGAAGGTGTATTTTATATAAATCGGGTCCAAATGGGCCTGATCTTAAAGATTCTGCGGGATTCCGACTAGGTGCATCAAAGGATACTGAGTATCTCTCCGATTGGGAACATCTCCATCGATTCCGGCTTGATTAAGGTTTGCCTTACTCGTTGCCCTAATTCGATTTGAAATCAGTTTGCATGTGGTCTTTTCCTTATTCTGTATGACTGATTTTCTTTCCTTATTTTGTATGATTGGTCTTCTTTTCATTTTTATTTACCTGTTTTACTACTATATAAACCCCCTTTCCCTGTTTCCCCTCTAGGACTTAACAACTATTACTTAACTACTATTCTCTAAACTCTCATTCTCCTATACTTTTTGCACTCTTGGCCGGCTGAAAGCCAAGGCCACCGGAATCCTCTCTATTGACCTCCCTAGTGCGAGCACTGCTCGGGGCTCATTTGAAACTCTGTGAACTTTGATGTACTAGGATTTGGGTCTTTTGGTTATTCTCTTCGCTGCTAATATTCAGGCTGTTACTGGCACTTAGTCTTCTCTTCTATTTTTTTTGTTGAATCTGCAAACTGTTGAGTATCTCGACTCGTGCAATTCTATCTTCTTTTGCTTGTGTTCAGTGCTCTGCATATCCATGTCATTTGAATTTTGTGAACCAATATGACTTCAACTTTGTGTTATTTTCATTGGCAATTTTACTTGCTTTGAAGCTATTATGCTGTTATGAATCTTCTAGTGTCACAACCTATCTAGATGCTTAAACTTTAATATATGTTCAGCATCAATGATTTTGTATCTTCAAGTCTGCTTTGTTGTTCTGCTGTTTATTGTGAGTTTTTCTCATACCTTGTTTTGGACTCTCGCACTGAGATTCCTAGGGAATCATCTCCTACCAGAACTTGCCTTAATGAACTTCTACTGATAATTCCTTTATGTAGGCTCTACTTTTACCTGCTTACATGAACCATATTTGTTGTCGCAATGTTTTAACCAAATCCGTTGCATTATTTTGGTGTTTGGTCAATCCTGCATTCTTTGGTATTGCTTATGCTTCTAGTTAAATCCCAATACATTTAGTTCCCTTGATCATGCATAGTCGACTGGATTAAGTTTTGAGTCTGCTTGTTCTATTTAACATTAAGATAATATGTCTTCCTGCCATGACACCTTTGGACTTTGAGATCTTTGTGTTATACTCAGCATGATTAGGCTTCTTATCGATTGCTTGCTTGTTTGTTTGTTATGTGTAATTGTCATTCCCTAACCATGAATCTATCTGACCTTCATGACTTAGACTCCTAAGTTTAAAATCATTTTTAGACTAATTATAGATCATGCTCCATTCTGAACTCACTTAGCATATGCATGTTGTATGTGTCTAATATGTTTACCCTGTTAACCCCAAATGGAATGTCTCCCTAGCTCTCATAGTGTTATGTCTATCTTTAGCATGCTATCACCCGCTTAATGATTTAACCTATGTTGCCATTTACCATGTTGGAAATTAAGTCTACTGATTCTCCTAGTTCCTGTTCTTTGCTTAATCAATCCTGTCACTCTTGCTTCTGAAATGCCAATGTGTTTATGAATCCTGCTAAATGTCATACAATCTTGTCTCTATGAAGTATTGCTTTAGGGCAGTTTAGTTGAGTTCCATGTATGGTCCATTAACTTATTTGGTTAAGTGGTCAATATTGTTATTGTTGGGCTTGATGTGAGTCCATGTGTGGCTTTGGGTTATTCAATGGACATACTCTCCTGTTTTGAGATGCGTTTGGATTTGGGCCTGCTATTCGAGTGAAAGAGTCTGTTGAAGGCCGAGTCAGTACTGGGTTACTTTCGTTTGGGCCTGTTCTGGGGCCTGCACTGGTTTCTTGTGTAATATTTGTACTTGTATTTTTTATTTGGGCATGTAATAATTTGTAAATAAATGATTGGGGAGTTAGTGAAATGGGGGAAGCGGGTATATTTTCACCTAAATGGGTAGAAAACCTGCCCATAGGATTTATTTTCTTCGCCTACTATTTGTTTGATGTACTTTAACTCTGTACACACATAGAAGCCATGCCTATAGGAAATCACACACTTCACTTAAACTTGTCTAATACCTGTACACTATTCAATGCATGTTGGTTGGAGTAAATGTTGTAACTGTTTCAATGTCCGTTGCTGCACGCTATTAGATAGCATGTCTATAAGAACTAACGCCAATAACTACTTGTTTAATTATTAGACAGCATGCCTATAGGATGCAATAATACATGCCTTTGCTAATGCTCATCTAGATACCATGACTATAGGACTCCAATTAATTAACTAATAAACTACTTCTGTTGTTTTATTTCACTGCCACCTAGATAACATGCCTATAGGAAAAAGTATGATAAAATCAAGTCCAAATACCAACTCATAGAAATCCTGCCTATATGATACTGTTTCTAGCCTAGAAAGCATGTCTATAAAATCAAACGCTGGTAATTCTGAGCATTCAAACGGTTTTACTGCCTTATTGCCCAAACAATTTAGATATCATGCCTATAGGGTTTGTAATACCTATAATATGCAAATTCGTTAGTCTAAAATAGCAACACTACATGTACGACACTTGAAATCAGAATCACATAGAAGCCATGTCTATAAGACTTAACGACTCTAATTCATCTTAATTTTGAAACTGTCTACTACCTAATGTAAAAATCTGCCCGTGTGCATTTGTTACTTATGTGTGGAGGCTAACTCGAGCCATTTATTGTCTTTATGTGTAGTCCTACATGTTTTGAATGTGCACCTAGTTTTATCATTTTTTGAGCACCTTAAGTAAAGTCTAGAACCGTCCAAATAGTAGGTCCAAATCCTCATACCATAGACATGAGACGGGTAGTGCACACATTGGACACGATTTAGAATTGAATTAAAGTGCTTTAATTGAATAGCAGGAGATGATAGTCTGTGCCCGCTGAATAATATGAGCAACTCCTACCCTAAGGGAGTTGCGAAGTATTATTTATGTTGCACGGGATGATCCTTTAGGCTAAAAAACTTAGGACCCCCCTCTCATTTATATGTTGTTCGCACTGTGTCTCTTGAACTTAGAATAATTAAGTTGTATCCTGCAGCCTCTAAAGACTTGTACTAATAGTTTAATTCTTGTATGTTTTTCTTTACACTTGCTTACATCGTAGTAGAACTTTTAAATTCCTTGTTTTCCCTCACTTACACGATCACGTAGGACAACTATAATCCATACGAATTTGCTCGCGTAATCAAATCACCAAAATAACATCTAATTCTACGAATCAATCCTCAAAACGAATGAACTTTCAAAGGGAAACTCAAGAATACTAGAATCACATTTTAAGTGTATGAATCATGTCAAATTAATTCCGAATTGAACCAAATTTTGTAGACAAGTTTCAAATAGCAATGCAGAACTGTTCCAAATTTTAACATCAAAATTTGAACCCATTAGCTAAGAAGTTAACTCACGGTTAAACTTAGTAATTTCTAACTTTAAAAAAATGCTAGATTTCGGCAAAATGAGTCAAAACAAGCTAGGGACTTTCGAATTAAATTTCGTGCATACGCCCAAATCCCAAATCATGATTCGGACCCACTGGGATCGTCAAAATAGAGATCCAGGTTTGTTTATATAAAATGTTGACCGTAGTCAACTCTAGTCATTTTTAAGGTAAAATTTCACATTTTCTTCAATTTTTCACATAAAAACTTTTCGGAACAAGACACGCACTGCACACGCAAATTGAAAAATACTAAACGGAGCTAGTCGAGGTCTCGGAACACGAAAATAGAGGCTAAATATCAAAATGACTTATAGGATCATCACAGAAGATCATACCATGTTTAGTAAAATACTGAAGGATACCACCTAAATTCCCATATCTTTGGCAGCTACCTCTCCTCCTCAGCTATTGTCTTTCCTTTATCAGGTATTGCTGAACTACTAATCTTTATATGCTTGTGAAAAGTTTAAGTCTAAACTTTGTAAGATGTAATTTGAATCTAGGCCAACTCTAATATGGTTGACACTTGCCTCAAATAAGGCAGTCAATTAGATCCAAGAAAAATTGCAGCAAAAGGATCCTTGGATATCTGTGGTTTACTCAAAGCTGTGGATATGGCTAAAAGATCATGAAGAATGCAATGTAATGTTGCTTCACGTATTTTGTAGGTTATTAGTCAACAACTCCCTGTACCGCGAAATAGGGGTGACTTCCGCCACGTTTTACTGAAGGATACCACTTGAATTCCCATATCTTTAGAAGCTACCTCTCCTCCTCAGCTGTTGCCTTTCCTTTATTAGGTATTGCTAAAATATTAATCTTTATTTGCTTGTGAAAATTTTGTCTAAACTTTGTAAGATGTACTCTGAATCTAGGCCAACTCTAACATGGTTGACACTTGCCTGAAAAAGGAAGCCAATGTAGGACTCATCTAATAAGAAGAAAGAAAGAAAATGATGACAACAAGTTGCAATAATGAAGCGAATGGCTGGAAAAAAAGTTTGACAACTTGCAAAGCAAATTGCATATACAAGCATTTTGATTGGCTGGAAGTTTGGCAAGTTTTTCTATAAATAGAAGGCTTCGTTCTTCATTTAAGACACACCAAAATAAGAGAGAAGCAATAGAAATTAGAGAGAGTAATCTACAGATTGTAGTCTGTGAGATAAATAGTGAGTGTGAGTAATATTGTAGTGATGTGTTTAAACAAAGAGTGTTATTTTTTTCAAAATTATAGTAGTCTCTTGACACTACTAAGTTATAATATTAGTGATAATATTGCTCAGCTCGAGTTTTGTATTTACCTCGTTAAAAGAGTTGGTGTCGTTGTTACTCTCTTGTATTATTATTATTCGCCGTAGATATTATTTCTAGGCGGGATTATTATTTTTTCCCAACAACGTGGTATCAAAGCCATGGCAAATAATGGTACGCTATCTTCTCATCCCCGTCTCACAAAAGATAATTATAAGAAATAATGTCTACGTATGAAAGTCATTCTTGGCTTCCAGGATGTGTGAGAAATCGTAGATAGAGGGTATGCAAAACCCGATAATGAGGAAGCTCTGCCTCAAAATGAAAAAGATGTCTTGGCAAAGACAAGGAAGAAGGATCAACAAGACCTCACGCTCATCCACCAATGTTTGAATGATCCCATGTTTGAAAAGGTGATAGATGCTACCACCTTAAAGGAAGCTTGAGAGATTTTACGAAATTCTCTTCAAAGAGTTGACAAGGTGAGGAAGATAAAACTTCAAACTCTAAGGGCTGACTTTGAAGTTTTAAAAATGAAAGAATCCGAATGCATTTCAGATTTTTGTTCAAAAGTGAAGGATGTTGTAAATCAATTAAGAAGATACGGGGAGGACATACAAGATGTCCGTGTGGTAGAAAAGATCCTTCATACCTTAACACCTAAATTTAATTTTGTGGAGTGTGCTATTGAGGAGTCTAAAGATTTAGACTTTATGCCGATAGAGCAATTGGAGGTTCTTTACCCACGAAGAAAAGATCAAAAGAAGACAAGAAGTGCCACTGGAGCAACTTCTTAAAACTCAGGCATCCTTTAAGGATTATGGAGGTGAAAAGAGATATCGATGAAACGGATGAGGACGAGGCCGTGGCGATCATGGAAGAGGAAGAAGTAATAGTAACAACTTCAACAATGAAGTTAAAATCCACCAAACATTTAGAGGTCGTGGTCGTGGAAAAAGAGGAGGAAGAGGATGTGGCTACTACCAAGAAAATAGTGGACAAAGGTATGACAAATCAAAAATTGAGTATTATAATATTCATAAATTTGGCCATTACTCTTGGAAATATCGTAGCAATGTTGAAGAAAAAGCTAACCTTATTGACGATAAGAAAGAAGAATATGAGTCAACGTTGTTGATGACACTCAAGGAAGAAGACAAGGATGATTATAGCTCGTGGTATTTGGACAATGGAGCAAGCAATCATATGTGTGGATGCAAAGAGAAGTTTGTGGAGATCAATAAAACAGTGAGAGGTAATGTGTACTTTGGAGATACCTCAAAAATTCAAATCGAAGAGAATCTCCTGTGAAAATGGTAGTCACAAGCTAATTCAAGATGTTTATTATGTGCCAAAATTAAAAAGTAATATTTTGAGTTTGGGCCAACTTCTTGAAAAGGAATATGACATCCACATGAAAAATATGCATCTTTGGCATAGAGATTTAGGTGGAATTCTAATTGCTAAAGTGCATATAGCAAAGAATAGATTATTTTCTCTGAATCTTAAAATAATTGATGCAAACTGTTTGAAGGCTATTGTACAAGATAAATCATGGTGTTGGCACATGCGATTTGGGCACTTGAATTTTGAAGCACTCAATTGTGCGAATCTTGTCTTCTTGGAAAACATGTAAGGAGGAGTTTTCCAAAGGAGGCCATGTCAAGATCAACTAAACCGCTTCAGATTGTTCACACTGATGTGTGTGGACCAATCAATCCACCTTCCTTTGGTAAAAGTAAATACTTTCTACTTTTCATTGATGACTTAAGTAGAAAGACTGTTTATTTCTTGAACAAAAAATTTGAAGGTTTTGGTGCTTTTAAAATTTTTAAAGTACTTGTGGAGAAAGAAAGTGGGTATGAAATAAAAGCTTTAAGGTCTGATAGAGGAGGCGAATTCACTTCAAAAGAATTTAATGACTTTTGTCAGTCTCATGGAATTCGTCGTCCTCTAACGGTACCTTATTCACCCCAACAAAATGGAGTTGCAGAGAAAAAGAATCGAACGATTCTTAATATGACCAG
Organism: Nicotiana tabacum; assembly: GCF_000715075.1. Lineage (NCBI taxonomy): Eukaryota > Viridiplantae > Streptophyta > Magnoliopsida > Solanales > Solanaceae > Nicotiana > Nicotiana tabacum. The sequence goes on from NC_134094.1 coordinate 95,589,820, forward strand.
ATGTATGTTAAAAGCTAAAAGTATGCCCAAGGAATTTTGGACATAAGTTGTATCTTGTGCAGTTTATTTGAACAACATGTCTCCAACAAGGAATGTTAGAGATCAAACCCTTCAAGAAGCATGGAGTGGAAGAAATCCAAGTGTCAAGCACTTGAGAATCTTTGGTAGCATAGCCTATGCTCATGTGCCACATCAAGGGAGAGCGAAGCTTGACGATCGAAGTATCAAACATGTGTTTGTTGGCTATGATACGAGTTCAATATGCTACAAGCTATACTACCCAAATAATGGCAAGATGGTGGTCAGTTATGATGTTGAATTTGATAAAGAATTGGCATAGAATTGGGAAGCTTAGGAAGAAACTTCATATGATTTGTTTCCATACTTTGGCGATGAAGAAGAACCAGAGACCGTTGAACTTATGCGGGATACAATTCCACCTCCTTCTCCAACCAATGTTGCATCTCCTTCTTCTCAACAAAGTTTAAATAAGCAACCGCAAAGGACAAGGAGCATTCAAGAGCTCTATGATGGCACATAAGAAGTTACTAATTTTGATTTTTTATATTGTCTCTTTGCTGATAGTGAACCAATGAACTTTGATGAAACTGTTACAGACAAAAGGCGGAGACAAGCCATGGAGGAGGAGATCGAGTCAATAGAGAAGAACAACACTTGGGAGTTAACAACTCTTCCCAATGGTCATCACGCAATTGGAGTAAAATGGGTATATAAGACAAAAAAGAATGCTGATGGAGATGTGGAGAGATACAAGGCACGACTTGTGGCTAAAGGCTACAAGCAAAGGCAAAGTATTGATTATGAAGAAGTCTATGCACCGGTTGCCCTCATGGAGATGATTCGTTTTCTGATCTCTTTGGCGGTACAAATGAAGTGGAAGATCCATCAAATAGACGTCAAGTCATCCTTCTTGAATGGCCATCTTGAAGAAGAAGTCTATGTTGAACAACCATTGGGTTTTATGGTCAAAAACCATGAAGATAAAGTGTTGCAGTTGAAAAAAGCTTAATATGGATTAAAGCAAGCCCCACGAGCATGGAATAGTTGCATCGACAAGTATTTTCAAGACAATGGGTTTACTCGTTGTCTCCATGAATATACTCTTTACCTTAAAGTTCATACTAATGGAAATATCTTATTTGTTTGTCTTTATGTTGATGATCTTATTTTTACGGGTAATAACCCAAGTTTGTTTGAAGCTTTTAAGAAAGATATGTCCCGTGAGTTCGAGATGACAGACGTAGGGCTCATGTCATACTACTTGGACCTAGAAGTGAAGCAGATGGAGGATGTAATTTTTATCTCTCAAGAAAACTATACAAAAGAGATATTGAAGAAGTTTAACATGCTCGATTGTAACTCCGTGAACACACTAATGGAAAGTGGGACAAAATTGTCCAAGTTTGATGAAGGAGAAAAAGTGGATCCCACATTTTTCAAAAGTTTTGTGGGAAGTTTGAGGTACTTGACTTGTACCAGGCCAAATATACTCTTTGCAGTTGGAGTAGTAAACCGCTTTATGGAAGCTCCTACCTCCACTCATTTAAAAGCCACTAGAAGAATTCTTCGTTATCTAAAATGTACGATTGACTTTGGGTTACTTTATTCTTCTTCTAGTGATTTCAAGTTTATGGGATATTGTGATAGTGATTATGCGGGATATATTGATGATAGAAAAAACACAACTGGTTTTTGTGTTTTTCTTGGGTGATTGTGTTATTTCCTGGAGTTCAAAGAAACAATCAATTGTTACTCTCTCGACTTGTGAAGCTGAATGTGTAGCAGCAACATCTTGTACCTGTCATGCTATTTGGCTGAGAAGATTGTTGAAGGAGCTCAATTTACCACAAATGGAAGCTACAAAGATTTGTATTGACAACAAATCCGCACATGCATTTGCGAAGAATCCACTGTATCATGATCGAAGCAAGCATATAGATACAAGATATCACTTCATCAGAGAATGCATTGCCAAGAAGGAAGCCAAGCTCAAGTATGTGAAATCTCATGATCAAGTTGCGGATATTTTTACCAAGTCTCTCAAGTTTGAAGATTTTCAGAGGTTGAGATCAAAACTTGGAATGATAAGGAAAAATCAAAATTAAGGGGGTGATTTGTGGGACTCATCTAATAAAAAGAAATAAAAAGAAAGAAAGAAAATGATGACAACAAGTTGCAGTAATGAAGTGAATGGCTGGACAAAAAAGTTTGACAACTTGCAAAGCAAATTGCATATGCAAGCATTTTGATTGGCTGAAAGTTTGGCAAGTTTTGCTATAAATAGCAGGCTTCGTTCTTCAATAATTAAGACACACCAAAATAAGAGAGAAGCAATAAAAGTTAGAGAGAGTAATCCACAGATTGTAGTCTGTGAGATAAATAGTGAATGTGAGTAATATTGTAGTGAGATATTTAAATAAAGAGTGTTATTTCTTTCAAAATTGTAGTAGTCTCTTGACACTACTAAGTTGTAATATTAGTGGTAATATTGCTCCACTCGAGTATTGTATTTTACGACGCTAAAAGAGTTAGTGTCGTTGTTATTCTCTTGTGTTATTATTATTTGCCGTGGATATTATTTCTAGGCAGGATTATTATTTTTTCCCAACAGTCAATTAGATGCAAGAGAAGCTGCAGCAAAAGGATCCTTGAATATCTATGGTTTACTCAAAGCTGCGGATATGGCTAAAAGATCATGATGAAGAGCGCAATGTAACGTTGCTTCACGCATTTTGTAGGTCATTAATCAATAGCTTCCTGGACCGCGAAATAGGGGTGACTTCCGCCACGCTTGGAGTGCTGAGCTACTACGTTGTTGCTTATTGGGTTGATCTTAGCATATTGTATTATGTGTAAATGTGCTCATTAAAATTAATTAAACATAGATATTTCTGGGTATATGTTGTATCATTCAAATTTGGAGAACTACATTGATCACAGTCCGTTGTACCTTAAGTTTCGATTTTGTGTTTATTTTGTCAATATTTTTATAGTCTAGGATAAACTTTCTTACTTCAAGAGTGCCTCACAACGTAACGCCACTATTGATGGACATAATGACGTACGTAGTAGCGGATGCAAATCTTACCGCGCTCATAATTCTCTACAATTATATTAATTTCTACTGAACAACAATACATCCTAATAATATTGTCCCAACAACGTTCTATGATGACATTGTTCGGCTCACAGGAAAGAATATCTAGTATATTTTAACACGTGGACATATAATTCTTCTGTGGCCATGATGGATTAATTGTGGACTGATCGATGTTAATTAACAAATGTATTGATCTTTATCAAGCTCTGGTGTTGTGTGTTCAATCATATTTCTGTCGTTCCAAGAAAACCAAATGTCATCAATTACTATGGTGTGAATTAAACTCAAGGTTGAAAAACAACAAAACTCGGTTGATATCTTACAAGTTGTTCACCGAACCACTTCCATATCAAGTTTTGCATTTGTGTATTATAAAGGTTCTGAGATAAACCAGAAATTAGAATTTATTTGTTTTTTAAATGAAAAGATAAAGTAGACTATGGTAGCCCACCAACCTGGAGCAAAGTGCTGCTTCATTTGAAACACAAGTCAAGACCGTACCAACCTCACCAACTTCATCTCCATTTTCGATCTGTTTACTTCGAAATCGGAGACGATCTCTAGTCTTTTCTCGACAGAAAACATCAGCTGGTGATCATAGCTAGGCAAAACAACTATGTAAATATTGTACGTGCTTTTTTTCGGATTTAACTTATAATATAGATTAATCGTGTAATTTTTTTTAATGGTATATAACAATATATTTTAACCCGTTATAATAGTTAATTTATCTTATTTTTAAGTTGTTAATCTCACTTTTTATGAACAGGTTATCTTTTAGGTGATTGCCTAATTTTTTTCTTACATTATTATTTATTAGTGCAAAGAATTAAGTTAAACTCTTTTTTTCCCCTTGAAACGTATATACTTTTGTGGATACCTACTACTATTTGAGGTCTTTCACTACATTACTTTGCATCATCCTAAGTCCTAACTGCAGCGCTCTATGCCTCTATATATGGATAATGTTTTTTAAAGTAGTAAACTATATTTCCACAAGACATGCACAACCAAAATTCATAGCGGTGTCTAAAATCTTCGAACTGGTACAATTATAGATGAGACAATTTTATTTATTAACTCTACATCTTCACAGGGGAATCTTTCAAGAAATTAATACTACCTGATTTTTAATTAAAATTATAGATGAAGTAGGTAAATAATAAGAGGAAACTTCTAGTGATAGTAAAAGTTCGTGAACTTCAGCAACAAGGCAAAATTTCATAAAGGGTCCAAGAAGCCATTGACAATGACGTTATTGTTTCATGCATCGGGTGAAATCCTTAATCAAAAGCCAAACTCTTTCACTCACCATTCCCTTCTTCTAAACGATCTCCAGTTGTTAATCCCAGAGGCAAATTGCAATTAATTTACAGTCACTGCGTTTGCGTGATTGCGACTTATATATTATAATAGGAGTAAGCTAATCAACTTCATTAATAATGTATTATTCTTTTCTAGCCCTCTATAAATAACAGGAGGCTATACTACGTACTCAAGTCTGCCATTTGAAGCTCTAATTTGAACACAAAGTGTTGGAAACTTTTAAACATGTTGTGTTCTCGTAGGGTATTTTCTTTACGTGTGATGCTATGGTTCTATGTTGTTCTCCTGTGGCTTTGTGCATGCGAAGGGAAGACGCAGCTACCAAAGAACTTGAATATAAAAGCTGTTTTTGTGTTCGGAGATTCCATCGTTGATCAAGGAAATAATAACAATATAACAACGCTGATGAAATGTAATTTTCCACCGTACGGGAAAGACTTTATAGATGGAAAGCCAACTGGAAGGTTTACTAATGCCAAAACGCCGGCGGACTTGATAGGTACGTCCACTGAGTTTAACTTATATAGACCGTTGATACAAGAAAGTTTTACGCAGGTCATCTTAATTCGTTACAGCAGGTAACTTATTTTATTTTTAAGAATATTACAAATTTCATATTTTAAGGAGGCTCCATTATGTTAAGTTTGGTCATGTCACGTGTTCTTCTTCTTCCTAGACCCAAACATTATGTCTTTCTCTCGTGTAAACACAGAGTGAAACTAAAACACGAGCGTTATAAGATTCAATAAAATTGAAATTTAGGGCTAATTGTGCTGTCAGGAGTTGGCTGCAGAAATTGAAATTCTATAAATAGTTTCCTTATAGTAACTAGTTATCTGATGTATAGGAATAGTTAGAAACTGTTTATAGAAGTACGTACTAGTGATAAGTTTCTGTTGGAGTAGCTTGCTGGGAAAAGCCAAGCTTGATTTGTAATTTCTTCACTTGGTAACTAATGAAAATTTTAATTAGCAAAAAAAAAAAAAAAATTCAATATAATTAACACCGTCTTATTAGTCATGGCCCGACCATTTTTACATTTGAATGTCTATTAAATATTGTTGTAACTTTGTTTAGACATAAATTCGAAAACATTCGTTTTCATCTTCTTCTTTTTTTTTCGTTTAAACATTCAGTATCTCTTATGCAATACTCAATATCCCTATAAAATGTTGCCACATAAACTCCATACCAAATGCAATGCTTAAGCTTTAACAGGAGACAGCTGATTTGAGAAACTTGATGTTATTTGTTTCTTTATTATTTTTCTTTGAGATTAGAGTTTTGACTTTATTCTGATATTCACATCAGTGGAAGAACTGGGAATTAAAGAGCTAATGCCAGCTTATCTTGACCCCAAATTGCAAGCTGAAGATCTTAAAACTGGAGTAAGTTTTGCTTCAGGAGCTTGCGGATACGACCCTCAAACAGCTGCCATTGCGGTGGGTATTTTTCATTCTTGTTTTATATTAAAAAAAAATTTTCACATGATCTAACAGCTTGTAAGTGTCTATACCAAGTATAATTAAGTTGGTCACCTTGACTGGAGCGTGGATATATAACATATACTGGGCGTATAAATACTTTTTAAATTAGCAATATGTATATAAAACTTACATTAATCCGATAATATAGTCAACTTATTAAGTTAAATGTCACCATTTTCTAACTAGTATATTTTTATGGATTCAGTCAGTAATACCACTATCTACACAATTGAATCATTTTCAAGAATATGTTGGGAAGCTAAAGGGATTAGTTGGAGAAGAAGAAGCCAACACCATACTACACAGCAGCCTATACTTTGTGGTAGCCGGAAGTAATGACCTAGCCAACACATACTTCACCATCGGACTTCGCCAAAAACAGTATGATATTAACTCATATACTGATCTTATGGTGGATGGAGCTGCAGATTTTATCCGAGTATGTATTTGAATATGCCTCTCTAGTGCAATTTATGCTTCTACAAACACGCATATTTTTTCAGCTATTTCAAATGCGAAATTTAGCCTACTAGATTATTGGGGACAGAATTTCAAGAGTTGCCTAACAAAAGGTCATACGGTGCAAGAAAAAACAATTTTCATAGGGGGCCAATTTGGGCACAGCCCATCTAAGAATTGGGCTGCTTTGAGCTGAATATATAGTCAAAATTGACCCATAGGAAATTTGGTGAAAATAGCACGGGCTAGCCAGTTTTCGGACTGGTAATTGAAAAATAGCTAGCATTTGTAAAGTCATTGAAAAATAGCCACTATTTTGCTGCAATACGAAAAGTTCCAGCATAATATACTGGAAATTGGTGCATCTGTGTATGAACTTCCAGTATATTATGCTGGAACTCCAACACACGGAAAGTTCCAGCATAATAGACCTCCTGATTCTATTTATACTGGAGATTGGAGCACATGTGTATAAACTTCCAACATATTATGCTGGACCAGTGTATTATACTAGAACTCCAGTATATTATGCTGGAAGCCCAATATATTATATTGGAACTCCAGTATATTATGCTGAAATATTTTCGAATTTTGAACAGTGTTTTCGTTTAGATTTATCTTTACATGAAAAGTGGCTAAATTTCGATTACTTTTGAAACTGTTGCTATTTTTCAATTACCACTTATAAATCTGGCTATTTTTGAATTTCTCCCGGAAATTTGCCAACGTATTTTCCAAATATTTTTTGGCAAGTTACACATTTGATAAGTCGGCCAAAATAATTATATTCGCTAGTCAAATATATAAAAAATATATATTATATTCATGTTATACATTAATATAAAAAAAATTTATACTTTGCCGACTTGTATTTTTGGGAGCGTCTCCACTGTAGTAGTTTTTTCTATTTTTTATTTGGTAATTAAATAAATTATAAGAAAATAAATAAAACTTAATTAGAGTTCGATGAGTTGAGCTATGACTATTTCTTAGCCCGTCTTCATCCAGCCGAAGTAATCTAAGAGCCCGTTTGGACATAGAATTTTTTTTTCTTTTTTCCAAAAAAAATTTACTTTTTTTCTAAATTCAGCGTTTGTTCATAAAATTTCTAATTTTCACTTGAAGATGCATTTTGAAAATTTTCGAAAATTTAAAAAACTCCAAAAAGCTGTTTTTCAAAATTTTCACTCAAATCACTCACAAAACTTCAAAAGCAACCTAAAATTTTATTCATGTCCAAACACAACTCTAAATTTCAAATATCATTTTCACTTTGAATTTTTTTTTTCCCCTTTGGAATTTTACAATTCTTATGTCCAAACGCCCATTAAATTCAGTCCAAACCACTGATTTGACAATCCTAATTTAGTTAGTTGACTTTTGCCTTGAGTCAACACATTAATTAGCTATCATTGTTAATTTGGTTTATTTATTTAAATTTGGAAGGAATTGTACAAGTTGGGAGCAAGAAAGATAGGGGTATTTGGGATTCCACCAGTTGGATGCTTGCCATTCCAGAGAACAATGAGTGGAGGAATATTTAGAATGTGTGTGGAGGAATACAATGAAGCTGCACAATTGGCCAACACTAAGTTATCAGCTGCCATTAATGATTCACTATCCAACAAGTTGCCTCAATCCAAGCTCGTTTTCATTGACCTCTATGATCCTATGCTTGATCTCATTGTCAACCCTAAAAAATATGGTAAACTTTAATTTAATCTTTTCTAAATTCATTCGTTTTTTTTTTTTTTTGGAGTTTCTTCTCTTACCGTGCTTTTTATGTGTAGGGATATAAGTGTTTAATTTTAAAATATAGGGTGTGTATCTGCAATTGAGTCATATTAAGGGTATTCAATGTAATTTATCCAAAAAGAATATTATTATATTTGTTCATTAATGAAACCTAAAGGTGCAAAATTAGGGCTCGTTTGGCCAAGATATCAAAAACTACTTATTTTAAAAAGCACTTTTAGTCAAAATTACTTTTTGAAAAAGTACTTTTGCATAATAGCTGTTTGTGTTTGTCCAATTCGTTTGAGTCGTGCTTTTTACAAGCTCATTGTGTTTGATCAATCTTTTAAAAAAGTATTTTTAAGTATCAATTACGAAAAAGGACAGTAATTTGTGATTAGTATTATTTAGAAAAGAAAAATAAATTTAAATATTTATTAAAAAATAATTCAATTAAAATATAAAATGGAAAGTAAAAATACAAATTAAATTTTTAATTAATATAAAATATTGTTATTCCAAAGCAATAATATTGCGTGTTTGGTATTACTTATTATTTACACGATAATTTAAATATGTCAAAATACATTATTCAATAATATATATAAATTTAAAATCTACTGTTAGGAATAGGAGAAAGATGATAAAAATAAAAAAGAGAATAAATGTATAGTAGAAATAAAAAAAAAAGGAAAAGAAAAAAAAATTAAATTAATGAGGAATAATTTGAAAAATATAAATTTATTGTAAAGTTATTTTTGTCTTGAATAAATTAATTTTCTACTTCTACTTTTTGGAAGAAGTTAGAATTTGTAGCTTCTTCCCGGAAGCAAAAAAATTGCTTCTGCTGCTGCTGCTTAAAAGTACTTTTTAATTTTGGCCAAACACCTTACATTTTTCAAAAAGTACTTTTTGACAAAAAAAATATTTTTGGCCTCCGAGAACTTTGGTCAAACAGGTTCTTAATGTGCTTCATTAATTTATTTAAATTTTGGGTTTGGTATTATCCAGTAAGCTAACTAACTAGTTTGAAATTTGATGATGGTGTCTCAGGATTTGAAGTGGTAGAAAAAGGATGCTGTGGTACAGGAAACATAGAGGTGCTCATGCTATGCAAATACGGTGGGACATGTGAAGATGACACAAAATATTTGTTCTGGGATAGTTATCATCCCACTGAAAGAGGCTACAGGATCCTTGTTGATCAAATGATGAAAAAGTATATCAATAGTTTCACATAAACAAGAATATCAATATATCTGATTGCTTCATCACCGTCCTCTCATATCTTGTACAAATTTGAATCTTTGTAGTTTGTACTATTTTTTTTTTCCATTTACACCTAAAGGACATTTAGTTTTGTTGAGTTTTTATGAGATTTGAAGAAATACCGAGTTTGTGCTTACTATATTGTTTACCCGAAAAATCGGATAACGTTAGATTTGTATATGGTTCTAAGGATATGCGATACAATTTGATATAAATCGTGTAGAGAAATAGAAATATGTGTATTCTTGACTATGAGAATGAAAATAGTGAGCAAAAAGAATGAATAAGGTAAAGTAAAACAAACACAAGAGGATATCTTTCAATATGAGAAGTGATCTTTGGTTACCGTGTCGCCTGCTTGCTTACAATCCATGTCCCTCTTATAGTAGAGGGATCCTACTTTATATATAATAAAAAATACGTAGTGGAGAGCCCATGACGTATTGTCTTTTCCTCGATTTACGCCAAGATTATCTCCCATAGTGCGGTTGCAACGACCCTAGTCTGCGAGCTCGATATTGGATCGAACCCTCGGCCTTGGTCCGAGCTCAATTCTGACTTGGGGTCTCGGTATTCGGGGTGAGTGTTGGTCGGTCCATGCATCTTCGATAATCTCCGCTTTGCCTCGTAGTTCGATTTTGATATGGGCTCGATAATGATATCGAGCTTGTCATTGATCGGTCTTAGAGCTCGAAGCTCGCCGCCTTTACTTCGGACCTTGACCGAGCTTGTCATGCAGATATTCTTTGATCGAAACCTTATCGTCTCGATCAGTCCGTACGACTGACTCAAATCGATTTTGACCGTATACAAATAGTTCCCTCGTTTCTCGAAAAAGGATGTGGCGAGAAACGATATGATTTTCCAACAGCTCGATCAGATATGTACTGACGTTTTCATCGATCCACAAACTGGTGGACCGATTTCCGGCCCCGAGTATCGATCCCGATCAAAGGCAGAAGATAGTGCTCTCCGTTTCTGCGGATACCCGAATTTTTTCTTTCCCTGTGGGGATTGCCAGTTACCTTCGGTCCTTGGTGACCGAAGAAGATCAATCAGTGATGAATGCGGTGGGACCCGCCTGTCTCTTCAACGAGGCCCAACATGCTTTGAATCGGGTAACTCTGATGGAATTTTCGCCGCTTCTTTTACATAGAGTTGCAGGTAATTCTAATGTTTCTCCTTTTGTTTGCAGGTTTCGGTGTTGCATCACGAGGCCTTTCTTCGAATTAGGGAGGAGCATGACGCCGAGGTTCGGAGCCTCTCTGAGAAGAGTGACTCGTACAAGCTTCTTAGTGAAAAACTTCGAGCAGACAACGGCTCGGAAAGATCATGAGGAGATGGCTGAGAAAATATTCCGAATGTTCCATGATAGTGAAGATGAAAAAGAGATAACCACTAACAATCCAATTCTTTAGGTTCGACAGAGGATCGAGCAAATTGGACGGCTTAAATCACAGGTAGATGCATTACTGGCCGAGGCAGAAGAATTTAAAAAGTGTATGGATAACCTTGCCTTGAAAAAGGAAGCCGTCGAAGCTCAGTTAGAGCTGTCAGATGCCCAACTTCGATCTGTGATAGAAAATGCTTTGGGGCTGATCGAAAAGATGAAAGAGCTTCAGCATCGGTTGGATTTGGCCAGTTTAGATAAAGCATATTTGGCCAAAGAACTCGAAGTGGCCAGATCTGAAGTGGTCGAGGCCAACAAAAGAGCCGATGCCAAAGTAGCTCAGTTCAGGATCGATGTCGAGGTTAATCAAGCCAAAGCTGCGAGCATGGTCGAACATGCAAAGTGGCAGGCTCGGAGAGAGACTCTCGAGGCGGTCAGAGCTCACGGCTTCGATGTTGGGGCCGAGATTGAAGTCGCCAGGGCGGAGGAGAACAAAGCTCGGAGGTTGGCCTTTCCTGAGAAGGACTCTGATGACTCGGGGGAGTCTGAAGACGAGGACGATACCGAGAATACGGCCTCCGATGAAGATTGAGTCATTTAGGGCCTTAGGTCGATCGCTGCGTTCTTTTGATACCGCTTTCGGTTTTTGTATAAAGAACTTCCTTTTGGAAGAGTAGCCACCTCTGTACAAAAAAAATTGTAAATATAAATCTTTCTTCTTTTTGAAGAAAAATAGCCTTTCAAACTAAATAGATAGTTTGAATTTAAATCTTTGTTGCCTTCGGGCCTTGTGGGTAGTCCCCTTCGCTTTATCGGGCTCGAACATCCTTCAGCTTATATAGTCAAGTGTTCATTTTAATTCGAAGAAATGAGTATTTTTGCTCGAAATCAAAATAAAAGTAGCACGCATACTTAGTAATAGAGTGAATGATTCGAACTCGATGCAATGCAGCCCGTAGGCGTAATGGTCGAAGTAGCCCGTAGGCTTAGTGGTCGAGTGAGTGCTTGCTCGAACTCGAAATATAAGTAGCTCGTAGGCTTAGAAGTAGAGTGAATGATTCGAACTCGATGCAATGTAGCCCGTAGGCATAATGATCGAGTGAGTGCTTGCTCGAACTCGAAATAAAAGTAGCCCGTAGGCGTAATGATCGAGTGAGTGCTTGCTCGAACTCGAAATAAAAGTAGCCCGTAGGCTTTAGTAGTCGAGTGAATGATTCGAACTCGAAATAAAGTAGCCCGTAGGCATAATAGTCAAAAGAGCCCGTAGGCTTAGTAGTCGAGTGAATGATTCGAACTCGAAATAAAAGTAGTCCGTAGGCTTTAGTAGTCGAGTGAATGATTCGAACTCGAAATAAAGTAGCCCGTAGGAGTAATGATCAAAGTAGCCCGTAGGCTTAGTATTCGAGTGAATGATTCAAACTCAAAATAATGTAGCCCGTAGGTGTAATGATCGAGTAAGTGCTTGCTCGAACTTGAAATAAAAGTGGCCCGTAGGCTTTAGTAGTCGAGTGAATGATTCGAACTCGAAATAAAGGAGCCCGTAGGCATAATGATCGAGTGAGTGCTTGCTCGAACTCGAAATAAAAGTAACCCGTAGGCTTTAGTAGTCGAGTGAATGATTTGAACTCGAAATAATGTAGTCTGTAGGCTTAGTAGTCGAGTGAATGATTCGAACTCGAAATAATGTAGCCCGTAGGCGTAATGATCGGGTGAGCGCTTGCTCGAACTCGATCCTGTTTGCATAATAAATCTTGAACATAGAATATCGGTAAAGAAGAGGGCTTTCTTTGCAAATCATTATACATGGGTTCATGTTTTGCGTCAGAGCTCGGGCCAACTACATAAGTATGGTTCGTTTTGACCATTTGGCTCTTAAAACATTTCCTGTTGAGACACTGTTTGTCATGAAATAACGAAGTAACTTCCTTTGCACCGAACTTGATAATCATCACAGATGCGTTCAATGATAAAGCCCCCTAGTATACGAGGCTGATTTTAAAGAGGCCTCGGATACTCAGCGGTAGTATCATTTCCGCTATATGGCTGGTATCGATCTCTGGTCGACTTTTGCTTTTTCGTAACGGACCTAGAAATCAACTGGTCATCTTCGACTCTTATTTTGGATTGATATCGATTGTGCACATCGGTCCAAGTAATAGCTGGGTACTCGATCAGATTTTGCTTCAGCCGCCGTGAAGCCATCGAGATCCGCTCGTTTAGACCTTGAGTGAAAGCTTGAACAGCCCAATCGTGTGTGACTGGTGGCAGATCCATTCGTTCCATTTGAAAACGAGCTACGAACTCCCTTAGCATCTCGTTATCCTTTTGTATTACCTTGAACATGTCCGACTTTCTGGTTTCGACCTTTATGGCTCCAGCATGTACTTTTACGAAATAATCTACAAGCATAGCTAAAGAATCAATAGAGTTAGATGGTAAATTATGATACCATACCATTGCCCCCTTTGACAGGGTTTCACCAAATTTTTTCAATAATACAGATTCGATCTCATCATCTTCCAAATCATTGCCCTTGATGGCACACGTGTAAGAAGTGATGTGCTCGTTGGGGTCGGTCGTTCCGTTATATTTGGATATTTCGGGCATACAGAATTTTTTGGGGATTGGTTTTGGGGCTGCACTCGAGGAAAAAGGCTTTTTAATGAATTTTTTCGAATCTAGCCCTTTTATCATTGGTGGAGCTCCCGGGATCTGATCGACCCTGGAATTATATGTTTCTACTTTTTTATCATTGGCTTCGACTTGTTTTGTGAGTTCCTCGAGCAATTTAGTAATTTCGGGAGTAGTCCCCGATTCTGGCTCATTTGACTTCACTATGGCTGGTTCCGTTCTGTGGGTGATTTCTCGAAGCGGATTGGGCTCCGGCCTGCTTCGTTCCTGAGTTTGGCTCTGCAACTGAGCTATCGCTATTTGTTGGGCTTGTAACATCTCGAAGATCATCCGTAAGCTGACTCCGATCTTCTCCACGTTTTGGGTGTCTCGAGCTAAGGATTGAGTACCGCCCTGAATGCTTTTTTCCGGTTCGGAACGTTGGTTCGCCTCAAGAGCCACTTGTGAATTGACATCTAGCGGTACTTCGACTCGAGCTTCGGTGACATCATTAATACGCCTTCCGGCCCTGGGTGTTAAGTTGTTGATTTCATCTTGAAGGCCGGGTTCGTGGTCTATAGGTATAGCCATCAATCGAGGGTTTGTCATTGTTGATCTGAAGTTGTAAACTGGTGTGTATTGCAGATTGTATCAAACAACCACTATTACCCTTAGCCCCACGGTGGGCGCCAAACTGTTTACCCGAAAAATCGGATAACGCTAGATTTGTGTATGGTTCTAAGGATATGCGATACAATTTGATATAAATCGTGTAGAGAAATAGAAATATGTGTATTCTTGACTATGAGAATGAAAATAGTGAGCAAAAAGAATGAATAAGGTAAAGTAAAACAAGCACAAGGGGATATCTTTCAATATGAGAAGTGATCTTTGGTTACCGTGTCCCCTGCTTGCTTACAATCTATGTCCCTCTTATAGTAGATGGATCCTACTTTATATATAATAATAAAATACGTAGTGGAGAGCCCATGATGTATTGTCTTTTTCTCGATTTACGCCAAGATTATCTCCCATAGTGCGGTTGCAACGGCCCTAGTCTGCGAGCTCGATGTTGGATCGAACCCTCGGCCTTGGTCCGAGCTCGATTCTGACTTGGGGTCTCGGTATTCGGGGTGAGTGTTGGTCGGTCCATGCATCTTCGATAATCTCCGCTTTGCCTCGTAGTTCGATTTAGATATGGGCTCGATAATGATATCGAGCTTGTCATTGATCGGTCTTAGAGCTCGAAGCTCGCCGCCTTTACTTCGGACCTTGACCGAGCTTGTCATGCAGATATCCTTTGATCGAAACCTTATCGTCTCTATCAATCCGTACGACTGACTCAAATCAGTTTTGACCGTATACATATATAATGGTCTAAATCTGATAGCAAAATGCAAATTAGCATGGGCCAGTCTATTTTTAGAAATGGATTTAAGCAGTGGCAGAGCCAAGATTTCAAAGTCATGGGTGCTCATCAGTAAAAGTATCGGAAGAATAGGAAAAATGAATTTAGTAATGGGTGCTCACTCAATAATTATCTAAATTATTTTTATAATTACATACGTATATTTATTACGTTTGGTCAAAGGCAATGGGTGCTTAATCACCAATAAAATCCTTGTCGATCACCATTGGATTTAAGTTAACGATGTAAATATTTTTACACTATTAGTATGTTTAACCTGTGAGAGCTCACGACAATTACCATTTTAGCTATGTTATCATTTAATGCTTATTATAAATATTTACTTGTTATTACCTTACAAGTTATGTGATTGTGTAAATAATATTTTTTTTACCTTCAGCTTGTAGAACTTACAAAAAAGGTCCAAATATGCCCTTGTACCATACGAAATTGAGCACATTTATCATTCGTTAATACTTTAGCTCAAATATGCTCTTACCGTCACATAGTTGGTCCATATATGCCGAGTTATACAGTTGGCCCATATATGCCCTTTTCGAAACGGAATTCACCCAAACTAATTAGCTCTTTCGTTAATTGTATTAAAGTGTATTACAAACAATATTTTCTTTTTATTAGCACTTTCTTTTCTTTACCTTTCTCTTTTCTTTCTTCTTTTTTCTTTTCTTCTCTTTTTTTTTTCCCTTTTTCTTTCTCCCTTATATGATTTCCTCCATTACTAATGTCTTCTCCATTTGCGTCACCAATTTCACTTGACAAAACTCATGAATTCCAATTACTAAGAAAATTCTCCTATAAGGTAATCAAGTTCCAATTTCACTGGCCCTCTAAATAAACGAAATTAAATTGTTCCAAAAATTATGGTTTAAACTTTAAAATAATAAAAATATCTCAACCTTTAACAATACTCAAAAGACCAAAATATTTAAATTATTTTCAGAAAGATAATTTAATGATTAAAAGCCTAGAGTTCAAGTTGTAGTGTTATAAATTTGAGTTGTTAGTCATTTTTCATCTTTTTTCAGCTGAACATTTTTTATTTATTTTTATTAACTATGTAAATTAGGGGTGGGTTTTTATCAAAACCAAACCAAACCAATTATATCGGGTTGGATTGTTCGGTTTTGTTGAATTTTTTGAGTTTTTTATTACATAAATATTATTTCAATCTTGCTTTGTTAAACTTTTTAGAATTAAATATATGTTCAATAAAAATTTAAAAATTGACAAACATATGATCTATAAAAATATTCTTATGGGAGAATTTTCTTAGTAATTAGAATTCATGAGTTTTGTCAAGTGAAATTGGTGAAGAAAATGGAGAAGACATCAGTAATGGAGGAAATCAGATAAGGGAGAAAGAAAAAGAAAAATAAAAGAGAAGAAAAGAAAAAAGAAGAAAGAAAAGAGAAAGGTACAGAAAAAGGTACTAATAAAAAGAAAATAGTGTTTGTAATACACTTTAATACAATTAACGAAAGTGCTAATTAGTTTGGGTGGATTCCGTTTCAAAAAGGGCATATATGGGTCAACTGTATAACTAAACTCTAAGGGCATATATGGACCAACTATGTGACGGTAAAAGCATATTTGAGCCAAAGTATTAACGAAGGAAAAATGTGCTCAATTTCGTATAGTACAAGAGCATATTTAGACCTTTTCCGTAGAACTTATAGCCTGTTTGGCCAAGCTGGAGAAATCAGTTTATTTTGAAAAGTATTTTTTTCAAAAGTGCTTTTGAAAAAAATACTTTTGGACAGAAGCAGTTTGTATTTGGCTAATCACTTTGAAAAAGTACTTTTGAGCAATAATTTGTATTTGGCCAAGCTTTTAAGAAAGTGCTTTTAAGTATCAAATTACGAATAAGGACATGAATATATTTACTTAATAGTTAATATTATAAGTAAATAAATAATCTCAAAAATTTGTTATTACATGCAATAATTAAATCTTTTTATTTTATTTAAGTAAAATATGAAATAAAATTTAAAAGTACTTAATTCTTTTAATATAAGTTAAATATATTAAAAATCATTCAACAAATATAAAAACATTCACCCCTAAAGTCACTATATATTAGAAAGTTATCCTAAAAATAATAAGAAATATGTATATATTAATATCCTAAGTATTAGGTTTAACGATTATTTTGGTATATACTATATTTTGTTAAGGGTATTCTTGGTAAGAAAAAAAGTCAAAATTGCTTCTGCTTTTGGGAAGAAACTACTTTTTTCTGCTTCTTCCCAAAAACACTTTTTTTCCCCAAAAAACCTTGGCCAAACACCTCAAGTTAAGAAAAAAAAGTATTTTTGGAAAAAAAGCACTTCCGGCCTAGAAACTTGACCAAACATGCTATTAAACTCCTCGAATATAGACGATAGTTTCTCATTAGAGGGGTGTAGCTGCTAGCTGGTAGTGAGTGGCAATACTGAGAATAAAGTTAATTCTTTCCTCTATTTATGCAACATTACACACATTTATCTCATTTTGTTTCTACGTCATCAAGTGAAGGTATGCTTCCATTGCCTGTAATGAGTATCAACATAAGCAAAATTTTCTTTAAAAGGCAATTCGATGAGCTTGTGTAACTGGAAATTATTAGTATTATTTTTTAAAATTTATTATATACGCAAGGCAAAAGGGGGAACGGAAAGTGGGAGAGGAATCCTTAAACTAGCATTTGGACATAAATTTGATTGAAACTTGAAAAAAGAGTTTTTGAAGTTGTGTTGAAAAAATAATTTTTGAAAGTTGAAGTTGTATTTGGACATTCATTTTATTTAAAAAAACTTGAAGTTTTGTGAGTGGAAGAAAAGAATTCATCCAATGACTGCCATAAATCAGTTTTTGGGAACTTGAAAATTCAAAATTTTTTAAGAAACTGATCATGTTTCATGAACAAACAGTATTTTCAAAAATAAATTTGAAAAAATATACCCAAAATCTATGACTAAACGAGTGTCACAGTGGCGGATTTGAACCTCCACCTACTTGGTGGAAAGTTGTGAAGTATAAAGTAACGTGGTGATTATATTGAAGAAGTGAAAGATTTATATAACCAACCCTCGCTTGTTTAGGACTGAGACTTAGTTGTTGTTGTGGCGGTGGTTATTCATTGCTTGGGTTGGCTGCAGAGGCGGATCCAACGTGTATAGCAACAGCATACACTAAAGAATAAGCCAACAGTTCATTAAAAGCTTCTGCAGAAGCTGTAAATATAAAAAGGTCAAGTTCCCGTTTTTGCAACTCCGTGTAGGGCAAAGTGTGAGATTTAAAAATAGCTAATTTTTCTTAAAAGGAAAGTTATCTGGTATTGGAATGAAAATGGAGCTGAATAGAGTGGAAAGAATATATAGGATTCATATAACCGACAATGAGCTGATTATTAGATTGAGGCTTGGTTGATTGATTGATCGATTGATCTGTTGTGTCAAGGTTGAAAATTGAACTTTGTCCCAAGTTCTCTGCCTCTCTCGCTTTCCTTATCTCTACTGGTGAGACAAACACAAAAATTGTCGGTACAATTCATGCTAATCTTTATCAGCAGATGTATAACTGAAATTCATAGTTTGTCAAGTTCGTAAGTCAGTAGTATAATGACATATGGACTAACTACCTAAATCCAATGCTGGTTATGGTTACTTTGAAAGAAAAGGATTGATTATGCTCGATTTTGCAGGTGTTGAATTAAGTCATTCGAAAAATCTGCTCAATTTTGCAGCGGTGAAGACTCTGTTTTGTCCTTGCACAACATTCTCAAATATCGCAGCAGTAGCCAACAAGAAGCCAATATGTCAGGAAACTTAATACTTTCACTTTTTCCCTGTTCAGTATTCAGTTTATTATCATGTCAAACTGAATTATAAGTCCCAATAACGGGAACTTGACCTTTTTATATTTACAGCTTCTGCAGAAGCTTTTAATGAACTGTTGGCTTATTCTTTAGTGTATGTTGTTGCTATACATGTATCAGAAAGAAACTCTGCAGAATGTTCAACATTAAAGATTTGCCTCTTGATCATGTCACACCATTTCCGAGCTGTGATAAACATGTTGATAACAGTAATGGCTAGAAATTCATTTTTTTCGTGCAGTATAACATGAGTAGTAAAATCTACATAAATAGTAGTTGACATGACAGCCACGGCAGATATAAGATATGTATTTTAGCAAAGAAAAAAGCACGCTAGAAAATATTTGGTGAGCTATTCATGCAACTGCTGAAGTGTTAGCAAGCAATCTGGTTTTGATCATCTGCACACCTAAGTTTCTGTCGGGTCAATCCCCATAAATGAAACAAAGGAAAAGGAGGGTCCATCCCCATAAATGGAACAAAGAAAAAAGGAGTAAAAATAATAGTCCATAGATGAAAAAATCAAATATAGTAGGCGTGAGAGAGTGAGGCTTCGCCTATAAAAGGAGAGCGTCGGCTCTCATCTCTACACACCAACAAAGAGAGAAAGAAAGAGTGAGGCATCACAGACATGGTATAAGAAAATAGTTTGTAATAAAAATAGAGAGTGAGCGATATTGTAGTGAGATGTGAATATCAAAAGAGACTTATTTCTTTTGAGTGATCTAGTGGTCTTTGGAGTATTTTACTCGGACCTACAAAGTATAAAATTTCTTGCTATAGTGATATCAGTTGCTCGTCTCGGGGCCGTGGTTTTTTCCCATATTTAAAAGGGTTTTTCACGTAAAAATCTTAGTGTCGTTGTCACTCTTCTATTCTTGTTAATTACCGTATCTCGGTGCTACGTTATTATTCTGCTTTTATTACTGTGAATATTATTTCTGTAGAGGGTTTATTCCCAACAACTGGTATTAGAGCACGGATTTTGCTCGTTCACAGAAATACTATTCATTGTCGGTAGTATTATACTCAGTAAAAAAAAATGTCCGGAATAGAGTACGAGGTAGCAAAATTCAACGGAGATAGCGGTTTCTCAACATGGCAAAGAAGGATGAGGGATTTGCTCATCCAACAAGGATTACACAAGGTACTAGATGCTGATGTCAAAAAGCCCGATACCATAAAAGTTGAGGATTGGGCTGACTTGGATGAAAGGGATGCTAGTGCAATCAGGTTGCACTTATCAGATGATGTGGTAAATAACATCATTGATGTAGGCACCACACGTAGCATTTGAACAAGGTTGGAAAGCCTATACATGTCCAAAACGCTAACAAATAAATTGTACCTGAAGAAGCAGCTATACGCCCTATACATGGGTGAAGATACAATTTTTTTTGTCACATTTAAATGTGTTTAACAGACTAATCACACAACTCGCCAATCTCGGAGTGAAAATCGAGGAAGAAGATAAAGCCATCTTGCTGTTGAACTCGTTGACATCTTCGTACGATAATCTGGCAACAACCATCCTGCACGGTAAGACTACCATTGAGTTGAAAGATGCCACATCGACTCTTCTACTCAATGAGAAGACGAGAAAGAAGCCTGAAAATCAAGGACACGCTCTCATAACAGAAGGTAGAGGTAGGAGTTATCAAAGGAGTTCGTGCAACTATGGTAGATCCGGAGCTCGTGGGAAGTCTAAGAACCGATTCAAATCAAGAGCCAGAAATTGCTACAATTGTGATCAACCAGGTCACTTCAAAAGAGATTGTCCAAATCCAAGGAAGGGCAAAGGTGAAAGCAGTGGCCAGAAAAATAACGACAATACAACCGCCATGGTGCAAAACAATGATAATGTTGCCCTCTTTATAAATGAGGATGAGGAATGCATGCACTTGTCAGGTCCAGAGTCGGAATGAGTGGTTGATACATCAGCATCTTACCATGCCACATCGGTAAGAGATCTTTTTTGCAGATATGTAGCAGGTGATTTTGGCACAATGAGAATGGGTAACACAAGTTACTCAAAAATTGCGGGGATTGGTGACATTTGTATCAAGACAAATGTTGGATGCACATTTGTTCAAACGGACTTGTGTCATGTACCTAATTTGCGGATGAACTTGATCTCGGGAATTGCTTTAGACCGAGATGGATACGAGAACTATTTTACAAATCAAAAGTGGAGACTCACCAAGGGATCATTGGTGATGGGAGTTGCTCGTGGTACGTTGTACAAGACAAATGCAGAAATATGCCAAGGTGAATTGAAAGGGACACAAGATGAGATTTTTATAGATTTATGGCACAAAAGAATGGGTCATATGAGCGAGAAGCGATTGCAGATTCTTGCCAAGAAATCACTAATTTCTTATGCCAAAGGTACAACGGTAAAACCTTGTGTCTATTATTTATTTGGTTAACAGCATAGAGTCTCATTTCAGACATCGTCTGAAAGAAAATTGAATATACTTGTTTTGGTATATTTTGATGTTTGTGGTCCAATGAAAATTGAATCGATGGGCGGTAACAAATATTTTGTTACTTTTGTTGATGATGCTTCACGAAAATTATGGGTTTATATTTTGAAAACCAAAGATCAGGTGTTTAAAGTTTTCCAGAAGTTTCATGCTCTGGTGGAAAGGGAGACAAGCCAAAAGCTAAAATGTCTCCGAAGTGACAATAGATGTGAGTATACTTCAAGGGAATTTGAAGAGTACTGTTCGAGCCATGAGATCAGACATGAAAAGACAGTTCTTGAAACCCCACAACACAATGGCGTAGCCGAAAGGATGAACCGCACCATTGTAGAGAAGGTGAGAAGCATGCTCAGAATGGCTAAACTACCTAAGTCATTCTGGGGTAAGGCAGTTCAGACAGCTTGTTACCTGATTAATAGGAGTCCATCAGTTCTGTTGGCCTTTGACATCCCAGAGAGAGTTTAGACCAACAAGGAGGTGTCCTACTCGCATCTGAAGGTGTTCGGTTGCAGAGCTTTTGTGCATGTATCAAAGGAGCAGAGAACAAAGCTAGATGATAAATCTGTTCCGTGTATATTCATCGGATATGGATATGAAAAGTTCGGATACAGATTGTGAGATCTTGTAAAGAAGAAGGTCATCAGAAGTAGAGATGTAGTCTTCCGAGAAAGTGAAGTTGGAAGTGCTGATGATATGTCAGAGAAGGCCAAGAATGGAATAATTCCTAACCTTGTTACCATTCCTTCTTCTTCTAACTATCCCACAAGTGCAGAAAGTACGACCGACGAGGTTGCCGAGCAGGGGGAGCAACCTGGTGAGGTTATTGAGCAGGGGGATCAACTTGATGATGATATCGAGTAAGTGGAGTACCCTACTCAAAAGGAATAAGAATCTCAACCTCTGAGGAGATCACAAAGGCCAAAGGTAGAGTCATGCAGGTACCCTTCCACAGAGTATGTCCTCATCAGTGATGATGGGGAGCCAGAAAGTCTAAAGGAGGTGTTATCTCATCCAGAAAAGAACCAGTGGATGAAAGCCATCCAAGAAGAGATGGAATCTCTACAGAAAAATAGCACGTACAAGCTGGTTGAACTTCCGAATGGTAAAAGACCACTCAAATGCACATGGGTCTTTAAACTCAAGAAGGATGGAAATGACAAGCTGGTCAAATACAAAGCTCGATTGGTGGTAAAAGGTTTCGAACAGAAGAAAGGTATTAATTTCGATAAAAATTTCTCTCCTATTGTCAAAATGACTTCTATTCGAACAATTTTGAGCTTAGCAGCTAGCCTAGATCTTGAAGTGGAGTAGTTGGACGTGAAAACTACATTTTTTCATGGAGATTTGGAAGAGGAGATTTTTATAGAGCATCCAGAAGGATTTGAAGTAGCTAGAAAGAAACACATGGTGTGAAAATTGAATAAGAGTCTTTATGGGTTGAAGCAAGCACCAAGGCAGTGATACAAGAAGTTTGACTCATTCATAAAAATTCAAACTTACATAAAGACATATTCTAATCCATGTGTATACTTCAAAAGATTTTCTGACAATAATTTTATTATTTTATTGTTGTATGTGGATGACATGTTAATTGTAGGAAAAGACAAGGAATTGATCGCAAAGTTGAAGGGAGATTTGTCCAAGTCATTTGATATGGAGGACTTGGGCCCAACACAACAAATTTTGGGTATGAAGATAGTTCGAGAGCGAACAAGTAGAAAGTTGTGGCTGTCTCAAAAGAAGTACATTGAACATGTACTGGAACGCTTCAACATGAAGAATGCTAAGCCAGTCAGCACACCTCTTGCTAGTCATCTGAAGTTAAGCAAGAAGATGTGTACTACAACAATGGAGGAAAAGGAAAGCATGACCAAAGTTCCTTATTCCTCTGCCGTCGGAAGTTTGATGTATTCAATGGTATGCACTAGACCTGATATTACTCACGCAGTTGGTGTTGTTAGCAGGTTTCTTGAAAATTCTGGAAGAGAACATTGGGAAACAGTCAAGTGGATACTCAGGTATCTGAGAGGTACCGCGGGAGATTGTTTGTGCTTTGGAGAATCTGATCCAATCTTGAAGGGCTATACAGATACTGATATGGCAAGTGACATTGATAAGAGAAAATCCACTACTGGATATTTATTTACATTTTCAGAGGGAGCTATATCATAACAGCCGAGGTTGCAGAAGTGTGTCGCACTCTCTACAACTGAAGCAGAGTATATTGCTGCTACTAAAGTTGGCAAGGAGATGATATGGTTGAAACGGTTCCTTCAAGACCTTGGATTGCATCAGAAAGAGTATGTCGTCTATTGTGATAATCAAAGTGCAATAGACCTTAGCAAAAACTCCATGTACCATGCAAGGACCAAACACATCGACGTGAGATATCACTGGATTCGAGAAATAGTAGAGAATGAATCTTTAAAAGTCTTGAAGATTTCTACAAGTGAGAATCCCGCAGATATGCTGACCAAGGTGGTACCAGGTTATAAGTTCGAATTGTGCAAAGAACTTATCGGCATGCACTCAAGCTAGAAGTCCAGTGTTACCTCCTTCAGGAGAATGGATCTGGAGAGGGAGATTTGTGAGGTCCATCCTCATAAATGAAACAAAGAAAAAGGAGATATGTGGGGTCCATCCCCATCAATGAAAAAAAAGGAGGAAAGGGGTCATCCCCACAAATAAAACAAAGAAAAAAGGAGGAAAAATAGTAGGCGTGAGAGAGTGAGGCTCCGCCTATAAAAGAAGAGCTTCGGCTCGCATCTCTACACACCAACAAAGAGAGAAAGAAAGAGTGATGCATCATAGACAAGGTATAAGAAAATAGTTTGTGAGAAAAATAGAAAGTGAGGCGATACTGTAGTGAGGTGGGAATATCAAAAGAGGGTAATTTTTTTTGAGTGTTGTGGTGGTCTTTGGAGTATATTACTCGGATCTTCAAAGTGTAAAATTTCTTGCTATAATTATATCAGTTGCTAGTCTCGGGGTGGTGATTTTTTCTCTTATACAAAAGGGTTTTTTACGTAAAAATCTTGATGTTGTTGTCACTCTTTTATTCTTGTTAATTACCGTATCTTGATGCTACGTTATTATTCCGCTTTTATTACTGTAAATATAATTTCTGTAGGGGGTATATTCCCAACAGTTTCCCCACGTACCGCTAATGTTGTACTCTGCATTTAACACTGGAGCAGCATCTGCACTTAGAATACTTGTAATGCATGATTTATTGGAACATTGCAAAGGAGCTCGGCATCATAACTCTGTATTAGCTTATATAAGAATCTAAAAAATCCGTACTTCTCTTTTTGAATCTATCATTTCTTATATTAAAAGTGTGCTCAAATTGTAGAATATTTGTATCCCCTGTCCAGCCTTGGGCTATACCTGCACTTTCTGAGATCTGGGGAGTAAGCTTGACCATTTTAAGTTTTTCTTCAGTAAATGTTCTTGCTAATGCCTAACATTTAAGCTTAAGTCCAACTTCCGTGTTCTTTTTTATTATAATTCCAACTAAAGGTAAGTTATTTGCTATTCACTACTTTTATCATATGCTTTTTCAGGGAGGCTTCGTCGTGACTTTTCTTCATATTTTCTTGCACTAGTCCAAGAACACAGAGGTGCAGATTAGAAGATTTTCAGGTGCCTCTTCTTTACATATTGGTTAGATTTTCTTATGTGAAGTAAAGAGCTTCAAGAAGAATCCTATTGTGCTAATGATCTGTTAAACCAACACAAAGCCTCCACTGTCCAATCACATGAAATCCTAAGCTCATTCAGATTACAAGGATATTACTTCACTCAATTTTACATTTTTTAGTCCTCTCTAATTGAAATTGGATCCATATTCTATATATACCTTCCTCAATGTAAGGGCGGCCCGATGGTAAGGCAACTCAAGCAACTGCTTGAGGCTCCATATCTATAGGGGCCCCAAAATTTTCTAATAGGAGTATTAAATAGCTGCATATGATAAATTATTTTTTAAAAATATCTAGTATATCAAAGAAAAAGTGTATTTTTCATGAAAAAGGAAATAAGAGATAACTTGGTAATAAGAATAATTACTTTTGGAATTCAGCCCTAAACTTTACGCGTGAATATGTTTCTTGCCTCCTTTATACACCATCATCATTATCACGGGGGCCATATTACTTTGATTACTTGGCTTTAGGCCCCCAAACACCGTTGAGCCGTCCCTACTCGATGTGTACAATTTTTCTGATCTTTTCATTTCTATTGATTTTCCAATGTTTCTCTTATTCCGCAGCATTCAGTATATCTTGGTAGAAAAGGATGTTCACAAACACTTGATATTAAGAGTCGCACCACAAAATTCTTCTTCATTTAAGCCCCAAATTAGTAGCAATATGTTCCAATTAATCAACAAAGGGATAAAAGATAAAGACATCCTATTATAGATCCTTATCCAAGTCTTCTTTGCTCAGAAAATTAACACACACTTTTTCTTTTTTCCGTTTAACTTCTTAAAAAATGATTATCCCCAGAAAGTGAAAGAGATAATGAAACAAATAAAAGCACCCCAATTACAATAAATGAACGGCCTGAGCCTGTGAAATAAATGTTTAACAAGCAACAATCAGATATTTAGCCAATGTCATCATCTAGTAAATCTGCAATCCAGCCTAACTTCTTGTCCATTACCATTTATACTACTCATCTTGATCATAGAATTGGCAAATGCTTTAAAGAACTCATCCTGAGAGCTAGCATATTTTGAAACTAGTTTCTTGGCCCTTATAGTTGTGAGCAAAGATTCATCAGAAGAGAAAAGGCTCTTGCCATTCATTAGTAGCTTGTAGTAGGCGTTGTCGAATAAGGTTGTAGTAGAATCCATGGTGGCACCTGCATTTTTGACCTTGTTGTGCATGGGGCAAACATTCTGTAGACTGGCTGCAAATGATGTTTGTAGTGTTGGATCAATGTCGTGACTCTTGTCGAACTTGTGGATTCTGTTTTGGAAGGAAGAACAATGAGAGAATCCAAGAGTGTGCCCTCCTGTTAGCAAGAAAAGAAAAAGATCCTTAATTTGTTAAAGCATGGTACGATGATGCCATGAGTTGAGCTTAAATGGAGAAGTGAAGATTCATATAACCGATCCCAACTTGTTTCAGAATGAGGCATAGTTGTTGTCGTTGTAATTTGTTGAAATAGAAAAATCTTGAGTCGTATCAGTCTAGGAGATACTACATTTTTCTTGAGCCAAGAAGAGACAAAGAGAGACGGATCTAGAATTTCAAATCATGAGGCGGTCCGAGCCCGCTACTATTTTATGATAGTGAATACAAGATTTAAAAAAAATATTTATATACTTACCCGAAAGCGCAACCAAATCATCCAAAGAAAGGCCTCTTTGGACGAAGTTTTGTTGAGATCCATGAATGCGACCACTAGAAGAATGGGGTTACTTACCTGAAAGGGCAACCAAATCATCCAAAGAAAGGCCTCTTTGGGCGAAGTTTTGTTGCAGTTGAGAAATATTGAATGTGGGAGAAGGTATTTGTCGGGTTTCAGTGGCTTTGGAGATTCTTCCATCTTTTCTACCTTTTGGCACATCCCAAGTAGGACCTCCGGACTGACACAAGATGACCAATAAATAATTTCACGTTAATTCCAGGGCACATATATAAATAATTTCACGTTAATTGAATATAGAACTTACAAGAGCAACAGCATCTCGAGCAGCGAGAGCCAAAATATCAGCACAAGAGACAATTCCAGGGCACAAATCTTCGATTTGTTTCTTAACAGCGTCGATGACATAGAATGCGTGCAATGCAATATTAGGGGGGCCATCTTTCTCTGCTTTGTTGTTTCTTGTGGAGTCCAGCAACACAGAGCCATCACAACCCTGTCATACACATAAAAACATATATAATTAGTTAATTACTAAGTATATATAATTGGTGCATGTCAGTAAGGGTAATGAGAAGATCAAAGTTAAAATCAAATATAGAAAGAAAGGCAGCACTCTTTTCGAAATTGACTAAAAGGGAAAGAGTATTACTTCTATAAAAGAGAACCTACGGAGTGATTAGCCAGAAACAAAGTAAAGAAGTGGAAAATTACTCTAACGAAACAATCATGGAAGTGCATCCTTAAAAGTGCAGCTGGAACTGTTTTGTCATTCAACATAGCTTTCTTCACGACTTTGGTGATGGTCGACTCGGCCTTGGGACATGTATTGTCATAGTAATTGGAGCTCAATGCGTTCACTGCATTACTGGAAAACAATGCAAAAGCAAAGACTAGAGAAATAAGACATGATCTTGGTATTGCCATTATAACTACGTACGTTTGCCAAATTAAGCTTGTCTTTCTTTGTGCTTATTTTAGACTTGGCACTTTGCTGTGAGACCTAAGGAACCAAACAATGAGAATTTAAAGGGAGGGGATTGTAATAGATGCAGAAGACTACACATAGAGTTGTTACTGGAGTAGTAGTTATGTTTGTTAGCAAGTTTGGTCAACTAGAACCATTAGAGTGTTTTGGAATAGGAGTAGTTTGAAGTGATCTTGGATTACTGATTTTGGTTGCCACATAGAAACTGGTATGAAATATACCATTGGTTGTTCAAGTACATGGGATCAGTAAGTTGATGGATTAATGGAGGCGAATCCAAAATTTTAATTTTGTTAATACAGTATACAGTAGTATCCAGTGGTGGAGACATCCTTCTAGAGGGGTGTCCTGACACTTTGCCGAAAAAGTTTACTAGATATATATACTACTTAGTATGTAATAAATGGATAATATTTTTCTTAAATAAAACAATACTCCCTCTGCGCCATTTTACAGTGGTGTCATTAGAAACTCTCATTGGTAGCTTTTTTAGAAAATTATGTATGCACGCAGTGGCTTTAAGTTAGTTAAATCGCTTCAATAAGTTAATAACGGGCTCTTGTTATCAGGTCACAGAAAGTGGAATAACAAGCTTCTGCTTAAAGCTAATTCCCTTTTAGGTTTAACTAGCAGTTAAAAAGTGCGGTTTCTGAGGCAAGCAAAATGAATGACTAACCTTTTGACTTACACTAAAAGGGGAATGTTATTGTTGCAGTGGTGGTTAGGATTCAACTAATAAAGCATATATTGATTGATGACGGGTTTTAATATTCGGACAATTCTAATATCACATGATCAAGTTTAGGAGCATATTTTGGCGGGCCATTGTGTAAGAGCTGTGAATTCTGTTTTTATGTTTCATATGGCCAACTACTTCTCTCACCATCTGTGTTCTGAAAAACAAAAAAAGCATACTCACATGGTTACACTAATTAATCTAATGAATACATAATATGTTTCTTCATATACACTGTCATCGCTGATGAACTATAGTTAATTTATACACATTACCAGTCTAACTTATCATAATAAATCTTTATTCTTTACCCTACGTCAAGTGACTTGAATCTATCCATCATTTCACCCAAAAGCAAATTTTCTCTATTTTGATATGTCCATCTTGATTGTTCCTATATGAGTTTTTACTGCTTTAGGTTTGTCTCCATCACCAACTCACAAGATAGGGGCAAATTGAAAGTATAATTGATGCAGCTAGACAAACTGTTCTATTCATCCTTTCATATAATAAACTGCAAGTTTTTGAACTCCCTACTTACACCAACTAAAGATAAGTTCTATGGTATTCACCTTTGACACCTAAGTTGCGCGGACTTCATTTTTGGGGCCGCACGTGGGTGTGGGATCCATTTCGGATTTGGTCAACCGATTTTGGATACTTTGACCAAAATCGACAGAGAAATTCGGGATAAATACAATGGTTTCTGAAATCAAAACAAAAGCTACGGTGAAATTAAAAAAAAAGTGAATACCTTGTATATAGAAATTTCTATGACAGTCTTTTCCCTTTTATCTCCTTTTGGGTTCTCCTGTGCAGAAGTGTAGCGTGAGTATATAAACAACATGTATCCAGTAAGTATCTAGTCTAACCTCGAATAAGTAGTGACAAGCGGTTGACATCGACACTTACTATGGGCCAATAAATAAAGTACAAAAATTCTAAATAGGCATGGAATACACAAAAAAATATAACGATAATCTTGATTAATATTTTTGTCCTTCTTGTAATACCTTGTAAGTTTTCTACATAATGTCTCATAACTTGAACATATTTTTATTACTCTAATTTTAGATATTTGAATTATTTTTAGCCGAATCCCCGCACCCGTATCTTTACCTGAATCTGTACCTCTGAATCTTAAAATTTAGATAATGAAGGATCCTGTTATTCAATTTGTATTGCTGTAATAAACAATAAAAACATTAAACTTTCTGAAATAGAAACAGAAACAGAAAGTTAGTAGAACCAGTTTGACGAAATAAATTCTAAAAAATAATATCGGAATAAATCAAGCCCGCTGAATGCACAGTGTGTTCTTAAGAAAATTATTCCCCTCAAGTATACGAGGTGCTGGAATATTATCCTCCCAGGATAGAACGATTCAACTCACCAGTGTATTGGTACCAAAAACGCGGGTGAACTTCGAACCATTCAATGGTTATAAAACACACTGGAAAAATATTGTGCAGAAGAAGAGGATAATCAAAAAATTTAGTAAGTAATGATTCTGGGATTCAAGGCATATTTATAGACTATTTGACACTGTTTCTGAAAAGGTTTGCAACCTTTCAGAAACAGCCATAGCTGTTGGAACATGTGGGAATATTTCAACAGAAATATTGCGGGAAAACAGAAAACGGATTTAAAGTAATCCGGGAAAGAAAACAAATCGGACCGGGTCGCGTCGCGGGTCCTGGTTAATCCGAATTGAATTTTCGTTAATTAATTAATTAAATAAATAATTGAAAGGAATTTTGTCCAAAAAGATTAATCAAGCCGAAGCTGAGCCGAGCGACGACGACGACGACGACGACGCGAGGCTTGCCTTCTTAACTCTTTAAGAGCTAGAAGAAGAGCAATTGTATATATACCCATTAAAAGTCTTTTCTTTCTCCAATATGAGACAATGTCCCTTTGCCAAGGAGGAAAATTCAAATATTTTATTTTTTCTCTATTTTCCATTCACCCTCTTTAAGCTACATCAAGCTTAAAATCCCAACAATCCCCCCCATGAATGGGAAATGGCTATAAAATAAAGGAATGCACGGACGCGTGTATGTTTTACATGCAAGAATTAATTACATCTGGATAAGTAGGTTTTCCTTTGAACTTTCGTAGTGAACTTATATCGGATATACTCGGTCAATCAGTAGATTTGATATTTTTGAACCGTCGAGCTTTGTTGTATACCTAGACAACATAAGTCACACAATTAACCATTAACCATCTATGGTTCTCACGGTTGTGTTCGTTTCAGCCATGAACACCGCCTGGTTTCATGAGTGCTTAGAGAATAGGCCTTTACTTTCATTCCCCTTGAAGCGGCTTACGCTTCACACTCACATAGATAATTTCTAAACGTGTAATCCTACAGACACACTATCTGGTCATAACCTGCCGGACTTAGCAAATCATTAAAAAGCTTTAAGCTTAATGCTTTACCTCGATTTCTGAATATTCTCTTCATCGCTAGAATGAGTTGAGTTATTTGACAATGTTGAATCCTCATTCATAACTTTGTTTGATCTCTTTGAACCTAGCTCTTGGGATCTATAGTATGCTAGGTAAAGTTACCGCCGTGATGACTTGTCTTAGGCCTTAACCCCATTCCCTTTGATGATCTTTCAACTTCCTCTCTAGATAAGCCTTTTGTAAGTGGATCCGACACGTCATCTCTTTACTTTACGTAGTCAATCGTGATAACACCACTAGAGAGTAGTTGTCTACGATATTGTGTCTTCGTCGTATATGATGAGATTTTCCGTTATACATAACGCTCCATGCCCTGTCTATTGCCGCTTGACTATCATAATGTATACAAATTGGTACCAAAGGTTTGGGCCAAAATGGAATATCTTCCAAGAAATTCCAGATCCATTCAGCTTCTTCACCGGCCTTATCTAAAGCTATGAATTCAGATTTCATTGTAGAACGGGCGATGCACGTTTGTTTAGATGATTTCCAAGATACTGCTCCACCCCCAATTGTGAAAACATATCCACTCGTGGATTTAACTTCAGATGATCTGGTGATCCAATTTGCATCACTATATCTCTCTATCACTGAGGGATATTTGTTATAATGCAAAGTGTAATTTTAGGTATGTTTCAGATACCCCAAAACTTGTTTTATTGCCATCCAATGTATTTGATTGGGATTACTTGTAAACCGGCTCAGTTTACTAATAGCACATGCTATATCTGGTCGCGTATAATTCATGATATACATCAAACTTCCCAATACTCTTGCATAGTTCAGTTGTGAGTCACTTTCACCTTCATTCTTTTGAAGTGCATAACTCACGCCAATTGGATTCTTGGCAATTTTGAAATCCAAATATTTGAACTTGTCAAGTACCTTTTCAATGTAGTGAGGCTGTGATAATGCTAGACCTTGTGGAGTCTTGTGAATTCTGATTCCTAAGATCACATCAACAACTCCTAAGCCTTTCATGTCGAATTTGCTAGCCAACATGTGCTTAGTAGCATTTATATCTGCTATATTTTTACTCATTATATGTCATCAACATATAAACAAACAATGACTTCATGTCCTGGAGTGTTTTTAATGTAAACACATTTGTCACACTCGTTGATTTTAAACCCACTTGCCAATATTGTTTGGTCAAATTTAGCATGCCATTATTTGGGTGCTTGTTTAAGTCCATAAAGCGACTTAACAAGTTTGCACACTTTCTTTTCTTTACCAGGAATCACAAAACCCCCAGGTTGTTCCATGTAAATCTCGTCCTCCAATTCTCCATTTAAGTAAGTTATTTTAACATCCATTTGATGGATTTCAAGATCATACACGGCCGCCAGTGCCACTAACACCCTAATAGATGTTATCCTCATTACTGGCGAGTAAGTGTCAAAGTAATCAAGACCTTCCTTTTGTCTATAACCTTTGACAACAAGTCTTGCCTTATATTTGTCAATAGTGCCACCAGCTTTCATTTTCCATTTAAAGATCCATTTCGAACCTAAAGGCTTATTTCCTAGAGGAAGGTTAACCAATTCTCATGTATGGTTATCTAAAATTGATTGAATATCATTATTGACTGCCTCTTTCCAAAATGCTGAATCAGAGATGACATAACTGCTTTAAAAGTTTGAGGCTCATTTTCAAGCAAGAATGTCACAAAATCTTGTCAAAAGGAAGTAAATGTTCTTTGACGCTTGCTACGCCTTGGATCTTCTTCACTTGGAATATTTTCCTTTGGTTCTTCTCGTGGTTGTTTAGGTCTTTCACTTAACGACTCACATTCAGTTTTATACGGATAGATGCTTTCGAAAAATTCAGCATTATCTGATTCAATTACCGTATTAACATGAATTTCAGGATTATCAGATTTTTGAACCAAAAACCGACATGCTTTATTTTTTGTAGCATATCCAATGAAAATGCAATCTACAGTTTTTGGTCCGATTTTAACCCTTTTAGGTAAAGAAACTTGTACCTTTGCTAGACACCCCCACACTTTGAAATATTTCAAGTTGGGTTTTCTTCCTTTCCATTTTTCATATGGAATAGATTGCATATTGCTGTGGGGTACTCTGTTGAGTATTCGGTTAGCTGTAAGGATAGCTTCCCCCCAAAACTTTGCGGTAATCCGGAACTTATTAATAAAGAATTCATCATTTCTTTTAATGTCTGAATTTTTCCTTTCTGCAATTCCATTGGATTGAGGTGTGTAAGGGGCAATAGTTTGATGGATAGTTCCATATTCCGAACATATTTTTTCAAACAGAGATTCATATTCTCCGCCCCTATCACTTCTAATCATTCTGATCTTTTTATTCAATTGATTCTCCACTTCATTCTTGTATTGCTTAAATGCTTCAATTGCTTCATCCTTACTATTAAGCAAATAAACATAACAATATCGAGTGCAATCGTCAATAAAAGTAATACAATACTTTTTTCCACCTCGAGATGATGTCGACTTCATATCACAAATGTCAGTATGAATTAAGTCTAAAGGATTTGAATTCCTTTCAACAGACTTATAAGGATATTTTACAAACTTACATTCAACACATATTTGACATTTTAATTTATTACACTCGAATTTAGGCAATACTTCAAAATTAATTAACTTGCGCAAGGTTTTGTAATTGACATGTCCTAAACGAATATGCCATAAATCATTTGACTCCAATAAATAAGAAGAAGCTAAAATTTTATTCATACTGTCAACAACCATTACATTTAGTTTGAAAAGGCCCTCTGTGAGGTAGTCCTTTCCAACATATATTTCATTCTTGCTTACAATAACTTTATCAGAAACAAATACACATTTGAAACCATTCTTAACAAGTAAAGAAGTAGAAACTAAATTCTTCCTAATAGTAGGAATATGAAGAATGTTGTTGAGCGTTAACACCTTGCCAGAAGTCATCTTCAGGAATATCTTCCCATAACCTTCAATCTTGGCTGTTGCAGCATTTCCCATGGAAAGCTCTTCTTCGGGACCAGCAGTAGAGTAAGTCGCAAATGCTTCTTTGACAGCACAAACATGTCGAGTGGCTCCAGAGTCAATCCACCACTCCTTTGGATTTCCAACTAGGTTGCATTCTGAAAGCATTGCACACACATCATCAATGTCATCATTCTTCTCCACTATGTTGGCATGTCCCTTCTTCTTATCCTTTTTCGGGAGACGACAATCAGGGGCTTTGTGACCAGCTTTTCCACAATTGTAGCAGCTACCCTTGAATTTCTTTTTGTTCTGCTCCTTAGTCTGTCCAGAAGACCTCTTTATCTTTTTACTATTTGGAGTAGTTTCCTCAACGATATTAGCTCCCATGATCGTTAAATTTCCACGAGACTTCTTCTCGGCTGTTTTGTTGTCTTCCTCAATCTTGAGACGAATCACAAGATCTTCCAACTTCATTTCTTTGCGCTTGTGCTTAAGATAGTTTTTGAAATCTCTCCACGAATGAGACAATTTTTCAATCATTGCAGCCACTTGAAATTCTTCATTCACGACCATACCTTCAGCAATAAGGTCATGAAAAATAAGTTGAAGTTCTTGAACTAAGGTTCCAACGGTTTTGATGTCTATCATTTTATAGTCAAAAAACTTGGCAACCACAAACTTCTTCAAGCATGCATCTTCAGTCTTGTACTTCTTTTCAAGTGCGTCCCATAATTCTTTCGAAGTTTTCACAGTATTGTAGACATTGTACAAGTCATCCTCCAAAGCACTTAGGATGTAGCCTTTACAAAGAATGTCTGCATGTTTCCACGCCTCAACGATCATAAACTTTTCATTGTTCGACATGTCAGCAGCATGCACTGGAGGGTCTTCATTGGTGAACCTTTGCATACCAAGTGTGGTATGCCAGAAAAACACCATTTGCTGCCATCCTTTGAAGTTGGCTCCAGAAAATTTTTCCGGTTTCTCGGCCTGTGGAACGACAGTAACAGTAGGAGAAGAATTTCCATTATCAATTGCCATTGCTCACTGTCAACAACAGAAGAGTTTAATTAATGGCAAAAAAAAAAAGCAGAATAGTAAACAGTACTGTAATGAACGATAAACAGTATGCTTAATAAATAAAAACTGAAGTTTTTATATATTGTTACACAGTAAACGACAAAGTTTTTATGTTCTTCAAATCGTTTCTGCATTTTAATACTCCAATGAAGTTTTTATATCCTCAAATCAGAATAGAAAAATTCATAAGGAGTAGAAAACCACACAAGTTTTAATCTCCAAATACAGAATACAATAAAATAATTTTCTTAAGATTATTATTCAATCTGTATTGCTGTAATAAAAAATAAAAACATTAAACTTTCTGAAATAGAAACAGAAACAGAAAGTTAGTAGAACCAGTTTGACGAAATAAATTCTGAAAAATAATATCGGAATAAATCAAGCCCGCTGAATGCACAGTATGTCCTTAAGAAAATTATTCTCCTCAAGTACCCGAGGTGCTGGAATATTATCCTCCCAGGATAGAACGATTCAACTCACCAGTGTATTGGTATCAAAAACGCGGGTGAACTTCGAACCATTCAATGGTCGTAAAACTCACTGGAAATATATTGTGCTGAAGAAGAGGATAATCAAAAAATTTAGTAAGTAACGATTCTGGGATTCAAGGCATATTTATAGACTATTTGGCACTATTTCTGAAAAGGTTTGCAACCTTTCAGAAACAGCCATAGCTGTTGGAACATGTGGAAATATTTCAACAGAAATATTGCGGGAAAACAGAAAACGGATTTAAAGTAATCCGGGAAAGAAAACGGACCGGACCGGGTCGCGCCGCGGGTCCTGGTTAATCCGAATTGAATTTTCGTTAATTAATTAAATAATTAAAAGGAATTTTGTCCAAAAAGATTAATCAAGCCGAGCGACGACGACGGCGCGAGGCTTGGCTTATTCTTAACTCTTTATGAGCTAGAAGAAATTCAATTGTATATATACCCATCAAAAGTTTTTTCTTCCTCCAATATGGGACAATGTCCCTTTGTCAAGGAGGGAAAATCAAATATTTTATTTTTCCTCTATTTCCCATTCATCCTCTTTAAGCTACACCTGTTGCGGAAGCCAAATGTATATAGTGTGAATGAGTCACAACTACTATACCAAAAATTATGACAACCACTAAATATTAAACAAGACAATAAGACAACAATAAAAAAATACCAAAATTTACGAGGTTCGGCCAATTTTGCCTATTTCCTCGGACACAATCAATATTTTATTCCACTCCAAAATTACAAGTGAAATAATACTAAAGAGAGAAGATACAAATGCCTTAAGAAGATAAAAAAGGCAAATGAGAGGTGTGTTTAAATAAACATTAGGCCTCCTTTTATAGGGTAAAATTCCCATTCAAAATTATCATCCACCGATGTGGGACTTTTGACAATTTTAACAAATCTCCACCTTGGCAAAATTCCACATCTTCAATTTTCTCTCAATAACAAATTTTGGTTGTGTCTTCATCTTCAATCTTTAGTGTTCAACAATGTTGATCAAATCCAAACAATGTTGAAACTTGACCGCAGTCACCACTTTTGTCAGCATATCAGCAGGGTTCTCCGTAGTATGAATTTTCTTCACCGTGACTCCACCTTCTTCTATGATTTCTCGTACGAAATGATACCGAACATCAATGTGCTTCGTCCTTGCATGATAAACTTGGTTCTTCGCTAATTGAATAGCACTTTGACTATCACAAAAAATTGTAATATTTTTTTGTTCAATACCAAGCTCCTTTAGCAACCCCTGAAGCCAAATTGCCTCCTTCACAGCCTCTGTAATAGCTATGTACTCTGCCTCTGTTATAGACAAAGCAACTGTTGACTGCAAAGTAGACTTCCAACTAACTGGTGCCTTTGCAAAAGTAAACACATAACCAGTAGTTGACCTTCGTTTGTCCAGATCACCCGCAAAATCTGAGTCACAATATCCAACTACAGACCGATTGCCTTCCTGCTCAAAAACTAACCCAACATCTACAGTACTATGAATATACCGTAGAATCCATTTCACAGCTTGCCAATGCTCCTTTCCTGGATTATGCATATATCTGCTAATAACTCCAACGGCTTGTAAAATGTCAGGTCTCGTACAAACCATTGCATACATCAAGTTACCAACAACATTTGCGTATGGTACCCTTGACATATACTCCTATTCAGTTTCATCCTTTGGCGACATAGTAGTACTTAGCTTAAAATGGGGAGCAAGTGGAGTACTAATTGGCTTAGTCTTCTTATCTATGCCAAAAACGCTGTAGTACTCTCTTCAAATATTCTTTCTGAGATAAACAAAGTTTCTTTGAACGTCTATCTCTTATTATCTCCATGCCAAGAATTTTCTTTGCCTCACCCAGATCCTTCATCTCGAACTCCTCCTTTAGTTGAATCTTCAACTTATCAATTTCTTCCGAATTCTTGGAAGTTATCAACATATCATCAACATATAGGAGAAGATATACAAAGGAACCATCATTAAGTTTGCGCAAATACACACAATGATCGTATTTGCTTCTCTTGTACCCTTGCCGCAACATAAACTTGTTAAATCGCTTGTACCATTGTCTAGAAGATTGTTTCAATCCGTACAACAATTTTTCAAGTTTGCATACCATATTTTCTCTTCCAGCAACTTTGAATCCTTCTGGCTGATTCATGTAGATTTCCTCCTTCAAGTTTCCATGTAAAAACGCAGTTTTTACATCCATCTGAACTAGTTCCAAATCCAACTGTGCTACCAAAGCCAACATAATTCTAATGGAGGAATGTTTTACAACTGGAGAAAATACTTCATTGTAATCAATTCCCTCCTTCTGAGCATATCCTTTGGCCACCAATCTTGCTTTGTAGCGAACATCTTCTTGGTTAGGAAATCCTTCTTTCTTTGCAAATACCCATTTGCACCCAATTATTTTCTTTCCCTTCGGGAGATTGGCCAATTTCCATGTATGATTCTGATGAAGGGACTGCATTTCTTCATTCATAGCAATCCTCCACTTATCTTCTTTTGAACTTTGGATTGCGTCTTTATAAGTGGTAGGAACACCATCAGCTACAATTGAGGTTGCGCAAGCAACCGTCTCTATGAGACGAACAGGTTTCGTTATTGTCCTTTTTGGCCTGCTGGTTGCTATTGATTCAAGTTGTTGTCGAGGTTCCTGAGTTGGAATCTCCCTCTCTACTGGCTCTTCTTCCAGAGGGTAATCTTCATGAGTTTCCTCCTCTGCTTCTTGTGTTGGAAAAATAAATTTTTCCTCAAACTCCACCTGCTTTGATGCACCACCAGTTTGTTTGACATCTTCAACTGTCACCTTATCTGTTATGGCAGATTCATCAAAGGTAACATCTCTGCTGAATATAATATTCCTTGTCTCTGGACACCATAAGCGGTATCCTTTGACTCCAGAAGTAATCCTCATAAATATAGTCTTCTTTGCTCTTGGATCCAATTTTGACTCTTTCACATGATAGTATGCAATTGAGCCAAATACGTGCAAAGAGTCATAATCTACATCAGGTTTTCCATACCATTTTTCAAATGGTGTCTTGCCATCAATAGCAGCAGATGGTAGATGATTAATGAGGTGGCATGCATATGTAATTGCCTCAGCCCAAAATTCTTTGCCCAAGCCAGCATTGGACAACATACACCGTACCTTCTCCAGTAAAGTCTGGTTCATACGTTCTGCCACTCCATTCTGTTGTGGTGTATGTCTGACAGTGAAGTGTCGGACGATGCCATCATTTTCACAGACCTTATTGAAATGATCATTTTTGTATTCACCTCCATTGTCTGTGCGAATACACTTGATCCTTCTGCCTGTTTGATTCTCCACCATCGTCTTCCATTTGAGAAAAATTCCCAACACTTCATCTTTCCTCTTCATTGTATACACCCACACTCTTCGGGAAAAATCATCAACAAAGGTTACAAAATAGTGCTTCCCACCCAATGAAAGTGTTTTGGAAGAACCCCAAACATCAGAGTGTACATAATCCAAAATGCCTTTAGTATTATGGATCGCTGTACCAAATTTAACCCTTGTCTGTTTCCCTTTGACGCAATGCTCGCAAAACTCCAAGTTGCAAGTCTTTACGCCTTTTAACAATCCTTGATTAGATAGAGCTTTCAAGGATTTTTCTCCAGCATGTCATAAGCGCATGTGCCATAGTCTGGTTGCTTCTGCCTCTTTGTCATCACTGGATGTCACTGTTGCTGTCCTAATAACTGTACTACCACGATAGCGGTACATGTTATTGTTCTTCCGATTGGCCTTCATTCTCATCACTCCATTTTCTGCAATGATTTTGAACCCTTTTGATTCTAGGGCTCCCACAGAGATGAGATTCTTCTTCAAACCCGGTACATATCGAACATCTGTTAATGTTCTGATCATTCCATCATGGCTCCTTAATCTTATTGAACCAATGCCATATGAGGTAAGAGGGCTGTTATCCGCTGTGTGGATGACTCCATATTCTCCTTCTTGAAAATTCACGAACCAGTCCTTGTTGGGACACATATGATAGCTACAAGCCGAGTCCATCAACCATATGTCTGATGATGTTGATAACTCTGTTGTAACTAATGAGAAGTCTGAATCATCACAATCAGCTACATTTGAATCCATAATGGCCTTTCCATTGTTATGTCTGGCCTTATTCTTCAACTTCGGACAGTCTTTCTTCCAGTGCCCCTTTTCTCGACAAAAGGCACATTCATCTTTGCTGGGTCTAGATCTCGACTTGGATCTTCCCTTCTTAGTCCTCGTTTGATTTTGAGGACGACCCCTCACAATTAGTGCTTCTCCTTCTCCGCCCTTCTGTTTTTCTCCCTTTCTTTGTTCATAGCTGTACAAAGCCGAACAAACTTCTCTGAGAGAAATTTCGTCATTTCCATGGAGTAGAGTAGTTTCAAGGTGCTCGTACTCATTAGGAAGTGACCCCAACAACATCAAGGCCAAGTCACCATCATCAAAAGTTGCATCCATATTTTACAAATCTGTGACCAACTTATTGAAACTGGTGATATGTTCATTCATTGTGGTACCAGGAACATAGGTGAAGCGAAACAGTCTCTTCTTCATGTACAATTTATTTTGACTGTTTTTCTTCAAAAATTTATCCTCCAGTGCTTTCCATAATTTACTTGCAGAAGTTTTCTTTGTGTATGGATATTTCTGCTCTCTAGCAAGGTAGGATCGAATGGTATCGTAAGCAACACGATTGATAATTTTCCAATCTTCTTCTCCAATAACATCTGGCTTCTTTTCTTCAATGGCAAGATCTAGCCCTTGTTGAAAAAGAACATCTAGAACCTCGCGTTTTCACATCCCAAAATGTCCTGACCCATCAAAAATTTCTACCGCAAATTTCGCATTTGACATAATTCTTGTCATAAGCGAAGATGCCAACGATGACGTATTATTGACACTTGATGTAGACTCTTCTTGTTTATTGTCTTCCATTTTGACACAAATATTATTTAGTAGCTGACGACACAAATCAAGATTATTTCCTTTCTGGTGTGGAAGATCAGACTAAGCTGCAACCACAGAGCATACTCAGACAGAACCTTGACTCAGTTACCAAGATAAATCTTTTCTGATGTGGAAGATCAGACTATGCTGCAACCACAGAGCATACTTAGACAGTACCTTGGCTCTGATACCAATTGTTACGGAAGTCAAATGTATATAGTGTGAATGAGTTACAACTACTATACCAAAAATTATGACAACCACTAAATATTAAACAAGACAATAAGACAACAATAAAAAAATACCAGAATTTACGAGGTTCGGCCAATTTTGCCTACTTCCTCGGACACAATCAATATTTTATTCCACTCCAAAATTACAAGTGAAATAATACTAAAGAGAGAAGATACAAATGCCTTAAGAAGATAAAAAAGGCAAATGAGAGGTGTGTTTAAATCCTAAACATTAAGCCTCCTTTTATAGGGTGAAATTCCCATTCAAAATTATCATCCACCGATGTGGGACTTTTGACAATTTCAACAACACCAAGCTTAAAAGCCCAACAGATCCGACCTCTAGATCCGCACCCGTATCGGACACCCGCACCCGAGTTCGAGCAACTTAGTTTGACACTGCTTTTTCAGTGGGGCTTCGTCGATGACTTCTGTTCACATTTTCTGTGTGTTGGCACGTTACTGTGCACTAGTCCAGGAACAAAGGGAAGTGGAGAGTAGGAGATTTTCAGGTGCCAATTATTCACCTAAGTGATTAGTTTTTCTTAATTTGAAGTAAAATCCTATTGTGCTAATTGTCTGTTAAAACTGAAATTTTTGCACAAGACTTCTGAACACCAACACAAGGCCTCCACCATCCCAACACATGAAATCTTAAGTTCCTTCAGATTACATGGACATTACTGCACTCAATTTCACATTGTTTAGTCCTCCTTTCTAATTGCAATTATGGATGCATATTCTTAAACCTTTGTCAATGGGTACAACTGATCTGATTTTTATTTCTCTTGATTTTCTAATGTTGTCCCATTGGAGGCCGCATTTAGTATATAGTGGCAGAAAAGGACATTCACAAATACATGCTGTTAGGAGTCACCACAAAATTCTTCTTCATTTAAGCCCCCACTTTTAGTAACAATACATTCCAATTAATTCAACAAAGGAATAAAAGATAAATCACCAAGTCTTCTTTGCTCAGAAAATTAAAACACACTTTGAGCTTCTTTTTTGGCTTGCTCCCTCAACTTTTTAAAAAATGATTAAACCCCAGAAAGTGAAAAAAGGAAATGAAACAAATTAAAGCACCCCAATTACAATAAATGAAAGGCCTAAGCCTGTGAAATAAATGTCTTATAATACTTGAAGTTTAGTCAGGGTCATCATCTGGTAAATCTGCAGTCCAGTCTAACTTCTTGTCCATTACCACTTATGCTACTCATCTTGATCATAGAATTAGCGAACGCTTTAAAGAACTCTTCTTGGGAGCTAGCATACTTCGAAACTAGTCTTTTTGTCCTTGAAGTTGTGAGCAAAGATTCATCAGAAGAGAAAAGGCTCTTTCCCTTCATTAGTAGCTTGTAGTAGGCGTTGTCGAATAAAGTTGTAGTAGAATCCATGGTGGCACCTGCATTTTTGACCTTGTTGTGCATGGGGCAAACATTCTGTAGACTGGCTGCAAATGATGTTTGTAGTGTTGGATCAATGTCGTGACTATTGTCGAACTTGTGGATTCTGTTTTGGAAGGAAGAACAATGAGAGAATCCAAGAGTGTGCCCTCCTGTTAGCAGAGTAAGAAAGAACTTTAATTTGTTAACTAGGAGAAATCTTGAGTCGCTGTAATCTTGAGCCAAGAAGAGAAGGTGAGACAGATCTAGAATTTCAAATCAGGAAGCTAGTAAAGCTTGCTACCATTTTATGACAGTAACAAATTTTTTGTATATACATGTGCTCAGGTGCGTGTTTGTTTATTTAGTTATATGTAGTTCAAATTGAGAGCCATGAATACAATCAATAGAAGAATATGGAGTTGCTTACCTGAAAGTGTAACCAAATCATCCAAAGAAAGGCCTCTTTGGGCAAAGTTTTGTTGCAGTTGAGAAATGTTGAATGTGGGAGAAGGTAATTGTCGGGTTTCCGTGGCTTTGGAGATTCTTCCATCTTTTCTACCTTTTGGCACATCCCAAGTAGGACCTCCAGACTGGACACAATACATATGCCCAATGAATAATTTCACATATTAATGGAGAAGTGATATTGGCTTTCTTTTTTGGTTGCTAGGAATATTTTTAATGGTAATATCATGTTTATAGTATTTATTTGCCAGCAGTGAATAATTTAGCAATAGATATATAGAACTTACAAGAGCAACAGCATCCCTAGCAGCGATAGCTAAAATATCAGCACAAGAGACCACTCCAGGGCACAAATCCTCAATTTGTTTCTTAACAGCGTCTATGACATAGAATGCATGCAATGAGATGTTAGGGGGTCCATCTTTTTCTGCTTTATTGTTTCTCGTTGAGTTCAGCAGCACAGAGCCATCACAACCCTATAAAACCATAAATAGTTAGTTAATATTATGCCCGTCATAACTCCTAAGTAAAGCGACAATATAAAATTATTACAACAAAAAGAAATGCATTCTTGGCAAGTCACACTATGAATAAATGTGAAGTGTTTGTTGGTCCTCGGGGCAGGGGAAAAAATAGGAAGTTTGATATTTAATTCCCGTTTCATTTTATATGAGCATGTTTGAGTAGGAAATTAGGAGCTTAAGAAGGAAGGAAACCTATGGCACGTAGTAAACTACCCTTAGAGTTGTGGTTTAAAATACATCATGCATTTCAATGGCTATAAGAGCATCAAGAAATGTGTTAAGCTAAAAAAGTTCCAAATGTAGAAAGATTACATTCTTTTCGAAACACACTCAAAATGTAAGAGTGATATATAAAACGAAACACAAAAAAATTAGCTACAGAACAAAGTAACTAGAGAAGTGGAAATTTACTCTAACGAAACAATCATGGAAGTGCATCCTTAAAAGTGCAGCCGGAACTGTTTTGTCATTCAACATAGCTTTCTTAACAACTTTGGTGATGGTTGACTCGGCCTTGGGGCATGTATTCTCATAGTAATTGGAGCTTAGTGCGTTCACTGCAGTACTGGAAAACAATGCAAAAGCAAAGACTAGAGCAATAAGACATGATCTTGGTACTGCCATAATATAACTACTTATTTTTGCCAAATTAAGCCTATCTTTCTTTATGCTTAGTTTAGACTTTGCACTTTGCTGTGAGACATAAGGTGCCATACAATGTGCATTTAAAGGGTAGAGATTGTACTAGAGGGCAAAAGACTACACAAAGAGTTGTTACTGGAATTGGTTAGGTTTGTTAGCAAGTTTGGTCAGCTAGAACCATTAAAGTGATTTGGAACAAGAGTAATTTGATATTCTTACTAATTAATTTGTTCTGCTTTGTGAAGCTGCACGTTCATTTTCTTAAGTCTGAAGTGATCCCAATGATTACTGGTTTTGGTTGCCACATAGAAACTGGTAAGAAATATGCCATTGTTTGTTGATCAAGTACATGGGATCAGTATGTCTGATCGATTAATAGAGGCGAATCCAAGATTTTAAGTTTGATAAATACAATATACCTTAGTATCCAGTGGAAGAGACATCCTTCTAGACGGGTGTCCTGAACTTTGCCGAATATTTTTACGAGATATATATACTTACTTAAAATTAGTGTCTAATAAATGGAGTAATATTTTTTTTCTTAAATAAAATAA
Organism: Nicotiana tabacum; assembly: GCF_000715075.1. Taxonomy (NCBI): domain Eukaryota; kingdom Viridiplantae; phylum Streptophyta; class Magnoliopsida; order Solanales; family Solanaceae; genus Nicotiana; species Nicotiana tabacum. Next base: position 95,633,880 of record NC_134094.1, read on the forward strand.
CACTTTCTCTGTCCCATTTTATAGTGGTATCATTAGAAATTCTCATTTGGTAGAATTTTTAGAAAATTCTGTATGCATGCAGTGGCTTTAAAGTTAGTTAAATCGCTTCTATAAGTCAATAACGAGTTCTTGTTATTAGGTCACAGAAAGCGTAGGAACAAGCTTCTGCTTAAAGCTTCCCTTTTAGGTTTGAATAGCAGTTGGAAAGTGCGGTTTTTGAGGCAAGCAAAATGACCAAACTTTTACTACTCTAATCAAGGAATGTTATTGTTGCATTGGTGGATAGGTTTGAACTAATAAAGTATAGATTGATTAATGACAACATTACAGTTGCAGTTTTAATATTCAGAAAATTCTAGTATCACATGACCAAGTTAAGCAGAAGCTGTTAGGGATAGATTAGATATGCCCTAAATCCAACTTCATATTTGATATCATGAACATATGTTTGTGAATGTTATTTGATATAAATATATATATATGGCATTTGATATTCATTTATCATAATTATTATTAATTGCTTGATTAATTTAATAAGGTCCTTGATTAAATTTTGAGACTTGTTATCATGATGGAATCATGATAATGAGAGTAAAGTCTCTTACAATTTAACCTATATTTTGTTCTTGATCATAAGATTATTAATTTGGACATTAGTAATCCGATTAGATCAATATTTATGTGATCGTCTTTATGGGATAAAGATTAGTTGATCTCATTGTGATGACCCAAAAGATCATCTTATGTTTTAGAACTCGAATCTGCGCTCTTAAGCCTTAAAATCTCATTTTTACCCTCTTCGATTTGTGTGCGCAGTCCGGACAGGTTTCCGGAAAGCTTTTATGTTGAAAACTAATTCAAATAAGAATTTTTGCCTTAAAAGTTAATTTTAGTTGACTTTGGTCAATATTTTTGATAAACAGGCCCGGATCCGTGTTTTGACGGTCCCGGTGGGTCCGTATCGAATTATGGGACCTGGGCGTATGCCCGTAATCGAATTCGGAGGTCCCTAACTCAAGTTATGAATTTTTGATGAAAATTAAAAGTTTAAAAATTAATTATTTTTAAGAATTGATTGATGTTTGTCATTGTTAGTACCGGGTCCGTATTTTGGTTTCAGAATCCGGTGCAGGTTCATTATGATATTTAAGACCTGTCTGTGAAATTTAGTGAGAAACAGAGTTGATTTGACGTGATTCGGACGTCTAGTTGAGAAAATAGTAATTTTAAAGTGTTCTTGAGAGTTTCAATTGATTTGGTGCTAAATTCATAGTTCTAGATGTTATTTTGGTGATTTGATCACGCGAGCAAGTTCGTATGATGTTTTTAGACTAGTGTGTATATTTGGTTTGGAGCCCCGAGGGCTCGGGTGAGTTTCAGATAGGGCACGTGATGTTTTGGACTTTGAAAATCCGGTTTTTCTGCAGAGTCTGGGTTCTGGCATGTCCTTCTTCACGTTCGCGACGGTACTCTTGCGAACGCGAAGAGTAAACTGGGCAGCTGAGGATTTCTTCTTCGCGAACGCGAAGGCTTGGTCGCGAACGCGAAGCGATGGGGGCGTTACTCTTCGCGAACGCGTAGTGTTAGGCACTAGGGAGGGGCAGGCATCTTTTTCTTCATCGCGAACGCGAATGCGAAGACCACGGAAGGGTAGCCTACGCGAACACGAGCACTGTCTCATGAACGCGAAGGCTTGGCAGCCCATACACTTCGCGAACGCGACAGTGCTCTCGCGAACGCGATGAACACTGTCGCCCAACACTTAATAGAACTCAAAAACGGGATTTTAGCAAAAAACTCATTTTTCTCAAAAATCAAACGGTGAGAGGCGATTTTTCAAGAGTTATTTCCTCCCCAAATTATTGGTAAGTGATTCTAAACCATTTTCTTTCAATTACCCATTACATTTCTTGAATTTTCAACCAAAAATCTAGAGTTTTCATGGTAGAATTAGGGGTTAGGGTAGAAACTAGGGATTTCAGAAATTTGGGAATTTAGACCTCAATTTGAAGTCGAATTCCAAAATTAATTACATATTCGGGCTCGGGGTGAATGGGTAAAAGGATTTTGGTTCGAACCTCGGATTTTGACCAAGCGGGTCCGGTTAATTTATGCAATATAATTGACTCCTTTAGCAATATTTGATATTATTGAGTCATTTTTGAATAGATACGAGTGGTTTGGAGGTGAATTCCAAAGGAAAAGCTGTGATTGAGAATTAAGTGGCCTTCGGAGCGAGGTAAGTATTGTGTCTAACCCTGACTTGAGGAAATTAAGAACCTTAGATTACTTGCTAAGTGAAATCCATGCGAGCGGCGTATATGTGAGGTGACGAGTACTTATGCGCCGCCAATTTACCTGTTTTCCATGTTTCTCTGTTTTTCTTATATTGTCTCTTTCCTATGCCAAATTGCTACGTGTTATACTAGTGTTGTTCAATTTATCGTTCTTATCATGTTTACAGATTTTCTGGTGATAATTGAGTTTTTATTTTAAAGTTGAGATTGATATTATGGAACCAAATGTTGAAGTAAGGTTTGTACTTGTTAATCTATCTCCCTGTTGTTATTTGTGCATTGCATTATGGTAAGGGAGAGTGTTAATGTACGAAGGGTGATGCCGTGCCATATTGTGAGTGTTAATGCACGAAGGGTGATGCCGTGCTATATTGTGAGTGTTAATGCACGAAGGGTGATGCCGTGCCATATTGTGAGTGTTAATGCACGAAGGGTGATGTCGTGCCATGATATGAGAGTTAATGCACGAAGGGTGATGCCGTGCCGTTTTTATTAATTTTATGGTGAGATTGAGAGTAAAAGCACGAAGGGTGATGCCGTGCATTTTTCCTTACTGTATTCACTATTCCTGTTGATTCATGGTATATTGACTGCTCCGGTGATCATTCTGTTGTAGTTCTTTATCTTTTATTCCCCTCAGTATATTCCCCTCCCGGTTGTTATTTGTGCATTGCATTATGGTAAGGGAGAGTGTTAATGTACGAAGGGTGATGCCGTGCCATATTGTGAGTGTTAATGCACGAAGGGTGATGCCGTGCTATATTGTGAGTGTTAATGCACGAAGGGTGATGCCGTGCCATATTGTGAGTGTTAATGCACGAAGGGTGATGTCGTGCCATGATATGAGAGTTAATGCACGAAGGGTGATGCCGTGCCGTTTTTATTAATTTTATGGTGAGATTGAGAGTAAAAGCACGAAGGGTGATGCCGTGCATTTTTCCTTACTGTATTCACTATTCCTGTTGATTCATGGTATATTGACTGCTCCGGTGATCATTCTGTTGTAGTTCTTTATCTTTTATTCCCCTCAGTATATTCCCCTCCCGACATTTCCTGCTTAGTTCTTCATTTCTGTTATTTGCATATACACTGTTAAATTGTACCGGTTGATTTGTAGGTGCCTTGCCTTAGCCTAGTCACTACTTCGTCGAGGTTAGGCTCGACACTTACCAGTACATGGGGTCGGTTGTACTGATACTGCACTCTGCACTTTCTGTGCAAATTTTGATACCGCCTCGGATTGATCGAGATTTTGCTATTGGTCCGCTGTCCGGAGACTCAAGGTAGATCTGTCGGTGTTCACAAACCTTGAAGTCCCCGTCTATCTTTTCTGTTCTACTGTTTCTTTCATTCAGACAATTGTATTTCTTTCTAACTATTACTTGTAGCAAATTCTAGAATCCTCGTGAATTGTGACTCCAGATCTGGGTGATAGTAATTAATATAGTTTTATGATATTCCGCACTTATTATATTTTATCTTAGTTAATTATTGTTATTTACTGAATGGAAATAAGGAATTGGTTTAATGATTCTCTAATGTTCGCTAGCCTGGCAAGTAAAATGTTAGGCGCCATCACGGTCCCGTCGGTGCAAAATTTCGGGTCGTGATAGTTGGTATCAGAGCATTAGATTGCCTAGGTCTCACGATTCACGAGAAAGCTTAGTAGAGTCTGGAGGATCGGTACAGAGACGTCGGTGCTTATCCTCCAGAGGCTATGAAATTTAGGAACAAGTTTCACTTCTTTTCTGCTCTGTCGTGCGATTTTGTTTTCTCAATGCTGATTGAACTCTTCCACTCTTATTCTCTCGCAGATGGAGAGAACACATATCGCTTCCTCAGCTGAGCAGCAGCCAGAGCCTCCAGTGGCAGCTCCTACGCGGGGCAGAGGTCGAGCCTGAGGCCATACCAGAGGCCGAGGCAGGGGCAGGGCTCATCCTAGGGCCCGAGCAGCAGACCCAGCAGTGGAGACTCAAATAGAGCTTGACGAGGAGGTTCCAGCCCAGACTGTTCCTGCCGGACCAGCTCAGGTTCCGGAGGGGTTCATTGCTACCCCAGTACTTCAGGACGCTTTGGTCCGTTTGGTGGGCTTTATGGAGAGTGTGGCCTAGACTGGCGCATTTCCCATGGCACCAGTAGTCTCTCAGGCTAGAGGAGGAGCCCAGACTCCTACAACTCCCACTCCGGAGCAGATAGCTCCCCAGTATCAGCTCCAGCAACTCAGCCAGTCGGATTAGTTCAGCCAGTTATTGCGGCATAGGTCGTAGATAGGCCAGCTATGTCTTATGAGGCTTTATGGAGGTTGGACAGGTTTACCAAGCTCTTTCCTGTTCACTTCAGTGGTGCTCCTTCAGAGGATCCCCGGGAGTATCTTGACAGCTGCCACGCGGTTCTACGAAACATGGGTATAGTGGAGACCAATGGGGTCGATTTTGCTGCATTTCAGATGACTGGTTCTGCCAAGAAATGGTGGAGAGATTACTTGTTGACCAGACCAGCTGGGTCGCCTGCTCTTACTTGGGACTAGTTCTCTCAGCTCTTCATAGAGAAGTTTCTGCCTATCACATTGAGAGAGGAGCGTCACCGTCAGTTTGAGCGTCTTCAGCAGGGCAGTATGACTGTTACTCAGTATGAGACCCGTTTTGTGGATTTGGCCCGTCATGCTATTCTTCTGCTTCCCACCGAGAGAGAGAGAGAGGGTGAGGAGGTTTATTGATGGACTTGCTCAGCCTATCATATTGCAGATGGCTAAGGAGACTGGGAGTGAGATTTCTTTTCAGGCGGCTGCTAATGTCGCCAGACGAGTCGACATGGTTCTTACTCAGGGAGGTAAGGGGTCTGATAAGAGACCTCGTCATTCCAGTGAGTTCAGCGGTGCCTCATCTAGAGGTAGGAGTACCTTTGGTAGAGAATATCCTCCCAGGCCGTTTCATTCAGCGCTCCAGGCATCCCATGGTTCCTCAGGTGGTCGTGGCCCTCAAATGCATTATTTCGACCAGTTAGCCTACAGTATACCACCAGCTCCTATTAGTGCACCTCCACTCCAGAGTTATTAGGGTGGTTATTCAGGTCGACAGGGTTATTTTCAGGGTCAGCAGTCACAACAGCCGAGGTTATGTTATACTTGTGGTGATCCGAGGCACATTGCTAGATTTTGCCCTCGGGCAACGGGCAGCTCACAGCAACAGAGTTCTCGTGCCATGGTACCGGCACCAGTTGCTGCACCACTTGCTCAGCCAGCCAGAGGCAGGGGTTAGGCAGCTAGAGGTAGGGGCCAGACAGTTAGAGGTGGAGGTCAGGCCGTTAGAGGTGGAGACCAGCCAGTTAGAGGTTGTCCCAGGGACGTAGTTCAGGGTGATAGGGCCCAGCCCCAATGTTATGCTTTCCCAGCCAAGCCTGAGGCTGAGTTATCTGACGTCGTTATCACAGGTAATGTTTCAGTTTGCAGTAGAGATGATTCAGTTCTATTTGATCCGGGATCTACTTACACCTATGTATCATCCTATTTTGCTTTCTATTTGGTTGTGCCCCGTGATTCTTTGAGTGCTCCTGTGTATGTGTCCACACCAATGGGAGATGCTATTATTGTAGATCGTGTTTATCGTTCGTGTGTGGTCACCATTGGGAGTCTTGAGACTCGCGTAGATCTTTTACTTCTCGATATGGTTGATTTTGATGTCATACTAGATATGGATTGGTTGTCACCTTATCATGTTATATTAGATTGTCACGCCAAGATGGTGACCTTAGCCTTACAGGGGTTGCCTCGATTAGAGTGGAGAGGGAATTTTGGCCATTCTGCCAGCAGGATTATCTCTTATGTGAAGGCTCAGCATATGGTCGAGAAGGGGTGTCTAGCTTATTTGGCTTATGTCCGCGATTCTAGTGCGAAGGTTCCTTCCATAGATTCAGTGCCGATTGTTCGTAAGTTTCCAGAGGTGTTTCCTGCAAACCTGCCGGGGATGCCACCCGACAGGGATATTTATTTCTTCATTGATTTGGCTCCGGGCACTCGCCCTAGGGTGCACCGGTGTTGTTTGTAAAGAAGAAAGATGAATCGATGAGGATGTGTATAGATTATCGGCAGTTGAACAAAGTCACCACCAAGAACAAATATCCATTGCCGAGGATTGATGATTTATTTGATCAGCTTCAGGGTGCCAAGGTGTTTTCAAACATTGATTTGAGATATGGCTACCATCAGTTGAGGATTAGGGCATCCGATGTTCCTAAGACAGCTTTTCGGACTCGATATTGGCATTATGAATTTCTAGTGATGTCATTTGGGCTGACAAATGCCCCAGCAACATTCATGGATTTGATGAACCGGGTGTTCAAAACCTACTTGGATTCCTTTGTGGTTATGTTTATTGATGATATCTTGATCTACTCCCACAATCGAGAGGAGCATGAGCAGCACCTTCGGATCGTTCTTTAGACTCTGAAAGACAGCCAGTTATACGCTAAGTTCTCAAAATGTGAGTTTTGGTTGAGTTCAATTGCTTTCTTAGGTCACGTTGTATCAGCAGAGGGTATTCAGGTGGATCATAAGAAGATTGAGGCAGTCCAGAACTGGGCTAGACCCACATCAGCTACAGATATCCGTAGTTTTCTGGGTTTGGCAGGCTATTACCGTCGATTTGTGGAGGGGTTTTCATCCATAGCAGCCCCGTCGACTAGATTGACCTAGAAGAGTGCCCCGTTCAGGTGGTCAGACGAGTGTGAAGCGAGTTTTCAGAAGCTCAAGACTGCTTTGACCATGACACCGGTATTGGTGTTACCCACAGATTCAGGATCTTATATAGTATATTGTGATGCATCTCGTATTGGTCTGGGTGCGGTATTGATGCAGGGTGGCAAGGTTATTGCATATGCTTCACGGTAGCTGAAGGTTCACGAGAAGAATTACCCTGTTCATGATCTAGAGCTGGCAGCCTTTGTTCACGCGCTGAAGATTTGGAGGCACTACCTTTACGACGTGCCATGTGAGGTATTCACTGATCATCGGAGCTTGCAGTATTTGTTCAAGCAGAAGGAACTCAATTTGAGGCAGAAAAGGTGGTTGGAGCTATTGAAAGACTATGATATCACCATATTGTATCATCCCGGGAAGGCCAATGTGGTGGCCGATGCTTTGAGTAGAAAAATCAGCTAGTATGGGTAACCTTGCATATATTCCAGTGGGTGAGAGACCGCTTGCATTGGATATTCAGGCCTTGGCCAACCAGTTCGTGAGGTTGGATGTTTCTGAGTCCAGCCGTGTTCTAGCTTGTACAGTTGCTCGGTCTTCTTTGTTTGAGTACATCAGAGATCAGCAGGATGACGATCCTCATTTACTTATCCTTAGAGACACCGTGCGGCACGATAGTGCCAAGCAGGTTACTGTTGGAGATGACGGAATTTTGAGGATGCAGGGTCATATTTGTGTGCCTAATGTGGATGGGTTTCGTGAGTTAATCCTTGAGGAGGCTCACAGTTCTCGGTATTCTATTCACCCAGGCGCTACCAAAATGTACCAGGACCTGCGGAAGCATTATTGGTGGAGGAGGATGAAGAAAGATATAGTTGCTTATGTAGCTCGGTGCCTAAATTGTCAGCAGGTAAAATATGAGCATCAGAGACCCGGTGGTTTGCTTCAGCAGATGGAGATTCCTGAGTGGAAGTGGGAGCGTTTCATTATGAACTTTGTTGTTGGACTCCCACGGACTCAGAGGAAGTTCGACATCGTATGGGTTATTGTGGATAGCCTGACTAAGTCAGCACACTTCATTCTTGTGGCAGTTACCTATTCCTCGGAGCGGTTAGCAGAGATTTATATTCGTGAGATCGTCCTTCTTCACGGTGTGCCCGTGTCTATCATTTCTGATCGAGGTACGCAGTTTACCTCGCACTTTTGGAGGGCAGTTCAGTGTGAGTTAGGTACGCGGGTTGAGTTGAGCACAACATTTCATCCTCAGACGGACAGGCAGTCCGAGCGTACTATTCAGATCTTAGAGGATATGCTCCGCGCTTGTGTTATAGACTTCGGAGGATCGCGGGATCAGTTCTTGCCCCTTGTAGAGTTCGCCTACAACAACAGCTACCAGTCGAGCATTCAGATGGCTCCCTATGAGGCATTATATAGTAGGCAGTGTCGGTTGCCGGTTGGGTGGTTCGAGCCGGGAGAGGCTCGATTGTTGGGCACAAATATAGTACAGGATGCCTTGGACAAGGTCAAGATTATTCAGGATTGACTTCGTACAGCTCAGTCCAGGTAGAAGAGTTATGCCGACCGTAGAGTTCGTGATGTTGCATTCATGGTCAGAGAGAGAGTGTTACTTCGGGTATCGCCCATGAAGGGTGTTATGAGATTTGGGAAGAAGGGCAAGTTGAGCCCTAGGTATATCGGGCCATTTGAGATCCTCGAGAGAGAGTGGGGGAGCTAGCTTATAGACTTGCGTTGCCTCTAGGGTTATTCTCAGTTCATCCGGTATTCCATGTGTCTATGCTCCGAAAATATCATGGTGACCCGTCCCACGTGTTAGATTTCAGCTCTGTTCAGTTGGACAAGGATTTGACTTACGAGGAGGAGCCGGTGGCCATTCTAGACTGGCAGGTTCGTCAGTTGAGGTCAAAGAGTTAACCTTCAGTTCGAGTGCAGTGGAGAGGTCAGCCTATTGAGGCAGCTACTTGGGAGTCCGAGTCCGATATGCGGAGTAGATATCCCCACCTTTTCACCAACCCAGGTACTTTTCTATGTCCGTTCGAGGACAAACGGTTATTTTAGAGGTGGAGATTGTGATGACCCAAAAGGTCATCTTATGTTTTAGAACACGAATCTGCGCTCTTAAGCCTTACAAATCTCATTTTTACCCTCCTCAATTTGCGTGCACAGTCCGGGCAAGTTTCCGAAAAGCTTTTATGTTGAAAACTAATAAAAATAAGAATTTTTGCCTTAAAAGTTGATTTTAGTTAACTTTGGTCAACAATTTTGGTAAACGGGCCCGAATCCATATTTTCACGGTCCCGGTGGGTCCGTATCGAATTATGGGACGTGGGCGTATGCCCGGAATCAAATTCGTAGGTCCATAGCTCAAGTTATGAATTTTTGATGAAAATTAAAAGTCTGAAAATTAATTGTTTTTAAGAATTGATTGATGTTTCGTATTGTTAGTACCGGATCTGTATTTTGGTTCCGGAGCCCGGTACAGGTTCATTATGATATTTAAGATATGTCTATGAAATTTGGTGAGAAACGGAGTTGATTTGACGTGATTCGGACATCCAGTTGAGAAAATAGTAATTTTAAAGTGTTCTTGAGTGTCTCAATTGATTTGGTGCTAAATTCGTAGTTCTAGATGTTATTTTGGCGATTTGATCGCGCGAGCAAGTTCGTATGATGTTTTTAGACTGGTGTGCATGTTTGGTTTGGAGCCTCGAATGCTCGGGTGAGTTTCGGATAGGGCACGTGATGTTTTGGACTTTGGAAATCTGATTTTTCTGCAGAGTCTGGGTTCTGGCATGTCCTTCTTCGCATTCGCGAAGGTACTCTCGCGAACGCGAAGAGTAAACTGGCAGCTGAGGATTTGTTCTTCGTGAACGCGAAGCGATGGGGGCGTTACTCTTCGCAAACGCGACAAGCCCATCGCGAACGTGTAGTGTTAGGCACTAGGGAGGGGCAGGCATCTTTTTCTTCATCGCGAACGCAAACAATGACTCACGAACGCGAAGACCAGGGAAGGGTAGCCTACGCGAACACAAGCACTGTCTCGTGAACGCGAAGGCTTGTCAGCCCATACACTCCGCGAACGCGACAGTGCTCTCGCGAACGCGATGAATACTGTCGCCCAACACTTAACAGAACCCAAAAACGGGATTTTAGTCAAAAACTCATTTATCTCAAAAACCAAACGGTGAGAGGCGATTTTTCAAGAGTTATTTCTTCCCCAAATTGTTGGTAAGTGATTCTAAACCATTTTATTTCAATTACCCATTACATTTCTTGAATTTTCAACCAAAAATTTTGAGTTTTCATAGTAGAATTAGCGGTTAGGGTAGAAATTAGGGATTTCGGGAATTTGGGAATTTAAACCTCAATTTGAGGTCGGATTCCAAAACTAATTACATATTCGGGCTCGGGGGTGAATGGGTAAAAAGATTTTGATCCGAACCTTGGGTTTTGACCAAGTGGGTCCGGTGTCGATTTTTTGACTTTTTGGAGGAAAATTTGGAAAATTTAATTTATGCATTATAATTGATTCCTTTAGCAATATTTGATATTATTGAGTCATTTTTGAATAGATACGAGTGGTTTGGAGGTGAATTCCAAAGGAAAAGCTGTGATTGAGAATTAAGTGGCCTTCGGAGCGAGGTAAGTATTGTGTCTAACCCTGACTTGAGGAAATTAAGAACCTTAGATTACTTGCTAAGTGAAATCCATGCGAGCGGCGTATATGTGAGGTGACGAGTACTTATGCGCCGCCAATTTACCTGTTTTCCATGTTTCTCTGTTTTTCTTATATTGTCTCTTTCCTATGCCAAATTGCTACGTGTTATACTAGTGTTGTTCAATTTATCGTTCTTATCATGTTTACGGATTTTCTGGTGATAATTGAGTTTTTATTTCAAAGTTGAGATTGATATTATGGAACCAAATATTGAAGTAAGGTTTGTACTTATTAATCTATCTCCCTGCTATTATTTATGCATTGCATTATGGTAAGGGAGAGTGATAATGCACGAAGGGTGATGTCGTGCTATATTGTGAGTGTTAATGTGCAAAGGGTGATGCCGTGCTATATTGTGAGTGTTAATGCACGAAGGGTGATGCCATACCATATTGTGAGTGTTAATGCACGAAGGGTGATGCCGTGCCATATTGTGAGTGTTAATGCACGAACGGTGATGCCGTGCCATGATATGAGAGTTAATGCACGAAGGGTGATGCCGTGCCGTTTCTATTAATTTTATGGTGAGATTGAGAGTAAAAGCACGAAGGGTGATGCCGTGCATTTTTCCTTACTGTATTCACTATTTCTGTTGATTCATGGTATATTGACTGCTCCGATGATCATTCTGTTGTAGTTCTTTATCTTGTATTCCCCTCAGTATGTTCCCCTCCCGACATTTCCTGCTTAGTTCTTCATTTCTGTTATTTGCATATACATTGCTAAATTGTACAGGTTGATTTGTAGGTGCCTTGCCTTAGCCTCGTCACTACTTCGTCGAGGTTAGGCTCGACACTTACCAGTACATGGGTCGGTTGTACTGATACTGCACTCTGCACTTTCTGTGCAGATTTTGATACCGGCTCGGGTTGATCGAGATTTTGCTATCCGCTGTCCGGAGACTCAAGGTAGATCTGTCGACTTTCACAGACCTTGAAGTTCCTATCTATCTTTTATGTTCTACTGTTTCTTTCATTCAGACAGTTGTATTTCTTTCTGACTATTACTTGTAGCAAATTCTAGAATGCTCGTGAATTGTGACTCCATATCCGGGTGGTAGTAATTGATACAGTTTTATGATATTCCGCGCTTATTATATTTCATCTTAATTAATTATTATTATTTTACTGAATGAAAATAAGGAATTGGTTTAATGATTCTCTAACGTTGGCTAGCCTGGCAAGTGAAATGTTAGGCGTCATCACGGTCCCGTCGGTGGAAAATTTCGGGTCGTGACACTCGTTAACTAAATAACATAAACAGATGATGCATATAGAGATATGATCATTGAACCGATTTATTGGATAATTTCTAATGGTTAGAATTACCATAAACTGTCAATAGGATATTCTCTTGAAGAATGTGATGTAAGAGTTTCCTTTGATCTAATATCATTAAAGTAATTGACAAGTTATTTATTGTGCTTTGAGACTAGACACATATGGCCCTAGGGCGATAGTTGAAAGGATATTGGGTACGATTAAATACTCGTAGAATTAGTGATTGATCAAGATGGAATCTGTCAACTCTTGATAATGAGTTTAAGCTCCATGTTGTCATAAATTATAACTGACCAAATTAAGACCTTGGCCAGGGCGATTGAATGAAAGAAGAAAAGAATTTCTTAGGTCATTCAATGGTTGATTATTTTTGACACGAACACATAGTCGATCGCCTATTAGGATTTGACAGTTGAACCATATCCTAGGGTGACCCAGAGCTATAAGAACAGAAGAAATTAATATATTATTCTTCTATAGGTTCTTGAGAGTAAATTGTATACTTCATGCTATCCGGTCGTTAAGGAGTGTTGCTAGACGCCACCCTTGATTAGTATATTGATGTGATCAATTTACTACCGGTTTAGTATTGAACCTATGGAGTCGCACGCTAACGAGTGTTCTGATCTTTGCTAAAGGATTAGTTACTTTATTATTTGTTAATTAAATTAAAGAATTTAATTAGTTAAATAAATTTAGTTATTAGTCCAAATGAAATATTATTATATTCTTTGCTAGCACAGAAGATATAATTAATATTGTGAACAAATTGAAGTTTCTATTTAGAATAGAAAATAAATTATTTTTCTTGGTTGAAATATATTTGAGATATTCCATAAATGAGTTACATGTTTTTATTTTAAAATGGTGACTAAGTTGTAGAATTCAATTTAGAATTGAATTCCATAAATGAGTTATATGTTTTTATTTTAAAATGTTGACTAAGTTGTAGAATTCAATTTAGGAATTGAATTCCATAAATGAGTTACATGTTTTTATTTTAAAAGTATGACTAAATTGTAGAATTCAATTTAGAATTGAATTCTATAAATGAGTTACATGTTTTTATTTTAAAATGTTGACTAAGTTGTAGAATTTAATTTATAATTGAATTTCATAAATGAGTTACATGTTTTTATTTTAAAAGTATGACTAAGTTGTAGAATTCAATTTATAATTGAATTCCATAAATGAGTTACATGTTTTTATTTTAAAAGTATGACTAAGTTGTAGAATTCAATTTAGAATTGAATTCCATAGATGCGTTACATGTTTTTTAAATATTTACCATAAGGCATATGATTTGTATTTTTCAATAAAAATTATGTGTATATATATATGTGTAAGTCCTAATTAAGAATTAGGGAAATATAGATCTTATATATATTGTAAAGTCATGTAAAAATCAAGAGAATTATTCTTGAGAACAAAATTGCTTTGAGAAAGTAATAGTGTAACACAAAGCCAAGATAGAAAATATTAGTACAAGAAAATTATTTCTTGTTCTTCTACCTTTGAGTTGAGATTTTTGAGAAAAATTTCAACACAATATTTTCATTCAATTTGTTCGCGGGATTTCATTGATCAAAGAGTTGATAGCAATGATCAGTCTCGGTGTGGATATGCATAGAGTCTTCGCACTATCGAAGAAATTTAAAACGAGACTTTTTTCATCAGGTACGTCTTAGATCCGATCTTTGACATGCAAAATAAATTTTAAACACAAAAAGATCTGCCTAGGATTGTTATTGTCTTCCGTTGTGTGTTATGAACACTTATGTGCAATCCATCATAAGCATGTTATGCCGGGCCATTCTGTAAGAGCTCTGAATTTTATTCTTGTGTTATAAATATATAGAATCTGGCCAACTACTTTTGTCACCATGGTATCCAGGAAAAACTTATCTACATTCTGTTTACACTAATCTATTGAATTCATAATATTCTTCTTCACATACATTGTTTTTACTAAATCATTAACTAATACACATTGTTCTCACTTTAATTTATCATTTAACCATGGTAAATTAATATGATTTGATGAAAACACGGCCTGTATATATATTGACTTGAATCCATCCAGCATCTCACCAAAAATCAATCTTTCTCCATTTTGAAGAGAGATTATCAGAAGCCATCTAAGAAATTTGTAACTTTGGGTATGTCCATCTTTATTTTTGTACTAAAATGAGTTTTTAATGCCCTAGGTTTGTCACTATCACCAATTCCCTAAGTTAAAAAAAAAGGAAAAGGAAAAGGAAAAATGAAATGCTTCACTGCTTTCATTGCTACAAGACAGAAATATTTGTACTGAAAATGATAAACAGGAATATTTGGTACAAGATGTATTACAAGAAAATGGTCATATTACAAGAATACAGGAAAGGGGAAATCAAAAGTATAATTATGCAACTGTCTTATTCATCCTTTCATATCGTAAAATGCAAAATTATGAACTGCCCTACTTAAACCAATACGTAATTGTTTTCTGTTATTCACCAGCTTTATTTGGACCAGACCACCAACTCCACAATAGTCAAGCCACTCGGCCAGAATTAATCTTCAATTCCTCCTTGAGATTCTCTTTCTCCAATAATATATATATCTGAATAAAAGCAAAAGAAAAATGGGCGGGCTGCTTTCTGTAAAAAGTAAGCACGCCGCTGCCTAAGAACCCAAGAACTCTAAAATCATATTCTTTGAGCATTTTCTGTATTTCAGAACTGAGTGTGGCTTGAGAATGTCTGTCCAAATTTCCAACCAGCTGGAACAACATTTAAGAATGTTTTTGTGACACCATCGGTGGTAGTGACCTTAAAAGATATAGATTGTCCATCAAGATATGCATTGGATTGCCAACTTGCTCCCCAATTCCTAGACATGGACAACCAGTTTGTGTTTGAGCCTTTGATTTGAACAGATTGAACAGATCCAGCCCCTGCTACATTGCTTACCAAGACTAGTTCAAAATAGTCTCTTCCATTGATTGTGAATCTAACTCCATGCTTCTTCTTGCAAGGAACCCTGCTCCACAAAAACCATCAAGTATGTCAAATGAACTTGTCTGTTAAAAATGTAAAGGACTCAGAGATGAAGCTACGATTTGAAGTTTATGGGTTCAGTATTCTAGTCTTTTTAAGTTACTGAGTTCTAAAATAAGAATTTGTACATATTAAATAAATTTTATAAGGTGATAACATTTATATGAGATGTTATAACACCCTAAGAAGGGTGAAGTGTGAACAATATAACGTGGAGGCCTAATATTGGGTAATTAAATCAAGAAATACGAATATACATGCCTCTTATACCTTATAAAGAAATGGATATTAAACCTAACTCAATCTCAAAGTTAGCTTATAAGATGAGAACTGCACAGTACTATATGATGAGACAATGTTCCATTCCCTCAATCAAAAAGGAATGTTCTAACATTATCTTAGAACTTTACTACTATAAATCATGCCAAGAATCTTGACAACTCTTAGTGGAACTAATCTCATTTAGAATGAAGATTGTGTCATTTTATGGACTAATAATATGTAAACGAAGAATGAGGACTACCTTTTGTAGAGCACAGGAACAATGCCTCCTTTGTAAATGCCAATCTTTTCCCAAGCAGGTTGAGCCATGTCAAAATGAGGACGAGGGGGATTGCACCAGCCTCCATTGTTACTAGGAAGATTGTAATTTGGTGGGCAAAAGTTTGTAGCTGTAATTGTAACAGACACTCCCTTCTTGCACCACGCCGGGTCTGCCTTATAATCACAGATGATTTTGTAGCATTGGCCACAGGATCCTCCATCATTGAACAATGCAGTGCTCAATGCTGCTGTCCTTGTTCCATACCCTGTTGAATACAAGTTTCCATATCCACAAGCACCCCCTACAAAAATACCAAATCACTTGTTAATTATTAATCAAGATTCTAGTCAATTACAAGGTCTAAGTATGATGTTGAGAATGTTGTGTCTTTAGAGATGGATCCCGAAATATAAGTAGTGGGTGCACCTGGTCTCGAATGGAGTAAAAGAAATTTTAAAGATTGTTTTTGATAATATGTGTATGTATAGAAGAGGTGCACCTATTACGTTAAAATCTTGGATCCGTCTCTGAATACCTACCCATTGTGCCAGAAGCATCAGCTCCACCGTAAAATGTGGCATGAGCACTTGACCATCCAGAATCTGCTGAAAAACCATTTGCACTTAAGAAAAGGGTGCACAAACACATTATGAATCCCAGTGTTAGAATGCCATTGTTGGCCATTTTCTTAGTGGAAGAAAATTGAGGAATTGGAACTATGATAAACTTTTCTGCAGTACTGACATAACCAAGAAAAGTAATTGCTACTTAAATAGGTGCACTGTTTATTGAATACAACCACCTCACATGTGATCGCTGCAACTAGGGGGGGGGGGAGAAAAAAAAAAGAACTTTTAATATAAAATTGAATTATCTCTGAAGAAAACTGAAGATTTCAGACCTCATTCAATTATTCCCACGTTCAACTTCGTAGCCCACATGGTTTTCCCAAGTGAGAAGCTGTGAATGCATCAAAAACTTATCTCAATTTCAATTTGTTCAATTTGTCATATTTTTCTAATGTTCTTTCTTGGTTCCTTACGAAATAAAGCTAGCTAACACATTCAGTGTTCCATTACCAAGTAGAGAATAATTCTTCTGTCAAATTGTGATGTTACCTCACATGGCTTTGATTGACCTACATGCTTCTGAGTTCTGTCTTATCATTATTATCTGTAAATGCACATGTGGTGAGGCCTCTGTCATTTGTATACTTGTTTTCCAAGTCTAATTTAATAGGAGCATTTTATTATAGCTAGGGAGCTGCTTATTACTTTCTACATCAGATATTAACTAGGAGTACAGCTTAATAATCATTACTTACCAAAAAGAGATTGTCGCCTAAGATCCATGTATAAAATGAATGTCATTATGTCACTATTACTTAATATTTGAAGAGTCACACAGTATTTTCATTTTTTATGATTTGTAATTTTTTAAAATACAATTTAATTATAAGAACTGTGATTTATGATACTTTTCATATATGATATCTAAATATGCAAAGTATGTTGTAATAAACTTAAGAAACAATCTAATTTCTAAATATACAAAAGTAGGCTTAATAAACTTAAGAAACTTACGTCTGAGACGCACTGAAAAATAGGGCATTAATTCTTGCCCATCGTATTCTGTCCGTGACAGATGGAGTAATATTTCCTGGAAAATGGAAATCTATCCATCTAGATAAATCCAAAGTTAAATTAAATCGCAAATAAAATCACCTTAAAAATCGATTTGTAATTGATTTGGTACTCTTTGGTGTAAACTTAAAAAAAGAAACTTTAACTTAATTTGATATATTAAGCTAGAAAAGGATGAAGACTGAAGCGAAATCGAACTAAATTGACACATCTCTGCCACTTCGTTAATTTTAATTTATATATATATAAGCTATTTTTATAGAAAATTTTAAATAAATGGCTCATCGTACGTGGGTTGCAATCGTTTTAATGGTAATTAGACATATTCATGATCCTTGTTCTACTCTTCTTCTTTTGAAAATTGGCTTATTGTCGGCCAAGACTAACTCATACTCGTTGTTTATACCAACTCAATAAATACATGAAATATGTCTTCGCACTCTTATTACTAAATTATAATTTAATTAACCTATACATTCTCATCTTAATATATAACTTTAAAAAAAGATAGCGCGTACACAAAGCATCTCGCATTCATGCAGAGTCCGGGGAAGGGGTCTACCCTAATGCAAGCATTAGCGACTGATTTCACATCTCTAACTCGTAACTTACAGGTCACAAGAAGATAACTTTATCATTGCTCTAAACTAAGACTCCCCTTTACCTTAATGTATAACTTAATCATGGTAATTAAATATTAGTAGGCTTCTTGGCGCAGCATTTTGTAACACATGTTTGAAGGAATCACGTGAATCTGCATCTTCATTAGTATAGCCAAATTAAACAAAGAAATTAATCCAATTAATCAGATTAACGTCTTGTGTGGTCGGCATTTGTTGGCTGATCGTGCGTTTTCATGATAGATTCCAAGTTGTTACCTTAAGAGACAACAGGGCGTGTTTGTGGAGAAAAAGAAGAGAGTTTCTTTAGATCCTTAGACTTTATTGATAAAAAATAAGTTAATGATATATCCTTGAACATGAAAAAATTTAATTTGTTTCAAATCTTAACAACTATGAACTGTACATGTGATTATCTTCTCCACCATAAAGCACATCAAAGTTGATTCTAAATTTCAATAAACCATTTGTTGGGATTAAAAGATTGGTGAATGGGAAATGGAAGAAAGAAAGTAAAGGGAAAGTGAGCTCCCTTTTGCTTTGGAAAAGAGCAAGTGTCTCTCATTGGTGGTGGAAAGAAAAGTGAATGTGCTTATATTGAGAAAGCACTTCTCTTGGTGTTAACTAGGTTGGAAAGAAAGTAAGTCTCGCGCCGTCGTCGTCGCTTGGCTTCGGCTTTGGATATTTTAAACGGAATCCTTCTCGCCTGTTCCAACAGCCATGGCTGTTTCTTAAAGGTTGCAAACCTTTTCAGAAACAATATCAGAAAATGGCTATAAATATGCCTTGATCCCAGAATTTTCTGATCTTCTTCTTCTTCTTTTTCTGCACAAAATTTTCCAGTGTATTTAACAACCTTCAAGTGGTTCGCTGTTTCACCGACATTTTTGGTACGGATACTCTGGTGAGTTAAATCGTTATATCCTAGGAGGATAATATTCCAACACTTCGGGTACTTGAGGGGAATAATTTCCTTAAGGACACACTGTGCATTCAGTGGGCTCGATATTATTTCGAAATTTATTTTCAGATTCTGCTTCTGATTATATACATTTCTGCTATACTACTGCTTTTCTGTTTCTGTTTTTCCTGTTACAGAAATATTACTGTTTCTTTATATTATAGCATTACAGTTTGGTTAATAATCTTATGGAAATTATTAATATACTTTAATCTATATTCTGCTTTGGAGATTAAAACTTTTGTTGTTTTCTACTCCGTCTGAATTTTTCTATTTCTGATTTGAAGATGTAAAAACTTCATCGGAGTATTAAAATTCATAAACGATTTGAAGAACATAAAAACTTCATCGTTTTATTGTGAAACAATATATACAAAACTTCGATTTTTGTTTATTAAACGTATTGTTTATCATTAATTACAGTACTCTTTACTGTTCTATTTTCTGCTATTAATTGAACTCTTCTGTTGTGGACAGTGAGAAATGGCAATTGATAATGAAAATTCTTCTACGACTGTTGCGGCAATGACGATAGCCTCGTCAAGCCGAACTGTTGTACCACCGGCGAAAAAATCGGGGAAATTTTCGGGAGCCAATTTCAAAGGATGGCAGCAAAGGGTATTCTTTTGGCTTACCACACCTGGTATGCAGAAGTTCACCGGTGAAGACCCTCAAGTGCCTGCCGCTGACATGCCAGACAATGAGAAATTTATGATTGTTGAGGCGTGGAAACAGGCAGACTATCTTTTCAAAGGCTACATCCTAAGTGCTTTGGAGGATGACTTGTACAATGTCTACAGTGATATGAAAACTTCAAAAGAATTATGGGACGCACTTGAGAAAAAGTACTAGACTGAAGATGCATGCTTGAAAAAGTTTGTGGTTGCCAAGTTTGTAGACTATAAAATGATAGACATTAAAACCATTGGAACCCAAGTTCAAGAGCTTTAACTTATTTTTTACGACCTTATTGCTGAAGGTATGGTAGTAAATGAAGCATTTCAAGTGACTGCAATGATTGAAAAGTTACCTCCTTCGTGGAGAGATTTCAAAAATCATCTAAAGATTGAGGAAGATAACAAAACAGCCGAGAAGAAGTCTCGTGGAAATTCAACGATCATGGGAGCTAATATCGTTGAGGAGACTGCTCCAAAAAGTAAGAAGAGGAAGAGCTCTTCTGGACAGACTAAGGAGCAGAACAAGAAGAAATTCAAGGGCAATAACTAGAATTGTGGAAAAGCTAGTCACAAATCCCCTGATTGTCGTCTCCCAAAAAAGGACAGGAAAAAGGGACAAGCCAACATAGTGGAGAAAAATGATGACATTGATGATCTGTGTGCAATGCTTTCAAATACAACTTAGTTGAAAATCCGAAGGAGTGGTGGATTGACTCTGGAGCCACTCGACATATTTGTGCTGTCAAGGAAGCATTTGCAACTTACTCTACTGTTGGTCCTGAAGAAAAGCTTTTCATGGAAAATACTGCAACATCCAAGATTGAGGGTTATGGGAAGATATTCATGAAGATGATGACTTTCGACAAGGTGTTAACGCTCAACAACGTTCTTCATGTTCCTACTATTAGGAAAAATTTAGTTTCATCTTCTTTACTTGTTAAGAATGAATTCAAATATGTATTTGTATCTGACAAAGTTGTTGTAAGCAAGAATGATATGTATGTTGGAAATGGCTACCTCACAGAGGGCCTTTTCAAACTCAATATAATGGTTGTTGACAGTACTAATAAACTTTCAGCTTCTTCTTATTTATTGGAATTAAATAATTTATGGCATATTCGTTTAGAACATGTCAATTACAAAACCTTGTGGAAGTTAATTAATTTAGAAGTATTGCCTAAATTTGAGTGAAAAAATAAAAATGTCAAATATGTGCTGAATCTAAGTTTATAAAACATCCTTATAAGTCTGTTAAAAGGAATTCAAATCCTTTAGACTTAATTCATACTAACATTTGTGATTAGAAGTCAACACCATCTCGTGGTGAAAAAAAGTATTTTATAACTTTTATTGAAGATTGTACTCGATATTGTTATGTTTATTTGCTTAATAGTAAGGATGAAGCAATTGAAGTATTTAAGCAATACAAAAATGAAGTGGAGAATCAATTGAATGAAAAGATTAAAATGATTAGAAGTGATAGGGGTGGAGAATATGAATCTCTATTTGCATAAATATGTTCGGAATATGGAATTATCCATCAAACTATTGCTCCCTACACATCTCAATCCAATGGAATTGCGCAAAGAAAAAATCGGACATTAAAGGAAATGATGAATGCCTTATTGATAAGCTCCAATTTACCGCAAAATTTGTGGGGGGAAGGGGGGGGGGAAGCTATCCTTACAGCTAACCGAATACTCAACAGAGTATCCAACAAAAAAATGCAATCTTTCCATATGAAAAATGGAAAGGAAGAAAACACAACTTGAAATATTTCAAACTGTGGGGATGTTTAGCAAAGGTACAAGTAACTTTACCCAAAAGGGTAAAGATTAGACCAAAAATTATGGATTGTATTTTTATTGGATATGCTACAAACATTAAAGCATGTTAGTTTTTGGTTCATAAACCTGATAATCGCGAAATTCATGTTAATACGGTAATTGAATTAGATAATGTTGAATTCTTTGAAAGCATCTATCCATATAAAACTGAACGCGAGTCGTTAAGTGAAATACCTAAATGACTACGGGAAGAACCAAAGGAAAATACTCCAAGTGAAGAGGATCCAAGGTGTAGCAAACATCAAAGAACATCTATTTCCTTTGGACCATATTTTGTGACACTCTTGCTTGAAAATGAGCCTCAAACTTTCAAAGCAGCTATGTCATCTTATAATTTAACATTTTGAAAAAAGGCTGTCAATAGTGAGATTCAATCAATTTTGGATAACCAAACATGTGAATTGGTTGATCTTCCTCCAGAAAATAAGCCTTTAGGTTCGAAATGGATCCTTAAACGAAAAATGAAAGCTGATGGCACTATTGACAAATATAAGGCAAGACTTGTTGTCAAAGGTTATAGACAAAAGGAAGGGCTTCATTACTTTGACACTTACTCGTCAGTAACGAGGATAACATCTATTAGGGTGTTAATGACACTGGCAGCCGTGTATGGTCTTGAAATCTATCAAATGGATGTTAAAATAGCTTTCTTAAATCCATCATTATAGGAAGAGATTTACATTGAACAACCTGAGGGTTTTGTGGTTCCGGGTAAAGAAAAAAAAGTGTGCAAACTTGTTAAGTCGCTTTATGGACTTAAACAAGCACCCAAACAATGGCATGTCAAATTTGACCAAACAATGTGGCAAGTGAATTTAAAATCAACGAGTGTGACAAATGTGTTTACATTAAAAATACTCCAGGTCATGAAGTCATTGTTTGTTTATATGTTGATGACATTTTGATAATGAGCAAAGATATGGCAGACATAAATGCTACTAAGCGCATGCTGGCTAGCAAATTCGACATAAAAGACTTAGGAGTTGCTGATTTGATCTTAGGAATCGGAATTCACAAGACTCCACATTGAAAAAGTACTTGACAAGTTCAAGTATTTGGATTTCAAGATTGCCAAGACTCCAATTGACGTGAGTTATGCACTTCGAAAGAATGAAGGTTAAAGTAACTCACAACTAGACTATGCAAGAGTATTGAGAAATTTGATGTATATCATGAATTGTACGCGACCAGATATAGCATGTGCTATTAGCAAACTGAGTCGGTTTACAAGTAATCCCAATCAAATACATTGGATGGCAATGAAACGAGTTTTGGGGTATCTGAAACATACCCAAGACTATGCTCTGCATTATAACAAATATCCCTCCGTGATTGAGGGATATAGTGATGCAAATTGGATCACTGGATCATCTAAAGTTAAATCTACGAGTGGATATGTTTTCACAATTGGGGGTGGAGCAGTGTCTTGGAAATCATTCAAACAAACGTGCATCGCCCATTCCACAATGGAATCTGAATTCATAACTTTAGACAAGCCTGGTGAAGAAGCTGAATGGCTCCAGAATTTCTTGGAAGATATTTCATTTTGGTCCAAACCTTTGGCATCTATATGTATACATTGTGATAGTCAAGCGACAACAGGCAGGGCATGGAGCATTATGTATAACGAAACATCTCGTCACATATGACGGAGACACAATACTACTATCTAGTAGTGTTATCACGATTGACTACATAAAGTCAAGGGAGAACATGTCGGATCCAATTACAAAAGGCCTATCTAGAGAGGCAGTTGAAAGATCATCGAAGGGAATGGGATTAAAGCCTAGGACAAGTCATCATGGCGGTAAATCTACCTAGCAGACTGGAGATCCCAAGAGTTAGGTTCAAAAAGATCAAACAAAGTTATGACTAACGGTTCAACATTGTCAAATAACTCAACCTATTCTCGTGATGAAGACAATGTTCAGAAATCAGGGTAAAGCATTAAGGCTTTTTGATGAGTCAATAAAGCTTAAAGATTTTTAATGATTTGCTAAGTCTGGCAGGAAATGACCAGATAATGTGTCTAGAGGATTACACGTTTAGAAATCACTTATGTGAGTGTGCAGTGTAAGCCGCTTCAATGGGAATGAAAGTAAATGCACATTCTCTAAGAACTCATGAAATCAGGCGGTATTCATGGCTGAAACGAACACAACCGTGAGAACCATAGATGGTTGAGAACCATAGATTTACATTATGTGTCTTATGTTGTCTAGGTATACAACAAAGTTGTACAGTTCAAAGATATCAAATCTGCCGATTGACCGAGTATATCCGATATAAGTTCACTATGGAAAGTTCAAAGGGGAACCTACTTATCCAGATGCAATTAATCCTTGCATGTAAATCACACATTCGTCCGTGCATTCATTTGTCTTATAGCCATTCTCCATTCATGTGGGGGATTGTTGGGATTAAAAGATTGGTGAATGGGAAATGGAAGAAAGAAAGTGAAGGGAAAGTGAGCTCTCTTTTGCTTTGGAAAGAGCAAGTGCCCCCCATTGGTGGTGGAAAAAAAAATGAATGTGCTTATATTGAGAAAGCACCCCCTTGGTGTTAAATATGTTGGAAAGAAAGTAAGTCTCGCGCCGTCGTTGTCTCGCTCGGCTCGGCTTCGACTTCGATTTCGGATTTGGATTTGGTCAAAAATTGATTGATTAATCTTATTGGATAATTATTTTTTCAATTATTTAATTAATTAACAAAAAGTCAACCCGGAATAACCCAGGACTCGCGACGCGCGATCCAGTCCTTTTTTTTCCCGTATTATTTTAAATTAATTTCTCGAAATATTTTAAACGGGAATTGTTCCCGCCTGTTCCAACAGCCATGGCTGTTTCTAAAAGGTTGCAAACCTATTCAGAAACAGTGCCAGAAAATGGTTATAAATATGCATTGATCCAAGAATTTTTCCTTACGAAATTTTCTAATCTTCTTCTTCTTCTGCACAAAATTTTCCAGTGTGTTTAATAACCTTCAAGTGGTTTGCTGTTTCACCGGTGTTTTTGGTACCGATACTCTGGTGAGTTAAATCGTTATATACTGGGAGGATAATATTTCAATACCTCAGGTACTTGAGGGGAATAATTTTCTTAAGGACACATTGTGCATTCAGTGGGCTCGATTTTATTCCGAAATATATTTTCAGATTCTGCTTCTGATTATATACATTTCTGCTACACTACTGTTTTTTCTGTTTCTGTTTTTCCTGTTACAGAAATATTACTATTTCTTTATATTATAGCATTACAGTTTGGTTAACACCATTAAGAATGAAATTTAACAGTGTCAAATCCAGGATAACAGTCTTACACCTATCGTGCCATGACCCTCATTTCTCGCAGTGATAACAATCCAATATTGCTAATCTCTATTTCTCCGTGATCAATTGTCACTGGTTTAATTTAGTAGTTAATCTTAGTTCATTATCATTTCAAATCAAAGTGTAAATTATCCTGGGTAAAGTTAACTAAAAATTACTTGAACAATATTTGAATCCAACCCATGTGAAGACGATAATTTTACTAACTATCTTTGATTAACGAGCATTAATTTTTTGGTTGTGTTTTGCGCTGGTCATATAGCCAAATTAAACAAAGAAATTAATCCAACTAATCAGATTAACTTCTTGTGTGGTCGGTATTTGTTGGCTGATCGTGCGCTTTCATGATTGATTCCAAGCTGTTTCCTTAAGAGATGGCATGGCATATGTGGAGGAAAAGATGAGAGTTTCTTTAGATCCTTGGACTTTATTGATAATAATAATTACTTAATTTGTTCAAATCTTAACAACTATGAACTGTAAATATGATTATCTTCTCCACCATAAAGCACATCAAAGTATATTCTAAAGTACTTTAAGATGATGATGGTGCTTTTTCAATTTCTAAAAAAAGTACATTAAAGGAGCCACTTTTCCATGCAGAGTGGAGACCGTCTTTCATCTAAGATGAAATAAAATATAGTCCGTTTTTTCATCTGAGTGGATTATTCTCTTTTTATGAAGTTCAAAAAATGAGAGATATTTTGTTTAGACCATAGATCATTATCCTTCCAACTTATGATAAGATCAAGAATGGGTGTTTTAAATACTATATTTCTTAATTATAAATCAATTACATCAAGTAAAGGATTTTTAATGATTAAACAAGTGCAATTTATTACTCCTAATAAACTCGGTTCCGGATTGCTCCAATATATTTAAGTCCAGTAATGTTCAATTGCCAATTAGATTATTGCCACCTGTCCAGTTAAAATCAAACGGCTTGGATTACTCCTAGCTTTGGGGTACTTGAAATAACTAATTAGGCAGATAAATTTAAAAAGAAAATTGCTAACCATAGTTAAAGTTACGGTAGACTTCAATGGCTCTACAGCTGTCAAACAAGGAAAAGAAAGTAGCAATCTAACATATCTCCTTTATATTATTTTATTATCCAATAATATAGTACGAAATACTAAAAGGTAAAAGAAGAAACTTAATTTTTTTCGTGGATATTCTGCTCAATAACACACAATTATGTTGTATTGGTGGAAAATAAGCTCACCACGTGGATCAATAATATGGTGACAAGTGGCCCAGAAATTGAAGCAATAAAAAAGAATGAAGAACATAAAAGACCTAAGTAACACTTATGGGATCGACTACGAGGATACATCGTCTATTAGCTAAAAAAAGAAACAGGTACAGAGTGGATAATTAAGAATATTAAAGGCCACGAAGATAGAAGGATCATTAATAGCCACGAAGATAGAAAGAAATCAGTTTAATCCTTAATTATGCGCGATTGATCATTATTGTTTTAACCATTAAAAATTACTCATATAACAAGTAATCAATGTAATAAATGTTAGTAACGGACATGAATTAAATAGGACGAAGTAGTTACAAATTGTACTCTTATATAAATTCTCTTACCATATCTTGTATCTCCATTAAAAAAATCACAAAGTGATACTATCAATTGTCAATATTCTTACTATTCTATGTCATTGGAAGATATTGTATATTTTTATTAGAAGGAGGCTGCAATTATCAATAAGATTCTTTTTCCTTATTCTCTCCGTCTTGCTTTCCATTATTCTTTACTCTTTTATATTAGAAAAAGTAAAGTAAAATTGGTTATTAAAAATTCGAATTAT
This sequence comes from Nicotiana tabacum, assembly GCF_000715075.1. Lineage (NCBI taxonomy): Eukaryota > Viridiplantae > Streptophyta > Magnoliopsida > Solanales > Solanaceae > Nicotiana > Nicotiana tabacum. Next base: position 95,660,364 of record NC_134094.1, read on the forward strand.
TCTTTATTTGTTTTGACCACAAAAATTATTTTTTGGTTAAACGAACGTGTTCTCTTATAAATCTCGGATTCCATTTTTCCTTTTTACATTCTTGCTATACAAATTTTCGGCTCAAGATCTACGAACAGGGTCGGCCTGAGGGTAAGGTAAACGAAACCATTGCCTTAGGTCCCAAAATATTAAAGGGACCAACTTTAAGTATTATGTGTCACATATTATGTAATTATTGTTAATAAAATATTTTAAAAATTTTAATTAAAATTATACAATTGAACGATAAATTTTTCTCTGATTTAATAAAATATGAACGTTATCAAATCTAATAATTTTCTCCTCTATGTACACTCATATTTTTTTTTATGTTTCTAATGATTTCACTTTCTAATTTTAACTCAATTTTTCTGAATTGGCTATTTCTTTCACCATAGTTTATTGATTCATCCATTAGAAAGCAATTATTTTTTTTTTTCATCTTTTTAAGAGAAATCCCCAAATGCAATGGGGCACAAGGTTGGAAAATTGGCAATATATCGTCGTGTCCCCTCTACCTTCTTCCACTTAATTAATGTCATATTTTTATTTACGACAAAGTTCCAAATTGTGACGTACACCTAATTCACACATCACACGTTATACAGTTACCACTAGGTCAAAGTCATAAGAATTTGCTTTGTATCTCATTATTATATGAATTTTATAAAAATATTTAAGGATCTCTTAATATGTTTTGGCTTTAAGCCACAAAATCGGTTGAGCCGCCCTACGAGATCAAGCTCATTTTGTAAATCTACTTCAGGGGTCGTATCGTTCATGCTTATCCCAAAGTCGTCCATTACACTTTAAAAGAAAAGATAAACACATATTATCATATTAGACTAACTAAAACGGTAAACGGTAAACGATAAACAAGTATAAAAGAACAAAATAATTGAGCAGTTTTATATTTAAAGGGAATCTTATACATACAAGTTGGAGTTCAATAGTTCTTAGGTATTTTCATTATAAAAAGCCAACCGATAAATATTTTTATCCGAAAAATCAGATAACGTTAAATTTATGTATGGTTCTAAGGATACGTGATATCCTTTGATACAAAGATAGCAATATGAGTATTCTTGACTATGAGAATGTAAATGATGAACAGAAAGAATGAGTAAGATCAAGTAAAACAAACACAAGGATATATATTTGTATATGAGAAAAGATCTTTTTTTCCAGTCTATTTAGTATATCCATAGCTTACAAGGATCCCCTCCTTTATAATAGATGGTCATTACTTTATTTATAACAAAATAATAAAATAAAGCATATATTGGAGGACTCATGATAATTTGTCTCTTCCTCGATTCCAGCCAAAATTCTCTCTTGGTGCGATTGTAACGGCTCTTGTTTGTGAGCTCGATACTGGCTCGAACTCGTTATTGGGTCGGCCCTTCGGTCTTGGCTTGAGTTCGACCTTCGGGATGGGCGTGGCGCATTTCCGACCTCGAAGCAATGCCTTTCGGATCGATTTGGTCACGGGCTCGATAAGATTATCGAGCCGACTCCTCGAGCAGCCTTCGGACTCGAGGCTCGTTTGTACTGTCTTCGGAGCTCACTCCCAAAATCCTACTACGGTTTCTTGCCACTCGAACTCGATCGAACGTAGGAAGGTCGAAATCTATTTTGACGGTATACAGATAGTCCCCTCGATTCTCATGAAGGATGCGGTGAGAATCGATATGATTTTCGATGGTTCGATCGGGTTATAAGCTGACGTTTTAACAGGGATCGATTATGACGTATGAGATAGTTGTCCCATCGATTTAGTCTTTCAAGGTATTTAATGCTTGTCAGATGGCGGTCGGCTACCTCTGATATTTAACCATCATGATGCGAGCCTATAAATAACCCTTCCATCTAACATTTACCACTTTTACGCCTTCACTCTTCCAAACTTTCTTATCTTTTCTCTCTATTTCGTCGCTTGCAGAGCCATCTACACCAGAGTTTTGGTGCCGTCAATTTTTCACTTTCCTTTGCCTTTCTTCCTCTCATATCAATGGCCAAAACTTCAAAAACTGTACCTCAGAAGAAGAAAGCTTCTTCTTCACGGCCGTCCGACGACAAGGCGCCGATGGAGCCGTCCATCCATGACTATGTTCGTGGCCCGTGTACTCTGAAGATCGATTTTAAGGTCGAGAATCCTTCATCTGTTCTGAGTCGATGCGAGCACGTGTCGATGTACATGTGCTCTATAATGAAGGGTCATCTCGAGGCCGTTAGGAAAGACTGCAACTGGGGTTCCGAGGTTGTGTTACAAATTTTATCCCCCGAAGAGAGCGTCATCACTCATGTGGAGAGATTTTTAAGTGCTTACACTTATCCCTTCACGTTGGATCCCGTCTACCCGGTGATCATTGATTTTTGCAAAAGCTATCAGGTCACCCTTGGTCAAATTCATCCCTCTCTATGGCGTATAGTAATCCTACTTTGCTTCTTCTCCATCAAAGCCGGGGGGCTGGATTTTTCCCTGAATCACTTCATACGATTGTATCGGGCTCAAATCTTTCGAGGACTAATCAGACTTCATTGTTGGGCATCTAAGGCTTTGATGTCGAGCATCGACAAAGACAAGGATCGGGGTTGGATGGGCCGTTATATTCGGGTGAGGACCCGTGACCTTATTCCGGAAGAGAAGATGCCGTTCCCAGAGGAATGGAATTTCGACTGTAAGTGATTCTCATAAGACATTGCTTTTCGTATCTTTTCTCGATTTTTTCTGATGTCTTTCTCCAATATACAGCTGCCCCTTGGATGCCATAAGCGGTACTCGACCTCGAGGATTGAGTTCGGAAGTTAGCCTCGACTTCCTCTTATGCTGAACGCGCTTGGCGTGATTTGGCAAAAGATAGATGGGAGGCCAAGAATCATGGTAAGGTTTTACTTCTTGTTTCCTTCGAAGTGTTCTTTGTGATCCATTCGTTACCGATTTCCTTTCATGCAGGTGTAACCAAGGATGCCGCTTTGAGGCCTTTGAGCGGTGAAGAAGGAACCAAGTCCCCGGTCCCGAAATCGGGGAAAGATAAGAAGCGAAAAGCCGCCTCTCGGTCAGAGGACCCCAAGCCCAAAACTCGAAGGGTGAGGAGGAAGGCAATTGCTCTTCCGATTGACTCGGTCCAACGACTGAGAGAAGAAGAAGAATAAGAAGAAGAAAAAGACGATGCCTCGGCTTTGGTGATCCGATCTGCGAAAGCTATCGAGGTCACCAGAGCTCCTGAGCCGATGGCGGCTGTACCGGTCGGGGTCGGTCCTAGAATCCCGAGTCTTGATCGGAGCGCCCCGAGTGATTCGCTTGGGGCTATGACAGTGGGTCATTCACTTTCTCTTCCAACCTTTTCTGAGGAGGCGTTAAAGGAAGCTCGAGAATTGAAGACCCCCGATATAGGCGGAGGCTCTAGTGTAGGGGACCCTTTTCGGGATTGCTTTACTGGAGTCGATGATGCCTCCGACATTGGTGACGCTTCTCTTCTCCTATAAGAGGCCCAATGTTTCATTACTCGGGTAATGATTTTACTATACTTGGTTTCTTTGTTCTTTTCCAAACTTGACTTGTGTTCTTTCCTTACTGTGCATGCCATTAGTAGGTTTCGAGTCGACCTTAGCCAGTGTGAGGTCGAGCTTCAGAAGGTCTTGGGGGAGAGAGATGCCCTACGGCTTTTTTGCAGCCAAAAGGACGAGGCTATAAAGGACATCCAAGCGGATTTGGCTAAGGTTCGTGAAGAAGAGGCCGAACTCGATAAACAGGTGAGCCTTGTTCTGTTAAAGTATGGGTTTGACTCAACTGTGGAAGTTAACCCTTCGTTGTCTCAGCTGCAGCAAAAGGTTGAAAAGATCGGGTTACTTCGGGAAGAAATTGATCAAATCAAAGCTGAATGTAATCGGTGGAAGGAGACTATCGACCGCCTGGCTGCGGAAAAAGAAACCATTTTGACCAAATTATTATCGGCCGATGTTCAGCTTCGAAGCGTTAAGCAAAAGGGTTTGGCTCAAGCTAAGAGGATCGAAGAGCTTGAAGCACGGCTTGTTGATGCCAAGGCGTAGGTTGAGTCATCGAAAGTCATGGTGGATAAGTCCATTGCCGTGTATCGGGCTGATGCTGAGGCTGCTCAGATGGAGGCACGAGAGGCAGCGGATACTGTCGACACTCGAGCTCATTGGGTTGCCGAACTTGCTAAATGTAGGTCTCGGAGGGAGACCCTCGAGGAGATACACGCTCGAGGTTTCGACCTTACTGAAGAGATAAAAAAAGGCTAAAGAGCTCGAAGCTGAAGCTGAAGCCTTGGCTTCTGATGGCGATGATGATGATGATGACGATAGCAAAAGCGGATCCGAGGACGGGGAAGAGCCTGACAGAGAAGCAAACGCTCCTGAGGATGACCAGGAAGCTTAGTTCTTAATGTTTTACGTTTGTAATCACTCATGGAGACAATTTTGTATATAGACAACTTGGCCGATTTGCTTCTATTTCGTGAAGACTTTTATACGTGCCTTACAAATGTTTTCACAAGGATCTTAATAATTTAATCAAATTTGGACTTCGTAGTCTCTATGATTGATTGTTTTTTCAGACTCGAAGTGACGTAGCCCTTAGGCTTACTAGTTGAGTCAATGATTCGAAGTCGAAGAAATATAGCCCGTAGGAGTAATGGTCGAATTAGTGCTTGCTCGAACTCAAAATAAAAGTAACCCGTAGGCTTAGTCGTCGAGTGAATGATTCGAACTCGAAGTAATGTAGCCCGTAGGCGTAATGGTCGAGTGAGTGCCTACTCGAACTCGAAATGAAGGTAGCCCGTAGGCTTAGTTGTCGAGTGATTGATTCGAACTCGAAGTAATGTAGCCCGTAGGCGTAATGGTCGAGTGAGTGCTTGCTCGAACTCGTAATAATAGTAGCCCATAGGCTTAGTCATCGAGTGAATGATTCGAACTCAAAGTAATGTAGCCCGTAGGCGTAATGGTCGAGTGAAACCCTGCTCGAACTCGGAATGAAGGTAGCCTGTAGGCTTAGTTGTCGAGTGATTGATTCGAACTCGAATTAATGTAGCATGTAGGCGTAATGGTCGAGTGAGTGCTTGCTCGAACTCGTAAAAATAGTAGCCCATAGGCTTAGTTGTCGAGTGAATGATTCGAACTCGAAGTAATGTAGCTCGTAAGCGTAAAGGTCGAGTGAGTGCCTGCTCGAACTCGAAATAAAGGTAGCCCGTAGGCTTCTTGTCGAGTGATTGATTCAAACTCGAAGTAATATAGCCCCTAGGCGTAATGGTAGAGTGAGTACTTGCTCGAACTCATAATAATAGTAGGCTATAGGCGTAATGGTTGAGTGAGTGCTTGCTCGAACTCATAATAATAGTAGCATGTAGGCTTAGTGATCGAGTTTATCTTAATTCTGATTGCATAATAAATCTCCAAATAGAGGAATTTTTATTGGATATAAGATATCGGTAAAGAGGAGGACTTTCTTTGCAAGTCATTATACATGTGTTCATGTTTCGCGTCTGGGTTCGGGCCAACTACATAAGCATGGTTCGTTTTGACCATTTTGGCTCTTACAACTTTTCCTACTGGAACCCCGTTGTTGCGAAATAACTTTCTTGCATCAGAACTTGATATATTTGAGGGCCTAATGCCCCCCCAGTATTTGAGGTCGATTGTACAAAGGCCTCAGATACTGTTGTAAGTGCAGCACGATCATTGGTTGCCTCATTAAAAACCTTGCCGAAAATCCCATTTGGGGTAAAACCGGTGTAAGGGAAAAAGAGTGCAACGCGTGCTTTTAAGCGAAGGATCCATCTTAGCTCTTATTCGGACTTCTGCAGGGGTCAGTTTTGAAATGTAAATGAATATGGAAGGGTCGTACCTTAGCAGTAGTATCGTTTTAGATATGACACATTCCAACTGCTTGATAGTTGTTTGTCGTTTATAATGCCGAGCATGTACGATCCCTTTCCGACATTCTCGAGAACCTGTTATGGTCCTTCCCAATTTGGTCCTAGTTTTCCTTCGTTCGGATTTCGGGTATTGATGGTGACTTTTTTTAACACTAAGTCCCCGGGCTTGAAATGGCGGAGCTTGGTTCTTCGATTATAATATCTTTCGATTCGCTGCTTTTGGGCGGCCAATTGGACGAGAACAGCTTCTCGTCTTTCGTTTGATAATTCGAGGCTGGTATTCAGAGCCTCGTTATTTGATTCTTCCATCGTGAATCAAAATCTGGTGCTGGGTTCACCGACTTCGACTGGTATCAATGCTTCGGACCCATATACTAAGGAGAATGGGGTCGCCCCCGTACTGGATTTTGACGTTGTCCGATATGCCCAAAGGACTTCGGGCAGGATTTCTCTCCATTTTCCTTTAGCGTCGTTCAACCTCTTCTTTAGGTTTTGAATGTTAGTTTTGTTCGTTGATTCGTCCTGTCCGTTCCCACTGGGGTGGTATGGTGTTGATAGTATCCTTCTTATTTTGTGATCTTCTAAGAATTTTATTACTTTGCTGCCAACGAATTGTTTCCTATTGTCACATACTATTTTGGCCGGTATCCCGAATCGGCATATGATATGATCCCAAATAAAGTCTATAACTTCTTTCTCTCTTATCTTCTCGAACGCCTGCGCTTCAACCCATTTAGAAAAATAGTCAGTCATAAATAAAATGAATTTGGCTTTACCTGGGGTCGATGGCAGAGGGCCGACGATATCCATTCCCCATTTCATGAAGGCCATGGGGATAGGACTGAGTGAAGTTGCTCTCCGGGTTGATGGATCATTGGCGCAAACCTTTGACATTTGTCACATTTACGAACAAATTCCTTCTCCTCTTTGCCCATATCGATCCAATAATACCCTGCTCTGATTATTTTCAAACTAATGTATCGACATCGGAGTGATTCCCACAAGTGCCCTCGTGCACTTCCCGTAGGATGTAATCGGTATCTACCGGACCCAAGCATACTGCCAACGGTCCATCGAATGTCCTTCGATATAGCGTTCCATCTGAAGCCAACGTAGGGCCCTAGAATCTTTAGGGTCCGATGGGAGCTTTCCGCTCTTTAAGTATTAAATATACTTATTTCTCCAATCCCAGATTAAGCTTGTAGAATTTATCTCGGCATGACCTTCTTCGATTACCGATCTGGGAATTTCGGGCATACGGAATTTTTTGGGGATTGGTTTTGGGGCCGCACTCGAGGGAAAAGGCTTTTGTATGAATATTTTAGAATCAAGCCCTTTTATCATTGGTGGAATTCCCGGGATTTGATCGACCCTGGCATTGTATGTTTCCACTCTCTTGTCATTGGCTTCGACTCGTTTTGTGAGTTCCTCGAGCAATTTAGTAATTTTGGGAGTAGTCCTCGATTCTTACTAGTTTGATTTCACTATGGCGGGCTCCGTTCTGGGGGTGATTTCTCGAAGCAGATTGGAATCCGGCCTGCTTTGTATATGAGTTTGGCTCTGTAACTGGGCTATCGCTACTTGTTGGGCTTGTAGCATCTCGAAGATCATACGTAAGCTGGCTCCGATTTCCCCCGCGTTATAGGTATCTCGGGCTACGGATCAAGTACCGTCGTGAATGCTTTTTTCCGATTCGGAATGCTGATTCGCCTCCAGAGCTATTTGTGAATTGACATCCAATGGTACTTCGACTCGAATTTCGGGTACTACGATTCGAGCCTCAGTGCCATCGTCAAGTGGCCTTCCACCCCCGGTGGCAAGTTGTTGGTTTTATCTTGAAGGCCGGCTTCGTGGTCGATAGGTAAAGCCATTGCTGATTTGAAGTTGTAAACTGGTGTGTACTGCAGATTTATATCAAACAATCACGTTTATCCTTAGCCCCATTATGGGCGCCAAACTGTTTACCCGAAAAATCAGATAACGTTAAATTTATGTATGGTTCTAAGGATACGTGATACCCTTTGATACTAAGATAGCAATACGAGTATTTTTGACTATGAGAATGGGAATGATGAACAGAAAGAATGAGTAAGATAAAGTAAAACAAGCACAAGGAGATATCTTTGTATATGAGAAAAGAACTTTTTTTCCAGTCTATTCAGTCTATCCATAGCTTACAAGGATCCCCTCATTTATAATGGAGGGTCATTACTTTATTTATAACAAAATAATAAAATAAAGCATATAGTGGAGGACCCATGATGATTTGTCTCTTCCTCGATTCCCGCCAAAATTCTCTCTCTTGGTGCGGTTGTAACGGCTCTTGTCTGTGAGCTCGATACTGGCTCAAACTCGATACTGGCTCGGCCCTTTGGTCTTGGCTTGAGTTCTACCTTCGGGATGGGCGTGACGCATTTCCGACCTCGAAGCAATGCCTTGCGGATTGATTTGGTCACATGCTCGATAAGATTATCGAGCCGACTCCTCGAGCAGCCTTCGGACTCGAGACTCGTTTGTACTGTCTTCGGAGCTCACTCCCAAAATTCTACTCCGGTTTCTTACCACTCGAACTCGATCGAACGTAGGAAGGCCGAAATCTATTTTGTCCGTATATAAAATAAATAAATAAAAACTGACATTCTTTCTTTTTCTGATCTTTTTTATGCGGACATGGAAAAATATTGGAGTAGTAAAATAGTTAAATGAATCTCTCAAATATATAGAAATAATAATCAACTATAAAATAAAATTAGACAATAAGTGCACCAAAAGAAAAAAGAAAAAAGAAGAGTTTGGGACCTTTTTCTTCCGGAGTTTCATGGCTCCACCATTAGAGTTACAATAACATCAAACAACTTTTGCTTCTTAGAAAAAGAATAAAAAATGATTCATGTGATATTTTTAAAAATATATAGTGAAATAGTAAAACAGGTAGTTTACATATCTCTACCACAATAATAATCCAGTATAATCTCACTATTGGGATATGGGGAGCGTAGTGTGTGTGCAGACCTTACCCCTACCTAGGGTAGAAAGGCTGTTTCCGATAGACTCTCGGCTCCCTCTCTCCAAAAACTCTCCACCTTGCTCTTGGGGTGACTCGAACTCACAACCTCTTGATTGGAAGTGGAAGATGCTCACCACTAAAGTAACCCACTACGTATCTCTAATGATACATAAGATCATTTTAAAAGGAATGAGATCAGAATATCAGTTTTGGCGGGTTACAACAATTCTAATGATTTCTGACATAGCATTACCCGCCATGGAGTTTGACAGCTGTAGAGCCGTCGAAGTCTACAGTAACTTGAACTATGGTTAACAATTTTCTTTTGAAAATGTTCTGTCTTATTAATTATTTCAAGTGCCCCAAAGTTTGGAGTAGTCTAAGCCATTTGATTTTAATTGGACATGTGGCAATAATCTAATTAGTAATTGAACATTACTAGACTTAAATACTGGAAGAAATACGGACCTAATAAACTCGATCTACTCAGAATTATCATTACTAGCTAGCTTCCCCAAAATAAGGTACTGTATAGGTCAATTTGCTAACAAATATTTCAGCTTTTAAAACATAGACATTCTGTATCAGAAGAAGTCTGAGGAATAAGATAATTATAAAATTCATATCGGTCCACTAGTCTATCTGTTTACAACTCCAAGATCCGGCTATCCATATAATTATTTACCCATAAAACGGTATAGTTAAATTTATATGTGGGTTATAAATAAGTGAATCAATTTGATCCTAAAATAATAAATGAATTAGACAAAAATATAAGACTTAGTGTTAAAATCGAGATAAGACGATAAAGATCTTGAGCCCGGAAACAGAGCTTCTGGAGGCAACAAAAACAATATAAATAAGCAAGAAGGTAAAATGTTATTGAGCTTTGAACAAAGTGTAATATATGCTTGTTAGAAAATTCGTCCCTTACAATTATGGTAGAGCTCACTATTTATAATGGTAGGAACAAGGTTCTAGGATCAAACCCCTCTTAAATGATAATTATGCGGGCCATTGAAGAGTGTGTAACGGTAGGCAATAAATGCCTTATTCTCTGCAACGAGCCATGCACTTAATACTATAGAATATTCTTCATTAAATGCTACCAGGTGGTAGGCATGTACTTCACCTTTATGAATATTATTCTATCCGATAACAAGCAAGATCACTGTCCTTGGGCCCGACTGTCTTCTGTCTTTGGCTCCACTGTCACTTTCTTATGTGTACATCAAATATGAATATATTTTACCCCATACAGATAGTACCCCCGCTTTCTAGTGGCATAACTTTTTGTCACAAGGAAGTTGGTAGAGATACCTTTTTTGGCGGAAAATTCTCTGACCCCTTCTGAAAAGTTTCTGACAGTTAATTAGACGCACGTATCTCCGTATTTAATGCCCCGAACATGCGTCATCCCACAATTTAGCATCACTTTTGCCCGTTATCGAGGTAATTATGGCTACAATTTTAGCCGCATATTCCTTTACTTATACACATCAAATTTCTTCATTTACACTTCATAATTATCCAAACTTTCTCAAACTCTCTGTACTCAACTCGTACTTTGTTTTCAACCTTTCTTTAACCTTCTTCTCCAGAAAAATCCTTCCTTCCTTTCTGATAAAAATGGCTTCTTCTTCAAAAAACCTTAGATCTTCAAAAAATAAAGGTAAAGCTGATAATGATGCTCCTCCTACGGTGAGCATCATCATCCCAAGAATTCTTGTCACAACTAAAGACTTCGAAGAGAAGTATCCTTCTGCTAACCCTCGCACGTGGGCCATTGGCGTGTACCCTTCTTCCATCCGTCCTTCTAGTATTCATGCTGTGAAGGAAGACTGCCATTGCCAAGATTTAGACATTATCGCTCATGATCTGGCAGAGCGGATAACTTTGCCCAAGAAGGGTTTTACGTATTTTTATACGTATCCCTTCACTTTGGGGTCGTTCTCTTTGAGTGAGAAACTTGACTCTGTTATTATGGAGTTCTGCATCCGTTACCAGGTATGCCTGGCACAAGTAAGTCCTTTTGTGTAAAGGACAATCACTTGTCTTCTGCGTCAGTGCCAGGAGACGGAAAAGGAGTTAACCCTAGATCGATTAATGAACCTCTATTCCCCCAAGATTTTTTGTGGGGAAATTATAAATTTCAGCAAACGTGGCAACTATACTCTGCTAGCTAGCATGGATGATGACAACGACCCTGGGTGGATGGAATGGTTCGTTGCAATTGTCACCGGGGATATCATTCCGGCCACGGCTTCATCCTTTCCGGAATTGTGGAGCCGTACTCGTAAGTTCATCGTTTGTTCCTCTAGCTAAAGATCATCCCATGCTGATATTGATTCTTCTTCTTTCATTTGTTTCAATAACTCGGTGGGTTCTACCGATGGTCGAAGGTTTGGACTAGTGGGTCCAAAAGATTTTGGATGTTACTATGCCCGAGACCCGTACGTGAAAAGAACTAGCCATTAAATATGAGTGGAAGGCCAAAAATCATGGTAGGTTAAACTCATCTTGTCTTCCCTTTCGTATAAGAAAGTTGATTAACCCTTTTTCTCTTGCTAAATTCAGATCTACCCCAGGGCTTAATTGTCATTCTTGAGGAAGACGTTTTGGCTAATACTACTGATGCGACGAGGCTGCTGTAGGAGGCTTTTACCCGAATAGGTGTCTCCAAGCCTGCTTATGGTACAAGTGCTTCTTCTCGGAGTCCCTGGCTGGAGAACAAGCAACCAAAAAGACGACGCTCCTCCGCTACCGGGGGAAAGAACAAAAAAGTAAAGAATGAAGCGCATGAGCCATCCCCGGATGTCGTAGAAATGAGCGCCGCACCCAAGCCGACTCCAGAAACTGTGGTAATTAACGATGATGGAGAAGCCATTGATGAGGGGGCTTCTCCACATAGAAGACGACGACCTTCATCAGCTCAACAGAATGCTCAATCTGTTGAGCTAGTTACACCAACCGAGGATGATGTTTCGGCACTCTAGGGGGAGTTCGATATGGTGGAAGATGCTAACTCTCGCTTCTGAGTCCCAGTTGTCGCGCCCGATACTATGAGGTTGAGTACTGGGTCCCTTCCGTCTTCGGTGACGAGAAACCAACAACCAACACTGTATTTGTCGTAGCCACTTCTCATCCTAAAATGCCATCTACTTCATCTCCCTCTTCTCCAACTCTTCCTTCGCCATCAGCAACTGCTACATCATCTCCACCGACCCTAGCTGCCTGAGAGGCGGATGTCCCTCTTTCCCAGTCCCCAATTCATGGGAATTTGGGGAAAAAATATGTTGTCTCCTCCGAAGATCCCCAAAGGAGGAGAAACATTACCCTCTCGGTCTTTGACGGAAGCCATCTGTTATCCCGACCGGTAGAGCTTGCTAACTATCTGATGCCTTTGGCTTCAGAAAAAGATAGGGATAAGATACAAACTCTCCCGGGAGAGTGTTTATTGAACAACGCCATGCATAACACAACAATGGTATATTCTTTGTTTCCGTCGTTATTTCTTCTATCTTTGTTATGGTAGGATTTTGAATTTGTATTTTTGTTTTGTAGGCCAACTTCCTTACTTCCGAGGGCGTTCAAAGGCTTATTCGTGATAAGGAGGAACTTACCTCCCAACGGGATCAACTTTTGGCCGAGCGAGACCAGAATGCTGCTCGTCTCTTAGAACTGGAAGCACGAGCTGCTGAGGCCGTTGAATTGGAGGCTCGGTTGCAGCAAAGCGAGCAAGAAGTGGTAACCCTTAGCTAGTAGATTTCCCCGTTAAGGGCACAATTTGAAGAAACTACGGCCAAATGGGTTGAAGTCCAAAATGTCGTTCTTGCTGCCTCCGATCGTGAGGTTGTCTCTGTTGAAAGATTTGTCACCCCTCCTTTTTCCCAAGAGGATATGGGAATAGAGAGTTTTTTCAATTAAAGTGACATTAATCGAAATGAGATTATTTATTAAATCAGAGTCACCACTTGGAATAATTTATTGTGTCCCAAGTCACCGTTTATTTTAAATCCCAAATCGAGAAAATTAACTCTTATTCGTGGTCCGCAAACACAGAAGACCGGGTAAGGAATTCTGTTAATCTGAGAGAAGATGTGAGGCACTCCCGAGTTCCGTGGTTTTAGCACGATCGCTCAACTATTAATAATTGGCCTAATTATCTAATTTATTACATGTTTAAAATCTATTGTGTATTTTTAACTTTTAATTGCTTTTAATTAATTAACCGCTTTAATATTTATGGAATTTATTTGAACGAGTCGCGATGTCGCGCACTCGTTTTTGTACATATTGCAAATCACGTCATGTAAAATACAACATGTTTATTTTATTATTATTTGAAGTTAGGGTCAAGTCGCGTGAAACGCGCACTCGAATTGAGATTTATGTATCATGGCCATGCCACGAGAACCGTACCCATGACCACGATGATTTATTAATCGCACCTAAAGCAAGCTACGGTGTTCAAAAGAATTGTTTACTTTTCCTAAAGTTTGAGATTAATGTATAGGTCTATGAGTTATGGAATTGTTTTGGGGAAATCAGTGTACGTGCGACCCAATCTCATGAATAATGCTTATTTGAAATTTTAACAGGAAAGGACAAAAACTTGGTGACAAAGAATATGATTAAGAAAACATGAATTGCCTCTTTCACCCCTGTTTTATCATTCCAAGTCCATTTAACACTAATCAAATTCTTGGATTGATGCTGATTGCTTTTATATTCTCAAATTAACCTAAAATTCTCACTTTCAAATCCTACTTTAAATAAACAGTCATGTTTATGTGAAGCACGGATTAATTATAATATGAATGCTTGTGCAAACATCATAGCACCTTTCCTACATGGATCTGTACTACTTTCATGTACCCGAGTAGTTCAAAATTAAATTAGTTTGGCAGGTGATAATGGAAAATATTTTGAACACATGAAACAGAGAAGATTATTGCAAATTCATGGCATTACAATATCCAATCAAATAATTACATGACTGAAAATCAAGTTCATACCTCAACAGCCCATTGAAGATTCAAAATAGACAAATAAAGTCCAGAAAAGATACGTGAGGAGCTCAGCAACAATGACCCGGCAAATCAGCAGTCAGACAGTATTTCACAGCTCAATAAGTCATTTGAATTTCCAAAAAAAAAAAGTGTAGATGAATTGAAACTGAAATAGCTTGGGATCCCGTTTTAGCTTGCCAAATATCCATATTATTGAGCTTTTAGAAATAGGCAGAGTTTTTCTTTTTCTATCTGGGTGTGTCTATGATTTTTCCTTTAGCTCCCTGAATTGCGTATGTGTGTTGACGAAATTAGAGAGAAACGAGAAGAAAAGAGTGTATGTTCTCTGCTAGAAAGAGTGGGTGTGAATGAGAGAGTGAAGGAGAAGGGGCGGCTAGGGTTGGGTGTATTTTCAGAAAAAGGGGTCTGTTCATTCTAGCCTTAGGAATTAGGTTAGCTCCTCCTTTATTTAGTTTTTCATTATGTTTTTATATTGTGGATAGATGGGATATGGGTCATTGGATGAGAGTAGATCGATGGCTATGATTAATGGGGGTTTGATGGGTGAGAAAAGAATTTGGACTAAATGGGATTTGGAAGAATGGACCTTTATCTTGCTAGGCAACTAAAATCTGAAAATGAGCTCCCAATTGGCCCAAATTCAATTCTTTCTCATTGAATAAAAATAAAAATAAAAATACTACCAAAATATGCTAATTAACATTAGTTAATAAGAATACATTATTAAAGAGAACTATATATTAAAATAAAAATATTTTTGATTTTTTTTAAATGTTATAAAATACTAATAAGCTAAATAAACGTTATAAAACTATTTTTGTGTTTTCAAACTTATGTTTTAAAATTAAAACTAAAAGTTGACTGAAATCCTATTAAAAATAAAAATAAACAAATATTTTTGAAATACTACTTTTAAAAGTTGTGCGGGTCAAAAATTACGTGCTTACAGCTGCCCCTCTTTGCTTGGAAACACGAAGTGTTTTTGAGCAAAGAATCAAGTAAGCGATGTAATTGATTTCTGACCCGACACTTATTCAAAATGATTGTGACCGAGTCTTGATATCTGAGCTGCCTACATATCTTTGGCTATAAAGGAATCAGGCCACGTGTAGTTCAGAAGTGAATGAAGTGATGGAGTGTGTGAAGAGGATGAGAGAGTCGAGTGAGGTACCGTTCGAGGCTCCGGTCCGCGGTCCCTGCCATTACATCATAAATTGAAAGAAAATATTACATCAAAAATAAAATAAAAATACAAGGTCCTATCTACTTCTTGTCTTGAATATTCCTTGAATCTCCACTTGATCTTTCAACATGAAACTGAAAATTCACCCCATTCTTCAGGCGGGTATCCTGCTGACTTGAATTTGAAGAAAACTGGAAGTTGACCCTATTCTTCAGGCGGGCTCCTGATGCTTCTCTAACTTGAACTTAAACTGAAAGTTGACCCTGTTCTTCAGGTGGGCTCCTGATGCCTCTCCGACTTGAACTTGTAAACTGAAAATTAACCTTGTTCTTCAGGCAGGCTCCTGATGCTTCTCTAACTTGAACTTGAAAATTAAAAAGTGACCCTGTTCTTCAGGCGGGCTCCTGATGCCTCTCTAACTTGAACTTGAAAATTGAAAGTTGACCCTGTTCTTCAGGCGGGCTCCTGATGCCTCTCTAACTTGAACTTGAAAATTGAAAGTTGACCATGTTCTTCAGGTGGGTTCCTGATGCCTCTCTAACTTGAACTTGAAAATTGAAAGTTGACCCTGTTCTTCAGGCGGGCTTTTGATGCCTCTCTAACTTGAACTTGAAAATTGAAAGTTGATCATATTCTTCGGGCGGGCTCCTGGTGCCTCTAACTCGAACTCTAAGTGAATTCTGAAATGACTTCCCTCGTTCTCCAGGTGGGCGCCTGCTAATGACTTGAAACTTAAAATGAATTCTCTCATTCTCCAAGTGGGCGTCTGCTAATGCCTTGAACTTAAAATGAATTCCCTCATTCTCCAGGTGAGCCCCTACTAATGCCTTGAACTTGAAATAAATTCTCTCATTCTCCAGGTGGGCGCCTGCCAATGACTTGAACTTGAAATAAATTTCCTCATTCTCCAGGTGGGTGCTAGCCAATGACTTGAAACTTGAAATAAATTCCCTCATTCTCCAGATGGGCGCCTACTAACTTAAAACTTGAAATAAATTCCCTCATTCTCCAGGTGGGCGCCTGCTGACTTAAAACGTGAAATGAATTCCCTCATTCTACAGGTGGGCGCCTGCTGACTTAAAACGTGAAATGAATTCCCTCATTCTACAGGTGGGCGCCTACTGACTTAAAACTTGAAATGAATTCCCTCATTCTACAGGTGGGCGCCTGCTGACTTAAAACGTGAAATGAATTCCCTCATTCTACAGGTGGGCGCCTACTGACTTAAAACTTGAAATGAATTTCCTCATTCTCCAGGTGGGCGCCTGTTGCTGACTTAAAACTTGAAATGAATTCCCTCGTTTTCCAGGTGGGTGTCTGATGCTGACTTAAAACTTGAAATGAATTCCCTCGTTTTCCAGGTGGGCGCCTGATGTTGAATTAAAACTTGAAATGAATTCCCTCATTTTTCAGGTGGGTGCCTGATGCTGACTTAAAACTTGAAATGAATTCCCTCATTCTCCAGGTGGGCGCCTGCTGACTTAAAACTTGAAATGAATTCCCTCATTTTCCAGGTGGGCTCCTGCTGCGTAAAACTAAAATGAATTCCCTCATTCTCCAGGTGGGCGCCTGCTAATGCATTGAACTTGAAATAAATTCCCCCATTCTCCAGGTGGGCGCCTGGCAATGACTTGAACTTGAAATAAATTCCCTCATTATCCATGTGGGCACCTGCCAATGACTTGAAACTTGAAATAAATTCTCTCGTTCTCCAGGTGGGTGCCTGCCAATGACTTGAAACTTGAAATAAATTTCCTCATTCTCCAGGTGGGCGCCTGCTAATGACTTGAAACTTAAAATAAATTCCCTCATTCTCCAGGTGGACGCCTGCTACTGACATGTAACTTGAAAACTAAAAGTTGACCATGTTCTTCAGGTAGGCTCCTGGTACTTCTGACTTGAACCTAAAAACGATTGCTGAAATATTCCCCCTTGTACTCCAGGTAGGTGCCTGCAATCAAAATAAACAAAACAAACAAAACAAACAAAATTTTCTGCCCCAGTTTGCACTAGGAAGATTTGTGAGTTGTTAGCAAAATTGTAAATCACCTATGCTTTCGATGAAGGATGCAATGATGAGACTAAAACTAAAGACTCGACTAGGATGTGCATCTCCTGTGAGTAAAACCAAGAAATTTTGACTAGCAAATGCGTCTGTTAAAAATAAAACCTGAATGACCCAAACTAGGAAGTGCGCCTCATAGGGGTGACACTTGAATGATCCAAACTAGGAAGTGCGTCTCCTAAGGATGAACTCAAACTACCCAAACTAGAAAGTGTGTCTCCTAAGGATGAATTCAAACTACCCAAACTAGGAAGTGCGTCTCCTAGAAGTGAAATCTCAATTTAGAAAGTGCGTCTCCTAAAAGAATGATCTGAAAGACCCAGACTAGGAAGTGCGTCTCCTAGGGGTGAAACTTGAACTAGGAAGTGCATCTCCTAGAAACTGAATAACTCAAACTAGGAAGTGCGTCTCCTATATATGAGATTGAGCCTGAGGAAAACTGTAAACTGAGCTTGACTAGAATAAAAACTGATCCTATTTTCCAGGCAGGACCCCTGAACTTAAAGAAAGCTAAAGATTCTTTTCAACTAGGGGTAATACCTAGGAGGTATGGTTCTTCTCAACTAAAAAAATATCCGAGGGTAATGAGATTCTCAAACAGCCTATGCTTCAATTAAAACAAATACATGATTTTGTTTTCTCTTTTTTCCTTTTTTTTTTAATTAAAAATAATTGGTTGACTCGTGACAAACTTGCAAGTTGACTTTTAAGCATTATTATTTGACTTGGCTTGCTAGGGTTCATTTTCATTGGTTTCGAAGAAGATCCAGAGTGATTTTCCCATGGGATTCGATCAAGTTTGTTCACGTCACTTCACTCAAATTCCCAAAATTAATTAATTTATTTTAGTTGTACTGCCAAACAAGTTATTTCTCTTTTACTTGGATTGCCGAATTGAGCGTCTCTTTACATTGATTGTCAAATTGATCACCTCCCTTTCTAATTTGGGACCTATTTATGGAAAATTTGAAAATTCTTTCTTGCTTATCTTGAGAAAAAGAAGAAGAATAAATGCACAAGTAAAAATCAAAAAAAGTGGTGTATGATGAGATTCCACTTAGAAGAAGGAGAGCTTATCTAAATTGAAGAATAAGGCAAATGAATGTGTCATGTGTTTAGACCAATAACTTGATTTGTCCATCTTTCCAAACTTGTTGACTCGTCAAATCCTTACCTGATGTTGAAGAGTTGATCTACTTTGCTCCTCCAAATGTGCCACAGATATTGCATGTTTTAATCAAAGACATTTTGTTGCACACATATCTCACCATTTCAACTTGTAGTGCCTCGAAAGATTTTCACCAACAAGTCTCTCATTTTCCTCTTTGCTCTCATTCAATGCCGCTTTTCATTCATAGCTTGGCTAATTGACTACCCCTTCAATCGTATTAATTTTCACAAAAATCTTGATAAGCTCACAACATGCTTGACTTGATATTTTCAGGAATCGATCTGATAAGGACTTTTATTTGGACCGTAATGAAGGCTTTTGGACAGGGTAAGAAAGAAAGGACCACATGGAGGCTCAAAATTATAATGACAAGGTTACTTTATTTACAACTTTTGGAATCCATTTTAAAAACTTTGCCCCAGTTTTTGAAACAAGAGAATTTGAGTTTTTTTCTTCTTTTTTTTTCTTTTTTTTCCTTTTACTTTTCTTTTTCTTTTCTTTTTGAGATGGAATTTCTAAAAAACTGCCCCGCTCTTGACTTCGTGGGATTATGAAATATTTTATTTGGTGTGACCGAACCGTAAGGCTGCCTACGTATCTTGTGGTAATAAGAATCAGGTCGAACGTAGTTCAAAGAACTACATGGTAAGAGGATCTCTCTATTTTTTTTTTCTTTTTTTTTTTGAATATTAAATTCAAACCGGGACCATTTTAAGCCTTAACAAATACTTGATTCCAAAAGAGGGTTGCCAATAAAAGACAAATATATTAAGGCTCAAAGGGCTAACAAATGGTATTAGTGTTTGGATAGCAGAAAGATAGCCTTTCGTCATTTCAACTCTAAAAATGCCAACTCAAGACATGGTTCACACTGATTTTACCTGGAACATCCTGAAGGATTAACATACATCTGGAGGATAGAACTAAAATTTCTTTAGATTCTACTTGCAAATTCTCTCTTCAATTGAGCCCTTAAGATGCTTATCATTAGCTCAAAAACTTGTTTCTTCCTAAATGTGAAATTCATTATCATCTTTTCCCTCGGAACTTCATTATTTTATAACTCATCACCTGAAAGCTTGTGCTGATGTCTAAACCTTGCCACTCGTCAAGACACATGTCACATTAATTAGGCTAGAAGATGATGAACTGTAATGAATGTGAATGAGAAAATGCAATAACAATGGGGAATGGGTAAAAGATTTCATTTAAGAGAGAAAGGTGAAAAGGACATGGGGGTTGAACAAGACAAAGAAAAACACGATCCAAAACCTCTGATTGAACAGGTCTATTCGAAAGAATGACCAAATTAAAACCACAAACAAGTCCCTTTGGCACGAAAAAGGATTGAGATCTGCACTATTCTTGAGTCCTTTGGATAAGGTCGTAGGCTATTATTGGCATGTGAGACCAAGGGACATTGATATCCTCCATTTTGAATCAGCTCAATGAATCCTTTTAATTAATCAAGACCTTGAAGTGTTCAAAAAGGGTCAAGGCAGGGAGGGAAGTGACGGTTTGTATCGAGTGGTACATGGTCTATGTTATCTTTTGATGTGAAGATGGATTGAAAGAAGATGGGAATGGTCTTGAAAGTACATGAGTTATCATTTCTGGCCAAAATTGCTTTTGGTTGAATAGTATTGGAATAGTGTTTGTTCAACTCCAAACTTGTCACGAGTCAACCTTTATTTTGGAATACCTCTTTTTTTCTTTTGAAAATAATTCGATCGAACCCGATGTAGGTTGCCAACGTATCTCACATCCGGTGAAAATCAGACCAAGCATAGTTCTGAAAAAGTGATGGACAAAATAAACTAAAAACAAAAATCTTTTTGGATTTTTTCGTTTATAACTTTTTTTGGTTTTCAAATACAAAATGGGAAGTACGATGACAAAAAAAATATGACAGACTCAGCTAGACTATGACAGACTCTGACACCACCTACAAGACTCAATACTACTAGACAAGACCAGAAAGTAAAAGAAAATATGAAAACAGACTCAAAAATATAAAGTCTCCTCAAACAACTTCTGAAGGCAACGATCCTAAATGGGATGGTCCTAGGGCGTCTGTCATGCTCAACCTCTAGTAAGTGGATCCAAACCATCTCACGAAGGCCCATAAACTCTCAGGAATCGCGGTCCCTAAAATTGCTTTGCAAAAAAGACTCTACTTTGCAGAAATGGCCTATGTGGCCGAAAAATGGCTAAGCATGCAAATTCAACAAGAATGGACCTTAAAATGAGAGACATCTTGTTGTGGACTTAGGACTCTAAGACATGTGTTAACAAACCACTTTGAAAAAATAGCCTTATTTTACAAAATGATCGATGTGGCCAAACGTGGCTAGGCATGCAAGATTTGGCTACGACCACCGAAGCCAAGAACTTAAGACTCACTAGGAAGACTGGACCCTAAGTGGGTTGCCTACGTATCCCGCCTTGAAAGACGAGAATTAGGTATGCGTAGTTCGGGAAGATCAGGAATAAAGGAAATAAACTAATAATTTTTTTTTAATTTCAAGAAAGATTATAAAGAAGAAAGAAAATATTTTTGGATTTCGACTTATTTTCTTTTTTTTCGAAAGAAGGACTTCTACATAAGAAAGAAAAATCTTTTTGGCTTTTGTTTTTGTTTTTGTTTTTGAATTTTGGGAGAAAGACTTCCAAAAAAGAGAAAAAAAACATATTTTTGAATTTTTGTTGTTTTTTTTTTTCTTTGAAAGAAAGACTTCTATGAAGGAAGAATTTTTTTTTTTTTGAACTTCTATATATTTTTTTTTGTTTTGGGAATTTTAAAAGAAAAACTTCTAAAGAAGAAAGGAAATATTTTTTGGATTTTTGGACTTTTATTTTGAATTCATGAAAGAAAAGACTTCTAAAGTTCTAAAGAAAATGATTTTGAATCTTGCATTTTCTTTTCAATTTTCGAAAGAAAAACTTCTAAAGAAGAAAGAAAATATTTTTGGATTTTTTTTTTAAAATTGGGGTCTCAAAGAAAGACTTTTCTAAGGAAGTAAAGGAAAATATTTTTGAATTTTTAAAAATTATGGGCCGGAACCGATGAGGTTTGCCTACGTATCTCACATCCGGTGAGAATCAAACCCGCGTAGTTCGGTCAAAAGCGGGGAATATTTCAAAATCTTAGTATATTTTCAACACATTTGGAGTAAAATCAGACAGAATTCGATTTTTTAACACATGGATTGTATGGGAATCAGGTGAATTTCACTCTCTTATTCTCCCTCTCTTAGTTTTTTTTCCAATTTTATTTCCATATTCTAAAAATCGGTCAACATACAAACCAGATCAAATAAATACACAAGTAGCATGTAAGATGCATCAGGGTGGTCTTTTAATTTTGGTACACCTGTCCTAGACGGACTCAACCCATGTGTTGAGTCCCCAAAGTCAAATACACGTGATGCAAACAAGCGTACCTACTAGAGATCAGGCATGAGGCTATGTTCTTCTAAGTTTAAATCCTGGGTGTATTGTTCTAGACCTGGCTTACCCGAGCGGACAACTCGAGCCGAGGGGGGCAACGTACCGGTAACCAAAAGGCCATCCGGCTTTGTAACTGATCTGATCCTCATTCTAAATTAGGGTATGACACTAATAGAAAAGAAGTCACGCCAACGTGCACTTCCTAGAAGATTTAGAAAACTTAGAGAGAAGGAGGGTATCGTAACAGTTTTATATACAATTCAAATAATATCAAAACAGTAAAAAAAGGCAATTAGCACATTAGACTCAAACAAGTAATATCAGACAATCACAAGTAGTCGAATATAATAGTTATTTTAAGCTCAAATTCTGAACCCTGAACCAGAGATTCTGGGTCCAGTCCCCAGCAGAGTCGCCAGAGCTGTCACACCTCCTTTTTTCCGAGAGGATATGGGAATAGGGAGTTTTTCCAATTAAAGTGACATTAATCAAAATTGGATTATTTATTAAATCAGAGTTGCTACTTGGAATAATTTATGGTGTACCAAGTCACTGTTTATTTAAAATCCCAAATCGAGAAAATTGACTCTTATTCGTGGTCCGCGAACACAAAAGATCGGGTAAAAAATTATGTTAACCCGAGAGAAGATGTGAGGCACTCCCGAGTTTCGTGGTTTTAGCACGGTCGCTCAACTATTAATAATTATCCTAATTATCTAATTTATTACATGTTTAATATCTATTGTGTATTTTTAACTTTTAACCGCTTTTAATTAATTAACCGCTTTAATGTTTATAGAATTTATTTGAACGAGTCGCGATGTCGCTCACTCATTTTTGTACATATTGTAAATCGTGTCACGTGAAATGCACCTGTGATTCACAACATATTTATTTTATTATTATTTGAAGTTAGGGTGAAGTCGCGTGAAACGCGCACTCGAATTGGGATTTATGTATTGTGACCATGCCACGAGAACCGTACCCATGACCACGATAATTTATTAATCGCGTCTAAAGCAAGCTACGATATTCAAAGAATTATTTATTTTTCCTAAAGTTTGAGATTAATGTATAGGGCTATCACTTATGGAATTGTTTTGGGGAAATCAGTGTACGTGCGCCCAATTTCATGAATAATGCTTATTTGAACCTTTAACAGGAAAGGACAAAAACTTGGTGACAAATAATATGATTAAGAAAACATGAATTGCCTCTTTCACCCCTGTTTTATCATTCCAAGTCCATTTAACACTAATCAAATTCTTGGATTGATGCTGATTGTTTTTATATTCTCGAATTAACCTAAAAATTTCACTTTCAAATCATACTTTAAATAAACAGTCATGTTCATGTGGAGCACGGATTAATTGCAATATGAATGCTTGTGCAAACATCATAGTACCTTTTCTACATGAATCTGTACTACTTTCATGTACCCGAGTAGTTCAAAATTAAATTAGTTTGGCAGGTGATAATAGAAAACATTTTGAACACATGAAACAGAGAAAAGATTATTGCAAATTCATGCCATTACAACATCCAATCAAATAATTACATGACTGAAAATCAAGTTCATACCTCAACAGCCTAGTGAAGATTTCAAAATAGACAAATAAAGGCCAGAAAAGATACGCGAGTAGCTCAGCAACAATGACCCGGCAAATCAGTAGTCAGACAGTATTTCACAGCTCAATAAGTCATTTGAATTTTCAAAAAAAAAAGTGTAGATGAATTGAAACTGAAATAGCTTGGGATCCCGTTTTAGCTTGCCAAATATCCAGATTATTGAAATTTTAGAAATAGGTAGAGTTTTTCTTTTTCTATCTAGGTGTGTCTATGATTTTTCCTTTAGCTCCCTGAATTGCGTGTGTGTGTTGACGAAATTAGAGAGAAACGAGAAGGAAAGAGTGTATGTTCTCTGCGAGAAAGAGTGGGTGTGAATGAGATAGTAAAGGAGAAGGGGCGGCTAGGGTTGGGTGTATTTTCAGAAAAAGGGGTCTGTTCGTTCTAGCCTTAGGAATTAGGTTAGCTCCTCCTTTTTTTGTTTTTTTATTATGTTTTCATATTGTGGAATGATGGGATATGGGCCATTGGATGAGAGTATATATGGCTATGATTAAAGGGGGTTTGATGGGTGAGAAAATGATTTGGGCTAAAAGGGATTGGGAAGAATGGGCCTTTGTCTTGCTGGGCCATTAAAATCCGAAAATTAGCTCCCAATTGACCCAAATTCAATTCTTTCTTATTGAATAAAAATAAAAATAAAAATACTACCAAAATATGCTAATTAATCTTAGTTAATAAGAATACATTATTAAAGTGAACTATATATTAAAATAAAAATATTTTTGATATTATTTTTTAAATGTTATAAATATTATAAAATACTAATAAGCTAAAAAAATGTTATAAAACTATTTTTGTATTTTCAAACTTATGTTTTAAAATTAAAACTAAAAGTTGACTGAAATCCTATTAAAAATAAAAATAAACAAATATTTTTTAAATATTACTTTTAAAAGTTGTGCGGGTCAAAAATTACGTGCTTACAAGATTGAGTAATTTAGAGGCAGCCATAAACTCCAAGGTTGAAGAGCTTGCCGCTGCGGAGGAAACGTATGCCTTGTTGGAGGAGAAGCATAAGATGACCATAGAGCATAATAAAATTTACAGCTCCACTGTCCGTCACTTTGATGTCAGTCTCCGATCCATGAGATTCGTGCGGGACAACCTTTGTGTTGAGGTTGGTCAGCTTAAAGAAGAACTTCAGCACCGAGCGACTTCCCTCATTGTTGAAAAAATATATGCTACATACGACAAGAGGAGAAAAATCTTGGAAGAGGCCAAAGAGGGTATCGTTGACTTTGATGTCCAAATCGCTAAGGCCCGTGAGCTGGAGTCAACTGCCAAAAGGGGTCTTCCGACCCGGTCTAATATTATCGATTCTTTTGTTTCCGGTTCTGAGTTCTCAGGAACTAAAGATGAAACAGAAGGTGATGATGCTGAAGGCCAAAATGATGAAGGCCAAGATTTCAAACCGGCATCGGATCTACCAACTTCTCCTAGGGCGTAGATGTTTCTCTTCCTCCGGGTTCTAGAGATACAACAACTTAGTTTTTGATGTCTTTTTCACAATTTTGTACTTGTGTTGTTTGGCACATTTATTGTGAATAGAAGTATCTTTCTATTCAAGTATCGTGCAAATTTTTCTCTTTGCGTCCTTTTCGTTTAAGCATTCGCGCAAGTTTTGCTCTTTTGCATCTTTTTTTGTTTAAGTATTTGTGCAAGTTTTACTCTTTGCATCGAATTGTACAAGGCTTTAGGTGTATTTTTTTCCTAAACAGACTTTACGGGTCCTCTTCAAGAGGGCCCTCTTATGTTTACGGTGCTCTTGAAGAGGACGTCTCCTACTCATTACGGCACTAGCATTTGAAGTACTTGTTTAACTTTCAAATGATTAAATCAATTCATCGTTCAAACAATAAACAAGATAGAAATAAACAGACTTTACTTTATTCCTTCCATTTTCAAAAGTACATAAGCATTCGTTGTGCTAAAAAGAAATTGCCATTTCTTATGGCTAACTTGTACAACTTGTTTCTACGGGACTGGCCGCGCAGTACCTGGTACCGATGACACAACTATATTTCTGATTTTCGTATTTCGGTCGACGAGGCAGTCATTGTTGTCGTATCCTTATATCATTCCCCCCAGTGTTTGAATGCGAATAATGTAAATTTGAACACTCGAAGTTTTGCACCTTCGGGGATTCCACTAGTGAATTTCTAGATAATCTTCAGTTCGATAGCAAACTTCACTTCCCTTAGAAATTTATGCTATCGAGCCAAAGATTATCTAACAATCCCCCAGTCGCTTGCATTTGTGAACGGTCGGTAATCTCTATTTGATAGCAAACTTTACTTCCCGGTAGGAACTTTGCTATAGAGCAAAAGACTATCTAACCGCTCCGTAGTGGTTCTTTGCTTGTGTGCATTATCATTTAAAGGTTTTGTTGTTGATGATCAAGCTTCCTTTGTTGTATGCTTTCTATTACTGTCTCGTTGAAAACCTTGCCAGAAAAATCCAATTGGGACTAAAACTGGACGAAGGTTAAAAGTGTGGAGCACATACTTTCAATATATGCGAGGCTCATCAGCAATAGTATCTCTTGAGGTGTTCCATATTCCAGTTGCTTGGAAACTTTTCTCCATCTTGATTTTATAACTCGTACGACCCTTTCCCGGTGACAGCTGAAACCCGGTAGGGGCCTTCCCATGTTGGACCTAGCTTCCCTGCATTGAGCTCTCGGGTGTTCTGAGTTACTTTCCTTAAAACCAAGTCTCCTACTTTGAAATAACAGAGGTTGGCTCTTCGATTGTAATATCTCTCTATTCTCTGCTTTTAGGTTGCCATCCTTATATGCGCCAAGTCCCTGCATTTATCGAGCAACTCAAAATTTACTAACATTACTTCATTGTTTGCTTCTTCATTTTCCCGAAAATATTTTAGGGTTGTCTCTACTACTTCCACGGGGATCAGGGCTTCTGCCCCGTACACAAGAGAGAAAGGAGTCTCCCCCGTGCTTGATTTGGCTATTGTTCGGTATGCCCATAGTGCATCGGGTAGCTCTTCGGGCCATTTACCTTTAGCTGCTTCCAATCGCTTTTTGAGATTTGATATAATCACTTGTTTGTTGATTCCGCTTGACCATTTGCGCTCGGATGATAGGGTAATTATGTGATCCTTTTGATTTTCAAGTCTTCAAGGAACTTTGTGACCTTTGCGCCTATAAATTGTGACCCGTTATCGCAGTCTATCTCTTTTGGTATACCAAATCTGCAAATTATATTCTCCCACAAGAAATCTACCACATCACGTTCGCCAATCTTCTGATAAGGACATGCTTTAACCCACTTAGAAAAATAGTCAGTTAAAATCAAAAGAAGTCTTACCTTACCGGGGGCCGGTGGCAGTGGTCCGACGATATCTATTCCCCACTTCATGAAGGACCATGGTGACAAAACTGAATACAATGGCTCTGACAATTGATGTACCAACGGTGCGTAGTGTTGACATTTATCACATTTTTGAAAATAAGCTTTGGCATCTTATTTCATCCGGGGCCAGTAATATCCTCCCCTAATTAATTTTAACACTAAGAAATCCATGCCTGATATGCGTAATTGACAATTCCCGATCCAATACCGAATGCATAAGCTGTACTACCGTACCGGAGTCCGTTCCCTTCATCTCTGTGGTCGATCCAAGGTTGGATAGTGCATCCGCTTCCGCATTCTCTTCCCTCAGGATATGCGTAATTGACCATTCCCGGAATCGAGCAAGCAAAGCCTGGACTTTCACTATGTATTGCTGCATGTGTTCCTCTTTGGCTTCGAAGATCCCCTAGACCTGATTTACTACCAATTGGGAGTCACATTTGATTTCTATGACCTTAGAGTCCAGTCCACGAGCCAATTCGAGCCCTACAATCAAAGCTTCATATTCTGCTTTATTGTTAGTTAGAGAAACAGTTCTTGTGGCCTACCTTAGGGTTTCTCCCGGGGGCATGGTTAACACTATGCCGAGCCCAGACCATTTCACATTGGAAGCTCCGTCCATGAACAAGGTCCAAACTCCTGATGTCGATTCCGACACCATTACCGCTTCTTTGGTAGCCAAAGGTAAAAGTCCCGGGCTGTAATCGGCCACAAAGTCGGCCAAAACCTGTGACTTAATTTCAGTCCTGGGTTTATATTCTATGTCAATTTTGCTCATTTCTATAGCCCACTTGGCCAGCCTACCTGAGAGTTCAGGTTTATGAAGAATATTTCGTAGGGGAAATGTGGTCACCACAGCTATCGGGTGACATTGAAAATAAAGCCTTAGCTATCGAGCGGCGACTACTAGAGTTAAGGCCAATTTTTTCAGATGTGGGTAGCGAGTTTCTGCTCCCGTCAAAATTTTACTTACATAATAAATAGGATATTGCATACCTTCGTCCCCACAGACTAAAACAACACTTACCGCTATCTCTGAGACCGCTAAGTAGATCAGTAGTTGTTCGCCTTCCTCCATTTTTGATAGTAGCGAAGGACTTGACAAATACCTTTTTAGATCCTTCAAAGCATGCTGACATTCTAGAGTCCATTCAAAGTTATTCTTCTTTTGGAGAAGTGCGAAGAAATGATGACATTTTTTCGAAGACTGAAAAAGGAATCTACTCAAAGCGGCCAGTCTCCCCATTAGCCTTTGAACTGCTTTTACGCTTGATAGCTAGTCCGGAATATCTTCTATGGCTTTAATTTTATCGGGGTTAACCTCGATCCCCCTTTGCGACATGAGGAAACACAGGAACTTACTGGAGCTGACCCCGAATGCACACTTCTCGGGGTTAAACTTCATGTTGTGTTTCCTTAATATGTCAAAGGTCTTTTGCAGGTGTTTCAGATGGTCACCTGATTCGGAGACTTAACCAGCATATCATCTATGTAAACTTCCATAATTTTCACTATTTGTTTCTCAAACATTTTTTTACGAGCCATTGATAAGTGGCACTGGTGTTCTTTAGCCTAAAGGGCATCACATTGTAATAATATGTGCCAAAGTTCATTATGAACGAAGTTTTTTCCTGATCCTCCGGGTTCATCTTGATTTGGTTGTACCCGGAGTAAGCATCGGAGAAACTCATTAACTCGTGCCCGGCCATCGCATCAATCATTTGATCAATATTTGGCAATGAGAATGAGTTTTTTGGGCACACCTTATTTAAATCCTTATAATCTACGCACATGCGAAACTTATTATTCTTCTTTGGAACTACTACTACGTTAGCTATCCAGTCATGATACTTTACCTTTCGGATAGAACTGATATCAAGCAAACGAGTTGCCTCTTCTTTGACGAATTTATTCCTAACCTCGGCAATAGGACGTTTTTTCTGTCTTACCGGAGGGATGTTGGGATCCAGGCTTAGTTTGTGCACGACCACTTCTGGCGGGGATACATGTCATATCCGAATGTGACCACGCAAAGCAATCGACATTAAGTTTAAGAAATTCAATATATCCAGACGTGGGCTCGGGGTGTAGTCTTGTCCCCAAGTGGAACTTCCTCTCCGAGAATTTTTTGAACAATGCGACTTGTTCAAGTTCTTCTGCCGTGGATTTTGTTGCGTCTATTTCTTATGGTACCTGAAATATATTAGTACCTGATAGGATTCCGACAACTTCTCCCCGTGGTTGATTTCTCTCGGCTACGGAGCAGGCGTCAGTTCCTGTAATTTCTATGCTGCATGCTCCTTCCATTTGCTACTGGAAACTGATATGGCATTCATCTCCCTTGTTGCCGGTTGGTCGCCTCTTATTTGCTTAGTTCCCTCGGGAGTTAGGAATTTCAGAAACTGGTGATATGTTGACGGAACATCCTTCATATCGTGCAACTACGGTCTCCTAGGATAATATTATATCCCATATCGCCGTCCACAACCTCGAAAAGGGTCGTCTTCATCACCCCCTCGACATTCGTGGGCAGCAAGATCTCTCCTCGGGTTGTCACACTTTCTAGGTTGAACCGGCGAGGAGTTTTGTGGCCAAAATGATGCTTCCGATGAGCTTGGCTTGATCCAGCATTCTCCATTGGATGATGTTGGCCGAACTTCCTGGGTCCACCAATGCATAGTTGTACGGCAGCAACAATCCATATGCGTCTCCCTCCGTGAAAGTGATGTCGTCCTCAGCGACTTCCCGGAGTCTCTTGTTGTGGGTCACTGACACCTTCGTCTTTTTTGCTGCCGAAAATGTCACACCATTAATCTCATTCCCCTCAAAAATCATGTTGATTGTCAAGTTGATTGTCAAGCACTGGGGATCTTCTCCTACTTTTGAAGGTTCTGCATTGTCACGATTATGGCCGTAGTTGTTTTTAGCTCGGTCGCTTAAAAACTCTTTGAGATGACCATTTTTCAGTAATGTCGCCACCTCCTAGTATAGATTCCGACATTCCCATGTTCGGTGACCGTTGGTCCCATGATATTTGCACCATAAATTAAGATCCCTTTGGCTAGGATCAGATCTCATTGGCTTCAAGAACCGTGCTTCTTTGATGTTCCTCATAGCCGACACCAGCTCCACCACACTGACGTTAAAGTCGTACTCGTAAAGCCTGGGATAGGAGGAATCTCGAGAACCCGATGTCTCCTTATCCTGCAATGACCTATTATTCTGGCCGCGATCGGTTCTCCTATTGGTAGCGAATCTATCCACTAATCGAAAACCTCTGCTGCTTCCTTCGTCCCATTCATATGGCAGAAACCGACCCTTTGAAGACTGCCGATCTGAGTCGAAATCATCTCTTGACTTCTTTTTATTCTTCTCCCGGTCTCGACCCTTGGTTGATGTCGGGAAACCGAGCTGATCATCCTCAATTCTTTTCTTTGATTCGTACCGGTTGTGAACATCTACCCATATTGTTGCCTGGAACTCCAGCAGAATTTCCTTTAATTTTCGGGAAGCAACGAAACTCCTCAGATTCAGACCTTTCATGAATGCTTCAACTGCCCATTCATCCGGTATGACCGGTAGCAAAATCCTTTCCTTCTGGAATCTGGTCACAAACTCTCGTAGCAATTCGGACTCTCCTTGTGTAATCCTAAATATGTTGGCCTTTTGGGCATGTACCTTCCTCGCTCAGGCATGGGCCTTAATCAAAGAATCCGTGTGATGACCCAAAAGGTCATCTTATATTTTAGAACTCAAATCTGTGCTCTTAAGCCTTACAAATCTCATTTTTACCCTCCTCGATTTGCGTGCACAGTCCGGACAGGTTTTCAGAAAGTTTTTATGTTGAGAACTAATGAAAAAAAGAATTTTTACCTTAAAAGTTGATTTTAGTTGACTTTGGTCAACATTTTTGGTAAACGGGCCTGAATCCGTACTTTAACGGTCCCGGTAGGTCTGTATCGAATTATAGGACCTGGGCGTATGCCCGGAATCGAATTTGGAGGTCCCTAGCTTGAGTTATGAATTTTTGATGAAAATTAAAAGTTTGGAAATTATTTATTTTTTAATAATTGATTGATATTTGGTATTGTTAGTATCGGGTCCATATTTTGGTTCTGGACCGGTACAGGTTCATTATGATATTTAAGACATGCCTGTGAAATTTGGTGAGAAATGGAGTTGATTTGACGTGATTCGGACATCCAGTTGAGAAATTAGAAGTTTTAAAGTGTTCTTGAGAATTTCATTTGAATTGGTGCTAAATTTAGAGTTCTAGGTGTTATTTTGGCGATTTGATCATGCGAGCAAATTTGTATGATGTTTTTAGACTTGTGTGCATGTTTGGTTTGGAGCCCCGAGGGATCGGGTGAGTTTCGGATAGGCCACGGGATGTTTTGGACTTTGGAAATCTGATTTTTCTGCAGAATCTGTGTTCTGGCATGTCCTTCTTCGCGTTCGCAAAGGTACTCTCGTGAACGCGAAGAGTAAACTGGACAACTGAGGATTTCTTCTTCGCGAACGCGAAGCGATGGGGGCGTTACCCTTCGCGAACGCGTAGCGTTAGGCACTGGGGAGGGGGAGTCAACCTTTTCTTCATCGTGAACGCGAGCAATGTCTCACGAACGCGAAGACCAGGGAAGGGTAGCCTACGCGAACGTGAGCACTACCTCGCGAGCGCGAAGGCTTGGTAGCCCATACACTTCGCGAACGCGACAGTGCTCTCGCGAACGCGATGAACACTGTCGCCCAGCACTTAACAGAATCCAAAACGAGATTTTTGCCAAAAAACTCATTTTTCTCAAAAACCAAATGGTGAGGGGCGATTTTTCAAGAGTCATTCCTTCCCCAAATTGTTGGTAAGTGATTCTAAACCATTTTCTTTCAATTACCCATTACATTTCTTGAATTTTCAACCTAAAATCTAGAGTTTTCATGGTAGAATTAGGGGTTAGGGTAGAAAATAGGGATTTCGGGAATTTGGGGAATTAGACCTCAATTTGAGGTCGGATTCCAAAACTAATTACATATTCGGGCTCGGGGGTAAATGGGTAAAAATATTTTGGTCTGAACCTCGGGTTTTGACCAAGCGGGCCCGGGGTCAATTTTTCGACTTTTGGAGAAAAAATGAAAAATTTAATTTATGCAATATAATTGATTTCTTTAGCAATATTTGATATTATTGAGTCATTTTTGAATAAATATGAGTGGTTTGGAGGTAAATTCCAAAGGAAAAGTTGTGATTGAGTATTAAGTAGCCTTCGGAGCGAGGTAAGTGTTGTGTCTAACCCTGACTTGAGGGAATTAGGAATCTTAGATTACTTGCTAAATGAAATTCATGTGACTGGCGTATATGTGAGGTGACGAGTACTTATGCGCCGCCAAATTTACCTGTTTTCCATGTTTCTCAGTTTTACTTATATTGTCTCATTCCTATGCCTAATTGTGATGTGTTATTCCAGTGTTGTTCAATTTATTGTTCTTATCATGTTTACGGATTTTCTAGTGATAATTGAGTTTTTATTTCAAAGTTGAGATTGATGTTATGGAACCAAATGTTGAGGTAAGGTTTGTACTTGTTATTCTATCTCCCTGTTGATATTTATGCATTGCATTATGGTAAGGGAGAGTGTTAATGCATGAAGGGTGATGCCGTGCCATATTGTGAGTGTTAATGCACGAAGGGTGATGCCGTGCCATAATGTGGGTGTTAATGCACGAAGGATGATGACGTGCCATATTGTGAGTGTTAATGCACAAAGGGTGATGCCGTGCCATAGTGTGAGTGTTAATGCACGAAGGGTGATGCCGTGCCATATTATGAGTGTTAAGGCACGAAGGGTGATGTCGTGCCATATTGTGAGTGTTAATGCACGAAGGGTGATGCCGTGCCATGATATGAGAGTTAACGCACGAAGGGTGATGTCATGCCGTTTCTATTTATTTTATGGTGAGATTGAGAGTAAAAGCACGAAGGGTGATGCCGTACATTTTTCCTTAATGTATTTACTATTCCTGTTGATTCATGGTATACTGACTGCTCCGCTGATCACTCTATTGTAGTTCTTTATCTTGTATTCTCCTCAGTATGTTCCCCTTCCGACATTTCCTGTTTGGTTCTTCATTTTTGTTATTTGCATATACACTGTTAAATTGTACAGGTTGATTTGTAGGTGCCTTGCTCTCGTCACTACTTCGTCGAGGTTAGGCTCGACACTTACCAGTACATGGGGTCGATTGTACTGATGCTGCACTCTGCACTTTCTATGCAGATTTTGATACCAGCTCAGGTTTATCGAGATTTGCTACTGGTCCCTGTCCGGAGACTCAAGGTAGATCTGTCGGCGTTCACAGACCTTGAAGTTCCCATCTATCTTTTATGTCCTACTGTTTCCTTTCATTCAGACAGTTGTATTTCTTTGAGACTATTACTTGTAGTAAATTCTAGAATGCTCGTGAATTGTGACTTGATCCGGGTGGCAGTAATTAATACAGCTTTATGATATTCCGCACTTATTATATTTCACTTTAGTTAATTATTGTTATTTATTGAATGGAAATAAGGAATTGGTGTAATGATTCTCTAACGTTGGCTTGCCTAGCTAATGAAATGTTAGGCGCCATCACGGTCCCGTCGGTGGGAAATTTTGGGTCGTGACAGTTGGTATCAGAGCACTAGGTTGCCTAGGTCTCACAATTCACGAGCAAGCTTAGTAGAGTCTGGAGGATTGGTACGGAGACGTCTGTGCTTATCTTCCAGAGGCTATGAAGTTTAGGAACAAGTCTCACTTCTATTCTTCTCTGTCATGCGATTTTTCTTTCTCAATACTGATTGAACTCTTCTACTCTTATTCTCTCGCAGATGGCAAGAACACGTACCGCTTCCTCTGCTGAGCAGCAGTTAGAGCCTCCAGTAACAGCTCCTAAGCGGAGCATAGGTCGAGGTCGAGGCCGTGCCAGAGGCCGAGGCAGGGGTAGGGATCAGCCTAGAGCCCGAGCAGCAGCCCCAGCAGTGGAGCCTCAGATAGAGCTTGATGAGGAGGTTCCAGCCCAGACTGTTCCTGCCGGATCAGCTCAGGTTCCGGAGGGGTTCATTGCTACCCCAGTACTTCAGGATGCTTTGGTTCGTTTGGTGGGCTTTATGGAGAGTGTGGCCCAGACTGGCGCATTTCCCATGGCACCAGCAGTCTCTCAGGCTGGAGGAGGAGCCCAGACTCCTACCACTCCTGCTCCAGAGCAGATAGCTCCCCAGTATCAGGCTTCAGCAGCTTAGCCAGTTAGATTTGTTCTGCCGGTTATTGCAGCACATGTCGGAGATGGGCCAGCTATGTCTTCTGAGGCTTTATGGAGATTGGACAGGTTTACCAAGCTCTTTCCTGTTCACTTCAGTGGTGCTCCTTCAGAGGACACCCAGGAGTATCTTGACAGCTGTTACGAGGTTCTATAGAACATGGGTATAGTGGGGACCAATGGGGTCGATTTTGCTGCATTTCAGATAACTGGTTCCACCAAGAAATGGTGGAGAGATTACTTGTTGACCAGACCAGCTGGGTCACCTGCTCTTAGTTGGGACCAGTTCTCTCAGCTCTTCATAGAGAAATTTCTTCCTATCACATTGAGATAGGAGCGTCGTCGTCAGTTTGAGCGTCTCCAGCAGGGCAGTATGACTGTTACTCAATATGAGACCCGTTTTGTGGATTTGGCCCGTCATACTATTCTTCTACTTCTCACCAAGAGATAGAGGGTGAGGAGGTTTATTGATGGACTTGCTCAGCCTATCAGATTGTAGATGGCTAAGGAGACTGGGAGTGAGATTTCTTTTCAGGCGGCTGCTAATGTCGACAGACGAGTCGAGATGGTTCTTACTCAGGGAAGTCAGGGGTCTGACAAGAGGCCTCGTCATTCCGGTGAGTTCAGCGGTGCCTCATCTAGAGGCAGGAGTACTTTTGGTAGAGGCCATCCTCCCATGGCATTTCATTCAGTGCTCCAGGCATCCCACGGTGCCTCAGGTGGTCGTGGCCCTCAGATGCATTATTCCGACCAACTAGCCTACAGTGTACCACAAGCTCTTATTAGTGCACCTCCACTCCAGAGTTATCAGGGTGGTTATTCAAGTCGACAGGGTCAGTTTCAGGGTCAGTAGTCACAGCAACCGAGATTATGTTACACTTGTGGTGATTCGAGGCACATTGCTAGATTTTGCCTTCGAGCAACGGGTAGCTCACAGCATCAGAGTTCTCGTGCCATGGTTCCGGCACCAGTTGCTGCACCACATGCTCAGCCAGCCAGAGGCAGGGGTCAGGCAGTCAGAGGTAGGGGCCAGACAGTTAGAGGTAGAGGTCAGGCCATTAGAGGTGGAGACCAGCCAGCTAGAGGCCATCCCAGGGACGTAGTTCAGGGCGGTGGGCCCCAGTCCCGGTGTTATGCTTTCCCAGCCAGGCCTGAGGCTGAGTCATCTGATGCTGTTATCACAGGTACTGTTTCAATTTTCAGTAGAGATGCTTCAGTTCTATTTGATCCGGGATCTACTTACTCCTATATGTCATCCTATTTTGCTTCCTATTTGGTTATGCCCCGTGATTCTTTGAGTGCTCCCGTGTATGTGTCCACACCAGTGAGAGATGCTAGTGTTGTAGATCGTGTTTATCATTCGTGTGTGGTCACCATTGGGAGTCTTGAGACTCGTGTAGATCTTCTACTTCTCGACATGGTTTATTTTGATATCATACTGGGTATGGATTGGTTATCACCTTATCATACTATATTAGATTGTCATGCCAAGACAGGGATATTGATTTCTGTATTGACTTGGCTCCGGGCACTCAGCCTATTTCCATTCCGCCATATCGCATGGCCCTGCCAGAGTTGAAAGAATTGAAGGAGCAGTTGCAAGATTAGATTGATAAGGGCTTCATTAGACCTAGTGTCTCGCCTTGGGGTGCACCTGTGTTGTTTGTGAAGAAGAAAGATGGATCGATGAGGATGTGTATAGATTATCGGCAGTTGAACAAAGTCACCATCAAGGATAAATATCCATTACCTAGTATTGATGATTTATTTGATCAGCTTTAGGGTGCCAAGGTGTTTTCAAAGATTGATTTGAGATCTGGCTACCATCAGTTGAGGACTAGGGCATCCGATGTTCCTAAGACAACTTTTCGGACTCGGTATGGGCATTATGAGTTTCTAGTAATGTCATTTGGGCTGACAAATGCCCCAGCAACATTCATGGATTTGATGAACCGAGTGTTTAAACCCTACCTAGATTCCTTTGTGGTTGTGTTTATTAATGATATCTTGATCTACTCCCACAGTCGAGAGGAGCATGAGCAGCACCTTCAGATCGCTCTTTAGACACTGAAAGACAGCCAGTTATATGCTAAGTTCTCAAAATGCGAGTTTTGGTTGAGTTCAGTTGCTTTATTGGGTCACGTTATATCAGTAGATGGTATTCAGGTGGATCCCAAAAAGATTGAGGCAGTCCAGAATTGGCCTAGACCCATATCAGCTATAGAGATCCGTAGTTTCATGGGTTTGGCGGGCTATTACCATCGATTTGTGGAGGGCTTTTCATCCATAGCAGCCCCATTGACCAAATTGACCCAGAAGGGTGCCCCGTTCAGGTGGTTAGACGAGTGTGAAGCGAGCTTTCAGAAGCTCAAGACAACTTTGACTACTGCATCGGTATTGGTGTTACCCACATGTTCAGGATCTTATATAGTATATTGTGATGCATCTCGTATTGGTCTGGGTGCGGTATTGATGCAGGGTGGCAAAGTTATTGCATATGATTCACGGCAGCTGAAGGTTCACGAGAAGAATTACCCTGCTCATGATCTAGAGCTGGCATCCATTGTTCACGCACTGAAGAATTGGAGGCACTATCTTTACGGCATTCCATGTGAGGTATTCACTGATCATTAGAGCTTGCAGTATTTGTTCAAGCAGAAGGAACTCAATTTGAGGCAGAGGTGGTGGCTGGAGCTATTGAAAGGCTATGATATCACCATATTGTATCATCCCGGGAAGGCCAATGTGGTGGTCGATGCTTTGAGTAGAAAGTCAGTCAGTATGGGTAGCCTTGCATATATTCCAGTTGGTGAGAGACCGCTTGTATTGGATGTTCAGCCCTTGGCCAACCAGTTCATGAGGTTGAATGTTTCTGAGCCCAGCCGTGTTCTAGCTTGTACAGTTGCTCGGTCTTCTTTGTTTGAGCGCATCAGAGATCGGCAAGATGACGATCCTCATTTACTTGTCCTTAGAGACACAGTGCGGCACAGCGGTGCCAAGCAGATTACTGTTGGAGATGATGGAGTTTTGAGGATGCAGGGTCTGATTTGTGTGCCTAATATGGATGGACTTCGTGAGTTGATCCTTGAGGAGTCCCACAGTTCCCGGTATTCTATTCATCCGGGCACCGCCAAGATGTATCAGGACTTGAGGCAACATTATTGGTGGAGGCGAATGAAGAAGGACATAGTTACCTATGTAGCTCAGTGCCTAAATTGCCAGCAGGTAAAGTGTGAGCATCAGAGACTTGGTGGTTTACTTCAGAGGTTAGATATTCCTGAGTGGAAGTGGGAGCGTATCACTATGGACTTTGTTGTTGGACTCCCACGGACTCAGAGGAAGTTCGATGCAGTTTGGGTCATTGTGGACAGGCTGACTAAGTCAGCGCATTTCATTCCTGTGGCAGTTACCTATTCCTCGGAGCGGTTGGCAGAGATTTATATTCGTGAGATCGTCCGTCTTCACGGTGTGCCCGTGTCTATCATTTCTGATTGAGGTACGCAGTTTAGCTCGCACTTCTGGAGGGAAATTCAGCGTGAGTTGGGTATGCGGGTTGAGTTGAGCACAACATTTCATCCTCAGACGGACGGGCAGTCCGAGCGTACTATTCAGATCTTGGAGGATATGCTCCGCGCTTGTGTTATAGACTTCGGAGGATCTTGGGATCATTTCCTTTCCCTTGCGGAGTTTGTCTACAATAGCAGCTACCAGTCGAGCATTCAGATGGCTCCCTATGAGGCATTATATGGTAGATGGTATAGGTCGCCAATTGGGTGGTTCGAGCTGGGGGAAGCTCGGTTATTGGGTACAGATTTAGTTCAGGAGGCCTTGGACAAGGTCAAGATTATACAGGATCGACTTCGTACAGTACAGTCCAGGCAAAAGAGTTATGCTGACCGTAAGGTTCGTGATATTGCATTCATGGTTGGAGAAAGAATATTGCTTCGGGTATCGCCCATGAAAGGTGTTATGAGATTTGAGAAGAAGGGCAAGTTGAGCCCTAGGTATATCGGGCCATTTGAGATCCTCGAGAGAGTGGGGGAGGTAGCTTATAGACATGCGTTGCCTCCAGGGTTATCCTCAGTTCATCTGGTATTCCATGTGTCTATGCTCCGAAAATATCATGGTGACCCGTCCCACGTGTTAGATTTCAGCTCTGTCCAGTTGGACAAGGATTTGACTTAAGAGGAGGAGCCGGTGGCCATTCTAGACCTATAGGTTTGTCAGTTGAGGTCAAAGAGTTACCCTTCAGTTCGAGTGCAGTGGAGAGGTCAGCCTATTGAGGCAGCTACTTGGGAGTCCGAGTCCGATATGCGGAGTAGATATCCCCAACTTTTCATCAGCCCAGGTATTTTTCTATGTCCGTTCGAGGACGAACGGTTGTTTTAAAGGTGGAAAACGCGATGACCCAAAAGGTTATCTTATGTTTTAGAACTCGAATCTGCGCTCTTAAGCCTTAAAAATCTCATATTTACCCTCCTCGATTTGCGTGCGCAGTCCGGGCAGGTTTCCGGAAAGCTTTTATGTTGAAAACTAATGAAAATAAGAATTTTTGCCTTAAAAGTTAATTTTAGTTGACTTCGGTCAACATATTTGGTAAATGGGCCCAGATCCGTGCTTTGATGATTCTGGTAGGTCCGTATCGAATTATGGGACTTGGGCGTATGGTCGGAATCGAATTTGGAGGTCCCAAGCTTGAGTTATAAATTTTTGATGAAAATTAAAAGTTTGGAAATTATTTGTTTTATAAGAAATGATTGATATTTGGCATTGTTAGTATCGAGTCCATATTTTGGTTTCAGAGCTCGGTACAGGTTCATTATGATATTTAAAACATGCCTGTGAAATTTGGTGAGAAATGAAGTTGATTTGACGTGATTCGGACGTCCAGTTGAGAAATTAGAAGTTTTAAAGTGTTCTTGAGAATTTTATTTGAATTGGTGCTAAATTTAGAGTTCTAGGTGTTATTTTGATGATTTGATCGCGCGAGCAAATTCGTATGATATTTTTAGACTTGTGTGCATGTTTGGTTTGGAGCCCCGAAGGCTCGGGTGAGTTTCGGATAGGCCATGGGATGTTTTGGACTTTGGAAATCTGGTTTTTCTGCAGAATGTGTGTTCTAGCATGTCCTTCTTTGCGTTCGCGAAGGTACTCTCGCGAACACGAAGAGTAAACTGGGCAGCTGAGGATTTCTTCTTCGCGAACGTGAAGCGATGGGGGCGTTACCCTTCGCGAACGCGACAAGCTCATCGCGAATGCGTAGCGTTAGGCACTGGGGAGGGGGAGTCAGCCTTTTCTTCATCGCGAACCCGAGCAATGTCTCGCGAACGCGAAGACCAAGGAAAGGTAGCCTACGCGAAAGCGAGCACTGCCTCGCGAACGCGAAGGCTTGGCAGCCCATACACTTCGCGAATACGACAGTGCTCTCGCGAACGCGATGAACACTGTCGCCCAGCACTTAACAGAATCCAAAATGGGATTTTTGCCAAAACACTCATTTTTCTCAAAAACCAAACGGTGAGGAGCGATTTTTCAAGAGTCATTCTTTCCTTAAATTGTTGGTAAGTGATTCTAAACCATTTCCTTTTAATTACCCATTATATTTCTTGAATTTTTTACCTAAAACCTAGAGTTTTCATGGTAGAATTTGGGGTTAGGGTAGAAAATAGGGATTTCGGAAATTTGGGGATTTAGACCTCAATTTGAGATCGGATTCCAAAACTAATTACATATTCGGGCTCGGGGGTGAATGGGTACAAACATTTTGGTCAGAACCTCGGGTTTTGACCAAGCGGGTCCGGGGTCGATTTTTCGACTTTTGGAGGAAAAATTGAAAAATTTAATTTATGCAATATAATTGATTTCTTTAGCAATATTTGATATTATTGAGTCATTTTTGAATAAATACGAGTGGTTTGGAGGTAAATTCCAAAGGAAAAGTTGTGATTGAGTATTAAGTAGCCTTCTGAGCGAGGTAAGTATTGTGTCTAACCTTGACTTGAGGGAATTAGGAACCTTAGATTACTTGCTAAGTGAAATTCATGTGAGCGGCGTATATGTGAGGTGACGAGTACTTATGCGCCGCCAAATTTACCTGTTTTCCATGTTTCTCAGTTTTACTTATATTGTCTCATTCCTATGCCTAATTGTGATGTGTTATACCAGTGTTGTTTAATTTATTGTTCTCATCATGTTTACGGATTTTCTGGTGATAATTCAGTTTTTATTTCAAAGTTGAGATTGATGTTATGGAACCAAATGTTGAGGTAAGGTTTGTACTTATTATTCTATCTCCTTGTTGATATTTATGCATTCCATTATGGTAAGGGAGAGTGTTAATGCACGAAGGGTGATGCCGTACCATATTGTGAGTGTTAATGCACGAAGGGTGATGCCGTGCCATATTGTGAGTGTTAATGCACGAAGGGTGATGCCGTGTCACGATATGAGAATTAACGCACGAAGGGTGATGCTGTGCCGTTTCTATTTATTTAATGGTGAGATTGAGAGTAAAAGCACGAAGGGTGATGCCGTGCATTTTTCCTTAATGTATTTACTATTTCTGTTGATTCATGGTATATTGACTGCTTCGCTGATCACTCTGTTGTAGTTCTTTATCTTGTATTCCCCTCAGTATGTTCCCCTCCCGATATTTCTTGTTTGGTTCTTCATTTCTATTATTTGCATATACACTGTTAAATTGTACTGGTTGAATTGTAGGTGCCTTGCCTTAGCCTCGTCACTACTTCGTCGAGGTTAGGCTTGACATTTACCAGTACATGGGGTCGATTGTACTGATGCTGCACTCTGCACTTTCTGTGCAGATTTTGATACCGGCTCAGGTTGATCAAGATTTGCTACTGGTCCGCTGTCCGGAGACTCAAGGTAGATCTGTCGGCGTTCACAGACCTTGAAGTCCCCGTCTATCTTTTATGTCCTACTGTATTCTTTCATTTAGATAGTTGTATTTCTTTCAGACTATTACTTGTAGTAAATTCTAGAATGCTCATGAATTGTGACTCCAGATCCGGGTGGTAGTAATTAATACAGTTTTATGATATTTCGCACTTATTATATTTCACTTTAGTTAATTATTGTTATTTACTGAATGAAAATAAATAATTGGTTTAATGATTCTCTAACGTTGGCTTGCCTGGCAAGTAAAATATTTGGCGCCATCACGGTCCCGTCGGTGGGAAATTTCGGGTCGTGACAATCCGCGAGCATCTCGAAGGAATCTATTGAATGCTCGGGCAAGAGTGAATACCACGTCAGGGCATTCTTCATGAGGGTCTCACCGAGTTTCCTCAATAAAACTGACTCAATATCGTGTAGAGTCATATCGTTTCCCTTTACCGCCATTGTATAGATTGTCATATGCTCCTCGAAATCTGAAGTCCCATCATACTTCAGCACATTTGGTATTTTGAACCGCTTCGGGATCAACTCTTGTGCCGCTCTCGATTTGAACGGCAACTGGGTGTACTTCTTTGAATAAGGTCCTTTCAGTACCGGTGGTACTCCCGGAATTTGATCCATTCACATTTATTTCCCTCATAAACTGCATGAGTTCGGTTTTAAAGCGATCATTCTCATTTTTGTTGCCGGAACCGCTACCGTTCCCCCTGGCCCTATCAAAGCTGACTTTTTCCCTTGGGGTGTTGTTATCGACCCTTTGCATTGTTTGATTTACGGGAACACCAGGAGGAATCGGACCTCGTCCATTCGCGTTGCTGGAAGCACCCAAAAATGGTTGCCTTAATTCCGTCATGACCTAATCCTGCCGCGAGAGATGGCCCATAGTGGCCTTTTGTTGCTCCCTCAGGATCTTTACTATTTCAATGACGTATTCGTCTTCAGCATCATCAGGAGTTGCCTCTC
The DNA here is from genome assembly GCF_000715075.1 of Nicotiana tabacum. Taxonomy (NCBI): domain Eukaryota; kingdom Viridiplantae; phylum Streptophyta; class Magnoliopsida; order Solanales; family Solanaceae; genus Nicotiana; species Nicotiana tabacum. The sequence goes on from NC_134094.1 coordinate 95,702,368, forward strand.
GAACATATCACGGATATTGCCTGCCGTGAACCGGCATGGCCTCGTCCCCCTCGTTGTGGGTATCACTGATGGAATTTTTGTGCTGAGGCTGATTTCCTGAGGCCTCAATGTTGTGTGTGATGTTGACATCGTTATCTACCATTTTTAATAATTTTTTGCTAAGAACCAAGAATCAAACAAGTTAGTAATAGATGTAGGGGTCAATTCAATTACACAACTGCCTAAGCCCCACAGTGGGTGCCAAGCTGTTTACCTGTAAAACGGTACAGTTAAATTTATACGTGGTTTATAGACAAGTGAATCGATTTGATCCTAAAATGATAAATGAATTAGACAAAAACGTAAGACATAGCGTTAAAATTGAGATAAGACGATAAAGATCTTGAGCCCGGGAACAGAGCTTCCGGAGGCAATAAGAACAATATAAATAAGCAAGAAAGTAAAATGTTATTGAGCTTTGAACAAAGTGTAGTATATGCTTGTCAGAAAATTAGTCCCTTACAATTATGGTAGAACTCATTATTTATAATTGTACCTAGCGAACAAGGTCCTAGGATCAAGCTCCTTTTAAATAACAATTATGAAGGCCATTGAAAAGTGTGTAACTGTGGCAGTAAATACCTTATTCTCTGCAACGGGCCATGCACTTAATACTATAGAATATTCTTCATTAAATGCTACGAGGTGGTAGGCATGTACTTCGCCTTTATGAATATTATTCTCTCCGATAACAAGCGAGATTATTGCCCTCGGGACTGACTGTCTTCTGTATTCGGCTCCATGTGTCACTTTCTCATGCGAACATCAAATATGAATATATTTTACCCCATACAAGAATGAACACCAATTATTAATGCAAATATATAACTTCTATCGACACTTGAATTTTGATCTTATTACAGATGTTTTCAAATTATCATTCTTGTATTTACATCTAGGGACGACTCAAGCATGTGTCACCTAAAGCCAAAGTGTAATATGGGGCAACTCAAGCGTATGTGGTGTCTAAGGCTAAAATTTAATATGGGACCATAAGTATTTATAAGAACGTTATAATATATATTTTTATTTAAAATCTATTCTTCTAACTTTTTGAGATGCAAAGTTGTTAATAATTTTTTTATAATCAATTTTTTCTAATAATTTCTTTTCAATTGATAATATAGCCAAGCCATTTAATCTTTCTTGAGACATTGTTGATCTTAGGTAAGATTTTATCAATTTTAATTTTGAAAAACTTCTTTCTGCTGAAGCAACTGTTATAGGAACTGTTAACATTAATATATAAGCAATATAAGCATTTGGAAAAGAATCAAGTCTTTTTATTTGATTAGTACAAAAGTAATAAATATTTTTTTTAAATACCTATAAACCTATAAAATATATATTATTTCTAAAAAAAATGGGGCCCCAAAATTGGGGTCCTAAGGCGCAAGCCTTACCTATTATAGTATTAGAGCCGGCCTTGTTTATATCCCAACTTTGTGGATTCCGTTTTAGATCGAGTAAATTCCATTTAAGTGTCTTAGGCTTTAAGTGTTGTGTACCGAAAGTGTAAAATGAATTTATATCAGTTCAATTTAACTAGTTATAGGCTTAACAAGTTATATACTTTACTTTTCAAATTATTATTAGACTTGATGTGAGAGTTATTTGTTATTGTAGGTCAAATTTACCTATATTTACTTTATGGGTTTAGGAATTAATACTCACGTCACCTTTAAATGGAATAAAACCACTTCCCTCAAACTCAAAATTAATTAGTAAAATTTATGGTCGGAATTTCTAATAACTAAAACATGAGCCGCAATTATTATGAATTATAACGCATTTTCTTTTTTAAATTGAGAAAAACATTATCTGATACAGTAAAACTAATGATTGCAATTATACGATTAGCACTTCAAAAGGTGGGTCAAGATTAATAAAAAAAGATTTGAGGCTCAAATTAAAGAGAAAATCTATGAGGCTTTGATAGTCCAAATAAAAGTTAATAGATAAAAAGAAAAAGAGTTATGTAATTCAACATTTGTGCAAAACATTGTTGTATAGTTTTTTTATTGTTAAAAAGAAGGTATTATATCCATAATAATTGAGGTCGTCTTTAACCTTTTGAACAATCCAGCAATAACAATCTCATTTTGGTTGTTGACCTTAGAGGCAAGAGAGTTTCTATCTATCAAATGTGAAAAGAGTAGTGTTACACGAACCAAAAGATGAAGGTGTTAAGTGAAATATAGTCTCTTAGATCCCCATCTCAGTATATTGCTTCGTTAGTTAAATTTTTCGGCGCCAAAGTTGCTGTGAAATGGATAGGATCCCTCTACTCTTAACAACAAGATTTGGACTCGAGTCTTGAGAATGAAAAATATTTTAGCAGGACGCGCTTCTTCCTTTAATGGACTTACTTTCAACAGTAACAGAGATATATACAATTGGCCACACCCATCTCAGTTATGCCCTATGAGAGCTAATAGATATAGTTTAAGAGAAGAATGAGATTTCAGGATCCCGTTGGGGTTAGAGTAACCCAAAATGGTGGATGGATTTTTATCATTAGCTAACATTTACGAAAGATAGTGCAAAAGTGGTAATAGATCTTCTTGTGAGACACCCAGATGGTGCACTCTAGAATAGTACAGTCAGATATGAATACTTAGTTCAGAAATTTCAGAAGATAGGCAGTGGAATACTAGAAGGGATAAATATTTACCTTAGTATAACTCCCCCCCTCCGAGTAAAAAAAAAGAGAGAATGTTAGACGTCCCGAAGAGCCAGTGAGATGAAGCAAGAGGAGCTAAAGGTGAAGGAACATTTTGACAGAAGAGAGCTAAAAGCAAGAGGAGAATAAGAAGAGAGTAAATGAAGCATTATGAGTAAGATGTGATAAATGGGTGATAACGGTAAATTAAAATATGACAGAGTCGATAGTCAAGTGAAGGAAAAGATAAGAGGTGACAAGCCTTGAGACAATAAAACTGTATAAGCCATAAAGTCATACCCTCATTTCGAGAAATGAGTTGGTGACTTGAACGTGATTACTAGAAGGCTAAGTTTGATCCCCGGAGTAATAGAAATCAGTACGGGCCAATGAACAAGATAAACTGAACATGAATTAGGGATTGGAAGGTTTGATAATAGTCGGCATCATGAGAATTTCAGAGATAGCGTTCCGGCAATAATAGAATGGACAACAAAAGAATAATCTTTAAAGTTCATTCAGGAAGACGCTTCCCTAAAGCAAGCACTGTGAGCAGAGTTAAGCTTAAAGGACTAAGTGTGCTAGTTACACTAGGTGTCACCCTTGTGCATAAGGAATACAGTTATCCCTGGTACAGAAGGGTTACCGTAAGGCGAGTAAGGGTCATTGATATAGGAAAAGACACCAAAGATAAAGAGGTAAAACATCTATAAGTAGATCATCGTAGCACTAAATCTTAGTACTCCTCTAAAAGGGGGAAGATGGTGTGATGTGGTACTAAGTCGAAGTTAAATGGTTCAGGTAACTATGGAATGGTAAAGGAAGAATATGGTAAAAAGGCGAAAGAGATGAGGTTGAATTTATTTAGATCCTACAGATATGTCGCGACTCTAGAATATTATGCAAGCACGATGCGGGGGAGAGGCAGTAAGAGTTCCCGGCCATGTTATTGATAAATAAGTGTGAATGGACACTTGATACATCAGGAGCCAGTGCGAGAGGTAAGTTAAGACAAATGACATATCCCAAGAGAGATTACGCGGAATATAGATATGAGAATGGACCAACGAGTAGTTAGTAGTTGATTCAGGAAGAGCCTAGTTATGGCTAGACAAGAGAATGCAGACAAATAAGCAAATTGTGCAATATAAACATAGTGAACCCCAATATAGAGAATTCAGTCTCGTAGATATGACGTCATAATCCTTGAAAAATATTCAGATAGGAGTTGGGGCAGTTAAAGGTACCATATAAGTGTTACGGAAATAAAAGAGAGAGCCACTTGGAAGACAGTCAAAAATTTCAGTTAAGAAGAAACCCTACGAGCACAAGAGCGTGGAGGTAAGTAACTAGGGATACTTATAGGCTAGCAAGAACATCAAAATTTTTGTCAGGTATATGATGTAATAAGCTCACAGCTTTATAAAAGTCCGAGGATCTCCCCTAAGTAATATAACAAAAGACTAGCTCAGGAAATAAGGAAGAAGGATTCAACCTAAGTATAGTAACTTGAAGAAGAAATGGTCTTGTAACAACAGTCTCACTATAATATTGTATACCCTCCGTAAGAAAGTGACACCTATCGTGGCTAATGAAAGGAAAAAAAAAATCAAAGGTGATATTTGAGATCATATGAATTATAGGAAATTTTCGTATTCGTGGCCGATAAGATAAGCCAAGTATTTATGCAATTGAGACATAATTGAATTCATAATATTCCGACACTTGGTCACATTTGAATACAATCTCGAAGGATGACACAATATGATAAGAGCATTCAAAACATATTTTGAACATATATATTTCGACGCAGAGTTTATTCGGAATAGTCAAATTTATAATGAACAACTCGGAGCATGAGACATGAGAGCTTGAGCCAATCATAATTACAACTTACGAGGACATCATGAGCTTCGATTCAATAAGAGGAGTTTAGCCAATATACCTCGCTTTGAGCTCCCTTAAATTACTACAATGTTCCGAACATCCTAAAAATTTTAATCTATTTAGAAACATAACAAAATTGAACCATAATTAGAAAGATACTCGGGGTTTCAGCTCATTTGAGCATTTTATCAAACACTAGGCGGGTATTATGATTTCAAGGTCCTCATATGGTAGATTCCTTCAACCCACAACTCAATATCTATACAATAATAAAAAATATTCTGGCAAGACGCGCTTCCCCCTTTAATGGAATTACACGATATTGAATCCAAACTAATCGAACATCAAGTGGGGAAAAAGTTAAATTTTATCAAAGGAGAATGTTGTATTCCCTATACATTGGTTGTTCTAAGAGTAATGTACTTCCTCTGTCCAAATATATGTGGCATAGTTCAGATTTCGAAAGTCAATCTATAATTTTGATTGTTAATTTAGACAAAAAAAATTAAATATTTTGAAATAATATTTACATATTAAGAAACTACATAAAAAGTACTAAAAATTACAATAATTAATAATTCAAAGTATTTGAAAGACTTACGAAAAATTATAATAAAACAAAAATTGGTTTGACTCTTGCAATTTGAATGCAACGTCATAAATTTGGAGGAAGGGAGTACTTAATAGCAGTTGAAAAATAAACTCCTTAATTACATATGATAGAGTGACAACATTTGCAACTTTAGCTTCCATACAAGCTAGTTCGTACAACAACTTTTTAATTACTGTTCTTTTCTAGGTGCTCTTACTCATTGATCATAATAGCAACAAACTTATCATCTTAAGTTTACATCTTCACTTCAACCAGATTATGTCAATAGTTTCCCACAATCAAAATCACCCATTCTCAGCAGAGTTGTATACGGGTAGAACCAAGCCCTATGCTTGATCGAGGCATCTGGAACAATAGGTCAAGGCTCGGTACTTACGTAAGAGATCGAAGTTACAGATGTAACTAAGATCGAGAATCGAAGTTCGAACAAGACCATTAGATTTGCTCTCGAGTTTATCGGGGACACGACCGACCTCACTTCTAACGACCTCAAAGAAAATCTTTGCTAACTCACATGACAAGTATCCGTGATTCTCGCCATTGACCAATCATTACGGCGGAAATTACGGGATTAAGTCAAAAAGGGAGCCAACTGTCTACATAATTTCTTATAAAATAATGTCTTAAAGATTTCATATCCCCGTATATATAAAGGGAATGGAGTAATCCATTGGACTCATTGTTACATACTTAGAGAACAAGATACTATTTTTTTCAGCTTGGTTCATATTATTCTTAGTTCAATAATATCACATCTAAATTCGAAGGAAATCAACCTTGCGAGGCTTAAGTTGTTCAATCTGCATGGTTTGCATTCATTTTTCTACTTATTCTTCGTGCAAGCTTAATTAACCCTCCTCGATAAAGTCGAGGGCTATACAAGCGCATGAGATGGTCGATGGTGAATGGACATCCCTCGACCTTGCTCACAAAGAATCGTAATAGAATAACGATCCTCCAAAATGAAGGATGTATCTGCCCGAGCGTTATATTATACCTTTTGCAAAAGGCTATGATAACCGGGTCTAGAGGACCCAACGTGAAAAGGTAAGTGTAAACACTTAAGAAACCCTCCACATAGGTGGTATCGAGGATGCTGTTCGTGATCGTACATATGTACCTCGAGACCGGTTTGCATCGACCCGGTACCATGGGCGTGTTCTCAACCTTGAAATTAGCCACGGTAGGAAACCCAGTAGGGATGTATGATCTCAGAGGGGGTTCCTCAATAGCAGTGTGAGGAGCATTTTTAGAAGGTTTTGAAGAAGAAGATGTTTCTCTTTGAGGAATAGACTTTGAAGTTTTTGCCATTTTTACAAAAAATGAAGGAAAGAGATTGTTGATAAGGGGAAGCTTCAAGGTTGGCAATGAGAAAACTAGAAGATGAAGAAGATGAAGTTCTTAGAACGCAAGAAGGATTTGAGCGCAAAAGTTCAAACAAACGGATTAAAGGGTATTTATAGGTTCCTCAAGCGGCAGTTCATCTCCCGAGGTAGCCGACCGCCAACTGACATACCTTTAATGTCTCGAAGACCGGACTGACGGGACGTTTCCACTATTCTTATCAACTACGTCATGTACCCGTCGTCATGATTTATCAAAATAAGGACCGAGGATTCATATCGTTTTTAATCACTTACTCTCCAACAAATGAGGGGACTATCTGTATACGGATAGAACCGAGCCTTATGCTTGATCGAGGCATCTCGAACAATAGGTCAAGGATCGATACCTATGTAAGAGATCGAAGTTACAGATGTAACTGAGCTCGATATCGAGGATCGAAGTTCGAACAAGGCCATCAGATTTGCCCTCTAGTTTATCGGAGGCACGACCGACCCTGCTTCTAACGACCTCGAAGAAAATCTTTGCCAGCTCACACAACAAGTATCCGTGATTCTCTCCATTGACCAATGATTACGGCAGAAATTACGAGGTTAAGTCAAAAAGGGAGCCAACGGTCTACATAATTTCTTATAAAATAATGTCTTAAAGATTTCATCTCCCTGTATATATAAAGGGAATGGAGTAATCCATTGGACTCATTGTAACATACTTAAGAGAACAAGATACTATTGTTTCCAGCTTGGTTCATATTATTCTGGCTTCAATCATATCACATCTAAATTCGAAGGAAATCAACCTTGCGAGGCTTAAGTTGTTCAATCTGCATGGTTTGCATTCATTTTTCTACTTATTCTTCGTGCAAGCTTAATTAACCCTCCTCGATAAAGTCGAGGGCTATACAAGCGCATGAGATGGTCGATGGTGAATGGACATCCCTCGACCTTGCTCACAAAGAATAGAAGCAGAATAACGATCCTCCAAAATGAAGGATGTATCTGCCTGAGCGTCACATCATACCTTTTGCAAAAGGCTATGATAACCGGGTCTAGAGGACCCAACGTGAAAAGGTAAGTATAAACACTTAAGAAACCCTCCACAGGCGCATGAGATGGTCGATGATGAATAGACATCCCTCGACCTTCATTAAGAAACCCTCCACAAGCTATACATGGGCATGAGATGGTCAATGGTGAAGGGACATCCCTCGACCTTTCTCACAAAGAATCGTAACAAAATAACGATCCTCCAAAATGAAAGATGTATCTGCCCGAGCATCACGTCATACCTTTTGCAAAAGGTTATGATAACCGGGTCTATGATAAATGAAATATCACATCTTAATAACATCCTGCATTAAGAAACCCTCCACAGGCTATACAGGCGCATGAGATGGTCGATGGTGAATGGACATCCCTCGACCTTTTTCACAAAGAATCGTAACAGAATAACGATCCTCCAAAATAAAGGATGTATCTGCCCGAGCGTCACGTCATATCTTTTGTAAAAGGCTATGATAACTGGGTCTAGAGGAACCAATGTGAAAAAGTAAGTGTAAACACTTAATAAACCCTCAACGTAGGTGGTATCGAGGATGTTGACCGTGATCGTACATATGTACCTCAAGACCGGTTCGCATCGACCCGGTACCATGGGCGTGTTATCAAACTTAAAATAAGCCACAATAGGAAACCCAGTAGGGATGTATGATCTGAGAGGGGGTTCCTCAGTAGCAGTGTGAGGAGCATTTTCAGAAGGTTTTGAAGAAGAAGGAGTTTCTTTTTGAGGAACAGACTTTGAAGTTTTTGCCATTTTTATAAAAAATGAAGGAAAGAGATTGTTGATAAGGGGAAGCTTCGAGGTTGGCAATGAGAAAACCAGAAGATGAAGAAGATGAAGTTCTTAGAACGCAAGAAGGATTTGAGCGCAAAAGTTCTAACAAACGGATTAAAGGGTATTTATAGGTTCCTCAAGCGGCGGTTCATCTCCCGAGGTAGCCGACCGCCAATTGACATACATTTAATGCCTCGAAGACTAGACTGACGGGACGTTTTCACTATTCTTATCACCTACGTCATGTACCCGTCGTCATGATTTATCGAAGTAAGGACCGAGGGTTCATATCGCTTTTAATCGCTTACTCTCCAAAAAATGAGGGGACTATCTATATACGGGTAGAACCGAGCCCTATGCTTGATTGAGGAATCTGTAATAATAGGTCAAGGCTCGACACTTACGTAAGAGATCGAAGTTACAGATGTAACTGAGCTCGATATCGAGGATTGAGGTTCGAACAAGACCATCAGATTTGCCCTCGAGTTTATCGAGGGCACGACCGACCCCGCTTCTAACGACCTCGAAGAAAAGCTTTGCCAACTCACATGACAAGTATTCGTGATTCTCTCCATTGACCAATCATTACGGCAAAAATTACGGGATTAAGTCAAAAAGGGAGCCAACGGTCTACATAATTTCTTATAAAATAGTGTCTTAAAGATTTCATCTCCCCGTATATATTAAGGGAATGGAGTAATCCATTGGACTCATTGTAACATACTTAAGAGAACAAGATACTATTTTTTTCAGCTTGGTTCATATTATTCTTCCTTCAATAATATCACATCTAAATGCGAAGGAAATCAACCTTGCGAGGCTTAACTTGTTCAATCTGCATGGTTTGCATTCATTTTTCTACTTATTCTTCCAAATTAAATCTGATTTCTCACTTTGTATCAAATTAGACTACAGGTTCTTAAAATCGCATATAAATTCAATTGTTATCCGAGGGTAAACAATAGTTTCAATGGTAAATTGAGCCAAGAATTTCTCTTTCAAGTAGCTAATCACCTTCCCATTACTTTCTTGTGCCAAACCAACCAAATATGAAGTGCTAATAAGGATAAAAATCCTCCATCTTCTCTCTTTTGCATACTTCTCCAAACCAACTTTAATTCTATTGTAAAATTCATCATCTTCTAATTTCTCCATTCCTGTTGGTAATTTTCTTGAAAAAGTGTCAGCAATGCACCTAGCAAGAATCACACTATCTTCTAATGCTGAACATCCACCTTGACCAATATCAAGTGTCATTGGGTGAAGTGCATCACCAACTAGACAAGTGTTTCTTTTGACTATATTGTCTCTCATTTTATTCAATGGCGATCTTAATTTTAGTTTGGCACAATTAATATAAGCTATCTAGTGAGGTTCTCTGTAGGATATTGTATGCTTCTTTTGACACGTTGCTGGCCATACTTAGCGCAAATTGCGTCATTTTGACTGGACTTCCTTCTATCGATTCATCATCTGAAATGCATGCAATTCAAAAGCTTTACATGATAGATCAGACAAAAAGCTAGAGATATTACATAAAAGAAAAAAAGATAAAGAAATAGACAAGCAGACATAAAACGACAAAGTTCTGATTATCCTGTGGAGAAAGTACATAAATAAAAGGTCGTAATTATCTTCCGTGGAAGTCATTTGTCCATTTAACTAATATTATAAATATTGTCCTTGAAACACATTTTTAGTACCTAAATATATCAGAAAATAACTTTTAAATATTATATTGTGGATGTCCATTCATTACTCCGCTATAGATAATTTTTCTCAAAAAGATTATCCATTTAGTACTCTGTTGAAGTTTATCTACAAGTAGTTGATGCAGGCAGGTTGCAAGCAACTCAATGAAATGATTTGCAGCAGCTTCTTATTAAACAGGCAGGTTGCAAGCAACTCATGCAGACAGCTTACAAGCAGTTGGTGCAGGCAGGTTGCAAGCAACTTAATGAAATGATTTGCAGCAGTTTCTTATTAAACAAGCAGGCTGCAAGCAGCTCATGCAGATAACTTATAAGCAGCTAAAGAAAAGCCTTGCAGCTGCTTCCTGAAAAGCCTCACAGCTGCTTCCTTTCTTTTATAAATAGAGGAGTTTTCAGTTCATTATAAATATAACTTTGAAAGTTGAATAAAATACCAATCTCCCTCTATACTTGTCTCCAGTTTATTTATGTTATAGTCTTTATTTTATAACATGTTATCAGTATGAGACTCTGCCATTTTGAGCACTTACATCGAATTTAATTTCTATTTCATTGTTCATCTCCGATGTAAGGCGACACTCTTATGTCCGTGGTCAGATCTTGTTCATTCCGAGCATCATAAGGCAGATTATATCCTTGAGGTGGTGAGTTTTTCTTCTTGGCAGTAGTGATGTATAAATCACTTACATATGGAGTGGCCAAATTTGCGTAATTTAATTTGAGCCTTTTGCTTATATTTTAATATCTTTATCATCGCTTGCTTGGTTATATGTTACGTATACAGTACCTATTTTGGTATTTATTTTCATCCTTATTATCTTAAAAAAGGATTACAAGTGGATAATATTGTTAGATCCACTTAAACTCCAGCAGAGTTTGCAAGAAATATACAACCATCAGAAGTGGTTATATTTCGTATATCTCATTATAACTAAATTTTGTTAACCACCAGAAGTGGTATATGCCTATGACCACCAGAAGTGATAATTTAGGTTTTCTATGGTTACAATTAAAGATAAGCTAGAGAAATATTCTCTATATTACATGCACGCCTCGATTTGCTCCTGAAGTACTAAATATTCTAAAAGAGGTTAAAGCATCACAATTTGATGTGATTAATGCGCGTTCAGATAATTATGTTCGATTAACTGAAGGATGAGAATTTTTGATAAATATTAATCTATTCCCTGAAGTGAATGTGATAATATTAATAAAGTCATAAATATGAACGCGCTCTTATTGTAAATATATTACAATTCACCTCCAAAAGAGTTAATATGATTGAGAGAATATATACTCAATATTTCGTATGTTAAATTTGCTCATGAAGAAGTAACACAATTGAAATTTCCTCCTGAAGTAGGAAAATATTTTGAAGCAGTATCTTTATGTGCTTAAACAAAATAATGAGCTATTCAAAGTTATTTTTGAAGTACATTTTCATTCCCTGGAGTGAATGAAGAAATACCACAACTCACTTTCTGAAGAGGTAGAATAATAGAGGATATAAATATTATTTTTGTAGCATAAAGATCATTGCCACACGTACTTGTTGTACGTAAAATATCTTGGATAATTTTATTAAGTATCATTCTAAGGCAAAAGCATTCTTATAGAATGCTTTCTACTACAACCACATTAATATATTATGGTTAGTGATTGAGTTCCCCGAAGGAAATAACAACTCGTGCATCTTTCCTTAAAAGATGCAATGACTATGTGGTTGCCGTATTGATACAAAATATTCAGATGTTAATGATATTTCTCCTTGAAGGAGATATTTGTCACAAAGTTAGTAGTAGAAATATTAAAATTCTTAATTTTTGTCATTTATAAATTTAGAATTAGCTTTATATTGTTCATTTGATTATGATTTTCTCTCATGACACCAGAAGTGTCTAAGCAATATTTGGTAGTACAACAAATGCTCCTAGAGAGCTAACTGTTTGTCTAGAAAACACATGACACAAGTAGTATCTGAATAATATTTGATTGTGGACAATAAATGGAAGGCTCCCGAAGAGCTTATTTGTCATTATTGTGGTCAAAAGATATGTTATGATAAATCGAAGTTTACTAATACATATGACTATCATACTAAGACTACAAATGATTGAAAGATTGAAAATCTTCATGTTTTCACAATCATATGGGGTAAATATGTATGTGAGAAGATACCTGCCTTATTCTTCAAATTTGTACTACATCATGTGTCATAATATACCAGAAGTTTACTAATGCAAAAGCAGTCACAGTAAATCAGAAATTTACTGATACAAAAGTAGTCACAATAAATCAGAAGTTTACTGATGCAAAAGTTTATGCCATAGTAAATCAGAAGTTTACTTAAAGACAGCACATGCCATGATAAACTTAAAGTTTTCATTTGCCATTTTCAAATAAGCTATTTGAGAATTCAGATAAGCATATACTGAAGAACTAGAAGATTCTTCAAGAATTCTCTTCTGTTGCTTGTTCTCATAATAACTTGATTATACCAGCTAAAATTTGGACTAAAATCTCCGAATTCTGGAATATATCAAAGGTGAATATGGGTTCATTTACCTATCATGTGAACCATTTATAGATGCATATATAAGATGGTTACATGTATGTTTATTGTCAACCTGCAGTTTGGCATTTGAAATTGTTTTTCTCAATTAAGAGCATAATTTTCAGATTATGAAATCAAGATAGTTCACCTTGATGATACTGGTTTATATCCAAGCTAGTTTAGCATTGAATACCTCTTATTAATGGCTAAACTATTGCTTATAAGAACAAAGCCTAATGTGTTGGTCTAAGATTTTCTAAATTGCATACAACAACACTTGTATGCATCAGACCAACAAAATATGATAAGTCCCCCCCTCACAATTGGTTTAGGATGAAAAACCAAATATTTTTACTATCTAATAACTTTTGATGTGTGGTATATGATTAATTTCTCTACTACAATGCACAAAGATATATTTTCCAAAGAAGATTGGGGATATGAGTTAGTTTTTCTAACATTTGGGGGATGGAATAAAACAGCTGGAAAATATGCTATATGAATCGAATTATCATTAATATGATCCTTGCTTAGAAGATAATTCAAGTCAAATGCCAGATGCATTTGCTGATCCAAAATTAAATATCATATTTCAGCTGCAAATGCTCCTATTAAAATTAAAGTCCCTGAAGGATAGAGTTTACTGTACGCATGAAGTGTGGTAGACCAATCGGCTCCAAAGGTAATAATCCTTGAAAAGAATAGGAGCAAATGATCATAATAAGGAGGAAATAAGCTCTGGAAGAGCCCATGACATAACATTTCATGAAACCCCAGAAGAAGTTCAGGTACCTGAAAATAAAGAAAGTGATGAGATCTCAACAAGTTATGTCGCTTGCGAACTGATACGAAATGATCGTCGACGATATATTTGATACAATATAGTGCACAATTTTGTAAAAGATTGTGAGGATCGGACCTGCAGTCCAGACACCTGAAGATGTCATGCCATTTAAATGTAAGTCATTACCTATATGACTCATTTGATTAATTATATATGAAGATCCCTGAAGGATTTAAAATGCCTAAAGCAAATTCAAAATCTCGAAAAATATATTCAATCAGATTACAAAGATCTTTGTACGGTTTAAAGCAATCTGGGCGCATATAGTATAATCGCCTTAGTGAATATTTATTGAAAGAAGGTTACATAAATGATGTTATTTGTCCATGTATTTTTATAAAGAAAATGACATCAGAATTTCTTATACTTGTTGTTTATGTTGATGACATAAATCTTGTTGGAAATCCAGAAGAGCTCCAAAAGGCAATTGAATATCTTAAGAAAGAATTTGAGATCTCTTGTAAAGACAAAACTTTGTCTTGGTCTGCAAATTCAACATTTAGCATACATGATCTTTATCCATCAGTCTACCTATACATAAAGGGTCTTAAAACACTTTTACAGGGACAAAGCGCACCCATTGAGTACACCAATGATTGTTCGATCACTTGAAGTGAATAAGGACTCGTTCCGACCTCCAGAAGAGGATGATGAATTCCTTGGTCCTGAAACACCCTATCTAAGTGCAATTGGTGCACTTATATATCTTGCTAATGCTACAAGGCCTGACATAGTATTTTTTATTAATTTACTAGCAAGATATAGCTCTTCTCCTATACGGAGACATTAGAATGGGATTAAGCATATATTGCGAACCCTTGATATGGGTATGTTTTATGCTAACAAAGGTAGTGCAGATCTTGTTGGTTATGCAGATGCAGGTTATTTATCTGATCCCCATAAAGCTCGATCTCAAATCGGGTACGTGTTTACATATGGAGGTACTATCATACCATGACGCTCCACAAAGCAATCTATTGTTGCTACTTCTTCAAATCATGCTGAGATAATAGCAATTCATGAAGCAAGTCGGGAATGCATATGGTTGAGATCAGTGATTCATTTTATTCGAGAAAAATATGGTTTGGAATGTGATAAAAGATTTACAATTTTATACGAAGATAATGCTGCATGCATAGCCCAATGAAAGGGAGGATTTATAAAAGGAGATAGAATGAAGCACATTTCACCAAAATTATTCTACATACATGATCTTCAGAAAAATGGTGACATTGATGTGCAACAAATCCGTTCAAGTGACAATCCAGCAGATTTGTTCACTAAGTCTTTGCCAACTTCAACTTTTGAGAAGATTGTATACAAGATTGGAATGCGGAGACTCAAATATTTGAAATAAGGTTTTTATTAGGGGAGTGAAATACGCATTGTACTCTTTTTTCCTTACTAAGTTTTTTTCCCATGGAGTTTTTCTTGTAAGGTTTTTAATGAGGCAGCTAGAAATGCGTATTTTGTACTCTTTTTTCTTCACTAGGTTTTTTTCCAATGGGTTTTTTCTACTAAGGTTTTAATGAGGCACATTATCTTTTAATGAACATCTAAGGGGGAGTGTTATGAAAATATTATTTTGTGGATGTCCATTCATTACTCCGCTATAGATAATCTTTCAGAAAAAGATTATCCATTTAGTACTCTGTTGAAGTTTATCTACAAGCAGCTGATGCAGGCAGGTTGCAAGCAACTCAATGAAATGATTTGCAGCAGTTTCTTATTAAACAGGCAGGTTGCAAGCAACTCATACAGACAGCTTACAAGCAGCTGATGCAGGCACGTTGAAAGCAACTCAATGAAATGATTTGCAGCAGCTTCTTATTAAACATGCAGGTTGCAAGCAGCTCATGCAGACAACTTATAAATAGCTAAAGAAAAGCCTTGCAGCTGCTTCCTGAAAAGCCTCGCAGCTGCTTCCTTTCTTTTATAAATAGAGGAGTTTTCAGTTCATTATAAATATAACTTTGAAAGTTGAATAAAATATCAATCTCCCTCTATACTTGTCTTCAGTTTATTTCTTTTATAATCTTTATTTTATAACATCTCGTAAATGTTTCTTGGAATTGATTTTTTCTTTTTTGTTTTTTCATCTGGTTTCATGTATTGCATTGAAGTCCCGACTAAAAATTCGAGTCCAGCCACAAACTAGGAAATTATTTCCAGCATATATCAAAAACATACTATAGTGGCTAGGGGTGTACATAAGTCGGGTTGGTTTGAATTTTTCAATTATCAAACCAAATCAATGGTGTCGGATTTTTAAATTTATAAACTAAACCAAACCAACAAAGTCAGGTTTTTCAATCTCGGTTTTTTTTGGGTTTTTTCGGATTTTCGGATTTTTTTCCGGTAAAGTCTTCATAGCATAAAATATGTAACTTGTGCTCCAAATATTTCTTAAGTCCTAGTAAAATACAACTATATAATGTGTTTTCCAAGAAACTAACACAATAATATGAGATAAGTCATAGCATTATACTAAAATATTCAATAACAAAGATAAAATAATAAAATTACATAAAACAAATATTGCTAATTAATAAGCCACAATAAAAATTAACATAATCTAAAAATACTATATAGATCATGCTAAAATAAGTATAGCTAATAAGTACTAATATTAATTACATAACTAAGCACTAAAGAAAAAGATAAACCAAGTTATGCATTTTCATTATAAACCAATGTAAAACTAAAATAATTATCCAACGCTATCGTCCTTCCTAGTATTGAACTGAATTTTTTTTGTTAGCATTAGTATTGATTTGAACTTTGTTTGAGTTACTATATTTATGGGCTATAAAATTTATTTACCATTCAAGAATGTTAAGTCTAAACTTGAAATAATACGTTAAAAGATAAAACTGTGAAAAGGTTTAAGAAATATTTATAAATTACATTACAATAAATATTTATATGTATAAAATATTTTTAAAAATTATATAAATGTACTATCGAGTTGATTTGGTTTCGGTTTGACTTTTTAAAGTTAAAACCAAGCCAAACCAATTATAGTCGGATTTTATTTTCCAATATCAAACCAAACCACATCGGGTTTTATTATTTCGGTTTGACTCGAATTATCGGTTTGATGCAGTTTATTGGTTTTTTTTGTACGCCCCTAATAGTGGCATTATATCTTCCGTAGAAAAAGTAGATAAATAAAATATTCTCTCATTTATCTTGTATGGAAAAGGTATGCATATATATCTCATTATCTTCAGTGGAAATTAAAGAAAAAGGTATGCTAATAATTGCGGTGTATATAGCTGGATCTTGGAGTTGCAATAAAAACGGAAAATATATGCATCTTTAGCAAATACTTTTTACGTGTTCGGTAAATACTGGGAACAGGGGCGAAGCTACACTTTGGTAAGGGTGGTCAATTGATCACCCTTTGGTAGGAAAAATTATTTTATATATATATATATATATATATATATATATATATATATATATAAAATATCAGATTTTAGAGGGACATATACCTTCCTTCCAAAGTTTCCACACTAAAAAAGTATTAACAATATACGTGACAGTCAACTAAAAAAATTATTTATAGGAAGTAGATAGAGACAAATTAAAAGGTTATGTTGGCAGGTTACATTAAAGAAGAACAACCAAACAATACGTAGTTCTAATTGCGTGATTGACTGTTATTAGTTGCTAAATTGGAGATAAGTACAACGCTCATCAACTGAGATGACTATTCAAAAAGGTCAGGCATAAAGAGAGGCAAATTCAAAATTTAAAATTTACGGGTTCTTACAACAAACTCAAGTTAATATATATAATAATAACCGAATTAAGCTTATCGTGGCCTTACACGTACCGACTAAACTGGAGAGAACGTTTTCTAAGGGTGTCTCCAACGCCAAGAGCGTCCAGTGCCCTCCAGGCATTGGTCCATAAAACAAGGGCAAATCCTGATGTTTGAAGAGAGTCTGATGATTCCAACACTAAGCTCCGCAACCCCATTCTAAAGAACAAAAGAACCATCAGTAATTCTATCAAAAACACGTACGTAAAGACCATGCACCAAAATATATAACCATATATAGGCGAATTTATTTGGTGTCGAATTCATGGGTTCAATTAAATCCATTAAATCATTACTTAAAGTAATGAGGTTGTATAAAAAAAAAATGAATCCATTACTTTCATCAGCTTGAATTATGTATAGATGGAAAGAAAAAAAAAGTTAATTAAAATGCATATATTATGTAATAAGATCATACCAATTCTGAACTTGCTAATTTTAAATCCTATATTACCTCTGATAATAACATATTCCTTATCATTTTATGTGAATGTGTTTAATTAACGGTAACCGAGTTTAAGAAAGAAAAATGAAAGACTTTTGAAACTTATGATCTTAAACATTTCATGATATTTCTGTGGTTATAAAAAATATCATTAAGAATAAATTGAGAAATCAAAGTTAAACTATTTCTAACTATAAAAATGTATCATAACTTTTTGTATCAGACTAAGAAGTAAAGAGTATTTCACATAAAATGGAACATAGCATACGTGACCGTTAAATATGACACACAAAAATTGTTACACCCGTCGTCCCAATTTACGTGACAGTGTTTGACTCGACACGAAATTTAAGAAAAAAATAAAGTTTTTTTTTTGAAATATGTGATCCGACACAAGCCATAGATGTTTATTAGTAGTAGTGAGTAGGAGGTTTAAAGTTAAGTTATTTCTAGATAAGGAAGTATAATTAATATTCTTTTTGAAACACATAAAACAAAGTATGAACACATACTTTGGACAGAGTAAGTACTTTCTAGTAGGGGTGTACATGGACCCCTATATCAAAACACATAAAAACAGGTTTGGTTTTTATCAAAATCAAACCAAACCAACTATATCGGTTTGGATTGGTTCGGATTTTCGGATTTTTTTTTGTTACATGAGTATTCCAATCTTACTTCGTTAAAGTTATAGATAAAGTTTTGATAAGTGAATATATGTTTAGTAAATATTGAAAAAATTAACAAACATATGATCTATTAAAATATTCTAATGGGAGAATTTTTCTAGTAACACATGATAGTTATTTTCTTAGTCGTCTAACAATAATTTTCGTTAATGTACACTTTCAAGATTAACACATGAGAGGATCCCAAATATTTCAATATTTTTTAAAGAAAATTCAATATAAAGTCTTAAACATATATATAAAGAATAATCACTATAAAATCTTAAAAATATAAATAAAATTTATATATTTATATGTCGGTTTGGTTCAGATTTTTTTACTCAATACCAAACCAAGTCAAACCAAACCTAGTCGGGTTTTTTAATTGGTTTGGTTTGATTTTTCGATTTGGTGCGACTTTCTGGTTCGGTTTGAACATCCCGTACTTTCTAGCGTATATTGCGCTTTGGTACTCTTTCTATACCTGTGAAGTGCCAAAGAAGTGGCAAGTCCAGCAATTCCAGCACCTACTATGACAATGTCCTCATTTATCTCCATTTGCTCCTTTTGTGGCTTCATGCTGCTTTGGCTGGTGGTATTCCTGCTATATTATAGTAGTTCTCCAACTGATAATTGATTATTAAACTTTCATGGACATTCCTTGTTGTAAATATATTGAATTATGGAGAATAAGATTTAGTTTGAGGCGTGTCATGGACATTGTCCTTACGGATATTTCGCTCATACCATGATAAATATTATTAGACGTATTCCCCATGATTCATCAAGCTCTTCTAGTATAACTAGGAGCAGAGACAACAAAGATTAATCAGAAGAAAACACAACACTAAAGAAAAGGGAAGAAAAGTTTTAACTTTGTTCACTCTACTACAAATGAACACAAGCAAATATTTTTATATATAGTCCAAAAGGAGATGGACATCTGATGCAATGAAAACCGTTAAAATCCATTAAGGATTCAATGCCAAAACGTCAAATTCATTGAAGGCAATCAACGTTATAATCATTTAAGACCAAAAGAAACATTATTATCAAAGTTAAGGAAATGTTATCAAAATCAACGTTAAGGAAACGGTCACACAAGACCACCTTTGGTCAAATTCAAAGTTACAAAAATAACTAATTTTGATACCCATTCAATGGTAATAAAATATTATATTCAAAGTTATTCTAATTTACTATTACACACATTAAAATATATTCAAATTGATTGGTCTAATAAAGACCCATTAAGAGAATGAATCTGGACATCAATTTGAATATACCTTTTGAGATATTAAAATTATTATTTTTTTAACAATCCCCCACATAGCTAAAAAAAGGATATCATAATGAAAAAAAAAATCTGGGTTTTCACCAATGAGCATAATGTGTCGAATCCGGCGTCTCTTGGACTATGAACCAAACCTAGATAAAATAAGATTAAACTTACAGACCTAGATAAAATAAGAATAAACTTACAGAACAATTGATGAAGTTTAGAACTTCTATGAACCAAGAATTCTTCTGTAAGTTTAGTGTCTTATCTATCACATTATACCCGCACACACTTTGTTGTTTATCGTGGTTTTGCGCTAATAGGCCATGCGCGCGCCTGGTTTTCATGAGTGCTCTAGAAATTTCGCCACAAATTTCATAGGAGCGGCCCCACTCCACACTCGTATAGGTCCATCCATCAAGTGTATTCTGCAGCACAATACACCACCTATAAAAAGACTATGGATTATTGGATTAAGAGTTTAATAATTCAGCCTCCCATTCCTTGCGGTCTTACACTATATACACACACTATAGGAAGGGACATAATTTAATAGCACAGATTTGATCAACTAATGACTTGTTATTACCCATATGAACTTAATTCATGGGATCTCCAATCACATAGGTTGGGTTACCATCACTGTTGATATAACTCAAATTGGCAATAGTCTCATTCCCCTCGATGTTTCAGAGATTAATTTTCTTCCCAAAGGTTTAGTCAGAGGATCGTCCAAATTCACTGTCTACTCTTCCCATTTAATGACTTATTTTTAGCAATGGCTATTGTAGCTTGGCAATCACAATGCATCGACACAGAAGATGTCGGTTTTATTCCTAGCGGAATACTTGCCAAAAGGTTCTTTAACCACTCGACCTCATTGCCAGCTAATTCCAATGCCACAAACTCAGATTCCATGGTAGATCTAGTTATTATTGTTTGTTTAGCTAATTTTCATGCCACAACACCCCTACCAAGGGTGAACACATAACCACTAGTGGTTTACTCGGATTTTGAGTATATCTACTCAATCTACACACAAGATATGTAATATCAGGTCTAGTAAAATTTATCAAATGCATTAGGCTACCAATAATTTGAGCATATTTATTTTGATCTACATCTCCTTTATTCTTTTTTAATTGACTACTAGCATTATAAGGAGTGCTTACAGGTACCACATCAAAACAATCAAAGTTTTTAAGAATTCTTTCAACATAATGTTCTTGAGTCAACATCGAGTTATT
Organism: Nicotiana tabacum; assembly: GCF_000715075.1. Taxonomy (NCBI): domain Eukaryota; kingdom Viridiplantae; phylum Streptophyta; class Magnoliopsida; order Solanales; family Solanaceae; genus Nicotiana; species Nicotiana tabacum. The sequence continues at coordinate 95,723,324 of NC_134094.1, forward strand.
GCCATCTCTTATAATTTTCATGCCTAAAATAACACTAGCTTCTCCCATGTCTTTCATTTCAAAATTTGAAGACAAGAAAAATTTGATTTTATGTACCAAATCAAGACTAGAAATTAAAAATAAGCATGTCATCCACATAAAGCAAATAATAATAATACATGTACCATCTACACATTTTGTATAAACACATTTATCTACTTCAATTGATGAAAAAGTATCATTAACCAATACTTGATCAAATTTTTCATGCCACTGTTTATGTACTTGCTTTAGACCATACAGTGATTTTAGCAATTTACATACTTTGTTTACTTGGCCAGACACTATACAACCCCAGGTTGCTCCATGTAATTTTTCTCTTCTAAATCACCATTTAAAAATACAGTTTTAACATCCACTTGGTGAATAAAAAGTTTATAAATAGAAGCCAAGGCGAGTAATACATATATATTAGTTCGAGCCTTACTGCCTTGAGTTATTGGCAAGTTATTTGAAAAATGGTAAAGGTTATACTCACCTTGTGTTCATATACTGTATCGTAAGCTCGTGTCTTGTAATTCGATAAATCCTTTTCTTTCTTGTGGAGCGGGCCAAATGCCTCGGCGAGATTATGTACCGCACTCTCATGGGAGCGGGCCGTTCGCCTCGGCAGTATAATAGATGCATCTATGGTTTGTGCCGCTCGACCCTCGGTAGTGTACACGATATGATGGGATCGGGCCGATCGCCTCGACAGCAATCCGAATATTCACGAGATTTTCCTTCCACTGATGCCTTGAATTTTATATGGTATTTCTTATCCGTTTGTTATTGACACTTGATATTTCTGAGCTATTCAGATAGAATACGAGATTGAGAAATTGATATCGTTAGAAAGAAATTTTGGAAGATTGTGTTAATTACAATTTTACCTCACTACTACTGTTGTGCTTCTTATCTGTTTATGATTTACCATGTTGATTTATTGGACCACTAATAAGTATTGATGTCGACCCCTCGTCACTACTTCTCTGGGGTTAGGCTAGATACTTACTGGGTACGCATTGATTTACGTACTCATGCTGCACTTCTGCACTAAATGTGCAGGATCTGACATGTTCATTTGGTAATCATCTTGGCGCGTAGGCGCAACTATTGAGGAGACTTTATGTGAACTGCATTCCAGGCTACGCATCGTAGTCCACAGAGTCTCCAACGTATTATTTAATTTATCGTGTCTCATTTATATTCTAGACAGATGTTGTATTATTATTGCACTCCTTAGTAAATGCTCATATACTTGTGACATCGAATTTTTGGGTATACTAGTTGATGCTTACGATTTTGTAAATTATCATCGCCTATCATTTCTCTTAAAAACTATAATTTTGTACATTCCCGTGGATTTAAAAGTGTAATTATTTTTAAAATTTATGATTTCGAAAGTAATAAAATGAGTAATTAAATTGATCAACGGCCGTTGGCTTGCCTGACGGAAGCGTTAGGCGTCATCACGACCTATAGTGGATTTTGGGTCGTGACAACTTGGTGTCAGAGCTCTACGTTCACTTGGGTCTTACGAGTCATGAGCAAGTCTAGTAGAGTCTTACGGATCGGTACGGAGATGTCTGTACTTATCTTCGAGAGGCTACATGGCTATAGGAGAACTTCCCTTCTTGATTCCTCATCGTGTGGTTTTATTCCTTTGAGGCTTATGGCTTTATTTCCTTTCTACTTAATCTTATGTGACGTGGAGCTCTAGTTATCAATTGGGCATTGAGGAGTTGTAGTGGTACTGCAGATGTGGTGCAGGATAATTTTCCCTGCATACTCGTGAGAGTTACTATCGTCGTCTTGTGGAAGGGGGTTATGTCATTTCATGCCCTGTATCCCTGTGTTTGTCGGTGTGTCGAGGCAGGGAATGACTCGAAAGGACGATTTCGCAGTGCATGATTTAGGGGTTCGGTATTTAATTTCAGCGGGGGGAAATATAATCGGTCTATGGATGTTCAAGCTTTGGTTGTTGGAGTAGCGAGACTTGATATTTTTGAGCGTGGGGGAATTCTCATTTGCGACGTGGTGTCGTCATCCTTATTTGAACGCATTAAGGTTTGCCGATGTTATAGTCTTCTTCGATTTGCCTTCGAGGCAGGGTGTTGTGAAGTGGTGCCTAAGAAGCGGTTGTCAGAGATAGCGGAGTGTCGCGGTTTTGAAATCGAATTGGTATTTCTAATGTTGATGGCTCGAGAAAGATGATCTTCTATGAGGTTTAGAGTTGGTAGCAATTTATTAGTTCATGTTCTACAGGTATGGATTTGGTTTGAGGCAACATTTGGGCAGAGAAGTATAAGGAAGGACATGGCGGGAGGTGTCTCGTGGTGGTTGAATTACAAGCAGGTCAAGTATGAAAAGCAGAGGTCGAGAAGTTGCTCAAAGGAGATGGTTTAACTGAAGTGAGAGTTGCAGATTAGCATATAGATTCTGTGGTAGGATAGCCACGTGCCTTGAGAAAAGTTTAGAACGATTTGGGAATTATGGTGGGAGGTGACTAGGTCCACAAAGTTTTGTTTGAGATGGAGGCTACTGCACTGAGGAAGATTGAATATGGCAAAGAGGAGTTTGCTTGAAATGGAGAGGGGTGTGAAAACTTTATTATCATTTTTGGATGCAACGTGACTTCGAGTTTGGAGCGTATTGTCGGACTTTCAGTCGATGTCAATGGGGAATGAACAGACTTGTACAACTGGTGGACGAGTATGGGCTTAGGAGGGTTTACTGAATTCATGGTAGTTGTACCATGTGCAGTGTCGTTGGAAGATGTCGGCATGGAACTCTACAGGTGGGTTATCTCCTGTGAGTAGGTTAGCAGTTGCGTGATGTTGATGAAGTTTCTACGAAGAGTTCTACTTACTACCTAATAAGAGATCGAGTGTGCGATTGTGGCTGATAATTCAGAATGTTTTATGAAAAGCTTAGCAAAATATTTCGAGAAATTTGGCGGGCTAAAGGTGCGAGATCATGGTGATTGAGAAGGAGAAATCTTTGTGGGTTTTAGATTTATGTAATTATAGCTTAAAGCTAAGTGGGGGAGCCCACTATCTACGATTGGAGTGCGTGGTTGTATGCTTATGTGGTTTCTGGTTATCGGTGCAATTGTGGGTTATTATGACTAAGAAAAACAAAACATCATGGGTAATTCGAGCGAAGAACTTGATGAATGTGTGCTATACTTGGCCTTATCGATTCATGTGCAGTTTTGTGAAGACTCAGAGTTTATGCTTCTTGTGGAAGTGATGTACAAGGAAGAGAATTTAGCCGATTGCTTTTTTGAGAGGGTGTTCATGTGCTAGAATCGCACTAGAGTTTGGCTTATATTTGGGACCAAATCAGAGTGGGTGACTCTTAACAGTGGTTCTAATGGGTTCGTTATATAGTTGAAGACCGGGATTTTGCAGCAAAGAGTGAAGAATTGTCACTCCCCGACCTTGGGGATTACGACCGGCTCTCAACAGAGTTACCCTGGTCGAGCAAGCCTGCATAGTGCCGTCTACCCAACTCACCCATGAATAAAGAGAAGAATACATTTCATTAATTAGTCACTAAGAAGTCATGAGAACAACACCTGTTCATTTACGTTAGTCACGTCCTTAACAAGTCTTCAAAACAGTACATTGTACAATCATGGTTAAAGTGGAACAGTTTAACCTTCCCAAAAAAATAAATACAACCCACACTATGTCTACAGAGCCTCTAACAGGAACAAAAGAGTGCTATGACAGCGCCGGCAAAAAAGCCTCGGCTATATGTCACGACCCAAATCCACGTGACCGGCACCCGGCACACTACCTGACCCGAGTGAACTAACACATATGATTCACCCAATCGTATGGATGAAAACCAATTTAACTATGAAAGCTCCTTGAAAATCATGTATATTTTCAAGTAAAATGATAAAATATTTTTCAATTCGAAATCACACATGACACATTTCATGATAATAATAATGAGACTAAGTAATATAAAAATATTTTCATGTATGTCATGTACAACCCCGTTACTACAACCTTTCACAACTATCTATGGAGCCTCGATACCAAAGAATAGAATTAAACACTTGGGCTAATACCCGACTAGCATAAATTAAGAAAACAATAACATGATAGCTACCACGAAATAGGAGTGGTGCATCACCATATACCTCAGGAAGAGAGTCATCCTAGTCCCGATCGCATGCCACGTATCATACCTCATCCTAAAATATGTAAAGTAAGCAGGGCCCTAGAGGGGGCCCCGCCCCTAAGGGCTGAGTACACCACAATGGTACTCAATAAGTGTCATAGACTCTCTCTAACTTAAGTTCTTGGGACAAACTTTATAAAAATAATGCACGAATATTTGATATAAAACGATAAGAAATTTTATCAATTCACGACCCTTGTCATTTTAAATAAAAGCCAAGTGAAATATAACCTACAATATAAACTTTTAAAATATTTACATCAATCCAAGATTTTGGACAAAATCATACAAAACCATTCCATTTGCTTTAAGTCATTGAAATCACTTTCGGCTACTTAGGCCTAAACATAAGAAAATCATCCTTACCTTTCACTGGGAGTACTATACCATCACCGACAAAAGGAGGTCAACTAGGTTATGTACCTAGCGGCAAGTATCATATACCCTACTTGCTCAGGTCGTCACATCGTAGTGCCGTATGAATCGACTCAACCATGCTAATAATAGTTAAAAATAGTACTCTATCGAGGGAGAGCACTCAGTCGTAGTCTATACCACAAAGTGGGCATCTACGCCTATACCGGCACGTGTAGTTTCATGACAACGAACACAATATATCCGAAGTCAATCTCGGTGAACAAAAGTAACTCCCAAAATATTTGATACTTCAAAAATAGATTCATAGCATAGTAGCTTCAAAGGATCTCTTTTTATCAACTCATAGCATTTATATAAAATCTAAATCATTTGAACAAAAATTAAATAAAAAACCTTTTACATGCTAAAGCCTTTAGCAATTTAACATAATCTTTAAAAGATGCCACAATGCTATTCTGTTCGTCAATTTTCAAAAGAAATACTTTCCTTGAAAACTTATCTTTAGCACTCAAATATGTATAATCTTGTCAATACGTAAGTTTTGATAAAAACTTATAACATTTACCTTGAGTGTCATTTTTCCAACAAGGTTTAAAATAAAATTTTATAAAACGGCATGACACTACATATGCAACATAATATTCTAGTACATGGAGACATCCGTACTTGTTTGTCCCCTCAAGCACGAAAGCACATCTGCAAACAACTTAAGTATTAACTTGAAATATGATTTTAGAGAAAGTCCTTCAAGAAGAGTAAGTTTTAATCAACTTACCTCGCTTTCGCTTTATTAACTCCCACAAGCTTTCAATCCTCTTCCATCATTCCAATATTGATTAAAATGCCCAAACATCACCAACAAGTCAATATCTATAACTATATATCCTAATTACATCAAAATATGACCTAAAATATTGATCAATATCCATATATGGCTCATAAGTTGGCTACAAGCCTCCAACAACTCAAATCGCCAAATAGATTTACAAGTTAGACCATTCAACTTCATTCTTATATTTTAATACCCATTCGAAATCATTAATGATACTACATCGATTGTCCAATGCCACCAAGTTAGTATTCATCGTCTTTCATAATCAACACTTGCAAAATATACAATTCGGGTGATTACTTAGTTGATCACTTCCAACTTTTGCTAACAAATAACTCCATATGTTCATTGTATTCATCAATTTCATCGCCAAGATTCATACTCATCTTCTCTCTTATTTTCTCAAAAGTACTATTCATGTCATGAACTAGAGTTTTATAATCCAATCTTTCAACCATTAAAACTTGTAACAAATGCTTAAAATACTTCTAAATACTCATAATAAACGAGTTTGAAGCATTGAAATTACCTCTAGTAGCTCAATCTTGAAAAATCATAACTTTGGTGATTTTAGTGTTCTTGAGGATTTGATAATGAAATCTAGCATTTGGATGCAAGAATGATGTTAGAACTCATGTATATTGCGTAAGAATCAACCCAAAACATCATTAACATCTTACCTTGGTTGATTGGAAAGATTTGATTTGAGCTTAAAATCGCCCATTCACATCAAGAACCCTAACCCCCAATACTCAAAATACTCTCCTCCCCCGACTTTCTATTTATAGGCCCAGATTTCTGGGTTTCGTACACGGCCTCGCTTCACTCCTCTTCAAAGCTTGGATGTGGACCTAGATGATATGGCAACACTTCACTGCCAGCCTTTCTTTCGGACGCGGCCTCGGATGCTTCGTATACGCATACTCCTCTGCCAGCCTTTGGTAATTTGGTCATAACTTCTTGCAAGAATGTCCAAATGACAAACGGTTTGAAGAGTTAGAAACTACACTCGAAGATCTTTCATTTTCTAGGTTGTAAATCACATAACTCCTTATATATATATATATATATGTAGATATGCTCGTCCAAAGTTTGATCTTATGCGTACTTATTTAGAACTTTAGTCTATCATGTAATTTCCAACTTGACTTGGATTTAGGGCTAACCTTAGACCCCACATCACTTATAATATGCCTCGTACACTTATTATCATATCCAATTGATATCCATCATATTAATAGTCCTCGTCTGCACACAAAATAATATAATTAGCGCACATCAACTTTCTTAATAGCGCTTAAGTACTTTGAAATTTTTCGGGGTGTTACAGTAAACAATGTGCAAAGATTAACGGATAAGAGATACAGGATCCCGAAATGAAGTGGGAATTACCAAATCAGCTGAAGAGAGGGTGTGCTGCTATCACTAATCAATACTACCTGCTACGGAACAACCTGCACCCATTAAAGATACAGCGCCCCCGGCAAAAGGGACGTTAGTACATATGGAATAGTACTAGTATGAAAAACTAAACACCCTCTCAATAGAATGAGTAACAGTAAACGGAGAATAAAACATGAAATCAATAATAAACCCAGACAGTAACAAGGCGTCAAGTTAGGGGAAAGGTAAATTTCAAGTAAATCTTAGTAATTTAAGTTGGGAGATCTTAGCACCGATACACCACCGTATTTTAGTACGGAGTCCGATCTCAGCCCGACCGGCTAAGTCGTCTCACCCCGAGACATATACTCACAATACCACCATGTGCACAGAATGGCGTCCGATCTCAGCCCGATCGGCTAAGTCATCTCACCACAATGCCGTATGGGTCGACATCACATCACATCTCGCTAGCAACAATCTCATCCCATTTAAGGGGAGACATCTCAACACACCAATCTCATCCCATATAAGGGGGAACAGTCTCATCACATTAACACGAGGATTTACCCTTCAATTACTCCTACACCGACACGTGTAGTTTCGGGGTTACGTTATTTTGACCTACTCTTCCTTGGTGGCTAAACGATACTCCCAAGGTATTTATTATCAAAAGTATTTACCACTCCATTCATATTCCTTTATATGTCATTCATTATATTGGTACAATTGTCCATAACGCAATATCATTCTTGCCACATTGGCCGTACTTCATAATTCATGCTTACTATTCCACTTTCAAATACTAACACGGATTGTCAACAACAAACATTTCTATTCAAGACTTTAAGCACACATTTGAGCAATTTAGGGTCTTAAGCACATGTGATTTCTTACACAATTTGATATGATTACTTTCATTTGGGCTTGACTTGAAGTCTCAACATTTTAATACATTCTCATACTTTTGAACATGCTCCCGGAGAATAACATAACATGATAAGAATACTCCGGAATACATTTTGAACATATTCATATAAATACATCTTTCGACACCAAACTTATTCATAAAAGTCAATTCATAATGGACAACTCGGGACTTGCAAGAACATTGTGGGAATTCAATTCTAAGAGAGAAGTTTAGTTAACATACCTTGCCTCGAGATTTTTAAATTACTACAATGTTCCAAAAATATTATCCACTTTGATCTATTTAGAGATATAGTAAAATTGAACACAAATTAGGAAAGAGTTCATAGTTCCATCTCATTTGAACATTTTGTCAAACACTAGGTGTGCATTAAGGTTTCAAGGTCCTCCTATGGTGGATTCTTTCACCCCACTATCCAAAGTTCACCCAAAAGAGTTCAACAATCCTCCCATTACCCTTGATGGTACATGCATGTAAAAATAAACAACTCCCACACCCAAGAATTGCTTGGCATATTACCTATTTTCAATTAGAATCACGAAATTGAGGGTTATGGAGTAGAAACCTACCTCTAGGATGAAGACCTAGTGAATTCTTCTTGCAGTTTCTTCAACTTTGAGTAAGAATTGATGGATGATGAGTTTAGGAACTTTCCATCTCACTCCTTGGCACTCCCTCTCTCTAGAATGTATGTTTTTAACCTTCTAAAATTATCCCCAATGTTATTTTATAAGAATGGGGTCGGGTCTAAAAATTAGAAAAAATGAAGCCCCGACGCAAGTCTGCGATCCGCAAAATGGGCCGCATAATGTCCCTCCGGAACTGGGCAAGCCTGTCCCACTCTGCGACCAGCCTGCGGTCCGCAGACCTATTCTGCGGTCACATAATGTGCCGCAGAACTTCCCTCCGAAAACTTTCATGTTGGGTCTGCGATGAGTTATGCGGCCTGCAAAACGATTGTGCGGTCGCATAATGGTCAGAAATTTTTGCCAAGTTCTCTGCTTCAGTCTGCGGCCGATATGTGGTCCGCAGACCAGTTTTACGACTGCAGAATGGATCGCAGAAATGCCCTGTATTTCTAAAATAAATTCTCCAACTCCCTAAAAAGTTGGACTCCCTAGAAATGCCCTGTATTCAACCCAAAGGGTCTGAACCGCAAAAATTTCAACAATCAACAATGCATAAGTCTATCCTGGCATTACGAAACCCGGGTTTAAGTGAAATATTTACGGGGCCTTACAAGAATACTTGGGGAATTTTCTATCGTATCATCGGGTCTATGAGGCAGTATTGGAGAAAATGGGAGAAATAGTGTCGGATTCACGGAAGGTCTTTCAGAATGGGTGTACCAGTTTGAGATGCTATTGTGCGCATGAGGAGGGTATGTGATGGTTCATGGGTATTGAGACGATGTGGTCTCGTGAATTGGGTCGCTCGGGAGGAGTGCTGTTGAGTTTCGTTATGTTCTCGAATGGAGCTATTATTATTTCTAAGGCAAGTCAAGAGTAAAATTGGAAGAAGTTGGGCCGGTCAATAATGGTTTGAATCAGCGTGATTGTGGCAATGATCATTTCCTTAGGTATGTAAGCTATGCGGGTGATCTGCGGCTGTACGTGCGGGCTTGACAACCATCGTAATTTGATTGATTTGGAGGTATTTGATTATAATGGCCTTGTTATGTGTAAATGGATCCCGGAAGAGTTATGATGGTTTAGACTACGGCTTGAGGTTTGTATTTTCTGCGGTTGGGGGATACAGTTACGTGTTGCAATGGTTCTTTTGAAATGAGTTAAGTAAAAGGTTCCTAGCCAATGGAGTGCTTATTCTACTAGTAGTTCGGGAGTTATGATGAATTCTTGTACTCTCACGTAGCATCATGATAGGTATAGTAAGTGGCATGGGAATTGAAAGTGAAGGATCAAGGTTGCGATTCAGTATTGACAGGATTGTTACGAGCTCAGATGAGCAGGGAAGAATTCATATGTTCAGAGTAAGCTGACATTTTCTTTAGTGTTACTTGAGAGCAGTGTTCTGTGTAAGAGGCTTTGTGTATTGATTTGCGGATTCTTGATTGCTTTACCGAATTAGTACGGTTGGTGGTATGGAGGTGCAGACTTTGCTACCTGGTGCGGAAGGTTGTGGGAGCGTACCTCAGGGGGAAATTGTATAAGTGTGGCATGTTAGTCACTTGATGGTTATAATTGGAACCAAGTATGAAGATTCTGGTACTAGCGCTAATGTAAGAGTTTATGCCTGAGAGGCGTTCTATTCCTTGGGTGGTGGACTGTGTAAGTTTGTTCCGGATTTGAAGGTTGTTCTTATGTGTCATGGATAAGGTTATTGTGGATCCTTGAAAGGTTATTAGCCCATTATAGTATGATCAGAATCGGCTTGAGGTCCGTTGATGGGTCTAATGTGAATGTATGCTCTACATCAGGTCGGATATGTTCATTCAACTTAGCATTGCTTATGGAGGAGTATTCGAGCGTTGGATGTTATTCCCGTCGTCAGCTATTCCATATAAAATTTTATTATGCCATGTGGGTTGTGAGACGACTTGATTATTCGCACATGTGTTGTGATCCCGTGTAGCTTGTGGTATTATGTGAGCAGGATGGCTCTCGAGATGCAGGTCATTTATTGCACCTTAATCGTGCTTTGAGTTTTGTAGCATATAGCGCTATCCGTCTCCCCAGGGTTGTATTTTTGCACTTGGCGTGCTTGTGGTCGATATTCGGGTATTTTGTAGGTATGAGTATTATGGCTTGATGGGTATTCCCTTATTTACTGTTATGTGTAGATCGGGTGGCACGCCGCCACGGGTATGTTGTTTGAATCGGGTTGCATGTCGCAACGGTATCATGTGTGAATCGGGTTGCACGCCGCAACAGCGAGATGTTGAGTATGGTTCCCTATATCTATTCTTGTGCATTTTGTTTCTCATTCTCTGAGAAGGGTTCATAGCATCTGTTCGACCATTTTATTCGTTATGCGGGCTGGGTAGTTCTTTTCCAGAGTTTGTTCCTCCTTATGTGTCATATTCAAGTTGTGGCTTGTCGGCACATTGATGACGTCATATGAAGTCTTGGCCAGTGTTTGGGGTGGCTTATTGCATGAGCATCTTGTACTGGGTGAGACGAGATTATTGGACCTGAAATCAGTGCAATCAGATTTATATAAGTTATATTAAAGAGCAAATATCGTTATTCAGTTCAGAATGAGGTAATGGTCCTTGTCAGGAGGAGAGACTCCATGATTTGTTGATTCAGCAGGTGGTTATGAGTTTCTACACATCTTTTCCATCGTGGCAGTATTGCGAGAGTTGGAACATCGCTTATATGTGTTATGAGGTATACTATAGGCTTCGGGTCAGTGAAATTGCAGTTCTTGTGCTTGGAGGGGGATTGCCTTGGGCAAATGAGTTATGCGGTGCATTGTGTGATGTCAACATGGGTGCATGATCATGTTTTGGTATAGTGTGTGGTGATTGATACGGTGTTCGTATGTTAGACTCAGGTCTTGTAGAGGAATTCAGAGGTTGGAATTTGGTTCTAAGGCTTATTGACTAAATAGAAGGGAGAATCTTCCGTCTGGCTCGAACTAATGGGCTCAACTGGGTTGTGGTGGCACGGGTAGGTGCACAAAGTGTTAAACGGTGATTTTGAGGCAACTCCGGAGCAGTTCTTAGCACGTTCGAGGATGAACGTATGTTTAAGTGGGGGAGAATGTAACGACCCGACCAGTCGTTTTGAGCTCTAGCATGTCGTTCGGCAGTTTGAGGCCTTGAGTAGCTTCACTTCATGTATTATGACTTGTACGCATAGTCGGAATTTAATTTTGGAATGTTCGGAATTGATTTGGAAAGAAAATTCTAAATTCGAAAGCTTTAAGTTAGAAAAGTTGACTATGGTTTGAATTTTGAGTAAACGACCTCGGAATCGGGATTTGAAGATTCCAATAGGTTCGTATGATAATTTCGGACTTGGGCGTATCTTCGGGTTAAGTATCGGGTGGTCCAGGAGCATTTCGACGCTTATTATGGAAAGTTAACATTTTAAAAGTTTAAGAATTTCTTAAGTTTGATTTGAAGTGGAATTTGGTGTTATTGATGTCCGTTTGAGGTTCCGAGCCTTGAAATAGGTTCGTATTGTGATTTATGACTTATTCATAAAATGGGGGAAGGGGAGGTATTTCCACATAAGCGGAGGAACGTGTGCAAGTGTGAAAGCCTGCCCGCAGATGCGGAGGAGGAGAGGCCTGAAGGGAACCACAAAAGCGGAATTTCTTGCCGCACCTGCAGAACTGCAGAAGCGGTCAAGTGACCGCATGTGTGATGATCGCTGGGCAGAAGACTTGTTTAAGTATATGGGTTTGACTCATTTTCATTTCATTTCTTCCATGAGAGCCGGACTTGGAGCGATTTTGGAGCGCCATTTTCATCGCCAATCATGAGGTAAGTAATTTCTACAAGTTGTGAGTTAAATATATGAATTTGTGCTTGTAAATACATGAAAATTTATGAAAATTGTGGGATTTTAAGAGAAAATCTAGAAATTGGTATTTTTGAATTTTTACCACAAAATTGGACATGGAATTGGGAATATAAATTATATATTTGAGTTCGTAATGTTATGGGTAAAGTTTATCTTCGAAATATTTTTGAAATCTGGGCCCGAGGGTTGACTTTATTACCTTTTGAAGCGGAGTTGGGAATCATTATAAATTATTAAATTGTAAGCATTGGAGTATATTTTGATTGATTTACACGCTGCTTGACTAGTTTCGGGACGTTTGTCTTTGAGTTGAGGTGTTAGAGAGGCGTTGGAGCCAGTTTTGAAATTTCGGAGCGAGGTAAGTCTCCTGTCTAACTTTGTGAAGGTGAAACTACCCCTAGGTGATGTAATTGTTATGTGTTAATAGTTGTGGGTGCTACGTACGCATGAGGTGACGAGAGTCTGTACGTAGCTAAAGCATGTTTACGACCGGGTAGACTTAGGACTTTACCATGTAATACTTGAAATTTTTGAATTCATTCACGTGGCTTAATTTATTGAAAATATAATTGAATTTGATTTAGAAATATATACATATATATTAGGCCGAGCCTTATTACCTTGAGTTGTTGGCATGTTATTTGAGAAACAGTAAAGTTTATAATCACCTTGTGTTCATATACTGTATTGTAAGCTCGTGTCTCGTAATTCGATAAATCCTTTCATTTCTTGTAGAGCGGGCCGAACGTCTTATCAGGATTATGTACCACACTCTCATGGGAATGGGTTATTCGCCTCGGTAGTATAATAGATGCATCTATGGTTCGTGTTGCTCGACCCTCGACAGTGTACACGATATGATGGGATCGGACCGATCGCCTCGGCAGTATCATACTCTTTTTGAGATCTGACTGCACTACCTCGGCATAATCGTGCGTTATATCTCTAGCAATCCGAATATTCATGAGATTTTCCGTCCACTGATGCCTTGCATTTTATATGGTATTTCTTATCCATTTGTTATTGACACTTGATATTTCTGAGCTATTGAGATAGAATACGAGATTGAGAAATTGATATCGTTAGAAAGAAATTTTGGAAGAATGTGTTAATTACAGTTTCACCTCACTACTACTGTTTCGCTTCCTATCTATTTATGATTTACCATGTTGATTTATTGGACTACTAGTAAGTGTCGATGTCGACCCCTCGTCACTACTTCTCCGGGGTTAGGCTAGATACTTACTGGGTAGACGTTAATTTTCGTACTTATGTTGCACTTATGTACTAAATGTGCAGGATCTGACAGGTTCATTTGGTGATCATCTTGGCACGTAGGCGCAGCTGTTGAGGGGACTTTATGTGAGTTACATTCCAGGCTACACATCTTAGTCCACAGAATCTCCATCGTATTATTTAATTTATCCTGTCTCATTTATATTCTAGACAAATGTTGTATTATTATTGTATTTCTTAGTAAATGCTCATGTACTTGTGACACTGGGTTTTGTAGTATATTAGTTGATGCTTACGGTTCTGTATATTATCATCGCCTATCATTTCTCTTAAAAACTACAATTTTGTACATTCTCGTGGATTTAAAAGTGTAATTGTTTTTAAATTTATGATTTTGAAAGTAATAAAATGAGTAATTAAATTGATCAACCACCGTTGGCTTGTCTGGCGGCGGCGTTAGGTGCCATCGCGACCTATAGTGGATTTCGGGTTGTGACAAACACGACCTTATCAGATTTAAAAAAAACCTTCACCCTCACTTTTTCTATTAATCCCATAAAGACCAAATTGGCTCGGAAAGTAGGAACATGCAATACATCATTCAATGCCAAAGTTTTGCCAGATGTGAGTTTGAGAAGAACTTTGTCTTTTCCATGAACTCGAGTAGTCCTTGAGTTACTAAGATATACAACTTCTTCTCCTTGCTCAACTTGGGTGTAAGACACAAAGTCTTTTGTGTTAGAACATATGTGCCTAGTAGCACCAGAATGTAAAGTCCGGGGCTACTTTAACACTCTTTGAAGTCCAAATCGATGACTAATTGATTGGAAATAGGAGTAAAATTGTCATGTCCAAGGATACTTTAAGGTCAATATATGGGTTAAGGAATAAATTGAAATCAAGTTGGTTTAGTATAATATTTTAAAGATGGCAGAAATATGAAATTGCCAATTAGTATTTTGGCTACGTAATTAATTAATTATTTTCTATGAAAAACTAAGGGAGTAAAGGATTATCACAAAGTGGGCTTACAATTGAGGTTACATGTGAATTACAAGCCTAGGCCAAAGACGATGTTGTACACCAGGGCATTCTTATGCTTCTTTATTTGACAATTTTAAAAGAAGGAAAATACAGCAGCCAGGTCACGAAATTGAAACGAAAAGAAATAGGGTTTTAGCAGCCACTTAAGGATTACCAAATAAGGACAGTAAAATAGCTTTACTGTAAGTTATTCTCAAAACATGAAGCATAGGGGGAGACATATACATCATTGTATTTCACTTTTGGTAGGAATGAGATGGAAAATTATAGGGATTTGAAGAATAGCTAATGCTTGTCACTTAAATTCCACCACGACAATTTTTGAAAGGGAACAAAGTGATATGGATAGCTTACAAGTCAACAACGAAAATCCCAGCAATCCTTGAAGGATTAGGTAGAAACAAATCGCGAGGTCGAGGCATATTAACAATCAAATGTTGGCGGTGGACTACGATGGTTTAGTATTGAAATTCTTGCATCAGATCTTTAAGTTTGGATTCAAGGTAAGTTTTAAAGATTTCTCTCCTAATAGGAAATTCTATTAGAACCCACGTGCTATATATATTCGATAAAATTCCTATGCTATGTCTCCTTGTGCTCCAGTATTCAGTTTACTCTATTCTTATTCGGTAGTATGAAAATGTGACAGTCTTATATGCTTACATATATTATCAATTATTAGTTGACGTTGTTATGATATTTTCATTTAGTTTAGCATTCATTCATGCATTAATGTGATCATATTCAGGAAGGGAGAGCTAGCTGACCTCACCTTGCGTGAGTGCCACGAGGCCAGGGTTAGCTACCCCACGCTCGTAGGGGCTATTGTTTGCTGGGGAGATTGGCCGACACTCCCCCGTGCGTGTTGCTAGATCTCACGTACGTAGGGCCACTATATGTAACTATTTTTCAGAAATGTTATTTCATTAAAAATACTTAGTTTTTACCTTAGGTTTCAATTATCAATTATAGACTCAGTTTTCATGTTTTCAGTTATGAGCTTATAGTTTTAGTTTTCAGCTCATTTCCTGTTTATAGATTTTGTTGATATGAAATTGGAGTTATCAACTTATAGTTTCAGGTTTTAACTCATTTCTTGTTTATAGATTTTGTTGATATGATATTCTGTGAAATCACTTCATTTCACATTATGATTTTTTTTCCAAAAGGTCTCATTCTGCCTTTTTAGGAGGTAGCCTATGAAACTTACTGGGTATCCTTTGGTGGTACTTAGCCTGTTTGAGCCTGTCATGTCATGTGGTAGGTGTTGAGATTGTAGATGACGAGATATGTGGCTAGAGACATGCTCCGTAGACTCAATTGGCAAGCCCATTGTTTCCTCCCAGCGGTGTTGGTGTCCTTTTTAAGTCTTTAATTATTGTTTGACTTTCATATTATTCTAGGGAAATGCCCCGTAGACGTATGTATTTAAACTTACAGATAGAGGCTCGTGACTTTGCTAGTGGGTTCAGTTGTCAGACATGTTAATATTAATATTAGATTTTAGTTTTCAGATAATTATTATTTTAAGACTTATTTATGAATTTCTTCGATATTATGTACATCGACTTTCAGTTAGTTAGAATAAGGCTTGCTTGACAGGTAAGGTAGGTTGAGCGTCATCACGTCCCACGTAGTTTGGGGGCATGACAAGTTGGTATCAGAGCAGCCAGGTTTAGGTGTCCTAGGAAGTCATGAGCCGTGTCTAGTAGAGTCTCACTTATGGGTATGTTGTGCACCATACTTATATTTGGGGAGGCTGAGGACATGTTAGGAAAATTTCCCTTCTTTGATTCCTTAATCATGCGTTAAATCTTAAAGTACGGATTTTTATGCCACTCTTATCAATCTCATGAATGATTAGCATATGCGACGCGATCAAAGAGCGCAAGACTCGATAGGAGAGTAGTAACTCGAGTTATTTGAGATACAATTAAGGAGATGTCAGCTAAAACTTCGAGAACTAGATGAAATAGGTAACCCTGAATTTGCAGTTTAATGCTAAGAGCTTATGTGGAGGAAAGTGGGGTGGCATTATCAAGACTCGAGGAGAGTTAATATTAATGAAGCGAATATGAAAATATCAAAAAGTATATTGACGAGTTTCATTCAGGATTCGTTTGAAACGTTAAGACGACCAGTCACGATGACAGCCACCATAGATGACAAGATACAAGATGGTGATCGAATAAGAAATTTCTTACCTTAAGTTTCTATGTTAGGATCTTGAAAACGCACGCGGACCAATTGGTGAAAGATAGGCAAATCAGCCAAGGTTGCAATGAACATCCTGTGGCTCATAGAAATGAGATATGATTAGAATAATAATAGACATGATTATGAATATGATTAGTGGTGGAAGGGAAAAAGGCATGCCAAGGGGAGGCATCTCGAGTTTCAGGAGGGAACTAATTCAGGAGGGAACTAATTAAAACCTTGGATCCAGTAGGTCATAATCTTGACCGCTAGAATTCTCATACTACCAGTTAAGACCACTCATGTTCACACTAGGGCCAAAGTTCCCTACATATCACTAAGATAATGACTCGCAACACTTACTGCATGATAGTAATATGATAAAGTAAGGATTTCAGGGGGGACAAATCAGAAACCTTAGCACATTGCAGCAAGTTATGAAAAGGTATAATTTTTTATAAGCCTACGAGAGTTAGATATATTTAGAGTAGCAGTATTTTTGCGAACCTACAATCATAAGAAGTGTGTCATATAAGTTTTCCCTGTTATCAACTTATATTAAATACTTATGATGAGAAATTAGTGAATTACAGAACCTGTGAATAGGATATAGTTATATAAAAGGGCTACGAGCAAATAATTCAATTTCAGGAAGCATACCCCCAAGTACTCAATTTAATGCCTATGATATGAAAGCTTACATCTATTTAATGCATGTGTGCAGGAATAATGTTCATTGGGAGAGCATATGTTTAGACAATTTACATGACCATTTAGGAAGCCTTACTGCTCAAACCTATTAGAGCATGGATAAAGAGCACAATCATAGAGAAATATGATAAAGGTAATCACTAAGGAATAATTGGTTCAGCAAATGGCTGGCTAAGGAATGAGCAATGAAAAGAAAAATATATAAATGTGGCTAGCAATTACGTAGTGTTGTAAGGTTAAGATTGAACGAAGTAATGAGGGTTTAAATAACTATGACCACTCAGTCCTATCTTCACGTGCAAAAACAAAGGGGCAAACTTGGTGATGAAACATAAGCTTTTAGCTTGCTCAAGAAATAGAAGTTACCGATTTATAGTGCAACCACGCACATTGATGGAAGAGTATACAAGACACCAGTAAAACAAAGTGAACGGTGGATTTATAACTTAGTAAAGTTAATTATGACACTATGAAGGGTATGGAGATATCTGATAGTTACTTACTCCTATTAAGAGATGAGTTTCACCAAAAGAAATACCTTATGGTGACAATTCAAGAAAGAAAATTCCAGTTACTAGAGGAAAGCCATTGACCTCCCATATATCAGTATGATGCTAGTGTTACAAAATTATATTGAAATGTCACAAGCTCATCTATAATGAGGGTGAACGTAGGTTCGAAAATGAAAGCACTTTCTACTTTTCGGCGATCAGTAGCTTGGATAAGATAAAAAATCTGAGTACAACTATAAAATAATTAATATATCAAGTCAATTTGAAGGTTGGAAATTCACGAGTAGATGATTTCTTATGATGTGCCTTGCACACAGAAAGTGAATGTTCTTCAATAAGGGGAAATTAAATTAGTCACTCTATATATTATATATATATGTATATGAGGTCCGTTCAGTTAAGAGTAGGGCTACAGATGAGATACCAGTTCATGTGGTAAAGAAAGGATACTAGATGTGCAGAATGAAGGTCCTAATTTGAGGATAAGTTTATGATTAAGCTATATGAGAATAAACCCCACGGGGAAGGTACAAGATACTGTAGCTAATTCAAGGACACGCATGCATCTAGAGGA
Organism: Nicotiana tabacum; assembly: GCF_000715075.1. Taxonomy (NCBI): domain Eukaryota; kingdom Viridiplantae; phylum Streptophyta; class Magnoliopsida; order Solanales; family Solanaceae; genus Nicotiana; species Nicotiana tabacum. The sequence continues at coordinate 95,741,832 of NC_134094.1, forward strand.
GAATGTGAAAAAGAGATGTGGTGTAACTCAGAGTTATCACTTGTATGCATTTAAGTATAAATCAGTAATAGAAAGAAGTTTTGCAATGAGTCATTGTGAGTTTACTCCAACGTGATCCTTACAGTTGGACGATAGTTGTTACATACGAGAGTGCTACCCCATTAGAAATTATAGAAAAAGTCATCAAGACCAACACGATTTACAGTTATAAGTTTTTCCTCAGTTATCAATTATACAGTCTCTTAGTTAGCAGCTTTACAGATATTCAGTTTACCAGTATTAAGTTATCTAGCAATTGGCTTTATACTTTTCAGTATATCAGTATTCATGTGAAAAACATTGAGTCCTTTGAACGGTAAATGATAGTTATATTCCTGAAGTGTAGCTAATGTATAGCGGCGAATTTCCTTTGTATATACGTACTGAATAATAAGTTATACCAGTAGCGAGAGTGAGAATAATGCAGTACGAAGATCCGTACTTGATTAAGTTTAGAGAAAGGATTAAGAGGCATGAAACCACCTTGTTCACCATTAGAGCGGATGATGGCATTGTTTGAGGTCTTATGTAGGCGACAGTATATTCTCCCAAGTGAAGTTTTGTTTTGATGATTGACAAATGATAGACTAACTCCCTCCTCTCGCTCTTGAGACAATAAGGAAAGGGAAGAAGACCAAGAGGTTTGAAAATGCTCCAAGTACTTAAGGTCCTATAAGGACCAATGAAAGCAAAAGTCTAAGAGAATTTATAAGAGGCAATTTCATAGTGTTGGAAGTGTAGTCATGAAAGTTAACCTGAGCTCTAAGAACAAAGTAAGTTGTTAGTTCAGTAGGCCTTGTCTAAGTTGCTCGGACACGGATGCGGGTGTCCGACATAGGTGCGAATCTAGAGGTCGGATTCTTCGACATGTAAATTCTAAGATTCGGGATACGGATTCTAGTACGGATATGGGTGCGGGAATCCGGCTAAAAATAATTCAAAAAAAATAAAAATATATCTAAATTATGAGGAATTTGGTGGAATACTTATGTATAGCTTGTAAAGTTGGATTTCTTTTTTATTCTCAAGTTGTAGATAAGTAAAGAATTGATTTCCTGAATAAGGTATGCTATTTTCTTCAAATTCGCCCTAGTTTTGGTTCTGATTTCGGGAATCAAATTGTATCCCGTATCGAATTTTTCCGTCTGTTGCGGTCAAAGTATCCGGTACGGATCCCATAGCCACACCCACACCCATACTAGTGTCGTATCGACACGGGTACGACACCTAAACTGCCGAGCAACTTAGGGCCCTATGAAATTTCCAAGAAAAGAAGAAAATGAAAAATTTCCTACGGAATAACCTTCATCTGCAGTGACTCTATGTTCGTAAGAAGCCTTGATGATACTTGCACAACCCATCACATGCTGTTCTTCCAGAATGGTACGAATCATAAGAGATTGATAGAAGATATTAATCACAAACCTGGATAGAGAAATTTGTGCATTGAAACCGAAGGATGAAATTTTGATTAAGAATAGCATGGTAGCAATATAATCTTATGGAAGCTACATGAATTAGAGGAGAAAATAAAAGTGAAGATATAATCATGTATTTATAAAATTCAGGAATTTAGGTCTTTAAAGTTCATGAGATTCATATAATTATGTAATGAATGTATTTTCTGTTGTTCATTTTGAACCCTTATGTGTTTAAAGTGATGACTTAGGACTTTTGACATGATATATTGGAGTATCATATTGACGTATGCTGCTACATAGAGTAGCTGGTAGTGCTAGTGTTATTGCATGTTTGGACTGGTTAGTTTTTTCTTTTTCCTTTTTTTGGATAGAACTCAGGGGCGGACCCACATGGTGTCGTCACATCCTCCTTTTACCCGAGGGGATAAGGAGTTTTTCCAATTAAAGTGTCATTATTCGAAATGAGATTATTTATTTAATCAGAGTCGCCACTTGGGATAATTATTATGGTGTCCCAAGTTACCGGTTTATCTTAAAATCCCAAATCGAGGAAATTGACTCTTATTTATAGTCCGCGAACACAGAAGACCGGGTAAGGAATTTTGTTAACGCGGGAGAAGATGTGAGGCACTCCCGAGTTCGGTGGTTTTAGCACGGTCGCTTAACAATTAATACTTGACTTAATTATCTGATTTATTACATGTTTAAAAAACCTATTGTGCATTTTATCTTTTACCGCCTTTAATTAAATAATTAACCTCTTTTAGTATTTATGGAATTTATTTGAACAAGTCGCGATGTCGCGCACTCGTTGTTTTTGTATATATTGCAAATCGTGTCACGTGAAACGCACCCGCGATTTACAACATATTTTATTATTATTATTATTTAAAGTTATGGTCGAGTCACGTGAAATGCGCACTCGAATTGGGGTTTACGTATCGTGACCATGCCACGAAAACCGTACCCATGGCCACGATGATTTATTGACTGTGCCTAAAGCAAACTACGAATGTTTATGTATTAATTATTTTCCTAAAATTTGAGGTTATATGAAGGTCCAAAGTTGCGAAATTTATTGTGGAAAGTGTACAACAATTATAGAAGACATTTTTACATTGTAGGGCTCTTATAAAATAGTATTTATATTAATGTTACCATATTTAGATTATTCCAATAATAGCACATTTTATTACAAATGCAGCATATATAAATAAAATACTAGTATTTAATATATTTATTTTTTAACTCTTCCTAAAAACAAGGGATTATGTTTAAATTCTTATATCTTATTTCTCTCTCATATTAAATAACCGTTGAGAAGATTTCTCTTCTCTCTTTGAGAGAAGTTTCATGTCTTCCTTTATTTCAGTAGAAGTTCTTCTCATCACTTATCAATTTTATTTTATTTTTTCGAAAATGATGCTCAAATACTATTGTTGCTTTCTCACAAACTTCGACAAATCACTCTTCTATCAAATTACCAACGCAAGAGTTAAACCAAATGTTTCTTTCTCCTCATGCTTTTTATTCTTTAATGATATATAATTTGGTGTAATATACAGAGTATCAACACTTGCCACACAATCAAGTGTTCAAGTATAAAATTCCTTTCTGATATGGCAGATTTTCCCAAATATTTGATACAATATGTATGTTTTAAAATATGGCATATTAAATATATACGTTATATATACTTTATACCTATAATATACCACAAATATTACATAACAACATCTAAATTAAAAGCATACCATATTTATACGATGTTTTAAATACATACAATTGAGTATGTTTTATAATGAAATTATACCTCTAAAATATATTTATACGAAGGGAATTTTTGGTATTGTTTTTCCCTATATTTAATTTTTGTGGTGGACAGTTTTATTTTTTCAGCAAAATATACATTTAATATATTTATAATATATTATATTGTAAAAGTTTTATATAATTTTAATATTCCTTCAATAAAATAAATCATTATTAACTGAAATTATATTATGGATATAATGTAAGTAATTCATCAAAATATTTCACCTATTACTCTTCTGATTCCATCAATATATATTTGAATAAAATAATATAACGTAAATTATACTGTGAATATTATGTAAATATTCTATTAATTTATTTCACCTTAAAAGAAAATTAAAAGAAAGACAAAAGGCCAGAAAATAGGAGAGTTAGTGTGTTAGTGACTTGACTCATAGAATCTTGAATGAATATGTATAATTTCTGTTAGAGTGACGAGAGCAAGGAAAATACGAGAGTTTAAATCCCTCATATCACAATATAATCTCAACAAATTAATCTATCTCTCATATTAACAAACTATATATTTAAACTTCTGTAATTGTTTTTGCATTTCAATTAACAAATAAAAAGAAGAAACCAAATCATGAACATTTAAAGCATTTCCCAACAAATATGGAGAGTATCCAAAACATAAAATGAAAAGATGGCAACATTTCAAACCAGAGAGTAAATCAAAACATACAAGACCATATTAATATGGCCTACGCTTTATTCAAGCTTGACATGAGCTAGTACAAGATGAAGAAAAATGAAGATCCAAATCTAAGAGTTCATAAAAAACGGACCTTAGTTAAGCAGGGAGTGATTTTAACACTCGACAGACCATGGACAAGACCTTAACCGAAGCTCCGGCAGACTCGATTGACCTCGCCGGAAATTCGAGACTCGCCGAAAAGGCAAACTTTGAACCCCGAATTTTAAAAGCCTCAATTCGACTCCATCGTGGGGGTGATGCTCGGTTGTTGTGGGTGGCTGGACGTTAGAGTTTAGGTGTTTGGCTGGAGTTTCAAGCTACTTCACGTTGGTTTGGGGTGTTTTGGAGCTGAAGTTTGAGGCAGTTTCCATGGAGAAAAGCTATTGGTTTTCAGTTGGGAAGAAGGCTCCTTTAACGGTAGAAAATAGTATTTTTATTGTTGGAGAAGGAGGAGGATTTCTGGTTTTTCCCTTAAGCTGATGCGCCTCTTAATGGGAAGAAGATGATGGCTTCTGTTTTCTTATTTTATTTTCAATTCCATCCCCTTTTTTGTGTGTGAGTGAGAGTTATATAGGTGTAAGTAAAGAGACTAATTGGTGGCCAAAAAAAAAAAAGTGTGTATGGGCACTTGTGTTTTGAGGGATAACACGTGAGTTTGTTACAAAAGATAAGAAGAGTCTTGTCATATGAAAATGATTCATTGGTTTTTACTTTAATTAATATTTTTTCTTTTCTTTTAAGAGTGTAAATTAAAAATATTAGCTAAATATTTTAAAATCAATTTTTTTTGTGTGATTTTTAATTTTCTTAAATAAAACCTACTAAAAATAAAATAGTTAAAATATGTAGATTAAACTTAAATTATTTACATACTAAAAAGTATTGAAAAATTTCAAGTATGGTAAAAAATTAGGTGCTCACAGTGTCAAACTTCGTTGAAAAATTATACTATGCATATTGAAAAATTATATTTAGGCACATATCATTTATATAAAAAATAATAAATTGAACCCTTTTTAAACAAATATACTCTTTGTTTAGGCGGTCGAGTTGGTTAAAAATGTTTGGAGGGTGCCAAGTTCGAATCCCATTTCGTCCATCTTCCAATTAGTGTGTGCAACCAATGGCCAAAATTGTGTGTTTGATATTAACCAGAGTCCTAATATTACTTTTCCACTCATATATCATTTTACTGTGTTACTTTATCTTTCTTTTTTGCCAGAATACAATAAAAATTATTCTATAGTTTAATTTGCTCAAAAAATCAAACCTACCTACAAAGTAAAATTGGTTCGTTGTTTCTTAAAATTTGATAAAAAGCAAATATATTTGTTGAAATTATTTATAATTAGTTAGTTTTATTTAGTTTAGTGACGTTTATTTGTTTTATACTGAATTTTCTAGTTTGGTATATAGCTCCAAAAAGTTGTTACTTGAATTAGTTTAGTATTTATAGATTTATTCTCTCCGCTATACAGATAACAACTTCTTACTAGGAACAAAGAAAACTTTAAATATATTTAAATAGTTTAGAGTTAACAAATTTTTGTTACATTGAATTTCTGGAAGTAAAATTTGTTAAATTACTAATTATATTTCTACAAGCAGAGATAGATAAATTTGTTTCACTACTTAAAAATAGCAAATTTGCGACCGTCAAATCAGTCGGAAATCGGTCAAAAATCGTATTTTTCTGATGGATTTCCGACTGAAAAGTGTTAGTCGGAAGACACGTGGTCGCAATATATTCGCGACGGAATCAGTCAAAAATTTGCGACGGATTCAGTCGCAAATTGAAAAATACGGGCACATTTGAAATTAAGCCATTTGCGACGTAAATTGAAGGTTGCGATTGATTCCGTCTGAAACTTACAAAATAAAATTAATTTTTATTTAATTATTCCGACTGAATCTGTCGTAAATATTGATTATTAATTAATTAAAAATTAGAAATAAAATTAATTTTTAATTAATTATTCCGACTGAAACAGTCGTAAATATTGATTAATTTTTTAATTTGCGACTGAATCAATCGCAAATCTGGGTAATTCCTGGTGAAATTTGTGACGGATTCAGTAACAAATCTAAGCATTTTAAAGCAAAATCTTGCTGTATTTCTAATTACACTGCCTGCCAAATAAAACATCCAACCAAACACCTAACAATCCAAAATTCAATATTTTACTACAAAATGAACAGTAATATTTATAACAATTCAACCAACTAATCAAACAATTCAACCAACTAATTAATCAAACAACCAACTATCAAACAACATAAATTACACATGTCTCTAACTTCAACTCTAAAACATTCAAATAGCCTATTCAGAATCAGTCTCCTCCTTAGATTCAGACTCCATTGCAACTCCTTTCTTGCTTTTCTTTTTTAACAATTTTTGGATCAAAGCGTGAGTTGCTTGAAATTCTTGCGACATTTGATCCACTTTTTGACGCATAGCTTCCATGTCTTCTTGGAAAACTGATGCCCCAGTGGATAATGGTGTTGGTTGACGACTGGAGGATGGCTGTACTCCAATCCCGTAGACTCGACCTTTATTTATTATTTTCACGAAAAATAAAGAAAAGAAAGTAAAAGAAGTAAGAAAATAAACGCGCAACTTTCAAACTAATACCAAAATAGATAATTACATAATATTTATACCTTTATTCACGCCACCAGTCGCATGTGTCTCAATTGTAGTCATATCCTTCGGGGTCGGCTGAGTTCCTTCAGGCTGAGTTTGTCGCCATGCATCAAGAACAATATGATACTTGTTCTGAAATAAACATAATACATGTTATACATCCATCTACGATGCGCAAATGCCATCTACACAAACAAAAAAAATTAGAAGTTGACATATTTATTTTATTTATACTACTTACTAAGTTATATTCTCCCAAAGATTATCTGAATAGTTTAATTATATATTTTACTATAATACTTGTGTGGTTTCAATATTAATATGTACATTAAACAATTGTAAGACAAAAAGTTCTAAAACATAAAAATTAATCTAATTTATTTCAAATTAGCATACGATAACGCGCTAATATTTAATTGATTGCATTTTCTTCATTTTATTTCAATAATAAATAATATAATTAACACATAGATAGAGCATGGAGAATTTACAAATGAAAAGCCGAAACATAAAAGTATTAGCACTTAAGTTATTTCTTAACTAACATAACTTGAATGTATAAAAATTCTAACTCTTTAAAATATTTTTCAACTCTAACTATTATAACCTAAATTATACGAAGTATTAGCACTTAAGCTGTTTCTTTAGTTATTTCTTATATAAACAAGAATTATTATATTGCAAAATATTTTAACAAGTATTTTAAACAAGAATTTTAAAGAAGAATTTATATAAATAAGTATTAAACAAGAATTTATATAAAGTATCTATATACATATTATATTGCAAGTATATTTTTAACATCACTATATACATATTATATTGCAAAAATTATTGCTGAATCATCTATACTATATTGCAAATTATATAGCTAATTTGTACTTACTATTTTGCTAAATTAATGCAAAAAAAATCTGGAAAATGAACCAACGGATCTGCTGCCGAACCACCACCGGAGGGGAGATGAGACGCCGGATTCCTGCACAAAAAATGAATTAAAAAATTTAGGAACAAAAAGTTTTGGGGGGGGGGGGGGGGGGAGGGCTGGACGGGGGAAATGGAGCGGGTGAGGGGGAGTGAGAGAGAGGGAAATCATACCTAATATGGTTAGATTAGGCATGATTGGAGAGAGTGTGTGCAACCAATGGCCAAGATTGTGTTTGAGGTTAACTAGAGTCCTTCTAATATTACTCTTATGTCCACTCATATATCATTTTACTATGTTACTTTATCTTTCATTTCTGCCAGAATACAATAAAAATTATTCTATAGTTTAATTTGCTCAAAAAATCAAACCTACCTACAAAGTGAAATTGGTTCGTTGTTTCTTAAAATTTGATAAAAAGCAAATATATTTGTTGAAATTATTTATAATTAGTTAGTTTTATTTAGTTTAGTGACGTTTATTTGTTTTATACTAAATTTTCTAGTTTGGTATATAGCTCCAAGTTGTTACTTTAATTAATTTAGTATTTATAGATTTATTCTCTCCGCTCTTCAGATAACAACTTTTTACTAGGAACAAAGAAAACTTTAGATTTATTTAAATATTTTAGAGTTAACAAATTTTTGTTACATTGAATTTACGGAAGTAAAATTTGTTAAATTACTAATTATATTTCTACAAGCAGAAATAGATAAATTTGTTTGTACCTTTCAAAAAATATTTTCAATTTTGTTAAAACTATAGAGTGCTAACTTTAGAATAACTTCATTTTGAAATTGTGTTAAGACTAATAAATATATAAATGATCAAATCTTGGTTGTCATACTCGACACCATTTATACTATTGCTTGTGCTCGTCTTTGACTGAACCCGCTTATAAAAAATCCTAGGTCCGCCACTGATAGAACTAGTTACAAAGAAAATTCTTCAGATTTTGTTTTTGAAATTTTAGGAGTTAACCAAACTTCGAGTTTCTAAGGAATAAGTGACAGTTGCGTAAGGCTTAAAATCTTTCTTTTAGACTCAAGAACAAATACAACACAACATTCGAGGACGAATGTCCTTTAAGAGGGAAAGATTGTAAAGTTCCGGGCTAGTTTAACACTCTTTGAAGTCCAAATCGATGACTAATTGATTGGAAATGGGAGTAAAATTTTCATATCCAAGGATACTTTAAGGTCAATAAATGGGTTACGGAATAAATTGAAATCAAGTTAGTTTAATATAATATTTTAAAGATGGCAGAAATATGGAATTGCCAATTAGTATTTTGGCTACGTAATTGATTAATTATTTTCTATGAAAAACAAGGGAGTAAAGGATTATCACAAAGTGGGCTTACAATTGAGGTTACACGTGAATTACAAGCCCAGCCCAAAGACAATGTTGTACACCAGGGTCAATTTTATGCTTCTTTATTTGTCAATTTTAAAAGAAGGAAAATGCAGCAGCCAGGTCACGAAATTAAAACGAAAAGAAATAGGGTTTTAGCAGCCACTTAAGGATTACCAAATAAGGACAACAAAATAGTTATTGGGATTTGAAGAATAGCTAATGCTTGTCACTTAAATTCTACCACGACAACTTTTCAAAGGGAACAAAGTGATTTGGATAGCTTACAAGTCAACAACGAAAATCCCAACAATCCTTGAGGTAGAAACAAATCGTGAGGTCGAGGCGTATTAACAATCAAATATTGGTGGTGGACTACAATGGTTTAGTATTGAAATTCTTGCATCAGATCTTTAAGTTTGGATTCAAGGTAAGTTTTAAAGTTTTTTCTCCTCATAGGAAATTCTACTAGAACCCACGTGCTCTATATATATATATATTAAAAAAAAAATCCTAAGCTATGTCTCCTTGTGCTCCCGTATTCAGTTTACTCTATTCTTATTTGGTAGTATGAAAATATGAAAGTCTTATATGCTTACATATATTATTAATTATTAGTTGACTTTGTTATGATATTTTTATTTAATTTAGTATTCATTCATGCATTAATGTGATCACATTCAAAAAGGGAGAGCTAGCCGACCTCCCCTTGCGTGAGTGCCACGACGCCAGGGTTAGCTACCCCACGCTCGTATGGGCTATTGTTTGTTGGGGAGATTGGCCGACACTCCCCCGTGCGTGTTGCTGGATCTAACTTACGTAGGGCCATAATGTGTAACTATTTTTCATAAATGTTATTTTATTAAAAATACTTAGTTTTCACCTTAAGTTTCAGTTATCAATTATAGACTCAGTTTTAATGTTTTAAGTTATCAGCTTATAGTTTCAGTTTTCAGCTCATTTCTTGTTTATAGATTTTGTTGATAGGAAATTGGAGTTATCAACTTATAGTTTTAGGTTTTAACTCATTTCCTGTTTATATATTTTGTTGATATGATATTCTGTGAAATCACTTCATTTCACATTATGATTTTTTTTCCAGAAGGTCTCGTTCTGCCTTTTTAAGAGGTAGCCTATGAGATTTACTGGGTATCCTTTGGTGGTACTTAGCCTGTTTGGGCCTGCCGTGTCATATGGCAGGTGTTGAGATTGTAGGTGACGAGATACGTGTCTAGAGATATACTCCGTAGGCTCAATTGGCAAGCCCGTTGTTTCCTCCCAACAATGTTGGTGTCCTTTTTAAGTCTTTAATTATTGTTTGACTTTCGTATTATTCTAGGGGAATGCCCCATAGACGTATGTATTCAGACTTACAGTTAGAGGCTCACAACTTTGCTAGTGGGTTCATTTGTTAGACATATTAATATTAATATTAGATTTTAGTTTTCAGATAAACATTATTTTAAGACTTATTTATGAATTTTTTCGATATTATGTAAATCGACTTTCAGTTAGTTAGAATAAGGCTTGCTTGACGGGTAAGGTAGGTTGAGCGCCATCACGTCCCACGCAGTTTGGGGTGTGACACAGAATCTAACACCCAATCTTTCACATTGGCCACAAGATTCACCTGGGAAACAACTACAACAATTATGCCATTCGCTTTAGCTTTAATTAAATTTACTTTAGCCTTAGTGGGATTGTCATTCCCAGCCCTTTTCCGACATTGAGCAGCATAGTGTCCAGGTTTGCCACACACAAAGGAGTTGCCTTTTTTCTTGAAAGTTTGATTGTTGGTTTTGAGCTTATAACCATTTTTTTATCGTACCTGTTGTTTGATTTGCTCTGCCTCTTATTGTCCTCCACTAGGTTGGCTCTTGCAGCAATATCCTTTCCTTTGTCAGCAACAATTTGCTTGCGATTGATATTTTCAATTATAATATGCTCGACCAAGTCCTTCAATGATAACTGGTTGTGCTTGTGCTTCAATTGTTGTTTGTAGTCACTCCAAGATTTGGGATATTTTTCAATAAGCATACCAGCAACAAACTATTCGGGTAGAGAAATATCTTTAGATTTGAGGTCTTCAATCAGCTTGTGATATTCATTGATTTGTGCAATTATGTCCTTATCCTCTGTCATCTTCCACTTGTAGTAGTTTCCAATCACGAATTTTTGTTTGGTATCGTCTTCAACAGTGTACTTTGTTATCATTGACTCCCATATTTCTTTTACCTCTTTGTAGGTAACTTAAACATTGAACAATTCATTAGAAAGAGTAGAAATTATAGTATGTCTACATACCATATTAGCATGAATCCATTAATCCATCTGAATGGAAGATGCTTCAGTTGGCTTAGAATCAATAAGTGCGAAAGCAACTCCATGCATGTCCAAAATAGAATACATGTTTGGCATTCGATCCAAAATAGAATTAGTGTTTGGTTTTAAAAACTTCAATTTTCAAAACATTAGGGAAATGTTTGGCATAGGTAATTGGTGATGGAACATCAACAGAAAAAGTAGGTGCAACGGGTGTAGTAGCATCAACTGCAACATTAGCAGCATTATTCTCCATAGTAACAACGTGAAAATATCCTTAAGATTGTTGTAAAAATATTAGATTATGGAGAATAAAATTTATCTTGAGGCATGTCAAAGATACTGTCTTTAAGGATATTTCGTTCACACCGTGATAAATATTATTAGGCGTATCCCTGAGAATTCAACAAAAAATTTTAGTATAAATAGGAGCAAAAATAACATAGGTTAATCAGAAAAAAAAAACCCAACAAAAAAGAAAAGGGAAGAAAAGTTTTAAGTTTGTTCACTCTACTACAAATGAACACAAGCAGATATTTTTATATATAGTCCAAAAGGAGATGGACATTTGATGTAATGAAAAACGTTAAAATCCATTTAGGATTCAATGCCAAAACGTCAAATTCGTTTAAGGCAATCAACGTTATAATTATTTAAGACCAAAGAAACATTATTATCAAAGTTAAGGAAATGTTATCAAAATCAACGTTAAGGAAGCAGTCATACAAGCAGAGGCGGACCCAGGATTTGAACACGACGGGGGCACCACCGTATGCTAATCACTAGCGATAAAATTCGGCGTGTAACTCTTTGAAAACTTAACGATTATGATAACTTATCATCCAAGTATTATTAAAAAAAAAGTTTTGAAGAAAAAAAAGGAACCGAACAAATATATATATATATAGAGAGAGAGAGAGGGAGAGAGGGAGAGAGGGAGAGAGAAAGAGAGATTTTTTCGCAAAATGGGTGCTATGGGAAGAAAAGGAATAAAATTAATTAAGTTGACTATTGTGTATTAGTACTAAACTATAAATAAATTCAAAAAAAAAGATAAAAGTAAAAAATAAAGCAATTTGCTATTAAATATAAATTATATTGTATTCAAAGAACTAAAATATTAATTAAGTTGACTATTATATATTAGTACTAAATTATAATTGAATTCAAAAAAAAGAGATAAAAGTAAAAGCAATTTGCTATTAAATATAAATTACATTGTACTCAAAGAATAAAAATAGAAAGGAGGAGGAAAAAGTTGAACGTGGGTTTCGAACTTGCGTCACCAGCAAAGTTGGGAATTTAAGTGCTCAAAGCAACCAGTTCGCCCATCTACTTCTTTGTTTCTGGGGGCACACTTAAAACATTTAAGGGGTCCCATATAAATGTACATATATATATTATACTATATACAGGCTTTTTGCCGAGGCTAACGGGGTCACGTGACCCCTCAACCCTTAACGTAGTTCTGCCTCTGCATACAAGACCAACTTTGGTTAAATTCAAAGTTACAAAAAAATAATTGATTTTGATACCCATTCAATGTTAATAAAATATTATATTCAAAATTATTCTAATGTATTATACACATCAAAATATATTCTTGGTCTAATAAACACCAATTCAAAGAATGAACCTAGACATTAAATATTCTTTTTGAGATATTAAAATATTTTGTTTTTAACATTCCTTATTTAAAGCTGCGACACTACGCTAGTCTTTGAACCAAAAACAAAGGCACTACGCTAGTCTTTCTTTAGTTGTTAAATATTCAAGTCAGCCGCCAAAATCGGAAAGATGCATAAGGGGGTCTGTTCCCCACTGAAGAGCTGTAGAGGGTCCCTAAGCAGATACATGCAGCAAGAACCGCGTAAGTGAACAGTACATATCAATTACTTTCTCTGTATGTATCTCATCTATTTCAATTTATGATGAGATACTTTTAGTTCGAGATTCAAACTTTTTAATTTTGATGTTATATTTAGAGTTTGGACATAGAGTTTTTAAAATTTTCAAACTAAAATTTATATTTTTAAAAACTACATAAAATATACTACAAGTCACTAATTAATAATTTAAAATATTTAAAAGACATATAAAAAATTATGATTAAATATTAATTCGTTTGACTTCGAAATCCGAACACCTTCACATAAATTGGGAGGGAATTAAGAGTATAATATTTTTCTTTTTGGTATGTTCTAAAAATAATGTCATCCTTATTTTGGAATAATTTTAATTTAAACTTTCTACTTTATTATTATTGAGATGGTTAATAGTTACATAAATATTTATGATTTATTTTAAATAGTAAATTTTTAAAGTCTTTCTTAATTTTTAAATTTCAAGTCGAGTCAAATATCGTCAGAAACGAAGGGAGTACTTTACTAGAACAAGGCCCATATAGGAACCTCTTGAGCTGTTACCGTCCACCAATAGTGCAATAAAATGTAGCTTTTGAAAACAGTGCTACATGGGTTAATCTTTTGATGTTGGTATTTCGGAGTACTTGCTATGCATTCAGTCAGAAGGAGAGACGCGGTTCACATCAAACACGATTTTAGTTAAATCACACATAATTTCAATAATAGCATAAAAAAATGAGTTCAAGTTTTGTCATTGTAAGGAATTTTTGCACCATTAGATTAGTTACCTATTGCAGTAAGTGACATGTCTTATTTTCAATATTATAAATCCCATATTTTGAGAAGATTCACTATAAATATTTTTTGATTATCCTGATAATATATAAAAGAAATAAACTAATAGTATAAATAATTTAAACGCTTAAAAAATTATGGTTGTTAAGGAGTTCCTTTCATCTTCATCCACGTAATTTCCAATGATCATAGCATCAAGATATTGTTGCGTTTTTATTAAGAGGTGTTAATGGAAAATGGAAGAGGCACCTCTTGGGTGTGAATGAGAAATTGAAGAGGCACCTCTTGAATTGCACCTTTTCATCTCACCCTTTCATTGGGGTGCGAATGTGAAATGGAAGAGGCACCTCTTGGATTGCACCTCTTCATCTCACCCTTTCATTGTCTATAAATAGAGAGGCTTAGCCTTATTTTCCACCACTGAAAAATCTGAAATCTTTCCCCTCAATTTTCTGCATACTGCATTGGTTATTTAAAAGCAAAACGTAAGAATTTTGTGTGATTTGTTCCGCCATTTGAGTTCGCCGAAATTCTGTAATTTGAAGTGCCGCTATCACAGAATAGTTATTCCGTTCTATCCTGTGAGGAATTAATCCGCAACCTTGGGCATTGTGAGGGGATTAAATTTCTTAAGGAAACACAAGAAACTTGTGGGCTCGAAATTTTCTCTGCTTTTTTTCTTTTCTTAAACTAACGTTTATTGATTTAGTGGTTTTGAATACAAAGTGACAACAAGCTTAAGGAATTTAATATTTATTTATGTATTTATCTTACATTCTATTTTGGGAGACTAAAATCTTATTGATTTTCTACTCCCGTTTTGGAGATTAAAATCTTCGGATTTTCTACTCCAGTTTGAGATTAAAGTGTTGGTGACTTTCTACTCAATCCGAGATATAAAAACTCGGTTGCTTGTATTCGGTTTGAAGATATAAAAACTTCACCAAGATACTAATTCTATTTGTCAATTTCTTTTACAGAAAAATGACAACAAGAGCGGAACAACAGAATGGTTATGTTGGGACTACTGCTGCAATGGCAACTGCGTCTTCAAGTTGCACAACTCCTGCACCGGCGATGGCACCGACAGAAAAAATCCGAAAAGTTTTCCGGTGTGGACTTTAAGAATTGGCAGCAGAAAATATTCTTCTACCTGACCACACTCAGTTTACAACGCTTTATCAGCGAAGACGTTCCAGTTCTGGGAGAAGAAACTCTTGAAAATGAGCGATTTGTGGTCACTAAGGCATGCAAGCATTCTGACTTCTTATGCAAAAACTATACTTTAAGTTGCTTGGAAGACGACTTATACAATGTTTATAGCGTCATGAAAACATCAAGAGAATTGTGGAATGCTCTTGAAAAGAAGTGCAAGACTGAAGATGCTAGACTAAAGAAGTTTGTGGCCGCCAAATTTTTGGATTTCAAAATGGTTGACGGTAAATCTGTCATAACGCAAGTCCAAGAATTGCAAGTTATTGTTCATGAACTCATTGCTGAAGATATGGTCATAAATGAAGCGTTTCAAGTTGCGGCATTTATTGAAAAGCTGCCTCCGCTATGGAAGGACTTTAAGAATTACTTGAAACATAAGTGCAAGGAGATGACGCTTGAAGACCTTATTGTTCGTCTACGGATTGAAGATGACAACAAGGCTGCTGAGAAGAAGTCACGTGAAAATTCAATAATTATGGGTACAAATATTATTGAGGAAGCTTCAACGAGAAAAAAAAGAGACTGCTGAATGTCGTGCACCAAAGAAGGACAAGAAGAAAAGTCAAGCCAACATGATTCAGAAGAATGATGAAATAGACGATTTATGTGCCATACTTTCGGAGTGCAACCTAGTTGGAAATCCTAGAGAATGATGGATTGATTCGGGGGCAACTCGTCATGTTCGTGATAACAAGGAGTTGTTTACTTCTTATGCTCCCCCTGGACCCAACGAGACAGTTTTTATGGTAAATTCCGCTACTGCAAATATTGAAGGAACATGCAAGATAACTTTGAAGATGACTTCTAGCAAGATTATGACTCTAAATGATGTCCTTTATGTTCCTAGAATACGGAAGAATTTAGTCTCGACATCACTTCTAGCCAAGAATGACTTAAATTGTGCTTTTGTTTCCGACAAGGTTGTTGTTAGTAAGAATGAAATGTATGTAGGAAAAGGCTGCCTTACAGAGGGCCTTTTCAAACACAATGTAATTTCTATTGATATGAATAAAATTTCAGCTTCTTATTACTTGCTTGAGTCAAATAATTTATGGCATGAACATTTAGGCCACGTCAACTTCAAAACTTTGCGAAAAATGATTAATTTGGAAGTATTGCCCAAGTTTGAATGCAATAACTCGAAATGTCAAATATGTGTGGAATCAAAGTATGATAAACATCCTTATAAGTCAGTTGAAAGGAATTCAAATCCTTTAGACTTAATTCACACAGATATTTGCGACATGAAGTCAATACCATCTCGTGGTGGGAAAGAGTATTTCATAACTTTTATTGACACAGTACTAGATATTGCTATATTTACTTACTTAATAGTAAAGATGGAGTAATTGAGGCATTCAAGCAATACACAAATGAAGTTGAAACGCAACTAAACAAAAAGATCAAAATGATAAGAAGTGATAGGGGTGGTGAATATGAATCTCCTTTTGAAGAAATATGTTTGGATTATGGCATTATTCAGCAAACAACTACCCCTTACTCACCGCAATCTAATGAAATTGCGGAAAGAAAGAATATAATGTTAAAGGAGATGATGAATGCCTTATTGATAAGTTTGGGTTTACCCTAGAACTTGTGGGTGGAATCTATTTTTACAGCGAATCAAATACTCAACCGAGTTCCCCATAACAAAACGCAATCTATTCCATACGAAAAATGGAAAGGTAGGAAACCCAACTTAAAATATTTTAAAGTATGGGGGTGTTTGGCTAAAGTGCAAATTCCTAAACCTAAAAGGGTGAAGATTGGACCGAAAATGGTTGATTGCATTTTCATAGGATATGCAAGAAATAGTAAAGCATATCGTTTTCTAGTTTATAAATCAGAAAATCCCGACATTCACATTAATACAGTAATCGAATCTGATAATGCTGAATTCTTTGAGAATATTTATCCGTATAAAAATGAATACGAGTCATCTAGTGAAAAATCAAAGCGACCTCGAGAAGAAGAAAAGGAAAGTACGTTTAATGAGGAAAATCCAAGACGTAGTAAACGTCAAAGGACAACTACTTCCTTTGGACCAGACTTTCTGACATTTTTGTTGGAAAATGAGCCTCAAACATTCAAAGAAGCAATGCCTTCCTCGGAAGCATAATATTGGAAAGAGGCAGTCTATAGTGAGATAGAATCCATATTAAGTAATCATACTTGGGAATTGGTTGATCTTCCTCTGGGAAATAAACCTTTGGGTTCTAAATGGATTTTCAAAAGAAAAATAAAAGCTGATGGTACTATTGACAAATATAAGGCAAGATTAGTTGTTAAAGGGTTTAGACAACGAGAAGGTCTTGATTACTTTGACACATACTCACCGGTAACAAGGATTACATCTATCCGGGTGTTAATAGCGTTAGCCGCCGTGTATGGCCTTCAAATCCATCAGATGGATGTAAAGACAACCTTCTTAAATGGAGATTTGGAGGAAGAAATCTATATGAAACAGCCTGAAGGGTTTGTAGTTTCTGGAAAGGAAAATAAGGCGTGTCGACTTGTTAAGTCACTTTACAGACTAAAACAAGCACCAAAACAATGGCATGCGAAATTTGACCAAACAATGCTGTCAAATGGTTTCGAGATCAATGAGTGTCACAAATGTGTTTACATTAAGAATACTCCAAATCAAATAGTCATTGTTTGTTTATATGTGGATGATATGTTGATAATGAGTAACGACATTGCTAACATAAATGCTACTAAGTGCATGCTTACTAGTAAGTTTGATATGAAAGGCTTAGGAGTTGCCGATTTAATTTTGGGAATTAAGATTCTTCAAACTCCTCAAGGTCTAGCTTTATCTCAATCTCATTATATTAAAATGGTACTTGAAAAGTTCAAATATTTGGACTTTAAAGAAGAAAAAACGCCAATTGATTTAAACCATACTCTTGTAAAGAATAAAGGTCAAAGCAAGTCTCAATTGGAATATGCTCGAATGTTGGGAAGTTTGATGTACATTATGAATTGTACACGACCTGATATAGCTTATGCGATAAGTAAGCTTAGTCGATACACAAGTAATCCCAACCAAGCTTATTGGATAGAAATGAAATGAGTTTGGGGATATTTGAAATATACCCAAGACTATGCATTGCATTACAATAATTATCCTATAGTTGTTGAGGGATATAGTGATGCGAATTGGATCACCGGATCAACGAAATCAAAATCCACAAGTGGATACGTTTTTACAATTGGTGGAGGAGCAATGTCTTGGAAGTCGTCCAAACGGACATGCATAGCCCGCTCTACAATGGAGTTTGAGTTTATAGCTTTAGACAAGGCCGGTGAAGAAGCTGAATGGCTCCAGAATTTCTTAGAAGACATTCCATTTTGGCTCAAACCTGTGGCACATGTATGCATACATTACGACAATCCAGCAGCAATAGGAAGGGCTTGGAGCGTTTTGTATAACGGAAAATCTCGTCACATTCGACGAAGGCATAATACCGTTAGATAACTAATCTCTAGTGGAATTATCACAATTGACTATGTAAAGTCAAAATATAATGTATCAGGTCCGCTTACAAAAGGCCTGCCTAGAGAGGCGGTTGAGAAGTCATCAAAGGGAATGGGACTATGGCCGAGGACAAGTCACTGTGGCGGTAACTCTACCTAGAAGACTGGAGATTCCAAGATCTAGGTTCAAGGAGATCAAACAAAGTCATTAATGATGGTTCAACATTGTCAAATAAAATTTCTTTTTGGTCCATTCTCGTGATGAGACAATGTTCAGTACCAAGGATAAAGCATTAAGGCTTTTTAATGGTTTCTAAATTTGATACGGAGTATATCAAATAGTGTATCTATGGGATAACACGCTTAGGAATCACCTATGTAAGCGTGAAGTGTAAGCCGCTTCAAGGAGAATTCTATAAGGCCAGTTCTCTACGCACTTATGAACCGGGTGGTGTTCATGGCTGAAACGAACACAACAATGAGAACCAAAGAGGGTTAAGGGTTGATTGTATGACTTATGGTTGTCTACGTATACACCAAAGTTCGACGGTTCAAAGATATCAAATCTACCGATTGACCGAGTATATCCGACATAATCTCACTACGGAAAGTTCATAGGGAAACCTACTTATCCAGATGCGATTAATCCTTAATTGCGAATCACACAGTATTTTCATGCTTGTTTTTCCACATATGTCCATTCCCCATTCATGTAGGGGATTGTTGCATTTTTATTAAGGGGTGTGAATGAGAAATGGAAGAGGCACCTCTTGGTTGTGAATGGGAAATGGAAGAGTCACCTCTTGGATTGCTTCTTTTCATGTCACCCTTTCATTGGGGTGTGAATGGGAAATGGAAGAGGCACCTCTTGGATTGCACCTCTTCATCTCACCCTTTCATTATCTATAAATAGAGAGGCTTAGCCTCATTTTCCACCACTGAAAAATCTGAAATCTCTCCCCTCAATTTTCTGCATACTGCATTGGTTATTTAAAAGCAAAATGTAAGCATTTTGTGTGATTTGCTCCGCCATTTAAGTTCGCCGAAATTATATGATTTGAAGTGCCACTGCCCAAGTCCCTTCTTGGCTGGCCTCACCAGGTCTCTCCTTTTCACTGTTCTCGAGCACACTTTTAATATTTAAGTATTCCTTTGCTCTACTTTCATCTCCAATTCACCTACACATAAAATAGACTTCATTATGCGCAAATAATGTGCAATTTATCATTAAAGCATGTAAATGCAAGGTACATAATGTACGAAACTATGGAATTATAGCCACAAATCATCCGTAATGTCAATTGTGACTCGTGTGCAAAATATAAGGTCAATCGGACTTGATTTAACAAGTTTTGGCATCAGATGTAGAAGTTATAAGTGCTAAAATTCATTAGGCTCGACTCGATGTGCAATTCGTGTTTTTAGCATTGTTTGAAGTGATTTAAAGGCTCGACTAAGTTTGTATGATGTGTTAGAACTTGTTGGTATATTCGGATGGGGTCTCGGGGGCCCCGGGTATGATTCAAATTTGAATTCGGAACAAAATTGGACTTGGTGCATTGTTAAAGCTTGGAAGTGTCTGGTGCAATCGCACCTACGCACTTTGGGCCGCAAGTGCGACACCGCAGAAGAGGACCTCGAGCCAAAGAATTGGTTTGTGGCCTGCCCAGCTAGGATCGCAGATGCGGTCAGAGTTTTGCAGAAATGGACTCGCACATACGATTGGGGAAGGGCAGAAGCGGAAAGGCCAGGAAGGCTTGGTGATCGCAGAAGTGGAGACCTTCCGCAGAAGTGGAAGCGCATATGTGGCTAAGGTCTCGCAAAAGAGGAAGTGCTGGACATAAGGTTTAAAATCGAGGGTTTGTCATTTTCTTCATATTTTGAGATGTAGAGCTCGGATTGAGGCAGAATTTTGAGAGATGTTTAGAGGAAACATTTGGGTAAGTATTCTTGACTCATTTTTGATTAATTTTCAATCATCTATCATTAATTTCTTCATTTAATTTCGGATTTGGGTTGAGATATTTGGGAAAAGGTAGAAAAATCCTTAGGCCGAATGAATGGTGAACTCGATTTGAGACGTGGTCCAGGGTCGACATTTTGGGGCAATTTTTCTGTTCTTATCTAAAATCGTAGATTTATTATTTAAATTAGTTTCTTATAGTTATATTTATAGTATGTAATTGTTTTGGCTAGATTCGAGCCAACCGGAGTGGAAAGTCAAGGGAAAGGCTTTCTTATTGATTGATTGAGCGAGATTTGAGGTAAGTGACTTTTCTAACCTTGTGTGGGGGAAACTCCTCTTAGGTTTTTTTACTGTTATGGTGTTTACAATACGTGAAGTCCGTGTACGCAAGGCGACGGGTGAGTACTCGCGTTAAATGTTAAAAATATAGTTCTTGCTAAGTAGTTTCCTTTTTAATTCCTTGATTGAGTTACTCTAGCATGTGTAGTCATCATGTTTAGCCTAATGTTGCATGTCTACGTGTCTTATCTCTTACTTGTAATTTGTGCAACATGCTTAGTTGGATTTCCTACTTCCTTGACCATGTATTCAGTGTTTGCCTGTAGGTTTCCTTGCTGTAATTTCATTGTCCCATCGGATACCTGTTTCATATTTACTTCTGGGACTACAAGGCGGTACCTCAGGAGTGCCCCATGTTGTGTATTTACTCTTTAGACTACGAGGCGGTACCTCAGGAGCGCCCCTGTTGCATATTTACTTTTGGGACTACGAGGCGGTACCTCATGAGCGCCCCTGCTATATATTTACTTTTGGGACTATGAGGCGGTACCTCGAGAGTGCCCCTATTGTGCATTTACTTTTGTTACTACGAGGCGGTACTTCGGGAGCCCCCTATTATTTACCTCTATTTCCTGTGTTGTTATCTTTCAGTAGGGCCCTAACCTGACCTCGTCACTACTCTACCGAGGTTAGGCTTGGAACTTACTCGGTACCGTTGTGGTGTACTCATACTATGCTTCTGCACATGTCTTTGTGTAGATTCATGTGCATCCTACCAGTCCCTGATATTAGGAAGCAATGTCGCTGCTTGGAGACTTCAAGGTACACCTGCCCGTGACCGCAGGCCTCGGAGTCCCCTTGTATTCTGTTCTTCCATTATTTCTTTATATTTTGATAGACAGTGATGTATAGGATTACTCAGTACTATACATAAAGCTTGTGGCTTATATCTCACCAGGTTTGGGATTTTATGTATTGAGTTTTGGTAGACTTTTTTAATGAAATTGTTAGGATGTTCAAGTTTTAATTTCTTATTAAATGTTTCCGCGTACTGTTTAGGCTTACCTAGTATTAGAGACTAGGTGCTGTCACGATATCCCATGGAGGAAAATTGGGGCCGTGATAAGTTGGTATCAAAACACTAGGTCCATAGGTGTTATGAGTCACAAGCAAGTTTAGTAGAGTCTCGTGGATCGGTACGGAGATGTCTGTTCCTATCTTCAAGAGGCTATGCAATTGTTAGGAAAAGCTTCACTTCTTTGATTCCTTATCGTGTGAAATTTTTGACTTCGAATTCTAAATTTCTGTCTTTCTATTCTCTCACAGATGGTGAGGACACGTATAACTGGATCAGATGACCAGACACTTGCGCCCCCAGATAGGGCCATGAGAGGCTGGGGCAGAGTAGAGGATGAGGACGTCCACGTGGTGAAGTCAGACGAGCTGCTACACAGGAGCCACCAGTAGCTCCAGTTGGAGGGTAGGCACCTGAGATGCCTGTTACTGTACAAGCCCTCCAGGAGACTCTCACCTAGTTTCTGAGCATGTTCAGCACCTTGGCTCAAGCAGGATTGATACCACTTACTCCTGCCATATATCAGGCCAGGGGAGGAGCATAGACTCTCGCCGCCCGTATCCCAGAGCAGCGGGTCTAGGTCGATCAGGTTCCTGAGGTCATACCGATACAGCCGGTAGCTCTAGTTCAGCCCGAGGTTAGGGCAGCCATTTCTAAGGGGGAGCAGCTCATGCTTCAGAGTTATATGAAGTAACACCCTCCTACTTTTAGTGGCTTAGCGTCAGAGGATGCCCAGGGTTTTCTTGAGGAGTGCCACTGTATCCTATGTACTATGGGTGCTGCGGAGTCTACTGGTATTTATTTCATTACGTTCCAGCTTAGAGGAACGCCCTATCAGCGGTGGCGAGAATATGAGTTGGGTAGTCCGGCCGAGGCAACTTCATTCACTTGGACTCATTTCTCAAATATGTTCTTGAGGGAGTATGTCCCCCCAAGTCTTAGAGATGCATGGCGTACAGAGTTTGAGCAGTTGCGCCAGGGTTCTATGACCATGTCAGAGTATGCGGTCCGATTCAGTGATTTGGCCAGGCATGCACCAGCCTTGGTTGCTACTGTTCGGGAGCAGGTTTATCGATTTATTGAGGGGCTCTGCCTTAGTATCAGATTTAGCATGGCCCGAGAGTTTGAGATGGACATCGCATACAAGCAGGTAGTGGGGATTGCTAGGATATTGTAGGGTATGTTGACTCGGGAGAGGGAGAAGAGAGAGGCCAAGAGGTCTCTAGAGTCTAACACATATAGTGGTACTCATGCCCCAGCTACAGCTCGTCAAGGTAGGGTCTATGAGGGTCGCCCTGTTCATTCAACACTTCCAGCCACCAGTGGTACTCCGTCCACTCCTAGGCCTCAGACTCCTTATTATGGACCGCCATTGTTTAGTGAACCTCCTGCATGGGGTGCTTTCAGCAGTCAGTCCAGCCGATCAGGCCCAAGCCAGCCACATCAGCCACGTCCTCTAAGAGCTTATTTTGAGTGTGGTGGCACTCGTCATGTGGTGAGGGATTGCCCCTGACTCAGGAGGGGTGCACCTCCACAAACCACTCAGGCACCGCGTGCTCCACCGGGTCCTCAGGCTATGGTTACAACACCAACTACCACTCCACCTGCACAACGAGCTCGAGGTGGAGTTCGGATAGGTATAGGTCGCCCTAGAGGGGGAGGCCAGGCTAGATATTATGCCCTTCCTACTAGGACGGAGGCAGTTGCATCCGATTCTGTCATCACATGTATTATTCCGGTATGTCATAGAGATGATTCAGTCTTATTTGATCCAGACTCCACTTATTCCTATGTGTCATCTTATTTTGATCCATATTTTGGTGTATCCCGTGATTCTTTGAGTTCTCATGTCTATGTGTCTACACCTATGAGAGATTCTATTATTGTTGACCGTGTGTAGCGGTTGTGTTTGGTCGTTCTTAGTGGTTTTGAGGCCAGAGACGAATTATTATTGCTCAGTATAATGGATTTTGATGTTATTTTGGGCATGGACTGGTTGTCGCCTTATCATGCTATCCTTGATTGTCACTCCAAGAAGGTAATGTTGGCTATGCCAAGTCTACCACGGCTAGAGTGGAGAGGTACCTTAGATTTTGTTCCTAGCAGTGTTGTCTCATTTCTAAAGGCTCAACAGATGGTTGAGAGAAGGGGTGTGATACATATCTGGCATATGTGAGGGATGTTAGTGCTGGTACTCAACCGTCGAGTCAGTTCCGGTAGTGAGGGATTATTCAGACGTATTTCCGACGGATCTTCCGAGCATGTCACCCGACAGAGATATCGACTTTGGCATTGATTTATTACCGGACACTCAACCCATTTCTATTCCACCCTATCATATGGCCCCAACAGAGCCGAAAGAGTTAAAGGAACAGTTGCAAGAGTTGCTTGATAAGGGCTTCATTCATCCCAGTGTGTCGTCTTGGGGTGCTCCTGTCTTGTTTGTAAAGAAGAAGGATAGTTCTATGCAAATGTGTATTGATTATCGCAAGTTGAACAAGGTTATAGTGAAGAACATGTATCCATTACCATGTATTGATGACCTATTTGATCAACTTCAGGGTGCCAGAGTGTTCTCTAAGATCGACTTGCATTCAAGCTATCATCAGTTGAAGATTCGGGAGCCAGATATCTCGAAGACTGCTTTTAGGACTCGGTATGGTCATTACGAGTTTCTTGTGATGTCTTTTGGGCTGACCAATGCCCTAGAAACATTCATGCACTTGATGAATAGTGTATTTTATCCCTATCTTGACTTTTTTGACATTGTGTTTATTGACGAAATTCTGGTGTACTCCCGGAGCCAGGAGGATCATGAGCAGATCCTGAGGACTGTGCTTCAGACCTCGAGAGAAAAAATGTTGTATGAAAAGGTTTCGAAGTGTGAATTATGGCTAGATTCAGTGGGATTTTTGGGTCATTTAGTATCGAGTGAGGGGATCAAGGTAGATCCGAAGAAGATTGAAGTAGTGAAGAGTTGGCCTAGACCGTCCTCAACTATGGAGATCCAGAGCTTTCTTGGCTTGGCAGGGTATTACCACCGATTTGTATAGGGTTTCTCGTCTATTGTAGCACATATGACTAGATTGATCCAGAAGGGTTCTCCATTCAATTGGACCGAGGATTGTGAGGAGTGCTTTCAAAAACTCAAGACTACTTTGACTACAACCCTAGTGTTGGTGTTGCCTATTGGTTCGGGGTCGTATACGGTGTATTGTGATGTGTCGCGTATTGGTCTCGATGCAGTGTTTATGCAAGACGGTTGGGTGATTGCCTACACATCTAGACAGATGAAGGTGCATGAGAAGAACTATCCTATCCACGAACTCGAGTTAGTATCTATTATTCATGCCTTGAAGAGCTGGCGACACTATTTGTATGGTGTCCCTTGTGAGGTCTACACCGATTACCAGAGTCTACAACATTTGTTTAAGCAGAAGGATCATAACTTGCGGCAACGGTGATGGTTGAAGCTGCTTAAGGATTATGACATCCCCATTCTCTATCATCCTGGGAATCCAATGTGGTAGCCGATGACTTGAGTCACAAGGTGGAGAGTTTGGGAATTTTAGCATATCTACCAGTTGCAGAGAGGCCTTTAGCCTTGGATGTTCAGGCCTTGGCCAACCAGTTTGTCAGATTGGATGTTTCCGAGCCGTGTAGGGTTTTGGCTTTTGTGGTTTCTCAGTCTTCTCTTTATGATCGTATCAGAGAGCCTCAATATGATGATCCCCATCTGCTTGTCCTTAAGGACACGGTTCAAAACGGTAATGCCAAGGAGGTCACTATTGGATAAGACGGGGTATTACGGATGCAGGGCAGGCTATGTGTTCCCAATGTAGATAGTTGCATGAGTTGATTCTCCAGGAGGCTCATAGTTCGCGGTACTCCATTCATCCAGGTGCCGCATAGATGTATCAGGATTTGATACAACACTATTGGTGGAGGAAGATGAATAAGGACATAGTGGAATATGTAGCTCGGTGCCTAAATTGTCAGCATGTGAATTATGAGCATCAGCGGCAAAGTGGACTGCTTCAGAAGATATAGATTATGGAGTGGAAATGGGAGCGGATCACTACGGATTTCGTTGTTGGGCTCCCGCAGCCTTAGAGGAAGTTCGATGCAGTTTGAGTGATTGTGGATAGATTGACTAAGTCAACTCATTTCATTCATGTGGTTACTACTTACTCTTCGGAGCAGCTGGCTCAGGTTTACATTCGCGATATTGTCAAGATTCATGGCGTGCCGGTATCTATCATCTCTGACTGGGGTACGCAATTTACATCATGGTTCTGGAGAGTCGTACAACATGAGTTGGGTACTCGGGTGGAGTTGAGTACAATATTTCACCCTCAGATAGACGGATAGTCTGAGCGCACTATTCAGATATTGGTGGATATGCTTCATGCGTGTGTGATAGATTTTGGGGGTTCTTGTGATCAGTTCTTGCCACTTGCGGAGTTTGCCTACAACATCTGTTATCAGGCGAGCATTCAGATGGCCACGTATGAGGATTTGCATGGTAGACGGTGTCAGTCTCTAATGGGTTGGTTCGAGCTGGGCGAGGCTAGGATATTGGGTACAGACTTGGTGTAGGATGCTTTGGAAAAGGTTAAATTGATTCAGGATCGACTTACGTACAACCCAATCCAGGAACAATAGTTATGTGGATCGGAAGGTTCGCGACGTTGCATTCATGATTGGGGAGCGGGTCTTGCTCTGAGTTTCGCCCATGAAGGGTGTTATGAGGTTCATGAGGAAGGGCAAGTTGAGCCCTAGATATATCGGGCCTTTTGAGATTCTTGAGAGGGTTGGAAAGGTGGCTTATAGACTTGCACTACCACCTATTCTCTCTGCAGTTCATTCAGTGTTCCATGTTTCCATGCTCCGGAAGTATCACGGTGATCCGTCTCATGTGTTAGAATTCAGTTCAGTCCAGTTGGACAAGGATCTATCTTATGTTAAGGAGCCGGTAGTCATTTTTGACAGGTAGGTTTGAAAGTTAAGGTCAAAGAACTTCGCACCAGTGAAGGTTCAGTGGAGGGGTCATCCGGTCGAGGAGGTGACTTGGGAGATCGATCATGATATGCATAACCTTTTCCTCATCTTTTCACCACTTCAGGTATGTCTCTATACTCGTTCGAGGAAGAACGTTTGTTTTAAGAGTGGGAGGATGTAACGACCCGGCCAGTCATTTTGATAGTATTAGCCCCGAACCCCTATTTACTTCTCCATTTATTTCATTATGTGGTTACGTGACTTGCCGGGAGGTTTGGTTTTTAGTTTCGGAGTGAAATAGGATACATAGTCCCTAAAATTAAAGTTTAAGTCGTAGGAATTTTACCGTAGTTTGATTTATGTGAAGACGACTTTGAATGGGATTTTGACGGTTCCAATAGCTCTGTAGGGTGATTTTGGTCTTTGGAGCTTGTCCGGATGTTGATTAGGAGGTTCGTAGGTCATTTCGCCGTTGATTGACAAAAGTTGGAAAATTTGATGATTTTTGGAAAGTTTGACCGATAGTGGACTTTTGATATCGGGGTTGTATCCTGATTCCGGAAGTTGGAGTAGGTCCGTAATGTTAATTGTGACTTGTGTGCAAAATTTGAGGTCAATCAGACTTGATTTGATATATTTCGGCATCATATGTAGAAGTTAAGAGTTCTAAAGTTCATTAGGCTCGAATCAATGTGCAATTAGTATTTTTAGCGTTGTTTGATATGATTTAAAGGCTCAACTAAGGCCGTATGTTGTTTTAGGACTTGTTGGTATATTCATATAGGGTCTCGGGGGACCCGGATGTGATTCAGATTTGAATCCGGAACAAAATTGGACTTGGTGCACTGCTGAAGCTTGGCAATATCTGGTGCAATCGCACCTGCACACTTTGGGCTGCAGGTGCGGCACCGCAGAAGTGGCCTTGGAGCCACAAAAGTGGTTTCTTGCCCGCCTAGCTAGGACCGCAGATGCGGCCAGAGTTCCACAGAAGAGGATTCGCACATGCTATTGGGGAAGCGCATAAGCGGAAAGGCCAGGAAGCACTGGTGATCGCAGAAGCGGAAGTGCATATGCGACTGTCTCTTCGCAGAAGCGCAAGTGCTCTTAGGATTCCTCAAAAGCGAGTTTTCATGGCCAAAATGATGCCTGTACGTGCCATGGAAATTCCGCAGCTGCGGAGCCGCAGATGCGACTATGGCCTCGCAAAAGCGGAAGTGCTGGACAAAAGGTTTAATATCGAGGGTTTGTCATTTTCTTCACATTGTGAGATATAGAGCTCGGATTGAGGCAAACATTTGAGATATTTTTAGAGGAAACATTGGGTAAGGATTCTTAACTTGTTTTTGATTAAATCTCACTAATCTATCATTAATTTTTTTTATTTAATTAAGGATTTGGGTTGAGAAATTTGGGGAAAAGGTGGAAAAATCCTTAGGCCAAAATTTGAGGTTTTGATCGAGCTTTTTGTATCAGATTTGAATAATTTTAGTATGGGTGAAATCGATATCGAAAGGGTGTTCTTATTTTGTGAATTTTACATGTTTCCGAGACGTGGACCCGGGTCGACTTTTTGGGGCAATTTCTTTTCCTAAAGTCGTAGATTTATTATTTAAATTAGTTTCTTATAGTTACATTTATAGTATGTAATTGTTTTGGCTAGATTCGAGCCGATTAAAGTTAGAAGGCGAGGGAAAGGCATTATTATTGATTGATTGAGCGAGATTTGAGGTAAGTGACTTGTCTAACCTTGTGTGGGGGAATCTCCCCTTAGGTTTTGGTACTGTTATGGTATTTGCAGTACGTGAAGGTCGTGTAAGCGAGGTGACGAGTGCGTACTGGGGTTAAATGTTAAAAATCCGGTTCTTGCTAAGTAGTTTCCTTTTTAATACCTTGGCTGAGTTACTCTAGCATGTGTAGTAATCACGTTTAGCCTAATGTAACGACTCGACTGATCATTTTGGGCTCGAGCTCGTCGTCTGGTGGTTTGAGGCCTTGCGTAACTTCACTTCAGGTATTATGACTTGTACGTGTAGTTGGAATTGAATATTGGGAAGTTCAAAGTTGATTTGGAAAGAAAATTGTTATTCCAGAAACTTTAAGTTGGAAAATAGACTAAGGTTTGACTTTTGAGCAAAAGACCTCGAAATTGGGATTTGAAAGTTCCAATAGGTTCGTATGATGATTTCGGACTTGGGCATATTTTCGGGTTGAGTATCGGACCATCTGGGAGCATTTTAGCACCTATTATGGAAGGTTGGCATTTTGGAAGTTTAAGAAATTATTAAGTTTGATTTGAAATAAATTTTGATGTTATCAATGTCCGTTCGGAGTTCCAGGCCTTGGAATAGGTTCGTATCGTGATTTGTGACTTGCACTGAAAGTTTGGTGTCATTCCAAGGTGTTAGAGTGTAATTCGTATGCGTTCAGTGAAGTTTGAAGGTTGGAAAGTCGAAAGTAAGGTTTTGATCGTGGATTTCTAATTTTGATGTTGTTTGACGTGATTCGAGGTTTCGACTAAGTCAGTATCATTTTGTGGGATGTGTTAGTAGTTTGGACGGGGTCTCGGGGGGCTCGGGTGCGAATCAGATTGGAAACAGATCAAATTTGGACTTGGCAGA
This sequence comes from Nicotiana tabacum, assembly GCF_000715075.1. Classification (NCBI taxonomy): domain Eukaryota; kingdom Viridiplantae; phylum Streptophyta; class Magnoliopsida; order Solanales; family Solanaceae; genus Nicotiana; species Nicotiana tabacum. The sequence continues at coordinate 95,771,345 of NC_134094.1, forward strand.
ACTGCTGAATCTTAAGGCTTCTGGTGCGAATGGCCGCAGGTGTGAGATCTCAGAAGTGGCCCAGTGGTTGTAGAAGCGGTAGGGAGTGAGTCTGGATGGGATTCGCAGGTGCGAGAAATTTTCCGCATCTGTGGGCTCGCAGATGCGGGGGGAGAAGGGCAAAAGTGGAAGTGGTCTGGGTTGGATGATCACAGGTGCGAGTGCTGTAGCGTACCTGCGGAGCCATAGGTGTGGTCATGGGCGCGCATGTGCGGAGTGGTGCTTGAGCTGGGGAGTGTGAAGGTGCGGAGGATTTCCATAGAAGTGGATGCACATCTGCGGTTGGATGGTCACAGAAGCGGAAAAAGCTAGCCTTGGGGGACGCCGCATCTGTGAGGAATTTTCCGCAAAAGCGGCTACTGTTCCGCAGGTGCGGGAGATAGGCTGGGCAGAAATGATTTTTTATAAGGGATTTGGCCCATTTTCTTTCATTCTCTCTTGGCTTAGGCGATTTTTGGACAACTTCAAGTGGAGATTTTCATCATCTATGTCAAGGTAAGTAATTTCCACATATTGTGAGTTAAATACATGGTTTATATGTGGATTTGAACATGGAAATGAGTAGACATCTGTAATTTTAATATAAGGAAACATAAAAATCGGTATTTATGGATTTTTTCCACGAAATGGGTCATGAAATTCGAAATAAATCATATATCTGGGTTCGAAATGTTATGGGTAAAGTTTATCTTCAAGAAATTTCGGAATCAGGGCATGTGGGCCTGAGGGTTGACTTTATTGACTTTTAGAGCGGAGTTGGGGATTGTTATGAATTGATTAATTATGGGTAATAGAGTATATGTATATATGGATTTGCACATTTGTTTGACTAGTTTTGGATAGACGAGCATCAGTTTGGAGATGTTGGAGCCGGTCATGGAATTTCTGAGAGAGGTAAGTCTCTTGTCTAATCTTGTGAGGGGAAAACTATCCCCTAGGTGATATTTATTGTTATGTGAAACTAGTTGTGGGTGCTACCTACACACGAGGTGATAAGAGTCTGTATGTAGCTAAATCAGGTTTATCTCCGGGTAGACTTAGGACTTTATCATGTAATAATTGAGTTATTTGAACTCGTTCTGCTGGCTTAATTAATTAAAGTTATAACTGAATTTGATTTAGAAATAAATATATGTATACTAGGTCGGGCCTTAACACTTTGTATTTTGGGGGATTTATTTGAGAAATGGTAAAGATTATAATCATTTTGTGCTTATGTACGGTATTGTAAGCACGCGTCTCGTAATTCGTAACTTCCTTTCTTTCTTGTGGAGCGGGCCGAACGTCTTGACAGTATAATAGATGCATCTATGGTTCGTGTTGCTCGACCCTCGGCAGTGTACACATTATTCTGGATCGGGCCGAACGACCTCGGCATAATCGTGCGTTATATCGCTAGTGGTCTGATATTCACGGGATAAACCTTCCACTGATGCCCGACATTTTTATTGTATTCCTTATTTCTTTGATATTGGCACTTGGCATTATCTGAGCTATTAAGGTAGAATACAAGATCGAGAAATTTATACTTTAAATAAAATATTTGGAAGATTATAAAATTTACAGATTTACCCCACTATTGCTGTGCACTTCATATCTGTTATGAATTATTATATTATTTTATTGGACCTCTAGTAAGTGTCGATGTCGTTCCCTCGTCACTACTTCTCCGGGGTTAGGCTTGATACTTACTGGGTACGCGTTGATTTACGTACTCATGCTGTACTTCTGCACGAAATGTGCAAGATATGATAGGTTCATTTGGTGATCATCTTGGCGCATAGGCGCATCTCTTGAGGAGACTTTATGTGAGCTGCAACCAAGGCTATGCATCGCAGTACACCGAGTCTCTATCGTACTATTTATTTTATCCTGTCTTATTTACATTTGATCCTGACACCGGGTTTTGAGGTTATGCTAGTTGATGCTTAGGGTTTCGTATATTATTATCGACTTTTATTTCTTTTATAAATTACAAATGTTGTACGTTCCCGTAATTTAGAAATGTAAATCTCCTTATCTTATTAAATTTGTGATTTCGAAAGTAATAATATGAGCAATCAAATTGGTAAATCACCGTTGGCTTGCATGACGGCAGCGTTAGGCGCCATCACGACCTATAGTGGATTTTGGGTCGTGACAAAAAAAGTTCTATTCTATTGTAATTGTATTATTTTTTTATATAAATATTGTATGAAAGTTTTATACATGTATCAAAATTGTACTAAAGTTTTGTTATAGTTTACGAAAGTTATTTTTAAATTGTATGATATTATAGTTATATTATTTTTGTATCAATGTTATATGAAAGTTATAAATTTCATTACCCAATCTCAGTACGTAAATAAATTTCATGTTCCTAAAACAAATGACCCAAAATTGGTGATAATTTTTCAGTCATCACGATTTCGTTTGAATCGCTAAATTTCCCTCCCTGATATATATGGAGGGTACTTTACGATCTACAAATCAATGGCAACAATTGAAATATGTGGCATTTCATAATAAGTGATGGCAACAATATGTTGCATAAATTGGCAGCAAATTAAAAGATGAGGAAGACAGTAGAAGAAGAGGGAGATGGGAGAGGAGAAAAAAAAGAAAGGAAAACGGTATAATTGAATCCCTTAATTGAACACATTAATCATTATTTGAGAGCCTTTTAAGTGGAAATATATATCTGCTATGAACAATATACATTTAGCGGGTAAATAATAAGCTTTAGAAAACTTTGGTAAATAAGTTTGATTAATGGTATAGGAACGGAAAATCCATTCGAGTTTGCTTTGGGCTTTATTTGAGTTACTAATTTTTATTGGCGATAAGCAGTGACGGACTCATGAATTTATATATGCGGGTTCAGTCAAAGAATATAGTAGCCTCTTGTATAAGTGAAACTGGTAAATAGAATTTGTTTACTACTCAATTTTGTTCATCGTGTGACCTCAAAATAAAGTCATTGGCGCTCTTTTTTTTTTAAAATCAAAGTTGGGAATTATATAAAAAAAACTATTTAGTTCTAATTTTTAGAATTTTATCTATATATTAACAAATTTTACTAATTTTTACAAAATAATATTTAAATAGCTTAAAATCTTATAACTCTAAGAAATTTAACATATAAGTATTTAGAAACAAAAATAGTAAAAAAGGGAGTTATGAACTAAACTAATTGCTATAAACGTTCTAAGTAAAAGAGATTATACACCAAACTAAATTTTTTACAAATTAACAATTTCAACATATATAAAGTAAACTATATTAAATTAGAAAACTACAAATATTCTCAACAAAGTACTCTCATTTTTTAGCAGAAATTATGAAAGAGAACCAAATTGTCACGATCCAATTTTCACTATAGGGCGTGATGGCGCCCAACATCGCCGTTAGGCAAGCCAATGGTGAACTATCAATTTAATCATTCATTTTATTATTTCTGAAATCATACGTTTTATTAAATAAAGAATTCAATGAATTTAAAAATCATGAATACTTAAAATATTAGTAAGATATAAAATAAAAGATGACAATATCAAGCCAAACCATAAACAACCACTAGAGTATCCCAAAATCCGGTGTCACAAGTGCATGAGCGTCTAGTAGGAAGTACAATAGCTATACAACATCTATCTGGAATACAAAATAGACATGATAAAGTAAATAGTTATGATGGAGACTCTGTATGCTGCAATTCGTACCATAGATTACAACTCACCATAAACTCCCCTCATCAGCTGCGCACACACGCCCAAATGACCATCAAATGAACCTGTCAGATCCTGCACATTTAGTGCAAAAGTGTAGAATGAGTACGTAAATCAACTCGTACCCAGTAAGTATCTAGCCTAAACTGGAAGAAATAGTGACAAGAGCTCGACATCGACACTTACTAGTGATCCAATAAATAAGATGCAGGAACCATAAGAAGGCATGAAATACAACATGATCAATAGAATTAGAAACAGTACTCAACATGAGCCTTTAACGAAATATCAATTTAAAATTTTCATATAGCGCATGCCATCTCAACAAATTATAATCGTCAAATAAATATCAGATCTCCGGTCAAAATGGAATATCATGTAATTTCCAAGTCCCCAATCAAGAGGGTAATCTCGTGGGTATTCAGACTCCTAGCGAATTTACGCACGAATTGTGCCGAGGTCGTTCGACTCGATCCATTTAGTCGTGTACATACACTGCCGAGGTCGTATAAGCCGATCCATGTGGATGCATCTCATATGTACATATATTTTCGAGGCGTTCGGCCTCGATCCCCAGGAAGAGAAGAAACTTATCGAATTACGGGCTACGTGTTTGTAATATAAAAACAGGAATGTAAAGTAATCATGACTTTTACCTACTTCCGAATATCTTGCCAATAACTAAAGGTAATGAGATTTGATCTTAACATGATCTCTAATCACATTTCATTTATAAGTCTTAGGTAATTAAACCAACAAGTTGAATTCAAATAATACAAATATTGCACGTTAAAGTCCTAAGTCTTCCCGAACTTAAAGATGGTATTAGCTACGCACAGACTCTCATCACCTCGTACATATGTGATCCCCACAATAAGCAGGACATAACAAATACACACCTACGGGGTAGTTGCCCTCTCACAAGGTTAGATCGGAGACTTACCTCGTTGCGAAGTTCCATAACCGGCTCTAATGCCCCTCTAACTCCTCAATCAATGCCCATCGATCCGAAACTAGTCAATCAACGTGAAAATCAATCAAAATATACTCAAACACTCATAATTAATTAATTAATTAATAATAATTCCCAACTCCACCCGAAAAGTCAACAAAATAAACCCTCAGGCCCACGTACCCGGATTTCGAAATATTTTGAAGGTAATCATTACCCATAACACCACTAACTGAAATATATAATTTATTCCTAATTCCATATCCAATTTCGTGGTCAAAATCAAAAAGTACCAAATTCTAGGTTTCTTAAAAAATCTCACAATTTCTAACAATTTCGATGTTTAAATCCTTATAGAATCCATTTAATTAACTTAAAATATGTGGGAATTACTTACCTTGCCAGAGATGATGAAAATCTCCTATTGAAGAACTCCAAAAATCACCCAAACCATGTGAGAAGTGGAAGAAATGTGCCAAATTCCGAAATAAAATAAGTTTTCCCAGCAATTCCCTTTTTCGCGATCACGGACAAGCCCTCGCGATCGCGAAGACCAACCTCGACCAACTGGAAAATCTCTCTTCGCGAACGCTGTGGTCAACTCCATAGACCCTACGCGAATGCGACCAGACCCTTGTGAACGCGTATGATAAATCACCTAGTGCCCCTTCCCGCCTAACCTTCTAAGCGATCGAGGCCTCTCCCTCACGATCGCGATACATTGCCACCCAAAGGAAGCACCAGACACCAGAAAATAGTAGTCTAAACATGGAGAAATAGCCCGTAGCCCATCCGAAATTCACCCGAGGCCCCCAGGACACCGTGTCTTTAAGGACAAGCAAATGGGGTTATCATACTGACTTTCTCTGATGCGCTCATACAAAGAAGACCGAGAGACCGTGCAAGCTAGAACACGATTGGGCTCCGAAACATCTAACCTCACGAACGGATTGGCCAAAGCCTGAACATCTGATGCTAGCGGCCTCTCACCAACTGGATTAGATGCAAGGCTAGAAATACTCACCGCTTTCCTACTCAAGGCATCGGCCACCACATTGGCCTTCCCGGGATGATACAAAATATTGATATCTTAGTCTTTCAACAGCTCCAACGACCTCTTCTGCCTCAAGTTAAGATCATTTTTCTTGAACAAATACTGTAGACTCCTATGATCCGTGAAGACTTCACACGACACGACGTAAAGATAGTGCCTCCAAATCTTCTAAGCATGGACAATGGATGCCAACTCTAAGTCATGAACATGGTAATTCTTCTCATGAACCTTCAACTGCCGTGACGCATATGCAATACTGTACCGAACCCAATGCGAGATGCATCTAAATACACCGTGTAGGATCCTGAACCTATGGGCATCACCAACACTGGCGCCATAGTCAAAGTAGTCTTAAGCTTTTGAAAGCTCAACTCTGACTCATCCGACCATCTGAATGGGGCACCCTTCTGGGTCAATCTAGTCAATGAGGCTGTTATTGATGAAAACCCCTCCACGAACCGACGATAATAACTCGCCAAACCCAGGAAATTTCGGATTTGTAGCTGAAGTAGGTCTCGATTATGCCCTTTGCCAATACAACATGCCCCAAAAAGGCGACCGAGTCTAATCAAAACTAACTATTTGAAAACTTGGCATATAACTGACTATCTCTCAAAGTCAGAAGTACAATCCAAAGATGCTGATCAAGATCCTCTCGACTGCGGGAGTATATCAAGATATCATCAATTAATACGATCACAAAAGAATCCAAATAGGGCTTGAATACCCGGTTCATCAAATCCATAAATAATGCTGGGGCATTTGTCAACCCAAATGACATCACTAGGAACTCATAATACCCATACCGAGTCCGAAAAGCTATCTTAGGGACATCCGTTATCCTAATCTTCAACTGATGGTAGCCAAACCTCAAATCAATCTTCGAAAACACTTTGTCACCCAGAAGCTGATCAAATAAGTCATTAATCTTTGGCAACAGATACTTGTTCTTGATAGTGGGTTTGTTTAATTGCCGATAGTCTATGCACATCCTCATCGACCCATCTTTCTCCTTCACGAACAACACGGGTGCACCCCAGGGTGAGATACTAAGTCTACTGAATCCCTTATCAAGTAAATCTTGCAACTGCTCCTTCAATTCTTTCAACTCCGGCAGGGCCATACGGTATGGTGGAATAGAAATGGCTGAGTGCCCGGAGACAAATCAATACAGAAGTCAATATCCATGTCATGTGGCATTCCTGACAGATCTGCAGCAAACACCTCTTGAAACCCGCGCACAACAGGTACTGAATCCATGGAAGGAACCTAGACACTCGAATCACGAACATAGGCCACATATGCTACACATCCCTTCTCGATAATACGTCGAGCCTTCTCATAAGAAATGACCCTACTGGTAGAATGGGCAGGAGTCTCTCTCCACTCTAATCGAGGAAACCCCGACATGTCTAAGGTCACCGTCTAGGCATGACAATCCAATTTAGCATGACAAGGTGACAACCAATCCATACCCAAGAAAACATCAAAAATCTACCATATCAAGAAGTAGAATATCTATGCTAGTCTCAAGACTCCCAATTGTAATCACACATGAGTGATTGACATGATCTACAATGATAAAATCTCCCACAGGCGTGGACACATACACAGGAGCACTCAAAGAATCACGAGGCACAACTAGATATGAACCAAAATAGGATGCCACGTAGGAACAAGTAGAGCCCGAATCAAATAGAACTGAAGAATCTCTATGGCAAACTGGAACAATACCTATGATAACGTCGTCAGATGATTCGGTGTCCGGTCTCTCCACCACTCTGACCTATGCCTCTACGACGATCCCTACTTGGCTGGCCTCACTTCTAACAGCCCAACCTCCATCTCTAACAGCCTGACCTCCACCTTTTGCTGCCTGGACCCTGCCTTTAGCTGGCTGAGTGGGTGGTGGAGCAACCAGTGCTAGGACCATGGCACGAGAACTCTGTTGTGGCATGCCGCCCAACAATCTCGGACAAAACCTCCTGATGTGACTGGTACCTCCACACTCAAAACATCCATCCTGCTGTTGTGGATGCTTAAGCTTAAGCCGACCCAAACGTGCCGGTTAACCATAGTGATATCTCTGAATTGGAGGCACATTGATAGGAGTTGATGGTGCACTATAGGCTGGCTGCCCAGAATGAGGTGCTTAAGGACCACGACTCCCTGAAGCACTGTGAGATGCCTGAAGCGCTGACTGTAATGACCTGGGAGGATGGCCTCTACCAAAGGTACACCTGCCTCCAGATTAGGCACCACTGAAACTACCCAAATGATGAGGCTTCTTATCAAACACCGGCCCCCTCTCCTAACCACAAACCATCTCGATCCGTCTAGCAATATCTACGGCCCTCTGGAAAGTAATATCATCTCCAGTCTCCTTGGCCACCTGTAGCCTGATAGTGAATGTGAGCCCATCAATGAATCTCCTCACTCTCTCCCTCTCAGTAAGGAGCAAGATAATGGCATGGTGAGCTAGGTCCACAAAACGAGTCTCGTACTTGGAAACATTCATACTACCCTGTTGAAGACGCTCAAACTGCCTGCAGTAATCCTCTCTCAGAGTGACAAAGATGAACTTCTATAGATATAGCTATGAAAACTGATCCAATGTAAGTGCAGGCGAACCAGCTGGTCTAGTCAACATATAATCTCTCCACCACCTCTTGGCTGAACCAGTCATCTGAAACACTACAAAGTCGACCCCATTGGTCTCAACTATACCCATGTTTCACAACACCTCGTGGCAACGGTCTAGATAATCATGTGGATCCTCAGAAGGAGCACCACTGAAATGAATATGAAAGAGCTTGGTAATATTGTCCAACCTTAAAAAAGCCTCAGAAGACATAGCAGGCTTATCACCGACCAGTGCCGCAACAACCGGCTGACCACCCCAACTGGCGGGGCTGCTGGAGTATGAAATAGGATAACCACTGCTCCGAAGTATGAGTGGCGGGAGTCTGTGCTCCTCCCCAAACCCAAGAGATGGCTGGTGCCATCGGGAATGCACCGGTCTGGGCCACACTCTCCATGAGGCCCACCAAGCGGACTAGAGCGTCCTAAAGCACTGGAGTGTCTATGAACCCCTCCGGGACTTGAGCTGGTCTGACGGGCACGGTATGAGATGGGACTTCCTCCTCATGATCAATCAGAGGCTCAATTGCTGGTGCCGCTGCTCTAGCTCTAGGTTGAGCTCGGCCTCTAGCTCGATCTCGGCCTCGACCTCTACCCTAGGTAGTATTTGACACAGGGGACTTCGGATCCTATCTGACTGTAGATGTTGTGCATGTACTCGCTGTCTGGGAGAGAGCAAGAATATAATGGTTCAATCATCAATGATAGAATAAAATCGCACGACAGAGAAAGAAAGAAGTGAAATTTGTCCTAAACTCCATAGCCTCTGGATGATAAGTACAAACGTGTCCGTACCGACCCTCCATACTCTACTAAGCTTGCTCGTGATGCGTGAGACCTAGGCAACCTTGTGATCTGATACCAATTTGTCACAATCCGTAATTTCCACCCTCGATACCGTGATGGCGCCTAACATTTCACTTGCTAGGTAAGCCAACATTAGAAATAATATTTAGAGTGAGTAGTAGAAACCAAAATAATAGTGATGTGTAGATACAATCCCAGAACCGGCATCACAAGTACACAAACGACTAGATTACTACAAATAAAAATCTGGATGAAAGCATAACTATCTGAATAAAGTAAACCGCTAGAGTGATGTATTAGGGGACTTCAGGGTTGCGAACGCCTTAAAGTTGTACCTTATGTCTCCGTCAGGTACTGGATTCGAGCAATCTACTGACCGCCACTGGGACCGACTCCAAAATTTACACAAGAAATGCAGAGTGTAGTGTGAGTACAACTGACCCCATGTACTCTGTAAGTGTCGAGCCTAACCTAGACGAAGTAGTGACGAGACTAAGGCAGGTCACATACAATAACCTCTACGCAGTATGATAATAATAATTGGAAAAGAAAACAGGAGAGGTAAGGCAGTCAACTTATAAAAAAGAATTCAACTCTTGTAATTAGGGAACCCAAAATAACCGATCTCATAATTTCATGTAGCAACACTGGAAATCAACACAATAACAATAATGAATACAAAACACACAATCTGTTGCAACGCGCAACCCAATCCCACCGTACAAACACAATCCTCCCTTATTTTACCATATCAATATCAAGAATAACATATGAAACCTGTTACGGCACGCAACCTGATCCCACCTTATCAATATCAAAATCCTCCCTTATTTCACCATATCAATATCAAATCACATGTAAAATTTGTTGCGCGCGCAACCCGATCCCACTATATCAATATCAAAATCCTCCCTTATTCCACCATATCACAATCGTTGCGGCGTGCAACCCTATCAATAAACAAATTCAATTAATGTAATCAATCCAACAACTTCAATTCACAAGAATCTCTATGATTAAAAGAATATGAAAGAAAAGCAATAAAGGAACCCGATACCAAATCAAGGAATGCTACAAGTAATACAAAGCAACAAGACAAGCCAAATATATAACCATTAAAGTATACAAGTAAGACAATTAAGGCAAGTAGCAATTAATCATATATTCATGGAAGAAATGGACATTTCAATACAAGAGTAACTAATTACAAATAACAAGTTACGGCATAGAAAGCAAGTAAAACATGTAACAGTTAAGACATAAAATAAGATATTTAATGAAATACTGGAAAGCATGGAAACAATTATTTTGATGGCGTATATACACTCGTCACCTTGCATATACACCATTACAAACGTAATTCACATAACATATAGCTCAAGGGTGCCTAATTCTCTCAAATCAAGGTTAGACCTAACACTTACCTCGCTCCACAATCAAATCAAAGTTCAACCGGGGCCTTTTCTCTAAAATCCGCCTCCAAACCAATCGAATCTAACCAAAATCAACTTAATATTACCAAACAATGTTAGGGAAATCAATTACAACAAAAAAGCAAAGATCTTTACACTTTTCCCAAAAAGTCAAAAAAAATCAACCCCGAGCCCACTTGGTCAAAACCCGAGATTCGGACCAAAACCCGATTACACATTCACCCTCGAGCGCGATTATGTGATTAGTTTCAAAATACGACGTCAATTTGAGGTCTAAATCTCTCAAATCCCTAATTTTCTACCCTGAAAGAGCATAAATTAAGGTTAAAAATCAATGGGTGTTGATGGAAATGGAAGAAGTGGGGATGAAAGTTTTGTTCAAAATCGCCTCTAGGCCGAGCTCTAATGTGAAGAAAGTGAAAAATGAAGAAAATCCCATCTTTTGAACATTTAAATCACTAGGCGTTAAGCCTTTTTCACGTTCGCGAAAGGCCTAACGTGATCGCGATGTGCAACGGCCTAAGTGGCCTTCGCGTTCACGAGGAACACTACACGTTAGGAATGGCCTGTCCCCCCTGTCCTTCGCGTTCATGAGTCTGGGCTCGCGTTCGCGTAGAGGTACTGGCCCACTACCCTAGAGTCCCATAAACCTTCGCATTCGCAAGGGGTAAGCCCCCCAATGCTTCGCGTTCGTGACCAGTTCCCCGCATTCATGTAGAAGAAAATACATCCCATCCCAGATTACCCAAAAATCACTCTCTAGCCTATCTAAAACTCATCCGAGTCCCTTAGTCTCCAAACAAAACATGCACAGAAGTGTAATACCAGCATACAAACACGCTCACGATCAAAACACCAAAATAACACCTAGAATTACGAATCGAACATCAAAATAAATAATATTTTCAAAAAAACTCAAGAACATGCAATTTTACAATCGGACGTTCGAATCACATTAAATCAACTCCGTTTTGCACCAAATTTGAAGACGAGTCATAAATAGTAAAATGAACCTATACCAAGTTCCGAAACCAAAATCCAAACCCGGTAGCAACAAAGTCAACCTACGGAAAACCTTAGGAATTCTTTTAGCCTTCAAATTACTAGTTTTCAACAAATTAAGTTAAATCAAGTTAGGGACTTCCGAATTCGATTCCTGGTATACGTCTAAGTCCCAAATCTCGATGTGGACCCACTGGGGTGGGAAAAATACTGATCCGGGTCTGTTTACACAAAATGTTGACCGTAATCAACTCAATTTATTTTTAAGGCTACATTTCATATTTTTATCACTTTTTTTCACATAAAAAGTTTCTGAAAAAGGCACGAATTGCGCACACAAATCGAGGAAGGCTAAACGGAGCTATTCAAGGTCTCATAACACAAAAATGAAGGCTAAAACTCAAGTGACCAATCAGGTCTCACAATTTGTTCAATAGGTGTGAGGTTTGAATTGTGAAATTGTATGTAATAAAGTACTTAGGAAGGTATAGTCGCTATATATAAATGTATCCTACCCCTTTTGCAACCCACATTTAAATAAAGTCCTACTTGATCCTCGACCGACTGAGCTCGAATTAGTAGAGTATTATGATAAGTGAGGATTTTGACTACTAATTTACACCTTTTTGCTTTTGTTTTAGTCCGAAAGTATTTATTTATGTTCCTGAAACTATTGAAAGTGTGCAAATTGCAGGAATGTTTGAAGTTTGGTCTCCCATAATGAAATCCGACTCAATAAGGAGTGTTCCGAATCACAAGGCAAGAATGGGCGCATAACTAAAGAAGTGCGGTCCGCAAAAGAATTTTTGTGGCCGCAAAAAAAAGTGCAGACCGTAAAATTCCATCTGCGACCGCAAATCAAGTGAAAGAGCCCAACATGAATTTGGCCAATGTGCGTACATCACATGAATTTTGCCGCCGCAGAACAAGGTCTGCATTGACAAATGATTCAAAGTTCAAAGAGTGTGCAAAAGACCAAGTCCCGAAGCCTTGCTGAAGTGCGGACTGCACAAGAATTGTACGGCCGCAGAAGATGCTCTGCAGCCGCAATCCATAATTGTCCGGCTACAGAATCCAAGATCTTGCCAACTGAAGAAATCAGGGGACCACACATGGGTTTGTGCGGCTGTAGAACTTCCCGAGAGGCATTTTTTTCATTGAATTTTGGGCCACTATAAATAGACGAGTTTCACATTTTTAGGTCAAGTTTCAAAGTTTGAGCTACTGTAGCCGTTACATTTTTCCATTTTTGGAAGTTTGTGACTATTTGAGTGTGTAAATATTATATTTTATCATTTTAATCTTAGATTCTGAGTTTAATTAGCATTCCTTCTTTATTTTCTTCAATTCTTACTATGAGCCGCTAGATTCTTACTAGGGTTATGACCCTATCCTAGTGTGTAAACCATATGAGTATTTAATTTAATGCTTGTTTATGATTGAGTGTTGATTATTTAGCTTAGTTTATGCTTTAATTTTAAAATTAATTGTTGCAAAGATTGATTCATGCCTTTTTTGACTTAGTCTCTACTTGAGAAAGAGGAACTTAGTCTAGGATAACTTGGCTAACAAGGAATTGGCCTAATTGAGGGTTTGATTAGCTTAATTAAAGGGTTCAGACTAGAGATAGTGAGAAACCGACTTGAGCTCATATCAACTATTTTGTTTGGTATCCATTTGGACTTGAGAAAGCCAAATTGGGCAAAATCACTCTTAGACTGAGAGGTATTGAGTGTGTAACATAGAGTTGAGAGCTATAATATACCCCAATCAACAAAACAACGTTTTAACCCATTAGGCGAACACCTAGGTTATGGTCAAATCATTAGACATTTTAATTATTTGGAAAAACACCCAAAACACTAATTCACTTCTCGTTTCTTTTCTTAGCATATAATTGCTAAAGTAAAATTAGAATTAGAACTCAAAACCTTTTTGTGGTAGTGCAATTTAATTATTCCTTTCGCTTTCATCAAGTGTGTACTCCTAACACTCCTAGTAACTCCCTGTGAAACTCGACCCCGACTCTTGTTGGGTACTATTCTTCCAACGATCGTTTCCACTCAATTTGAGTATGGATTGGACGTGGATCAATTTTTGGCACCGTTGCCGGGGATGTTAAAGCGGTGTTAGCTATATATTTGGGTTTGTTTTTGGAATATCTTCTTTTCCTTCAATGTTACTAACTTGTGTGAGAAAGTTTAGGTACAACCATGGCGACGGACAATTATCTTGGAAATGTTCCTTTGGGGGACGTGGACATCGAGGATGAGCAAGTTGAGGAGGTACCTCTTGAACCTCAAGCTAATCGAAGAGGCCGGGTTACTCTTGACAATGTGCCTGTTCCACCCCCACCTCTACCACGAGAGGGTGCACATCGGATATTGCCTAACAAAGGTTATGGTAGTGCAATAGTCCTTCCCCGTATTATGGCGGACAACTTCTAAATAACCAATATGATGCTCACTTTGCTTGAGCATTGGGGTTTCTTCACCAGTGCTCCAACACAAAATGCTTATAAACATTTGAAGGAGTTTGTGGACACTTGTTGTGGGAGGAAGCAAACAAATGTCTCCGAGGATGCATTGAGGCTAAGGCTTTTTCCCTTCTCTATACGGGGGAAAGCTTTAGATTGGTTGGAACGATTGTCAAACCATTCAATTCACACTTGGGCTGATTTGGCGAAAAAGTTCATTGCTAAATTATTCTCTCCTGGACACATGGCTACACTTCTAGATAAGATCTTGGCATTTAAGCAAGAGCCGAATGAACCCCTACACGAGATATGGGAGCGCTATAGAATAGTTGTTAAGGAATGTCCCAACTATGATATGACGGAAAACATGATTCAACAAACCTTCTATCGTGGGATTAACACAACCAACCAATGTGTAGTAAATCAACTAGCCGGTAGAAACTTTATGACTACGCCTTATGCGAAGGCGTGTGAGATTTTGGATAAGATGACAGATACGTCGTCGGTTTGGTAATCCTGGGTCAATGTTCCACAAGGTGACCCAAATATGATCCACCTTCACAAAGTATTGCAAGACCATGGGCAAGCCATTGCCCAATTGACAACTACCATGACTCAACTAGCAATCGCCAACTAAATCAAGTGCAAACTCCTAACTAGTCAATGCTATGGAAGGAGTGAATATGATGGTGAACAAGAGGAGTACCAAGGGTCCACAAGTTCAAAATCGAGTGGAGATCTATGTGCAAGAATATGGTAGTTTTGACCAAGATGATTCGATCTATGTGAATAATTTTCAAGGGCAAAGAAATAACTTTAAAGGCCTAAGATAACAACAATGGCTACCAAAAAACATTCAAGGCAATTAGAATTCTAGCAATCAAGGAAATTGGTCTGGAGGCAACAACCAAGGGAATTGGAATAACAACAACAATCAAGGAAATTAGAGTGGAAAAAATCAAGGGAATTGGGGAGGTAACAATCAAGGCAGATGGAACAACCATAAAGGAAATCGGGGGTCGGTTTTCAAAGTCCCCCAATGTACCAACAACCACGCAACTCACCTTCTTATCCTCCCCATGGTTCGAGTTCTTCAAATAATGAGATGGGGCATATTGAAAATATGTTCAAATAAAATGATGGAAAAGAATGTC
Organism: Nicotiana tabacum; assembly: GCF_000715075.1. Classification (NCBI taxonomy): domain Eukaryota; kingdom Viridiplantae; phylum Streptophyta; class Magnoliopsida; order Solanales; family Solanaceae; genus Nicotiana; species Nicotiana tabacum. The sequence goes on from NC_134094.1 coordinate 95,786,606, forward strand.
GATTCGGATTCCCAACTTGCCTTATACAACACATCAATCCGCAACCCCGAGGTTCAAATGGGGAAAATCTCTCAAGCTTTAATTTCTCGTCCTAAGGAGGGACTACCAAGTGACACGGTGGTAAACCCAAAGGGCGGTAAAAATACGGGGCATGCCATGGTGGCTATCACAAGAAGTGGAAGAGGCGGGAATGCACCCACCTCAAGTGGAAGGCAACTTGTTGATTAAGATCAAGTGATGCAAGAAGAAGAGATCCCGAACAAAGTGGTGGCACCTAATGATGAAGTTTAGATTGACATTGATGATAGTATGGAAGAGACTCAAGAGGAGGTGAACCCGTCTATGAGATTGGGAAACACTTCTATGAGATTGCAAGACTTTGGGAATTGGTCAACCAAGACTTTGGGAATTTGGCAACTAAGACCTACCTCTATGAGATTGCAAATGGTCGATCGTACCATGAAGAGGCCCTTGGGTGTGATTGAAGATGTTTTAGTTTGTGTTGATAAATTCATTTTTCCGGCGAATTTTATCATTCTAGATTTTGAAGTTGATTATGAAGTGCCGATTAATATTGGGTGACCTTTCCTTGCTACGGGTAAGGCTCTTTGTGATGTTGAAGCCGGAGAACTTATTTTCTGGGTTGGTGATGAAAAAGTGGTATTCCATGTGTGCAAGTCCATTCGGCAACCAAATAGTAATGAGGTATGTTCTTTTGTGGACTTGGTGACCGATGTTATTATTGATGAAACAAGTGCTACAATCAATGTTGGTGATATGTTGGAGGACATCTTGCTCAAGTTTGATGATGACGAGATGGATGAATTTATGAAATGTGTGAATTCTTTGCAAGAAATGGGGTCGTACAACTATGCAACCCGAAATTGTCCTTGGATCTTGAAAATAGGACAACTCCTCCTACAAAGCCTTATATTGAAGAACCTCCTACCTTGGAGTTGAAACCATTGCCTCCACATCTTCGGTATAAATTTCTTGGTCCTTGTTCTATTTTACCGGTTATTCTTTACATGCAGGTAGATTCCAACTGGCGGTGCTACAAAAAAGGAAGAAGGATATTGGGTGGACCATGGAGGATATTCGAGGGATAAGCCCCACCTTTTGCACGCACAAGATCAAATTTGAGGATGACGCCAAACCATCTATTGAGCATCAAAGAAGATTTAATGAGGCTATGCAAGAAGTTGTCAAGAAGGAGATTATCAAGCGATTGGATGCCGAGGTTGTCTACCCTATCTCTGATAGTTCATAAACGTCTTCGGTTCAATGTGTCCCAAAGAAGGGGGGCATGATGGTGGTGACCAATGACAAGAATGAGTTGATTCCTACTAGAATAGTGACCGCTTGGAGAGTGTGTATGGACTATTACAAGCTCAAAAAAGTCACAAGGAAGGATCACTTCCACTTCCGTTCTTAGATCAAATTCTCAATAGATTGGCCGGCCGTGCTTTCTATTGTTTTCTTGATGGGTATTCGGGCCACAACCAAATTCTCATTGCTCCTGAAGATCAAGAGAAAACAAACTTTTTATGTCCCTTTTGTACTTTGTCTTTCAAGCGGGTGCCATTTGGTTTGTGCAATGCACTGACGACTTTTCAAAGGTGTTTGATGGCTATTTTCACGGACATGGTGGAGGACTACCTTGAAGTTTTCATGGATGATTTCTCAGTAGTTGGAGATTATTTTGATGATTGTCTTGCGAATTTGGACAAAGTGTTGGCTAGATGTGAAGAGACGAATTTGGTGCTCAATTGGGAGAAATGCCATTTCATGGTCGAGGAAGGTATTTTCCTTGGCCACAAAATCTCAAGGAATGGAATTGAAGTTGACAAAGCAAAGATTGAGGTAATTTCTAAGAATCCAACCCCAACTTCGGTGAAGGGTATGCGGAGTTTCTTAGGCCACACAAGGTTTTACCAGCCCTTCATCAAAGACTTCTCTAAGGTGGTGAAACCATTGTACAATCTTCTTGAGAAGGATACTAAGTTTCATTTCAATGATGATTGTATGAGAGCTTTTGAATTGTTGAATCTCAAATTGACAACTACTCCCATCATCACCGCTCCAAATTAGAGTGTGCCTTTTGAACTCATGTGTGATGCAAGTGATGTAGCGGTTGGGGCTATTTTGGGGAAACTCATCAACAATAATTTTAATATGGTCTACTATGCAAGTAAGACCATGAATAGTGCCCAAGTCAACTATACCATTATAGAGAAAGAGCTCCTTGCTATTGTGCTTGCAATTGAGAAGTTCCGCCCATACTTGATGAGTGCAAAAGTCATTGTCCACACGGATCATGCAACACTTCATTATCTTATGAACAAAAATCACTCCAAAGTTCGGTTGATGATATGGGTGCTCTTGTTGCAAGGATTTGATATTAAGGGGAGGCCTCATGATGGCTTTGAAATCAATGACTCCTTCCCCGATGAGCAACTCTTGGCAATTTTAATGAAATAGGTGCCTTGATTTGCGAATTTAGCAAATTGTCTTGTGTGTGGAATCATTCTGGATGAGTTCTCTTCAAGCCAAAGGAAGAAGCTAAAATGTGATTGTCAAGATTATTATTGGGATGTACCATACCTTTCCGGATTTATACGGATGGGGTGATTAAAAGATGTATACCGGAAGAATAGCAAGGTGACATTATTGGGGCTTGTCATTCTTCTCCATATGGTGGTCATCAGGGTGGAGCAAGAACGACGTCTAAAGTGCTTAGTTGCGGATTCTATTGGCCTAATATTTACAAATATGCTAGTGAGTTAGTGAAAAGATGTGATGAATGTCAACGGGCTGGTGGAATCTAAAACAAAAATGAAATGCCACTCATAACCATTTTGGAGATTGATATTTTCGATTTGTGAGGTATTGAATTCATGGGACCTTTTGTGAGATCTTGTTGAAACACCTACATTATGGTCGTGATGGGTTTGAGGTAGTTGCTTTGCCTAACAATGAGGCGAGAAGTGTGGTGGCTTTCTTGAAGAATAATATTTTCACAAGGTTTGGTACTCCCTGTGAAATTATAAGCGATGAGGGGTCACATTTTTGCAACAAGGCTTTCGACACTTTTCTTAGCAAGTATGGTGTTACTCACAAAGTCACGAATCCCTATCACCCACATTCTAGTGGGCATGTGGAAGTCTCCAACCGCGAGATAAGGAGTATCTTGTCCAAAATAGTGAATGCTAATCGGACGGATTGATCCAAGAAGCTTGATGATCCATTATTGGCTTATTGGACGGCTTACAAAACACCTATCAGAATGTCTCCATACCTGTTGGTGTTCAGGAGAGCTTGTCATCTTCCGGTGGAGCTAGAGCACAAGGCCATGTGAGCTCTAAAGAAGTTGATTCATGATTGGAATATAGTAGCTAGCTTGAGGGTTGCACATTTGAATGAACTAGATCAGTTCCGGTATCATGCTTATGTGAGTTCGTCCTTGTACAAAGAAAAAATGAAATATCTTCATGACAAATACATTTGAAACAAAGAGTTCAAGGTAGGCGATCTTGTATTGTTATTTAACTCAAGGTTGAGGATGTTTCACGGAAAGCTAAAATCCAAGTGGAGTGGTCCTTTTGAAATTGTAGGTGTGACACCTTTTGGTGCATTAGACTTGAAGGACAAAGGCAATGAAGTATTCCGAGTCAATGGTCACCGGGTGAAGCACTACTTGGGAAATATTCGAGATAGCCACGTTGTGGTGGTCATTCATTTCACTTGAGGGTATTCTGCGTCATGACACAACGTTAAACCAGGTGCTCCTTGGGTTGCAACCCATGTTTCTTTTCCTTTTTATTTTGTAGTTAGGTCTTATTTTTGTTCTAACTTGATTTGAAGTGTGCTACACGGGTGAGTGTGACTTACAAGAATTATGGATGAAAATATGGCTAATTGGCTAAGGGCTCAAGAGAGTGCGCACCACACTTTATTTGTGCGGACCGCACATTTTTATGTGCCATAGCAGATGAGCATTGCGGCCACACATTTCTCTTGCAGACCGCACATTTGAAACATCAAAAATACCAACTCTTTGAAGTTTAAGCTTGTTAATTTGGAGGTCGATCTGCGACCGCACGTGAAATCTGTAGCTGCACCCAAAAATGTGTGGACCGCATATTGGTTTCTGAGAATAATCACGCAGTTGAAAGAGTGCGGACCGCACTCATCTCTGGTCCCTTCTCATTTTGAATGGTATAAATATAACAATAGGGTTTATTTTACTCTTTTACCACTTTGCACAAATACTGTTGCCCTGATAAGTTTTCTTGGAGATTTCAACTGTCCACATACACAATTGCCTAAATTACCGACTTAGTGCAATCACTCTATATGGTATGCTTCAATTTCATGATTAATGATTTTTAAATTAGTTTAATTTTTAGATTTGTTTAATTCTTTTTAGGCCATCTGTTATTAGAGTTCCATTGTGTGTCCATTTGGGGTAGATCTGAACTGGGTTAACTTGATACATGCTCTAAGGGGACTAGGTTAGTGAAATTTCATGCTTTTACAATGTTGCCATGCCTATGTGTGCAAGAAATGGAAACAATTTAGACTAAAAAAGTTGTGTGTTCGTAATGGTTTGAATTCTGCGTCCACACTTGAATTGTGCGGTCCGCAAATATGCATTTTTAGACACTTATATAAGGCAGGAATCTGCGGCCGCAGGTCAATTTGTAAGGATCACATATTTACTCTTACGGCCTCAGATTAGGCTCTTCTCTATCATCAGAGAGTCTTCACTTTTGGGACTCCAAGATGCGGCCGCAAGTAAAATTGTGCGGACCTCAAAAATCGTCATGCAACCGCAGATTGACCATTTCTATGTCATAAGAGAATTCACAAAATTGAGCCTCAGAAGTGGGGCCGCAATCACAATTGTGCAGACCGCACTTCCCTTTCGTGCCCGCACAACAGAAACGTACGAACCGCGATGTCACGACCCAAACTAACCTTGTCGTGATGGTGCCTATCGTGGAACTAGGAAAGCCAACTCATTTCCAAAACAAACCAATATTTTTATTTCAAAGATAATTTCAAGGTCATTTTACATAAAAACCTTTGTAAAGGAGTTCAAATCAAAACAACTGCTACCAGAATAATCAACAACCGCTACCGTGGATCTGGACACAAGGTGCAGGGAGTAACGTGAGTACGCCAACTCAGTAAGTAACAACAATAAATAAAGACTAAGCAGTAGTGATGAGCAATAAATCATATAAAGTTCATATCATGAAATCTCAGTAAAATATCACAAGCTTTTAAAATCAGGGTTTGAATCAAAACAACTCGTTTAAACCCAGTTCCAATAAAATCATTTAAAGATATTTTTCAACAGTTTTTCAAACAGAGTCTCAATGCAAAGATGAGCAAAAATGATGAAATCATAAACATCCCCTCGGGCAAAACATCACTCATATACAGCCCCTCGGGAAAACCTAACAGTCACTCATGCCTCTCGGGCATACCTCACAATCACTCATGCCACTCGGGCATACCTCACAATCACTCATGCCACTCGGGCATATCTCACAATCACTCATGCCTCCCAGTCACTCAGTACTCGCACTTAGTAGGTCCCTGTGCTCACTGGGGTGTGTACAGACTCTGGAGGGGATCCTTCAGCCCAAGCGCTATATCAAGCCAAATCATGGCATAAATCACTCAAGCCCTCGGCCTATATCAAACATGCTTCGGCGTGAAGCCCGGTACCATAAATATCCTCACAAATGAGGCCCTCGGCCTCACTCAGTCATAAACCTCTCAAGCCACTCGGGCATTTCAGTAAAAACAGGGAACTCAGCCCAAAACAACATTTATATGCATCAAAATAGAGTAAGAAAAACTGAGTTATGCAATAAACAAGTATAACCATGACTGAGAATAGATTTTTAATCAAAACAACGATAGGATAGTAAGAATAGGCCCCTAAGGGTCCAAACAGCATTGGCACAAGGCCCAAAACATGACATTCAGTCCGATTTACAGAAACTCTTTCTAAAACATATAAGTATCATATAGTTTCAACAAAATATGCAACTTTACAGTTGATACAGGACGGACCAACTTTACAGAAACTCTTTCTAAAACATATAAGTATCCCCAATAGTGCACGCTCACATGCCAGTCACCTAACATGTGCGTCACTTAGAAATAGTAGAATGATACAAAAATATTCGGGGTTTCATACCTTCATGACTAGATTTACAATCGTTACTTACCTCAAACCGATCAAGTCCCTACTCCGCGATGCTATTGCCCCTCGATTTAGCCTCCAAATTCTCCGAATATATTCACAATCAGTACAATACCATCAATATATGAAAATGGAATGAATTCCACAAGAAAAACTATCAAATTAGCCCAAAACCCGAAATTGGCTCAACCCGGCCCCGGGCCCACGTCTCAAAATCCAACAAAATTTTAAAAACTAGGAAGCTCATCCACTCACGAGTCCATACAGACAAAATTTATCAAAATCCTACATCGTTTGGTCCCACCAATCCTTAAATTAAATTTTCTAAAATTCCAAGCCCTAACCCCTCATTTTCACTCCAAAATCCTACTAATTAATGATGAACAAAGCCATAGATTCACGAAATTTATACCATTATGGGTTAGGATTACTTACCCCAACTTTTCTCCTTGAAAGCCTTCAAAAAATCGCCTCTCTCCCGAGTTTCTCAAGTCCAAAAAAAGAAAAATGAAGACAAAACCATGAGCTGGGGCATTTCTGCCAAACACATTCGCACCTACGGCCAAATGTCCGCTCCTGCAGAACCGCTCCTGTGGAACCGCTCCTGCGGTCGAATCCTCCCACTTGTGAGAACCACTTAAGTCCTCAAATCCTGCACTTGCGCCCCAGGTCCCGCACCTGCGCAACACTTCCGCTTCTGCGGAACCGTCTTAACTCTTCCTTTCCGAATATGCGCTCAAGGCCTCGCACCTGCGGGCTCGCAGATGCGGCCAATCCTTCGCACCTGCGTTCCCAGCCTTGGCCTTCCATTTCCGCATCTTCGGCTTCCCCAAACACACCAGGGACCTCGCACCTGTGACTCCCCTTCTGCAGGTGCGGAAATATCAGTAGCAACAGCTTCAGCTGCATTTTCCAACTTCGATAAATCTGTTAACCACCCGGAATAACCCCGAGGCCCTCGGGACCTCAATCAAAAATACCAACAAGTCATATATCAACATACAAACTTAGTCGAACCTTCGAATCACTAAAACCAACATCAAAACACAAAATTACCCTCGGATTCAAGCCTAAGAACTTCTAAAACTTCCAAATTCAATAACCGATGCTGAAACCAACCAAACCACGTCTGAATGACCTCAAATTGTGCACACACATAACAAATGACACTACAAACCTACACCAACATCCGTAATTCCATTCCGACCCTGATATCAAATTTTCCACTGCCGCCCAAAATCGTCAAATTTCCAACTTTTGCCAATTCAAGCCTAATTCTACTATGGACCTCCAAATCACATTCCGGACGCGCTCCTAAGTCCAAAATCACCTAACGAAACTAATGGAACCATCAAAATTCCAATCTGAGGTCAAATGCTAAAAAGTCAAAGTACATCATACGGAGCTACTCATGCCTTCAAACAACCAAGCGAAGTGCAAATGTTCAAAATGATCGGTCGGGTCATTACATCCTCTCCCACTTAAACATACATTCATCCTCGAACGTGCCCAGAGTTATTCCAAAAGCCATCAAATCGTTGTGGAACTTTCCCATGCATATACCCGGGGGTGATCCCACGTCACCTTATCCCATATAGGTCCGAATGCACAACATAACTGAAATTTCACAATTCAACCTAGCCCACAAGCCTTCAAATCACATTTCCAACATCCTAAATTTCTTATAAGATCAAAAGTTCGCATCTACATACCGTATAAGTCTGAACAAGCTGTACCAAAAGCCGTAACCATAACTCAAATACTCAAATTCAAATACCACATAGCTTGAATGCTCGAAGCAATGTTTTCTAATCATAGTATCGGTTCAAATCAATCCAGTGCCGGTAATAAACCTCATATCAGACAAAACCTCGTTCTAAAACCTTCGTACACTGCCGATGATGAAAGAAACATACCGAATTCATAACCATTCATTAGACCAACAGGTCATGGAGCTCCCGTTCCTTCTGCATGAACTATAGCCAATTTCAAAGCCGACTTCCGATATTATCCTCCCTATTATACCTCAATCAAATCCGATAGCATCCTTTCTAGGCCCAATGACCTCGTCTTATCCAACACGACCACTCTAGTGACATTCCAAATGTACGGAGCTAGCCACAACCCGTGCAATCCGTTCACTAGATAGCAACATTCCAAATGTACCGAATCGTAATAGTGACCCAAACAGGAGAACCGTTCCGCAGGCTCGACGGGTACTACCCCAACGCAATGCTAAGAACCCATCACACACCGCAGAACTATAACATACGAATCTTACACAAAGGATCATATTTCCACATAACTCTGCTGCAATACGCGACCCTATCCAAATACTGGTCCATATGAAACACCTCAATCCACCCTGCTAAAATCAATAACCATGCGCAATTCGACACCAAGTACCCAAAGTGCATTACCATAGCCACAGAGAAGCAAACAACACCATGCCATACAAAACCCAAAAGAACATGACCAATACGCCATCAACCAAGCAATATCCAATACTATTCTCGCTCAAATTCCGCTATAAGGCCACAATAGAACCGCACCATATGTGCATGTAACCAACGAATCACAACTTCTCGTAGCATAGAAGTGTAACTCATAAATCATTTCAGAACACGAATAAGCTTCACATCAACCGAATGGCACATCCTTCAACAATAGTAGTATGGAGTCAACCAATCTAGCTCGGTGTAGAATACACATCCTAATTAGGCCTACCAATAAGCGCTAAATCAACTTTGGTCAGCCACCAATAGATGAATAACCTATGAAAGTCCACAATGACTGAATCATAACACATTTTATCATCTGGCTAGCTCCGTCCACAACTTCACAGTCCACAACCATGAAACAATCTGCTCCTGAGAACTCCCAATCTCCAATTCCATAGAACACACGAATCACCATATTCGATTCCACCTCCACCACCCGAATGCCTAACACCTCTCTCATACACAATTATCCCACGAGAAATACTTTAAAAATTCTTCCGTGCCTCCTGGCCAAAATTTGAATATCAGCAGTGGATCAACCGGGAGAGTGCCGAAATACCAGTGAAGTACCCATAAATCAAAACACACTGTCCCTTATGAAATGTACACTCTCCTCAAGCCATACCAAATAGTAATATTATTTACCTAGTCATCTCAAATCGTCCATGCTGCCTAAGAATTTATGTCCTTCCCTTCAAAACTGAACTGTGACCTTGTACATATAAATCCTATTCCCGCACAACACACCACATCTATTATGCCATCGTGTGACAAGCATAAGAATTCCATTATCAATTCTAGGTCACTAGCAAATTACATACCTTATTAATCCGAAACCACTTTCTTGCTTCCTTTTAGGAGGAAATCATAACACACAACACGTTCCGTATATCGGTAGAAAATATTCGGTTCAAACTATGGTAGAAACCATCATGAACACTTTGAAATCCATTTGCACATAACCAAGCTATCTGAACTGAATTCCTCTAACTCCACCAAGCCACACATGTTGCCAAATCCGAAAGCATTGTCAAGAAACACCCGTAGATACTAGCCACGTCATAAGTACCCAATGAACCGATCATACCCATTAACGTGCTAACCCAACCTACTACCAAGCTGTCATATTTCTCCAAGTCCTTTCCAAATTGCTACTTTTTCCTTGTTAAAACACTACTATCCTTAACTAAAACTTGCCCCGCGAACTCTAGTATAGAATCACACCGCCCCAAGGATTATAAGCCGCTGAATTCCCTTTTTATGTATCCCAAAGATACCACAACCAAAAATGCTTACTCCGAAGAGATTTTATGTGAAACTAAAACTCTTTCCTTCACCTTCTTGATACTGAAATGCATAATTCACAATGATATAAAATGCCACGAATCTCGACACCGTTCAATGCAACTCCCAGTTTTCTAGCCATATATATAAATCTTGAAAATTCCAAATCGCTACATATAAATCTTGAATCCATTAGAACCATTCTTGAGAGTCATCCACTCTACTCAAATCTCGAATTAACCGGCCAAATGGACCGAAACGACCTGTGCCCCATTAGCACACCAACACCCAAGGGAAATAAAGAGTAACCCACACTCCTACGCAACTGAGCAAATTCCCGCTCCATGTACACTACATTCTTCGTGAATAACCACTCCATTATTTTATGGTCCTCCTATAACCATAGAGTGTAATACAACTTGTGTCCATAAATTCCTTTACCTGAGTCATCCTCGATCTTGACCTCTGCAAGTCATAACTGATTCACCAGTATACCCCGAATCGAAACTGATACGACACATAACCGTGCAATCAACTCATCGATAACAGACTCCCCCACTTAGCCTTAAGCTGTAATTATATAAAATTAGAACCCGCAAGGATTTCTCATTCTTAATTACCAAGATCTCGCACTCTTAACCCGCCAGACTTCTCGAAATATTTTATTAAGCTTTTCATGAACATTCTAAATCGTTAGCCACAATCACACATGCGACCTCCTACCGGGTAGCAAGTAATATTCCTCGCAAAAACTTCATCAACATCACGCTACCGCTAGCTGCACACAGGAGATAACCCACCTGTGGAATTCCTTACCAACATCTCCCAATGACACTGCAGTGAGTGCAACGACCACAAAATCCATAAATTCTCCTGAGTTCATGCTCGCCCACCATTTGTATATGTCTGTACTTTCCCTATTGACATCAATTGTACGTTCAACAATACCTTTCAAACTCAAGTCATATTGCACCTGACACGATAATCAGATCTTCACGCCTCTCTTCATTTCAAACACACTCCTTTATGCCTTATTAAATCTTCCTTTGTACAGTAACCGTCACTCCAAATAGAGTCTGCAGGCCAAATCACATACTAACATGATTCCAAACCATTCAACACTTTTTCAAGGCGCACGACTACCCTACCAGTGAATTTGTATGCTAATTTTCCACTCTTACTTCGGTTAAATCACTTCTCCTACTTGACCCGCTAGTACTTAAACCATCGCGAAACTCTTCCCGTCATGTCTTCCCTCATACTTTGCTGCCCAATTGTTGCATCAACACGAAATGCATCTCTATCGTACCAGAACCAATAGAAGGTTACCGACTCTAAGTCTCTTCAAATATTATCTTTCTCGAACCATCAACATCAAAGTACCCATTCACAATCACCATTACTACACAACCACTTACCCTTCTTGAGTCAAAACTCATTGACAGACATGAGAATTTAATTTGCCCCAAAATTTAACAACATGAAAGATCCTTCAAAACATTCACACTCGACTCCGCACGTCACATCAAAACAAAAATCAAGCACCCAATGGTTTTCCATTACATTACAAGAAAACACTTCTCGTCACATTCACATCGTCTTAACACCTCCTGCAGTTATGTCATACTCACCACAAAGCCATTCCACCGCTCATCGAGCTACAAATTCTACTCGTAGGGACATTATCGGACATATGAGTCCAAATGTATAGGTTACAACTAAAGCTACCGAGTCTAAGTTGCGGTCTAACCATGGCCTCAAGTCCTCCAGACTGGCCCAGCACCACAAACACAGAATACACATCTCAACCTTGTTCATAGAATCACAAGCCAGTGATGCACAACCGATACCGACTGCTCATGTGCGCATACAAATGCGTGGAAGGAATTCAAGGAGTTATATTCCAAGCTGAATCAATTCCGCACGATAGAATACAAGAAAGTAAAATTTTCCTAAGGGTTCTGCAGCCTCTCGAAGATAAGTACAGACGTCTCTGTACCGATACGCAAGACTCTACTAAACCCGCTCATGACTCGTGAGACCTATGTAACCTAGTCTCTAATACCAATATGTCACGACCCAAACTAACCCTATCGTGATGGCGCCTATCATGGAACTAGGCATGCCGACTAATTTCCAAAACAAACCGATATTTTTATTTCAAATATAATTTCAAGGCCATTTTACATAAAAACCTTCGAAAAAGGGGTTCAAATCAAAACAAAAGTGCGGAAAGAAAAGCCCGACATCGGGGTGTCACTAGTCATGAGCATCTACTACAATTTGTCTAACAATATCGAGACTAACATAGTCTGGAAAATAGCTAAATACAACTAAAGGAAGATAAGAGGAGAAGAGCACGGGCTGCGATCGCCAAACAGCTACCTTGCTATCCCCGAGAAAATTTACAACCAGAATAATCAACAACCACTACCGTGTCCAGCTACACCTAGATCTGCACACAAGGTGTAGGGAGTAATGTGAGTACGCCAACTCAGTAAGTAATAAATATAAATAAATACTGAGCAGTAGTGACGAGCAATAAAGCATATAAAGTTCATATCATGAAATCTTAGTAAAATACCACATGCTTTTAAAATCAGGGTTTAAATCAAAACATCTCGTTTAAACCCAGTTCCAGTAAAATCACTTAAAGATATTTTTGAGAAGTTTTTCAAACAGAGGCTCAATGCAAAGGTGAGAAAAAATTGATGAAATCATAAACAGCCCATCGGGAAAAACATCACTCATATATAGCCCCTCGGGCAAACCTCACAGTCAACTCATGCCTCTCGGGCATAGCTTACAATCACTCATGCTGCTCGGGCATACCTCACAATCACTCATGCCACTCGGGCATATCTCACAATCACTCATGCCTCCCAGTCGCTCAGCACTCGACACTCACACTTAGTAGGTACCTGCGCTCACTAAGGGTGTGTACAGACTCCGGAGGGCTCCTTCAGCCCAAGTGCTATATAAGGCCAAATCATGGCATAAATCACTCAGGCCCTCGGTCTATATCAAACATGCTTTGGTGTGCAGCCCGATCCCATAAATATCCTCACAAATCAGGCCCTCGGCCTCACTCAGTCATAAACCTCTCAAGCCACTCGGGTATTTCAGTAAAAATAGGGTACTTAGCCCAAAACAACATTTATATGCATCAAAATAGAGTAGGAAAAACTGAGTTATGCAGTAAACAAGTATAACCATGACTGAGTACAGATTTTTAATCGAAAACAGCGATAAGATAGTAAGAATAGGCCCCTAAGGGTCCAAACAGCACTGGCACAAGGCCCAAAACATGGCATTCAGCCCGATTTACAGAAACTCTTTCTAAAACATGTAAGTATTATATAGTTTCAACAAAATATGAAACATAACAGTTTATACGGGATGGACCAATTCCTGATCCCCAACAGTGCACGCACACATGGTCGTCACCTAGCACGTGCGTAACTTAGAAATAATAGAATGATACAAAAAACATCCGGGGTTTCATACCCTCACTACTAGATTTACAATCGTTACTTACCTCAAACCGATCAAGTCCCTGCTCCGTGATGCTATTGTCCATCGATTTAGCCTCCAAATGCTACGAATATATTCACAATCAGTACAATACCATCAATATATGAAAATGGAATGAACAAAGCCATAGATTCACGAAATTTATATCATTATGGATTAGGATTAGTTACTCCAACATTTCTCCTTGAAAGCCTTCGAAAAATCGCCTCTCTCCCAAGTTTCTCAAATCCAAAAATTGAAAAATGAAGACAAAACCATGAGCTGGGGAATTTCTGCACAACATATTCGCACCTGCGGCCAAATGTCCGCTCCTGCAGTCGAATCCTCGCACCTATAAGAACCTCTTATGTCCTCAAATTCCGCACCTGCACCCCAGGTTCCGCACCTTCAGACGCGCATCTGCGCAACACTTCCCCTTCTGCGGAATCGACTCAACTCTTCCTTTCCACATGTACGCTCAAGGCCTTGCACCTGCGGGCTCGCAGATGCGGCCAATCCTTCACACCTGCGTTCCTAGCCTTGGCCTTCCATTTCCTAATCTGAGACTTCCCCAAATGCACCAGCGACCTCGCACCTGCGTCTCCCCCTTTCGTAGGTGCGGAAATATCAGTAGCAGCAGCTTCGGCTGCATTTTCTAACTTCAAAAAATCTGTTAACCACCCGGAATCACCCCGAGGCCCTCAAAACCTCAACCAAAACTATCAAAAAGTCATATATCGACATACAAACTTAGTCGAACCTCCGAATCACTCAAAACAACATCAAAACACCAAATTACCCTCGGATTTAAACCTAAGAACTTCTAAAACTTCCAAATCCGACAACCGATGCCGAAACCAACCAAACCACGTCCGAATGACCTCAAATTTAGCACACATGTCACAAATGACACTACGAACCTAGGCCAACATCCATAATTCCGACCCCGATATCAAAATTTCCACTGCCGACCAAAATCGCCAAATTTCTAACTTTCGCCAATTCAAGCCTAATTCTACTACGGACCTCCAAATCACATTCCGGACGTGCTCCTAAGTCCAAATTCACCTAACAAAGATAATAGAGTAATTCCAATCCGAGGTCAAATGCTAAAAAGTCAAAGTACATCATACGAAGCTACTTATGCCCTCAAACAACCGAGTGAAGTGCAAATGTTCAAAATGACCGGTCGGGTCGTTACACGCGAGTTCCCATCTGCGGCCGTAAGTCAAATTGTGCGTACCATAGATCCCTTATTCTGCAGGCATGACTAAACTGTACAACCCCACTATGTCTTATAATTTCTCCCTTACCTACATGTCTATTGTATTTGTTTGAACAATAAATTGCAACTAACAACCTCCTCTGCTTGATACAGATAATGGTTTGATCAAGAGGACGAGGCGACACTTCAAAAGGGAGAGGTAAGTCTTCTCGGGGTCGAGGAAAAAGTGCCTTGACCCTTGGCCAGCCCAAGACAATAAGAAAGAAATCAACAACTAGCAGAGGGAGAAGTGCAGACCTCTTCGAGTCTTGCTCATACGTCCCGTCTAGGGAAGTGTCGGAGGGAAACTCATCCTCTATTCAAGAGCAGTTGGCCGTACTGTTGAGGCTGCAAAGGATATATTAGCTCATGGACGAGTTCATCTCATAGCACTTCTGAGGGATCGGAGAGTGCTAATCAGGCTTTTGAGACATCGGCTACACCAGTCCCATAGGCACAGGTTCCTCATGATATACCCGATGATGGGAGAGGGGGAGATGCTACGGCTTTAGGCCTTGTACGATCAAAGAAGAAAGAGTTTTACGCGGATCGCTTTGTCAGCCTGGCCGCCTTCACTAGTTTCCGTATGTGGAGGTCAGTGAGGTCGCTAAATCTTGAGTGACAGTTTCTGTTTAAGGATTTGGAGAAGTAAAACCCAGCTATATTGAGATAGTTCAGGGCACGAAAGGGGCGAATGTGGTTCACCGAGAGAGTGGAGGATGCTAAAGAATACATTGTCCGAGAATTTTATGTCAATGTTGCTCATATGAAGAAAGGGACGAAGGTGACCAAAGTGCGTAACCTCAAGGTGAGGTTTGATCAGCATAAGCTAAATGCATATTTAGGCTTTGAATGCGCACTGAAGGATGAAGTCCAACCTTGGTTGGCTGAGTCTCTAGAACCACCAAGGCCACCACCACCATAGATCGTTGCTAGGGTTCCCATCCACCGGAACACTCTGAGTTTTGAGACAAAGGGGTGGCAAACCTTTGTCTTCAACAGACTGGATTCAAGCCAGAATGAGGATCAACTTCCTATCCCTCGGGCAGTGCTTGAGGATTCCATCATGGCCAGTTACCCAATCAATGTGGGCGTCGTGATGTCGGCCAACATTTTATTGATTGCACCACTAACAACTCAGCCTACCCATATCCCAACCCTATCACAAAGTACCTCACCGATGCAAAGGTAGAGCCAAGGGATTTTGACACAAATGTGAAGGAAAATAATCCCTTCGATTTGTATTCACTGATGGATGCGAGCAACCCAAAAAAGAAAGACCAGCCTTCTACCACCACAATCTAGTCTGATGAGCCAATAGTGGTAGCTTCTGAGCAGCTGATCTTCTATCCACCTCTGTCGAGCCCTCTACTAGTGCCACCGCTATGCCTCCACCATCATCTTCAGCACCTACCAAAACCTCTAGAGTTGCGCTAAAGCCAGTGCATATGCCCACAGTTCCCTTATCTACTCTGCGAGTCTCCTAGACATTGGTGAGTTTCAACAACTGGATACAAATATCTACTTCTAAGTTGTCTGACATGTCTAGTACTGTTGCATCGCAGTCTACCTCTCAGGCACCACAGGCTCCTTCTGACATTGATGAGACACTGAAGAAGGTTTTAGAGAACCAGAAGACGATCATAGATACCTTGGTACAGAACAGGTCAATGATTGAGGAGCTGGGAAAGGAAGTAAAGAAGATGAGGAAGTCCTAGGTCAGCAATAAATCAGTGGACATGCTCCGGAGGGAGGTGACTAGACTTGCTATAGCTGGCGACCTTCCTTTTTACATGCTGCTTTACCCATATCAGTCCGCCCCAGATCCTTCATCACCATCTGCATCGGTAGCACTAGCTGGCCACTCTGACGAGCCAGACCTTGTTGCCGACACTGCCGAAGCAATGCGTGAGATGTTCGCCAACCTAGCCACACTTAGATTTGATGATGATGAAATTCAGTTGGCTGATCTTGAGGGAGATGACATTGTTGGGGATACAGAGATGTCCAAGGATCCATATGGAGTTTTCTTCACCCTCTCCTCTTTTACTCTTATTTTGCTAAGCATTGGGGACAATGATTACTTTTATTTGGGGGGTGGAGTTTAATTGACATATTGGTACACTTTGATACATTTGGTCTGTAATAATTTGATGATAATCTTTCTCTTCTTATTTGCATTTATCTAGCTTCTCTCTCTTCTCTTATGTATAATTATCTCTCTTGAGTAGTTTTTGCTTATTAGCTATGTTATTTTTTCAATATTAGCCTTTGTTTTGATAAGTAGCTTCTTTTTATGCTTTGGCAGATAATAAGCCTTTGGTTTTCTTAACGCCACAGTTCTTTCCAAAGGTAGTTGTTGTGTGAACTGGGTGACTCGTCCCAACGATGCATGGTATGCCAACCTTCTTAAGGGAAAGAGTCCATTTTTGTGTTTGGGTAATAATAATAGTAGTAATGAATAAAAATACCTAATCAAGTCATGCTCGAAGAGTCAACCATTCTTCAATTGGTACTAACACACTTAACTACATGCTTGTGGTTATAAATAAGGTTTTTGAAAGAAATATTTCTATTTAGTGACTTTGAGACTCTTGAGTTGACTTTGGTAATGTCACGACCCAAAATCCAAACCGTCGTGATGGCACCTAACCCAACCCGCCAGGTAAGCCAATTAATAAAATAACATAATATAATAATACTGATGTAAATCAAATATGAGATAAATGAATTAATACAACTTCCCAAGGGATGGTAGTACAAACCGTGAGCTACTAAGATATAGAGTTTACAAAGCTGGTTTGAAATAAAATACACCATCTATTTGAAATATACATGAACATATCTGAAATACTAAAGCTACCAAGATCAAGAGGGAGCTATGACTAGAACATAGGAACATCTTTAGATCCATCTCCCGCCATACGCAGCTACATCAGCATCCAACATCTGCACGCAGGGTGTAGAAGTGTAGTATGTGTACAACCGACCTCGCGTACTCAATAACTAACAAATCTAACCTTAAGTTGAAAGTAGTGACGAGCTGGGACAATGGTCTGGGTACAACTCCAATAACTAGCAATAGTTCATAACAATATGATAAAGATAGTACAAGAAATAATTCATTTGGTTCACAGTTACTGAAAATAGGCATGCTTTTCAAGTATAAGAGTAGATCCTAGACCTTTCGCCGAAAACCTCAAAAATATATGAATAAGGTTGAAAACTGTGATTTTCCTAAACACCTTTCAACAATAAAAAAATGTTTCATTTTTCAGATAGCACGAGGAAAATACATATATATGCCCACATGTCAATATAGAGGTGAAATCATAAATGTCACCAAAACTGGGTAGCATGAGGAAATGCATATTTAAGTCTATATCTCAAGTACACATGTCAAATGCAATGCATATCAATTATAAACTCATGTACTCACACTCTCAGAGTACTCAATCTCATTGTCTTGTATTCTCACTCATCATGCTTAATACTCAAAATACGCAGTCACTCAGTACTATACAGGGTAGATCCAGCTCACATGCAAATAAACCAAGGCAGATCCAGTCCAAGATGCAAAAAAATAAAACCAGGACAGATCCGGCCCAATGCAAATAAACCAGTGGAAATCATGCCCAATGAAAATGAACCAGGGCCGATCCAGCCCAAGTTCTATAATAAGACAAATCCTAGCTTGAATCAATAAATCTTGTTGTGGCGTGCAACCCGATCCCATAAATATCACTCACAACAAGCCCTCAGTCGCACTCATTCATCAATCTCTCCAGTCTCTTGGGCTCACAACACTTATGCCAAGCAGCCCAATCAATGATATGAGATGTGACAATATACAATAACAGAGACTGAGATATGATATTTAATGATAAATGTGACTGAGTACATAACTGCAATTAAGCAAATAACTTATCAGTAAAGAACGACCAATGTGGGTCACAGTGGTACCATCATATAGCCTAAACATGATTTCTAGCATGAATCATAGATCAAGTGCCCTTACACATAGAGTACAGTAAAAATGTTCAGATAAGATAGTTACAAAATTCCATATAATCGACTAAATCACAAATTATACGGTGCACGCCCACACACCCATCACCTAGCATGCACGTCACGTCAACATCAATCACATAACACGCAATTCGAGGTTTCATACCCTCAACACCATTTTAGAAGTGTTACTTACCTCGAACAAGACAAATCCAATACCGATCAAGGCAAGCAATGCTCCAAGAATGCCATCCCATGCATACCGACCTCTGAACGGCTCGAAACTAGCCAAAAGCAACTCAAATACATCAATTAATACCTAAGGAAACAATTCCAAATGATAAAGGTCGAACCTTAAGCAAAAGCCCAAAATCAACTCAAATGTCAAACCCGGGCTCGCCCCTCGGAACCCGACAAACACTTACAAGAATCCGACATCCGAGTCAATTATGAGTCCAATTATACAAGTTTCACCCAATTCCGACTCTGGATCGATGTTCGCAACTCAAAAACTCATTCTATGAAACTCTAGTCTAAAATCCCCAATTTTCTCTATAAAACGCATAACCCAATTACCAAAAATAAAGATAGAATCACGAAATATAATCAAAACTGAGTGTAGAACACTTACCCCAATCCATGTGGTGAATATCGCTGCAAGAATCGTCTCAATCCGAGGTCTATAGCTCCAAATATGAATAAAATGACCAAACCCTTGATTTAAAGCTTATGCCCAGCCAGTTTCGCGTTTGCGAACACATGAGCCGCTTATGCGACATGAACTCCGCTTCTACGTACTCCACTAGTTAGCTTACCTCTCGCACCTACGGATCTCCATCAGCTTCTGCACAACCGCAGGAGTGAAGCCAAACACGCTTCTGCGCTCCAGCCCGCTTCTGCGTCAAAGACCATCGCTTCTGCAGGGCTGAAGATGTGCCACAATTTCCACACCTGTGAAGACTCCAAACTCCACCCACTTTTCGCGGGTGCGGTCGCATTACAGCTTCTGCGATCACCGCACCTGGGCAAAAACCAACCACAGGTGCGCAACACCAGAACCAACACTCCTTCCGCAATGTAGCATGAGACAAAATTAATCCGAACCATGTCCGAAACTTACCCGAGCCTCTTGAGACCAGGTCAAAATATACCCATAAGGCCCATAACATAACACGGACCTACTCGAGGCCTCAAATCACACATAACAACATCAAAACGATGAATCACACCTCAAATCAAACTTGAATTAACTTTGAATATTCAACTTCCAAAACTCATGCCGAAACATATCAAATCAACCCAAAATAAACTCAAATATTTGCACACAAGCCCCAAATAACATAATGAAGATATTCTAATTCCCGAAATCACAATCCGAATCTGATATCCACAAATTTCCAACTTTTGCCAATTAGTGTCGGATCCTTCTAGAAACATCCAAATCCAAATCCGGGCATGCGCCCGAGTCCAAAATCACCATCTGGACCTAACAGAACTATTAAAACTCCATTTGAGGTCAAATTCACGAAAGGAAAACTTGGTCAACTCCTCCAACTTAAAGCTTCAACGATGAAATTCATTCTTCCAAATCAATTCCTTATAACCTAAAAACCAAAACCGATGATTCACACAAGTCATAATACATCATGCGAAGCAACTCATGCCCCCAAACTACCGAGCGAAATGCAACTGCTCAAAACGACCGATCGAGTCGTTACATCCTCCCCCACTTAAACATACGTTCGTCCTTGAACATGCTAAGAGTCGTTCTAAAGCCATCAAATAGCCATGTAACCTTACCATGCACATACCCGAGGGTGATCCCACGTCACCCTAATTCATATAAGCCTAACGACACTACCAAACTGAAGATCCTTAATCCAACCTTAGGACATAAACCTTGGAACCCAATTTCCAACATCCAGAAATCCCTACAAGGCCCGAATCTCGAATGCATACACTATATAAGTATGAACAAGCTCTATCAATCCATAACCATAGCCCAAGATGTGATCACATGATATACCACATAACTCAAATACTCATAGCAATAATGATCGACCATAATATTTGCTCGAAGCAAACCCGGTACCGGTAATAAACCTTATATATAAGTAGTTATGGAGCTCCCTCTCCTTCGACAAGAATTTTAGCCAATTTCTAAGACGATCAATGACATTATCCTTCCAAAGATACTGCAAACAAATCTGATAGCACCCGTTCTAGGTCCGATGACCACATCTCATCACACAATCACTCTAGTTACATGCCATATCAATACAACCTAAAACCATAACCCACACAATCCGTGCACCAATAAGCAAAACCCAAATGTACCTAATCATGGAAAATGAATCAAACTAGAGAACCATCCCGCAAGTTCAACAAGTACCGTCACAACCGCAATGCTACAAACCCATCTTACATAGTAGAATCAAGACACGCGAATCTAACATAAAGGATCATATCCCTACATAACCCAGTTGCAATGCGTGACCCTATCAAAACATGGGTCCATATGAAATACCTCAAGCCACCATGCCCAAAATCAACAACTACACGCAATTAAACATCAAATGCACAAAGTGTATGACCATAACCACGGAGAAGAAAATAGCACAATATATCATAGTCCGGAGAGAACATAACCAAGGCACAATCAACCTTCGACACCCCAATAACCATCTCTCTCAAATACCGCTACAATACCCAAACAGAACCTCACCATGTGTGCTTATAATCGACAAATCACAATCCCTCGTAGCATAGAAGAGTAACACATAGATCATATAAGAACACGAATAAGCTCAACTCTACCGGATGGCACGTCCCTCGACAATAACAGTACTGAGTTAACTAATCCGGCCTGGTGTAGAATACACATCCTCATTAGACCTGCCCATGGACCCCAAATCCACTCTAGTCACCCACAAATAGATACATAACCCTCCGAAAATCCACAATGGTTGATCCATAACACATACTATCATCTAACTAGCTTTGGCCACATCTTCACATTCAACAGCCACAAAACAATCTGTTGTTGAGAACTCCTGATCTCCAAGTCCATAGAACACATGAATAACCATATCTGATCTGAACCCCACCGCCCGAATGTATAACATATCTATCATACACAATCATCCCACGTGGGATACCGTCTATGCCACATAGCAAAATCTAAATATCAGTTGTCGATCAACCAGGAGAGTACCGCAAAATCAATGAAGCATCCGTAAGTCTGAACACGGTACACCTTCTGAAATGTGCACGCTTCTCGGTAATTGGCAAGTAGTTATAACATTCATCTACATATCTGAAACTGTCCATGCTGTCAAAAATTCATGACCTTCCCTTTTAAATACAGACTGTGACCTTGCACATGAAATCTCAATCTCACTTAACACACCACATCTATCATGCCATCGTAGAAACGGTATGAGAACCTCATAATCAACTCTGAGTCGCAAGCAAAATGTATACTCAATTGGTCAGGGACCTTCCATTTGATCTCATCCAAGAGAAAATCACAATACGCCACATATTTCCTTAAGCTGGTAGGAAATGTACACCTCTAACCATGGTAGAAATCCTCGAGAGCATTTTGAAACCCATTAGCACACAATTAGGCCGTCAGAACTGAATCTCTGTAACTCAACAAAGACATGCAGGTCGCCAAATACAAGAGTATTTCCGCCGAGAACCTGTAAAGACTTACCAATTCATATGTACCCAAAGAACCGGCCATATCTATTACCTTGCTGATCCAACCTACTACCAAGTTTTACTATTTATCTGATTTCCTTCTGAATTACCCTGATGATGACACTTCTTATTTCCAGAACACCATGATCCTTAACCAAAACTCACCCTGTGAGATCCTAAAATAAAATTGTACCACCCTAAGGCCCATAAGCCATTGTATGAAAAATGCTCACTACATAGGCTGCAAACAAGAACAGTAACTAAACAGACAAAAATGGTAACGTCTATTTCGACCGGTGGTGAAAATCCGCCGGACCACACCCAACAAATGCATAACAACACTGCGCACAAACCCTAGGTAGGCTCCCCTATCATTTCTTCCCCATCTGCTGAAGAAATCAACAATGGCAGAAATGGATGCTTACCAAACAATTGCCAGGAGATAGCAAAGATACACTGCAACATCACTAGGTCAAAATGACTGATTGAAATCAATGGAGATTACTCAACACACCATTTACAATCAACCTACAAAGTCTCAGACTACATCACAACAGGAAGCCTCGATTCAGAATAGGAGAACAATAACGACAAATAGTGGTTGGTCTCGAATGGAACTACAAATGACCAAGTTAGTCAAAACCAATGCCAATCCGCTACAATTGATCTGGATATTGATCCCAACCCCTCAAACAACAACCACGATGAGCAATTCATTACAAAATGATAGAACCCAATATACGCAGAATCGCATATGCCATCTTTTCGACAAAATGCCAAGGTCAGTTTTGATATCAATTTTAATGAATAGATGAATGGTTGTGCTTCACAAAGTCATGTTGAGCTTAGTTGTCATGAAAATGCAATAAAACAAACACAAAAAGAGGTTGAAAAAAATGGCACCTATAGTAGCAACCACATTGCCAGCACATGTTGCCCTTACTAATACTGATGTACAAGCTGTGATTGAATTGGATGGAAACGATTTAATGCCAGTTCGTGGAAGTCATCGGCATGTTCAATTTTAATCGCATGTTGAGAACCTTGTTGCGCGACCAAATGTTGCCCCTGATATTGTGATGTTAAATGAATGTAATGTTCCTGCCCATTCAACTGGACAAAGATCATTTGAGCAGTCTCCTGATAACAAAGACAAAGCTGTCAAACCAACTCATACTGATCAGCTACATCCAACCCCTTCTTCAACAACATTAATTCATTCAGCTAATGTCTCTATAGCTCATCTGACCAATGAAAATGAGTCTTTAACTACTCAAGCACACCCTCAACTTGCTCAGATAACACCTTCATCAACCTTTCCTAAAATATCTACCAAATTTGACAATCTTCCAAGTACTCATTACCAAATGTTAGCTACAAGCCAGCACCAGAACACCAGCAAACCTAGCTTAAAGCCAAAAAAACTACCTTTCAAGACAAACCCCAAAATCAAGCAATCTCTTCAGCACCTGCATACACAAACACAAAGAACTCATCCAACTTAACTCAACTAAAAAACCCTAACACCTATAAACTACCAGCAACGTTTA
Source organism: Nicotiana tabacum (assembly GCF_000715075.1). NCBI lineage: Eukaryota > Viridiplantae > Streptophyta > Magnoliopsida > Solanales > Solanaceae > Nicotiana > Nicotiana tabacum. Next base: position 95,810,654 of record NC_134094.1, read on the forward strand.
ACCAAAATACCCAACCTCACCACATTATAACAAATACCCATCCCAAGCTTATAGCTACGAGTGCCTAACAAAATAAAACTAGTAACTACCCTGCTCCTCCACCATCTACTATCACTCAATATCTAGCTACAAAGTTAAGAGCTAGGCATGTTTCAGAGATAACACCAATAAAGTTCACACCTCCCAGAATCACTACCAAACAGGACCAACCAACTGTTATTTTTACCAGGACAGATTATATGGTCACATTGGATAAAAGATGCCAATATACAATTGTGGGCAAATTCCTTAACACAATGCTTAGAATGGAACAAATAAGGAGAATATTCATAGCACAAACAGAACTCGGAGGAGGAGTTAAAATAGCTCATTTCAATGCAAGAACAATCTACATTGACTTAGACAATGAGTATCATCACATTACTATTTGGACAAAATCATTCATGTTCATCCAAGGTCAAAGAATGGAATTGCAAGCTTGGACACCCAATTTCAATCCAAATGAGGATAATCCTATTATTCCTGTTTGGGTAGTCATTCCAGAACTTCCATGGCATTTATACTATAGGGGAAGTGTTGCAAAAGTCAAGATGCAGGTGTATTTGACTAAGGACACGCCTCATCATGTTTGGCTAGGATTTGATAAAGATCAGAATGTGAATGGGGATGGCCAGTGACTGGAAGTAATATATAAAGATCTACCATATTACTACTTACACTGCAGGCACTTGGGTCATGAAGAGTACAACTGCACTATCAGAAAAAGGGAAGAAAAAGAGAAGAAGAAAGCAGCAGTAACAGCTCACACTGCTAACAATCACCTTACAAACAAGCTAAAGGGAACAACTGCAACACCACAGGAGCAAATGGTACAGGGATAGTAAAATGATAAGACTTGCGACCAAAAAATTGAGGAACAATGCAAAATTGAGGAGCAACAAGGAAGAATAAATCATAAAAGTAATTGTGCAACAACCAAAAAAGGATAACCATTCCAACGATCGATGGCAATCTCAAAAACAAAAGAATTTCAAGGGAATAAACCAGAAAAATAAGCAAAAGAAACAGACACTGCCACAACAACAAGCACTTGAGACACATTTATCCATACCCTCCCAGCCCTTAGGTATAATGAGCAAATCACAATGTGCTCTACCAAAGCCACTGGAGACTGTATCAGATGCCATTCATAATACTGCTGATAGTGCTGATGCGTGTAATTGAGGATAAATTAGTGCACAGGAACCACCTAATGAGACAGGGCACTTTACTGGAATAACAGCTCCTCAGATAGTTCATGAGTCTGCTCAGGTAGGTGGTAACACCAGCATAGTAAACCAACCATCCACTACAGCAAATCAGGCAAGCACACAGAAAAATAGGGATTCTAGAATTGTCAATAATGTGACTTTTGAATCTGATAGTAAGGGCAGGGACAAGCTCAAAGAACAACATCAGAAGCATAAAATTTTGGAATATCTAGATAACCAATATCTAAGAACTGCTGAAAAATCAAATTCCAATCCTAAAGCTGTAGAGCTGACCATAAGCTTTATCTCTACTGATACTGGGCAAAATGCTTGAGGGACAAAAGAAAATACCGTTGACTTGGTTCAAAGGAGCTTTGGAATGCATAAGGAAACACTTAATGTGACCCTCAACCACTCATGTTAGGAAGTACCATCTCAGACATTTGTGGACTCACCTAATTAAAATGGAAAAATTACAGGATCTATACAACTAGGAGAGGTGAAGTAAGTTCAGAGGAAGATACAAGACTAAGACTTGATGATCAAAGAGTTAATTCAATGCTAGCATAAGTTAATACAGAGGTACCCTGGAAGGCTTTGGACACCAACAAAACTGGGGAACTAGTAACCAACATTGAAGGTACAATGGTAATATTACCAGACAGGGAGAAGTTCAGTAATGCTGATGCAGAGATATATCACCAGATACTTAGGTCATCCTCTCAAAATGTAGATGGGAAGGATCCAACAATTGTGTATGAGCAGGTAGGGTCATCCATAATTCCTAGGGAGTCAGCAACAATTGATACACTGCCTATTGCAATTGCATCAACCACTGGATCTCCAATGGAGATTCAAATCAATATACCACTGCAATCTCCTGCTCAAATTATACATGACATTATTGCACACAAGGAACTGCCTTTGAAAATTCATAAAGCCTTGGGCACTAATGAACAACTAAAAGATAAAGGTGTTGATGAATCTACAGCTGGGAATTTCAAGTATGTGGCAAGGGAAGGAGATTTGTCACCTAGGACTGTATCTAAACAAGGTAATAAAGGAAGGAAGCAAACTCATCACAAGGAACAACAACTTCCTGCAAGATTACTGCCCAAGAGGGCAGCCTCCACCACTAGATGATGATTAAGACACTCATATAGAATATAAGGTCTGTTAAAACTCAGCAGGCCTTTCAGAGAATTATCAACATGCAAAAGGAACATGGTTTTTTAATTATAGCACTCATGGAGTCTTTCCACAAGCAGAGGCTTATTCAGAACTATAGGAGGAGGCTAGGCATGGAAGCAACAATATCTAATATCAATGGCAAGATATGGCTATTTCTTGATGCTATGGTCTGGTGGGATATGGTGATTAACACTGACCAAAAACTTACTATCATGGTTTATCATCAAGATATTGAGAAGCACATCATTCTGGAAAGATTAGATTTATGGGATAATCTATACTACCTTGCTAGAGACATGGAATTACCTTGGGCAGTTGGAGGGGACGTCAATGTGGTTCTTAATGAAGAAGAGAAGATTGGTGGACTACCAGTTTACCCTCAAGAATATAAAGACTTTGCCTTCTATGTAAACTCCTATGGGCTATTTGAAATGGGGTACAAAGGAAGTCCATTCACATGGTGGAATGGGAGAGCAAACTCAGAATGCATATTCAAAAGGTTAGAGAGAATTTTTGTCAATGTGTCATTCCAGATTTTATTCCCTAGTACAAAAGTGGAGCACTACATCAGAACAGGTTCTGACCATGCACCACCACTGATGAGTAGTGGTAAGCAGACTACTCGAATTGCCAAACCTTCAAATTTCTGAATTTCTGGCAAATTATGCCTCTTTTATGGAGGTAGTTATACAGAATTAGCCGGCTGATTTCACAGGTGACCCTTTCTTATGTTCAAACATAAACTAAAAAGAGTTAAGATTGTTCTTTCAAAATAGAGTAAGCTCACTTATGGGGACATCTCTAAACAACTAGCTTTAAGAGAAGTTGTGGTCAGAGTAAAGGAAATACTATTTGAAGAAGAACCAACAGTAGAGTATAGAATTGTACTTCAGAAAGCACAATCCGAGTTAAACAGATATCTGAGCATGGAAGAGAAGTATTTGAAACAAAAAGCAGGAACGTCCTGGTTTGCATAAGGAGATAGAAATACTAGATTTTTCCACAACCATGTCAATGGTAAAAGGCAAAAGCTCCAACTTAAGAGAATACATAATCATGATGGTGCTTGGATTGAGTCACAAGATTAGTTGGTTGATGCAGCAGTAGAAATTTACCGGAAGTAGTTTTCATAAGAAGATGACCCTACATGCTCTAAGCTCCTAAACAATGTACCTACAATGGTGTCTAGTGATTAGAACTTAGAGCTTTGTAGAATTCCTACAATCGAGAAGGTAAAAGCAGCAGTATTTGCATTGAATGCTGAGAGTGCAAGTGATCCAGATGGTTTCACAAGAATTTTCTTTCAAGAATGTTGGGATATAATAGGAGAAGATATACATGAAATGCTGTAACTGTTTTATGGAGGAAGTTCTTTGCCTAAGTCTATAACGCACACAAGCCTTGTCTTGCTTCCAAAAAAACATAGATTCAAACATTCACTGATCTCACACCTATAAGCTTAAGTAATTTTATAAATAAAGTGATATCTAGAGTTTTTCATGATAGGTTGGAAAAGATACTACCTTCTATGATCTCTTCTGACCAATCAAGATTTGTCAAGGGAAGAAGTATATTTGAAAACATCTTATTAACTCAGGAGATTGTTACTGACATAAGGTTAAGGGAAAAACCTGCCAATGTAGTTATCAAACTTGACATGGCAAAAGCATATGATAGGGGAGTTGTTTAATGATTCTTGAACATGTACTTGTTTTGAGTGCCTATTTATTTTCTATCGGGATCTATGGATTGATCACAAGTCAAAATATGGTTCTCTTGGAAGTATTTAATGCATGTTTTGAGGAAAATGGGATTTGCAGAATGTTTCATCAACATGGTGTGGAATCTACTATCCAACAACTGGTATTCTGTTCTGATTAATGGTCAACCTTCAGGTTTCTTTCACTCAACAAGAGGTGTCAAGCAAGGGGATCCTCTCTCCCCAGCCCTATTCATACTCTCTGCAGAGGTACTGTATAGGTCTTATAATAAGCTATTTGAAGATCAGAGATTCAAGGGTTTTGGCATGCCCAAGTGGATTGATCCATTGTATCGTTTCTCCTATGCAAACGACACTATAATCTTTGCTTCAACTGATTCATACTATTTAAAGAAGATTATAGAAGTCTTGTACAAGTACGAGCACACTTCTTGCCAAATAATCAACAAGACAAGGAGTTCCTTTTATATGCACTCTACTGTGTCTGCAAGACTGTTCAACTCTGTAGGTACTATTACAGGATTCTCAAGGCGTGAGTTTCCATTCACTTATCTTGGAAGTCCAATATTCTACAAAAGAATAAGTACGGATTATTACAATGGCTTGATTAAAAATGTGAAGGCAAAGATGCATTATTGGAAAGGGAAGCTACTATCCTACGGGGGGAAAGCTACATTAATCACAAGTGTCCTACAAAGCATGCCTACGCACATACTTTCTATCCTTGATCCACCTAACAATGTACTTGAACACATTCATAAAACCTTTGCTAGGTTCTTCTAAAAACCTTTGCTAGGTTCTTCTAGAGTAACAAGGATGAAGGTAGAAGTAGACATTGGACAAAATGGAAAAATCTTTTCCTACCAAAGGAAGAAAGGAGGGGGGGGGGTAGGTTTTAGATCTCTGTACGATGTCTCTAGAGCTTTATTTTCTAAATTATGGAGGAAATTTAGGACATAGAAGTCCTTATGGTCTAATTTCATATGTAACAAATACTGTAAAAAGGAGCTGCCAACGAAGAGGTAGAGCATGCAATATTAGGGGAAATGAAAAGGGGATCAACTAACATTTGGCATGAGAATTGGACTGGACTGGGAGCTTTGTACCATGTTATTCCAAGAGACTACCCAATCAATGAAGATATACAAGAAGTAGTTGACTTGAGAGTGGATGATACTTGGGATGAGCAAATCCTGGATCAGTCTTTTCCTATAGACATTGCTCACCATATCAGACAAGAAGTTCTATTTGACACTAGTGATGATGGCTGGGATTTTCCTAGATAGATGCCTACACCTTCAGGAAATTTTTCTGTTAGTAGTGCGTGGAAAATTCTAAGCAATAGAGACCTACTAATCCTGATTACATTAAGATGTGGACTCAAGGTTTACTATTATGAATCTCCTTCTTTCTATGGAGATTGTGGAAAGGGAAGATTCCCACATATGACTTATGGAGGAGAGGTGGGTACATGATAGTGTCCAAGTGTCGGTGATGCTCACAACCACAAGAAGACTCATTCCAGTATTTGTTCTTAAAGAGTGAAACTGCAAACAAGGTATGGAAGACTTTCCTTCAGGAAGCAGGGTTGGTAGTAAATCTGATACAAGTTCATCAAGTAATAATAGCATGGTGGAATGCACAATGTTGTCCTAAACTAAATCCATTATTTCAAGCAGTTCTAGCGGTGATCACATGGGAACTTTGAAAGAGGAGAAATACAATATAATATAATGGTGCAATATCATGTAATAAGGTACATCATGAGGTGAAGAAGACACTACATTACCTTGCAAGAGTGAGGTATCCATGGCTATCAGTCATCCCCCTTTTATGGCCAGAACTAATCAGATTCTTGGAGGGTTACAAGCCATTTGTTTTGACTAAGAAAGTGATATGGCAGCTTCCTTATGAAAGATGGTTCAAGTGCAACACAAATGGTGCATCAAGAGGTAATCCTGGACCAAGCTCATATGGCTTTTGTGTGTAAAATCATGTGGGTGATTAGGTTTTTGCTAAAGCAAGTGAAATAGGAGAGGCAACCAATATAGTGCCAGAACCAAAGGCTATTTGTGAGGGGTTAGAATACTGTGTTGAAAGGCAGCTACATCCACTGATTATGGAGACTGATTCCTTAGTGATGAGGAACATTATTTATGGGAAATGGGCAACTCCATGGTGTATAAGTGCCGTAGTGAGCAAGATCAAGCAGATAAAGAACAACTATAATGTTCTCTTTCAGTATGTACTAAGGGAAGGGAACATTGTTGCGGATTTTCTTGCTAACCTAGCTTTCTCTTTTGCAGGTACACTCACATTTCAGTCGTTTCATGAATTACCAATTGCGGCAAAAAAACTGATCAACATAGACAAATCACCAATTCCTAACCTTCGGATTAGGATTGAAAAGAGAAGAGAACCTGATTGATGATCAAAACATATAATACTTTGCCTCTCATTGACTCATATTTCTGCATTCCTAGTAGGCAAGACAAGCATTTTAAGGCAAGCAGGCAAGACAACCACAACTCTCTTCACTTCAACACCACCAAATGCAACATACAATCAACATTCCTAAAACAGTCACCCACCAGTTTCTCACAACTCTAGATTCTACAACAACATGTCATCATAAGCATACAACTGCTGCAACCAATGACTAACAACTTGATCTTACACTCTTGTCTTACTCACATTGTTAGTTGCCTTTGCATATGCAATACCACATGCACTTCTTTGTAGGGTGTTGTTGATTGGGTGTAGCAGATTGGTTGGATATAGACTCCTTTGAGAAAACCAATAACTATGTATTGGAGCTACTATTTCTTCATTGCTACAGGGCTTACATCTATAACATGACCTCCAATATAATAAGCAGCCTACACTCACACAGATTTTCTTTTACTGCTATTCTTAGGATGGTATGGCATGGTTATGTGTTATCTCATTACTTCGCAGTGGAATTAGCATGACTTCATTCTCATTCTGGGTGTAGTTTAACTATATACAACAACAATATACAAACCTAGTAGCAGCCAAATCCCTCTTACCTCACTTACAGACCAAGCTTCTACAATGCTCCCAAACCACATAAGAACCTGGGAGCACAAACTCCCTTCCTAACATGTTTGCTACATTTTGCAGGTTCCTAAGACAGGTTTAACAAACTGAGGCAATGGGATGGACGGATCTTATACAAATACATTTTATAGCTCCATTCCAACATGCCAAATGTGAAGACATCCAATTTCTTATTGTTCAGTGTTTGCTTATTCACGTATCAATTCCCAGTGGAATTTATTTCAGAGATACGCTCATATTAATGAGGCATTTATCTTCATTTGAAGTATGGAATTACTCTCATACATTCACTGGAAGTATGGAATTACTCTCATTACGTGCACTGAACAGTGTAGGACTATTTACTCACAGTATGGAGATGTGCCATTTTCTAGTGGTATTAGCATTTTTCTTTTAACATATCCAAATGGTTCTGTTGTCCCTGTTATGGATTTACATAGACCTATTCATTCGGATTACAAGACATGGCGCCTGCTTCTACTCTTATTCAAATTCGTCAAAACAATGGACTTTTCAAAGATAGAAGATTCAGTTCAGTTGATCCAGTATCAATCCACAGGGAATTTATTGATGGGAGTTGGGAATTACAGCACTGATAAACCCCAGTACTTGTTGGTTTCTGCAGCACCAAAATTTGAACAACTGAATTGTTTTGTGCATATCAACTATTGCTGGTGCGAGTTTGATCCTTACATTTTCTAGGACTACTTGCATTGTCATTTCACATATTGGGCAAATGCTATCCGTTTCACCTTCTCCAGTGTGGCTTCCACGACATCAAACTCACCTGTGATCTATTGTTGCACAGGAGAACTTGGTCCAGTAGAACAACTGTCAGGAGCTGTGTCATTTTACAGTAGTAGTCTCAATTAATACTACACATTCTGGCAAGGAAGTATCAAATGATTTCTGTTTAGTGTCAACACTACTTCTTAAATTCTATAGCCCCAAAGTGAAGATGTTTGAACTGCTTTGCTCTATATCTTGTGGATTTATACATACCTACTCCTTCGGATTGCAAAAAATGGCGCCTGGTGAGAACTTTGTAGGTGCTACAAGGAATTGTTTGCAACTGGTGTGTGAATTTCATTGTTGTCGGCAACAATTGGATGTTTCAAATTTGTAGCTTAGTAATTTTCATCTATCTTTATGTTGCTTCTACATTGTATTTGGTAGCAATAGCCATTGGCTTTCATTGTTTCATTGTTTTTCTTTTACTTGAATACTGTGTAACTTTGCCCATGTTTAGGGCTTATTATATATTTATATCAGCTACTCGGGGAATAACCTAGTAGAAAAAATAAAGATGTTGTATTCCCTCTTAAGTACCGTAAAAGTACCACAACCGAGATACCCATTTTGAAGAGACCTTCTGTGAATCTAAAGTCGTTTTCTTTTACCTTCCAGATACCAAAATGTAAAATCAATAATGACATAGAAATACTGTGAGTCTCGACAACATCCAATGTAAATCTCAGATCCTAGCCATATGTTAATCTGGAAAAACTCACAATTGCTACATATAAATCCTGAATCCATTAGATCCTTCTCAAGAGTCATCAATTTTGCTCGAATCTCAATTGCGTCGCCCAAACGGGCCAAACTACTTGTGCCCCATTAGCACAACAACACCCAAAGAAGTAATCCACACCTTAAAGCAACCGAGCAATTTCCAACTTCACGCACACTACATCCTTCACGAATAGCAACTCAATCATCCCATGATTCCCATATACTCATAAAGTGTAACATAACCCGTATCCAGAAATTTCTTTACTCGAGTCATCCTCGATCTCATCCTATGCAAGTCATAACTGATCCAGAAATAAGCCTCAGACCAACACTAATATAACACGTAACCATGCAATCAAATCGTCGATAGAAGACTCCCCGACTTAGTTTAATGCCATAGAATAGAACATCTAATAACTCACCATACCCATACTCTATTACTGCCATAATATCGCAGGGAGATTCAACTAAATCCTTCATACGCTCACATAACGCAGACCATATAGTACCTCAAATCGTCTACTAAGCTCGCATACATCCATATGACGGTCTGGTCAACTTTCTCAACCAAACTCAACTTCAAACCTCAACACATATACCATGCTGGTAGAAAAGAAACTCTCCACACAACATTATAAGGATCACACATCTGTAGATTACTTCGCAAGAGATAACCCATCTTGCTCAGCCTCAAATTGGCATCTTATTATACCCTTTCGCAGCCACGATTACTACGCCATCACTTAATCTTGAGTCTGAACTCACATTAAGACATGAAAATCTACTTCATTCCACAATTAAACAACATGAAAAATCTTTCAACACATGCATACCTCGAGACTATACGTCACATCAAGACAATAATCAAGCACCCAATAGTCTTTTTCACATCCCAAGCAAACTCTTCCTGTCAGATTCAAACCGTCTAAACACATATCGCAGTGCAAATATGAATAAAGATAGTACATGAAATAATTCAGCTTGTTCACAGTTACGGAAATTAGGCATGCTTTTCAAGTATAACAGTAGATCCCAAACCTTTCGCCGAAAACCTCAAAAATATATGAATAAGTTTGAAAACTGTGATTTTCCTAAAAACCTTTCAACAATAAACATGATGTTTCATTTTTCAGATAGCACGAGGAAAACCGTGTAGCTTGAGGAAATTCATCTCTAAGTCTATATCTCAAGTACGCATGTCAAATCCAATGCATCTCAATGATGAACTCATGTACTGACACTCTCAGAGTACTCAATCTCACTGTATTATATTCTCACTCATTATGCTCAATACTCAGCACACTCAGTCACTCAGTATTGTACAGGGCATATCCAGATCACATGAAAATAAACCAAGGCAAATCTAGCCTAAAATGCAAAAAAAAATAAAAACATGGTAGATCCAGCCCAATGCAAAATGAACCAAAATGCAAATAAACCAGGGCAGATCTAGCCTAATGCAAAGGAACCAGGGCAGATCCATCCCAAATGTAAATGATTGCTAGAAATTGTGCCCATTGTGGGTGTGCAGACTCCGGAGGGGCCGATCCAGCCCAAGCGCTATAATAAGCCAAATCCTGGCATGAATCAATAAAGCATGGTGCAACGTGCATCCCGATCCTAAGCAGCACTCATGCTAAGCGGCACTCAGTCATCAATCTCTCCAGTCTCTCGGGCTCACAACACTCATGCTGCGCAATCAATGATATGAGATGTGACAATATACAATAATAGAGACTGAGATACAATATGTAATGATGAATGCAACTTAGTACATAACTGCAATTAAGGAAATAACTTATCAACAAAGAACAACTATTGTGGGTCCCAGTGGTACTAGCATATAGCCTAAACATGATTCCTAGCACGAATCTCAGTTCAAGTGCCCAAACACATAGAGTACAGTAAAAATGTTCAGATAAGATAGCTACACAATTCTACGGAATTAACTAAATCACAATTTACATGGTGCACGCCCACACGCCTGTCATCGAGCATGCACGTCACCTCAACATCAATCAAATAACACGTAATTCAGGGTTTCATACCCTCAGCACCATGTTTAGAAGTGTTACTTACCTCGAACAAGCCAAATCCAACACCGAGCAAGCCAAGCAATTCTCCAAAAATGCCATTCGTGCGTACCGACCTCTGAACGGCTCAAAACTAGTCAAAAGTAATTCAAATACATCAATTAATGCCTAAGGAAATAATTCCAAATGATAAAGGTCGAATCCTTAATTAAAATCCCAAAATTAACTCAAAATTCAAACCCGAACCCGCACCTCAGAACCCGACAAAAAATTACAAAAATCCGACAATGCAGTCAATTACAAGTCCAACCATACTAGTTTCACTCAATTCCAACTCCGAATCGATGTTCAAAACTCAAAAACTCACTCTATTAAACTCTAGGCTAAAATACCCAATTGTCTCTTTAAAACTCATAACCTAATTACCAAAAATAAAGATAGAATCACGAAATATAATCAAAACCGAGTGTAGAACACTTACCCCAATCCATGTGGTAAAATCTCTTCAAGAATCGTCCCAATCCTAGGTCTATAGCTCCAAATACGAATAAAGTGAACAAACCCTCAATTTAAAGATTATGTCCAGCTATTTTCGCTTTTGCGAACACATGAGCCGCTTCTGGGGCGTCGTTTCTGCGACACAAACACCTCTTTTGTGTACTGCACTAGCCATCTGACCCCTCGCACCTGCGGATCTCCATCCGCTTCTGCACAACTGCAGGTGCGAAGCGAAACACGCTTTTGCGCTCCAGCTCGCTTCTGCGCCCAAGTCCATCGCTTCTGCGGGGCCGCAGATGTACCTCAATTTTTGCACCTTTGAAGACTCCAAACTCCACCACTTTTCGTGGGTGCGACAACATTACTGCTTCTGCGATCACTGCACCAGCACAAAACCACCGCAGGTGCGCAACACCATAACCAACACTCCTTCAGCAATGTAGCAGAAGACAAAAGTTATCTAAACCATGTCCGAAACTTACCCGAGCCCCTTGAGACCCGTCCAAATATACCAATAAGACCCATAACATAACACAGACCTACTTGAGGCCTCAAATCACACATAACAACATCGAAATGACGAATCTCACGTCAAATCAAACTTGAATGAACTTTGAACATTTAACTTCCAAAACTCGGGCCGAAACATATCAAATCAACCCGAAATAAACCCAAGTTTTTGCACACAAGCCCCAGATGACATAACGAAGCTATTCCAATTCCCGAAACCACAATCTGAATCCGATATAAACAAAGTGAACTTTGAGTCAAGCTTATGAACTTTCCAAACCTTCAAATTTTCAACTTTCGCCAATTAGTGCCGGATCTTTCTAGGAACATCCAAATGCAAATCCGGGCATACGCCCGAGTCCAAAATCACCATCCGGACCTAACGGAACCATCAAAACTCCATTTCGGGGTCAAATTCACAAAAGTCAAACAACTCTTCCAACTTAAAGTTTCAATAATGAAATTCATTCTTTCAAATCGATTCCGAATAACCTAAAAACCAAACCGATGATTCATACAAGTCATAATACATTATACAGAGCTACTCATGCCCACAAACAACCGAGCAAAATGCAAATGCTCAAAACGCCTGGACGAGTCGTTACATCCTCCCCCACTTAAACATACGTTCATCCTCGAACATGCCAAGAGTCGTCCCAAACCCATCAAATCGCCATGTAACCTTACCATGCACATACCCGAGGGTGATCCCACGTCACCATAATTCATATAAGCCTAACGACACCACCAAACTGAAGATCTTTATTCGAACCTTAGCCCAATTTCCAACATCCAGAATTCCCTACAAGACCCGAATCTCGAATGCACACACTGTATAAGTCTGAACAAGCTGTATCAATCCATAACCATAGACCAATATGTGATCACATGATATACCACATAAGTGTTTACCACAATAACTGCTCGAAGAAAACCCGGTACCGGTAACAAACCTCTTACCAAACAAAACCTTATTCTAAAACCATTGTACACTACCAATGATGAAAGAAGCACGCAGAAACACATAACCACTTATCAGATCAACAAGTCATGGAGCTCCCTCTCCTTTAACAAGAACTATAGCAAATTTCTAAGACCATCAACGACATTATCCTTCCAAATATACCGCAAACAAATTTGATAGCACCCGTTCAAGGTCCGATGACCTCATCTCATCATACAATCACTCTAGTGACATGCCACAAAAATACAACCTAAAACCACAACCCACGCAATCCATGCACCAATAAGTAAAACCCAAATGTACCTGATCATGGAAAATGACTCAAACGAGAGAACCATCCCGCAAGTTATACAAGTACCACCACAACCGCAATGCTACAAACCCATCTTACATAGTAGAATCAAGACACGTGAATCAAACACAAAGGATCATATCCTGACATAACCCAGTTGCAATGCGTGACCCCATCCAAACACGGGTCCAAATGAAATACTTTTGTTGGGTTCCGAGAAGTGGACCCCACGGGCAATTTTGAGTGTAATTTTGGATTTTGTGGAAAAATTAGTATTTTGATATGGAATAAATTTCTATAATTTGGGTTGACTGAATCAAATTAATTGTGACTAGATTCGAGCCATTCGGAAGTTATTACGCACAGAATGGAATTTCTGGAGCATTATTTAGCTTGCTCGACATTGGATTCGGCTCGTTCGAGGTAAGTAACTCTTCTAATCTTTAAGCTGAGGGTATGAACTCTGAATACATATATTATGTGAATTGTTGGGAGGTGACGTACATGCTAGGTGATGGGCGTGTAGGCGTGCAGTATGGAAATTTTGACATAATTATTTCCGTGGAATTTTATAGTAAACTAATCTTGGCATTTTCCTTGTATTGTCATATGTTAAAGGAATTTGAGCTGAGAATCATATTGAAAATCATGTTGAGGCTGTGTGCGAGTATTACTGGGACCCACAGAGGTCGTATTGCTGTGAATTATTTATTTTAAATTGAAAATTCATACTCAGTCATATTCGTTTCATTGCATATTATATCTCAGTCTCTGTTATTATTTATTGATACATCATATCATCATTTTCAGGCTATTTTCATGACATTGTGAGCCCGAGAGACTGGAGAGATTGATGAATTTTACTTGATTTACCCTCTACATCGGACAAAAAGGGAAAAGAAAATGAAGCGGATCAAAAAACTTCATAGAGAGTCCAAGAATAAAATAAAATAAAATAAAATAAAATAAAAACAGATAACGTTATACTCCATTTGTTCCATCTTATGTGGTACTCTCCCCATAAGAATGACATCTTTGAGTTATGCGGTACATCATGTGATTACATCTTGGGTTATGGTTATGACTTGATACAACTTGTTCAGACTTATACAAAGTGTTGATGCGAGATTCTAATCTTATAGAAAGTTCCGAATGTTGGAAATTGGATTCTACAGGTTATGGGCTAGGTTGAATTAAGAATTTCAGTTATGTTATGTTATCAGACCTATATGGGATAGGGTGATGTGGGATCACCCCCGGGTATGTTTATGGTAAGGTTATACGGTGGTTTGATGACTTTGAGAAAAACTCTGGACATGTTCGAGGACGAACGTATGTTTAAGTGGGGGAGAATGTAACGACCCAACCGGTCGTTTTGAGCATTTTCACTTCGCTCGATAGTCGGGCATGAGTAGCTCTGTATGATGTATTATGACTTATGTGAATCGTCGGTTATGGTTTTAAGGTTATTCGGAATCGAATTGGAAGAATGGATTTCATTGTTGAAGCTTTAAATTAGGAGAGTTGACCAAGTTTGACTTTTTGTGAATTTGAAACCGGAACGGAGTTTTGATGGATTCAGTAGGCCCGTATGGTGATTTTGGACCCGGGCGTATGCTCGGATTTGCATTTGGATGTTTCTAGAAGGTTTCGGTACAAATTAGCGAAAATTAGAAATTTGAAGGTTTGGAAAGTTCAAAAGTTTGATTGAGAGTTGACTTTGTGGATATCGTGATCGGATTGTGGTTCTGAGAGTTGTAATAGCTTCGTTATGTCATTTGGGACTTGTGCGCAAAAGTTGAGGTCGATCAGACGTGATTTGAGAGGTTTCGGGATCGGTTGTGGAAGTTTCAAGTTTCAAGTTCATTGATTTCGAATTGAGGTGTGATTCGTCATTTCGATGTTATTATGTATATGTTGAGGCCTCAAGTAGGTCCGTGTTATGTTATGGGACTTGTTGGTATACTTGGTCGAGGTCCCGAGGTGCTCAGGCGTGTTTTGGATCGATTTCGGATCATTTGCTTCATGTTTTCATTGCTGGTTGCTGCTGGTTATGGTGTGACCGCACCTGCGGTTGGTTTGTGCAGGTGTGATGGTCGCAGAAGCGACAATGCAGTCGCAGAAGCGGGATGAGAGCTGGATGATGAGGCCCGCGGGAGCTTAGAAAAGGGCGCAGGTGCGTCGAGTGGAAGCGCAGGTGCGAGGGTCTTCGCAGATGCAACGTTTAATACCGCAGGTGAGGGAGTTGTTGGGCAAGGCTATTTTTCGCAGAAGCAAAGTTTTTTCGCAAAAGCGAAGGTCGCACATGCGACATTTTAACCGCATATGCGAAAGTGTTGGGCAGAATTAAACGTTTCCAAACGCCTTTTGGAGTAATTTTCATTACAAGGATTGGAGTAAGTGTTCTACACTTGGTTTTGATCTTATTCCATGAATCTATCTTCATTTTTGGATATTGGTTGATGAAATTTAAAGAGAAATTGGAGGTTTTAGCCTAAAGTTTCATAATATGAATTTTTGAGTTTTAAACATCGATTTGCAGTCGGATTTGAGTGAAACGAGTATGGTTGGACTCGTAATTGAATGGGTTGTTGGATTTTGTAATTTTTGTCGGGTTCCGAGGTGCGAGCCGGTGTTGGGCTTTTGGCAGATTTTGGGGTTTTGATTTAAGATTTGATCCTTTTCGATCGGGATTGGTTCCTTTGGCATTGTTTGATGTACTTGAGTCATTTTTGGTTACTTTCGAGCCGTTTGGAGGTCAGAACGTGTGGGATGGCATTTTTGGAGCATCACTTTGCTTGCTCGGTATTTGGATTCGTCTTGTTCGAGGTAAGTAACACTTCTAAACTTGGTGTTGAGGGTATGAAACCCCGGATTATGTGTTATGTGATTGCTTTTGAGGTGATGCACATGCTAGGTGACGGGCGTGCGGGCGTGCATCGTAGGAATTGTGACTTGGTCAAATTCCATGGAGTTGTATAGTTGAATAATCTATTGATATCCGTACATTCTTTATGTGTTAGAGAAAATTGAGTTGAGACTCGTATTAAAAATCATACTTAGACATATTTTGTTATTGTTGGTACCCACTGGGGTCATTTCTGTGGTTGAATTATATGCTCAAATTGTAATTTCACACTCAGTCATGTTCATTCATTTCATATCATATCTCAGTCTTTGTTGCTATTTATTGATACATCATATTATCACTTTTGGGCTGATTTTCATGACATCTTGAGCCCGAGAGACTGGAGAGGATGATGATTGAGTGAGGCTGAGGGCCTAATTGTGAGAATATTTATGGGATCTAACTGCGCGCCACATCATGTTTTATTTTTATATGCCATGATTGGCTTGATATAGCGCTTGGGATGAAGGAGCCCCTCCAAAATCTGTACACACCCTTAGTGAGCGCAGGTAGCTACTGAGTGCGAGTGCCAAGTGATTGGGAGGACTGAGTGACTGTGAGGACTGATTGATTGGGAGGACTGAGTGATTGGGAGGAATGAGTGAAATGATACTCTGAGAGTATGCATATGGTCCTTATCACTGATTTGCATCGCATTTGGCATGTACATTTGACATACAGGCATAGAGATGAATTGTTCCTCATGATGTATAGTATCACGTCATTTATGACTTCTCATACATTTTGACATATGGGCATAGAGAGACATCTTACACTTGCTATCTGAAAGGAAAATGAAATATCTTATTGATTGTTGAAAGGATTTTTGGTAAAAATCACAGTTTTCAAACTTACTCATATTTTTGGCAATTTCGGTAAAAGATTTGGGTTTTCACTTAGATACTTGAAAAGGATGCCTATTTTCGGGAACTGTGAACGAGCTGAGCATTTTATTTCTGAGATACTTCTTTTATTACTTGTACTGTGCTGTTATGAATTGTTGTGGGATATTGGTATTGGACCCGACCTTTGTTCTAGCTCGTCACTACTTTTAACCTAAGGTTAGGTTTGTTACTTACTGAGTACATGGGGTCAGTTGTACTCATACTACACTTCTACACCTTGTGTGCAAATGTTGGTTGCTGATGTTGCTGAGACTGTCGGAGCTGGATTTGAAGATGTACCTATGCTCCGGTTGTAGCTGCCTCTTGTTCATGGTAGCCTTAGAATGTATAAATCTGTTTATGTACTTTTCGAACATATAATGTATTTATTTCATTCCAGCTTTGTAACCTCTATTCTTAGAAGCTCATTATATGTACTACCAGTCTTTGGGAAATATATAGGATTTAGATATTTTCTTTTACTTAATTGTCTTATCAATCTCATTGGGATTGGATAGTTGTTAATTGGCTTACCTAGTGTGTTGGGTTTGGAGCCATCACGACTAGTTGAATTTTGAGTCGTGACAGTTATGTGCACACATGCTGCTGTTCTGTTTGGGACTTTTAGCGGAATTCGAGCGAGATAGTAATTAGGGTTCTGAATGGTTGATTGAGTCTTGGTTACGTTTTTTCTAGGCCGTGGTATATCGTGTTATTTGTTTCTCCATGGTTGTGTTCATGCACTTCATGCACTTGATGTCGAATTGCGTGTAGTTGTTGATTTTGAGCATTGTGGCTTGAGGTATTTCATAGGACTGGTGTTTGGATGGGGTCACGCATTGCAGTGGAGTTATGTTGGGATATGGTCCTTTGTGTTAGTTTCGTGTAACTGGATTCTACTATGTATGATGGGTTCATAGCATTTCGGTTGTGGTGGTACTTGTTGAGCTTGCGAGACGGTTCTCTCATTTGAATCATTTCTCTATTTTTGGGGCATTTGAATTGTTGCGTATTGGTGCATGGATTGCACAGTTTGTGACTTAAGGTTGTATTGGTGTGGCATATCAGTAGAGTGTCTGTATTTGATGAGATGAGGTCATTGAACCTAGAATGGGCGCTATCGGAATTGATCGCGGTATATTTGGAAGGATAATGTCACTAATTGGCTAAGAAATTGGCTATGGTTCTTGTCGAAGAAGGGAGAGCTCTGTGACTTGTTAATCTAATGGGTGATTATGAGTTTCTGTATGTTTCCTTCATCATCGGCAATGTATGAAGGTTCTGAACGAGGTTTTATTTTATATGAGGTTTATTACCGGTATTGGGCTATTTTGAGCAGCTACTGTAATTGAGAATTATTGCTACGAGTATGCAAGTCGTGTGCTATATCAGGTGATTACGTCTTGAGTTTTGGTTATGGCTTGATATAGCTTGTTCAGACTAATACAATGTGTAGATGCGAGATTCAGGTCTTGTAAGGAATTCCGGATGTTGGAAATTGGTTTGTAAGACTTACAGACTAAGGTTAAAGTAATAATCTTCAGTTATGTTGTGTTGTCAGGCTTACATTGATTGGGGTGACGTGGGATCACCCCCGGGAATGTGCATTGTAAGGTTACACGGCGGTTTGATGGCTTTGGAACGACTCTAGGCACGTTGGAGGACGAACGTATGTTTAAGTGGGGGAGAATGTAACGACCCGACCGGTCGTTTTGAGCATATGCATTTCGTTCGGCCATTTGAAGTGTTGAATAGCTTCGTATGATGTATTATGACTTGTGTGAATCGTCAGTTTTTGTTTTCAGGTATTTCATATTTTGTTTGGAAGAATGAATTTCATGTTTGAAGCTTTAAGTTGGAAGAGTTGACTAAGTTTGACTTTTGAGTATTTGACCTCGGTTCGGAGTTTTGATGGTTCCGTTAGGTCCGTATGGTGATTTTGGACTCGGACGTATGCCCGAATTTGAGTGAAACTAGTATGGTTGGACTCGTAATTGAATGGGTTGTCGGATTTTATAAGTTTTGTCGGGTTCCGGGGTGCGGGCCCGAGTTTAAATTTTTGGTTGACTTTGGGCTTTTGATTAAATATTCAACCTTTATGGATTGATCTTGTTTCCTTTGGAATTATTTGATGTTTTGAGTTGCTTTTGGCTAGTTTCGAGTCGTTCGGAGGTTGATACGTGTGGGATGGTGTTTCTAGAGTATTGTTTAGCTTGCTCGGTATTGGATTAGACTTGGGCCGATGGGAGGCCAAAAATCATGGTAATCTCCTTTCTCGCATCATTGATAGTTCGAACTGTTTTCCGTATACTCAAATCAATTTTCTTGTGTGTAGGTTTGGGCAAGGATGCAGTTTTGAGACCCCTGTCCGGCGAGAAGGAGACTTCGACCCCGGTTTCTAAACCGATGAAGGACAATAAGAGAAAAAGGGCCTCTACTTCCGAATACCCAAAACCGAAGGATCGTAAGTCGAAGAAGAATACCATCTCTTTAACCTTAGAATCAGTTCGGCATTTGAGGGATGAAGACGAGGAAGAAGAAAAAGACGATAGGCCCGTACTGGTGGCCCGAATGAAGAAAACCATCGATGCCCCACAAGCAGCTGGATCGTTGGTGGTTTACAAGGCTCCGCCTCGAACTGAGGATATATCAGAGAAAGATTTAGGCAAAGTCCCCGAGCCGTTGGGAAATAAGGATATCTCCCATCAAAGTCAATAGATGGTGGATATGTCTGAAGGGGCCGTCCCTGACTCTCTACGAACCGAAGAGAACGCCCTAAGCGACTCACTTGGGGCAATAGTAATCGAAGACTCGCCCACTTTTCCTGCTTTTTTCGAAGGGGCGATTCGGGAAGACCAAGCTTTGGGGGGCCCTTGAGGTAAATAGATCTCATGAGGGAGATGATCCTTTTTGACATTTGTTTATCGGTGTCGAGGACGTTGCCGACACTAGTGATGCATCAGATCTTTTCCTCAGAGTGCAGCAGGCTTTGAATCGGGTAAGCCTTAACTTACTACGTTAGTAATGCCTTTATGTTTGTTTTTCTTTTCTAACTTTGTTTATTCTTTCTTTGCAGGCTGCAGCAGTTCATAGAGAAGTATGTTCTCAGTCTCGAACCGAGTTGCGTCGATACGAGGTCGACCTTCAACGGGTTACAGAGGAGAGGAACTCCCTTAAACTCCTCTTAGGGCAAATGGGAGAGGAAATCAAAGACCTCCGAGCTGAGTTGGCCAAGGCTCACCAAGATCAGACCAATCTGTCCGAGTAGGTAATGATACTTTTAAAAGCCTATGGGATTGATACCAGAACGATGACTAATTTTTTGGTCTCACAGCTGCAGCAGAAAATTGAGATGATCGGGAAACTCCGTGAGGAGGTCGATGTGATAAAAGTAGTTTATTTGAAGTGGAAAGAAGGTATGGACCGCTTTGCTGTAGAGAAAGAAGCTGCTCGAGCCCAATTATCATCGGCCGAAAACCAACTTCAAAGTATGAAGGAGAAAGGCTCGGTTCAAGCAAGAAGAATAGAGGAGCTCGAGGCTTGGTTGACCTCCAAACTTGCCAAGGCCGAATCTGACTCTGAAAAGGCAAAGGACGATGCAGATGCATTCGTGGCCGTCTATCGGGTCGATGCTGAAGCTGCTCAGGCACAAGCAAGAGAGGCAGCCGAGACCGCCAACACTCGAGCACATTGGGTTGCTGAACTTGTTAAGTGCCTATCTCGGAGGGAGACCCTCGAGGAGATCCATACTTGAGGTTTCGACCTCACTGAAGTGATAAAAAGGGCTAAAGAGCTCGAAGCCGATGCTGAAGCCTTGGTTTTCGATGATGACGATGACAAAGATGGGATCAAGAGCGGGTCCGAGAGCAGGGGGAGCCCGATGGAGAAGAGACCTCCCCCGGGGATAACCAAGAAACTTAGCCCTTAGTTTCTATTTTGGATGTTGCGAACAATCATGTAAACAATCTTGTACATATATACAAATATCTTTTCTTTTCTCGTCGTGCCTCTATTTTATTTTCTTCCTTGTGAAGATTTTGTTTCATTCATGCCTTATGAAGGTTTTCATAAGGATTTAGGCAATTTGATCGAATTCAGACCTTGTAGCCTTTATAACGAGCGAGTGCTTGCTCAAACTCGAAATAAGGTAGCCCATAGGTTTAGTAGTCGAGTGAGTGATTTTGAACTCAAAGTAATGTAGTCCGTAGGCTTAGTAGTCAAGCGAGTGTTTGCTCGAACTCGAAATAAAAAGTAGCCCGTAGGCTTAGTAGTAGAATGAGTGATTTCGAACTCGAAGTAATATAGCCCGTAGGCTTAATAGTTGAGTGAGTGCTTGCTTGGACTCGGAATGAAAGGTAGCCTGTAGGCTTAGTAGTCGAGTGAGAGATTCCAACTCGAAGTAATGTAGCCCGTAGGCTTTAATGGTCGAGTGAGTACTTGCTCGAACTCGGAATGAAATTATCCCGTAGGCTAAGTAGTCGAGTGAGTGATTCGAACTCAAAGTAATGTATCTCGTAGGCTTTAATGGCCGAGTGAGTGCTTGCTTGAACTCGGAATAAAAGTAGCTCGTAGGCTTAGTAGTCGAGTGACTGATTCGAACTCGAAGTAATGTAGCCCGTAGGCTTTAATGGTCGAGTGAGTGATTCGAACCCGAAGTAATGTAGCCCATAGGCTTAGTAGTCAAGTGAGTACTTGATCGAACTCAAAGTAATGTAGCCCGTAGGCTTTAATGGTCGAGTGAGTGCTTGCTCGAACTCGGAATGAAAGTAGCCCGTAGGCTTAGTAGTTGAGTGACTGATTCGAACTCGAAGTAATGTAGCCCGTAGGCTTTAATGGTCAAGTGAGTGATTCGAACCCGAAGTAATGTAGCCCATAGGCTTAGTAGTCGAGTGAGTACTTGCTCGAACTCGAAATAAAAGTAGCCCGTACGCTTAATAGTCGAGTGAGTGTTGCTCGAACTCTTTGATTTACCTTAATCCTGTTTGCACAATAGATCTTGAAATAGAAGAATTTTCCTTGGATATAAGATATCGTTAAAAAAATTTCTTTGTAAGTCATTATACATGTGTTCATGTTTCGCGTCAGGGCTCGGGCCAACTATATGAGCATGGTTCGTTTTGACCATTTGGCTCTTACAAATTTTCTTATCGGAACCCTATTTTTATGAAGTAACTTTCTTGCATCGAACTTGATATATTTGAGGGCTAATGCCCCCCAGTATTCGAGGTCGATTGTAAAGAGGCCTCGGATACTGTCGCATTGTTTCTGAGTTAGCATGATCAATGGTTGCCTCATTAAAAACCTTGCCGAAAAACTCATTTGGAATAAAATCGGTCTAAGGGAAAAAGAGTGCAACGCGCTCTTCAGACCTAAAGCTTCGTATTGAAGGATCCATCCTTGCTCCTGATCGGACTCCTGCAAGGGTTAGTTTCGAAATATAAACGAATATGGGAGGGTCGTACCTTAGCAGTAGTATCGTTTTAGGTGCGACACATTCCAATTGCTTGATAGTTGTTTTCCGTTTATAATACCGAGCTTGTAGGATCCTTTTCCGACGTTTTTGAGAACCTGATACGGTCCTTCCCAGTTTGGGCCCAGTTTTCCTTCGTTTGGATTTCGGGTACTGAGGGTGACTTTCTTTAGCACTAAGTCACCGATTTTAAAATGGCAAAGTTTGGTTATTCGATTATAGTATCTGTCGATTCATTATTTTTCGGCGGCCAATCGGACGAGAGCGGCTTCTCATTTTTCATCAGATAATTCGAGGCTAGTATTCATAGCCTTGTTATTTGACTATTCTGTTGTATATCGAAATCTGGCACTGGGTTCCCTGACTTTGACCAGAATCAAGACTTCAGAGCCATATACTAAGGAGAACGGAGTTGCCCCCGTACTAGATTTTGATGTTGTTCGATATTCCCAAAGAACTTCGGGTAGGATTTCTCTCCATTTTCCCTTAGCATCGTTCAACCTTTTCTTTAGGTTTTGAATGATAGTTTTGTTCGTTGATTCGGCCTGTCCGTTCCCACTAGGGTGATACGGTATTGATAATATCTTTTTTATTTTGTGGTCTTCGAGGACTTTCGTCACTTTGCTTCCGATAAACTGTTTCCCATTGTTACACACTATTTCGGCCGGTATCCCGAATCGACATAAGATATGATCCCAAATAAATTCTATAATCTCTTTCTCTCTTACTTTCACGAATGCCTTTGCTTCAACCCATTTAGAGAAATATTCAGTCATAAATAAAATGAACTTAGCTTTACCTGGGGCCGATGACAGAGGGCCGATGATATCCATTCCCCATTTCATGAATGGCCATGGGGATATGACTGAGTGAAGTTGCTCTCTGGGCTGATAGATCATTGGTGCAAACCTTTGACATTTGTCACATTTTCGAACAAACTCCTTTGCATCTTTGTCCATATCGATCCAATAATACCCTGCCCTGATTATTTTTCGGACTAATGAATTGGCACCGGGGTGATTTCCACAAGTACCCTCGTAAATCTCTCGTAGGATGTAGTCAGTGTCTCCTGGACCTAAGCACACTGCCCATGGTCCATCGAATGTCCTTCGTTATAATGTTCTATCTGCAGTCAATGTGAATAGAGCAGCTTTGGGCCTTCAAATGTTTAGGGTCTGATGGGAGCTTTCCGTCCTCCAAGTATTCAATATACTTATTCCTCCAATCCTAGGTTAAGCTTGTAGAATTTATCTCGGCATGTCCTTCTTCGATCATGAATCTAGAGAGTTGAACGATAGTCCCCGAGCTTATCTCGTCTTCCTCGACCGATGATCCCAAATTTGCAAGTGCATCGGCCTCACCGTTTTGTTCTCGTGGTACATGCTGTAAAGTCCACTCTTTGAAATGATGCAAAGTGACCTGCAGTTTGTCCAAATACCTTTGCATTCCATCCTCTCGAACTTTGAAGGTTTTGTTTACTTGATTTACCACCAGTAAAGAGTCACATTTGGCTTCAATGACTTCTATTCCCAAGCTTTTATCTAGATCGAGACCTGCAATCATGGCCTCATACTCGGCCTCGTTGTTAGTCAATCTAGTAGTTTTGATAGATTGTCTGATAGTGCTACCCGTAGGCGGCTTTAAAACGATGCCTAGCGCCGGACCCCTTCACGTTCGAAGCCCTGTCTGTGAAAAGAATCCATACCCCCGATGATGTACCCGATTTCAATAAGAGTTCCTTTTCGACTTCGGGTATGAGGGTTGGCATGAAATCGGCCATGAAGTTCGCTAATATTTGAGATTTGATGGCCGTACGGGGTTGATATTCGATATCATACCCACTGAGTTCGACGACCCATTTGGCCAATCGGCCCGATAGTTCTAGCTTGTGCAAAATATTACGAAGTGGGTAAGTGGTTAATACACATATGGGGTGACATTGAAAGTACGGTCTTAACTTTCTAGAGGCGCTTATCAGTGCAAGTGCCAATTTCTCTAAGTGTGGATATCTAGTTTCTACTTCTCCTAAGGTTCGATTTACATAATAAACGGGAAATTGCGTACCTTGCTCTTCTCGAACTAGGACACCACTTACCGCGATTTCCGATACTTCCAAGTACAAGCAAAGTTTATCGTCTATTTTTGGAGTATAAAGTAGTGGTAGGATCGATAGATATCGCTTCAATTCTTCTAATGCCTGTTGACATTTCGGGGTCCAAGCAAAATCGCTCTTCTTTTTGAGTAGAGAGAAAAATCTGTGACTTCGATCTGACGACCTTGAAATGAATCGGCCTAAGGCAGCAATCCGTCCCATTAGCCTCTGCACGGCTTTTACATTGTCCACGATGGCGATGTCTTTGATGGTCTTTATTTTATCGGGGTTGATCTCGATCCCCCGATTTGATACCATGAAGCCGAGGAACTTGCTGAACCAACCTCGAAAGCACATTTCTCGGGGTTGAGCATCATGTTGTATTTCCTCAAAATCTCGAATGTTTCCTGCAAATGAGCCAAATGGTCCTATGCGCGCAGGGACTTAACTAGCATGTCATCAATATACACTTCCATTGATTTACCTATTTGTTCCTCGAACATTTTATTTACTAGGCGTTGGTAAGTAGCTCCTGCATTTTTAGCCCGAAGGGCATCACATTATAACAATATGTTCCATACTTGGTGACAAATGAAGTCTTTTCCTGGTCTTCCGGGTTCATTTGGATTTGATTATACCCGGAATAGGCATCGAGAAAAGTAAGGACCTCGTGACCGGTCGTAGCATCGATCATGCGATCGATGTTGGGCAGTGGAAAAGAATCTTTGGGGCATGCTTTGTTTAAATCCTTATAATCTACACACATTCGAAGTTTGTTCCCTTTTTAGGGACTACAACTACATTGGCTAACCATTCAAGATATTTCACCTCCCGAATGGACCCTATTTTGAGAAGTTTAGTTACCTCATCCTTTATGAATGCGTGCTTTACCTCGGACTGGGGTCTTCTCTTTTGCTTCACCGGTTTGAACCTAGGGTCCAAGCTTAGCCGATGCATCGTTATATTCGGTGGGATCCCTGTTATATCTAAATGGGACCAAGAAAAGTAATATATGTTATCGATAAGAAATTGAATAAGTTTTTTCCTGAGTTCGGGGGTTAATCCCGTTCCCAGGTATATCGTTCGTTCGGGCAAGTGTTCGATTAGTATGACTTGCTCTAATTCTTCAATTGTTGATTGGGTAGCGTTAGAATCATCGGGAACCATGAAGGATCGAGGGATCCTTTGATCATCTTATTCATCGATCTTTTGATTTTCTGGTTGGGTTAAAGCTGATGTCTGTGATTGCTATTTGGCATCTCGTTCCCCTTTTGAGTCTGACCCCTTTGTTGACGAAGGTGAGGATATCGAAGCTGCTTATTCGATGGCAAACATTTCTCTCGCGGCCGATTGTTCTCCGTACACTGTTTTGACTCCCTTCGATGTTGGGAATTTAAGAACCTGGTGCAGGGTTGACGGTATAACTCTCATGTTGTGGATCCATGGCCTTCCAAAAAGGGCGTTATACCTCATGTCGCCTTCGATTACGTGGAACTTCATTTCTTGGATGGTCCTGGCCACATTTATCGGCAAAATTATCTCGCCTTTTGTGGTTTCATATGCCATATTGAATCCGTTTAGAACCAGGGCTGCGTGTATGACCTGGTCCTATAGACCGAGCTGTTCTACAACCTTCGATCTAATAATGTTGGCCGAGCTACCTGGATCAATTAACACACGCTTAACTTTAGTTTTATTCATAAGTACGGATATTACCAGTGTATTGTTATGAGGTTTTATGACTCCTTCTGCATCTTCATCATTAAAAGACAAAGTTCCTATGGGTGCGTAATCCTGAGTTCGAGGTCGTTTTTCTCTCATAACCGAGGTCTTAGTGCATTTAAGCACCGACCCTTGAGGGGTATCGACACCACCGATTATCATGTGGATGATGTGCTATGGTTCTTCTTGTTTGTTTTTTTTGCCGAAATCCCTATTTTTGAAATGGTTCTTGGCCCTGTCGCTTAAAAATTCTCGAAGGTGCCCTTTATTGAATAACCGGGCTACCTCCTCTCTTAGTTGCCTACAATCTTCCGTTCTGTGGCCATGGGTGCCATGATATTAGCACATTTGATTGGGATTCCTCTAGGAAGTATCGGTCTGCATGGTTTGAGGCCATTTAGTATCTTTGATGCATCCGATAGCTGACACGATGGCGGATGCATCAATGCTGAAGTTATACTCCGATAACCGTGGTGCCTCTTTAGATCCGGTAGGTCTGTCGAACCCATTTATGTTCATCAGCCCTCGAGATCCTTGACCTTGATCACTTCTTTTGTTGCTCATTCCAGGGTTACGTCTCGATTCATTGATTCTGTGGTTTCCATTATACAGTCGGTATCGATCCTCGATCGGACCTTGTTCTCCATTGATATCCCTTCGAGCGGTAGGTTCAGACCCCAACTGATCATCTTCGACTCTAATATTTGATTGGTATCGACTATGCACGTCGGCCCAAGTAATAGCTGGGTACTCGATCAAGTTATACTTCAACCGCCGTGAAGCCGTCGAACTTCATTCGTTCAAACCTTGAGTGAAATCCTGAACAACCCAGTCATCTGTGACTGGTGGCAGATCCATTCGTTCCATTTGAAAATGAGATACGAACTCTCTTAGCATCTTGTTATCCTTTTGTCTTACTTTGAACAGGTCCGACTTCCCGGTGTTGACTTTTATTGCTCTGGCGTGTGGTTTTACGAAGGAATCTGCAAGCATAACAAAAGAATTGATAGAATTAGATGGTAAATTATGGTACCATATCATTTCTCCCTTTGACAGGGTTTCACCGAATTTCTTCAATAATACGGATTCGATCTCATCATCCTCTAGGTCGTTGCCTTTGATGGAACATGTGTATGAGGTGACATGTTCGTTGGGATCGGTAGTTCCGTTATATTTAGGAATCTCACGCATGCAGAATTTATTTGGGATCGAATTAGGATCCACGCTTGGGGGGAAAGGCTTTTGTTCGAATTTCTTGGAATCTAAGACCTTCAATATCGGTGGTGCCCCCAGGATCTGATCAACCCTGGACTTATATGTTTCCACCTTTTTGTCATTTGCTTCGATCCTCCTTTCTCCCGATTCTATTCGTTTGGTCAATTCTTCGAACATCTTAGCAATTTCGGGATTAGTCCCCGACTCCTGATCATTTGATCTTACTATAGTTGGTTCCGTTGCATGGGCGATTTCTCGGGGTTGACTGGGTTCCAACCTGCTCGGTATCTGGGTTTGACTCTGCAACTGAGCTATTGCTGCCTGTTGATTTTGCAACATTTCGAAAATCATATGCAAGCTGACGCCGTTTTCCTCGACGTTATGGGTATCTCGAGCGGCAGATCGAGTACCACCATGAATGCTATTTTCAGCTTCAGAGTGTAGGTTTGCCTTAATGGCCACATGCGTATTAATGTCTATCGGCACTTCGATTCGATCTCCAACGACATTGACAAGCGGTCTTTCGGTACTGAGTGTCAAGTTGTTGTTCTCATCTTGAAGACCGGCTTCGTTGTCGACAGGTAAGGCCATTTAATTGATAGTTAGTCATTGCTAATCCGAAATCAAAGATACTTCCGGAAACAAGTGCAGAACGGAGTGTTTTTGCATATTCGTATCAAATAACCACTGTTATCCTATCCCTACCGAGTACGATTAATCGAGATGGGGATCATAATGGACCAAAGGACGACTTAGTAATATCGAGATGGGTTCCGAAGATGGTACGAACGAGCTTCAGATTTCAGGTATAGGTCAAACACCGAGTTCGAAGTCATTATCGAGCTCGGGTCTGAATCGAACTATGATGAGATGTTATAGAATCAAGCTTAAAGGGAAAAGGCCAACCGATACCGAGCCCGAGTCATTACTAGATCCCGAGTCTGCATCGAGCTCAAGTCTGCATCGAGCTCTCAAAACAATACTGATCAGCACCGAGTCCGATCAAGCTCGAACTCACAGACAAGAGCCGTTGCAACCGCACTAAGGGAGAGAATATCGGCGGGAATTAGGAAAAAACTGATTTTTCATGGGTTCCCCATTATGTATTTTTAATTATATCTAAAGTAGAATCCTCCACTATAAAGAGGATGGCTACATTTCTGTAAAAGAAAGTTTTTTGCTTATATTGTAACAAAAATATCATACCCTCATATACTGAAGGATTATTCTTTTTTGCTTCATAGATTGATTGATCTTGCTTAGTTCTTAAATCATCTTCTTTCCAACCTTGTGTATTTTTCATTCTTTACAATCCGTATTTGATAATTTCTATTTATCCTTACGATTTGTGTTAAATTATACCACATATCCTTAGAACTACATACAAATTCATCTCTATCCGATTTTTGGGTAAACAGTTTGGCGCCCACCGTGGGGCTAAGGATAACAGTGGTTATTTTTTATGAATCTGCTAAACATACCCTCTTACACTTGTTGTTGAAAGTATCTTTGATTTTGAATTAGCAACAACGAACTCTCAATTAATGGCCTTACCTATCAAAAACAAAGCTGGCCTTCAAGGAGAAAACAACAACTTGACAACCAGGGCCGAAAGGCCGCTTGTCGATGCCGTTGGGGCCCGAGTCGAAGTACCATTAGATGTTAATTCGCATATGGATATTGAGAAAAACCAACGTTCTGAGCCTGAAAATAGCATTCATGGTAGTACTCGATCTGCACCTCGAGACACCCATAACGTTGAGGAAAACGAAATCAGCTTGCGTATATTTTTCAAAATATTGCAAGCTCAACAGGTAGCGATAGCTCAGTTGCAGACTCAAACACAGGTACCGAGCAGATCGGAGCCCAGTCCACCCCGAGAAATCACCCACAGAACGGAGCCACCTGTAGTAAGGTCAAATGAGTAAGAATTGGGGACTAATCCTGAAATTGCTAAGATCTTCAAAGAACTGACAAAATGAATAGAATAAGGAGAAAAAAGAATCGAATAAAACAACAAAAAGGTGAAAACATACAACTCCAGGGTTGATCAGATCCCGGGGGCACCCACTATATTGAAGAGCTTAGATTCCAAAACATTCATACAAAGGCCTTTCTCCCCAAGCACGGCTCCCAAACCGATCCCAAATAAATTTCGCATACCCAAGATTCCTAAGTATAACGGAACTACCGACCCCAACGAACATGTCACCTCTTACACATGTGCCATTAAAGGGAAATACCTAGAGGACGATGAAATGGAATCCATATTATTGAAGAAATTTGGTGAAACCATATCAAAGGGAGCAATGTTATGGTATCATAATTTACCATCTAATTCTATCAATTCTTTTGCTATGTTTGCGGATTTCTTCGTAAAAGAGCACGCCTGGGCCATAAAGGTCGAGACCAGAAAGTCGGACCTGTTCAAGGTAAGACAAAAAGGATAACGAGATTTTAAGAGAGTTATGTTCCAGCCTCATCTTGTGAGTAGTTATTTCCGGCAGGATCCCTTTCATGTCAATGTAGGACCAAGCAAAACAATCTATGTTAGCTATAAGGAATTTAATGAGTTTTTACCTGAGCTCGGGACTTAACCTCATGTCCAGGTATACCTTACGATCGGGCAGGTGTTCGATCAATATGACTTGCTCCAGTTCTTCGAACGTTGATTTGGTGGCATCGGAATCATCAAGGGCTATGAAATACCTAGGAACTCTGTAGTCGTCGTCCTCACACGTCCCCTACTTTTCTGATTCGGTCGGGGCTGGTGTCGGTGCCTACTATTTGATCTCTTCCTTAGTGACCGAGTTTGGATCCTTTGGTGTCCAATGTGCAGATATTGAGACCACCTCATCGACCGCGAACATCTCCCTTACGGCCGGTTGTTCTCTGTAAATTGTTTTAATCCCTCCTGGCATTGGGAATTTCAACACCTGGTGCAGTGTCGAGGGCACTTCCCTCATGTTGTGAATCCATGGCCTCCCGAACAGAGCATTGTATCTCATATCTCCTTTGATCAAGTAGAACTTTGTTTCCTGAATAGTTCAGACGGTGTTCACCGGTAGTGTTATCTCCCCTATAGTGGTCTCACATGCCATGTTGAATCCATTTAGAACTCGGACTGTAGACACAATTTGGTCTTGTATACCTAGTTGTTCTATGATCCTAAATCTGATGATATTGGCCGAGCTACCCGGATCAATTAACACATGAACGCTCGGCATACGTAGAAGTCGAAGCCAGAGCTCGTACCCAGTCTTTGAGGTCGGGAACTACATCGGGCATCCAAGGAACCGATGCACCATAAAAAGGGGTATCAGTAAGAAAGGAAACTAAGGGGGAAAATAATGGGAGATAACATCCGAGTTACACTTATGCTTCATGTTCCATTCTTCGGGAAATGGTATCATCTCGGTCGGTATTAGGTCCGACGTCTTCACTCGAACGAACCTTCCCATCCAACCTCGATCTTTGTCCTCATCTATACTCTAGAACAGAACCTTGGTAGCCCGGTGCTGTAGTTTTATTAACCCGCCTCGAAAGAGGCGGAGGCAGTACAGTCTAATGAGGTCGTCAAGGGTGAAAGACATACCCTCGATTTTTCTCAAAAAGAAACGGATCAGAATAACGATCCGCCAAAAAGAAGGATGGATTTAGCCTAAGGTTACTTGGTATTTACGGCAAAAATTGATGATAACAGGGTCAAGGGGGCCTAACGTGAAAGGGTAAGTGTACACACTTAAAAACCCTTCCACATGGGTAGTAATATCCTCTTCGGGAGAAGGGACTACCACTTCTTTGTTTCCCCAGTTACAATCTTTTTTACCTGTTCGAGATATCCCCCGGTTATCGAACACATATACCTCGATACCGGCTCACATCGGTCCGGAACCGAAGAGCCTTTGTCGACCTTAAAATCAGAGGTAAGAACACACGCCGCCGGAATGCACTCCTCAGGCTATGGATCCACCGGTGTTTTATCGGCGGCAGATTGGGAAGAAAAAACTTTTTCTTTTGGGGGGACAGTTTTTGATGTTTTCACCATTTTTTGGATTTAAAGAAGGTGACAAAGATTTGGTGGTTTTGAAGAAGGATTTTGCAAAAAAGAATCACAGATTTGCGAGTGAACTCAGAAGATATGAAAAGGAACTTAGAAAAATTTGGAAGATTAAAGATGTAAAAATGATAAATGGTAAAAGGAAAGGCTATTTATAGATTGAAGCAATGGCGGTTCAATATCAGCGGTGGTTGACCACCGTTTGACACGCATTAAATGCCTTGGTAAGCTAAACCGATGGGACAGCTATCACGTACGTCATGGTCGGGCTCGATGCAAACGACAACGCATATCCAATCGAGCCATTGAGAAATCATATCGTTTCTCACCACATCCTTCCCGTGAAACGAGAGGACTATCTGTATACGGTCAAAATTAATTTCGGCCTTCGTACGATTGATCGTGATGGGATCATAATGGACCAAAGGAAGACTTCGTAATATCGAGATGGATTCCGAAGATGGTACGAACGAGCTTCAGATTTCAGGTATAGGTCAAACACCGAGTTCAAAGTCATTATCGAGCTCGGGTCCAAATCGAACAATGATGAAATATTATAGAATCGAGCTTAAGGGCAAAGGCCAACCGATACCGAGTACGAGTCATTATCAGATCCCGAGTCGGCATCGAGCTCAAGTCCTGCATCGAGCTCTAAAAATAATACTGATCAGCACCGAGTCCGATCAAGCTCGAGCTCATAGACAAGAGCCGCTGCAACCGCACTAAGGAAGAGAATCTCGGCGGAAATTAGGGAAAAGCTGATTCATCATGGGTTCCCCACTATGTATTTTTAATTATATCTAAAGTAGGATCCTCCACTATAAAGAGGATGGCTACATTTCTGTAAAGGGCAGTTTTTTGGCTTACATGGTAACTAAAATACCATACACTCTTATATTGAAGGATTATTCTTTTTGGCTTAATAGATTGATTCATCTTGCTTAGTCCTTAAATCATCTTCTTTCCAACCTTGTGTATTTTTCATTCTTTACAATCCATATTTGATAATTTCTATTTATCCTTACGATTTGTGTTAAGTTATACCACGTATCCTTAGAACTACGTACAAATTCAACTCTATCCGTTTTTCGGGTAAACAGATAATAGTATAAAATTTTGGCTTAATCGTGTATGAAGAGGTCCGGCCTGGCCTATATATGTCCTCCTTTCTTTTGTGATATGTATACAAACATATCCAAGCATCGGTGGGTGAGATTAAGATAAAAAAGATACTTTAAATTTCTCACAATATAGGTGTACATAACTTAAGGCCAAAGAAGTAATAGCCAAAAAAATAATCTTTTGGAACAAGGTTTTGTTTATCTGGAAAACCTACCTGTACTATATTTAAAATGTAAGACATAAAGGAAGAATTATAGCACCTTACTTACTCATTAGTAAAGAGAAAGTTTACTCTTTATACTAATTAAGATAACTTTGCAAAAGACATAATCGAACCTAACTTCATTTTTCACAATGGTGACGAAACATATAGGAGCAACTCATATAATTTTTTTCATTTTTCAAGTCGAACCAAACCATTAGTTTATAGAACTACTCACTCCATTTACTTTTACTTGTTCATTATATTAAAAATATATTTTTATTTTTACTTGTCCAGTATACTAAATTAAGAGAAAGATTAAAAAAAATTAATTTACCCTTATCATTAACTACTCATTTCCCAAATTATTTCCCAAGATTTTTGAAAATGTTATCATTATTATGAGTAAAATAGTAAAATACATACTTTATTTATTTTTTCTTAAAGAAAGTGCATAATCAAATGTAGTCAATTAAAAATGAACGAAGAAAGTATATATTTAGTCATTAACTATCGAAGGCTAGAAAAATTCTAAGGAGCAAAAGGAATTTATTGTTGGCTTTTAAATAGAACTGTGCCTAGAGTGCTTGACATTAACCTAGTAGAGGACTCCTTTTTACCAAAGGTGTGCAGTGCATTAGCTTTGATTTGTCTAGTTCTTGTGTTTGGTTCATTCTGAGACAGCCCCTAGTTTCCCTTGGTAGAATATTGATATTATATTGTGGAATAATAAAGGCACAGCCGATAGATTATGGTAATTTTTTCAAAAATAATCAAAGAATATGTAAACATTAATCTTTTAATCAAGATAAAGTTGATCTTAAGATTACTTGTTTATAACAATTGGAACTTTCTGGTATGCAAAGAATTATTTTACTCCTATATATAAGATCAAGGCAAATGCATATTCTTTCCCCCATCTCCGCTAATGCCACTATTTAGGTTATTGCCACGTCAAAGAAAGGAATAACAAAAGAATTTTTAATTTTTCTAGCTGTTTACAGCTGTTACTCACTTTTTCTCTCTTTT
Organism: Nicotiana tabacum; assembly: GCF_000715075.1. Taxonomy (NCBI): domain Eukaryota; kingdom Viridiplantae; phylum Streptophyta; class Magnoliopsida; order Solanales; family Solanaceae; genus Nicotiana; species Nicotiana tabacum. The sequence continues at coordinate 95,844,409 of NC_134094.1, forward strand.
CAGTCTCTATCTATATAATAGAAGTGAATGGTTTTTAAGTTTGAACTATAGTGCAAAGGTTACTTCAGCTAACTAACTAGCAAGGACTTCGAGAGCTATTAGCCATGGCTATCTCCAAACTGATTCTTGTTGCTATGGTGTTTTTCTCTCTACTAGTTCTTCATCTTGTGGAAGCTGACAACCAATTAGTGGTATAATCTTTAATTAGCTTATGATTGTTGAAATTTATTTATGAATTGATACTACGTTAGCTTTTTTATTTTCTTTTCTTTTCTTTTCTTTTCTTTTCTTTTTTGCATACTTTAAAGAAGATAGAAATTCTGTATGGTTACTAACATCTGCTCATGAATTTGATCATTCAGGTGAACACGGATGCAACAGAGAGTTTCTACACCCCAAAATTAGGTATACATATAAGCTACTTCTTTCTTTCTTTCTCCCCTGCCCCTCCCCCCGAGTTATTAGTACTCCTATTAAACATCAACTTTAATCTGTATATCAGCTGAAAACATGTGTAACTATAAGATTTTGCTAACCCTTCATTCAATTTTCAGATTGTGAAAAATGAGAATTATATGTATAGTTGATATTTTTTTCGAAACTGTATCGTTATGAGTTCTGAGTGTGATTGTATTATTCTTTTTACATGTATATGCGTAGTTCGAGACTTGCCCTAAATTCACATTCAAATGTTCCTTTTGTCCACTTGAGATCACTTAACAAAATTTGCAGATTGTGGAGCAGCCTGTGAGGCAAGATGCCGTCTGGCGTCGAGGCAGAAAATATGCAAGAGAGCATGTGGCACTTGCTGTGGCCGTTGTAACTGTGTGCCACCTGGCACTTCTGGTAACCAAGAGCTGTGCCCCTGCTACTTTGCCATGACAACCCATGGTGGCAAGCGCAAGTGCCCCTGAATATATATAAGGACTTTAACAAATATGTATAAATATGACTTTAACAAATATGTATAAATATTAGACTTTGCATTTACAAATATTTTCCTGTCTAAATATGCTTGCTATGTTGATCACTCGTGTAATTTTGTCTATGTTTATGCACGTATCGTTGTATATGTAGCTCTGTAGCATTAAAGGTAGCTTATAAGATGAGAAGCTTTTTGGACGTACGTTGTTTGTCGTAAGATGCTACCTGAATCCTTACTAGGAGTACTACTTTGTGATATAAATAAGTACGTGATGATTACTTAGCTTGTATAAGGTAATCGATTGCATATCCCCTTCTGCTGATTGACTAGTGATTTTGACATAACACCAATCTGTGAAAATTGTTTCGGAGCATCATGATTGTCCTTTTTTTCCCTCGTATTCACTCAGTTAACTATTTTGTTACCCGAAAAACGGATTGTTTATCCGAAAAATGGATAATTAATTGAATTTATACGCGGTTTTAAGGATATGTAGTATAATTCGGTATAAATTGAGAAAATATATAAATGAATATCGAAATAGACTGTAGAAGAAATGAATACTAACTAAATGAATTAATTAGCCTAAGCCTTCAAGTTTTATCACCCTCAAACTGATCGCAGAGTAACTGATAGGGGAACAATATGACTCAATATCAAAACCAGAAAAAAGATAGTATATTGCCTTATGTTCTATGAATCTCCCTTACAAATAATCAGACCCCCCTTTATATAGTGGGGAGGTCATATTCTTAATATAATTTTTAAATACAACAAGAAATCTCATGATAGATTAATTAATTGACCTCTCATTGATATGCGTCGTGATTTCCGTCGAGATTCTCCCCCAATTGCGGATATTTCGGCTTTCTATTTTTTGGCTCGATAAGCTTTCCTCGATCGAGGTCGATCGAGGCCTCGATCGGTCTCTATTTAGCCCGATCTCGATCTTGGCTGATCTTGATCTTGACCGGTCTCTTTTTTTGCTCGACCTTGATCTTTAGCCGATCCCGATCTTGACCAGTCTCTATTTTACTCGACCTTGGTCTTAGCCGATCTCGATCTTGATCGGTCTCTATTTTGCTCGACCTCTGGGTCTCGAGCTCGGTAACCTAACTTCGCATCATGACTTGATATTACACGGAGTTGAACCTTGGTCTATCATGTTCCAATCTCGATTATTCATACGAAAGGTAAACTCGGTTTTGACCGTATACATATAGTCCCCTCGTTTCTCGGAAAGATGATGACGAGAAACGATATGAATTTCCGAACTCTGACTCGGTGGGTGAAGACGTCAGTGAAGAGCCCGATTATGACATATGTGATAAACGTCCCGTCAGTTTAGTTACCAAGGCATTAAATGCCTGTCAGTCGTTGGTCGGCCACTACCAGTTTTGAACCGTCATTACCAGGCTATAAGTATTCAAACCTTCATATTCATTCAAAACTTTTCACCCAAAACTTCTTATCTACTCTTGCATCTTCTTCAAAAAAAATCTTTTTGCTTCACAATTCTCACACCACATACAACCCTAATTCTCTTTTCCTTTGATCATCAATGGCGAAAACCTCCAAAACAGTGCCGCAAAAAGAGGTCGCTTCTTCATCACGACCTGCCGGTGGCGGGGATGCGGCGGAGCCTCACCCTAAGAAATTCGTTCTAGTAAGGTGCTCAACCGTCATCGACTTTAAGGTTGAAAAACCCTCTTCGGTACCGGGCCGATGTGAGCCGATCTCGAGGTACTAGTACATAATCAATGAGAAAATTCTCAACAAAGTAAAAAAAGAATGCAACTAGGGCGAAAAGCACGTGGTAGTCCCATCGCCTGAAGAATCAATTACTACCCATGTGGAGGGGTTCTTAAGTGTTTATACTTATCTCTTCACGTTGGGTCCCTTAGACCCTATCATCGTCGCCTTTTGCAAGAGACATGACGTGACCCTCGGCCAGATCCACCCTTCTGTTTGGAGAATAGTGATTCTCCTCCGATTCTTTTCGAGCAAAGTCGAGTGGTGTCTTTTCACCCTCGATCGCCTCATGCGCCTTTACAGTCCCCGACTCTATCGAGGAGGGCTAATCAAACTTGTTTGCCGAGCCACCAAAGCACCATTCTCGAGCATATACGAGACTCGTAACCAAGATTGGATGGGCCGATTCGTTCGAGTTAGAACTTCGGACCTGATCCCTGCTGATGACATGCCGTTTCCTAACAAATAGAACATGAATCGTGAGTATTATTCCCCTTCGAACGTTTAATTTTGTGGTTCTGCTTTTCATTTTATTGATCCACTTTTTCTATGCTTGTTACAGCTGTGTCCCGGATGCCAGAACCGATTTCGGAACTTAAATAATGGGTTGAAGGTCTGGTGCTATAGAGATCGTACTCTGAGCGTGCTTGGATGGAACTATCGAAGGGTTGATGGGAGGCCCGTAGTCATGGTAAGTCTCTTTCTTAAATTGTTTATCGTTTGATCTTTTTCTCTGCTGACGAAGAGGTCCCTACTCCGAAGCAGGTCAAAGAGAAATAAAAAGAAGCTCCGAGTTCCCCGGTCTTGGAAAAGAAAAAATCGACGAAGAAATCTCGCAAGCCTAAGGGGGGCTCCGGTATTAAGCCTCCGGACTCGATCCGCCGATTAAGGGAGAAGCCCGAAGAAGGAGAAGAGGAATTAGCCTATGTGCGGGCAATGTTGTGATACAACATTCCTCTGAATCGGCGGAGGTTGATAAGGGAGCTCTGGCCATAATTCCTGAACAAGGAAAAGCCGAGGCCATTCCGTCCCGAGCTGAGATGGTCGAAGGAGAGACAGGGGGCAGGACTTCTCGGGCAGCAAAAGATATCTCGAGGGACGAGCTCGGGATAATTGACATTACTGGATCCCCTTAGATTTCGGATGCTATGATCCGTGAGGCTAACATGTTGGAAAGTCGATCTTTCGAGGGTATTCAGGGGTCGACTGATATCCATGGTTTTCTGGATGAGCTCGAGTCCACTGACTCAGAGGATATTATCGGGTTCATTGGGTTAACGGTACCAAAGAAAGCATCATGGTCGGGCACAAGCGAGTCTTCATCGATCCCAAAACTGGCAGACCGATTCCCGGTCCCCAGTGCTAATCCCGGTCGTAGGTGGAAAATAGTGCTCTCCGTCTTGGAGGATGCCCGAGTTTTCTCTCCCCCAGTGGGGATTGCTAGTTACCTTCGGTCCTTGGTGACCGAAGAGGATCAAGCCGTGATGAAGGCGGTAGGAGCCGCTTTCCTTTTTAACGAGGTCCAACATGCTCTGAATCGGGTAACCTCGAGGGTATCTCTACTGTTTCTTCTACACTTAGGGTTGTAGATAATTCTAACATCTTCTTCCTTGTTTGCAGGCTTTGGTGTTGCATCACGAGGCTTTCCTTGGAATTCGGGAGGAGCATGAGGCCGAGGTTCGGAACCTCAATGAGAAGAGTGACACCTACAAACTCCTTAGTGAGAAACTTCGGGCAGATTTGGCAACGAATCGGGATGAGCATGCCGAGATGGCCGAGCAGGTATTTCGAGTACTTCACGATAGTGAAGATGAATTGAAGATAACTACTAATGATCAAATTTTGCAGGCCCGACAGAGGTTTGAACAAATCGGACGACTCCAAACGCAGGTAGATATGATACAGGCCGAGGCGGAAGAGTTTAAAAAGAACATGGACATTCTAGTCTCGAAAAAGGAGATCGTCCAAGCTCAACTGGAGTCGGTCGAGACCCAGCTCTGAGCTACGAAAGAGAAGGTCTCGATGCAGATCAAGGAACTTCAGCATCGGTTGGATTTGGCCGTTTCTGATAAGGCAAGCTTGGCCGGTGAACTCGAAGTGGCCAAATACGAGATGACCGAGACTAACAAAAGAGCTGATGCTAAAATGGCCCAGTTTAGGGTCGATGTCGAGGTCAACCAGGCCAAGGCCAAGGGCATGGTTGAACATGCGAAATGATGGCTCGGAGGGAAGCTCTCGAAGGGGTCAGTGTCCAGGGCTTCGATATTGTGGCCGAAATTGAAAATGCCAAAGCGGAGGAAGCCAGGGCCCGAAGGCTAGCCTTCCTGAGGAAGACTCCGAGAGCAGCTCAAGTGAATCCGAAGACGGAGAAAATCTTGAGGATGGTGATGCAACCTCCGATGAAGACGAAGCCACTTAGGACATTAGGTTTCTTGTTTTCCTTTTGCATTTTTTCTAAGGCCGTTTTTTGGCCGTTGTAAATTTAGACCAATTTGGCCTTTGTAAAAAATTATTGTGTATAAATATATGGATTTTCTTGCCCTTTTGGATCTCGTAATTTTTCTTTGCTTTATTTGTATTTACAAAGGTTGAAAATGCCTTAGCACGAAACAGTAAGGTTGTGTTCGAGGGTTCGAACAAATCTTGCCTTTGTTTCCTTTCTTAAGTTAGGGATTTTACCGAGGGTAGCCTTTAGGACCGGTTGTCCAAAGTTTTAACATTTTCAAAGGCTTATTTTTATTACGGATTTTGGATGTCTCTGAGCCGTGTTAAATCGGTCATAGCCTTTTAGTTCGGTAGTTACCCATTGGGCTTGTTCTCCCGTTTTATTTGGGTTTGCCCGAGATATTAGTTCCCGAGTGGGGTGGCCGTGACTTTTAGAAATTGGGGCATTGCCTATTAGGTCTTTTGCTCCCGGGGTCCCGACGGCTTGGGTTGTTTGAGTCGGATGGCAGTCCCCGAATGAGGGAGAGATCGTTCGTATTCCGGTTAAGTATTGCCCTTGGTCTTGTTTATATTCGGAAGTACAAAGCTCTTTGCAAAGAAGGAAGAAGAAGGAAATTCTGCTAATTTTAAAGCATAAGATGTTTGCAAGGAACATAGTTCTATTTATTCTCGATCGAAATAGGGTTCGAGCAATCTATATGGGCACGGTTCGATTTGACCGTTTGACCCTTACAATAAACCTTATTTCTCGAGATCCTCCTTTTATGAATTAGTTTCCTTTCTAGAGTTGATATTCGAAAATAATGCATATCCGAGGGTAGTCCCCCAGCATTCGAGGTTGATTGCAAAGGAACCTCGGATAATGCCGAATGGATCTCCGATGCCGATTCGTAATCGGGCTTGATTCTAAGTTAGCATGATTCATTGTTGCCTCGTTAAAAACCTTGCCGAAAAAACCCATTTGGGACAAAACTCGGTCTGAGGAAAAACGAGTGCAACACGTGCTTTCAGACCTAAGGACTCCATGTCGTTTGCTAAAAAGCTCGTTGTCGTTTCTTGTCGACCACCTGCATGTGTTAATCTGAAAATAGGAAAGGAATAAATAAAATGCGTACCTTAGCAGTAGTACCGTTTTAGGCGAGATATGTTCCAATTGCTTGGTAGTTGTTCCCCATTCATTGTTCCAAGCTTGTAAGACCCTTTTTCCGGTGACCTCTAGAATTTGGTACGGTCTTTCCTAATTCGGGCTTAATTTCCCTTCATTAGGATTTCGGGTGTTGAGGGTGACTTTTCTTAGCACTAAGTCCCCTACATTAAAATATTTAAGATTAGTTCTTCGATTGTAGTATCTCTCGATTCGTTGCTTTTGGGCAACTAATCGGATGAGGGCGGTTTCACGCCTTTCGTCCAATAGTTCTAGGCTCGTAGTCATGGCCTCGTTATTTGATTCCTTTATTGCATATCGGAACCGAATGCTCGTCTCTCCGACTTCGACCGGTATTAGATCTTGGGCGCCACAAACTATTGAGAATATGGTAGCCCCGGTACTGGATTTCGAGGTTGTGCGATATGCCCAAAGAACTTCGGGTAGAACTTCCTTCCACTTTCCTTTGGCGTCGGTTAACCTCTTCTTAAGATTTTGGATGATAGTTTTGTTGGTTGATTTGGCTTGCCCGTTCCCGCTAGGATGATAAGATGTTGATAGGATTCTTTTGATCTTATGATCATCGAGAAATTTGGTTACTTTGCTGCCGATGAACTGTTTCCCGTTATCACACACAATTTTGGATGGCATCCCGAATCGACATATGATGTGATCCCAAATGAAGTCGATGACTTCCTTCTCCCTAACTTTATCGAAAGCCTGTGCTTCAACCCACTTAGAAAAATAGTCAGTCATAAACAAAATAAATTGAGCTTTACCTGTGCCAATGGGAGGGGGCCGACAATGTCCATTCCCCATTTCATAAATGGCCATGGTGACAAAATCGAATGGAGCAATTCCCCGGGTTGGCGAATCATTGGCGCATGCTTTTGACATTCGTCACATTTTCGAACAAACTCTTTCGTATCTTTTTCCATGTCGATCCAGTAATAGCCGGCTCTGATTACCTTTTGAACCAATGATTCAGCACCGGAGTGATTTCCGCAAGTGCCTTTGTGAACTTCTCTTAGAACGTACTCAGTGTCTCCCGGTCCCAGACATATTGCTAATGGACCATTGAACGTTCTTCTAAACAAAGTCCCATCTTCAGTCAAAGTGAATCGTGTTGCCTTCGTGCGTAGGGCCTTACATTCTTTCGGATCCGAGGGAAGCTTTCCGGTCTTCAAATATTCTATGTACTTATTTCTTCAATCCCAGGTCAAGCTTGTGGAATTTATCTCAGCGTGACCTTCTTCAACTACTGATCTCATGAGTTGCACGACGGCCCCTGAATCGAGCTCGTTGTCCTCGATTGATGACCCTAAGTTTGTGAGAGCATCGGCCTCACTATTCTGATCTCGAGGCACATGTTGCAAAGTCCACTCCTTAAATCGGTGAAAAGTTACTTGTATATTATCTAGGTATCTTTGCATTCGGTCTTCTCTAACTTCGAAGGTTCCATTAACCTGATTTACTATGAGGAGGGAGTCGGATTTGGCCTCTATCACCTCCACTCCCAAGCATTTGTCTGGTTCAAGACCTGCAATCATGGCCTCGTATTCGGCCTCATTGTTAGTCAATTTCACAGTTCTAATAGATTGTCTAACCACGTTACCTGTGGGTGGTTTTAGTATGATGTCGAGCCGGACCTTTTCGTGTTCGAAGCACCGTCCATGAAGAGGGTCCAGATTCCTGAGGACGTACCCGAATTTATCAATAGTTCTCTTTCGACCTCAGGTACTAGGGCCGGTGTGAAGTCAGCTACGAAGTCTGCCAAAATTTGAGACTTAATTGTTGTTCGAGGTCGATATTCAATATCATACTCGCTAATTTCTATGGCCCATTTGTCCAACCGTCCCGAAAGCTCGGGTTTATGCAAAACATTTTGAAGTGGATATGTTGTTACAACACATATGGGGTGACATTGAAAGTATGGTTTTAGTTTCCTAGAGGCGCTTATCAAAGTGAGCACCAATTTTTCTAGGTGGGGATATCTAGTTTCGGCCTCACTTAAGGTCCGACTAGCATAATAAATGGAAAATTGCATACCTCATTCTTCCCGGACTAAGACTCCACTTACCGCTACCTCCGATACTGCCAAATATATGTAAAGTTATTCGTCTTCCCTTGGTGTGTGTAGCAGCGGCGGGCTCGATAAGTACCGTTTAAGCTCTTCCAAGGCCTGCTAGCATTCCGAGGTCCATATGAAATTATTTTTCTTCTTTAGCAACGAGAAAAATCGGTGACCTTTATTGGAGGACCTCGAGATAAATCGCCCCAGGGCGGCCATGTGCCCGGTTAACCTCTTCACGTCCTTTACGTTGTCTACCACCGTGATGCCATCGATAGCTTTGATCTTGTCGGAGTTGATCTCGATTCCTCGGTTAGATACCATGAACCCGAGAAATTTCCCTGACCCGACCCCGAATGCACATTTTTTCGGGTTTAGCTTCATGTTGTACTTCTTCAATATACTGAGAGTTTCCTGCAAGTGTTTTAAATGGTCCTCTGCTCGCAGGGACTTAACTAGCATGTCATCAATGTAAACTTCCATAGATCTTCCTATTTTTTCTTCGAACATCCGATTTACTAGGCGTTGATAAGTGACACTAGCATTTTTTAATCTAAATGGCATTACATTGTAGTAGTAGGTACCATACTTAGTAATGAACGAGGTCTTTTCTTGATCATCCGGGCACATTTGTATTTGATTGTACCCGAAATAGGTATCGAGAAAACTGAGGATCTCGTGGCCGGTCGTGGCATCGATCATGCGATCGATATTAGGCAAAGGAAAAGAATCCTTTGGGCATGCTTTATTTATATCCTTGTAATCTACACACATTTTAAGATTGTTCCCTTTTTGAGGGACTACTACTACGTTTGCTAACCATTAGGGGTATTTTACTTCACGGATTGACCCTATTTTAAGAAGCTTGGTTACATCGTCTTTGATGAAAGCATGTTTGACCTCGGACTGGGATCTTCTTTTTTGCTTCACCGGATGGAACTTCGAATCCAAACTTAGTCTATGGGTGGTGATTTCTAGTGGGATTCCTGTCATGTCAAGATGGGATCAAGTAAAACAATCCATGTTAGCTATAAGAAATTGAATAAACTTTTTCCTGAGCTCGGGATTTAACCCCGTCTCCAGGTATACCTTTTGTTTGGGCAGTTGTTCGATTAATATGATTTGCTCCAGTTCTTCGACCTTTGATTTGGTAGCGTCGGAATCATCGGGGACTATGAAGGATCGAGGGATCCCATAATCACCATCTTCATAAGACTCCTGCTTTTCTAGTTAGGTCGAGGCCGGCGTTTGTGATTGCTATTTGGTCTCCTCCTTCGAATTTGACCCCTTTGTTGATGAGAGCGACGATATCGGAATCACTTCGTCGACGGCAAACATTTCCTTTGCGGCGGGTTGCTCCCCGTAGATTGTTTTGATTTCTTCTAGTGTTGGGAATTTTAGAACCTGGTGAAGGGTCGAGGGTACTGCTCTCATATTGTGGATCCATGGTCTCCCGAACAGGGTGTTATACCTCATATCGCCCTCGATCACGTGGAATTTCATTTCTTGGATGGTCCCGGCCACATTTATTGGCAAAGTTATCTTGCCCTTAGTAGTTTCACATGCCATGTTGAATCCATTTAGTACTAGGGTCACGGGCACAACCTGGTCCTGTAGACCGAGTTACTCTATGAGCTTCGATCGTATGATGTTAGCCGAACTACCTAGATCAATTAACACACGCTTAACTTGAGTCTCATTCATGAGTACAGATATTACCAGTGCATCGTTATGGGGTTGCATGGTTGAAGGACAAGGTTCCTTTCGGTATGTAATCCTGAGCTAGAGATTGCTTCTCTCTTACGATCGAGACCTTAGTGCGTTTAAACACTGGCCCTTGGGGAACATCGATTCCTCCGATGATCATGTGAATAATGTTTTGCGGTTCTTCTTGCTCGTTTTGTCTATTGAACTCTCTGTTTTTGAAATGATTCTTGGCCCGATCACTTAAAAACTCCCGAAGGTTCCCTTCATTGAATAACCGGGCCACTTCCTCTCTCAATTGCCTGCAATCTTCCGTTTTGTGGCCATGGGTGCCATGATACTTGCATACTTGATTGGGATTTCTTTGGGCTGGATCAGTCTGCAGAAGTCAAGGCCATTTAGTATCTTTGATGCGTCCGATAGCCGATACGATGGTGGATGCATCAACATTGAAGTTATACTCGAACAATCGTGGTGCTTCCTTAGGTCCGGTGTGCCTGTCGAAATCATTCTTGCTGATCAACCCTCGAGAGCCCTGACCTCGATCGCTTCTCCTCTCACCTCGTATGGAGTTGTGCCCATGTTCGTTGCCCCTACGATTTCTATTATACGGATGGTATTGATCCCTATTCATCCTCGGTTCTCGATCGATGTCTCTTTTGGTAGCGGAACCAGAAAGAGCCCTCAGCTAGTCATCTTCGACTCTAATCTTTGATTGATATCGATTATGTATATCGGCCCAGGTAATAGCCGGGTACTCAATTAAGTTCTGCTTCAACTGCTGTGAAGCCACTGAGCTTCGTTCATTTAGTCCTTGAGTGAAAGCTTGAACGGCCCAATCGTCTGTGACCGGTGGTAGATCCATTCGTTCCATTTGAAAACGAGATACAAACTCTCTTAGCATCTCGTTCTCTTTTTGCTTTACCTTGAAAAGGTCCGACTTCCTGGTCTCGACCTTTATGGCTCCGGCGTGTGCTTTGACAAAAGAATCTGCAAGCACGGCAAAAGAGTCGATAGAGTTAGGTGGTAAATTATGATACCATATCATTGCTCTTTTTGACAGGGTTTCCCCGAATTTCTTTAGTAATACAGATTCGATCTCGTCATCCTCTAGATCGTTCCCTTTAATGGCACACGTGTAAGAGGTGACATGCTCGTTGGGGTCGGTCGTTCCATTATATTTAGGAATCTCGAGCATGCAGAACTTCTTGGGGATTAGTTTGGGAGTTGCGCTCAGGGGGAAAGGCTTTTGTACGAACTTTTTGGAATCCAAACCCTTCAGTATTGGTGGTGCCCCCGGGATTTGATCAACCCTGGAGTTATAGGTTTCCACTTTCTTGTCGTTTGCTTCGATCCTCTTTTCCCATGATTCTATCCGCTTTGTGAGTTCCTCGAGCATCTTTATAATTTCGGGGTTAGTCCCTGATTCTTGTTCATTTGACCTTACCACAGCTGGCTCTGTTTTGTAGGTGACTCCTTGGGGTGGACCGAACTCGGCCCTGCTCAGTGCCTGGGTTTGGCTCTGCAACTGAGCTATCGCCACATGTTGAGCTTGCAGCATTTCGAAGATCATACGCAGGTTAATCCCGTCTTCTCCAACATTTTGGGTATTTCGAGCTGCAGATCGGATTCCACTATGGATGCTATTTTTGGGACCGGAATGTTGGTTCGCTTCGATGGCCATATGCAAATTAACATCAATTGGATCCACGGCCCGAGTTTCAATAGGGTCGGTGGGTGGCCTTTCATCCATGGGCGTTCCGTTGTTATTATCCCCTTGATGGCCAGATTCGTTGTCGATATGTAGGAGTATTATTTGAGAGTTCGTCATTTTTAGCCTGAAATCAAAGATACTTCCAAGAGAAAATGTAAAATAGTGTGTGTTACAGAGATTTGTATCAAATAACCACTATTATACTTAGCCCCACAGTGGGCGCCAAACTGTTTACCCGAAAAATAAATTGTTTACCCGAAAAACGGATAATCAATTGAATTTATACGCGGTTCTAAGGATATATAGTATAATTCGGTACAAATTGAAAAAATATATAAATGAATATCGAAATAGACTGTAGAAGAAATGAATGCTAACCGAATGAATTAATTAGCCTAAGCCTTCAAGTTTTATCACCCTCAAACTTAATAGAGAGTAACTGATAGGGGAACAATATGACTCAATATCAAAACCAGAAAAAAGATAGTATATTGCCTTATGTTCTATGAATCTGAATGAATCTCCCTTACAAATAATCAGACCCCCTTTTATATAGTAGGAGGTCCTATTCTTAATATAATTTTTAAATACAGCAAGGAATTCCATGATAGATTAATTAATTGTCCTCTCATTGATATGCGCCGTGATTTCTGCCGAGATTCTCGCCCAATTGCGGATATTCCGGCTTTCTATTTTTTGGCTCGATAAGCTTTCATCGGTCTCTATTTAGCCTGATCTCGATCTTGACCGATCTTGATCTTGACCAGTCTCTTTTTTGCTCGACCTTTATCTTTAGCCGATCTCGATCTTGACCGGTCTCTATTTTGCTCGACCTTGATCTTAGCCGATCTCGATCTTGACCGGTCTCTATTTTGCTCGACCTCTGGGCCTCGAGTTCGGTAACCTAATTTCGCATCATGACTTGATATTACACGAAGTTGAACCTTGGTCTATGTTCCAATCTCGATTATTCATACGAAGGGCAAACTCGGTTTTGACCTTATACAACTATAAAGAATTAATCATACTATTTGTGACGATAGATATGATCCCTTCAACACTTAATGAGAGAGTGGGTAGGGACCTTTTGCAGTGCAAATTCAGATTAATCGGGCCTAACGCGAGTAAAAACTGATCATACGAGTTAGTTATAGTTTCAGATGATATTCATGCAGGTGTAGTTATATTGTCCATCTACATGCATGAATGGCCTGGCCTTTCTTTGAATGTACCATAGCTATATACAGGGGAGGAGCTACTGTAGAGGGTGCGGGTTCGAGCAAACCCAGTGACTTTTTTCGAGACCCTGTATTTGTATTGAAAAATTTATTGTTTATATATAACTATATCATGTTGAACCCAGTAACAAAAGGGATCTGGGTTCAATGGTAAGAGTTCTGGGTTCGCTTGGAGAACATGTGGGTTCGAATCCTGTTGAAAGCAGTGAGCTATTTTCTTGTTTTTTACAATTTTTCTTTTTTAAGAAAGCAGAAACTAAATGATGTCGTAATCCCCAAATAACTTCAAAGTCCAAACGACATTTTGCCTTCCTTTAAACTACTCCATTTATTCTTTTTAATAAATAAACCATAAGGTTGTTTCTTCTAATCTTCTCAACTCCCAAATCAAAAAAGCTAGGATTCTGTTTCTGTTGATCGTCGGCGTTGCTACCACAATCTGCCGGAGCCGGACGCCTTCCAACTCTTGCAGTGTATGCTTTTTCTCCCTTAGAAGTTAGACCCTTTTTTCCTCTTCAATTTTTCTTTCCCGATTTGTTTTCTTCATGTTTTCCTCTTATATTTTATATTTGACAATTTATACGAAATCCGATTTTTAATCTTTGATTCTAGGGTTGTCCCATATTTTGAACTTCATTCTCTTTGTCAATTTGTGCTTTGGTTCTTTCCAAAAGTTCAAACTTGGAGTCTGTCGACGGACAAGGTATGTGGTTGTCGTCCTACTTTCTTGTTATTAGTTTCTTAGTGAGACTAATTTGCATTCACATGGAGTGGTCTTATGCCCTTATTAAGAAGAAAACTTTCATATGTAGTCAGGGGCGGAGCTACAGTAGAGGTGATGCTACATTAGAAGAAAACACAGTGACTTTTTTGTATTTGTAATTTAGAACTCATACATTTCAAATCATATCTCCGCCTCTAGCTATATCTTTTCTTTTTGTCTGAAAATAGTTAGGTTCCAACAAGCTCGAGTGTCAAATCATTTCAGAAGTTAATCAAGTTGTTACTGAAAAACAAAGTATGATTATGATCAAAACAAAGAAAATATTAAGAGATTATCATATTTTCTTGATTGATCTCTGAAGCTAAACCAAAAAAGGATACCCTGAGTTTTCCATTTCTACGCTTGAAATTTGAAGCTAAGGAAGCCTTATAATTACAACTACTATTTTTGGAGATAAAGGAAATATTAATTATGGAAGTATTAGTCATAAATTTCATTAAGGTATCGAAGGTTAAAAACGCTAAAAACAATTAGGGCGTTTTCATAATAAAACTAAATATAAGCACCCACAACTTTATATATTTTTATCTCTATCTTAGTAAAACCAGCTTAAGGAAATAAGTCAAAAAGGTTGAGTGATCTTACTTGGTAATGACAATACATTTGATTTAAGTACAACTTAAGTCATCATGAACATTTCTTTAATTTAACTTTCTGACTAATACTCTACAGCAGCATTCTTGCTTTTTGATGATTATTATGGACTGAATACATTATTCTTGGTACTTGGTTCAATGAAATTTCATGTATTATTAGTCTTTAGTTACACACACAACAAATAAGAAATTATTAGATTCAACAGTTCCTAAGAAGCCCAGCATCAGATATGCTACCACCAATAGAGTGTTCAACAATTACACCTGCGAAGAACCCACAGCGCTTTCTCTTTTTTCTTTTTCATTTTTTTTTATTTTTGAGGGGGGGTGTTGGGTTTAGTCCACTGCGAGACTAGGAAAAGAGAAAAAGACCAACTTGTAGAGCCAGCAAAATTTTGCGACATCGGATTCAGATTTCAGTGACCCAATTGAGTAGTTAAAATCGCGTCCCAAGACAGCTTAAAATGTATCTGAATTTACAGTAACTCTCTAAGATGCAGCAATCGGATTCATAATTCAGTGACCCAATTGAGTAGTTAAAATCGCGTCCCAAGACAGCGTAAAATTTATCTGAATTTACAGTAACTCTTTAAGAAGCTGAAAGTTCCATCAGCTCATGATTGTCAGAGCAGGAGCAGCAAACTAGAAGTTTCCCAAGAAAACGGAAGTATGAATTTAACATCTCTAATCACTAAGCACCTAACAGAAGCACTTAAATTTGGATTTTGGATAGTTCATCATGAATGGTAATTGCGTCCGGTGGCCCCTCTCCACTTGACCCCCCTCGTACTTTTCGATCCATGCAAAAAAAATCATGGACAACTTCAGTACTCAATGTAAGAAAACATGACCTGTACATTGAATTCGCTATCCTAAAGAGCATCGTTTTACCCACCACCCAAACAGATTTTCAAACTTACATGTGTAAGGACCGGATGCCACAAGTTAAGGATTGGGTGCAAGCTGTGTCTTCCTTGATCTGGCACGTGTTATTCGAACTGCTTCCTCCATCACTATCTCAACAGGAGATGCGCCTTGATTGTCTAAGGAAGGCACTTGATCAATCTGCACCACTTGAGTTTCACTTGAACTCGAAGCTTTGGTAGTTTGAACGAAGGCTTCAGTTGGAGTTGCTTTTTGTGCATTTAAGGCGGCAGCACCAGCAGCAGGGGCAGCTACTGGAGGCGGTTGTGAGGGCTTCAGCACTTCTATTGCGTCTGCTTCATTTTCACTTGAAGATTCAGTAGAAGCAGGAGATGGTTGTTCTTCAGTCTGTACCCGTGTTGTTGGGGCAGCTGATCTATGTTTTGGTGGTGTTACTGTACGCTGGCGGCCTCTACTGCTTTGCCTCTGTGGCTGCAATTCAAGAAAAAGAGTCACAATTGACCCTCTAAACACAGGAGTTAAATTCCAGCAACACAATTGTGGAGAGAAGATTGCAGGTGGGAGGTCATGATAGATAGGCAACAAAATGCATGCAATAAACATAGGCAAACAAATAAGATCTCAGGTGTGAAACTACTAAAACCATATGATTTAATAAACAGCAACGTCATTTGTATAACTGGACAAGCAAATTTGTGCTCCTAAGGAAAATAAGATTTCAGATGTCAAGCTACTAACACCATTTTACGTTAATAGCATGACTCAAAGACAGCACATGATTGAGATAGGAAGATCAACTCTAAGACACATTAATGAAAACCTGAGTTGGGCGAGGAGTTGACTGAGAAGCAATATATTGCAATATATCAAAAATCCTAGTCTGCGCATAGCTAGCAGCATTCTGCCAGTATAGCAATGCCATATCTCCTACTCTTGTCCTCAATTCCAACAAACTACGATCAATATCAGTCTCATGCCTTAACACTACCGGTCTAAAGAAGGAATCATAGACATATGTTGTTCCCTGCAATGATTTTATGCGAAGACAAGACAATTAGGAGAAGATGGCCAGCAGAACTAGCAAAGATTGAAATTTCTTTCAAGTAAGAGAGGATATATGTGGATACCTTAGTTTTGGGGCACCACAAGTATATGAAGAATGCCAACTTAGCTTCGCTGTACATTGGAACCCTTCAAAGCATAACAAAAGGGTTAACACTAGTTCGGTTTAACACTAGTTTATATGAACAGCTAAAACTTTACTATGATTACCATGAAACAAAAGCATCACCAAACCTTTCACAAACTGTCAATACAGCAACTAAGATCCTGAAAATTAGGAGGAATGACGAAGTTACAGGCGACATTCATGAGAAGATACTTTTGAAGTCTAAAGAGTGAGTGCTGCAAAATTAGGAGGAATAACGAAGTTATGGGTGACATTCATGAGAAGATACTTTAGAGGTCTAAAGAGTGTGCTGCAATTTACCAATACTGGCACCAAAAGCGAAGTTCCTGAATATTAGGTTTATTCATTTCCACAGTTTTAAAGCACTCATAAGCAGGATAGGCATAACCAAAGACCATCCTGCACAAGGAAAAGGAAGGATCATGATTTGGGAAACTAGGACTACTAATGTTCAAAACTTTATGATGGGGATATTTTCAAACTCACACAAGCCCTCTAGTGAGAAAAGATCCAATCATCTTGAATTCCTGTGACAAGGAAAAATGTGGGTGCTCGTTAAGCACGCTCTAGCATTAGAACATACAGAGTTCAAGTGTTCAACATATAGGGTAAAGAATCTTATGAGGAGCAGTCAGTTTAAATTTAATAACAAAAAGAAAAAGAAATACAGGAAGTGCCAAGAATGTCATTCCTTTTGGGCCTTTTGTTTCCAAGGCAACGAGTAAAAACAATAACAACGCTGCAATCACAAACTATTTTGGTTGGCTATGCTATCCTCTATTTCTATTCCGCTCAATTTTGGGCCCGATCCTTTTCAATACTAATAGGAGTACTCAATGAAATTGCTTTTTGTTTCTACTTAATTATTTATAAACCATATATTTCCATATGAATCCACTCTAAGGATTATACAAAATCTTCAATTAGCTAATCAGCTCCAAAAGAAAAGGAACAACATTGAGCCCCAAACGCACAATATAAAGAGAACAGTAGGCCACAACTTAGTCCAGAATCACAGTCAAGCAAACAATTTATTTATTATATTTTTTATGGGAGTAAGACAAGCAAGCATTCACGTATTCAAACACACAATCGCCTTGCATTGCACCACTCATTTCATATACAAAATAATTTACGCAGATTGTGATTTTCGCGACTTTATGGCACACTAAGCAATGGAGTAGAGACTAAAACAAATTCACTTATTACGTTCTCTAAATATCTCACAAGTTATCTAAAAAGCAGTAGAGAAAATAGTAAAAGCAAGGACCGATGTTGTATAAGGACAGACCTCGACTTGAACTATACATACTTGGAATACACACACACACACACAGGGTTAAAGAACGAATTAAATTAGATAGTAAATGAGGCAAAGTTTCACTTAGAAACCGATCAATACCTACAGTTGATGAATCGAATAACTGATATGAATGAACAAAAATCTGTACAAGGCAATTGATCGTTGGTTAATAAACGGAGAAGCAGAGCATGTAGCTTAACGGAGTGATTGTTGTATGGTTATGGAAGATAACGGCGCCGGCGAACCGTTGCGATGTCGGCGGCGAGGGAGGAGAGAGAGGGAAGACCAGATTGTATCGTTTTAAAATTCTATCTATTTAGGAGTAAATCTCTCCGATACCACTTTTAATTAGTTTAGTGGGGTTTTGCATTTTAATTGGAGTTTTCGAGAGGGATTGATTGTGCGAGGGTCTATGGCAATGGCGTGGGCTTCTTCATCATAACCGTAAATTTTGGAAATGTCTAGGTTTAGTTTGATTTACAAATATATGTACTCTTATTCCGCATTCTATCTCACATACTCCTTTCGTTTCAATTTATATAAATCTCTTTAATTGGGCACGAAATTTAAGGAAAAAAAAAATTTTGAATTTTGAACTTGTTGTGTAAATGAAACACATATATTTTGTGTAGTTATAAATCATTGTATAAAGATAAATTATTTTCAAATATGAACATTAGTCATTCTTTTTTGCACAGACTAAAAAGAAAATAAGTTCATATAAATTGAAACGGAGGGAGTAATTTAATACGTTACTTCTCGCTTAATTTAATTGAAATACTATTTAATATCGCTAATCAAAAGTTGCATTTAGTTATGTGATGCTTATTTTTTATTATGCGATCAACTAAATACTATAATGCCTCCATTCCAGTTTATGTGAATATTTTTACATTTTGAGATTTAAATTATGTAAATTTTGACTAATATTAATTTGAAATACATTACATCATATTGACATGAGAAGAATTGCGGCTTTTAGTATTTATTTTATTGTATAATTTTTGAATATCAAAATTTTGACTTTAAAATATTGAATTAATCTAATCTAATTTAGTTTCAAATATTAGTCAAATTAAATTTCGAAAAGCAAAAAGAATCACATAAGGTGGAAGCCATGGAGTATTATGTTATATTATGTTGGAATAAGGTATTCCAAACGATCAACCAAACCTGCCTTAATGTTTGTGGCTTTAAGTAAAAGATAGACTTCCTTTAGTGCCTTATCCACTATGAACAACTCATGATTTGGAGAAATGTTAGCATCATTCTTGGATATAACTATCAAACATGTGTATATTTCCAACTCTCCTCATCAGGCTTATTTTCTTATTTTCGGAATAAAGGTTGCAATGAAGGTCAATTGTTCCATTGACGTGATAGTTGCTGGAGTACTAGGTCCGCATTTTGGCAATAAAATTCGATTGTAAAGAGGAAAGTATACAGCACTGCCAATGTAAATAAATTACACAATTGGTGCATATAAGATAAATTAAAATATATGAACTGTAATTTGTTACTAATTAGGTTCTAAACCTTAATGGACCTAATATAGTCAAACTTCTCTATAACAGTCTCGTTTATTCCAAATATTTTTGGATGTTATAGCGAAGTGTTGTTATAGAGAACATGTATTATAACATAATATGAAATTTAGTTCTAGAAACAGCTTGGCTTTTATAATGAAGTATTGTTATATAGGAATGTTATAGAAAAATCTGACTGTTTTAGACTATAATCACATAAAGAAATTTAATTTAAGAAAGAAAGAAAGAAAAAAAACACCAGCTAGTTTGAAAAATAAAAAAAGATTCTTATCATTGGATTTTATGATCTGGTTTTGTGTCGTTGTCACTGATCTAATTCCTCGTACGTTTATTCTTTCAGTTATAACCGGCCACTTTCCTTTAATTAGGCTCAACTCTAAAGCAAGAAGGACCAAAACTGCTCCTAACCTATTCTCTTTGGTTTAAAAATACTCTAGTCTACTTATTTTGTAAAAACTTCCTTTAACATCAATTTTCTCGCCTATTTTTACCCCGGAAACTAACGGTCCTATTTTGATTTTAAAAAAAAATTATTACTTATTATGTGTCAATTTTCTATTGGCTTAAATTAAAACCTCACCCAACACAGGGGCGGATGTAGCATATATTCGGCGGGTTCAATTGCACCCATAACTTTCAACGCGGAGTAAAAATTTATATGTAAAAATTCATTAAAATTGCAAAAATAGTAGATACGAACCCATAACTTTAAAAATGTAATGGGTTCAATGCTAAAAATTTTAAAAGTTGAATCCATAAGGTTTAAATCTTGAATCCGCATCTGACCCAACATCCATTTATTAGCCCATTTCATGACCCAAAAAATTCATACCCGACCCATGACTCACTTTTTGAAATGGCCTAACTTCACCTTTCAACTTCTCCTCTTGAATCTGCTGGGCATTTGGCAAAAGATTTAAGAGCCATGCATTTTGCACGTTTACTGTCTCATTAACTAACCAAAATTCAATTCATACTATGTCGAGTTCAAAGTTTGATTAGAGTGTTTGATGCCCAAAAAAATCAAGAAATATTAATGTTGAAATAAATCTCTTGAGAAAACATATTTGATGTCTTCTCAAAAGAGTCAAGTGGTCAAGGGACTCCATACCATAACAATTTAAATACAAGTGTCTCACCCTACATGTGGCCGTACACTATGGAAAAGATGGTAAAAAGGCAAAGACCCAGGAAAGAAGGATGAGTGTGGGAACTAATTGGTTTTATCAAAGCATTGGTTACCATGTTTATTGTTGGTTTTTGTCTCAAAGGAAACAATTCCAAATTAGCCTAGGAACACATGCCAGGATTTAAAGTTAATGCTTCAAGATTCTAATCTTTTTAAGTTACTGAATTATAAATTAATAATTATACATTTTAATAGATTTCTTTAGATAAATAAAGAATTTGAACCAAAATTACTGAGTTCGATCAAACTCGTAACCGGCATGCTAGCTCCGCCTCTAACCAGAAGCATGAATGAACCATGAAACGAAATGAATCATCATCATATATATATATATATATAGTATAGAGACTTAAAGAGAAAGGCCTTTGCTCGACGACGACTAAGGCCATGGTCATACTTCCTCATACCTTCAAATGATGGTTACGCTAGCCATTTTGTAACATAAATTTCCTACTATTGTGATTTTCCTTAATTTTGTTGTTCAAGCTCTTATTGGTTGAGGGAAAAAATGAAAAAAAAAAAAAAAGCTCTTATTGGTTCATCCATCACACAGTAGTTTCTTGTTTAGGGATAATGTTCTTCGCAGGTGGTGGTGATTACTTATTCTTGCTTTCTATTTGTCTAATTATGAACATAAACGACTATACATAAGAAAGGAGGAGACAGTTCATACAAGAGAAATTGTCAAAACTTAATTCGTCGATAGCAGGGTTCGAACCTGCGCGGGCGAAGCCCAACAGATTTCAAGTCTGTCTCCTTAACCACTCGGACATATCGACCTTGTTGGTAATATTTATGACTTATTACATTTTCATAACTAGATCACATTAGACCTTACCCCCATACTCCCAAAAGTCTTCGCTCCTTTTCTCTAAGAAATAAATTTAAGAAGGGGTAAAACATTCCAAGGTAAAGCAGCTTTGACGACGTCATCTTGAAAGGACTTGAAGCCATTTGTAAATGTAACAAATTAATTAGTGTGCGACTGTGCGTAGATGTTGCTTCTCTCTTTCGGCCGCTTAGTCAGTACCTTTTCCAATCTGGTCTGGTTAATAATAGTACTTCCTCTTTTTCATGTAGCTACCGTGTTTGATTGGATAAAAGAGTTTTAAGAATGTTTAACCTAACATGTGTTGTTATTTTAATTGTGGCGGAAGAAAAGTTAAAATTAATGGTTGAAAGTGATTTTCACAAGTTACGGAAAAAGTTACCTGGTTTTCTAGTAATTATCTTAGAAAAGTTTCTCCATTTAATTGCACTTCTGCAATCTTATTTGCATACATATACAAGTTAGAGAATATCAATTCCCTTTATCCTTACGTGAATTTCTATCTTAGAACGACAGAAGAACATGAACCATCGAGGTATATGACAATTAACACAGCAATTGAACAGCTCTTGGTGAATATGGTAGGCACATGACCTTTGAGTTTTTGCTTGAGAAAAGAGGATTAGGTTGGCTATGACAAGAAAATATTAATAGGACTTACTCGCATAATGTTTTTCTAAATATGCAGTACTTTCACTAGAGGAAAACACCTGCAGTAGTTGTGGTTGTGACCGTGAGAATTGAGACTAAGAGGGAGGTAGGGAGAAAAGGTTTTCCTTTCTTCGATTTATGCAATAAACCAAACTACTTATACATCCAAGATTGATCTTTCAATAATACAATGTGTTTGCTCTAATAAATGAAGCTTAATGACATCTATGTTACAACAAAGAATATGAAAAAAAAACAGATCTAAAGAACTAGTATTACCACATTACCGTTAGGACAAGCACCAGAAAGTGGCCTGCAGATAATTATCATTGACAAGCAACAACTATTTGTTCTTCTACCTGCTTCTGAAAGTAAGTCGTTTGCAAGATCCGTCGCATCCTATGGCAGCAACCGAGCTTAGCCTAGATTGTCCAGGCTAAAAACAACCCGCTACCGACGATGCCCTGAAGAAGGTGGCCGTCTACTTCCTCCCCTCCCTAAAGCTGAGAACTGATTTCCTGAAGGATGTGGATGATGATATCCTCTAACATTTTGATTGGTTTGAGGGGCCCTTCCAGCACCACGTTGGTTATAGCTTCCAGCCCCGTAAGGTTCATAGCTCGTAGAAGTGTTATATCCACTCTGCTGGTGGAAATTAGCAGTTGGTGGAACTGGTACTTGACCTACATGCTGAGGATGACTGGCATGCGAGGAATAACTGTATCCACCATTATGCTGCATTCCATCTGTATGATGTCCACGACTACGATAATCTCTACTGCGGGTGACAGGTCGCCCACCACTCTCATGGTGAGGGTGAGACCTACTGTAAGAACCCACATCAGGAGGGACATAAGACTCGCTATAGCTATGGTCGTAGTGATGCCGTACAGTCGAGGAACCTGAAGATCTGGGTTGATTTCCAACATCTCGAGCAGAATGGCCGAAACTAGGCCGTGTGTTTTCATGAACATTATATCTATGGGTTTGAAATGAGGACCACGTGCAGCAGGATAGGACGCTGGTCTGGCATGCGTATAGTCATCATGCCCCTGACCATTATATGCACGCCTGTAATCACTACGTCCACCCCTATCTTCTTTCTTCTGCATACTATTAACCACCAACCGATGCGCAGCTTCTCCAAGCTGACGACCAGAAATTGCACCAGGGTGGTGGTGCCTGCAACGATGCACACAAGCTACATATAACCTAAATAGATAAGATTGACATACTGACTACACTGCATCAATTATATAGTGCAACATACCGTCCATTTTCCCAAGGTTTCTTTCTAGTATCCTCATGCCATAGTACAGGATCAGGTTTCATATCACCTAATGTAACCATCTGTATAGAAACAGTACAGCATTGGTGAGAGAAACAGATAAATGCATGCAAGAATGAAAGATTTTGAAAAAGTTCAAAAAGGGGCACAAGCTTGTAAAAGGTAATGAGACATGAATGAAACACGCATATGATAGTGTGTTTAACCTTATCCAAGCTGGCCAAGCATGGCCACATAACCACAGCTGGTTTTTCATTCTATATCGGTCATGTAAAGGCAACAACCAAAGTGGTATAATAGAGGACCCTCATCACTATTTGCGCTAAACACTGCTAGGAAATCTGAGAATAGCATTCTAGTAAAGAATATGGCATCCCCCCCCCCAAACACATAACCAACCACCTGGAAGAAGGAAAGGTGAATCTGTTGCTTTCAACAAAACTTGAGACATCAGAAACAAATAGATTCATGGTATATGATCGGTTGGAGTAAGTTTGTTCAGCATTATATACCTTCTTCGGGAAAATAACCCCTTCCATTGGCCGAGCGACATGGTTATGAGTATCTGGAAGTCTGTATATTGCACATCTGAAATGCAAGAACAGGAAAAGCCGATGAGCAACACATAAAAGTTCTATGTTGGTCAGCGATGTCAATTGATACAGATGCTGCTGCCAAAAGCTGGGTTCTTACATGACTTGATTTTGCTTAATATCTTCCATCCCCTCAATAGGTGATCTAAAAATCGGAGGACAAGGATCTCCCATGCAAAGGGATAGGTATCCGTTCATCCCACCGCTGCAAGAAGACCTAGAGAGAATCAGAAGAGTCCAGCTAGGACTTCAAATATTGCGGTTGGAGCAAGGATTTAATCACAATAGACAATATTGAAAATACAGAACAAAGCGATGGAAAAGAAGATTTAAACATACTAATTTCATACATGATGTAGAAACATGATCCAATGCAGAGAAGCAGCAGATAAGGAATAGAAAGAAATTAGCAAGGAGCTCTAGGCTGAATCACGAGTAAAGACTCGGATCACAAAGGCAAACACAGGAATAACTTTTAAAAAGTACTCAACAGCACAAATTTTGCAGTACGGAACTCAACCGGATACAAGATGAACTGAGACTAGTGTCATTGGAGCTGACCAGAAAACTGAAAAGACAATTTCATCCACCCAACACAACCAAAAGCACCAATTAACAGCCAGCTAGTCATGAGAAATGCTCCCCGACTTGATCAATTTTCTCATTTTGTCTAAAAGTCCTTCAACGTCCAAATAAACAAGTACCAATCAAAACAAACAAATACACAAACAAAAGGAAAGTCCAAATTAATAAGCTATTCATTAGCACAGATAGCTATAGTGGCAAACAAACCTAGCTATTGGGTCCAACTGCTCCTTGACTTTGAAACGTTCGTTGTCTGTAAGCTGCTTACAGCGATCATCAAGAGAGAAAATGCATGGAGACAAAGGATGAGATAATGACACAAAAAGCATATCACACATCACGCTGTTTCTTCGTGCTTCTTCTTCCTGTATGAAAATAACTACATTAGCAAATCAAAATCCTGCTAAGAGAGTCAACTTACTGATTCAGAAACAAAAGCTATCATACCGTCAAAGAATGTTCAATTTTTGCAATCTCTGTTAGGAGCCTCGCTTCTTCAATGAAAGGCAATTTTGCAATACCCTTCAATACAGAATGAAGTCAACACAAAATATGAGAATCCAGTTCTTAAATAAAACTACAAGTGCTTAATAATTACCTGCCAAGAAAAGCGTTTTCCATTCATATCCACCTCAAAATCTGCACACAAAGCATGATGTAACTAAAATTGAGAAGAAGCACTACAAAAAACTAACACCAGCAGAGAAGATATATAGTATATTGTACCGTGTATAAGTTTATTGACAAAACGTCAATTATCAAAAGAAAAAAAGGAGATCATACCGGCAGGATAAAAATCAATAATGAGCGAAGTTGGGTCTGTCATCAATCTCCTATACTGCTCAGGAAGAGCATGAGCACTGCAATAAATAGTCAATATTCCCAAGAGTGAAAACTAGCTTTTTTTCTTTTTCTTTTTTAAATGACAGGAGAGACAAGGTGTTTAAGGACTGCAAAAAAAGAGGATTAAACCTGGCAGCAGGGAAGACCCCCAACAGCTGATTGAATGGCTTGAAAGGTGAACCTAGTTCAAATGTGATATTCAGCTGCCCAAGATCCTTAAGATCAGAAGCAAATGGTGCGTAATGATAGGGATAAAACCTGCATAGGAACAACTTATGCAATGAAAGCCAAAGCGCCATGATGACAAGTAGTGTCTAAAACTAGAAGCAGAATTAGAAGAAGGTTGTTCCATAGAAAAATGAAGCACAAAAACAGCACATAAGTTGAAAGAATAAAAATTCAAGTATAAATAAACGTGATGGATGTGTATGATCATGTGAAATGCAAACAACATTTGACAGCAAGGTGCAGCAAGTCATGTGGTTCTTGGTCCCAAGTACATTATACACATGCAAGACAGTGTATACTATATACTAAGGGCAATATATCCACACACTAAAGAGGGCTAGAAAAGGATTATAAGCAAAAATAACCTCATGTATTCAGAAGGGAGAATTTACCACTGCCAGGAACAAACACCCTCATAATAATAGTGCATAACCCAGCATAGCCCCTCTGTATATTTTATCACCTACAGACGGAACAAATTTGTTGTAAGGTCCAAAGTTTCAATAAGATTCATAAAACACCCTAAGCCTCACGTAATGGCATAAAAAGCCCAAACAACACCTTCAAATACACAGCATTTGCATTTGTGGCCTACAAGGCTGAAGTTTGTAGTCATTCAGATATCCTAAGCTTTATTTGGATAGTTTTTCAAGAATGCACTTTGGAGAAATTTCTTATAAATGATTTTGAAAATCTTCTGAAAAGAACTTGTCGTTGGGCTAAAAAGGGCAGGCAGCTCGGTGCATGAAGCATCCCGCTTTCATACAGGGTCCAGAGAAGTGCCGCACCCCAAGGGAGTGTGATATAGGAAGCATATCCTGAAATTTGTCGTTGGACTAATTTCTCAAAAACTTTTCTGAATAAGACTAAAAACAAACCAGACTTACTTCCTCAATATACCACACACTTTTTAAAGGTATCACTTTGACCCTCCCTTTTCTTCTAAGTTATTCTTATTAAGTTTTTACCCATTTTACTCTCCCTATCATTGCATTCAAAAATATTCTGTAACTTTTCTCATCTTGCGCACCCTTTTAAAATGTAAAATCTAGTGTTTATTTCTTTTCAAAGAAAGTTCCTTATATTGCTGGGATGTAACTTATTGTGTTAATCTAATGCATGTTGCTTAAGAGATATTCTTAAAACATTTACATAATGGGGACAGATTTAATAATATGGAGGAAGGACTGATTATTTTATCAAGTAATAAGTAAATGTTTTATTTCCTGCTTTAGCAAACGAATAACAACTATTTTCTCACAATTTTGAAAAAGCAGTCAGATAAACAATTTATTTTCCAGAAAGAACTTCTAAAAAACATTACTATATACAATAGGAAAATATCCCAAACAAATAGGGTTTAGATACATCATTCTCAAATATAGAATAGTATACCAATAGCAGAAAGAATTCTGTACTCAGAAAGCTATATCTTGGTGCAGAATGTTAATCAACAGATGTCAAGTTCTAAATTTTCAACCACCTCAATATTTTACCTTAACCAGTAAAGATGCTACACAAGATCAGATAACTTACAACGTCTTTTCGTATTGCTTCCATTTCCTCGGGTGTTTTTGCAGAAAATTTTTCTTCATAATATCTCTCTTTCCATCCCGGTGCTCCCAGTTTGACCTACAAAGACAAATTAGATAACAACTTTGCAGAATAAATATGTAGACAGTAGCTACTATAAAAGATTCAAAGGGAGCATAATCATATTGTGACTATTTGGTAAAGTTAAATACCAGAAGCTGCCAAAGATCTCAAAGAAAAAAAAGCAACATCCAGCCCTCAGGCTGTTTACCAGTGGGGCTACTACATTTTAAAACCCACTAGAAAAGGTCACCTAAGCCAATCCGCAAGTATGATCTCAGGTAATGTAGTCAAGGTAGACCACATGTAGTTCCATGTACTAGGTCTCGAACCCTCCTCTCTCTCGCTTAGGCTAGCATGTACATCTTCTTATCCCCGCATTTTCCCTCAAGTTATTCGTACAAGTGTTCGAGCGCTGCCGTCTTCACCGCCGTAACTGCTAACTTCGCCTCCTTCTTCGCCGTCTAATACCTCTCCCAATTCGTCCTCCTATCCTCCTCGTTTTTTCTCTCCACTAACTTCGCATAAGCAGCCTTCATGGCTTCCACTTTCCCTTGGACGAAATTTCAAGGTAGTAATTCATCTAAATTTGATAAGCCAAAAGTGCCATTCATCTTGCTTTCAGGAAATACTAAATTACTACTCCCTCCGTTTCAATTTAGATGACGTAGTTTGACTCGGCAGGGAGTTCCAGAAGAAAAAAAAACTTTTGAAACTTGTGGTCTTTAAAGTTTAAGGGTAAAAGCTTTGTGGGGCCAGGACATTTATGTGGTTATAAAAGCTTCTCATTAAGGGTAAAATGGGTAAAATGAAGAGTTTAAAGTTGAATTATTTCCAAATTTAGAAATGTATCATTTATTTTGGAACAGACTAAAAAGGAAAGTACCTCATCTAATTCGAAACGGAGGAAGTAATAGCTAGATCCCTCGAGAAAATTTAGTAAATACCATCTAAAACTACCACTAATAGAGTTTTTATAACCCCTTTTCCATCCGCAGATCAACTGCCATGCCAATCTTCAGAGGCACCTTTTATTTTTATTCCTTTAGGTGGTGATTTGGGGGGAGGGGGGGTGTCTCTAGACGGATCAAGTCAACTAGCAGTCATCAAGAGAAACTTGACTGATTGGACTCACTTTTTTGTTATTTCTTGTTTGATGGATAAAAGAGACAATTGACTTATTGGTTTCACTGATTTCATGGTAACCACTAACAAGCCTCAACTCATAGCTCTAACTGAACACATTTCCTATACGATCTCAGTCCCAAACTTGAATAAACTGGTGCAGCAGCCCACGGTTTGACAAGTTTTTAGACAAGCACTGACTTGAGAATTGGATTTAAAATAAAGATTATAGATTATCTTTTTATAAGTACAATAAACATGATCAAATCTAAGAAAGAAAAATTTCCATTAATTATCATAAAAATTGATTAAAACAATGTTCAAGGTTTTCTATTCCTTCGACTTTCTTAACAACTAAGTCAAACAAAATTTATCATTTTGCAAAAAAAGCCAATAAATCTCACTATGCAATTCAGCAGCACTTCTTTTCCACCAAATACTCGGATTATTTTATCCCTTCAATACAAGCAACCTGAACTAGTGTTTTAAAAGGCATTTCCAGGGGGAGCCCTGGGGCGAGGCGCACCAAAAATGTCTTGAGGCGATGGTGTGGGGCGAAAGTCTCAAGAGGCGTACGCCCAGCAATTCGAGGCGTACGCCCGGGCGTTTGAGGCGCATTTTTGTAGTGAGGCATAAGCCCGAGAGACTTTTTCAAATTAAAACAAAATTTGTTGAATATGTCCTTTATATAATACCCAAATTCCCAAAAGTCAGCTTGTAATTACTCAAAAGTTTTAAAAAGGAACTGAAATGTATTAAATTTTGAAAGTCAAGATCTTTTTTATTGATCGAAGCCCTAATTTATGGTATTTCCCAATTCTTTATCTTGCCCGCTAGTCTGCTAATATCTCCCAAAAGTAACGAATATTTTTTTACAAATATAAAGAGAACTTCATTCTCTTTCATAACAGCAAGTTCAAAGTTCAAATCGCAGGTTAGTCATCATTTTTGTTCCTCCATATAAAAAACTTTATTCTTTTCGACTCAAGTTACTTGTGCTTGTAAGTAGCGTATAATATATTGTTTTGACTAGTTTTTTATGGGGATGGAGTACATCTATATATATTTCACGTATTTATAGTTTTCTTCAATTTTTATGCAATTTTACCTGTTTATAAATATTTGCTAACAATACTATTTTACAAATATTAAAAATTAAATACACATGGGGCTTACGCCTCTCTGAGGCATATGTAAAACGCCTTACGTCCACGCCTTTTAAAACACTGACCTGAACTTAATACCCTATGTAAATCACTAGTTTGACTCAAATATTCAAATTCACCAATCAGATTGATTTATGATAATCTTAAATGCCACATTAATTTCCAGGACAATCACACGCACAATTTCCAAGGAGTGACAAGAGATGTTTATTTTCAAACCTTGTCTTCTTCAGGATTCTCTGAATTGAAAATATCATTCTTGTCACGAAGCAACTTGTTTAGCTTTGTTTTCAGTTCTTCCTTGTTTTCAGAAACCTAAATGGAATAGAAAAAAATTAGAAGACAATCAAATTTGTTTAAAACTAATAAGCAATACATATTATATTTCAATAACAAAGTTAAAGAAAACTATCAACTCCTATAAGAAAACCTAAGGTAATTTAAGTTCATGAGATACAACCTAGCCTAAAAATGACTGGAGTTGGAATACATTAAAATGCCTCTCCCGAAGCAGGAAAACATACTTCAATTTCAAGGCTATTCTCAGCTTCAACTATTGCAGCTCCTATCGTGGCGTCGGAACTCAAACGTGATACTTTTTGCGCACGGACAACAGTTCGTTTATCATCAGAAGTGTCAGACTGCTCATTCTTACTGTCAAGGATGGAAAGACTGGAGGTGGCCTGCCCAAGTTGATCAGGTCTACAAGATTTTGAAGCTCCTCCCTGTTGATAGGGAGAAGGTGAAGGACCCGCCGCTAGGCGAGAACCATGGAATCGAGCTACTGGAACCAGAGACTCAGGTTCAGCTTGAGGTGCAGTGTCATCACCTCTTTTTGCCTGCGCCTTATCACGCTTGATTCTTTCAGATTGTCTCTGAATACACCATAAAATAGTAGAGTGAAGATCATTTTATATGCAGGAGATCAAGCACTAGAGTATTGAGTCCTAGAAAGAAGAAAAACACATTTTTCCCTATGAAAGAAAGGCAGAATAAGAATGAATAATGATCTTATCCAAAAAATGAATAAATGACACGATTGCCAGATCCAAAATAATTTCATTGAAAATAGAATGGTTAACTGAAAAATAAATCTTAGAACATTGATGCTATGTATTTATAGCTATAAAATCAAGTAATATACAGTAAAAGTAATATTACTTGATCTCTATTTTAATGATATACAATTGAAAATTTATCATAGTGCCACAAAAACTGCTACTAGGATTCTTCATGTGAACCTTTTCTCCAAAAAGAGGACAATAAGGTTCACCAGCACTATCCTTCTTTTTTGTTTTCCCTGTTCTTCATTTGCTTTTGATGGATGAGAACTGGACAGAGCTTTGATAAACACCTTCTATGTTTAAGATACTAGTCATCTTTACTATCAGAGAAACATGTCACTTAAAACCAAAAGTAGCAATCAGTAAAGCCACAATTTCCTTTAATTTTTTTTAAAAGGAAGGTGAAAAAGCAGTAAATGGTCAGACAAGAGCAGACCTGATGTAAGCGAGATCTCTTTTGGAAAATCTTATCTTCATATGATCCTACCGCCTGAATAAAAGATTCTACCCTGCCAAGGTTTGGCTGAAGAAGTAAAAGAGGCAAATCAAAAGGTTAAGTACAAATTGCAAGAATAACTAGGTAGACAGGCTATAACAGGCAAATATCTAGATTAAAGGGTCACCGATCAAAGGAGTAACCAACTACCTGGCTTGCATCAGTCAGATACCCTCCCAAAGACCGAAACTCCTTCTTATAAACAGCCATCAACAGGTTTATTGCGCCCTGATAAGGAAGAGGACAAAGAAGGACAATGATTATTGTGATGATTATCCTATAACAGGTTTGCCAAAGAAACTTGAAGAAGAATGTTGAGGTTTCTTAGAGCAAAAAAGAAACCCATTCGCTCATGAACAAAATAACTAAATACTATAAGCAGTTCTCCAAAAATCAAACTTTAAGGGGAAAAAACTCATCCGTTCATCCTATTTTTTTTAAGCATGTTTTATTTCATCAAAATATTGGGTCACTAAGTGCATCCTTAATCGCTTCACAATGGATTACAAACCAAGGGAGCTCGAGAACTACATTGGTATGACGTTTCTATCCAGAATTTTCCTATGGTCTGCCCAGTATACAACCTTTCTGTATTGCTACTGTAAATCGTGAGCTACCATGCCACACCTTAAAGCACATCTTATATTCATTTCCATCCAAACACCCATATATCGCATTAATGTTTAATAATCCAAAATTTTCCTATGGTTCTGCCCAGTACACAACCCTTCTGTGCATCAAAAAATTGAAGGGCTAATTTAAGCATAACTCAGTTCATCCAACAATACGGCAGGAACACCATCCATATTTCAGTAACCACCTTGCAGCATAGCAACAGATGATTGACCGAATCGTTCTGGTCTTTACAAATAACATAATCATTTACATATTTTCATTCCTTTTCTCTGTAAAAAGGTCTAGAGGGATAGCTTCCCAAGTCATTGTCCAGGCAAAAAACATTAATCTTGTGGATGCTTTGGTTTTGCACATTGTTCTACAAGGAGCACCCGATTTCA
Source organism: Nicotiana tabacum (assembly GCF_000715075.1). NCBI lineage: Eukaryota > Viridiplantae > Streptophyta > Magnoliopsida > Solanales > Solanaceae > Nicotiana > Nicotiana tabacum. Next base: position 95,876,372 of record NC_134094.1, read on the forward strand.
TTGCTGTTTGAATGACTTGACAGGCAAGTACCTATGATACTTCCGTTCCATACTAGAACATCAGGTTTGTTTGGTAAAGGCAGAATACCTAAGGACATCTCCTAAAGTTGACATGTTTTATTTAGTGCACAACTTAACTTTTCCTAGTCATTATTAACCCCAAGACTTGGCATTTCAATGGCCTCGACCCTTAAACAGATCTCACCTCATGGCATTTTTTTAAAATAAAATATATTTAATACCTTTTAAAATTTGTTAACTCCTTGGTTTATCTTTTTCAGGCCAGTAAAAAAATTTGGCTGAAACTCCATCACTTGACATTAATAAATTATTTAGCTAAAAGTAATGCAGTTTCAGTCAGCTTTTTTACAAATTTGGCCCAAAAGAGAAGAAATGCACAATTGAACAAATTGTCATTGCATCTAAAGACGAAATAAAAGGAAATACACAATTGGAAAAATAGCCATTGCATCTAAAGAAGAATAAAAAGAAATACACAGTTGGAGCTCCATTATTTTGGCTAAAGACTTTATTATTTGGCTAAAAACAATATGTTCCAGCCAATTTTTTTTACAGTTTTGGCTCAAAAAAAGAAGAAATACACAGTTAAAAAAAAAAAAAATTTTGCCTCTAAAGAAGAAATAAAAGGAAATACAAAGTTGGGGTAAACATGCACTGTATATTAAGAAGAAGCAAGACGAAATACAAATTTGGAACAAATAAATCATTGTATATGACTACGTGGCAATTAACGGTTGAAAATACCCTACTTAGAAGCTGATTTTTTTTTTTATTTTGTTCACCTCCACGCACCTAAAAAGTGTATTTATGCTCTTTGTCACGTTAGTGTCTAAGAAGTCAAGACTCTCAAACTGCCAAATTCAGAGGCGTAATCAGGACAAAAGATAGTTTGGTTGTGCACCGTATAAATGGTGCCAAGTTAAGGGTGATTCCGATGTATTATGATTTATGTAAAATAACAGTCCCACTGAACACTCTCAAGAGAAAACTGAATCTTTCCATCATCCAACAATTGTAATTCTCTGAAATCTCAAATCCCAGATAAGAAAAAACAAATATCAAACAGCTCCGTGAATCCTTCACCCAAAAGAGCGTGGCCAATCAACCAATCCATCAAATATCTGTTGTTTCTTCCATTATCCACTTTCAAGATAGTGTCTTGAAAAGTTTTCCATAGGCTAACACCACACAACATGGAGACTGCCCTGGAAACACCAAGTTGCTTCCTCAAAATCTGTATTGTGCTTGCTACCTTAACAAAAAAAAATGTATTTTGCTTGCTATGACCAGGCGCAATCCTTCTTCAGAAGCAAATCTCCAAAAGCCATTATCCAACGAAACTCAAGTTTCCTGCTTGAAAGAAGGAAAAAAATTGCAGGTCGCATGTCATAACCTAAACATTGCACCCGAAATACTTTATCAGCGGGCTAACGTACTTTTGCCATTCGCAAAATTGGAAGCTCCATTTCATACCACTCCGTTGTTATGTATCTCTCAATCAGACACACCTTCACTAGACAGGGAGTGAAAAGCACCATCATTTTCCACTCTATATGCATGCAACACCATTAACTACAACCATTAACACAAGAGGTGCTCACTGCTTGCTTTTCATCAAACTCATAAAGCTAACACAACTTCCTTTGGTAAAAACCAGTTACATATGTCTGATAATAAAATAATCTTGATCTCACAGGAAAGCAAACTTCCTACAGTTCTCATCTTTTCACCTTGGGCTTTAGATATATGAGCAGTACGACAGTACATTCTTCAGGGACAGTTATGCATTTTGCAGGATCTCTCTCTCATTTTTCCCCACAATATGTTCGGCACTTTTTCCCTCATATATGATCAGTACTTGTCTTTCCCCCAAATTTCGTTTTTTTACATTTAAAATTCATTATTGGCTCCAAAAAGCAGGCAACAGCTTTAGATACAAACTTCTCGAAGTTAGAGAAATATTAATCCATAAATATAAGAGAAAACCATCAGAGCATGTCAAGAAATATATATATCATTTTTTAGTACAAAACTAGTAGAGAAGTTCAGTTAGGGGGAAACGTCACAGTCATAACAAATACACAAAATGAAACCAGTTCTTATAGAGAACACACCTCGCGAATCTCCAGAGTGGGCATATGTGGTAGAAAATCATTGCCAACGAAGAAGCACATAAATATGAAGTCATCAACAATACGCTCTAAATCAATCGCAAAAGGAGGATTGGGAATTCTCAAATCATATTCCAAATACTCCCGAAGAGTCCAGATGTTGAGAAACTGAAACAGATGCATCAAATAAATTCTGAAAAGTTACATTGGAATGAATAACCACAGGAAAATCAGAAATTTTTTTTTTTTTTGAGAATGAACAAGAAATTCAGAAGTTAATTATTTTGGTACACTGAAATGTTACCTGGAATGGCTTTTTTGCCACAACCTCCACATCTCCTTTCTCATCAAACTCTCCTGCTTTTCGTTTTGCCTTCCCTTCGCAATTTGCAGCTAAATGACCCATTTGACCACAGAGGAAACATTTATCCTGCTGGCCTGGAGTAAATACGACCTGAAAGGTAGACAGAGTATTCAAAAAAAAAAAAAAAAAGAGGCAAAGTAAAACATAGAACACAAGTATATTAGCAAAAAATATTCAAAATACAGCAATTACGCATCCTAACTAAAAAGTATTTACCAAATCAGTCCTATAGTTCCGACACACTTCTCTAAGTCCAAGTAGAATTCTGTGGGACTAGTATGTCCTACTTCTACTAACTACTAGCTCATAACAAGTCCGAAATGCTTTTGCATTTAATATACTATCTTTATCATTGCTCGAGTTGATTCCCAATTACAACTGGGAGATTACACCAGGGATCAGTTTGAGCCCGTACTTATTTACCCTAGTTATGGATGAAATATCCAACAGAATACAAGATGAGGTCCTATGGTGAATGCTATTTGCTGACGATATTGTGCTAATTGATGAAATCAATGAGGGTGTCAACAAAAACTCAAACTCTAGAGAAGCATTCCAGAGAGTAAGAATTTTAAAATTAGTAGAAATAAGACTAATAATTCAGTCAAAATAAAAAGTGAAGTTGAGATGAGATTAGATGGGATTGTGATGCGTAAATGCAAACAATACAGATATCTAGACTCGTTCCAGGAGAGAATGTTGCTTGAGATGGCTCCCAGGGTGTACATGCAAACAATACAGAAACAATAGAACGAGATTTATGGTGCTCCCAGGGTGTTATGTGAGAGAATGTTGCTTAAGATGGTTCGAGCATATCCTACATCGACCTCTAGATGCATTGGTCGGTCCATAAGTGTGAAGCTATGGCGAGTGAAAGTGTTAAAAGGAGGAGAGGAAACCTAATCACATGTAAAGGAGCTACCTCAAAAGACCTACATTTTATTAGAATCCATCCAGACTTGGCAGAGAATAAGGCAACAGGGAAGGAAATGATCTATATAGGCAATACCAACTAGTTAAGAATGTGCTTTAATCACGTTAGTACATTTACTTTAGGTCATATGCTTGATGCTAGGAGTCATTTAATCATGTCAGAGATTTATATGCCAATAGAAGACATAGAGAACTTATTGTACTTTATATTTTAACTTTTCTTTTGTAAAATATTGGCCAGTTTAAACGAAGAAACATGGTCAGTGAATCTTCACAAAGCCGATCCCGATTTGTTTAGGATTTACGCTTAGTTGTTTTGTTGTATCCAAGGAGTTTTTATTAACATAAATGAATTGATTTATTAGGATGAGGAGGATTTCATCTAGTTTATAATGAAATACAATTGTTATTATACCAGTGGAAAAACTCAACCTAGATAAATAAAAACCAATTCATAACAACAACAATAGATGTACAACATTTGCACCAAATTACTGTCAGGAAAAAGAATATTGGTTGAAATACAGATGTAATATTATGTTTAGAAGAAGAAAAAAAGATTACTACTTCAAAATAACAAAAAAATATAAGTTGTAGATATATTCAGTAAAAAGGGTCAAAAAATGCAAGAGGAATACATGAATATATACAAGAATGATCAACCAAGATTGCTTATACTACACTGACCGCATCGTCAGTATTCTTGTATACTTAATTGCTTTACTATTATTATCTAACAAACAAGTATTGTAAATCAGAAACTAATATAAGTATGATCTAATAGCCAATAGTTAAACAACCATGGAAATTAAAAGAAAATATACTGCTAATAGTATTTACTTCTAAGGAAATTGTTAGGTTTAAGCCCTTATAAAGAAAAGGAAATCGTTAGATTTAAGCCCGGGCTTATTAGTTCCTAAAATTTTCAATCGGACATGAAACTTTACTGAAAGGGAAAATAGGAGGTATAAGTATTCTCATAAAAATGTAGGTGAAACAATGAGAATTTTCTTTATCCGTCTTAAAAAGAAGACTTTTTGTGAACAAAAGGATCCAATTTTTTCCTTCTTTTGCGCAAATTTATAACCGACATGTTAGCGTATGTAATGATAAATGTCCGTCCACATAAAGAAATTGAGCATTAACCTCTCTGAGTATAGAGAAGTGAACTTCATGTGTAGCCAAACCCAACATAATTAAATCTGCATCCTGTTGTGGCACCAAATAATAGAGTGTAAGATATCCAGTACAATATTCATGAAAATCAGGAAGAAGATTCCATCCAAAGATTTACAAGTCATCCAAAAGATAAGACGTACCAAACCATAAAGACAATGGCGTGTATTTGGATCATAACCAGAAAGATTCCTTTGGAGACGAATATAGGACATAATTTTATGCTCACCTTCACCAGGGACATTTGCATCAGAAAGTATAACCTTCGAAAAAATAGTTGAATAATAAGTACACAATATTCTTTAGTATCATACCGAGAGAAAAGAAAGTGACTGCACCAACCTACAAAACAAATCCAAATAATCTCAAATTGAAACAGCAAGAAATTTACAGGAACAATACCTTAACATTTTTCCATCCTGGATCATGGTTTAGTCTAAGGTGAATATAATATTGAAGAGCAATCGACAATGTGGCCATGAATTGAGTCCCAGGAGTAATTACATTTGAATCAAAAACTTGGGACGCTTGTTTAGGAGGAAGCTTCCTACCCTCCCTCTCAAATTCCTCACGCAACTTTTCCTCCTCAGCTGCCTAAAAGAAGGATTCCATGAGATAGAATTTGAGCAGAAATTCTTGCTCCATGATTAAAGAATGTTAAGGGCATGTACCGCATCTGCTGCATCTTTCGCTGATCTAAAACGTCTAGATCTTTGCTGGTTCATTTTGGCCCTTGGAGCAACACCATCTACCAAAATATATCCCGTCAGTAATTAGCGCAGAAATCTAACCACTTATAATACATAGCATCTGTTTTGTACAGGAAATTGCTCAATGGGGAAAGGAATGATTAGAAAAGAAAATCTGGGTCCCATATTCAAAAACTTACAGGAGGGACAAAGAAAAATAAAATAATTTGAATTTAAAAAGATTTTAGAAGTCGATAATTAAGTAGTGAGGAGGAAAGTAAAAGCAGTTTTAGTTCCCTCTTTATGATCTCCAATTTCTCTTATTACCTATATAGGAAATTTTGACAAGAGAACCCAAAGTTTTCTTCGACTTCCCCAAGCAATAATAACCCACCCCTTTCTTAATACATCTGACCCATATTTCATTTCCTTTGAAAAATACAGAATTCGTAATATAATTGAAAGGCAGTTTGACCTTGTTACCCACCAATAGCCATATATAGCAGCTTTCGAGGACGCACCATAGAGAAAAGCCTGTCTATGTAATCAAACATGCAATGGAACACTTCATCAAATGTTGTTGGAGAAGGCTGCATCAGAAAGTATGGAAACTTATATAATAGAGAATAGAGAAGATAGCACAAATAACGAAAAAATCTTACAAATATATAACATGAAAGCAGTATCATCCAAACATGTATACAATAGAAACATAGGTCATCAATGAAAGAGCATAATGCTAAAATATGTTCCAACTATTTATCTTAACTTTCCTCTTCTCGTTATAGCAGAAACAACGTACATGCATAACTCCTTTATCAATTTCATTTATCTGCTTTTTCAAACATTATTTGTCCAAAGTTCTACTATCCTTTAAGGTAAAAGATCCACAAGGTTGCGTTTGCGACATCCTCTAGCTACATCAACTTTTTTATTTGACTATGAATGTGAGTGGAATTGACATTTAACACATAGGATAGGGAAATGGCAACGATGCACTGAGTATCTCAATTGCAAACACTTTCTTCCTAATTTGCTCCGACACGGCAGTTTATGTGTTGCACCCATATCCAAATTCTGAAACCGCCTCTTAACAGGAGCGTATCGAAGAGGATGGAAGCGGGTTCACATGCACCCATGCTCTCCTCGCTGAATCATGTATAGTAATGTTATATTACTTCAAAATAATATAAATATGTGTGTGTGCACCCAAGCTCAAAAAGTCATATGGTGTAATGGTTAATGGGTGCACCAAGTGAGGTCAAGGATTTAATTTTCTCGTCCATCTTGCATTTTGATTAAGCATATTTTTCTTTGTTTTTCTTTCTTATTTTGGTTTATTTTTTAAAATTCCCAAGTCTATTGTAATTCCTGTTCTCCTTCTGTAATAACAAAATTTTATATAATCAAACGAAATGTCTTACATTAAAATTAGGAGCAATTGAGGATATAATATTGAGTCAATTAACGGGTTCAACTAGCAAATTTTTGACATGGAGTACAGATATATTTTGGAAAAATCAGGAAAACGTCTATAAAAAGTTTAAACCTGTAATTTCAATAGTGTAATGGTTTCAATAAGCTAAATGTTGAACATCAAATTTAAATCCTAAATACGTCTATATATAATAGTGCACTCATCTTCTTAAAATCCTGGATCCGCCTCTGGTGTGGGTATGGGATCCATATCGGATCTGGTCAAACAATTTTGGGTACTTTGACCATGACAGACGAAAAAATTTGAGACAAGATACAATTTGATTCCCAAAAGCAGAACCAAAACTAGGGTAAATTTGAAGAAAATAGCATACCTTATCTAGAAAATTAATCATTTACTTATCTACACCTTGAGAATAAAAAAGAAATCCACACTTTATAGCTATACATAAGTATTCCACAAAATTTCTCATAATTTAGAGATATTTTTATATTTTATTTTTTTGAATTATATTTAGTTGATCCCCGTACTTGTATCCGTACTAGGATTCATATCCCCGAATCTTAGAATTTACATCTCGAAGGATCCGACCTCTAAATCCACACCCGTGTCGGACACCCGCACCCATGTCCGAGCAACTTAGCTTTCTTCCCAAACATCACGTTCAGGAAATATATAACCAATGCATAAGCACATTTCTTGCAAAAGCAAACCGATTCTTTTATATATAATCAAACTTCCCCTCACCCAAAATAAACATCTTGATTAAATCAAAGTATCCGGTCCAACAATAAGGGACTCTTATATAGCCATTTTTAACAAACCCGGACAGAAACAATAAAAGACTTGACACATTCATAGTGACTTGAAAGTTAATAATCAGCAGTGCAAGATTTTTTTCTGTCATTTAACCTTAAATATCTACACTACCCTGATTTTTCATAAAATTGTTCATGTTGTATAGAGCAATCGACAGTGATTACATGAAAATCATGTATCAAAGTAGCCACAAGCAGATGAAAATGCATGCACCACCTCCGATGTCTTCTTAAAACAGTACAAAGGCACCAGCAGTTATACCGCGTTGTTCGACTTAATAAGGAATATAAGATGTTAATTTGACTGTGCGCTGAATCATTGATAGTTGAAAACAAAAACAAAAAAATAAAGTATTGTTTGAAACTTGAAAAGTTAGTAACATCTATCAAAGTTAAAACTTTAATAGTTTAACCAATTTGAATTTTAGTAACTTGTGAAAGTTGTATAGAAATGACATGGAAAGAGTGTTTATATAAATTGGAATGATTTAACAGTATTAAACACGCCATGATGAAGCTCACATTTCAGCATACCCAAATTCATACTCAATTTATATGAGAACAACCAACAATTCAAAAACACAACACAAACACAGTCAAATTCTAACAAAAATATAATCAAAAAGGACTAGAGTACACTAAATTGAAAGCAAGAGGATTAAAGTGCGTACTCGATCTTCGGGGTGAAAACAAGGATGAATAATACCATTCATATCCAAATAAAGGTTATCATATTCGATGTTGTTTGGGTTAGGTTTACTCGTATCAACTGGAACTTTAATTCCTTCAATAACAGCTGCTTCTTCTTCTATGACGTCTACTATAACCATTGAATACTTCTCAGCTAACCATCGGTAAAATGCTGGTACTCCCATTGTAATTAACCTCTCAAACCCACTAATTAACGGACTTTTATTTAATTAAGAATGGTATAAGAGAAAGTTATTAGGAGAGAAAGGAAGTGATATGGGAATGACAATGGCGGGCTACGATTTTCAGATCGAGGAAAGAGGTTAGCCTGTTAGGGCACGGAAGAATTGTGAATGGACGATAATGACCTTTGTCTATATAGACGTCACCTGAGGGGTTTGTGAGTGGGTCCGTTTGGTTGACAGTTAAAAGAGCTCAACGAAAATATCTGTGCGAAAAACACGACAATTGAAAATCTAACAAAGATACGTACTGACTACTGAGCAGTCTGTCAAAGTTAAGCCACGCTCATTTACAAATTACGAGGTGTGATAAGAGACATTTTTTTACTTAGAGCGTGGTTATCCAAAATTTATCGAAAAGTGATGTTTTTTAACCTTATAGCCTTGAAACCAAATCCGTAACCAAAATAATGCAAAATTGGATTTTAGACACAAAAATTGGTGAAAAAACAGTTGATGACATTGTTATATATAGTGCATTTAAATATATAGAGCATTAAATATATGCGTTATGCTTATTATTTGCTGACCCATAATAATTGGTGAGTATAGTGCATGGCGCATATAATACATGCGCCATATACATACCAATTGTCATCCCCTCGCATTGAATATTTGTTTACTTAAGGTCCAACATTTGTTCTTCAAAAAATTATTCTGAAAAATTTATTCTTCAATATTATTTGTATCACTTCATATTCATCAATATTTTTTGAATTTTGCTACGATGTTTGAAGAGCGAAAAATTAAGGTTGCATTACATTAGGGTGGTGAGGTTGTGGTGGAGAATAACCCGGTACACTATAGTTGTTCTCCACAGAGCATTGTTAAGATGTCACTCACATTGGAGTACGACAGATTGGTATCTTTGATTTGTAAAAGACTGGGTGTGAGTAAAGGTTCGGTTAATATTAAGATAACCGGAAGATATCCTTATTCGCTTACTCCGCAAGGGGTTGCTTGTTATGCCGAGTTTAACATCGAAGACAATGAAACTCTGCATGATTTTTTGAGGCCTCCGAATGAACATTGGGATGTTCTTGTGTTAAAATCACTGGAAATGTATATCAAGTCTAAAGACGTCAACAATATTGATGTTCTGCAAAATATGGATAACACTCAACTATGTGGTGGTATTTTTGGATCAGTTTTATTCGAACATGTCATGTATGAAAGAGTCTGGCCAGATCTAAACTTATCTCCGCGGGCGAATGAGGAGTGAGGACATAATTTCTCCCCAATGCAGCAACATGGAGGGTCACCAAGTTTACATGATTCACACATCGATTGGTAAATTTTAATTTTCCTTGTTTTTAGTATAATTGTTTCTTTTATGTATCATATTCGTACTAACACTTATATCTTTCAAAGGGGTTACCGGTCATATATGAATTTTACAAGTTATGAACCAACCAATAATTAGAATATACCTAATTTTGGAGGTTTGGATTATGTTGGTCCATCTGTGAGTCATCAACAACTCGATAATGTGCATCATGGGCTATCTACAAATTATGAATTGTAAGTTAAGAGATAAAGTTAATATATTATGTTGAGATGACTCTGAGAAACTCATTATTTTATTGGTTGTGCAGTAAAAATGAGCAACATGACGGTTCTGTCATAACTCAGTTGCGCGATGACGATATATTGAATCAGTAAATGGCAGATGCACAAAGTGAGGAAGATGACAATGATTATGACAACAACGCTGATGAGTCTAGATATGATACACCCTTCCCTGATGAGAGCGGCGATGATGAAAAACACTTCGTAGATGAGAGTGAGAATGAACAACCCAATTTGACGAGGGAGCATGATGCCATAACTAAGCATGCTCCGTATATGCAGACTCCATCTACCGTTAGACCCACAGTATACGAGTCCCGTGTGCCTTTTTCATTCATGGGAGATTCCCTACCTTGACCACTTGCCAAGTATTCTGTATGTGGATGCCCTCACAAGCGATCTTGATGACATTCGTACAACAATTTAGGATGAATCTAGACCAACAGAGCTTTGTAAGAATATGTTTTTTGCTTACAAGTCACACCTCAGCAGGGCGGTACGAATTTACAGCATAAAAATGTCGTGAGATCGAGGTTGTTGAGTCATCTAAGCAAATATATAAGGTTGTTTGTCGTAGATGGGACCAAGGTTATAAGTAGATGTTGCGTGCGAGAAAGAGTATATAGACACATTCAATGGGAATCATTTTAACTTGAATGTTGATTTGATTTTCCTTGTCTTGATTCCACACATTGAATCGTCCATAAGGTACAAGGTGAAAGAGTGTATAACATCAGTTCCGCAGGTATATGGGTGTACCATTACCGAAAGAAAGGCATTTCTCGGGCGTAAACGCGCGTTTGAGATTGTTTATGGCAATTGGGATAAGTCATTAGCGGCTCTACTGAGGTACATGACTATTTTGCAACACTTTAAACTCAGGATAATTTTTGAATTGAAGCACGATCGGAGTCCTAACTTACCAGAATACATATTCATATATGTGCTCTAGGCATTTAAACTATCCATTGATGGTTTTGTTCATTGTCGGCCAGCAATCTCCATAGAGGGCACACATGTATATGGAAAGTATGATGTAAAGATGTTGATTGTCATTGCAATAGATGCTAATGGAAGAATATTTCCCCCCTGCATTTGTTATTTGTTCCAATGAAAGTCATGAGACTTGGACATGATTTTTAAACCACTTGAAGGAGCACGTTGCGAGACAGCGTTCAGGTATTTGTCTAATATCTTATCGGCACGGTGGGATTTTAAGCTCTGTGAATATTGTTGGATGCATGGAAGGAGTCGTACGCCTACCACCGTTAATGTGTTAGGCATTTGAAGGCCAATTTCCAGTAGGCTTCTCCGAATAAGAGCTTACATGATTTAACATGGATGGCTGCAACAGATCATCAAGAGTGTAAATTCAGGATGTGAATGGAATTGATTATGCAGGAAGACGAAGGAGCTTATCCTTGGTTGATGCAACATGAGCTTGATAAGTGGACTTTACATAAGGATGGTGACAAAAGATGGAGAATTTTGACTACAAATATGTTAGAGTCTTTCAACGGATTGTTGAAGTCTGCCCGTGGATTGCCTGTCACTGCCATGGTACGGATGTCATTCAAGAAGTTGGCGGAGAGGTTTGTTGAAAGATCTCGCAGTTCATTGTCCTTGTTGGAAAGGAGTGTTCAATTTATGCCACAACCGATGAAACGATTTGAGAAATATAGGAAGCGGGCACGGTGGCATACATATTTGCAATATTGCAACAATCGAAATATTTTTGAAGTTCGTACCGGTTTGCATCAAAACTGCGGTAATAATACCCACACCATCAATGAATCCAGGCGATTATGTTTATGTGGGAAATGATTGATTTATCACTTGCCATGCTCACATGCCATGAAGTGCTTTCAACATGCTGGGTTTGTAGCTATGAGGTATGTTGATAAAGAATATAGTGTGGTTGCATACGCAAACACCTATAGCGGCCACTTACAACCAGTGGGTTTTGAGCATTATTGGTCGCTGGAACCATTTAAAATGGTTTGTAACAAAAATTTCTTGTGTCGCAGGCAAGTGCAAAAAAAATGCAAATACTGAACCAAATGGATGTTAGTGATACCATATATATGCGTAAATGTGACATATGTTCCCAAACAAGACTCGATCGCCGTAAATGTCCTACATTCGGTTTGAGAAATAGTGGCAATTCAGCTCCTAGTGGCAGTTCATCCAATATTGGTAATTTTCAAGTATAAAATTAGTTTTTGTAACAATATATTTAGCAGGAATTGGTGTTTGTAACGGTGTGTGTTTGCAATATTAATGAAATAAAATTATATTTCCAATAGTGTTAACTTGACACTTGGTATTGAAGATTCAGTAGAATACTTTAAAAAGCTTGAAGAAAAAAATAATGATTTTCTTCGTCATTATCGTCACTGGTGGGCATTAATTCATCGTTACTTTCGTTGGTCTCTTTATTGTCATTTTATTCATCTTCTTCTTCACTGTCTTGTTCGCATCCTTCCAGACCGAGGTCATCATAATCTAGGCCCCAATTGACACACATTTATCGTATTTCATCGATATCATCAACAAGACCACTTGCTTGATTTCTATATATGGCACTCTTATGTCCAACGTTTGCGGTAGAAATTTTGTTAGTCCCTCCCACTCCACAACTGTTGGGAATATAGGATAATCAAGATCTTTATGAAATTTTTCATTCTCTAATAAAGCTCAATCATGATCATCTGTTCCTTGGATATAGTTAAGTTCATCCAGTGCATGAAGAACGGCCAGTGCCTTTTCCATCTCTAAAATCTCCTTCATCAAATGCCGAATAACTTCTTGTTCATATTTGTGTGTGTTAGTTTGGAATGTTGTAGACAATGCTTGTGGTACAACTAGCCCATGCAAATGATATAATACTTCATAATCACACCTTTTTGAGTATAGAGGAACCCATTGTAGGTTTCCACCCCAAATTCGCATACCTTCAGGCTTTATAGAATGCGCTTCCCCCTCAATAATGTGCCATACAATTTTGAGATCTATATGTATATTGATGGGCTTATTTTCCAAAAGGACGTAAAACACCATACCACATGTCATCCACCAAATCAGTATAGCAACCTAGCAAATTGTTTTCAAGGAAGGGATCGATTGTGTTCTGACGTGTTTCATGTGGATCTTTTGAACTACCTTCACCCTTTTGCCTCTTCTTAAACCATTTATTAAATGTAAGTGGCATTTTTGAAACAGTTATTTAAATGAATAACTGAAAATTTGGTTCAACTTAAGAAGAACCAAATAGGAGTTAGTTCAACATGACGCATGTGCAATATGCATTATCTTGTCTTGTCGACCTGTAAAGGCATGTACGTTCTAGTACCGTAAAGATTCCACTCAACTATGGCTCATGAACAATATGCATTATGCAGTAGCTTAGTAAACAATACAAAATTAATGTGTGTCTTGTCGACCTGAAAAAACATGCATGCACTTGTACCGTAAAAAATCCATTGTAAGTGAAACATAGCGCATGAACAATTTACGTTATACACCAGTTCAGAAAATAGTATAAATTTAACGCGTGTCTTGTCTTGTCGAACTGAAAAAAACTTGTATGCACTTGTACCGTAATTATTCCATTCTTAGTGAAACATGTCTCATGAACAATATGCATTATGCAACCTAAAATCACTCATTCTAACCTATAAAAAACACATGCGTTTTATATTATTCTTTGTGGATCATCACAAATTAACCAAACAAGGATACTGTTTTCCATAAATTTTCAAGTTCAAGCAATAGGATATGTCTGGACGCGATGAGGTGCCTAGGTGTTACTGTGGGAAATATGCGATTTTGAATCCATGTTGGCCAACTTGCAATCTAGGGCGCAGACGTTGGATGTGTAAACAAGTTATGAGTTATTAATATTGAATTTTATGTCTGTTAATAGATTGTTTATAACATCTTCATTAATATTCGTTTCTTAGTATCACCATTTGTAGGACTAAAATCAATATGGTTTTGAAAAATGGTACGATGAACCCATTAACCAGGAGTACTACAAATCATATTTGCTAAACCTTTGGAATCGTACTGGGGAGTACGAAATACATATCTTGAAACTCGAATAATAATTTGCGGCAGTGAAAGAGCAACTGAAATAGACAGAAAAAGAAAATAATCGGTTGCAAGAAAAATTTCAGTGGTTGAAGCAGAGAATAATGAGCGATAGTGACTAAACAAACACATGATTGTGTTTTAAGTGTAGTGTTTATTTTATGTTTTAGATTTCATGTATTATGTGTTCTTTTTATCGTATTTTAATGTATGTTTATCTGACATATTTTTTGTGTTCTAGGTGTATACCAATTATGACTAAAATTCGGCAGAGTTTTATATGTACTGTCAACTTTTTATCATATTTATTTGTCATTATAAGAATACTAAATATTTAATTTGTATAACTTATCGAGATAATTTTAAATATTTTTAATAATTATTTTTATATAAAGTACTATTAAGTATTTATTGCGTTCGTAACAATTTATATGTTAATTTGTTCCCTTTTACCAAAACAAATACGGTACCATCTCTTTTATGTACTGTCAATCTTTTAACAATTTTATTTGTCATTAAGATAATACTAAATACTTAATGTGTTTAACTAATCGATATAATTTTTAAAGTTTTAATAGTTATTTTTATATAAACTATTACAAATTATTTATTTCGTTCGTAACGATTTGTATGTTAATTTGTTATATTTTACACAAAAATCCGATATAGTCTATTTTATACTGACAATAAATTATTTTATTATTCATCGGTCAAAAAACACTCAAAAGTTAATTTCTTTAACTTATCGTATATTATTTGATTCATATCTGATAATACTTTTATTATATGATTAATAATTGATTAATATTTGATCCGTAATTGATTACTATAACTGTCTACGTTTATGACGGCACATAGTTATTATTCTTGTAACGACCCGATCAGTCGTTTTGAGAATTTGCACTTTTCTCGGTAGTTTGAGGGCACGAGTTTCTCCGCATGATGTATTATGACTTGTATGAATCGTCGGTTTTGGATTTTTCAGGTTATTCGGAATTGATTGGAAGAATGAACTTCATGATTGAAGCTTTAAGTTGGAAGAGTTGACCAAGTTTGACTTTTTAGCATTTGACCTCGGATTGGAGTTTTGATGATTTCGTTAGGTCCGGATGGTGATTTTGAACTCGGGTGTATGCCCGAATTTGTATTTGGATATTTCTATAAGGATTCGGTACTAATTGGCGAAAGTTGGAAATTTGAAGGTTTGGAAAGTTCATAAGTTTGACCGGAAATTGACTTTGAGGATATCGAATTTGGATTTTAGTTTCAGGAGTTGGAGTATCTTATTATGTAATCTGGAACTTGTGCGCAAAATTTGAGGATATTTCGAGTTGATTTGATATGTTTCAACGCAAGTTTTGAAAGTTGAAAGTTGAAAGTTCATTAATTCATATTGGAGGTGTGATTCTTCATTTCGATGTTATTATATGTGATTTGAGGCCTTAAGTAGGTTCGTATTATATTATGGGACTTGTTGGTATATTCGGACGGGGTCCCGGGTGGTCCGGGTGAGTTTCAGACGTAGTTCAGATCATTTTGAATGGTTTTTCATTTGCTGGTTTCTGCTGTTACATGTTGCTTCTGGCGTTCTTGTAATGACCCGACCAGTCATTTTGAGAGTATTATCCCAAAACCCCTATTTATTGCTCCCTTTATTTTATTCTATGGTTACATGGCTTGCACGGAGGTTGATTTCTTGGTTTCAGAGTGAAATGGGACACATAGTCCATAAAATTTAAGTTTAAGTAGTAGGAGTTGACTGTAGTTCAAATTGTGTGAAGACGACCTCGGAATGGAGATGGTTCCAATAGCTCCGTAGGGTGATTTTGGTCTTAGGAGCGTGTCCGAAGGTTGATTTGGAGGTCCATAGATCATTTCGGCGTTAGTTGGCGAAAGTTGGAAAATTGAATGATTGTTTTGGAAAGTTTGACCAGGAGTGGACTGTGATGACCCAACATGTCATCTTTAATTTTAAATATTAATTTCTATGTTTTGAGACCTCAAAAGGCACTATTTAGCATTCCTTGACTTGCGTGCGCAATCCGTAATTTTTTTCGGAAAGGTTTTATATGAAAAATTAATTAAAATGTGAAATAGATCTTTAAAACTCAATTGAGTTGACTTCGGTCAATGTTTTGAGCCAACAGACCCAGATCAGTATTTTGAGAGTTTTGGTAGGTCCGTATCGTGATTTGGGACTTGAGTGTATGCCCGGAATCTAATTCGAAGGTCCCTAGCTCAAATTATCGACATTTAACAGAAACTAAAAATTTAAAGGTTTAAGAATTTCTAAATTTGATCATATTTGGGTTTTTGTTGATACCGGGTCCCGATTTAGATTGCGAGAGTTCGATCAGCTTCGTAACAATATTTATGACTTATGTAAAAAATTTGAAATTATTCTGAGGTACGTAGACACGTTTTCCGTTAATTTTTGAAAAAAAATAAAAGGTTTGATTTTATAAAGCTTGAATTTTTAAAGTTTGACCGAAGATTTGACTTTTGAGAAAATGACCCCATAATGGAATTTTGATGATTTCAATAGTTTCGTATGGTGATTTTGGACTTAGGCGCTTATTCGGATTTGGATTTGGAAGTTCGTAGGACAATTTGGCACATTTTGTGCGAAAGTTGGAAAATAGAAAAAATTTGGAAAGCTTGACCGGGAGTTGACTTTATTGATATTGGGGTCGGAATTCAATTCTGGAAATTGGAACAACTCCATTATATCATTTATGACTTGCATGCAAAATTTGAGTTCATTCTGAATTGATTTGGCATGTTTCGGCGCGAGTAATAGAATTGAAAATTTCATAAACTCATAAGTTTGAATCGATGTGCAATTTGTAGTTTTGCCGTTGTTATGTGTGATTTGAGACCTTGAGTAGGTCCATAATATGTTTTGAGACTTGTTGGTGTGTTCGGACGGGATCCCGAAGGACTCGGGTGAGTTTCAGAGTGGTTTCAGACCATTTTTAGGTCATTTTTAACTGGTAGTTTTTGACAGCAGTGTGCGAAATTTCTGATGCGCATAGCTGACTTTGGAAACTTATATCTCGTAATCTATAAGGAATCTCGAAATTATCAAATCATGAAAGTTGTAGACCTTTGATTATAGTTTTCAGAAAGATAAACCATTCATCATTTAGACATTTGTACAGAAAATTATGATCGATTTATTAAAGACTGGTAATGCAGTTTTTGTTTGCCTGACAGTGTGCATCGCCAGAAATATGTGATGCACAGGGCTGACTTTGGAAGCTTATATCTCGCAATCTATAAGGAATCTGAAAATTATTAAAACATGAAAGTTGTAGCCCTTTGATTCTAGTTTGCAAAAAGATAAACCATTTTTCATTTGGACATTTATGCAAAAAGTTATGATCGATTGACAGAAGACTAGTACCGCAATTTTTGGCTTGAAAATTTTGAGACAAGTCGCATCTCACAAATGCGACTTGCCTGGACAGAATATATATGTTCGGAGTTCGACATTTTTGTTCATTTTTAGAGTTTTAGACCTCGGTTTTGGGCGATTTCAGAGGCATTTTTCACGAGTTTGAATTGGGTAAGTATTCTTTATCCGAAATTAGTTATATTTCATGATTCTATACTCATTTACATCATGAATCCGTGAATTTATGGAAGAAAAAATCAGATTTTTATAAAATCTTCCAAAAATGAAAATTTAAGATTTGAAAGCCAATCTGATGTCGGAATTAGATAATTTTTGTATGGTTAAACTCGTATCGGAACGGATGTTTGGATTTCGTGAGTTTTTTGGGATTTGAGACGTGGGTCCCACTGTCAGATTTTGAAATGAATTTCGGATTTTAATCCGAAAAATTAGTAATTTCATATGAAATTAATTCCTACAATTCGTGTTGAGAATATTGAATTATTTGTGACTAGATTTGAAGCTTTCAGACATCAATTCGCGAGGCAAAGGTTTATTGGAATCTTAAATTTGGTTGCGAAGCGAGGTAAGTGTCGTGGTTAACTTTAACTTGTGGGAATAGAACCCTTGAATTATTGTTACGTGAATTTCATGTGTAATGACGTATAGACAAGGTGACGAGTGCCTATACGTCGTCAAATTGATTGTTTGCACATTTATCTGGAAATCATAAATTATTTTAAATCATGAATTAATTATTATATTAATTATTTCTCCCATAATCCCCGCTCAATATTATGCCTTGAATCCATGCTATATTTACTACATGCTTATTTGATTTATGTGACTTAATTGTTACTTGGCATTTACCACACTAAATATTAAATTGCTTATTTCCTCCTTAATTTCCACAATAAATTACTACTTGTCATCACTTGTTTCTAAATAAATCATAATTATTATATGGTTGTTGTCTTACAATTTCATATTAATTGTTGCATTTGTTGGAATAATTTCTTTTTTAAGAATTGGTAAATTATATTATTGAGGAGCGGGTTGCACGCCGCAACAAGAATGAAAGTGAATATATTGGAGGAGCGGGTTGCACACCGTAACAGAAATTGAAAGTGAATATATTGGAGGAGTGGGTTGCACGTCACAACAAATTAATTGAAAAGATATATTGAGGATCGGGTTGCACGCCGCAACGGAATTAAATGAAAATGAATATATTGTGGGATCGGGTTGCATGCAGCAACATAATTGAATATGAATATATTGTGGGATCGGGTTGCACGCCGCAACGGAAAGTGATTTAAGTAATAATTGGTTATGACTCCCGAGTTGGCTTGATTGTTGATATGATTTATCGGTTTAATTTCTATTCCTGTTCTCCTATATTGTTGTTATTATTATTATTGCGTACAGGTTAATGTAAGTGACTTGCCTCAGCCTCGTCACTATTTCGTCGAGGTTAGGCTCGACACTTACTGGGTACATGGGGTCGGTTATATTCATACTACACTCTGCACTTTTTGTACAGATACCAGAGTTGGTCCCATTGGCGTACAATAGATTTGCTCGGATTCAGCTATCCACAGGAGACTTGAGGTATAGCTGCACGATGTTTGCAGCTCTGAAGTCCTCATCTACTTTATTTTAGCTGTGTATTTCTGTCAAACAGTTTTATTTTCATTCAGACCCTTATTTGTATTATTCTAGTAGCTCGTTCACTTGTGACACCAGTTCTAGGATGGTATTTATACATCGCTATTATTATGATTTACTCACTTTATTTCAGATTTTATTCTAGTTATTAGTTTCTTTATAATTAAATAAATTAAATTGTTAAAAAAAATGGTTAAAATTATTCTAACGTTGGCTTGCCTACCAAGTGAATGTTAGGCGCCATCACGGTCCCGAAGGTGGGAAGTTTGGGTCATGACAAGTTGGTTTCAGAGCACTAGGTTACATAGGTCTCACGAGTCATGAACAAGCTTAGTAGAGTCTGAAGGATTTGTACAGAGACGTCTCTACTTATCTTACATAGGCTATGGAGTTTAGTAACAATTTCACTTCTATTCTACACTGTCGTGCGATTTTATTCTATCATTGACGATTGAACTCTTCTATTCTTGTCCTCTCGTAGATGGCGAGAACACGCACTGCGTCTACAGTCGGACATGAGCCAGATCTCCCAGTGACAACTACGACTAGGGGTAGAGGCCGAGGTAGAGGCAGAGACAGAGCTCATTCTAGAGCTCGAACAACAGCACCTGTTGTAGAACCTCAGGTGGATTTAGAAGCGGAGATTCCAGCTCAGACGGTACCTGTTGGACCAGTTCAGGTTCCGGAAGGATTCATAACTACTCCAGTACTTCAGGACGCTCTAGTCCGTTTGGTGAGTCTTATGGAGGGTGTGGCCCAAAATGATACATTTCCAGTGGCACCAGCCGTCTCACAGGCTGGGAGAGGAGCACAAACTACCACTACTCCCGCTCCGGGGCAGACAACTCCCCAGTATCAGGCTCCAGTAGCCCATCTAGTTGGTATAGTTCAACCAGTTATTGCAACACAAGCCGGTGATAGGCCTGTTTTGTCTTCTGAGGCTCTTTTGAGGTTGGGCAAGTTTACCAAGCTATTTTTAATCCATTTCAGTGGTACACCTTTTGAGAACATGAGGATAGTCAAAAGCAATGAGGTTGATTTTGCTGTGTTTCAGATGTCTTGTTCCACCAAGAGGTAGTGGAAAGATTATGTATTTACTAGACCAGTTGGTTCGCCTGCACTTACTTGGGAGCAGTTCTCGCAGCTATTTCTGGAGAAGTTCCTTCCTATTATACTAAGGGAGAATTACCGCAAATAGTTTGAGTGTCTCCAGTAGGACAGTATGTCAGTCACTCAGTATGAGACCCGTTTTGTGGATCTAGCCCAGCATGCTCTTCGTCTGCTTCCTACCGAGAGAGAGGGTGAGGAGGTTCATTAATGGACTCGTTCAACCTATCAAGCTACAGATGGATAATGAGACCGGGAGTGAGATTTCTTTTCAGACGGCTGCTAATGTCGCTAGGCGAATCGAGATGGTTCTTTCACATGAGAGAGGGCCAGTGTGAGATAAGAGGCCCCGTCATTCCGTTAATTTTAGAGGCGCCTCATCTGGAGGCAAGAGTACTTATGGTAGGGGTCATCATCCCAGGCCATTTTATTCAGCACTTCAGACTTCTCATGGTGCTTCGGGGAGTCAAGGTCCTTATGTTCCTTACCCTGGACAGATAACATTCAGTGCACATTCAGCTCCTATTAGTGCACCACCACTCCAGAGTCACTATGGCGGCTATCCGACCCGTTCGGGTCAGCTTCAGCAACCACGACAACAGGATGGGTGTTATGATTATGGGACCATTGGTCACATCATGAGGCATTGCCCTAGGTTGTTGAGCAACAGATCTCAGCAGAATTCACGTGCCATCATACCGGCACCAGTTGCTCCACCTCCCGCTTGATCAACTAGGGACATGGGTCAGACTGTTAGAGGTGGAGGTCAGACTTCTAGAGGTGGAGGCCATCAAGCTATGGCCTGTCCCATAGATGTAGTTCAGACTGGTGGGGCCCAGTCCCGATTCTATGCTTTCCCAGCTAAGCATGCGGCCGAGTCATCCGGCGCCGTGATCACATGTATTGTTTCAGTTTGCCATAGAGATGCCTCAGTTCTATTTGATCCAAGATCTACTTACTCCTATGTGTCCTCCTACTTTGCTTCATATATGGTTGTGCCTCGTGATTCTCTGAGTGCGTCTTTATATGTGTCCACACCAGTGGGAGATTCGGTTGTGGTAGATCATGTCTATCGTTCATGTGTGGTTACTATTGAGAGTCTTGAGACTAGTGTGGATCTTCTACTTCTCGACATAGTAGATTTTGATGTCATGTTGGGTATGGATTGGCTGTCACCTTATCATGCTATATTGGATTATCATGATAAGACGATGACCTTAGCCATGCTGGGGTTACCTCGATTAGAGTGGAAAGGAACTCCTGGTCATTCTACCAGCAATGTTATTTCTTATATAAAGGCTCGACGTATGGTTGAAAAGAGGTGTCTAGCCTATTTGGCTTATATTCGCGATCCCAGTGCGGATGCTCATTCTATGGACTCAGTACCAGTTGTTCGAGAATTTCCAGAAGTATTTCCTGCAGATTTTCCTGGGATGCCACTCGATAGAGATATTGACTTCTGTATTGATTTGGCTCTGGGAAATCAGCTCATTTCTATTCCACCATATTGTATGGCCCCGCCGGAGTTGAAAGAATTGAAGGACCAGTTACAGGACTTGCTTGATTAGGGATTCATTAGACCTAGTGTCTCGTCGTGGGGTGCACCAGTGTTGTTTGTGAAGAAGAAATATGGTTCAATGCAGATGTGTATAGATTATCGGCAGTTGAACAAGGCTACTATCAAGAACAAGTATCCGTTGCCAAGAATTGATGACTTATTCGATCAACTTTAAGGTGCCAAGGTATTTTCAAAGATTGACTTGAGGTCTGGCTATCATCAGTTGAAGATTAGGGCATCTAATGTCCCTAAGACAACTTTTCGGACTCAGTATGTGCATTATGAATTTCGAGTGATGTCATTTGGGCAGACAAATGCCCCAGCAACATTTATAGATTTGATGAACCAGGTGTTCAAGCCCTATCTGGATTCCTTTGTGGTTGTATTCATTGATGACATCTTGATTTACTCCAGTAGTCGAGAGGAGCATGAGCAACATCTTCGAATTGTGCTTCAAACTTTGAGGGATAATCCATTATATGACAATTTTTCAAAATGTGAGTCTTGGTTAGACCCAATTGCCTTTTGGGGGCATGTTGTATCGCTAGAAGGCATAAAAGTGGACCCTAAGAAGATTGAGGCAGTTCAGAACTGGCCTAGACCTACTTCCGCTACAGAGATTCAGAGTTTTCTGGGTCTGGCAAGTTATTATCGCCAGTTCGTGGAAGGGTTTTCATCTATAGCAAACCCATTGACCAGACTGACCCAGAAGGGTGCTCCATTCAGATGCTCAAACGAGTGTGAGTTGAGCTTTCAGAAGCTCAAGACTGCTTTGACTACGGCGCCAGTGTTGGTGTTGCCCACAGATTCAAGATTATACACGATGTATTGTGATGTATCTCGTATTGGACTCGGTGCAGTGATTGCATATGCATCACGACAGTTGAAAGTTCACGAGAAGAATTATCATGTTCATGACTTAGAATTGATAGCCATTGTGCATGCGATAAAGATTTGGAGGCACTACCTTTACGACGTGTCATGTGAAATATTCACAGATCATCGTAGTCTACAGTATCTATTCAAACAAAAATATCTCAATTTTAGGCAGAGAAGATGGTTGGAGCTATTGAAAGACTATGATATCACCATTTTGTATCACCCGGGAAAGGCTAATGTGGTGGTCGGTGCTTTGAGTAGAAAGGTAGTGAGTGTGGTCAGCCTTGCATATATTCTAGTTGGTGAGAGGCTGCTAGCTGCATATGTTCATACTTTGGCCAATCATTTTGTGAGGTTAGATATTTCGGAGCCCAGTCGGGTTCTAGCTTGCGCAATCATTCGGTTTTCTTTATATGAGCACATCAGAGAGCGACAGTATGGTGATCCTCATTTGCTTGTCCTTAAGGACACGGTACGGCATGGTGGTGCCAAGCAGGTTGCTATGGGAGATGATGGAGTTCTGCAGATGTAGGGTCATATTTGTGTTCCTAATGTGGATGGGCTTCGTGAATTAATTCTTGAGGAGGCCCACAGTTCCCGATATTCTATTCATCCGGGTGCCGCCAAAATGTATCAAGATTTGCGGCAACATTATTGGTGGAGAAGAATCAAAAAGGATATAGTTGCATATGCAACTCGGTGTTTGAATTGTCAACAAGTTAAGTACGAGCATCAGAGACCTGGTGGTTTGCTTCAGAAGTTAGAAATTCCTGAGTGGAAGTGGGAGCGGAAGCGTATCACTATGGATTTTGTTGTTGGACTCCCACAAACTCAGAAGAAGTTTAACGCATTATGGGTCATTGTGGACTGGTTGACCAAGTGAGCACATTTCATTCTAGTGGCAATTCCCTATTCTTCAGAGCGGTTAACTGAAATTTACATTCGTGAGATTATCCGCCTTCACGGTGTGCCTGTGTCTATTATTTTACATCGAGGTATGTAGTTCACCTCGTACTTCTGGAGGGTTATACAATGTGAGTTAGGCACGCGGGATGAGTTGAGTACAATATTTCATCCACAGATAAACGGACAATCAGAGCACACTATTCAGATATTGGAAGATATGCTTCGCACTTGTATTACAGATTTTGGAGGTTCTTGGGATCAGTTCTTGCCACTTGCAGAGTTTGCCTATAATAACAGCTACCAGTCGAGCATTCAGATGGCTCCGTATGAAGCATTATACGGGAGGTGATGTCGTTTGCCAGTTGGCTGGTTTGAACCGGGAGAGGCTCGGTTGTTGGGTACTGATTTGGTACATGATGCCTTGGATAAGGTCAAGGTTATCCAGGATCGACTTCGCACAACTCAGTCTTGGCAAAAGAGTTATGCTGACCATAAGGTTCGTGATGTTGCATTCATGACTAGAGAAAGAGTATTGCTCCGGGTTTCACCTATGAAAGGTGTAATGAGATTCGGAAAGAAGGGTAAGTTAAGTCCTAGGTATATCGGACCCTTTGAAACTCTTGAAAGGGTGGGTGAAGTAGCCCACAAGCTTGCACTACCACCTAGTTTATCAGCAGTTCATCTAGTGTTCCATGTATCTATGCTCCAAAAATATCATAGTGATCCGTCCCATGTATTAGATTTCAGCTCAGTCCAATTGGACAAAGATTTGACTTATGAGGAGGAGCCGGTAGCTATCCTAGCCCGGCAGGTCCGACAGTTGAGGTCTAAAAGTTATCCCTCAGTTCGGGTGCAATGGAGAGGTCAGCCAATTGAGGCAAATACCTGGGAGTTCGAGCCGGACATGCGAAGTAGATATCCCCATCTTTTCACCAGCTCATGTATTTTTCTAACTTCGTTCGAGGACGAACGTTTTGTTTTAGAGGTAGAGAATGTGATGACCCAATATGTCATCTTTAATTTTAAATATTCATTTCTGTGTTCTGAGACCTCGAAAATAGCTGTTCAAAATTCCTCGATTTGCGTGCATAATCCGTAAATTTTTTCGAAAAGTTTTTATATGAAAGATTGATTAAAATATGAAATAGAGCTTTAAAACTCAACTGAGTTGACTTCGGTCAACGTATTGAGCCAACAGACCAGTATAAGTATTTTGATAGTTCTGGTAGGTCCGTATCATAATTTGGGACTTGGGCGTATGCCCGGAATCGAATTCGAAGGTCCCTGGCTAAAATTATCGACATTTAACGGAAACTAGAAATTTAAAGGTTTAAGAATTTCTAAATTTGATCATAATTGGGTTTTTATTGATACCGGGTCCCAATTTAGATTCCGAGAGTTCAATCAGCTTCGTAATAATATTTATGACTTATGTACAAAATTTGAAGTTATTCCGAGGTACGTAGGCACGTTTTACGTTAGTTTTTGAAAAAAAATAAAAGATTTGATTTTATAAAGCTTAAATTTCTAAAATTTGACCGGAGATTTGACTTTTGAGCAAACGGCCCCGGAATAGAATTTTGATGATTCCAATAGCTTCGTATGGTGATTTCAGACTTAGGCGCATGTTCAGATTTGGATTTGGAAGTCCGTAGGACAATTCAGCACATTTTGGCGAAAGTTGAAAAATAGAAGATTTTTGAAAAGTTTGATCGGGGGTTGACTTTATTGATATTGGGGTCGGAATTCGATTTTGGAAATTTGAACAGCTCCATTATGTCATTTATGACTTGCATGCAAAATTTTAGTTCATTCCGAATTGATTTGGCATATTTCGGCG
Organism: Nicotiana tabacum; assembly: GCF_000715075.1. Taxonomy (NCBI): domain Eukaryota; kingdom Viridiplantae; phylum Streptophyta; class Magnoliopsida; order Solanales; family Solanaceae; genus Nicotiana; species Nicotiana tabacum. Next base: position 95,901,870 of record NC_134094.1, read on the forward strand.
CGAGTTATAAAATTAAATATTTCATAAACTCATAAGTATGAATCGACACGCGATTTGTAGTTTCGTCGTTGTTATGTGTGATTTGAGACCTCGAGTAGGTCCATAATATGTTTTGAGACTTGTTGGTTTGTTCGGACGGGATCCCAAAGGGATCGGGTGAGTTTCAGAGTGGTTTCAGACCATTTTTAGGTCATTTTTAACTGCTGATTTTTGACAGCAGTGTGCGAAATTTCTGATGCGCATAGCTGACTTTAGAAACTTATATCTCGCAATCTATAAGGCATCTCGAAATTATCAAAATATAAAAGTTATAGTCCTTTGATCAGAAAGATAAATCATTCATCATTTGGACATTTGTACAGAAAGTTATGATCGATTGACTGAAAGCTAGTAATGCAGTTTTTGTTTGCCTAGCAGTGTGCATCGCCAGAAATATCTGATGCACATGGCTGACTTTGGAAGCTTATATCTCGCAATATATAAGGAATCTCGAAATGATCAAAGCATGAAAGTTGTATCCCTTTGATTCTAGTTTCCAAAAAATAAACCATTTATCATTTGGACATTTGGACATAAAGTTATGATCGATTGACTGAAGGCTGGTACCGCAATTTTTGGCTTGAAAATTTTGAGACAAGTCGCATCTCACATATGCGACTTGGCTGGACAGAATATATATGTCCGGAGTCTAACATTTTTGTTCATTTTTAGAGTTTTAGACCTCGTTTTGTGTGATTTCAGAGGTATTTTCACGAGTTTGAGTTGGGTAAGTATTATTTATCCGAAATTAGTTATATTTCATGATTCCATACTCATTTATATCATGAATCCATGAATTTATGGAAGAAAAATCAGATTTTTATAAAAACTTCCAAAAACAAAAATTTAAGATTTGAAAGCCAATCCGATGTCCGATGTCGGAATTCGATAATTTTTGTTTGGATTTCGTGAGTTTTTCGGGATTCGAGACGTGGGTCGCACTATCAGTTTTTTAAATGAATTTCGGATTTTAATGTGAAAAATTAGTAATTTCATATAGAATTAATTTCTACGATTCGTGTTGAGAATATTTAATTGTTTGTGACTAGATTTGAAGATTTCGGACATCAATTCTCGAGGCAAAAGTTTATTGGAATCTTGAATTTGGTTGCGAAGCGAGGTAAGTGTCGTGGTTAACCTTGACTTGATGAAATATAACCCTTGAATTATTATTATGTGAATTTTATGTGTAATGACGTATAAGCGAGGTGACGAGTGCCTATTCGTCGTCAAATTGATTGTTTGCACATTTATCTGGAAATAATAAATTTGTTTAAATCATGAATTAATTATTTATCTCATATTCCTTGCTCAATATTATGCCTTGAATCCACGCTATATTAACTACATGCTTATTTGATTTATGTGACTTAATTGTTACTTGACATTTAGCATATTTAATATTAAATTGCCTATTTCATCCTCAATTTTCACAATTAATTATTGCTTGTCATCACTTGTTTCTAAATAAATCATAATTATTATATGCTTGTTGTCTTACAATTTCATATTAGTTGTTGCATTTATTGAAATAGTTTCTTTTATAAGAATTGGTAAATTATATTATTGAGGAGCGGGTTGCACGCCACAACAAAAATGAAAGTGAATATATTGGAAGAGCGGGTTGCACGCCGCTACAGAATTGATTGAAAAGATATATTGAGGATCGGGTTGCACGCCGTAATGGAATTAAATGAAAATGAATATATTGTGGGATCGAGTTGCACACGGTAACGAAATTGAATATGAATATATTGTGGGATCGGGTTGCACGCCATAACGGAAAGTGATTTAAGTAAAAATTGGTTATGATTGTCGAGTTGGCTTGATTGTTGATATGATTTACCAGTTTAATTTATTATTATTATTATTATTATTATTATTATTATTATTATTATTATTATTATTATTATTATTATTATTATTATTATTATTATTATTATTATTATTATTATTGTTATTATTATTATTATTATTATTATTATTATTATTATTATTATTATTATTATTGACATGCCTTAGCCTCGTTATTACTTCGTCGAGGTTAGGCTCGACATTTACTGGGTACATGGGATCGGTTGTACTTATACTACACTCTGCACTTCTTGTGTAGATATTAGAGTTGGTCCCAGCGACGTACAATAGATTTGCTCGGATTCAGCTATCCACGGGAGACTTGAGGTATAGCTGCATGACGTTCGCAGCTCTGAAGTCCCCATATACTTTATTTTAGCAGTGTATTTCTGCCAGATAGTTTTATTTTCATTTAGACCCTTATTTGTATTATTCTAGTAGCTCGTGCACTTGTGACACTAGTTCTGGGATGGTATTTAGACATCGCTATTGTTATGGTTTGCTCACTTTATTTCAAATTTTATTCCAGTTATTAGTTTCTTTATTATTAATTAAATTAAATTGTTAAAAAATGGTTAATTTTTCTAACCATGGCTTGCCTAGCAAGTGAAATGTCAGGCGCCATCACGGTCCCGAAGGTTAGAATTTCAGATCTTGACATAGACTTTTTGATATTGGGGTCGGATTCCGATTCCGGAAGTTGGAGTAGGTCAGTAGGTCCATAATGTCAATTATTACTTGTGTGCAAAATTTGAGATCAATCGGACTTGATTTGATAGGTTTCAACATCAGATGTAAAAGTTTGAAGTTTTGAAGTTCATTAAGCTTGAATTGGGGTGTGATTCATGGTTTTTGCATTGTTTGATGTGATTTGAAGGCTCGCCTGGGTTCGTATGATGTTTTAGGACTTGTTGATATTATTGGTTGAGGTCCCGGGGGGTCTCGGGTGTGATTCAGACCATATTCGGTGCATTTCGGATCATTGAGGAGTTGCTGAAATCTAGTGCTCGGGTTTCCTCTTATGCGATCGCGGAAGAGGGGACGCGATCGTGATGCTCTGAGATTTTGGCAGTTAGGGTTCTGTTCTATGCGATCGCAGGTATGAATATGCGATCGCGTAGTTGTTTGGGGCTAGTGAATCGCGAACGCGTGGCCTTTGCTGCATTTGCAGCGAAGAAGGGAGGACCTGGAAAGTGGAATGATTTACTCTATGCGGTCGCGTGTGGTGTTACGCGATCGCGTAGCGTGGCATGGTAGTGGATTGCGTTCGCTTAGTAGCTTCCGCGTTCACATAGTATGTTTTTGAATTGATAGCAATTTTGTTATACGTGATCGCATGTGTATTTCCGCGATCGCGTAGTGTAAACACATGGGCAGCAATATTAATTTTCAAGATGAGGATTTGAACTCATTTTTCACATTATGAGCTAAATACCTCGTATTTGGGCGATTATCGAAGGGATTTTCAAGGAGTTGATTGGGGTAAGTGATTCTTACTTAGTTTTGGATAAATTACATGTTTATGTCTTTGATTTTATCATTTAATTTAGTGTGAGGTGAAAAATTGGGGGAAAATGGAGGAAAGTTCTTAGGCCGAATTTTGAGGATTTGATTGAGATTTTGGTATCGAATTTGAGTAATTTTAGTATGGGTGAACTCGTGGTTGAATGAGTATTCGGATTTTGTGACTTTTACCCGATTCTGAGAAGTGGGCCCGGGTCGACTTCTTGGGGCGATTTTTTAAGTCTTTGCTAAAATCGTAGATTTATTATTTAAATTAGTTCCTTATAGTTATATTTATAGTATGTAATTGTTTTGGCTAGATTCAAGCCAATCGTGGTTGAAAAGTCGAGGGAAAGGCATTCTTATTGATTGATTGAGCGAGATTTGAGGTAAGTGACTTGTCTAACCTGGTGTGGGGGAAACTCCTCTTCGATTTTGGTACTCTTATGTTATTTGCAATACGCGAAGGCTGTGTACGCGAGGTGACGAGTGCGTACTCGGATTAAATATTTAAAATCCGGTTATTGCTAAGTAGTTTCCTTTTTAATTCCTTAATTGAGTTACTCTAGCATGTGTAATCATCATATTTAGCCTAATGTCGCATGATTATGTGTCTTATCTCTTATGTGCAATTTGTGCAAAGTGCTTAGTTGGATTACCTGTTTCGTTGATTTTATATTCAGTCTATAACTGTAGGATTCCTTGCTGTAATTTCATTGTCCCATTGGTTATCTGTTGCGTATTTATTTTTCAAACTACGAGGTGGTACCTCGGAAGTGCCCCTGTTGTGTATTTACTTTTAGGACTATGAGGCGGTACCTCAGGAGTGCTCCTGTTGTGTATTTACTTTTGGGACTATAAGGCGGTACCTCGGGAGCGCCCGTGTTGAGTATTTACTTTTAGGACTACGAGATGATACGTCGGGAGTGCCCCTATTGTTTACCTCTATTTGATGTGTTGTTATCTTTCTGTAATTTCTCATAGTTCACTTCTCAGTCATTTCATTATATTATTATATCTTCTGCCTTATTTCTTATTATTTCTAGCAGGGCCCTGACCTGACCTCGTCACTACTCTACTTAGGTTAGGCTTGGCATTTACTGGGTACCGTTGTGGTGTAATCATACTATACTTCCACACATTCTTTTGTGCAGATCCAGATACTGCTTACCAGACCGGGTACCAGTGAGCTAGCCGTACATGGAGACTTCAAGAAATATCTGCCAGCGTCCGCAGACCTCGAAGTCCCCATCTATCTTTATTATGTTGTTTTCTTTATTTTTATTAGACTCCGATATATAGAGATACTTAGAATTTTCTCTTTGGAGCTTGTGACTTATTTTTACCGGGTTTTGGGAGTTGTAACTATTTTGAATCGCAATTTTTATTTATTTCAGATGATGAGGTTTGAGTTCCAGCTTTATATTTAATTATTCCGCAAAATTATTAGCCTTACCTAGTCTTAGAGACTAGGTGCCATCACGACATCTTACGTAGGGACATTGGGGTCGTGACAGTTATTCGCGATCGCGAAGGCTTGGCCGCGATCGTGTAAGGTGTTTGGTCTGTTGTGATAATTTTCTCTCCGCGTTCGCAAGAGTATGCACACGATCTCATAGGGAGGGGGCTGGTCTTCATTGCGTTCGCGCAAGGGTGCACGCGTTCGCATAGTGGTTTGGACTGAGTTGGGCAAATGTTGTTCTTCTTCGCGTTCACATGTGTAGTTACGCCATCGCGTATGGTATATGTAGAGGTAGTGGTGGTTGTCTATCATGATAACTGAGGTTTGTTCGCGATCGCGTAGTATATTTTCAGGGGCAATGCATTTTCTTCTTCGCGATCGCGAGGGTATTTCCGCAATCGTGATTCATTGATTCGTCTAGTGATTATAAAGTACTCTATTTCGGGGGTTTCGGTCATTTTTACATATTTAGAGCTATGGAGCTCGGATTTAGGTGATTCTTGAAGCAATTTTTACCATGTGAATTGGGGTAAGTGCTCTCTACTCATTTTTGTTTTTATATCATGAATCTATCTTTGTTTTTGGCATTTGATCGAGGGTTTCAAAAGAGAATTTGGTTTTTTTGTCTAAACTTTTCTAAAATAAATTTTTGAGTTTTAAACATCGATTCAGAGTCATATTTGAGTAAAATTAGTATGGTTGGACTCCTATTTGAATAAATTATCGGATTTTGTGACTTTCATTGGGTTCCAAGGTGCGGGACTGAGTTTGACTTTTTAGTTAGCTTCAGGATTTTGATTAGAGATTCGACCTTTATCATTTGGAATTGTTTCCTTAGGTATTATTTTATGCCTTTGAGTTTCTTTCGGCTAGTTTCGAGCCGTTCGGAGGATGATTTGAGCGGGATGACGCTTCTAGGGTATTTATTTGGCTCATTTGAGGCAGGTGTCTTGCCTAACTTTGTTGAGGGAGTTTTTCCTACTAATTGACATTATTTGCTACATGCGGGGGTGATCCATATATGAGGTGACGAGCATATGTGCATGCGCCAGAGTTAATCATGCTTGGGGGTAAATTATACTATAAATTGCGCCCTGTAGAATTACGTGACCTTCTTACTTCATATCTTACTTAACTTCTAGATCACTAAGAATATGGAATTAAATGTTAGAAACCAAGATTTAGTTTATTATAACTTGATTAAAATTTGACAGAATATTGAGAAATATTGATGTGTCTAATTCAGTCATCATTGTGCTTAATCACTAATACATTGCTACTCTTGAGATATTAGATTCTATACTCGTGCTGTAGATCATTCTTGAGATTTGTTGAAATACTTGAACAATAAAGTTCTTGAGGGTTTATTGAACAATTGTTGGCTTGAAAGTTGTGATTGGAGTTCATTTGGAATATTCATTTAACCACTCTCCTTGACGTTATTTATGCTTCCTATCTTGTTTGTCATTGATATACATATGCTTGGTGAGGAAGAGTATAAAGAACGAAGGGTGATGCCACTGCATCTATAATATCATGTGAGGGAAAGTGTAAAGTACGAAGGGTGATGCCGTGCCATTTTATATATTTTATCATGTGAAGAAGAGTGTAAAGCACGAAGGGTGATGCCGTGCCACTGCATATATATTATCATGTGAGGGAAAGTGTAAAGCACGAAAGATGATGCCGTGCCATTTCATTTGAGAGTAAAAGCACGAAGGGTGATGCCGTGCCATTTCATTTATATTATCCTGATCTCATTTATATTATCATGTGAAGGAGAGAGTAAAGCACGAAGGGTAATGCCGTGCCATTTCATTTATATTACCATGCTTTTATGTTATCATAAGTTCATGGCACGAAGGGTGTTTCCGTGCAGGTGAGGACGAGGGACATGCATTACGTTGTGATATCGTTTCCTTGTGTATACATTCATGCCGTTACCTAGAATTGGTACTGTTGCACCTATGTTATCTACGTGACTTGTTGTTGTTATTTTGTCTTTGTCCTCTATCTCGATTGTTGTTGTGTTGTCCATGCCTTCTATATGTTTAACTTGCAAAGATCATACCTTCCTTCCTGTTGTTATATCTACATCCATGTCGTATCTATTTTGTTGCACTTTAGTATAAGCCTTCTACCATGTTATCCATTCATGCCTCTACTTGTTAGATTATAAAGATCATGTTTCTCCCTCTTATTTGTTATATCTACATCTATGCCTTCTACCATGCCAGTTAGGTGAAATTATGTTCTTCTTTCCTAATTGATGTCATCACTCTTATGCCTCTTACCTAGTCTATTACTGTTTTTCATATGTACTGCCTTGTTTATCATTGCTACTTGTGTATTTCCTACCTTCTCATTACTGTTATCGGTATTTCTTTCACCTGGTTGATACTGTTATACGTATATTTGGTGAGAATAAGATAAATGCACGAAGAGTGTTGCCGTGCCATTTAATTTGATTTTTTGAGTATATTTCTCACACTATGAAAGTTATGGATTTATTACCGTGATTTGCTGGTTATCGCTCTAAGGAAAGGATTGGTCATGATATTGAGGAATATTAATCGGCGTTCTTCTAGAAATCATTTACTGCTTCGCATATTTGTTTCCATGTACTATATTCAGTTTTGTTCTAGTATTGTTATATTGCTAGTCTTCTGCACATGCTATATCGGTTGTACTCATACTACACTTCTGCACTTTGCATGCAGATTTTGGAGCGGAGCTGCGGGTGATGACATGGGCTGACTCTGAAGATGTTCGTGCCTTCCAGATGTGGCTGCCACTTGTCCCTGGGTAGTTCTAGAGTTGAATTCTGTTTAAGTACATTTCAAACAGAAGTTGTTTTTATTTCATATCCATTTTTGCGACAATCTAGTCTTAGTAGCTCATGTCTTGTACTGCCAGTCCTTAGGATGTTGTATGGAATCCAGTCATATCATTTGCTGATCACATTTATTTTATTAGAATTGTGTCAACTGTTAATTGGCTGACTTAACGGGTCGGGTTAGGTGCCATCACGACTAGTGAATTTTGGGTCGTGACAGTTCTGCAATAAAAGATACTAAAGAGCACTAAAGGCACACTAAAGAGCACTAAATAACACTAAAGACACATCATTAAAGGCACATATTTTTGTTGTACATTTATAAAAATAATCAACGAGTAAGACAAAATATTCAACAAATTTATTACAGTGGTATAATAAATAACTTTCAAAATTATTTGCTAAAAATTATGTTAATATGGATAAAAAATAAACAAAAATACACAACACCATGCAATACATTACTACGAACTAATTAAATAATTATATATATATATATATATATATATATATATATATATATAAAACTTATAGTAAAAGAGTGTTTTAATGTACTATTTGTTTTTGAATGGAGAAAATTGAGGGACTTTTACAACCGAATCGAGCACAAATCGCATAATATTCCACGAGGCAGCGTTGGAACGCGTCTTTTATCAATAAAATATGAACGAATTTTTTTTAGGGGATTTTAGTGGGCTCCAATAGAGTTTTGGAAAAATAAAATGGTGTGTATGGTGGGTGAGGGGGAGAACATTTTGAAGCTTCTATTAGGGAAGAAGAGGTTTTGTGATTTTTAAATAAATATAGCACATGAATTACATACGCTATACCTGACCGCCTGTTCACATCCAGGTATAGCACATGTAATTCATGCGCTATACTAAATCTTTTAAAATAATAAGCATAACACATGTATTTCATGCGCTATATCTTAACGGAGTAATTGAAATTTAAGGTATAGTGCATTAAATAAATACGCTATATATAAAAATGTTATCAATTGATTTTTTCACTTATTTTTGTGTCTTTGAGTCCAAAAAAAAATCATTTTGGTTTCCGGACTCTTGTAAACCCCATTAGTGGTGCGTGTGAGAGAGCGAGGGGTCATGCGCCCTTGAATGCCTCTTTAACCCGAGGGGCACAAATGTCATAAATACTGTCTCTTTGACATATTCTCGATAAAATTTCTTGACGTAACTCTTTTTCCTTTTACTATTGATTTTCGATCAGCATCTTGCCAACTTGTTCTCTTATCTGCATACTGAATCTTTTCTTTTCTAGATAAGTTAAGTTTGTGTCGTGTAAGCGGTCGATAAGGTGACGAAATTTAACTCTGAAATTATATTGGTCAACACAAATATTAAAGATTCTTTGTTTCTAATAAATTAGATTTAGCGGCAATTGTGATAACTCGACTTAGAAAAAAAAATTATTTCTATATAAGCAATTTTAATTTGTCTGATATTGAAATGTTGTATTTTTGGTTTACCACTAAAAACTTTTTTTATTTAATTTTAGTTGCAAACAAAATGCAATTGCACTCACTCATTCGGACAAAGGCCATAAGGTAGGCTCAGCAGTCATTAGAAGGAGACCCGTGCAAATCCCACCTTTATGCCCTCACTGGGCCTGTAGACCCAAATCATGTCTAATTTGGTGGTAGACAACTAAGGGCTGGCCTAGATTTTAGATTTCTTAGGGGTTATTTGACGGTGGATGAGATATCTCATGGGATTAGTTATCACACCTTATAACTAATCCTATTATTTGATATAAAAGTTATTCCCGGATTAACTAATATCCAAACCAAACATAGGATAAAGTTAAATTCACGCTCTCAGAATTATTATCCTTATCTCGTGTATCAAATGACCCCTTAGAATAATAGGGGCCTAACTAATATGATAATGTGACGTTTTAGCACTTCTGCAATCCTAATTTGTTTGACAATTTTTGCTAATAAAAATCTCTTTGACCAAAATTAGAGCTAAATCAGACTAACATATTAAACGAAAAAATGTATAAGTGGAAATTTTCCTTATACAATGTGAAGAGAGATTTTACTTTAAAATATTAGTGAAAACCATTAATTTGAATCTTGGGAAACGAAAAGTGTCAAATATTTTAGAAAAGGAAGAGTAATTTCTTGTTATAGGCTTTTAGCATTTCATAATTCTAGTAATAGTTTTGGAATTGGATCCAGCAGATCATTCTATAGCACTAAAATACTCTGCATGCTCTTGCGGATTAGAAATTGATACTGTTGTTCAGTCAGGATTCAACTTATTCCTTTACTGCAGAAAAAGTTAGATTGAGACTTACGAGTCATATGTATGGAATATGGTTGTTTAAACCTTTCTCAAATGTTAGTTATCCCAATTACCGCATATTTAAATTTGAATTGAAGGAGGTTTATAATTGATTCATCACACATAGAAGCGAAGGCTCAATTATGCAAATACTAGATACAGTACACTTGCATTGTAAAAAAATATAACTAAAGAGTAACAATATTGAAAAAGACGAAAAACATTATACAAGTGTGATGACCCGATAGGTCACCTTGAGTTTTAGCTGTCATTTATGTGTTTCGAGACCTCGAATAGCTCCGTTTAACCTTTCTTAATTTGTGTGCGTAGTCCGTATCTTTTTTCGAAAATTTTTTATGTGAAAAATTGAAAAAAATGTGAATTTTACCTTTAAAAATAATTTGAGTTGACTACGATCAACATTTTATGCAAATGGACCCGGATCCGTACTTTAACAGTCCCGGTGGGTCCGTATCGTGATTTGGGACTTGGACGTATGCCCGGAACCGAATTCGGAAGTCCCTAACTTGATTTAACGCGATTTGTTAAAAACTAGTAATTTGAAGGTTTAAAGAATTTCTAAGTTTGACCGTAGGTTGTCTTTGTTGCTAACGGGCTCGAATTCCAGTTTCGGAACTGGTATAGATTCATTTCACTATTTTTATGACTTTTCTGCAAAATTTGGTGCAAAACGGAGTTGATTTGACGTGATTCAGACGTGCGATTGTAAAGTTGGATGTTTTTAGTTTTTTTTTTTTTGAAAATTTCATTCAGTATGATGTCCGATTCGTAGTTCTAGATATTATTTTGATGTTTTGATCGCGGGAGCGAGTTTGTATGATATTATTACACTTGTGTGCATGTTTGGTTTGGAGCACGAGGGGCTCGAGTGAGTTTCAGATAGGTTATAGAGTGATTTTGAACTTAGAAAGATTGATGGTTTAAGTGATTCTGGTATATGGTGCATTGTTCTTCGTGATTGCGAAGACACTCTCGTGATCGCAAAGAGGGTAACCTGGGCTTGGAATGGGATTTCCTCTATGCAAATGCGAAGTTGAGGTAGCGAACGCAAAACAGTTGTGGGATCACCCTTCGCGAACGCGACCAATACCACGCGAATGCGATGGGTATGGGCCTGGGAGGGGAGCAACTGGGTGCTCTACGCGAACGCGATCAAGGGGTCGCGAACGCATTGGCCAGGGGAGAAGAGCCATCGCGAACACAAAGGACACTTGGGCCGTAGTTGTGATGACCCAAAAGGGTCATCTTATATTTTAAAACTCGAATCTGCGCTCTTAAGCCTTAAAAATCTTATTTTTACCCTCCTTGATTTGCGCGCGCAGTCCGGCCAGGTTTCCGGAAAGCTTTTATGTTGAAAACTAATGAAAATAAGAATTTTTGCTTTAAAAGTTGATTTTAGTTGACTTCCGTCAAGATTTTTGGTAAACGGGCTCGAATCCGTATTTTGACGGTCCCGCTAGGTCCGTATCGAATTATGGGACCTGGTCGTATGCCAAGAATTGAATTCGGAGGTCCCTAACTTGAGTTATGATTTTTTGATGAAAATTAAAAGTGTGAAAATTATTTATTTTTAAGAATTTATTGATATTTGACATTGTTAGTATCAGGTACGTATTTTGGTTCCGGAGCCAGACACAGGTTAATTATGTTATTTAAGACTTGTCTGTAAAATTTGATGAGAAACAGAGTTGATTTGACGTGATTCGGACGTCCAGTTGAGAAAATAGAAATTTTAAAGTGTTCTTGAGAATGTCATTTGATTTGGTACTAAGTTCGTAGTTCTAGGTGTTATTTTAGCGATTTGATCGCGCGAGCAAGTTCGTATGATAATTTTAGACTTGTGTGCATATTTGGTTTGAAGCCCCGAGGGCTTGGGTGAGTTTTGGATAGGCTACGGAGTGATTTGGACTTAGAAAAATAGCTGGTGTGCTTCAGCTGTGTTGGAGGCCTAAGACCTCACAAATGCGAGGTCAGGGTTGCCATTTGCGATCACTGTTGAAGTCGCATTTGCGAACTTCTCATCGCAAATGCGAAGAGAAGCTGGGCCAGCCTGTGTTTGCAATTGCGATCTTTTCTTCGCATTTGCGAAGGGAGTCTGGGAGGGGTATGTATCGCAAATGCAATCTTTTGTCCGCATTTGCGAGGTCAGTGATCGCAATTGCAACACTTTCCTCGCATTTGCGAAGGGCAGCAGGATTGTGAAGGCTTCGCAATTGCGATAGCCCCTTCGCAATTGCGAGCTTCGCATTTGCGAAGCTCAGGTCGCAAATTCGACTTCTGCAGCTGAACAAAATGACTTTTGGATGAGAATTTTCATTCATTTCCCAATTTTCAAGACCTAAAACACAAGAGGCGATTTTCCAAAGGCCATCTCTTCCCCAAACCATAGGTAAGTGATTCTAAACTGGTTTCTTTCAATCTTTTACTACATTTTACAAGATTTCAACTAAAATCTAAGGTTTTCTTGGTAGAATTATAGGGGTTTTGGGTAGGACCTAGGGATTTCGGAAATTTGAGGATTTAGACCTCAATTTGAGGTCAGATTCCAAAACCAATTATATATTTGCGCTCGAGGGTGAATGGGTAAATCGAATTTGGTCCGAACCTCGGGTTTTGACCTAGCGGGCCAGGGGTCGATTTTCGACCTTTTGGAGGAAAATTTAGGAAATCTAAATTTTTGCAATGTAATTGGTTCCTTTAGCAAAATTTAATATTATTGAGTCATTTTTGAATAGATACGAGTGGTTTGGAGGTGAATTCCAAAGGAAAAGCTGTGATTGAGAATTAAGTGGCCTTCAGAGCAAGGTAAGTGTTGTGTCTAACCCTGACTTGAGGGAATTAGGAACCTTAAATTACTTGCTAAGTGAAATTCATGTGAGCGGTGTATATATGAGGTGACGAGTACTTATGCGTCGCCAATTTACCCGTTTTTCATGTTTCTCAGTTTTTCTTATATTGTCTTAATCCTATGCCTAATTGCGATGTGTTATACTAGTGTTGTTCATTTTTTCATTCTTATCATGTTTACGGATTTTCTGGTGATAATCAAGTTTTTATTTCAAAGTTGAGATTGATGTTATGGAACCAAATGTTGAGGTAAGGTTTGTACTTGCTATTCTATCTCCCTGTTGATATTTATACATTGCATTATGGTAAGGGGGAGTGTTAATGCACGAAGGGTGATGCCATGCCATAATTTGAGTGTTAATGCACGAAGGGTGATGCCGTGCCATATTATGAGTGTTAATGCACGAAGGGTGATGCCGTGACATATTGTGAGTGTTAATGCACGAAGGGTGATGCCGTGCCATATTGTGAGTGTTAATGGACGAAGGGTGATGCCGTGCCATATTGTGAGTGTTAATGCTCGAAGGGTGATGCCATGCCATATTGTGAGTGTTAATGCACAAACGAAGGGTGATGCCGTGCCATATTGTGAGTGTTAATGCTCGAAGGGTGATGCCATGCCATATTGTGAGTGTTAATGCACAAAGGGTGATGCCGTGCCATATTGTGAGTGTTAATGCACGAAGGGTGATGCCGTGCCATGATATGAGAGTTAATGCACGAGGGTGATGTCGTGCCGTTTCTATTGATTTTTATGGTGAGATTGAGAGTAAAAGCACGAATGGTGATGTCGTGCATTTTTCCTTACTATATTCACTATTCTTGTTGATTCATGGTATATTGACTATTCCGGTGATCATTCTGTTGTAATTCTTTATCTTGTATTCCCTTTAGTATGTCCCCCTCCCGACAATTCCTGTTTAGATCTTCATTTTTGTTATTTGTATATATACTGTTAAATTGTATAGGTTGATTCATAGGTGCCTTGCCTTAGCCTCCTCACTACTTCGTCGAGGTTAGGCTCGACTCTTACCAGCATATGGGGTCAGTTGTACTGCTACTGCACTCTACACTTTCTGTGCAGATTTTGATACCGGCTCGGGTTGATCGAGATTCTGCTATTGGTCCGCTGTTCGGAGACTCAAGGTAGATCTGTCGGCTTTCACAGACCTTGAAGTCCCCGTCTATCTTTTCTGTTCTACTGTTTCTTTCGTTCAAACAGTTGTATTTCTTTCTGACTATTACTTGTAGCAAATTCTAGAATGCTCGTGAATTGTGACTCCAGATCCGGGTGGTAGTAGTTAATACAGATTTATGATACTCCGCACTTATTATATTTCATCTTAGTTAATTATTGTTAATTACTGAATGGAAATAAGGAATTGGTTAATGATTCTCTAACGTTGGCTTGCTTAGCAAGTGAAATGTTAGGCGCCATCACGGTCCCGTCGGTGGAAAATATCGGATCGTGACAGTTGGTATCTGAGCTCTAGGTTGCCTAGATCTCACGATTCATGAGCAAGCTTAGTAGAGTCTGGAGGATCGATACAGAGACGTCTGTGCTTATCTTTTTGAAGCTATGAAGTTTAGGAACAAGTTTCACTTCTTTTCTTCTGTGTCGTGCGATTTTTCTTTCTCAATACTGATTGAACTCTGCTACTCTTATTCTCTCGCAGATGGCGAGAACACATACTGCTTCCTGAGTTGAGCAACAACAAGAGCCTCCAGTGATAGCTCCTACGTGGGGCAGAGGTCGAGGCCGAGGCAGAGGCAGGGCTCAGCCTAGGGGCCGAGCAGCAGCCCTAGTAGTGGAGCCTCAGATAGAGCTTGACGATGAGGTTTCAGCCCAGATTGTTCCTACCGGACCAGCTCAGGTTCCGGAGGGGTTTATTGGCACCCCAGTACTTCAGGATGCTTTGGTCCATTTGGTGGGCCTTATGGAGAGTGTGGCCCAGACTGGCGCATTTCCCATGGCACCAACAGTCTCTCAGGCTGGAGGAGGAGCCCAGACTCCCACCACTTCCACTCCGGAGCAGATAGCTCCCCAGTATTAGGCTCCAACAGCTCAGCCAGTCGGATTAGTTCAGCTGGTTATTGCGGCACAGGTCGGAGATGGGCCAGCTATGTCTTCTAAGGCTTTATGGAGATTGGACAGGTTTACCAAACTCTTTCTTGTTCACTTCAGTGGTGCTCCTTCAGAGGACCCCCCGGAGTATCTTAACAGTTATCACGAGGTTCTACGAAACATGGGTATAATGGAGACCAATGGGGTCGATTTTGCTGCATTTCAGATGACTGGTTCCGCCAAGAAATGGTGGAGATATTACTTGTTGACCAGACCAGCTGGGTCGCATGCTCTTACTTGGGACCAGTTCTCTCAGCTCTTCATAGAGAAGTTTTTGCCTATCACATTGAGAGAGGAGCTTCGCCGTCAATTTGAGCGTCTCCAGTAGGGCAATATGGCTGTTACTCAGTATGAGACCCATTTTGTGGATTTGTCCCATCATGCCATTCTTCTGCTTCCCACCGAGAGAGAGAGAGAGAGGGTGAGGAGGTTTATTGATGGACTTGCTCAGCCTATCAGATTGTAGATGGCTAAGGAGACTGGGAGTGAGATTTCTTTTCAAGTGGCTGCTAATGTCGCCAAACGAATCGAAATGGTTCTTACTCATGGAGGTCAGGGGTCTGACAAGAGGCCTCGTAATTCCGGTGAGTTCAGCGGTGCCTCATCTAGAGGCAGGAGTACTTTTGGTAGAGGCCATCCTCCCATGCCGTTTCATTCAGCGCTCCAGGCATCCCACGATAGCTCAGGTGGTCGTGGCCCTCAGATACATTATTCCGACCAACTAGCCTACAGTACACCACCAGCTCCTATTAGTGCACCTCCACTCCAGAGTTATCAGGGTAGTTATTCAGGTTGACATGGTCAGTTTCAGGGTCAACAGTCATAGCAGCCGAGGTTATGTTATACTTGTGGTGATCCGAGGCACATTGCTAGATTTTGCCCTCGTGCAACGGGCAGCTCAAAGCATTAGAGTTCTCGTGCCATGGTTCCGACACCAGTTGCTGCACCACCTGCTCAGCCAGCCAGAGGCAGGGGTGACACAGCCAGAGGTAGGGGCCAAACAGTTAGAGGTGGAGGTCATGCCATTAGAGGTGGAGACCAGCCATCTAGAGGCCGTCCCAGGGACGTAGTTCAGGGCGGTGGGGCCCAGCCCCGGTGTTATGCTTTCCCAGCCAGGCTTGAAGCTGAGTCATTTGACGCTGTCATCACAGGTACTGTTTCAGTTTGTAGTAGATAAGCTTCAGTTCTATTTGATCCGGGGTCTACTTACTCCTATGTGTCATCCTATTTTGCTTCCTATTTGGTTGTGCCCTGTGATTCTTTGAGTGCTCCTGTGTATGTGTCCACACCAGTGGGAGATGCTATTATTGTAGATCATGTTTATCGTTTGTGTGTGGTCACTATTGGGAGTCTTAAGACTTGCGTAGATCTTCTACTTCTCGATATGGTTGATTTTGATGTCATACTGGGTATGGATTGGCTGTCACGTTATCATGCTATATTAGATTGTCACACCAAGACGGTGACCATAGCCTTGTAGGGGTTGCCTCGATTATTATGGAGGGGGAATCTTGGCCATTCTGCCAGCAGGGTTATTTCTTATATGAAAGCTCGACGTATTGTAGAGAAAGGGTGTCTAGCCTATTTGGCTTATATTCGCAATCCCAGTGCGAATGTCCTTTCTATGGACTAAGTACCAGTTGTTCGTGAATTTCCAGAAGTATTTCCTGCAGATTTGTCGGGGATGCCACCCGACAGAGATATTGACTTCTGTATTGATTTGGCTCCGGGCACTCAGCCCATTTCTATCCCACCATACCGTATGGCCCCGCCAGAGTTGAAAGAATTGAAAGAGCAATTACAAGACTTGCTTGATCAGGGATTCATTAGACCTAGTGTCTCGCCCTGGGGGTGCACCGGTATTATTTGTAAAGAAGAAAAATGGCTATATGCGGATGTGTATAGATTATCGGCAGTTGAACAAGGCCACTATCAAAAATAAATATCCGTTGCCAAGAATTGATGACTTATTCGATCAGCTTTAGGGTGCCAAGGTATTTTTGAAGATTGATTTGAGGTCTGGTTACCATCAGTTGAAGATTAGGACATCTGATATCCCCAAAATAGCTTTTCGAACTCGGTGTGGGCATTACGTATTCTTAGTGATGTCATTTGAGTTGACAAATGCCCCAGCAACATTTATGGATTTGATGAATCAACTATTCAAGCCTTATTTGGACTATTTTGTGGTTGTATTCATTGATGATATCTTAGTTTACTCCAGCAGTCGGGAGGAGCATGAGCAGCATCTTCGAAGTGTGCTTCACACTTTGAAGAATAATCAGTTATATGCCAAGTTTTCAAAATGTGAGTTTTGGTTAGACGCAGTTGCCTTTCCGGGGCATGTGGTATCAGTAAAAGGCATAAAGGTGGATCCTAAGAAGATAGAGGCTGTTCAGAATTGGCCTAGACCTATTTCAGTTACAGAGATCCGTAGTTTCCTGGGTTTGGCGGGATATTATCGTCGATTTGTGGATGTGTTTTCATCCATAGCAGCCCGTTGACCAGATTGACCCAGAAGGGTGCCCCGTCCAGGTGGTCAGACGAGTGTGAAGCGAGCTTTCAAAAGCTCAAGTCTGCTTTGACTACGTCATCGGTATTGGTGTTACCCATAGGTTCAGGATCTTATACAGTATATTATGACGCATCTCGTATTGGTCTGGGTGCGGTATTGATGCAGGGTGGCAAGGTTATTGTATATGCTTCACGAAAACTGAACGTTCACGAGAAGAATTACCCTGTTCATGATCTAGAGCTAGCAGCCATTGTTCACGCGCTGAAGATTATGAGGCACTACCTTTACGGCATGCCATGTGAGGTATTCACTAATCATCAGAGCTTGCAGTATTTGTTCAAGCAGAAGGAAATCAATTTGAGGCAGAGAAGGTGGTTGGAACTATTGAAAGACTATGATATCACTATATTGTATCATCCCCGGAAGGCCAATGTGGTTGCCGATGCTTTGAGTAGAAAATCAGCTAGTATGGGTAGCCTTGCATATATTCTAGTTGGTGAGAGACCGCTTGCATTGGATGTTCAGGCCTTGGCCAACCAGTTCGTGAGGTTCGATGTCTCTGAGCCCAGTCGTGTTCTAGCTTGTACAGTTGCTTGGTCTTCCTTGTTTGAGTGCATCAGAGATTGGCAGGATGACGATCCTCATTTACTTGTCCCTAGAGACACAGTGCGGCACGGTGGTGCCAAGCAGGTTACTGTTGGAGATGAAGGAGTTTTGAGGATGCAGGGTCGTATTTGTGTGCCTAATGTGGATGGGCTTCGTGAGTTGATACTTGAGGAGGCTCACAGTTCTCGGTATTCTATTTACCCAGGCGCTGCCAAGATGTACCAGGACTTGCGACATCATTATTGGTGGAGGAGGATGAAGAAAGATATAGTTGCTTACGTAGCTCGGTGCCTAAATTGTCAGTAGGTAAAATATGAGCATCAGAGACCTAGTGGTTTGCTTCAGCATATGGAGATTCCTGAGTGGAAGTGGGAGTGTATCACTATGGACTTTGTTGTTAGACTCCCACAGACTCAGAGGAAGTTCAACGCCGTATGGGTTATTGTGGATAGGCTGACTAAGTCAGCGCACTTCATTCTTGTGGCAGTTACCTATTCCTCAGAGCGGTTAGTACAGATTTATATTCGTGAGATCATCCGTCTTCACGGTGTGCTCGTGTTCATTATATCTGACCGAGTTACACAGTTTACCTCACACTTTTGGAGGGCTGTACAACGTGAGTTAGGCACGCGGGTGGAGTTGAGTACAACATTTCATCCACAGACAGACGGACAGTCAGAGCGCACTATTCAAATATTGGAAGATATGCTCCGCGCTTGTGTTATAGACTTTGGAGGTTCTTGGGATCATTTCTTGCCACTTGCGGAGTTTGCTTATAATAATAGCTACCAGTCGAGTATTCAGATGGCTCCATATGAGGCATTATATGGAAGGCGATACTAATCGGCAGTTGGTTGGTTTGAACCGGGAGAGGCTCGGTTGTTGGGTACCGATTTGGTACAAGATGCCTTGGATAAGGTCAAGATTATTCAGGATCGACTTCGCACAGCTCAATCTAGGCAAAAGAATTATGCCGACCGTAAAGTTCATGATATTGCATTCATGGTTAGAGAAAGAATATTACTCCGGGTTTCACCTATAAAAGGTGTAATGAGGTTCGGAAAGAAGAGCAAGTTGAGTCCTAGGTATATCGGACCCTTTGAAATTCTTGAAAGGGCGGGTGAAGTAGCTTACATGCTTGCATTACCACCTAGTTTATCAGCGGTTCATCCGATGTTCCATGTGTCTATACTCCAGAAATATCATGGTGACCCTTCCTACGTGTTAGATTTCAGCTCTGTTCAATTGGACAAGGATTTGACTTACGAGGAGGAGCCGGTAGCTATTCTAGCCCGGCAAGTTCGCTATTTGAGATCAAAGAATTACCCTTCAGTTAGAGTGCAGTGGAGAGGTTAGCCTATTAAGGCAGCTACTTGGGATTCTGAATCCGATATGCGGAGTAGATATCCCCACCTTTTCACCACCCCAGGTACTTTTCTATGTCCGCTCGAGGACGAATAATTGTTTTAGAGGTGGAGATTGTGATGACCCAAAAGGGCCATCTTGTGTTTTAGAACTCGAATCTGCGCTATTAAGCCTTAAAAATCTTATTGTTACCCTCCTCGATTTGCGTGCACAGTTCGGGCAGGTTTTCGGAAAGCTTTTATGTTGAAAACTAATGAAAATAATTTTTTTTGCCTTAAATGTTGATTTTTGTTGACTTCGGTCAAAAGTTTTGGTAAACGGGACCGGATCCTTATTTTGACGGTCCCGGGCACATGGGCGTATGCCCGGAATTGAATTCGGAGGTCCCTAGCTTGAGTTATGAATTTTTGATGAAAATTAAAAGTGTGGAAATTATTTGTTTTTAAGAATTTATTGATATTTGGCATTGTTAGTATCGGGTCCGTATTTTGGTTCCGGAGCCCGGCACAAGTTCATTATGATATTTAAGACTTGTCTGTGAAATTTGGTGAGAAACGTAGTTGATTTGACGTGATTCGGACGTCCAGTTGAGAAAATAGAAATTTTAAAGTGTTCTTGAGAATTTCATTTGATTTGGTACTAAATTCATAGTTCTAGGTGTTATTTTGGCGATTTGATAGTGCGAGCAAGTTCGTATGATGTTTTTAGACTTGTGTGCATGTTTGGTTTGATCCCCGAGGGCTCGAGTGGGTTTTGGATAGGCTACAGAGTAATTTGGACTTAGAAAAATAGCTGGTGTGCTTCAGCTGTGTTGCAGGCCTCAGACCTCGCAAATGCGAGGTCAGGGTTGGCATTTGCGATCACTGTTGAAGTCGCATTTGCGAACTTCTCATCGCAAATGCGAAGAGAAGCTGGGCCAGCCTGTGTTCGCAATTGCGAACGTTTCTTCGCATTTGCGAAGGGAGTCTGTGAGTGGTATGGATCGCAAATGCGATCTTTTGTCCATATTTGCGAGGTCAGTGATCGCAATTGCGACACTTTCCTCGCATTTGCGAAGGGCAGCAGGATTGTAAAAGCTTCGCAATTGCGAGCTTCGCATTTGCGAAGCTCAAGTCGCAAATGCGACGTCTGCAGCTGAACAAAATGACTTTTGGACGGGATTTTTCATTCATTTCCCAATTTTCAAAACCTAAAACACAAGAGGCAATTTTTCAAATACCATCTCTTCCCCAAATCATAGGTAAGTGATTCTAAACTGGTTTCTTTCAATCTTTCACTACATTTTACAAGATTTCAACCAAAAATCTAAGGTTTTCATGGTAGAATTAGGGGTTTTGGGTAGAAACTAGGGATTTCAGAAATTTGGGTGATTTAGACCTCAATTTGAGGTCGGATTCCAAAACAAATTATATATTCGCGCCTCGGGGTGAATGGATAAATGAAATTTGGTCCGAACCTCGAGTTTTGACCAAGCGGGGCCGGGGTCGATTTTTGACCTTTTGGAGGAAAATTTAGGAAATCTAAATTTATGCAATGTAATTGTTTCCTTTAGAAAAATTTGATATTATTTAGTTATTTTTGAATAGATATGAGTGGTTTGGAGGTGAATTCCAAAGGAAAAGATGTGATTGTGAATTAAGTGGCCTTCGGAGCAAGGTAAGTGTTGTGTCTAACCCTGACTTGAGAGAATTAGGAACCTTAGATTACTTGCTAAGTGAAATTCATGTGAGCGGCGTATATGTGAGGTGACGAGTACTTATGCGCCGCCAATTTACTTGTTTTCCATGTTTCTCAGTTTTTCTTATATTGTCTCAATCCTATTCCTAATTGCGATGTGTTATACTAGTGTTGTTTAATTTATCGTTCTTATCATGTTTACGAATTTTCTGGTGATAATCGAGTTTTTATTTCAAAGTTGAGATTGATGTTATGGAACCAAATGTTGAGGTAAGGTTTGTACTTGCTATTCTATCTCCCTGTTGATATTTATGCATTGTATTATGGTAAGGGAGAGTGTTAATGCACGAAGGGTGATGCCGTGCCATATTGTGAGTGTTAATGCACGAAGGGTGATGTGGTGATTATCTTTGGTTCTGATTAGCGTAGGCGCTTTCACTCAAAAAAGAAAAAGAGGCAAAACACAAATGAATAGTGTACATGGAAGGAAAGAGCGTAAACTAATCAAGGGTGATGCCGTGCCATATTGTGAGTGTTAATGCACGAAGGGTAATGCCGTGCCATGATATGAGAGTTAATGCACGAAGGGTGATGCCGTGCCGTTTCTATTGATTTTATGGTAAGATTGAGAGTAAAAGCACGAAGGGTGATGCCGTGCATTTTTCCTCACTGTATTCACTATTCCTGTTTATTCATGGTATATTGATTGCTCCGCTGATTATTCTGTTGTAATTCTTTATCTTGTATTCCCCTCAGTATGTTCCCCTCCCGACAATTCTTGTTTAGATCTTTATTTCTGTTATTTGTATATACATTGTTAAATTGTACAGGTTGATTCGTAGGTGCCTTGCCTTAGCCTCGTCACTACTTCGTCGAGGTTAGGCTCTACACTTACCAGTACATGGGGTCAGTTGTACTGATACTGCACTCTACGCTTTCTGTGCAAATTTTGATTACGGCTCGGGTTGATCGAGATTCTGCTATTGGTCTGCTGTCCGGAGACTCAAGGTAGATCTGTCGGCGTTCACAGACCTTGGAGTCCCCGTCTATCTTTTCTGTTATACTGTTTCTTTTGTTCAGACAATTGTATTTTTTCTGACTATTACTTGTAGCAAATTCTAGAATGCTCGTGAATTGTGACTCCAGATCCGGGTGGTAGTAGTTAATACAGATTTATGATACTCCGCACTTATTATATTTCATCTTAGTTAATTATTGTTAATTACTGAATGGAAATAAGGAATTGGTTAATGATTCTCTAACGTTGGCTTGCCTAGCAAGTGAAATGTTAGGCGCCATCACGGTCCCGTCGGTGGGAAATTTCGGGTCGTGACAGTAGTGCTTCGCGATCGCGATGAAGACCTAAAGCCAATGATTTAAAATATCTCAAAGACGAGATTTTCTTCATTTTTCACCATCTTCACATTAGAGCTTGCCCTAGAGGCGATTTGGATGAGAAATTTCATCCCCACTTCATAGGTGAGTATATTTTGACTCATTTCCTTCCATTTTCACTAACACCTATTGATTTCTAAACCTTTAATCTATGTTCTTTCTGTAATGACCCGACCAGTCGTTTTGAGCATTTATGCCCCTTATTTGAAGTCTTGAATAGCTTCATATGATGTATTATGATGTGTATGAATCATCGGTTTTATTTTCAGGTGTTTTGGAATATGTTCGGGACAATGAATCTCAAGGCTGGAAGTTTAAGTTCAAAAGGTTGGCCGGATGTTGACTTATGTATAAACAACCCCGAAATAGAATTTTGATGGTTCCCATAACTCCGTATGGTAATTTCGTACTTAGAAGTGTGTCTGGATATTTATTTTGAAGTCCGCAGTTAAATTTGGCTTGAAATGGAGAAAATAGGAAATAAAAGGCTTGGAAGTTTGATCGGGAGATGACTTTATTGATGTCGGGTTGGGTCCCGGTTCCAGAAGTTGGAATAGGCTCGTACTGTCATTTATGACGTGTGTGCAAAATTTGAAGTCAATCGGAGTTGGTTTGGTATGAATCGATATTAGATTTGAAATTCGGAAGTTCATAAGTTTCTTAGGCTTGAATCAATGCGCGATTCACGATTCTAGTGTTGCTAGAGGCAATTTGAGGCTTCGAGCAAGTTCGTATCATATTTTGGGACTTGTTAGTTTACTTGGTTGGGGTCCCATAGGGCTAAGATGAGTTTTGGATGAGTTCTTTTAACATGTTTGGTGTTTTGATATTTGTTTTGAGCATAAGCATGTAATGATCCAAAGGTCCATTTTTAGTTTTAGAGATCGAAACTCGATTTCGAAACTTCCGGGAATTTGATAATGAATTATAGGAATGATCAAGAATGTTTGGTCTAATTTCATCAAATCGCGATTGAGTTTTTACAGCGAAGCATGAGTTAATTATTTAACGAGCGAATTTGGTATCGTATTGATCAAATGAGCTATGAATTGAGTTTCGATTAAATGATTAGGTTCATATTATTATTTGTGACTCATAGCAACAAGAATCGTCGACTTCCAAGTTCGTACGATGAAAATAGAGCCTTTTTAGTGAAAAATAAATTGCTGGTGCAACAAGTTATGGTGCGCACCTTTAGCGACCAGATTTGGCACTTTTAGCGACGAGAATTGGGCTTTTAGCGACTAGATTAGGGCTTTGAGTTGAAAATGGTAGAAAATTTCATAGACTTTAATTGAGGATTTGAAGGCCGAGTTGTGGTCGAATTTGAGTAATTTTGGTATGGTTGGACTCGTGGTTGAATGGGGGTTCGGATTTTGTAATATTTGTCGGATTCCGAGGCGTGGGACCTACTGTTGACTTTCGAGTTGACTTTTTCAGATTTTATTCGAAAACTTAGCATTTTGTATGGAATTTATTCTTATTATTTGTATTGAGTATATTGAATTATTTGTGATTAGATTCGAGACATTTGGAGGCTGAATCATGAGGAAAAGGCTTATTGGAATAAAGAATTGCATGGTTTGAGGTAAGTAACATTTCTAATCTTGGAGCTGAGGGTATAAAACCCAAAAATACGTGTTATATGATTTGTTTGGGGGTGACGCACATGATAGGTGACGGGCATGCACCGTAGAAACTGTGACGTAATTGATTCCGTGAAATTGTGTAGTCAAATAATCTTGGCATTATCCATGTACTTTCATGTGTTAAAGAAATTGAGCTTAGAATCATGTTAAAAATCATACTAAAAATCATGCTGAGGCTATATGCCGGTATTATTGAGACCCACATAGGTCATGTTGCCGTTGAATTATTTGTTTAAATTGTAATTTCATACTCAGTCATGTTCATTCATTTTATATCACATCTCAGTCTCTGTTGCTATTTATTGATACATCATATCATCATTTTTGGGCTGATTTTCACGACATTTTTAGCCCGAGAGACTGAAGAGATTAATGACCGAGTGAGGTTGAGGGCCTGATTGTGAGGATATTTATGGGATAGGGCTGCACGCCGCAGCATGCCATATTGGATTTATATATTTTATTATCATGGGATCGGGCTACACGCCGCAACATATATATTTTTTATTTTTATTTATGCCTGGATCTGGCTTATTATAGCGTTTGGGTTGAAGGAGCTCCTACGAAGTCTGCACCCTACACAGTGAGCGCAGTGGATATTATATTTGGGATGGAGTTCCTTGGGCATGGAGTTACCCTATACATTATATTTGGGATGGAGTGGAGTTGCCCTATACATTTATATTTGGGATGGAGTTCCCTGGCCTGGATTGGCCCCGTACAGTACTGAGTGACTGAATGTCAATTATTATGTATATATATTTGGTGTAGATTTTCCCTGGGCTGGATTGGCCATATACATTACTGTGAGATTGAGTACTCTTAGAGTGTAAGTACATGGGTTCATCACTGTGCTACATTGCATTAGACATGCATACTTGATATGTAGGCATATAGAAGTATTTTTCCTCATGCCATCTGATAATGAGATTTCTTATCTGTCGTTAATGTTTTTGAGAAAAATCACATATTTCAGACTTACTCATATTTTCGGTGACTTTCGGCAAAAGATTAGAGTTTTACAGTTATATTGAAAAGAAAATATTTATTTTCCGAAATTTTATACGAGCTGAGCATTTTATTATTGAGTTATTACTTGTGTTGCTTTAAATTGTATTGTTATGAGATGTTATTAGTTATTAGAGGTTGACTTTGACCCTTGTCCCAACTCGTCACTACTTTCAACATAAGGTTAGGATTATTACTTATTGAGTACATGGAGTCGGTTGTACTCATACTACACTTCTGCACCTTGCTTGCAGATTTCTGATGCTGATGTTGCTGTGTATGGAGGAAGCTGGCATGGAAGATGTACCTGCGATCCGGTCATAACTGCCTCATGTTCTTGGTAGCTCAAGAATTATTAATTTGTTCATATATATTTAAAACAGATGATGTATTTTTATTTCACACCAGCTTTGTAAATTCTAATCTTAGAAGCTCATGATTTATACTACCAGTCCTTAGGGAGTGTATTAGAGTCAGTTAAATATTAATTAAATCTGATTGTTGTTATTTGGATTACCTAGCGAGTGAGGTTGGGTGCCATCACGGCTAGTTGGATTTTGGGTCGCGACACTTTCATGGTAGAAATTAGGGATTTGGATAGAATTGAGGAGGGGGAGGGGGGGGGGATTGGGCTCAGGGGTGAATGGGTAATTGGATTTTGATCCGAATCTCTGGTTTTGACCAAGCGGACCCGGGGTTGACTTTTGTTGACTCTTTCCAAAATCACTGAAGATTGAATCTTTTTTACTCGTGGTAGTTTCTAAAGCTTATTTTGAATTGTTTGAACTATATTTGGTTAGATTCGATTGGTTTGGAGGCGAATTTTAGAGGAAAAACCCTGGTTGAACTTCGATTTGATTGCGGAGCGAGGTAAGTGTCGTTGTTAACCTTGACTTGAGGGATTAGGACTTGTTAGTCTATTTGCTACATGTTTAATGTGTGAAAACAACGTATATGTGAGGTGACGAGTACTTATGCGTTGTTGTTGGGTTAAAGCATGCAGGTGGAACTTTTTTCCTTGTGTTTTATTGCATTATTAATTATGATATCCATGCTTAGGTTAGGTTATTACTTCTTTGATTATTCCTTCCATAATTATCGCTTATTTCGTAATTGTTGAGTATTTTGGAAGTTGATGTTTGATATCTTGGCATCATATTTGACGTTAAATACATTCTCCACCTTATTTATTTCCCGAATTCATATAATATTTATTACATGGTAAGGAAGAGTGTAAAATCACGAAGGGTGATGCCGTGCCATTGAATTTGTCTCATTTATTGATTAATACATAGTAAGGAAGAGATTAAAAGCACAAAGAGTGATGCCGTGCCATTTATATCATTTATTCATTACTCCTATTATATGGTGAGGAAAAGAGTAAAAGCATGAAGGGTGATGCCGTGCCAATCATCTCATTTATTCATTGTTACATGGTGAGGTTGATAGTAAAAGCACGAAGGGTGATGTCGTTCCATTTCATTTTACTTATATCATCATTTCATGGTAAGGACGATATTAAAAGCACGAAGGGTGATGCTGTGCCATATTCATAATATTGGTTTATCTGATTTCATTGGTTGATGATTTAATTGACTACTACGTGATTTCATATCTGTCGTAGTTATCATATTTCCCCCTTCTTACACGTCCCCTCCCAGTTTGTACATTATTATTCTCTGTTATTATTACTACTTCGTATATATACTTGTACATGTTTATTTACGTAGGTGTCCTGTCATAGCCTCGTCACTACCTCGTCAAGGTTAGGCTTGACACTTACATAGTACTTTGGGTCGGTTTACTCATACTATACTTCTACACTTCTTGTGCAGATTTTGGTATTGGTCCCAGCGATGCGTGATGTGCGTCGGATCGGATCATTGCATACAGAGACTTGAGGTAGATCTGTTGGCTTCCGCAGACCTTGAAGTCCCCTTCCCCTTCCCTCTTTTACTGTTCATTTTCTTCGAAACAATTGTATTTATTTCAAACTCTATTTATAGAACTTCTAGTTGCTCGTGTACTCGTGACTCCAGAACTTTGGGAGTAAATATTATCACGTGACTTATGCTGGTACTGTATCAGATTGGGTTTGTATTTCTCGTTGTATATCATCATTCTGTTTAAACTGTTAAAAATGACTTTTTAATTTTCTCATATCAGCTTGCCTAGCCATTGGATGTTAGGCGCTATCACGACCCTGAGGTTGGGATTCCGGGTTGTGACTACGAGTAAAAGAGATAAAACTTATCTTAATTTCTTCAAATTTAGCAGTACAATTAAACATGACTTACAATCCTCTCTTATCTGACTATTAGATGAATACTTTCAAAGGATGTCGTAAACATGATTATTACCGTAATGTAACGATCCAAAATCCATCTAGTCGTGATGGCATCTAACCCAACCCACTAGGTAAGTCAAATAACAGTCAACTCAATTCTAATGAAAATAATAAGAAAACAATAAGTGAAATAATTGAATTCCCATACAATAACCCAATGATTGGTAGTGCAAGTCATGAGCCACTAAGACTTAGATTTACAAAGCTAGTATGAGAATAAATACAATATCCATTTGGAATGCACATAAACACAATTCGAATCTAAAACTACCAAGGACAAATGGAAGCTATATCCGGAAGGCAGGTACATCTTCAATGCCAGCTCCAGTCATCCACTGCATCTCAGCTCCAAAATCTGCATGCGAGATGCGAAAGTGTAGTATGAGTACAACCAACCCCATGTACTCAGCAAGTATCATAACTAACCTCGGTGAGGTAATAATCACAAAAATTATAAATGATACTCGTTAATCACCTGTATAGTTTATAGATCTAACAAGTATTG
Organism: Nicotiana tabacum; assembly: GCF_000715075.1. NCBI lineage: Eukaryota > Viridiplantae > Streptophyta > Magnoliopsida > Solanales > Solanaceae > Nicotiana > Nicotiana tabacum. The sequence goes on from NC_134094.1 coordinate 95,929,933, forward strand.
AACAATAATATGATCAAGTCATGAGTCACAGATAAAAACTATTTTGGTGCACACAATAACTTAACGTACTCTGCTTAGTCAACAATCCAGAATATAAAGAAGATATGCAAATAAATCAGGTAATCAACCATGAAAAATTGCCAGTAAAGATGAAATGCAATAACTAAATCAAACAATCCGTTGCAGCGTGCAACCCGATCCAAATAGAAATCACATCACGTCTCCAAGGCCCACATCAAAATTTTAGTAACCGAACCAAATAAATAATCAGCTATCCTAGAGCCCACATCAACCAGAAACCCGTCGGTTTCTCACAGTACACATGTTCACCATCAAGAAGGAACATGAGAGGGTGACCCTAGGGGGATGGATCCATATTCACACGCTGCATGGACAACTCACATGATGTACGGGCAACTCACGTGCTAATAATATCAATTGTATAGACAACTCATATGTTGTACGGATAACTCATACGCCAATGTAACAACCCGTCCAGCGTGGTCACATGCTCAATATCACATTCTACCCTGCATGGTCATGCACTTAATATCGCAATCCGCCTGGCATAGTCACATGCTCAATATCATAATCCCACCAGCGTGGTCACACGCTGCTAGTCCAAACCATATCACAGAGAATGCAAATATAAATAATATATGTACATGATTAATGAACACAAATTTCATACTCCTAGACTAGTATAAGTGACATGGTAAGGTGAATGCATGCGCAAAGTATGCTATCATAGCTCAAATCATGCAAATACATCACGAAAGTAGCAATTATCAGGTTCAATGAGGAGACTAACCTCTATGTAACCTAAACCATGGTACAAATAGCCCACAAAGGGGTACAAATAGGAGAAACATCACAAAATGAAGCTTAGCAATCAACTCAAGGCATATCATAGCCTAAACACTACCCCGAGTATAAATAATATCTCGGTGCACGCACATGGGCTGAACCACACACATGTGAGACACTCATAACACGTAGTTATCACAAATAACTCAGGCAATTAGTGCTTCAACTAAGTTTAGGTAAGATACTTACCTCAAGCAAGCCAAATCAATACTCTAGAAATGTCATTCCGCACAAATTAACCTCCGAACGGCTCGTAACTAACCAAAAGTAACTCAAAAACATCAATGTAATGATCCTATCGGTCGTTTTATGTAATTATTCCCCGTTACCACTTTTTATACTTCACACATGTGCGTTTATGATTTTATGACTTGCGAGGTTGGTTTGTTTCATTCTGGTAAGCTTTCGGGTTGATTTAGATTCTTGATTCTTGACTTAGAAATTTAAATTATAAAATGTTGAACAAACTTTGACTTTTGTGAAAATGACCCTGGAACTGCATTTTAATAGCTCCGATAGCCTCGTATAGTGATTTCGGACTTGGGCGCATGCCAGGAATTGATTTTAGAAGTTCGTAGGTTGCTATGTGTTGATTTGCCAAAATTTGGCAATTAGAAGTTGAAAAATTTGACCGTAGGTTGACTTTTAGCTATCAAGCTTGAAATTTGATTTTGGGACTTGGAATAGGTCCGTTATGGTATTTAGAACTTGCCTTCAAGTTTTGTAGTTGATTTGATAAGATTTGGATGTTTAGTTTTAATTTTAGAAATTCTTGAACTTTACTTTGAAATTCATGCGTTTTAGTGTTCGATTTTTAGTTTTAGATAATATTTTTGTGTTTTGATCGTGCGAACTAGTTCGTATGATATTTTTATACTTGTGTGAATATTTGGTTTGGAACCTCGAGGGCTTGGATGGGTTTCGGACATGTTTTGGAATGGTTTTGGACTGAAATTAGACTAATGGTGCTGCTGGTGCTCAGGTATCGCAATTACGAGCACCAACATCATAATTGCAAACGTGACTCCCCCTTTGCAATTACAAAGGCTGCCAGATTTCACCTTAGTTCGCATTTGCAAACAATTGTTCGCTTTTGCGATGCCCTCTAGTTCGCGATTGCGAAGCGTCTATCGCAATTGCGATGAATACTGAGGTTGTTAGGGTTCTCAAATGTGAGCCCTGGTCGGCAAATGCGAGCCCTGGTCCGCAATTGCAAGGGTTCACAAATGCGAACCCTGTTGTGATGACCCAAAATGTCATCTTTAAATTTAATAATTAATTCTATGGTCTAAGACCTCGAAAATAACTATTTATCACTCCTCGATTTGCGTGCTCAGTCCGTATAATTTTCCGGAAACATTTTGTATGAAAAATGAATTAAAATGTGAAATAGAGCTTTAAAACTCAACTAAGTTGCCTTGGTCAACATTTTGAGCAAATATACTCGGATCAGTGTTTTAACAATTCCGGTAGGTACGTATCGTGATTTGGGACTTGGGCGTATGCTCGGAATCGAATTCAGAGGTCCCTAGCCCGAGATATGGAATTTTGATAAAAAGTTAAATGTTTGAAAGCTTAATGATTTTTAGAATTTACTGATATTGGATTTATTGACATCGGATCCATATTTTGGTTTCGGATCCTGGTATAGGTCCACTATAATAATTATGACTTGTCTGCCAAATTTGGTGAGAAACAGAGTTGATTTGACGTGATTCAGACGTCCGGTTGTAAAAATATAAAGTTTAAAGTTTTCTTGAAAATTTCCTTTGATTTGGTGCCCGATTCGTAGTTCTAGATGTTATTTTGGCGATTTGATCACGCGAGCAAGTTTGTATGAGATTTTTGGACTTGTGTACATATTTGGTTTGGAGCCCCGAGGGCTCGGGTGAGTTTCGAATGGTTAACGGATTGAATTTTGGACTTGGAACTTTGCTGGAAAATTTTCTGATGCACTGTCTGGTTTCCTTCTTCGCGTTCGCGATAGTGGAATCGCGTTCATGAAGAGGAAATTGAGGCATGTGAAATTTACACTTCGCGTTTGCGAAGAGGGGACGTGTTCGCGAAGGGTAGAGGGCAGTGTTCATCGCGAACGTGTGGAAGCGTTAGCGCTCGCGTAGAAGGCGAGGCCTGGCCGGGCACCAAGCGATAAAGCTTCGCATTCGCGTAGGGTATACGGGTTCGCGAATGCCAAATTTGGCAAGGCTTCGCATTCGCGAGGTTGCCTTCGCATTCCCATAGAGCAAAGGTTTGGCAGCACAAAAATGTGCTTTGCGAACGCGAGGCACTGACCGCGTTCGCGAAGGGTAAAAATTCAAGAAACAGAACTTAAGTTCTGGAAAATGGGATTCGTCTCATTTTCATCCATTTTCCATTTTTGAGCTCGGTTAAGGCGACTCTTGGGCGTTTTCCATGGGAAAACTTTGGGGTAAGTGTTCCTTATCCTATATGGATTATATTTCATGATTCCATACTCATTTATATCATGAATCCGTGAAATTTTGGGAGAAAAATCAGATTTTTTAATAAAATCTTCCAAAAATAAAAATTTAAGATTTGTCGGTCCATTTGACATCGGAATTTGATAATTTTTATATGGTTGGACTCGTATCGGAATGGGTGTTCAGATTTCGTAAGTTTTTCCGAGATTTGAGATGTGGGCCCCACTGTCAATTTTTAAAGTGAATTTCGGATTTTATCCGGAAAATTAGTAAATTCATATGGAATTAATTGCTATGATTCGTATTGAGTATATCAAAATGTTTGTGAATAGATTTGACGCTTTTGGAGACAAATTCAAAAGGAAAATTTGTGGTCGAGTAATTGATTGAAATTTCAAAGCGAGGTACACGTCGTGGTTAACCTTGACTTGAGGGAATAGAACCCTTAAATTATTTGTTATGTGAAATGCATGTGAACGACGTATAGGTGAGGTGACGAGTGTCTATACGTCGTCAAATTAATTATTTGCATAATTACTTGAAAAATCATTAATCATTTTAAATCATGAATTAATTATTATACTAATTATTTTTCTCGTGTTCTTTGCTCAATATCATGCCTTGAATCCATGTTATAATTGCTATGTGCTTATTTGATTTATGTGACTTAATTGCCACTTGACGTTTAGCATACTAATTATTAAAATACCTATTACATCCTTAATTTTCACAATTAATTATTACTTTTCATCACTTATTTCTAATAAATCATAATTATTGTATGCTTGTTGTCTTATAATTTCATATTAATTGTTGCATTTATTGGAGTAATTTCTTTTATAAGAATTGGTAAATGAATATATTGGAGGAGCGGGTTGCACGCCGCAACAGAATTGATTGAAATGAATAAATTGGAGGAGCGGATTCCATGCCGCAACAGAATTGAATATGAATATATTATGGGATCGGGTTGCACGCCACAACGGAAACTGATTGAAATAATAATTGGTTATGGATTGCACGCCGCAATAGACTTATTAAAAAGTCCATATTGGGGGATCGGATTGCACGCTGCAACAAACTTATTTAAAAGTCTCTATATATACTTGATTAAAATAAATATATTGTGGGAGCGGTTTGCACGCTGCAACAGAAATTGATTGAAATAATAATAATTTGTTATGACTGCTGAGTTGGCTTCAACTATTGGAAATGAGTTAACTGATTTAATTCTATTATTTTGGTTATTACTATTATTGCATACAGGTTAATGTAAGTGACCTGCCATAGCCTCGTCACTACTTCATCGAGGTTAGGCTCGACACTTACCAGTACATGGGGTCTGATGTACTGATACTACACTATGCACTTCTTGTGCAAATTTCAGAGTTGGTCCCAGCTGCGTACCATAGACTTGCTCGGATTTCAGCTACTCAGAGGAGACTTGAGGTATAACTGCACGGCGTCCGCAATTCTGAAGTCCCCGTCTACTTTACTTTAGCTGTGTGTTTATTTCCAGACAGCTTTATTTTTATTCAGACCATTATTTGGATTATTCTAGAAGCTCGTGCACTTATGACACAAATTATGGGATGGTATTTAGAGACTAGTACTGGGTTGAGAAAGGGTGGGTTTTCCACTGAATAAAGATTTTTCTTTGGAGTCTTCTATTTGTCTAGAGACAACATGGAGGAGTTGATTGGTATAATTATTTTGTTCGATGACTCGATCGATGTCTGAACAAATAGCCATACTATTAGGTTTCTCGCTTTTGGTTTTGAAAGGAGAAGCAGAGATGACAGTATTGGATACTGGGATTTTTAGGGAGAGGAACAAATGGTCTAGCCATTTGAGGTTTACTGATCTCTTTTCCTTTGGAAGGAGTGTTAGGTCTGAAGGGCTTCATTTTTTTCCTGTAAACTCTTGTTAGAAAATCAGGTAAAGAGTTATTTTCTCCTTTAATAAAATCGATTTTAAAATCAAAGCTAGATAGTAGAGCTTGCCATCTAGAGAATATTTGTTTTGAAACAAGATTTTTGACATCCTTTTGAAGAATCACTTTAGCAGATTTACAATCTACTATTACTAAAAATTCTTTATTTACAAGATCGCCTTGAAATTTAGTAATACATAGCACTATAGACAAGACTTCTTTCTTAACAGTGGAATAGTTTTTCTGGGCGGAATTCCAGATTCCTGATGTAAAACGAACAAGCTGTTCAGGGGATTCTATGGTAATCCTTTGTTTAAGAATTCCTTCGTATCACACTATCCTTAAATGGATCAGATATCCCATTCCAAAGAAAAGGGATCTCTTGAAAAGAACTTACAAAGCTAATGTTTACAGTAAGTTCGATATGAAATCTGGTTTCTGGCAAATTCAAGTAGCCGAGAAAGACAGATACAAAACAACTTTCAACATTCCCTTCGGGCAATACGAATGGAATGTAATGCCATTTGGGCTCAAGAATGCCTCTTCTGAGTTCCAGAATATTATGAACTCAATCTTTAATGACTATAGTCATATGTCTATTGTTTATATTGATGATGTTCTTATTTTCTCCTAAAATATAGATTCTCATTTTAAGCATCTCAAAACTAAGATTGCTAAACTAGAAACTGATTTACAAAACTGGAACATTCCCAATGAACCTTTTAAAAAGATTTATGAATTAGGAAGTTTCAGTTTCATTAAGAAACATAATATTAAGACCTGTGAGTCCACTGTTGCTATTAATAATTCCTTAGAAATTATTAAACTATTTTCTGAACAAGATTTGAATAGATATAGACGTCAATTCAATTACTTGCATATTGGCCTTGTTCAAATAGCTGTTAAACCTCTCTTCAAAAAAGGTTTAGACGTGCCCATCTGCGTCCTTCTAAGAGATGCTCATCTCTTGAATTTCGATGACTCTCTCTTAGGAGTTCTTCAAAGTAACCTAGCCAATGGCCCGGTATACTTTAATTGCTACCCTAATTTCTCGATAGATATCAATGACCCTAATGTCATGGATACTTTGACTTTAAATGTCAAAACCAAGAATATGAATAGCAAAGCTAATACTCGAGAAATAGCTATTATTCATTCGAGTCTATTACAGACTTATGGACACTACTCTTGCACCTAGAGCTCGAGTTGAAAGTGTCAAAGGAGTCACTATGCTTATGGAAGCAAATACAGATCATAACACAGTATTTGTTCCTAGACTCCTTAATTGGAATGATATACTCTCAAGTGATGAATGACACTTTGATGCCATAACTCAACCCTCTACTTCGAATCTTGAAAGATCTCAAATTTAACAAGTGATTCAATTTCCTGATGGATCTATAGATCTTAAATTTTTAGGTTCAAGTTCCAATCTTTCGAGCAGAACTAGTTCCTTTAGAAAAAGGTCTGCAGTTCCTTCCGTACCTTCCTCTTCTAAACCCCCGGAGGAAAGTATAACTGAAAACGCAACTTCTGGTACCGATAAAGGGAAAGTTACGGGTGTAGATTTCTCCCATACAGTCCCAAAAGTTTATTACCAAAATCATCCCACTAGTCCAACCCCTAGCGATATGTATCCTCCTCAGGAAGATGTTCCTGAATTCCTTAAGACAATTAAGTCTGACGACCCTTACACTCTAAACCTCAGAGTTATCATATTCCCATCAAAATAGTTATTAGCAAACACTTTGTTATTAACAAAATTGCTTTACTTGACAGTGGTGCAGATCGTAACTGTATCATGAAAGGTATTGTTCCTACTCAGTATTTGGAAAAAAGTACTTCTAAACTATACTCCGCTATAGGAGAACAACTTCTATTAACTATAAGCTTTCTAAATCTCATATATATAATAATGGTATTTGTTTAACAAATGGTTTTCTTATTACTGAGGATATAAATGAAGATATCATCTTAGGAATTCCTTTTATCATTCAGATTAAACCCTTCATTACTGGCTTAGACGGTATCTCTACTCACATATTAGGAAAAGAATTACATTTTCCTTTTGTCAAAACTCTTTCACAAGATGAAAATAATTTTATTAGAAAAAATACTATTTTTCGTATTAACAAACTTTCTCAGCATGTCACCTTTTTAAAGGATGAAATAAAAATTAAGAAAATCAAGCAGATTTTAAAAACCCCGGAGTAAATATCCATACCTTTTCTCCAGCTCAGGTACTTTTTCTAACTCCGTTCGAGGACGAACGTTTGTTTTAGAGGTGGAGAATGTGATGATCCAAAAATGTCATCTTTAAAGTTAATTATTAATTACGTGTTCTAAGACCCTGAAAAGAACTATTTGTTATTCCTCGAATTGTGTGCGTAGTTCGTAAAATTTTCTGGAAAGTTTTTATATGAACTGGGATATCTCGGTTGAGTGCCGATCGCGCTCCCCGAGGTCGGGCATGACATTAGTATAGCAATGGCTTGGACTAGTATTGTCGTAAGATGATTGGTTTCTTTGGTATAATCGTGTATCACATACACTTTTATGGTGGGACTTTGGGTTTGACAGTCTATATGACTTGGTTGACTTGATGGGTACAAATATACCATAAACTCCATGAAATGGGAGTTTGCATCACAGCCTACAAAATAAGAGGTTCCTCTGATAAGGAAGCAGCCTCTATGATTGTAGCTGGATTCACAGGCATGTTAAAACATTGGTGGGATAACTATTTCACCGAAGATGTTAGACAAGCCATATACTCTGCTACGGCCATCGAAACTGTAGTTAAAACTGAGGGTACTGCCATGGAAACTACCTCTCAGGTAACTAGAGAAGACACTTGCGCTACACGTCTCTACTTGGTATCAGAGCCATGTTGGCAGTATACGTACTTAGTATAAGCAGCTAAGTACATATACTGTCTAGGACATGACAAAATTACTTTCAATTATGATATTTTAAACTTTATTTATGCTCTTATCTACCTTTTATACTGTTCTTTAAACTCTTGTTCTTAAGATGCTTCTAAGTTATGTATGGGGTATTTATTTTCTCTATAAGTATGAGGTAACCGATTAATATCCGGTTCAGACGTTGTCTAGCCTGAAACAAATAGGTCGCTGTTGCCGAGGTAGGCGTTTAGACCTTGCTAGGTGATCCCGTCGCTAAGATGACTTTAGAGAAAACAAATATAAACCAAGAAGACTCTACTAGGAAGCCACTAGATCTAAGAAGTTAAGGTACATTATCTGTTAGATATATGCATATTTACTGTTTACTATTACATATTGAATAGTTATTTTAGCCCTATAAGCCCCTAGACTGTATTTTCAAAGTATAAATTCCAACCAGCATATTTTAAACAATGTTAATTTATCTTCTCAAGCAACTAAGATTGCTAAACTGGAAACTGATTTACAAATTTGGAACATTCCCAATGAACCTTTTAAAAAGATTTATGAATTAGGAAGTTTCAGTTTCGTTAAGAAACATAATATTAAGACCTGTGAGTCCACTGTTGCTATTAATAATTCCTTAGAAATTATTAAACTATTTTCTGAACAAGATTTGAATAGATATAGACGTCAATTCAATTACTTGCATATTGGCCTTGTTCAAATAGCTGTTAAACCTCTCTTCAGAAAAGGTTTAGACGTGCCCATCTGCGTCCTTCTAAGAGATGCTCGTCTTTTGAATTTCGACGACTCTCTCTTAGGAGTTCTTCAAAGTAACCTAGCCAATGACCCGGTATACTTTAATTGCTACCCTAATTTCTCGGTAGATATCAATGACCCTAACGTCATGGATACTTTGACTTTAAATGTCAAAACCAAGAATATGAATAGCAAAGTTAACACTCGAGAAATAGCTATTATTCATCGAGTCTATTACAGACTTATGGACACTACTCTTGCACCTAGAGCTCGAGTTGAAAGTGTCAAAGGAGTCACTATGCTTATGGAAGCAAATACATATCATAGCACAGTATTTGTTCCTAGACTCCTTAATTGGAATGATATACTCTCAAGTGATGAATGGCACTTTGATGCCATAACTCAACCCTCTACTTCGAATCTTGAAAAATCTCAAATTGAACAAGTGATTCAATTTCCTGATGGATCTATAGATCTTAAATTTTTAGGTTCAAGTTCTAATCTTTCGAGCAGAACTAGTTCCTTTAGAAAAAGGTCTGCTGTTCCTTCCGTACCTTCCTCTTCTAAACCCCCGGAGGAAAGTATAACTGAAAACGCAACTTCTGGTAACGATAAAGGGAAAGTTACGGGAGTAGATATCTCCCATACAACCCCAAAAGTTTATTACCAAAATCATCCCGCTAGTCCAACCCCTAGCGATATGTATCCTCCTCAGGAAGATGTTCCTGAATTCCTTAAGACAATTAAGTCTGACGACCCTTACACTCTAAACCTCAGAGATCATCAATCGTCTCTGGACCCATCCTGACAATATACCTAAAAGAAAATGGTATGTTGCTATTATTCTCTTAAACAAAGAGAAGATTTCAGGGACTGTTGGATGTCGGACATGAGAAGAATAAGATGTGAAATCGATTTCTTCAGATGGTTCGAAATATCCGGCAAATTTAAAAGCCAAAAGGATTGTTTATAGGTCCTTATCAATAAATGGTACTCTACTAACAACAAAGTTGTTGAGTCCGTTACTCCTCCTCTAGAAGGAATAAAAATCCCAGTATCCAATACTGTCATCTCTGCTTCTCCTTTCAAAACCAAAAGCGAGAAACCTAATAGTATGGTTGTTTGTTCAAACATCGATCGAGTCATCGAACAAAACAATTATACCAATCAACTCCTCCATGTTGTCTCTAGACAAATAGAAGGCTCCAAAGAAAAATCTTTATTCAATGGAAAACCCACCCTTTCTCAACCCAGTACTACTCAGAATATTGAGTCAAACCCAGGATTTAAAATTACTGAATTCTCCAAAGATAAGTACCTAAAACTCAAAGACACTTTTGAAGTCTCTGGTAACATCCTTCACAAGATCAACAAACAATTAGCTAGTTTTAGCATTTCCAAAGAAGTACCCAAAGAAGGAAAAATATCCACTATCCAAGAAAAGGAAGCCCTTCTTCACAAACTCTCCAATGACCGTTTTCATAATTACAAAAATTATCATAAGCGTCCTTCCTTTCCTGATATCCAATATGAAGAAAATCATTTCCTTGCTTCTACTTCTCACGAAGGAAGAAGCATAATCGAATGGAATATAGATGCTTTGGCAGAGCATCAAATATACCATAAACTCCATGAAAAGGGAGTTTGCATCACAACCTACAAAATAAGAGGTTCCTCTGATAAGGAAGTAGCCTCTATGATTATAGCTGGATTCACCGGCATGTTGAAACATTGGTGGGATAACTATTTCACCAAAGATGTTAGACAAGCCATATACTCTGCTACAGCCATCGAAAATGTAGTTAAAACTAAGGGTACTGCCATGGAAACTACCTCTCAGGTAACTAGAGAAGACGCTTGCGCTACACTTCTCTACTAAATAGCCAAACACTTCATCGGAGAACGAAAACTCTTCCAAGATAGATGTTTACAAATCCTAAACAACCTATCTTGCCCATCTCTAGATGATTTTATCTGGTATAAAAACCAATTCATCAGCAAGGTTGTGATTAGACCTGACTGTCATCTAGACTTTTGGAAAGAACATTTTATCAGCGGTCTTCCCCCCTTATTTGCAAGCAAGGTCCGAACCAAAATCCAAGATCGTTGTAAAGGTAAAATTCCTTACCATCAAATGACCTATGGTGACCTTGTTAGCATCATCAATGTCATAGGCCTTGAACTCTGCACAGACATCAAGCTCAAAAATCAGCTAAAAAAAGAGCAACATTCCTCCAGAAGAGAACTAGGAAGCTTCTGCCAAGACTTCGGTTATACCAATATTGTTGCTCCCTCCACTCACTCTTCTAGAAAGAACAAGTCTTATAAATCTTCCAAGAAAACTCATCGTAGCAAAGCTCGAAGAATTTTTGATGTTCGTCCAAGAAATAAATCCAGATTCGTAAGACCTTCAAAGTCTTCTAAAAACAAAGATGTATGTTGGAACTGTGGCAAAACCGGCCATAGAGCCAATGAATGCAAATCTGACAAAAGGAAGAAGAAAATCAACCTCTTAGAGATTAATGAAGATACCAAAAAGGAACTCTTCTCTATCTTAGAGGAAGATAATACTGATTCTTCTCCTTATTACTCATCAGATGAATATAGTGATGAAGAGAAAATCATCGTCGCTTATAATTCTGATTCAAGCCAATATGGCACTGAATTCCACTGTTCAGGAGCCTTTTGTACCTGTGACAACTCTCCAATCTCCATTAAGGTTCTTTTTGATAGATCCAAAGAAGTTCTTTACGATGTGATACAACACATCAATGGCGATGAATCAACGAAACGATATTTGATAGAACTCAAAAATCTTATCCTCTCTCATCAAAATGACAAACCCAAATCAAGATCAATTGTTGAACCATTTAGCATGAAGCAAATCATGTCTCGTTACGATAAACCTGCTGAACCCTCAATATCTGATCTAAGACATGAAGTCTCAGAACTCAAAGAAGAGATTAAAGATATCAGATCTAGACTTGGAAAAGTCGAACTAGATGTTCTTACAGAGCAGGTTCTTAAACAAGCTAGGACTTACGAACATAAGTCCGAAAACGAAGAACCCGAACTTCATGAAAATGAGTATCATTCAGAAGATGATAACCCGATCGATCTTCGTCTTACTCAAGATAAGAATTCATCTTCCCAAACTCCCGGTCTTACGGTTATTACTAGTATAAAATAGTTATTAGCAAACACTTTGTTATTAAACAAATTGCTTTAGGTATTGTTCCTACTCAGTATTTGGAAAAAAGTACTTCTAAACTATACTTCGCTAGAGGAGAACAACTTTGTATTAACTATAAGCTTTCTAAAGCTCATATCTGTAATAACGGTATTTGTTTAACAAATAATTTTATTATTACTGAGGATATAAATGAAGATATCATCTTAGGAATTCCTTTTATCACTCAGATAAAACCCTTCATTACTGGCTTAGACGGTATCTCTACTCACATATTAGGAAAATAATTACATTTTCCTTTTGTCAAAACTCTTTCACAAGATGAAAGTAATTTTATTAGAAAAAACACTGTTTTTCGTATGAACAAACTTTCTCAGCATGTCACTTTTTTTAAAGGATGGAATAAAAATTAAGAAAATCGAGCAGATTTTAAAAACTACGGGGGTGGTTACTAAAAAAGCCAATCTTCAAAACATTTTTTGAAAAAGAAATATGCTCTGATTTTCCTAACGCTTTTTGGGAAAGAAAAAAGCATTTAGTTGAACTTCCTTACATTGAAGGATTCAATGAACATGTCATCTCTACCAAAGCAAGACCTATTCAAATGAATCACGAAATGATGGAAACTTGCAAAACTGAGATTTCAAATCTTCTTAAGAATAATATTATTTGCCCCTCTAAATCACCTTGGAGTTGCTCTTCCTTTTACTTCAATAATAATGCAGAGAAAGAAAGAGGAGTACCACGATTAGTTATAAACTATAAGCCTTTAAACACTATCCTTAAATGGATCAGATATCCCATTCCCAACAAAAGGGATCTCTTGAAAAGAACTTACAAAGCTAATGTTTACAGTAAGTTCGATATGAAATCTGGTTTCTGGAAAATTCAAGTAGCTGAGAAATACAGATACAAAACTGCTTTCAACGTTCCCTTCGGCAATACGAATGGAATGTAATGCATTTGGGCTCAAGAACGCCCCTTCTGAGTTCCAGAATATTATGAACTCAATCTTTAATGACTATAGTCATATGTCTATTTTTTATATTGATGATGTTCTTATTTTCTCTGAAAATATAGATTCTCATTTTAAGCATCTCAACACTTTCCTTAAAATTGTTAAGAGAAATGGTCTGGTAGTTAGCGCTAATAAGATTACGCTTTTTCAGACTTCCATTAGATTCTTAGGTCACGACCTATACCAAGGATCTTACAAACCAATTTGTAGAGCCATAGAGTTCTCTTCGAAATTCCCAAATGAGATTACGGATAAAACCCAACTTCAAAGATTTCTTGGAAGCATTAACTATGTCGCTGATTTTATCCCAAATATTAGACATGTCTGTGAACCTCTGTACAAAAGACTTAGAAAGAATCCTGTTCCTTGGAGTTCAGAACAAACACAGTCTGTTATTCAAATCAAAGGTTTAGTACAGAACCTTCCTTGCTTAGGTATCCCAAACCCCGAAGCATTCATGATTGTTGAAACAGATGCTTCCGACATAGGATACAGAGGAATTCTTAAACAAAGGATTACCATAGAATCCCCTGAACAGCTTGTTCATTTTACATTAGGAATTTGGAATTCCGCCCAAAAGAACTATTCCACTGTTAAGAAAGAAGTCTTGTCTATAGTGCTATGTATTACTAAATTTCAAGATGATCTTGAAAACAAAGAATTTTTAGTCAGAGTAGATTGTAAATCTACTAAAGAGATTTTTCAAAAGGATGCAAAAAATCTTGTTTCAAAATAAATATTCGCTAGATGGCAAGCTCTACTATCTAGCTTTGATTTTAAAATCGATTTTATTAAATGAGAAAATAACTCTTTACCTGATTTTCTAACAAGAGAATTTTTACAGGGAAAAAATGAAGCCCTTCAGACCTAACACTCCTTCCAAAGGAAAAGAGATCAGTAAACCTCAAATGGTTAGACCATTTGTTCCTCTCCCTATAACTCTCAGTAAAACAACATCCCCTCAAAGGCCCCAATTTTCTTTTCAGAACCGATACACAGCTCTAGTTGAATATCCCAAATTACCAGCACCCATACCAGTTCCCTCAGAGAAACTAATCCAACCTACAAAACCATTCAAAAAAGGAACAACCTCTAACTCAAACTAAGGAAATCTACACCATGAAAGTTCCCGAAACTTTCACAGAAGCAGTTAACCCTTCAGCAAAGAAGACACAAGAAGATCTTCCTAAAGAAGAAAAGTTCGAATACATTACCATCCAGGTATTACCCATATTAGCACTCGACAAAGAATATGAAGGTCTCAAAATAGAAGACCTTATCAAACCATGTTTTACAGACTTTAATTATGTGGATACTGACAGTCCATACAAGACAAGAAGGTTCTATAAAGCCATCCTCATCGCCACCGATTCCATAGAAGTAGAACATACTTTGAACGATAAAAGTCCAGTGTATATTAATTACTCTAGAATTACTATAAAGAAAATATTATCACCATTTGAGTGGTTCGCAGATCACTTTCACACACCAATAGCACTATCCATGATGCATCGACCTCAGACATACAATTGGCACGACTATAAAGCTGCTTGGTTTAATTTTCTATACCATAGGCCAGGACATACTTGGTTCGTTAAATACAGCCTAGAAGTCACCAAGGCTATAATTCCCAGATGGTTCTACGAATGGTGGAACCTATTCGGAGGAAACAAAGAAATTCTTTCCCAACAATTCCTCAACAGATTTGATGACTTTCAAGCTAAAGAGGCCATATCTACTTTACCAGAACACATTAAAATATGTAAATATTTTATTCAAAAAAGAATTTCCTTCATTATCAGTTGGAACTTTTCTAAGGCAGAATTCGATAGAATCAAATATCTATCCAAAGAGATCAAAATCAAAGGCTGGAGTCCCAAACAGTAAGTCCTCAAAGCCCCGAAGAACATTCAGCAAAGCTTCACTAAAGCTTCTCCTTCCAAGGCAGCTCTCAAGGAAAAACTTAAGCAAGCCTTACAGAACATTGAAGACTATGATGAAAGCCAAATCATGCAATTGATTGAAGACGTTGCTTCTACAGGAGAAAGCAACAATGGAGACATGTGTGACCCAAAGGGAATAGCTTTGGCGTACATGGACCCCAATAATGACTAAGAAGTCATCTTTAGAAAAAGAAAATTTTACTTTTACTGTTTAGTTTTGAAAAGATAAACCTCCCCACTTTTGATTGTCGACCACCTAACCCTGTCAGACAAATCAAACCTTACACTTGTATGCCTAAGATTAAAGGTATCTTTTATTCAATCTATATAAGGCCCCTCATTCCCATTGTAATAGGCATCAGAAAATTACCCAATTTTCTAAGACCTCTCCCTCTGTATTCTCTTAATATTCCGCTGCTATATAAGACCCCCTATTCCCATTTAAGGGCTTTTCTTACTGTCTTTAATAAATTTATAAAATTTATTAAATACAGTAAGAAAAGCCCTTAAAAACTTACAAGAGTTTTATTCAATCAAAGTTAAAAACATAGCAGCAAAATAGTACTATAGACAAGACTTCTTTCTTAACAGTGGAATAGTACTAAAAATTCTTTGTTTACAAGATCGTCTTGAAATTTAGTAATACATAGTACTATAGACAAAACTTCTTTCTTAACAGTGGAATAGTTTTTCTGGGCGGAATTCCAGATTCCTGATGTAAAACGAACAAGCTGTTCAGGGGATTCTATGGTAATCCTTTGTTTAAGAATTCCTTCGTATCCTATGTCGGAAACATCTGTTTCAACAATCATGAATGCTTCGGGGTTTGGGATACCTAAGCACGGAAGGTTATGTACTAAACCTTTGATTTGAATAACAGACTGTGTTTGTTCTGAACTCCAATGAACATGATTCTTTCTAAGTCTTTTGTACAGAGGTTCACAGACCTGGCTAATATTTGGGATAAAATCAGCGACATAGTTAAGGCTTCCAAGAAATCTTTGAAGCTGGGTTTTATCCGTAATCTCATTTGGGAATTTTGAAGAGAACTCTATGGCTCTACAAATTGGTTTGTAAGATCCTTGGTATAGGTCGTGGCCTAAGAATCTAATGGAAGTCTGAAAAAGCGTAATCTTATTAGCGCTAACTACCAGACCATTTCTCTTAACAATTTTAAGGAAAGTATTGAGATGCTTAAATTGAGAATCTATATTTTCAGAGAAAATAAGAACATCATCAATATAAAAAATAGACATATGACTATAGTCATTAAAGATTGAGTTCATAATATTCTGGAACTCAGAAGGGGAGTTCTTGATCCCAAATGGCATTACATTCTATTCGTATTGCCGAAGGGAACGTTGAAAGCAGTTTTGTATTTGTATTTCTCAGCTACTTGAATTTGCCAGAAACCAGATTTCATATCAAACTTACTGTAAACATTAGCTTTGTAAGTTCTTTTCAAGAGATCCCTTTTGTTGGGAATGGGATATCTGATCCATTTAAGGATAGTGTTTAAAGGCTTATAGTTTATAACTAATCGTGGTACTCCTCTTTCTTTCTCTGCATTATTATTGAAGTAAAAGGAAGAGCAACTCCAAGGTGATTTAGAGGGGCAAATAATATTATTCTTAAGAAGATTTGAAATCTCAGTTTTGCAAGTTTCCATCATTTCGTGATTTATTTGAATAGGTCTTGCTTTGGTAGAGATGACCTGTTCATTGAATCCTTCAATGTAAGGAAGTTCAACTAAATGCTTTTTTCTTTCCCAAAAAGCGTAAGGAAAATCAAAGCATATTTCTTTTTCAAAAATGTTTTGAAGATTGGCTATTTTAGTAACCACCATAGTGGTTTTTAAAATCTGCTCGATTTTCTTAATTTTTATTTTATCCTTTAAAAAAGTGACATGCTGAGAAAGTTTGTTAATTCGAAAAACAGTGTTTTTTCTAATAAAATTACTTTCATCTTGTGAAAGAGTTTTGACAAAAGGAAAATGTAATTCTTTTCCTAATATGTGAGTAGAGATACCATCTAAGCCAGTAATGAAGGGTTTTATCTGAGTGATAAAAGAAATTCCTAAGATGATATCTTTATTTATATCCTCAGTAATAATAAAATCAGTTGTTAAACAAATACCATTATTACAGATATGAGCTTTAGAAAGCTTATAGTTAATACGAAGTTGTTCTCCTGTAGCGGAGTATAGTTTAGAAGTACTTTTTTCCAAATACTGAGTAGGAACAATATTTTTCATGATACAGTTACGATCTGCACCAATGTCAAGTAAAGCAATTTTGTTAATAACAAAGTGTTATCTAATAACTATTTTGATGGGAATATGATAACTCCGAGTTTTAATACTAGTAATAATCGTAAGACCGAGAGTTTGGGAAGATGAAGTCTTATCTTGAGTAAGACGAAGATCGATCGGGTTATCATCTTCTGAATGATACTCATTTTGATGAAGTTTGGGTTCTTTGTTTTCGGACTTATGTTCGTAAGTCCTAGCTTGTTTAAGAACATGCTCTATAAGAACATCTAGTTCGACTTTTCCAAGTCTAGATCTGATATCTTTAATCTCTTCTTTGAGTTCTGAGACTTCATGTCTTAGATCAGATATTGAGGGTTCAACAGGTTTATCGAAACGAGACATGACTTGCTTCATGCTGAATGGTTCAACAATTGATCTTGATTTGGGTTTGTCATTTTGATGAGAGAGGATAAGATTTTTGAGTTCTATCAAATATCTTTTCCTTGATTCATCGTCATTGAGGTGTTGTATCACATCATAAAGAGCTTCTTTGGAGCTATCAGAAAGAACCTTAATGGAGATTGGAGAGTTGTCACAGGTACAAAAGGCTCCTGAACAGTGGCATTCAGTGCCAGATTGGCTTGAATCAGAATTATAAGCGACGTTGATATTCTCTTCATCACTATATTCATCTGATGAGTAATAAGGAGAAGAATCAGTATTATCTTCCTCTAAGATAGAGAAGAGTTCCTTTTTGGTATCTTCATTAATCTCTAAGAGGTTTATTTTCTACTTTTTTTGTCAGATTTGCATTCATTGGCTCTATGGCCGGTTGTGCCACAATTCCAACATACATCTTTGTTTTTAGAAGACTTTGAAAGTCTTCTGAATCTGGATTTCTTTCTAGGACGATCATCGAAATTTCTTCGAGCTTTGCTATGATGAGTTTTCTTGGAAGATTTATAAGACTTGTTCTTTCTAGAAGAGTGAATGGAGGGAGACAATATTGGTATAACCGAAGTCTTGGCAGAAGCTTCCTAGTTCTCTTCTGGAGGAATGTTGCTCTTTTTTGAGCTGATTTTTGAGCTTGATGTCTGTGCAGAGTTCAAGACCTACGACATTGATGATGCTAACAAGGTCACCATAGGTCATTTGATGGTAAGGAATTTTACCTTTACAATGATCTTGGATTTTGGTTCGGACCTTACTTGCAAATATGGGGGGAAGACCGCTGATAAAACGTTCTTTCCAAAAGTCTAGATGACAGTCAGGTCTAATCATAACCTTGCTGATGAATTAGTTTTTATACCAGATAAAGTCATCTAGAGATGGTCAAGATAGGTTGTTTAGGATTTGTAAACTTCTATCTTGGAAGAGTTTTGGTTCTCCGATGAAGTGTTTGGCTATTTGGTAGAGAAGTGTAGCACAAACGTCTTCTCTAGTTACCTGAGAGGTAGTTTCCATGGCAGTACCCTCAGTTTTATCTACAGTTTCGATGGCCGTAGCAGAGTATATGGCTTGTCTAACATCTTCGGTGAAATAGTTATCCCACCAATGTTTCAACATGCCGGTGAATCCAGCTACAATCATAGAGGCTGCTTCCTTATCAGAGGAACCTCTTATTTTGTAGGCTGTGATGCAAACTCCCATTTCATGGAGTTTATGGTATATTTGATGCTCCGCCAAAACATCTATATTCCATTCGATTATGCTTCTTCCTTCGTGAGAAGTAGAAGCAAGGAAATGATTTTCTTCATATTGGATATCAGGAAAGGAAGTACGCTTATGATAACTTTTGTAATTATGAAAGCGGTCATTGGAGAGTTTGTGAAGAAGGGCTTCCTTTTCTTGGATAGTGGATATTTTTCCTTCTTTGGGTACTTCTTTGGAAATACTAAAACTGGCTAATTGTTTGTTGATCTTGTCAAGGATGTTACCAGAGACTTCAAAAGTGTCTTTGAGTTTTGGGTACTTATCTTTGGAGAATTCAGTAATTTTGAATCCTGGGTTGGACTCAATATTATGACTAGTACTGGGTTGAGAAAGGGTGGGTTTTCCACTGAATACAGATTTTTCTTTGGAGGCTTCTATTTGTCTAGAGACAACATGGAGGAGTTTACTGGTATAATTATTTTGTTCGATGACTCGATCGATGTCTGTAACGGACAGTATTGGATACTGGAATTTTTATTCCTTCTAGAGGAGGAGTAACGGACTCAACAACTTTGTTGTTAGCAGTGTACCATTTATTGATAAGGACCTGTAAACAATCTTTTTGGCTTTTAAATTTGCCGGATATTTCGAACCATCTGAAGAAATCGATTTCACATCTTATTCTTCTCATGTCCGACATCCAACAGTCCCTAAAATCTTCTCTTTGTTTAAGAGAATAATAGCAACATACCATTTTCTTTTAGGTATATTGTCAGGATGGTTCCAGAGACGATTGATGATCTCTGGATTTGGAGTATAAGGTTCGCCAGACTTAATTGTCTTAAGGAATTCAGGAACATCTTCCTAAGGAGGATACATATCGCTAGGGGTTGGACTAGCGGGATGATTTTGGTAATAAACTTTTGGGACTGTATGGGAGAAATCTACTCCCGTAACTTTCCCTTTATCATTACCAGAAGTTGCGTTTTCAGTTATACTTTCCTCCGGGGGTTTAGAAGAGGAAGGTACGGAAGGAACTGTAGACCTTTTTCTAAAGGAACTAGTTCTGCTCGAAAGATTAGAACTTGAACTTAAAAATTTAAGATCTATAGATCCATCAGGAAATTGAATCACTTGTTCAATTTGAGATCTTTCAAGATTCGAAGTAGAGGGCTGAGTTATGGCATCAAAGTGCCATTCATCACTTGAGAGTATATCATTCCAATTAAGGAGTCTAGGAACAAATACTGTGCTTTGATCTGTATTTGCTTCCATAAGCATAATGACTTCTTTGACACTTTCAACTCGAGCTCTAGGTACAAGAGTAGTGTCCATAAGTCTGTAATATACTCGATGAATAATAGCTATTTCTCGAGTGTTAGCTTTGCTATTCATATTCTTGGTTTTGACATTTAAAGTCAAAGTATCCATGACGTTAGGGTCATTGATATCTACCGAGAAATTAGGGTAGCAATTAAAGTATACCGGGCCATTGACTAGGTTACTTTGAAGAACTCCTAAGAGAGAGTCGTCGAAATTCAAGAGACGAGCATCTCTTAGAAGGACACAGATGGGCACGTCTAAATCTTTTCTGAAGAGAGGTTTAACAACTATCTGAACAAGGCCAATATGCAAGTAATTGAATTGACGTCTATATCTATTCAAATCTTGTTCAGAAAATAGTTTAATAATTTCTAAGGAATTATTAATAGCAACAATGGACTCACATGTCTTAATATTATGTTTCTTAACGAAATTGAAACTTCCTAATTCTTAAATATTTTTAAAAGATTCATTGGGAATGTTCCAATTTTGTAAATCAATTTCCAGTTTAGCAATCTTAGTTGCTTGAAAAGATAAATTAACATTGTTTAAAATATGCTGGTTGGAATTCATACGTTGAAAATACAGTCTAGGGGCTTATAGGGCTAAAATAACTATTCAATATGTAATAGTAAACAGTAAATATACAGATATCTAACAGATAATGTACCTTAACTTCTTAGATCTAGTGGCTTCCTAGTAGAGTCTTCTTGGGTTTACATCTGTTTTCTCTAAAGTCATCTTAGTGACGGAATAACCTAGCAAGGTCTAAACGCCTACCTCGGCAACAACGACCTATTTCTTTCAGGCTAGCCAACGTCTGAACCGGATATTAATCGGTTACCTCATACTTATAGAGAAAATAAATACCTCATACATAACTTAGAAGCATCTTAAGAACAAGAGTTTAAAGAATAGTATAAAAGGTAGATAAGAGCATAAATAAAGTTTAAAATATCATAATTGAAAGTAATTTTGCCATGCCCTAGACAGTATATGTACTTAGCTGCTCATACTAAGTACGTATACTGCCAACATGGCTTCTTTGAATACTTTTTAAAATGTTATTTGAAATTTTAAGAGGATATTATTTTAAATTTAAAAAGTATATTCTTTCAGAAAGTTACAAAATTTAATATGTAAAAAATATCCATAGGAATTGATTTTATCTATTATATTTTGTCGATTTATGTGTAGGTAAATGTAAAAATATTGATCCTATATAAAACTTATAGATGTATACATGTTTAGATTGAACATTATAAGGTATTATTTGTGTGCCTAATGTTTACGGGCTTCGTTAATTAATTCTTGAAGAGGAACACAGTTCCAGGTATTCTATTCATCCAGGAGCCGTCAAAATGTATCAAGATTTACGACAACATTACTAGTGGAGGAGAATGAAGAAGGATATAGTTGTATATGTAGCTCGGTGTCTAAATTGTCAGCAAGTCAAGTACGAGCATCAGAGACCTGGTGGTTTGCTTTAGAAGTTAGAAATTCCTGAGTGGAAGTGGGAGCGTATCATTATGGATTTTGTTGTTGGGCTCCCATAAACTCGAAGAAAATTTGACGCAGTTTGGGTCATTGTGGACAAGTTGACCAAGTTAACACATTTCATTCCAGTGGCAGTTACCTATTCTTCAGAGCGGTTAGCTGAAATTTACATTCATGAGATTGTCCGCCTACACGGTGTGCCCGTGTCTATTATTTCAGATCGAGGTACGCAATTTACCTTACATTTCTAGAGGGCTGTACAACGTGAATTAGGCATGCGGATTGAGTTGAGTACATTATTTCATCCACATACAGACGGCAGTCAGAGCGTACTATTCAGATATTGGAAGATATGCTTCGCGTTTGTGTTATAGACTTTGGAGGTTCTTGGGATCAGTTCTTGCCACTTGTGGAGTTTTCTTATAATAATAGCTACCAATCGAGCATTCAGATGGCTCCATATGAGGAATTATATGTAAGGCGATGCCGTTCGCCAGTTGGCTGGTTTGAATCGGGAGAGGCTTGATTGTTGGGTACCGATTTGGTACAGGATGCCTTGGATAAGGTCAGGGTTGTTCAGGATCGACTTCGCACAGCTTAGTCTAGGCAAAAGCGTTATGCCGACCGTAAAGTTCGTGATATTGCATTCATGGTTAGAGAAAGAATATTACTCCGGGTTTCACCTATGAAAGGTGTAATGAGGTTCGGAAAAAAAGGCAAGTTGAGCCCTAGGTATGTTGGACCCTTTGAAATTCTTGAAAGGGTGGGTGAAGTAGCCTATAGGCTTGCATTACCACATAGTTTATCAACGGTTCATCCGGTGTTCCATGTGTTTAGCTCCAGAAATATTATGGTGATCCGTCCCATGTGCTAGATTTCAGCTCATCCAATTGGACAAGGATTTGACTTATGAGGACGAGCCGGTAGCTATTCTAGCCCGGTAGGTCTGGCAGTTGAGGTCTAAGAGTTATCCTTCAATTCGAGTGCGATGGAGAGGTCAGCCGGTAGAGGCATCTACCTTGGAGTCTGAGTCGGACATGCAAAGTAAATATCCACACTTATTCATCAGCTCAGGTACTTTTTGTAACTTCGTTCGAGGACGAACGTTTGTTTAGAGGTGGAGAATATGATGACCCAAAATGTTATCTTTAAATATTATAATTAATTCTGTGTTATAAGACCTCTAAAAGCACTATTTATCACTCCTCGACTTGTGTGCATAGTCCGTATAATTTTCCAAAAAGTTTTTGTGTGAAAAATGGATTAAAATGTGAAATAGAGCTTTAAACCTCAAATGAGTTGACTTTGGTCAATATTTTGAGCAAACGGACACGGATAAGTGTTTTGATAATTCCGGTAGGTCTATATCGTGATTTGGGACTTGGGCGTATGCACGAAATCGAATTCCGAGGTCCCTAGCCCGAGATATGGAATTCCGAGGTCCCTAGCCCGAGATTCCGAGGTCACGATAGATGAATCGCGTTCGCGAAGAGGAACTTGAGGCAGGTGAAATTTACTCTTCGCGTTCGCGAAGAGGGGGCTGTGTTCGCAAAGGGTAGATGGCAGTTTTCATCACGAACGCGTGGAAGCATTCGCATTCGCGTAGAAGGCGAGGTTTGGCCAGGCACCAAGCGATAAAGCTTCGCGTTCGTGTAGGGTGTATCGCGTTCGCGAAGGCCAAATTTGGCAAGGCTTCGCGTTCCCGTAGAGAAAAGTTTTGGCAGCACAAAAATGTGCTTCGCGAACGCGAGGCACTGACCGCGTTCGCGAAGGGTAAAAATCCGAGAAACAGAACTTAAGTTCTGGAAAATGGGATTCGTCCCATTTTCAACCATTTTCCATTTTTGAGCTCGGGTAAGGCGATTCTTGGGTGATTTTCACGGGAAAATATTGGAGTAAGCATTCCTTATCCTATATGGATTATATTTCATGATTCCATACTCATTTATATCATGAATTCATGAAATTTTGGGAGATAATCAGATTTTTTTATAAAACTTCCAAAAACGAAAATTTAATGTTTGAAGGTCCATATGCCATCGGAATTTGATAATTATTGTATGCTTGTTGTCTTATAATTTCATATTAATTGTTGCATTTATTGGAGTAATTTCTTTTATAAGAATTGGTAAATGAATATATTTGAGGTGCGGGTTGCACGCCACAACGGAAATGAAAGTAAATATATATATATATATATATATATATATATATATATATATATATATATATATATATATATATATATATATATATATATATATTGGGGGATCGGATTGCACGCCGCAACAGACTTATTTAAAAGTGTATATTGGGGGATCGGATTGCACGCCACAGCAAACTTATTAAAAATTCCATTTTGAGGGATCGGATTGCACGCAGCAACAAAGTTATTTAAAAGTCTATATTGGGGGATCAGATTGCACGCCGCAACAGACTTATTAAAAATTCCATATTGGGAGATCGGATTGCACGCCGCAACAGACTTATTAAAAAGTCTATATATATACTTGATTAAAATAAATATATTGGAGGATTGAAAATAAATATATATTGTGAGAGCGGTTTGCACGCTGCAACAGAAATTGATTGAAATAATAATTGGTTATGACTGCTGAGTTAGCTTCAACTATTAGAATTGAGTTACCTGATTTAATTCTATTATTGTAGTTAGCACTATTATTGCGTACATGTTAATGTAAGTTACCTGCCTTAGCCTCGTCACTACTTCGTCGAGGTTAGGCTCGGCACTTACCAGTACACGGGGTCGGTTGTACTGATACTACACTCTGTACTTCTTGTGCAGATTTTGGAGTTGGTCCCAGCGGCGTACCATAGACTTGCTCAGATTTCAGCTACCAGAGGAGATTTGAGGTATAACTGTACGGCGTCCGCAGTTCTGAAGTCCCCGTCTACTTTACTTTAGTTGTGTGTTTGTTTTCAGACAACTTTATTTTATTCAGACCTATATTTGTATTATTCTAGAAGCTCATGCACTTGTGATACAAATTCTGGGATGGTATTTAGACACCGTTATTTTTATGGATTATTCGCTACATTTCAGACTTTACTTCCGCATTAGTTTCTTTGTTATTAATAAATTTAAAAATTGTTTTAAAATGGATAATATTATTCTAACGTTGGCTTGCCTAGCAAGTGAAATGTTAGGCGCCATCATGGTCCGAAGTTGGAAATTTCGGGTCGTGACACCTGTGTCGCAAATGCGACATTTGTAGCTGGTTAAAGGCATGGGAGACGAGATATTTGAACTCATTCTCGCAATTTTGAACCCTAGACTCGGTAGGAGACGATTTGGAGAGGGAACTTTCACCTGCAAACTTTGGGTAAGTGATTCTAATCCATTTCTAATCATATTCCATCAACATATCTTATATTCTAACATCAAAATCATGTGAATCAAAGTAAAAATTTGTGAAACTTTGTCAAGTCTTTTGAAAAATAAGAAATTGAGTTTTGAGAGTCGATTTGGACTTGTATTTTGAAACTAATCACATATATGAACTCGTGGGATCATGGGTAGATGAAATCTACCATTGGACTCGGATTTTGACCGGACGAGCCCTCGTTGACTTTTGTTGAGTTTTTGAGAAAAGTGTAAAGATCTTAGATTTATCTATTGCAATTGAATTCCCTAGTATTGTGTGATGATATTAAGTCAATTTTGGTTAGATTTGATCCATTTGGAGGCGGATATTAAGGAAAAAGCTATTTTCGAGTGTTGATTCGGCCTAGTCGAGGTAAATATCTTGCCTAACTTTGTGTGGAGGCACTACCACTTAGGATTGGTATTTTTTGATTCAATTGTGCTAAGTGAAATTTGTGTACGCAAGGTGACGAGTGGGTACACAGGTTGTATGTGGTATTTGACCGGTTTAGGCTACTTAGATATTTTTATACTTTAATTAAAATGCCATATCATGTTCTAAATTCTCCGAGTCAATCTATTCTTACTTGTGTTAGTCTATCCTTACATGCCTTAAATGATTTTGTTAACCCTTGTTATACCTCCTAATTGATAAATTGCTCTCATTCTTTAGTTGAACTTGTTGCCTCTTTTAATGTTACATGCTATCTCTTCATTGTTGGTTATCATTATTTGAAGTCATTATACACGTTATCTCTTTCATTGTTGATTATCATTAATTGAAGTTATTGTTTATATTACCTCTTTCATTGTTGATTACCATTATTTAAAGTTATTGTTCATGTTATCCCTCTCATTTTGGATTTCCATTATTTGAAGTCATTGCTACACGTTATCTCTTCCATTGTGAGTTATTCTTATTTAACATCTTGGTTATACATTATCTCTCATTGTTGAGTTATTGGTGTTGAAAATGTGAAAGCCGCTATCACGTTGAGGCGAAATTGTTATTTTTGAAACATTCTCCTTTTTGAGCATTTTACATTCCTTGTAGTTGTTGATATTCTTGTACCCGTTGTGGTGGATCCGTAAGCTATTGTTGTGAAAATATTGATATTGTCGATTGTTGGCGAATTGTGATACATGGACACTTATGGTGCGAGTTGTTATTATAATGTGATATTGACGAGCATGCAGCAGTATAAGGCTTGGGGTTGATGTGCATGAGCTGGTATAAGGTGGGGCTTATGTGCGTGATGCTTGTAAGGGAACTACGTGAAGCCATGCGGCGTCATAAGGCAGGCTAAAGTGCTTGTAGATATTTTGGAAAAACTGTTTTCAAAACCTATTTCAAATGTAAGGCTCACGCAGCAGTATAAGAAACGATTGTGATTGAGATTGTGTATTGTGTATTATGAATACGAGGCGGTACCTCGTTTGTGATCCTTGATTTATACGACGCGGTACCTCAGTGGTAATTCTTATTGTACACGAGGTGGTACCTTGGTGGTGATTCTTATTGTACACGATGCAGTATCTCGTTGTGTTATTTTGTTGCTTATCTTATGTTGCAAAGAGTTTTTGGCGGAAAAGTTCTTGCTGTTTTGTTCTTCTTTGTTCTAGAAGTTGTTGTCCGTATATGATCATTTTGGTTCTTTTGAGTTGCTTATTTTATGTTATTCCCATGCTTAGTTTCTGGTATTAGTTCATGTTATTATCTTGTTTCGTATCATCTATTTCTTCGCTATCCATTATGTATTCTTATTACATTTCGGTACTTCTTATTTATATCCTAGTAAGTGTCTTGACCTGGCCTCTTCACTACTCTACTAAGGTTAGGCTTGATATTTACTGGGTACCATTGCGGTGTACTCATACTACGCTTTTGTACATTTTTGTGCAGATCCAGGTACGCCTGCTAGTGCCGGTCGTTAGAGATCATTTGTAGCTGCCTTACAGAGACTTCAAGGTATGTATGTTCGGCGTTCGCAGGCTTCAGAGTCATCTTTCCTGTTTTACTTCATGTTGTATTTCTTTCAGAGAGTTATGTATTAGATATGCTAGTTTTATTCTATAGAGCTTATGACTCAGTTCTACCGGTTTTATGGAGTGTATTGATGAGATTATGTTTTGTTTCGGAAGGTTATATCAGTTATTTAGCTTTGTTTTAGTATTTTGATAATTGTTTCTGCCAAGTTATTATTATATGTTAAGCTTACCTTGTCGTAGAGATTAGGCTCCATCACGTCATCCTACAGAGGAAAATTCGGGTCTTGACAATCAAATAATTCTATAGGAATCAAACCCAAACGGTAAAGACCGAATCTTTAATCAAATACTCAAAGTCAACCAAATATTCAACCCAGGCTCTCACCCCGGAACCCGACAAAACTCACAAATTTTGACAACTCATTCAGATACGAGTTCAACCATACTATTTTCACTTAAATCTGACTCTGAATCGATGTTCAAATCTCAAATATTCATTTTAGAAAAGTTTTGACAAAAACCCCAATTTCTCTTTTAGAATCATCAAATCAAATGCAAAAATCAAATATGGAATCATGTAAAATAATAAAATTTGAGTCACAAATACCTACTCCAATCCAAATAGTAAAAATTCGCCTCAAGAATCTGTCATGACCAAAAATCCCTCTTTAGGAATTGTGATGGCACCTAGTCTCCAAACTAGGTGAGCCGGTCACTCAATATTATTTAAAATAATTAAAGCATGAAATAACAAAAATGGAGTTTAACATAAAAGCGGAAACAAGAGTACTTCAAGCCGAAATGGAAAATACTCAACATAATATCCCAGAACTAGGTGGTATAGAGTCACAAGCTCTAACTGAATACACGAGAACATCTAAAAATTACATTACTCTCTGAAATACATAAACAATAGAAATGGAATAGGAGGGTGACTCCGAGACTTACGGTCGGATCATGCAGGAATACCTTGAAGTCTCCGGTGTGCAATGCCTCACTACTAATCAGTCAAGTCCGAAGTACCTGGATCTGCACAAATAAATGTCCAGAAGCGTAGCATGAGTACACTACAATAGGTACAAGTAAGTATCAAGACTAACCTCGGTGGAGTAGTGACGAGGTATAAGTCATTTGATACTCACTAGACAAATAACCCGTGCAATAAATATGTAAAAGAAAATAGATAATTGAATGTAACTGAAAATAATAATCACAATTCCTTTTAAAATATATATCAACAACACTGTATAGTAAAACCAATCTTTGATCATGAAACATCAATTAGAGGTAAGGCATGTGATGAAATATCAAATTCAACCATTTATTTCATTTAAGTGCAAAATAGAGACTTTCGGAACAATTTTGAAATAAGAATAACAGTCCCGTCTCAACACAATCACAACAACATTGAAGACACCCCGAAATATCACATAACATCATCAAAATGCCACCCTTATGACGCTGCATGTGCACATAAAAATTATATGCTACCCTTATTTTGTCACATGCGCATATAGCCACCCTTATTTCGCCACATGGACAGCCCGAGATAATGCCACCCTTAATTCGCCCCACATGCACAACCATAGACAAAGAAATCGCACGGAAAAACCTCGTGTTGACACCCCAATCAATTCGCTCAACATATCCACAAGTGACACGGTACCACAAAACAGTAATGCCAAGTGCCACAATATCACAACAATAGTACTAAAGTAAAGTATAAGTTCACAACTTTCAACAATTGTACACGAGGACATAATATATAATCATATAAGCGGATGGATATTCAATAGATAAAGCATGTCTATGGCTAAGTCAATGAAATGAGCATGATCAAATAGTCATAAAGTGATTTCACAAGTTTCATATAAAGTTCATTATCACATAAGGCATATTAATAGCCAACGGTCTATTCCGGTCAAAACCACACATAGTGCCCGTATTCACACTTGTCACATCATGTACACGTCACTTAACACATCATATAAATCAACAATTAGGGCTAGCACCTAAGGGGTATTTTCTCCATACAAGGTTAGGCAAGATACTTACCTCAAACAAGCTAAATCAATCCGCTAATAGGCCCTTCCTATGCAAATTCACCTCTGGACGACTCGAATCTAGCCAAAATAACTTAATATTATAAATAAAAGGCACAGGAAATGATTTCGGATAATAAATATTCGATATTTAATTAAAATAAAAAAGTCAACACAAAAAGTCAACCCCGAGTTCGCACCTCGGAACCCAACAAAACTCACAAATTTCGAACATACATTTCGATACGAGTCCAACCATACCAAAATCATCCAATGCCGACCTAAAACCGACCTTCAAATCATCATTTTATGTTTTAGAAAAGCTTTTACAAAAATCTCCAATTTCTCCAATTCAAGTCACTAATTAAACACTAAAATTGAGGTTGGAATCATGAAATAATAATAAATTTGAGTCAAAAACACCTACCCCAATCCAAATCTTGAAACTTCCTTCAAAATTGCCCAAATCGAGCCCTCTAACTCAAAATGTGGTAAAATAACCAAAACCCTCATAAAATAGAGTATTAAATAGATCCGCCCAGGCATACTCATAAGGATTGCAAAAAAGCCCTCGCGATCGCGAAGACCAAACTTACCCAGCTGCCAAATCATTCTTCGCGAACGCGACATACTAATCACAAACGCGGTGATCAGCTACACAATCCCTACGCTAACGCGACTCCTTACTCGCGAGCACAAAGGGCAAATGCGTGATGCCCCTTTCGGCCTTTCCTTCTACGGGATCGCGACACCTAGATCGTGAACGCGAAAGTAATAGTCTCCCAAGCTTCGCAAATGTAGTCCTCACTTCGCGACCGCGAAGAATAAAATGCCTACCACCAAAATTACTCTACGTGACACGACTCCTTAGTCGCGATCGCGATGAAGAAAACTAGATATCAGCTGACATCAATCCAACATAAGAGGAAATTTCCCGTAGCCGATCCGAAACACATCTGAGGCCCTCGAAACCCATCTAATCATACTAACCAGCCCTAAAACATAACACAAACCTACTCGAGGACACAAATCACACCAAACAACATCAAACTATGAATCACACCTCAATTCAAGCAATAAACTAATGAATATTCCAAATTCAAAACTTACGTCGAACATATCTAAACACCTCCGAATGACCTAGAATTTTGCATGCAAGTCCCAAGTGACACAACAGACCTATACCAACTCCTGGAACCACAATTAGAGCCCGATATCAACAAAGTCAACCCTCGATCAAACCTATCAACCTTCCAAAACTTTAACTTTTCAACTTTTGCCAAAAAGTACCAAATCAACCTACGGACCTCCAAATTCAAATCCGGACACACGCCTAAGTCCAAAATCATCATTTGAAGCTATTGGAGCGATCATCATATCAAACTCCAAGGGACTAAGTAAAAATTCATCATATCAAACTCCAGTTAACTCTTAAACTAAAGTCTCCAACCAAGGAACTAAGTGTCCCAAATCAATCCAAAACTCTCCTGAAAACACACCAATCACTCTGGCAAGTCACGCAACCACAAATACACATATGTAATGCATTGAATAGGGAAACACAAC
The DNA here is from genome assembly GCF_000715075.1 of Nicotiana tabacum. Classification (NCBI taxonomy): domain Eukaryota; kingdom Viridiplantae; phylum Streptophyta; class Magnoliopsida; order Solanales; family Solanaceae; genus Nicotiana; species Nicotiana tabacum. The sequence continues at coordinate 95,960,699 of NC_134094.1, forward strand.
TAGAATACACAAAACGACTAGCCAGGATCATTACAGAATTATCCAAATCTGAGCTCCCAATCTCAAAATGTGATAAAATAACTCAAAGTCCAAAATAGACTACTTACATGCACTGTCCACCTTTTGCATTGCAGGAACCACTTCGCGATTGCGAAGAACAAATATGAACACTGGCAAAATACATTTCGCGTTCGCGACACTACCTCCGAGAACGTGATGACCACATGCACCAAAACTGCACGAATGCGCCCATTCCCACGTGAACATGAAGACACCCCCCAGCTCCCATGCTAAAGCGCGATCGCAAACCTTCTCCTACAAACGCGATGGTCAAACCACTTAAGCTCTGCAAATGCGATCCTCAAGTCTCGAATGCATAGAGGAACAACGCCCAGCTCCAACTTACACATCTCGATCGCAGTCTTCCTCACGCGATCACAAAGAAGGATAAACAACACCAGAACTCAAAGAAAACCAACAATCAAACATGAAGGAAACATGGTCCGAAATCCGTCTGAAAATCACCCGAGCTCCTCGGGACCCCGTCCAATCATGCCAACAAGTCTCAAAACATAAAATGGACCTACTCGAGGCCTCAAATCTCACAAAATAACCTCATAACCATGAATCACACCTCAATTCAATCTTAATAAACTATTTCAAATTTCCAATTTCCAAACTTACGTCGAACACATCTAAACAACTCAGAATTACCTTAAATTTTGCACACAAGTTCCAAATGAGATAACGAACCTATTCCAACTCCCCGAACCATAATTCAAACTCGATAACATCGAAGCCAACTCCTGGTCAAACCTATGAACTTTCCAAATCTTTAAATTGCCAACGTTTGCTAATTAGAGCCAAAACCTTCTGAAAATATCCAAATACAAATCCGAGAATATGTCTAAGTCCAAAATCACCATCCGGACCTAACAGAAGCATATAAACTCCGATCTGAGGTCAAATACCCAAAACTGAAATTTGGTCAACTCTTCCAACTTAAAGTTTTCTATTTGAGAATCATTCTTCTAAATTAATTCCGATCCACACAAAAATCCAAAACCGATAATACACATTATTTATAATACACCATATGAAGCTACTCATATCCTCAAACCACCAAACTAAATGCAAAAACTCAAAACGATCGGTCGGGTTATTACACGTAACTATTTAAAGGTTATAGATAATAGTAAAGAGTTATAAATATTCCAACTCACAAATAGTTGCCATATAATATTAGCCAATAGTTACAGTTATTTAAAATATATAATGTTTGAATATGTATAACTATCTGTAATTATGATACTGGTTGTTTTGCTTTTTAGATCTCTATTCCCCTATTTAAGACTTTCAATATTTTCCCCCTATTTTATGACTTGCGGAGATGGTTGATTTGGTTTTGGAAGGGTTCAGGTTGAATTCAAAATACTTAGTTCCATAATAGTGGCCTAAGGTGGCCAAGTTTGACTCGAGTCAACACTTTAAGTAAACAATTTTAGAATTGGAATATGAAGGTTCTAATAGATTCGTATAATAATTTTGGACTTGGACGTATGTTCGGATCGAGTTATGGGTGGACCGAAAGCGTTTCAGCGCTTATAGTTGGAAGTTAGCGTTTTGAAGGTTTTAGAGTTTTCCAAGTTTGACTTGAAGTAGACTTTGGTGGTATCAGATCCAGTTTGGCATTCCGAGCCTGGAAGTAAGTTTGTTTTGTCATATCAGACTTGTGTGTGAAGTTTGATGTAATTTCGAGTTGTCTAAGCATGATTCGTCACGTTCGGAGTTAGTTGGAAGAAGTTTGAAGTAGAAGTTGATTAATTTGGTTTTGAGGTGCGATTATTGGTTTAGATATTATTTCATGTGTTCCAAGACTTATAGTAGGTTCGAATTATATTTTTGGACTTATTGGTATAATTGGACGGGATCTTGGGGGCCTCGGGAGTGTTTCGTGGTGGTTTCAGACCATTTCCTTTATGTTAGAGATGCTGGTTTGTTGGTGTACTGGTGTGCTTCATGATTGCGAAGGGTGTTCTGTAATCGCGAAGAAGGCCAGTGAAAGGAGTAATGGATTTCTCTTCATGAATGCGAGGAAGGCCACATGAACGTGATAGAGGACCTAGCTCCTCTTCGCGAACGCGAAGAAGGTTGATGAAGGAAGAGTTAACATGCGTTAGGCCTTTGCGAATGCGGCTGGGTGACCATGAACACAGAGGGATGGGATCAGAAGGCATCATGAACATGACCTGGGTTTCGCGAATGCGAAGTGAAAATTTTGGGCAGGGGAAGTTTGGTCTTCGCGATTGCGAGGCATTTTCCGCGATCACGATAAAGAAACCCATGGGCAGAATATGTTTTTAATTAGGGACATAGGCTCATTTCCCTTACTTTTCACTTGACTTGGGCGATTTGAGAGCTATTTGGAGGGGGATGTTTATCAGGAATCATAAGGTAAGTGATTTCTACCAATTATGAGTTAAATACATGGATTAGGTAAGGATTTTAATATAAATATTAGTGGGATTTTGGGATTTTGTTAAAATCCTAGGATTTAGTAAAAATGGGATTTAACCACAAAATTAATTTTGAAATTGGGTACAAGTTATATATTCGAGCATGTGGGCCTGAGGTTGACTTTTATTGACTTTCCGAGTTGAGTTGGAAATTTATTACTCTAATAGTTAAATTATGGTCTTTTAAGTATATATTCATTGGTTTTTACGACCTTTGACTAGTTTCGAGTTGCTCGACATCGATTTGAGGCGACTAGTAAGGTTTGAGAGCCGAGTAGTGGGCTTGAAAGCGAAATAAGTCTCTTGCCTAATCTTGTAAGAGAAAATTATCATCTTAGGTATTTTAATTATTGTGTGCTACTTGTTATGGGAGCTATGTACGTACGTGGTACTGAGAGTTCATGCGTTGCTAGATTCATGTTTATGTGCGGGTAGACTTAGACCTACACCATGCCTTAACTGTTTTATTTGAATTAACCTTGTTTGTTTGATTACTTGAATTTATAACTGAGATTGAGACTAACTTTAATATATTGACCGAGCCTCTTACTTTGGATTTTGTGGAATATTTGATGAACGGTAGTTCTTTGTCTTCTTGACTCGCACGTATTTTCGCGGGTGAGAGAGTTTCTTTATTCTTATGGGATCGGGTCGTCCGCCTTGACAACATTGTGAGATATTCTTATGGGATCGGGCCGTTCGCCTCAGCGGTTTGTGTAACACTATTCTTATGGAATCAGGTCATTCACCTCGACAACATTATGAGATATTCTTATAGGATCGGGCTATTTGCCTTGGCGGTTTGTGTAATACTATTCTTATGGGGTCGAGTCGTTCGCATGGACAGACTTGTGCATAATATTTGAGAGGGAGTCAGTGTACATATGAGTTTTCCTGACTTGAGATTTGATTCTGTATTGATATTGGCTGATCTTGTTCCTTCGAGGCAGGTTATGATATTTAGTGATTTCGTAATTATTCTTGCTTGAGAATCATATTATTGATATTTGTCTGTCTTGTTGCTACTTGTTGTGTTTCATACATGTCTACTTTATGTACATTGTTATTGGACCACTAGTAAGTATCGATGTCGATCCCTCGTCACTACTTCTTCGAGGTTAGACTTGATACTTACTGGGTATGTATGACTTAGGTACTTATACTATACTTCCGAACTAATTGTAAAGGTACCGAGATAGGTACTTCTCGTGGTAACTCAGGCGCGTAGCCACATTTGCTGAAGACCTTGTGGTGAGCTGCTTTCCATGCTTCAATTCGTAGCACCCTAAGTTTCCTTATTACTATGTTTATTTATTTTTGTCTATTCTATTTCAGAGAGTAGTAATAGTGATTTTTGTATGTTCTACTAGACGCTAGATGTCACAAATGGGGATTTATAGTAGATGCTTATGGTTGTACTTGATACATATTTTATTTATGCTTTATATTTTGTTCACACTTCACGACTTAGTAGTAATGAAAGCATCTTACCATGATTTCTAAATTTAATTCCGCTTTAAAAATAAGATTCTTGATCTTAAAGGTGTTGTGAACGGATGATTTTGTTGGTGGTCTACTGTTGGTTAGTCTAACAACAGTATTGGGAGCCATCATGGCATATGGTGGAAATTGAGTCGTGACATTGTGTTGCTGAGTGTGCGAATAACATTTCACATTGATAGCTGAAAAAATTGGGAGCTTACATATAAGGTGTATAGATCTCTTAATAGTGTGAGGTCTTTTGGGGAAAACCGCGCGGGGATGGATCAAAGTAGACAATATCACACTATGTTAAGAATATTTTTGGAGTTGGTTGAGCCCTACAACTGGTATCAGAGCAAGATTTGATTTTCTACATATAATCTATAAGATGTCTTCATCATCTTCAACAAAGTACGAAGTAGAGAAATTCGATGGGAGTTCTAGTTTTAGTCTATGGAAGATTAAGATGAAATCGTCCCTGCTATTACAAGGGTTATGGAAGGCAATTAATGAGAATTTTCCTGAAAAGATGAAAAAGACAAAGAAAGCAGATCTGAAGGCAATCTTCATGAGTGTTAAATATAGCATTCTTCGGGAAATTGTTGAAGAAACTTCTACAGCAATGGCATGAAAGAAGATAGAAGATCTGTATTCTAGAAAATCGCTGACAAACCACCTCTACCTAAAAAAAAGGTTATAGAATCTCTATATGAACAAAGGTACACCTGTTAAAACTCACCTTGATGAGTTTAATTCAATTATAATAGACTTGAAGAATGCGGATATCAAATTGAAAGTGAGGATCAAGCCTAGACTGTGTTATGTTCTTTACCACAGTCTTATCATACTTTTGCCGATACATTGCTATATGGGAAGACAATATTTCACTGGAAGATGTTATTAGTGCACTAAAATCTAAAGAGTCAAAAAAGAGTTTCTAGACAGCGGAATTGAGGACGAGGGTCTTGAGAGTAGAGGAAGAAAGCAACCGAAAGACTTTAATAGAAAGAGTCAACAGCCAGATCTAAGTATAGAGCAAGAAATCAGAACTGTTATAAGTGTGGGGAGCAAGGTCACTACAAGAGAGATTGTCCTAAGCTGAAAGAAAAAAGAGGAAAGCAGAAAGTAGATAATTCTGTAAATATTATTGATACTGATAATAATTCTGATGATAGTAACTATATAGGGGAAGTATGTGCCTTGAGTTCTAGTCATGGGTAGAATTCCTTGGTTCTTGATTCTGGTGCTGCTTTCCATATATATCCACACAAAAAATAGTTTTCAACTTACAAGGAAATGAGTGAGAATGTCTACATGGGAGATGATAATCCATTACTAGTAGAGGGGATTGGTAAGATCATATTGAAAATGTTCAATGGAATTATCAGAAACATTGAGTGTTGGCATGTTCCTCAGACAAAGAGAAATTTGATTTCCCTTTCGACTTTGGATGATCAAGAGTATAAGTTCCACTCCAGGAATGGAATATTTAAAGTGTGTAAAAGCTTTGTGATACTCATGAAGGGTAAACTGCATTTTAAATTATATCATCTTTAGGCTAGTGTAGTTGCAGAGGAAGTTGTTGTATCTTCTGGAAAAGGTGATCTGAATTAGTCTCAGTTATGGCACTTGCGACTTGATCATATGAGTGACAAGGGATTATCTTTGTTAACCAAGAAGAATTTGCTGGATAGGTACAAAAATCAAGTTTTAAATTTTGTGAGGACTGTGTGTTTTGTAAACAGACAAGGATGAAATTCAGCAAAAAGGCAGAGCACAAGACCAAAAATATTTTATATTATATACATTAAGACTTGTGGGGTTTAAAAAGAGTTCCCTCCAAGAGTGGTGCCAGGTATTTTATGACTTTGATTGATAATTACTCAAGAATAGTGTGGGTGTAATTTTTAAAATAAAAGATGAGGGATTTTTGACATTTGTTAAATGGAAGACGATAGTTGAGAGACATACAGAAAGAACAATTAAGTGTCTTCGGACTAACAATGGATTGGAATTTTGTAATTCTGAGTTCAATAATTTCTGCAGCAGAGAGGGCATAGTGAGATACCGCACTTTTGTCAGAATACTATAATAGAATGGTATTGAAGAACGCATGAGCATAATGCTTTGTGATAGGACACAAAGCTTGCTTTCACACTCATGTGTTAGCAAGGATTTTTGGGTTGAAGCAATTAATACATCTTGTTATTTGGTTAACAGATCTCCATCCATAACTATTGAGTTCAAAGCTCCTTTTGAGGTACGGTCCAATTCACCTGCTGATTCAATGCACTATGTTCTTCGACTCATCGTTACTCTAGATGGTGAAGATGTTGTCGACTACGAACCAATATTGGGTTATTTACATAGAGGGATGGAGAAAATTGCGAAAAACCGAACAATTATACAATATTTGCCTTATGTAACACGTTGGGATTATTTAGCTACTATGTTCACAGAAGCAATAACCATAAATAGAATAAAATTCCTCTAATAAACCATGGAGTCCATATGTGTAAATTTAGCTAGTGCAGATTCGCGTAAAGCTGCCAAACAACTTACATTCGTGGAATACCCTGCTGGTAATAGCAACATATAATACAAGCAAACCTTACAGATTCAAGAGATTTCCCAAACGAAGACTCCAGGTCACTGAAACTAACAGAAGGCTTTAGCAAGCCACCCAATGTAGGATGAATTACCTCTCATCCATTCTAGCTACTCCACACGGGCCTTAAAAGAGCCTACTTTTTCTTTCTTTTTTGAGCTCTCACCTTGAGCCGATCTTTTTAAATGGATTGTGACTTTCTCACTTGAGCTTTCTATCGAATTTTCATTGATGGACTAGTGGACTCATTGGACTCTTATATATAAGCTTAAGCCTAAAGCGAGTGAAACTCGTCCTTCATTTCATACCTCAGTCTGGTGCCTATGGGTTCTAGTCCCATGGCATTTTCGTATTCGATTCAATTTGAGAATATTCGGTTGTTCTGCTTATGCTCATGTGAGGGATGGAAAACTTAAACCGAGGGCAAAGAAGTGCATATTTATAGGGTATGCAACTGGAGGGAAAGGTTATAAGTTCTGGTACATATATCAAAAGACTCCATGATTAATTATCAGTAGGGATGTGACATTCGATGAATCTGTCTTACCAGACAGTTGGCGAAAGAAGGTAATAGCAGAAACAGAACGTAGTGTCAGTGACCGCATACAACTAGAAATTGAATCTCCACTAGCTTAGCCCAGTAGTTCTAAAGTAGAGAAAGTGGAGGAGGCACAATTATTGATCAAGATGATAATATTGATGCACCTGTTGTCACGACCCAATTTCACCTATAGGTCATGATGGCGCCCAACACTACAGCTAGGCAAGCCAACTAATAAATTAAACATATATCGATAAAATTTAAATCCAAGAAAAATAATAAGACACCAAATTCTACCAATGTGTGTGCCAAGACCTGGTGTCACAAGTGTATGAGCATCTAGTAGATTATATAAAACTCCAAATACTGTCTGAAATGAAAATAGACAGAATTAAAAATACAAGAAGAGGCACTAGTAGCTGTAGGACGGCTCAGAAAGGCAGCTCACCACTACGCCCTTGGATAACGAAGATGTGCGATGATAGGTCCTCCACTAGTATCTGTGTCAGATCCTACACAAAAATTGCAGAAAGTGTAGCATGAGTACGTAAACAATATGTACCCAGTAAGTATCAAGCCTAATCTCGACGTGGTAGAGACGAGATGGTCGACTTTGACACTCACTAAGAGTCAACAATAATAAATGGAATAAATTATAATTATTCAAATCAGCATGATTCACAGAGTTAACAATAATTTTATTCAATTAGTAGAAATAATAAAAATCATTCGAATTAACAAGTGGGAATAATAATTCTTTCAATTTTCAATAATTTCCAATTTATAAATCAAATTCATTCAAATGCAACAATTCTCAATCTATTAATTAAATTCACAAGCTGCAATAAACTATCAAAGTATCGTGTAATTATTATTATTAAGCACGATTTCTGCCGAGGTCGTTCGGTCCGATCCAGAGTGTCATGTCCACTGCCGAGGGACGTGCGGCACAATCCATAGATGCATCTATCTTGCCGAGGCGTTCGGCCCGCTCCACAAGAAAGGAGGACATTTTCTTATGTACCTCCGGAATGAGAGTATATTTATTATAAGATAAATTCAGGAGGAAGAACAATTTCTCTTAACAATTAATTAATTTAAACAGAAAATTTAAGCATATGAGATTTTCATCCTTTAATATTTTTATCTAACAATTCACAATATATATATATATATATCAAATAATATTAATTAAACAAGGAATACAATTTGCACAAGTAATTCATGCTTTGAGTCCTAAACTACCCGGACCTAAAGTACCCGAACTTTAGCATTAATAGTAGCTACGCATGGACTCTCGTCACCTCGTGCGTACGTAGCCCCCACAATTAGCAACAATTATTTAATTTAATCACATATGAGGTAATTTCCCCCTCACAAGATTAGACAAGAGACTTACCTCAATTTGCTCCAATTTAATCCACCAGAAGGCCCTTTCCTCGATTATCCAAATTGTATTGGCTCGAATCTAACCAAAAATAATTCGATACAATCACTAAAATTAATAGAAATCAATTCTATAAGAAAATTCTATATTTTCATTAAAAATCTCGAAATTAATTAAAACTTCGTCCGTAGGGCCCACATCTCAGAATCCAGCAAAAGTTACGAAATCCAATAACCCATTCAATTACGAGTCCAGCCATACCAGTTTCACTCAAATCCGACTCCGAATCAATACCGAAATCTCAAAAATTCGTTTCTATGAGATTTCTAACAATTCCCCAAATTTCAATCTCAAAACACTAATTAAATGGTGAAAACAATGATATATTCGTGTATATTGACCAAATCCGAGTTAGAATCACTTACCCCAATGTCTTTTTCCTTGAAAATATATCAAACAGTCGCCTCTGCTCAAGCTCCAATTTGTTAAAAATGGCGAATGGGACGAATGCTCTCTTTTATAATTCTGCCCAAACAGCCCTCGATCATGATTCGATCCTCGGCGTCGATCGTGGTTCGATCATGGACCCGATCCGAAACTCACCCGAGGCCCTCGGGACCTCAACCAAATATACCAACAAGTCCTAAAATATCATACGAACTTATTTGAAACCTCAAATCACATAAAACGACGCTAAAATCACGAATTATGCTCCAATTCAATCTTAATGAAACTTAAAATTTCCAACTTCTACATTCGATGTTGAAACCTATCAAATCAAGTCCGATTGACCTCAAATTTTGCACACAAGTCATAAATGAAATAAAAGAGCTATGAAAATTTTCGGAACTGGATTCCAACCCCGATATCAAAAAGTCAACTCCCTAGTTAAACTTCCAAACTTAAATTCTCATTTTAGCCACTTCAAGCCTAATTTAACTACAGACTTCCAAGTAAAATTCCGAACATGCTCCTAAGTCCAAAATCACCATACGGAGCTGTTGGAATCGTCAAAATTTTATTCCGGGGTCGTTTACACATAATTCGACATCCGGATACTATTTGAACTTAAAGTTTTAATTGTTTCATCAAAGTTCCATATCTCGGGCTAGGGACCTCGGAATTTGATTTCGGGCATACGCCCAAGTCCCAAATCACAATACGGACCTACCGGAACTATCAAAATACTGATCCGAATCAATTGGCTAAAAATATTGACCAAAGTCAACTCAGTTGAGTTTTAAATCTCTAATTCACATTTTAATTCATTTTTCACATAAAAACTTTCCGAAAAATTTTACGGAATGCGCACGCAAGTCGAGGAATGATAAATAGAATTTTTCAAGGTCTTAGAACACAGAATTAATTATTAAATTTATAGATGACATTTTGGGTCATCACATTTTCCACCTCTGAAACAAACGTTCGTCCTCGAACGGGTTTAGAATTATACCTGAAGTGTTGAATAAGTGTGGATATCTTCTCCGCATGTTTTCCTCGGCCTCCCAAGTCGCTTCCTCGACTGGTTGTCCCCTCAACTGGACTTTAACTGCATAAATCCTCTTGGACCTCAACTGGCTAACATGTTTATCAACAATGGCAATTGGCTCTTCTTTATAACCCAAGCTATTATCTAGCTGAATTGTGCTGAAGTCTAACACATGTGATAGGTCGGCATGAGACTTCCGGAGCATAGATACATGAAAAACCGGATGAACTCCCGATAGGCTGGGAGGCAATGCAAGCTCATAAGCAACCTCCCCAACTCGTCTCAACAGCTCAAATGGGCCTATAAACCTTGGGCTCAATTCCCCCTTTTCCCCAAATCTCATGATTCCCTTCATCGGCGAAACCTTCAAAAGAACTTTTTCACCTACCATAAATGATAAATCACGCGCTTTCTGATCCGCGTAACTCTTCTGTCTGGACTGTGCAGTACGAAGTCGCTCCTGAATCAACTTTACCTTTTCCAAGGCATCTTTCACCAAATCAGTACCATATAATTTAGCCTCACGGGGTTCAAACCATCCAATGGGCAAACGGCATCGCTAACCATATAAAGCCTCAAATGGAGCCATCTCGATGCTGGATTGGTAATTGTTATTATAAGCAAACTCGGCCAAAGGCAAGAAATGGTCCCACTGACCTCCAAAGTCAATCACACATGCCCTGAGCATATCCTCCAAAATCTAAATTGTCCGCTCTGACTGCCCGTCGGTCTGCAGATGAAAGGCTGTGCTAAGCTGTACCCGAGTCCCCAATTAACTCTGTACTGCTCTCCAGAAATGTGAAGCAAACTGAGGGCCTCTATCTGATATTATTGAAATTGGCACACAGTGCAACCAAACTATCTCCTGAATATATATCTGGGCCAACCTCTCTGAAGTATACGTAGTCACAACAGGAATAAAGTGTGACGACTTGGTCAACATGTCAACAATAACCCAAACTGCATCAAACTTCCGCAAGGTCCGCGGCAACCCAACTACAAAGTCCATAGTAATGCGTTCCCATTTCCACTCTAATATAGTCATCTGCTGAAGTAGGCCATCTGGTCTCTGGTGCTCATAGTTAACTTGCTAGCAATTTAGACACCTAGCTACATACTCAACTATGTCCTTTTTCATTCGTCGCCACCAATAATGCTGCTTCAGGTCACGATACATCTTTGTAGCACCTGGATGAATAGAATACCGAGAACTGTGTGCTTCATCTAGGATCTTTTTCCTCAGTCCATCCACATTATGAACACATAGATGATCATGGAGTCGCAGAACACCATCCGCACCAATAGTAACTTCCTTGGCACCACCCCATAGTACCGTTTCTCGAAGAACCATTATGTGTGGATCATCATACTGGCGAGCCTTTATATGCTGAAATAGTGAAGACTGAGCTACAACACATGCAAGAACTGAATATCCAAAGCTAATGCCCACTCCCCTGCTGAAATGAAAGCCAAACTACCCATACTCTCTGCCTTTCTACTCAAGGCGTCTGCAACCACATTTGCTTTACCCGGATGATATAGGACAGTAATATCATAATCTTTCAGAAATTCCAGCCATCTGCGCTGCCTCAAATTTAGGTCCCTCTGCTTGAACAAATGCTGCAAACTGTGATGATCAATGTGAACTTCACAAGACACCCCATAAAGATAATGTCTCCAAATCTTAAGAGCGTGAACAATCGCAACTAATTCAAAATCATGTGCCGGATAATTCTTCTCGTGGGGCTTTAGCTGACGTGAAGCATATGCAATAACTCGCCCTTCTTGCATTAATACACCACCCAAGACAACGCGTGAAGCATCGCAATACATTGTATACATTCCCGAACCAGAAGGCAACACTAACACTGGTGTTGTAGTCAATGCTGTATTGAGCTTCTGAAAGCTCATTTCACAATCATCGAAACGGAGCACCCTTCTGGGTTAGTTTGGGTCCGAAAAGTAGTCTTTGGAACATCTGAATCCTGAATCTTCAACTGATGGTACCCCAACCTCAAGTCGATCTTCGATAACACCTTAGCACCCTGCAGCTAGTCAAATAGATCATCAATACGCGGCAATGTGCACTTGTTTCTTAATAGTGACTTTGTTCAATTGGGGGTAATCAATACACATCCGCATTGTTCCATCCTTCTTCTTCACAAATAATATCGGTGCACCCTAAGGCGATACACTCGGTCTGACAAACCCTTTAACTAGTAACTCCTCAAGCTGTTCTTTCAATTCTTTCGGAGCCATATGATACGGTAGAATAGATATAGGCTGGGTATCTGGAGCCAAGTCAATACAGAAATTAATATCACGATCAGGTGGCATACCTGGAAGATCTGAAGGAAATACATCGGAGAACTCCCGAACTACAGGCACTGAATCAATAGCAGGAGTCTCTGCAGTAGTATCCCAAACATAGGCTAGATAAGACAAACAATCCTTCTCAGCCATGTGTTGAGCCTTTATAAAAAAAAATAACTCGATTAAATGAACTAACAGACGAACCCTTCCACTCAAGCTTAGGCAATGCTGGAATAGAAAAGGTAACAGTCTTGGCATGACAATCTAGAATACCATGATATGGAAATAACCAGTCCATGCCCAGAATAATTTCAAAATCGGTCATCTCAAGCAATAGGAGATCTGCTCTAGTTTCATAACCACAAAATGTAATAATACAGGACCGGTAGATACGGTTCACAACAATAGAATCACCCACGGGAGTGGAGACATAAACAGGAGTACTCAAGGACTCACGGGAAATACCCAGGAATAGAGAAAATAGAGATGACATATATGAATACGTAGATCCTGGATCAAATAATACTGAGGCATATTTGCCGCAAACAGAAATAATACCTGTAATCATGGCATCTTAGGCCTCTGCATCTGGTCTGGCCGGAAGAGCATAGAACCGAGCTGGAGTGCCAACTGGCTGGCCTCCGCCTGGCTAACCTCCATCTCTAGGACAACCCCTACCCACCTGTCCTACACCTCTTGGTGGTCGAACTTGTGGTGGAGCAACTGGTGCGGTAATCATAGGCTACTGACCCTGATACACTGGTCTACCCCGCAGTGTGGGGCAGAATCTTCGTATGTGACTGAGATCCCCGCACTCGTAACAACATTTCGGTGTGATAAGCTGCTGACAAGAAGTCTGGCCCTAATGACCTGAATACCCACTAGAAGAACCCTGAATAGCTGGTGGGCGATAAGAACTCTCTCTTATAGCACTAAGATAGGGTCGCACTGTAGCACCTCGGGGAGGCGGTGGTGCTGGATATAGGGGCCTGCTGGACTGCCCTCTCACGAACTGACCTCTGCCCCCAGACGGAGCATCTGTGAACTCTCCAGAATACCTAAACCGCTTATCTCTAGTAACCTGCTCTCGGCTACGTTGACGTACACCCTCAATCCTCTAGGCTATCTCTCATGACTAGCTCATAAGAAGTACCCATCTCAACCTCTCATGCCATAGTGGCCTGAATTCCAGTATGTAAACCAGCTACAAACCTCTGTACTCTCTTCAACTCAGTAGGGAGTATCATAAGTGCATGGCGAGATAACTCAGAGAACCTCGCCTTATAATCGGTCATTAATATCTGACCCTGTTGGAGCTGCTCAAACTGAAACCGCAACTCTTCCCTCTGGGAGGGTGGAATATACCTGTCCGGGAAGATACGGGTGAACTTGTCCCAAGTCATGGGAGAAGAATCTGCTGGTCTACCAAGAACATAAGACTGCCACCACCTACGGGCTCTGCCCTCTAGCTGAAAAGTAGCAAAGTCTACCCCATGAGACTCCAATATCCTCATATTATACAGTCTATCCTTGCACCGATCAATGAAATCCTGGGGATCCTCGTGTCGCTCACCCCCAAAGACAGGAGGATGTAGTCTAGTCCATCTGTCCAATAGTTTCTGTGGATCAGCGGCTGCAGCTTACCTGGGCTCAGGTGTAGCTGTTGCCACTGGCTGGGCTCCACCCACAGGTATTGCACCATGGGTCTGATATATAGCAGCTGCCTGTCCATGAGCCTGCGTGGTAGGGGTCTGTGCTCCTCCACCCGCCTGGGATGTAGCTGGGTCTGCGGGAAATAAACCGGCATGAGTCATATTGTCCATGAAACGCAACATACGGCCCATAACATCCTGGAATCCCGGTGCCGATGTGAAATCCACCGGAGCTAGCTCTGCCACAGGCACTTCACCCTGCTCCTCAATAATGGAATCCTCTGCTGGACCCACTGGTGGCATAACAGGAACAGTCCTGGGACGTCCTCGCCCTCTACCACGGGCTGGAGCCCTCCCTCAGCTTCTGCCTTGGCCTCTAGTAACTGGGGGAGTATCTATTCCTTGGTCTGGAACCTCATTAGAGCGTGTTCTCACCATCTGTGAGAGAATAATAAAAGGATATTTAGTATTACATCAATTGCACGATGGAATATGAAGAAAGGTAGTTTCCTAACACCCTATAGCCTCTTGAAGATAAGTATAGACGTCTCTGTACCGATCCGCAAGACTCTTCTAGGTCTGCTCATAACTTGTGAGACCTACGTGAACCTAGTGCTCTGATACCATGTTGTCATGACCCAATTTCACCTATAGGTCGTGATGGCGCCCAACATTACAGCTATGCAAGCCAACTAATAAATTAAACATATATCTATAAAATGTAAATCCAAGAAAAATAATAAGACACCAAATTCTACCAATGTATGTGCCAAGACCCGGTGTCACAAGTGTCTGAGCATCTAGTAGATTATACAAAACTCTAAATACTGTCTGAAATGAAAATAGACATAATTAAAAATACAAGAAGAGGCACTGATAGCTGTAGGATGGCTCAGAAAGGCAGCTCACCACTACGTCCCTAGATAACGAGGATGTGCGATGATAGGTCCTCCACTAGTATCTGTCTCAGATCCTGCACAAAAAGTGCAGCAAGTGTAGCATGAGTACGTAAACAACGTGTACCCAGTAAGTATCAAGCCTAATCTCGAAGTGATAGAGACGAGATGGCCGACTTTGACACTCCTTAAGGGTCAACAATAATAAATGGAATAAATTATAATTATTCAAATCAACATGATTCACGGAGTTAACAATAATTTTATTCAATTAGCAGAAATAATAAAAATCCTTCAAATGCAACAATTTCCAATCTATTAATTAAATCCTTCAATTTCAATAAAATTTCCAATTTATCAAATAGCTTTACAAGCTGCAATTCAACTTCAATACATTTCCAATTTATCAAATAGCTTTACAAGCTGCAATAAACTGTCCAAGTATTGTGTAATTATTATTATTATTATTAAGCACGATTTCTGCCGAGGTCGTACGACCCGATCCAAAGTATCGTGTACACTGCCGAGGGACGTGCGGCACGATCAATAGATGCATCTATCCTGTCGAGGCGTTCGGCCCCCACCACAAGAAAGGAGGACATTTTCTTATATACCTCCGGGATGAGAGTATTTATTATAAGATAAATTCAGGAGGAAGAACAATTTCTCTTAATAATTAATTAATTGAAAAAGAAAATTTAAGCATATGAGATTTTCATCCTTTAATATTTTTATCTAACAATTCACAATATATATATATATATATCAATAATATTAATTAAATAAAGAATATAATTTACACAAGTAATTTATGCTTTGAGTCCTAAACTACCCGGACTTTAGCTTTAATAGTAGCTACGCACAAACTCTCGTTACCTCGTGCGTACATAGCCCCCAAAAATAGCAATAATTATTTAATTTAATCACCTATGGGGTAATTTACCCCTCACAAAATTAGACAAGAGACTTATCTCAATTTGTTCCAATTTAATCTACTAGAAGGCCCTTTCCTCGATTATCCAACTTTGATTGGCTCGAATCTAACCAAAAGTAATTCGATACAATCACTAAAATTTATAGGAATCAATTCTATAAGAAAATACTACATTTTCATTAAAAATCCCGAAATTAATTAAAACTTCATCCGTGGGGCCCACATCTCGGAATCCGGCAAAAGTTACGAAATCCGATAACCCATTCAATTACGAGTCTAACCATACCAGTTTCACTCAAAGCCGATTTCGAATCGATACCGAAATCTCAAAAATGCATTTCTATGAGATTTCTAAATATTTCCCAAATTTCATTCTCAAACTACTAATTAAATGGTGAA
The DNA here is from genome assembly GCF_000715075.1 of Nicotiana tabacum. NCBI lineage: Eukaryota > Viridiplantae > Streptophyta > Magnoliopsida > Solanales > Solanaceae > Nicotiana > Nicotiana tabacum. Next base: position 95,976,916 of record NC_134094.1, read on the forward strand.
AATAATGATATATTCGTGTATATTGACCAAATCTGAGTTAGAATCACTTACCCCAATGTCTTTTACTTGAAAATCTATCAAAAAATCGCCTCTGCTCAAACTCCAATTTGTTAAAAATGGCGAATGGGACGAATGCCATCTTTTATAATTCTGCCCAGGCAGCCCTCGATCATGACCTCGATCATCGGCCTCGATCCTTGTTCTCGATTGTGGCTTCAATCATGGACCCGATCCTCGACCTCGATCGTGGTTTGATCATGGCCTCTATCTTGGGCTCGATCTTGGCCCAAAACTTCCAGCAGAAAGGAAACAAATTGTAGCAGCTGTTTTAAGTCTAACTTTTGATCCGTTAACTATCCGAAACTCACTCGAGGCCCTCGGGATCTCAACTAAATATACCACCAAGTCCTAAAACATCATACGAACTTATTTGAAACCTCAAATTACATAAAACGACGTTAAAACAACAAATTATGCTCCAATTCAAGCTTAATGAAACTTAAAATTTCCAACTTCTACATTCGATGTCGAAACCTATCAAATCAAATCCGATTGACCTGAAATTTTGCACACAAGTCATAAATGACATAACGGAGCTATAAAAATTTTCGGAACTAGATTCCGACCCTGATATCAAAAAGTCAACTCTCCGGTCAAACTTCCAAACTTAAATTCTCATTTTAGCCATTTCAAGCCTAATTTAACTACGGACTTTCAAATAAAATTCCGAACACGCTCCTAAGTCCAAAATTACCATACGGAGCTGTTGGAATCGTCAAAATTCTATTCCGGGGTTGTTTGCACATAATTTGACATCCGGTCACTATTTGAACTTAAACTTTTAATTGTTTCATCAAAATTCCATATCTCGGGCTAGGGACCTCGAAATTTGATTCCGGGCATACGCCCAAGTCCCAAATCACAATACGGACCTACCAAAACTGTCAAAACACTGATCCGAGTCCATTTGCTAAAAATGTTGACCAAAGTCAACTCAATTGAGTTTTAAAGCTCTAATTCACATTTTAATCTATTTTTCACATAAAAATTTTCAAAAACTTTTACGGGCTGTGCACGTAAGTTGAGGAATAATAAATAGTACTTTTCGTGGTCTTAGAACACAGAATTAATTATTAAATTTAAAGATGACATTTTGGGTCATCACATCTGTGCAATATCAACCATATAGCATTGCAACATGCAGAGAGAACAGAGCGATCAACTGACCGCAAAGGTTTGCAAACGTAGTTGATTGGAATCTTCTTGGATATACAAATTCCACGGTATTTGTTTTGACAGTTGCGGAGACCTTTGACACATTTAAGTGTAATAGCTACCCAAAAGCTATTTCAAGTGCAAAACCAAATCGACAGCTTGCTATAGTTAAAGATATTGGGTCTCTTAACAAGTTCAAGAGTTGCCTAGACTTGGTTGATGTGTGTGGAAATAGGTAGAGCGCTTGTGAGGGCTGAGGGCAATGTAGAGAGGCGTTGTTCCTGTTGATGAAAAGAATTCAAGAAAATGGGAAGATTTATTATTTTTGGCTTGAATTATTTCCTTGTACTTTATAGGAAACCCATAATCTCTATAGGCTTGGAAAAATCCATTATTCTAATAGATTTGGGAAAGGAAAACTTATTGTCCTAGTTAGATTGGGAAATCTTTCTAGTTGGGAATTCTATAGATTGTATTGTACTTTTCTTCTCATTCATAGTGGAAAGCTCTTTCTGCCTTTGCCCGAGGAGGATTAGCCGACCTCATTAAATCCTTGTGTTAATTTTTTCTTCTCTATTAGCTTTGTGTGATTGTGTGCTAGTTAACCCATGATATTTCGCAACAATTAATATCAGAGCCCAGGTTCGACGGGATGAGTATAGAGATATCAAAGTGAAGGTGCGGGCCATCATGCACACAAAAAGAAGCTAGTTTCAGACTTCGGTTGTCATAATACTCTAACAATGTAGGTGACACACAGTTAATCTCGAAAACTGAATTGTAGATCGTGGCATTGAGACACATGGAACTTAGTTCGAGGGGGAGACCCGTGAATCGTGGTAGAGAGCTACATGGAACTTAGTTCTAAGGGAAAATTATTAGTTGTGCAAACAAAGTCCCACATTGGTAACTGAAAAGATTGGTAGCCTACATATAAGGTGTAGGGATCTCTTAATGTTGTGAGGCCTTTTGGAGAAAACCATGCGGGCTTGGCCCAATGTGGACAATATCACCCCATGTTAAGAATGTTATTTGACCGTTTTAGCCTAATATGTCTATTTACCCTAAAAAACAGATAACAATTAAGTTTATAAGTGGTTTTAAGGATACGCGGATTAATTAAATACAAATGATGAATTGCGTTAGATTAAACAGATAATGGACGTAATAAATTGTCAAACCAATTAAGGGAAGTGGTCCCGAACTCAATAACAACTTTAATGAAATGCCTGCCTTCGATCTCGAGCTCACATTAATGATGAACAAATGAACAAAAGTAAGACATTTGAATTAAAGAGAAAATAAGAGTATATTGCCTTGATATGCGTGTTACAATGTGCCTAATGAATAATCACACCCCCTATATATAGTAGGGGAGTTTAACCTTAAGTACAATTCCATAAAAGGTAAAAATCTCATGTTTTACTAATCATCGATTTTCTGCTGATACGTGCCGAGATTCACGCCGTAACATCCGGCTAGTCATGGATATCACAACCCTTTGTTGTTCGTGTTCGATTATTTGGTAATGCTCTCCGAGATTTTTGGGTTTCGAATCGAACCTGGGGGTCGTGGCCTTGATGCTTCTGAGGGCAGGTGTTTTTCCCTGACCCCGACTCGAGGGCTCTTTGCCTCGATTCTAGTTCCTTGTAGTCACGTCTCTTGCTCTGTTTACTTCATTGAAAATTGTGGCATCCCACGAGCTGGATTTCACCCGTATATAGATAGTCCCCTCATTTCTTGGAGAGTAAGTTTACGGAAACGACGAGAAATGACATGTGTACTTCGATTCCTTCTTCAATACGCCGTGATAGAAATGACAAAAAATCTGAAGCGTCCTATCAGTCGTGTCACTATGAATTCAAACGCGTGTCAGCCATCGGTAGGTCATCCCTGGATGTGAAACGGCACGAAGCCTCTATAAATACTCCCCTTCTTCGTTTATTTTTTTACCTTTTGACCAAGATTCTACCTTCGAGTCTTCAGGATATCATTGCCCTTTTTCATACTGTAACATTTTTACCTCCGTTCTTCAAGATTTCTCAGTAAATTGCAAGCTTTTACTTTTTTACCCAAACTAGCGCACTTGACCTTTCATCTTCCAACCTTTCTTCATACTTTTCAAGATTTTTCCACGTAACAATGGCTAAAAATTCCAAAACTGTTCCCCAAAAGGTCACTTCCTCCTCTTCACAACCGACCGCCGAAGTCGAGGAGACCACTCCTGATGTGGTCGTCCTTGAGAGATTTGCTCTGGGCGTGGCTGCCAAGCCTCCCTTTACAACGTTCGTCCCCAGGGAAGGGGGGTGCTCGGTCGCCGATGACTGTAAGGTCGAAAAGCCCTCGTCGGTGTAGGGCCAATGTGAGGCGGTATCTAGGTATATTTGCTCCATCACTGAAGACGTCCTTCCTCTGGTTCTAAAGGACTGTGGCTGGGTGGATAAGGACGTAGTAGTCCCCGGGACCGAGGACTCCATTACTATCCATGTGGAGGGATATTTGAGTGTTTACACTTATCCCTTCACACTGGACCCGGTGGACCCGATTATTCTTGACTTCTGCAAGAGGTATGAAGTATGCCTCGGTCAGATCCACCCGTCGTTATGGAGGATTGTAATCTTTCTTTGATACTTCATGAACAAGACTGAATCCCGTCTGTTCACCATCGATCACCTACTCTGCCTATACAGTCCCCTAATCTTCTGAGGGGGACTGATAAAGCTCGCACGTCGGGCTAGCAAAGCCCTATTCTCGAGCATCAATGAGGACTAAGATCGGGGCTAGCAGGGGCGCTTCATTCGGATGAAGATCATAGACTCGATCCCTTCAAAGTTTATTCTATTCCCCGAAAAGTGTAATGTATCACGTAAGCACAACTTTCCTTTAAATGTCGATTTTACGCTCATCTCCTTTTTCCTCACCAGTTTTTGTGGTGGTGCAGCTGCTGCTCGAGTCCCAAACGCCATTCCTCGATTCAAGGAGTGGATCGAGAGCATTTATTCATAGATGCCTTATTCCGAGCGCACATGGTGTGAACTCTCGAAGGGCCGCTGGGAGGCCCGTTCTAATGGTAAGATCTCTCTCCCGAATAAGTAACATTAGGCACCCTTTTTAGAACCATATTCTCATTTCCTCTCTTTTCTTTTTCAGTAGGGGATGAGGTCCTGTCCGTTAATCCCTCTACTTCGGGGCAGCTTCGGGCTGCAGCAGGAGACAAGAAGAAAAGGAAGGCTCTGGGTTCCCCGAATTCAAAGAAGAAGAAGCCAAGGAGAAAGTTGTCCCGTAAGCCAAGGGATAGTTCTAGTTCTCAAGCACCAGACTCAGACTCGCTTTTTAGGCTCAGGGATGAGCCCGAGAAAGATGACATTTTTGTGGTCCTTGAGCCGACCTTCCCCGAAGAGCGGGCGACAGCCGAGGGGGAAATAATAGAGGCTGATCCCCCTCAGGTTCGGGAGGCCGATGTAGAGACGAGGGTTGAGACCTCTCGAGATGCTGGCTCCACTCCGCCTGGTGTCATAGAGATTTTGAGGTCGCCTTCATTCACTGAGTCCATGTTTGATAAATCCCGAGCGGTGAATAAGTGATCCAACGAAAGGGCCCAAGGAGCGGACAATCCCTTTCGTTCCTATTTTGAAGATATGGACTCAACCGCTCTGGAAGACTTATTAGGGTTGGGCGACTTGGAGGTTCTACGGAAAGATCTGTCTTCAGAGGTCAGTGAGCTGAACTCGAGCTCGAAATTAATCAACCATTTCCCCGCCCCAAGCATGGATCTCGACCGTAAAATGTCAATAATCATCACTATCCTAGAGGATGCCCGAGTTCTTTTTGCCCCTGCTGGAGTAGCGAGTTACCTCCAGTGCTTGGTAACCGAAGAAGACAAGGCGAGAATGAATGAGCTGGATGTGTCATACTTTTTCAACGAAGCACAACAGGCACTGAACCGGGTAAGGCATCATTCCACTCTTTCATCCTCTAACTTAGTTTTTGATATTTCTCATGTCTTCTCTATTTTATCTTTTTGCAGGCCTCAGTACTCCATCATGAAAGTTTTCTCCAGTACCGGGATGAGGTTAAACAGCTCGAGGTTAAGGCTAGGGAACTTGCCGATAAGAGGGACACATATAAGCTTCATGAAGGTGCCGTTAAGAGTCTTCAGGCCGAGTTAGATGTGGCTCAGAAGGAACATGCCGACTTGGTGGAACATGTAAAATTTTTTGAAGTTAGAAATGATGACTTAGCCATGGCGACTAACGACCAAACCTCGCAGGTCCAGTAGTAGATTGACCGGATCTACCAGCTTCAGGCTAAAATAAATGAGGTCCGGGCCATGGCCGATGTCTGGGAGGGAAAAATGGACCGAATGTCTTCGAAGAAAGAGACCGCCCGGGAGCAGCTGGCATAGATAGAGGTCCAACTCCGAGTAGCAAAAGAGAAGGCTGATGCACGGGCTCGAAAAATCGAGGACCTCCAAGCTCAACTATGCTCGTCCATTGCTGAACGGGATACCCTTGGCAAGGAACTCGAAATAACAAGGTCCAAGTCGAAAATAACTAGGGTTGATACTGAAGAGATGGTGGCCCAGTACAAGGCTGATGTTAAGGCATCCAAGGCCCGCATGAAAGTTACTGTTGAGTACGTGAAGCAGTTGTCTCTAAGGGAGACCCTTGAGGAGATCCATGCCCGAGGTTTTGTCCTGTTATCCGAGATCGAAAAGGCGAAAAGGCTTGAGGTAGAGGCCAAGAATCTAGATGAACCCGAGGGTGAAAAAGGCTCTGACGGCCTAAAGATGGAGAAGACCCTGACGGCTCTAGTGACGAGGTGGGTTCCGGTGGAGATCAGGCATAGGTGCCTTAGGAATTTTTGTATTAGTTTTTGCAGTTTGTACATTTATTTTGTTTAGGCCGATTTTATTGGCCTTTCTAAAGATATTTTGGAATGTATATATAATGTTTTTTCCCTTTTGGAAATTTTCAAGTCTATTACCTAGCAACCTCTTTACAATTGCAAAGATTTCAAATGCCTTAGTACGGAGTAAAACATAGTAATAAGTTGTTGTTCGGAGGTCAGAACAAGACTTGTTCTTGATGTAAGTTTTTTTTGAAACTTGTTGGGGCTTGGTATGACCGGAAGCTTTCCCCAAAGTGCTTGTTTAAATATTCTTAGACTATAATTTTGTCGAGGGTAACCTTTGAATCAGTTTGGAATTTTGAAGGCCTTATGTTTTAATTATGGGTTTTGGACGTCTTCGAGCCATTTTTAGGGGTAGTCGTAGCCTTTTAAGTTCAAGCACTGTCTAATAGGCTTTGTACCTCTGGGCTTCGATAGCCTGAGCCGTCTGAGTTTGTCTTGGACGACAGTCCCCGAGTGGGGGTGGCCGTAGCCTTTTAAGTTCAGGCACTGCCTAATAGGCTTTGTACCTCCAGGCTTCGATAACCCGAGCTGTCCAATTTGTCTTGGATGATAGTCCTCGAGTGGGAGCAATCTACCAGATCTAGATAGAGGCGGCCCTTGGGCTCGATATCCGAAGGAACAAAATGTAATAGTCTTAAGGGACAAAATATGTATCTGTAAGGTAGAAACTTTCTTTAATTCTTGTGCGTAATATACAAGATTGTAAGTGTGTACAAGCTTCGTGTTATGGCTTAGGTGGTCTATGTGGGCACGGTTCATTTGACCATTTGACCCTTACAATAAATCCTATCCATCGAGCCTAGACTGTTCAAGCACAAAGTTTCCTTCCTTGCTAAAAATCATTACCTGAGGGTGATGGTCCCCAATATTCGAGGTCGATCATCGAGAGGGCTCAGATATTGTTAAGGTGACCATCGATTCCGATTCAAAATCGGTATTCGATTCTAGGTTAGCACGATCCATTGTTGCCTTGTGAAAAACCTTACCGGAAAACCCATTTGGGACAAAATCGGTTCAAGGGGAAAAGAGTGCAACGCGTGCTTTCAGGCCTAACAACTACATCATCCTTTGGTTGTTGCTTGCAAGTGTTAGTCCAATTCCTAATATATATTAAGAAAGAATGAATGGGGTCGTACTTAGCAGTAGTATCGTCTTAAGTGGGTCACGTTCCAGTTGTTCGGTAGCCACTCACTGTTCCCTACTTTGAGTTTGTACGAACCTTTACCGGTAATCTTGATAATTCAATATGAACCTTCCCAATTTGGTCCCAGCTTCCCTTTGTTCGGGTTTCGGGTGTTCGGTGTCACCTTTCTTAACACCAAGTCTCCGATATTAAAGTGACGGAGGTTGGATCTCTGGTTGTAATACCTTTCGATCTGTTGTTTCTTGGCAGCCAATCTGACGAGGGCGGCCTCACGTCTCTCATCCAATAGTTCTAGGCTCGTGCTCATGACCTCACCGTTTGACTCTTCGGTCACATATCGGAACCTGAAACTTGGTTCTCCTACCTCGACCAGTATTAGTGCTTCGACACCTACACCAATAAAAATGGGGTGACCCCGATACTAGACTTTGAGGTCGTACGGTATGCCCACATGACTTCAGGCAAAATTTCCTTCCATTTTCCTTTGGCATCGGTCAATCGTTTCTTAAGGTTTGGAGTATGGTCTTGTTTGTATACTCCGCCTTCTCGTTCCCACTAGGGTGATAGGATGTTGATAAGATTCTTTTGATCGTATGGTCCTAAAAAAATTTGCTTACCTTGCTGCCGATGAACTGCTTCCCGTTGTCACATACGATCTCGGCCGGCATCCCGAACTGACATATTATGTGGTCACAAATAAAATCATAACTCTCTGAATTTCTCAAATGACTGAGCCTCAACCCATTTAGAAAAATAGGTCAGTCATAAATAAGATAAATTGAGCCTTACCGGTTGCCCGTGGCACGGGACCAACGATGTCTATTCCCCAGTTAATGAATGACCAAGGTGACAAGACCGATTGTAGTAGCTCCCCAGGCTGATGGATCATCAGTGCGTGCCTCTGACAGCTGTCACATTTCCGCATGAACTCCTTCGCATCATTCTCTATGTCGATCTAGTAATAGCCGGCTCTGATTATCTTACGAACCAATGATTCAGCCCCCGAATGGTTCCCATATGTGCCTTCGTGAACTTCCCTCGAAACATATTGTGTCTCCCGGTACCAGACATATGGTGAGTGAGCCATCGAATGTTCTTTTGAACAGGGTGTTATCTTCGGACATGCTAAACCTAGCCGCCTTCATGCGCAGAGCTCTCGATTCTTTAGGATCCGAGGGCAGCTTCCCAGTATTCAGGTAATCTATATACTTGTTTCTCCAGTCCCAGGTTAAGCTTGTCGAGTTTATCTCAGCGTGGCCTTCTTCCACTGCCAATTTTATGAGTTGTAAGACAATTCCCTAACTAAATTCATCATCATCAACCGACGACCCTAAGTTAGCCAAAGCATCGGCTTCGCTCTTTTGATCCTGGGGTACATGTTGCAGTGTTATCTTCGCATTTGTTCCTCTTTCACTTCAAACGTCCCATTAACTTGATTCACCATAAGGAGGGAATCACATTTAGCTTCGATCACCTCGGCCCCCAGGCTTTTAGGCAGTTCGAGACGTGCAATCATGGCCTCATACTCGGCCTCATTGTTAGTCAATTTCACAGTCCTAATAGATTGACTAACTATGTTACCCGTGGGCGACTTCAACACGATGCCGAGTCCATACCCATTTGCGTTCGAAGCACCATCCGTAAAGAGGGTCCAGATCCCCGAGGAGGTCTTCGAGGTTAACAATAATTCCTTTTCGACTTTGGGTATTAAGGCCGGCGTGAAGTCAACCACGAAGTCTACCAAAATTTATGATTTGATGGCGGTTCAGGGTCGATATTCAATATCATACCACTAATTTCCATGACCCATTTGGTCAATCGTCCTGAGAGCTTGGTCTTGTGCATTATGTTCCTCAATGGGTAGTAGTCACAACACATATGGGATGGCACTGAAAGTATGGCCTCAACTTCCTGGAGGCGCTTAGCAAAGCGAGCGTCAGTTTCACCAAGTGAGGATACCTCGTTTCGGCCTCACCTAGTGTCCTCCTAACATAATATATAGGAAATTGTGTACCTTCTTCTTCCCGGACGAAGACTCCACTTACCGTTATCTTGGATACCGCTAAGTATTGGTACAACTGTTCATCTACGTTCGAAGTATGAAGCAAAGGTGGACTCGAAAGGTACCGTTTGAGTTCTTCCAAAGCTTGTTGGCACTCCGAGGTCCGCGAGAAGCTATTCTTCTTCTTCAATAATGAGAAAAACCGATGGCTCTTCTCGGAGGACCTCGAAATGAACCGACCCATGGTGGCTATGTGCCCGGTTAGCCTTTGAAAGACCTTGACGTTATCCACCACAGTGATGTCTTCTATGGCCTTGATCTTGTCGGGATTGATCTCGATCCCCCGGTTGGACACCATGAATACAAGGAACTTCCCGGACCTGACTCCGAATGCGTATTTCTCCGGGTTCAGCTTCATATTGTATTTCTTCAGTATGTTGAAGGTTTCCTACAAATGTTCCAAATTGTCCTCTGCTCGTAGGGACTTAACTAATATGTTGTCAATGTAAACCTCCATTGATTTTCCTATTTGCTCTTCGAACATCCGATTTACTAGGCGTTGGTAAGTGGCACCAACATTTTTTAGTCCGAATGGCATTACGTTATAACAATAGGTGCCGTATTTAGTAATAAAGGAAGTCTTTTCTTGGTCTCCCGGATCCATCCAAATCTGGTTGTACCCGAATAAGCATCGAGAAAGCTGAGTATCTCATGGTCGGCCGTTGTATTGATCATGTGATCGATGTAGGCAAAGGAAAAGAGTCCTTAGGACATGCCTTGTTCAAGTCTTTTTAGTCTACACACATTCTTAACTTATTTCCTTTTTAGGCACTACCACTACGTTTGCTAACCAGTCCAGGTACTTAACTTCCCGAATTGAACCTATTTTAAGGAGTTTGGATACCTCATCTTTGATGAATGCGTGTTTGACTTCGGAATGAGGCCCCATCTTCTATTTAACCGGGTGAAACTTTGGATCTAAGATCAACTTGTGAGTAGTTATTTTCGGTTGGATCCCTATCATGTCAAGATAGGACCAAGCAAAACAATTTATGTTAGCTATAAGTAATTTAATGAATTATTTCCTGAGGTCGGGAGTTAGCCCCATGCCAGGTATACCTTCTGATTGGGCAGATGCTCGATCAATATGACTTGCTCCAGCTCCTCAACCGTTGACTTGGTGGCATCAAAATTATCAGGGGCTATGAAAGACCTGGGGACTTCGTAATCATCATCCACGCCCGTCCCCTACTATTCTGGTTCGGTTGAGGCCGGTGTCAGTGATTGCTATTTGGTTTCTTCCTTGGTGATCAAACTCGGGTTCTTCGATGTCGAGAGTGTGGATATCGAAACTACCTCATCGACCGCGAACATTTCTTTTGCAAACGGTTGCTCTCCATAAACTGTTTTGATCCCTCTCGATGTGGGGAATTTCAACGCCTGATGTAGTGTCGAGGGTACTGCCCTCATGTTGTGAATCCATGGCCTCCCGAATAGAGCATTGTATCTCAAATCTCCTTCGATCACGTAGAACTTTGTTTCCTGAACAGTTCTGGGAGTGTTTGCCGGCAGGGTTATCTCCCCTATAGTGGTCTCACATGCCATGTTAAACCCGTTTAAAACTCGTACTGCAGGCACAATTTGGTCTTGTAGACCCAACTGTTCCACGACCCTCAATCTGATGATATTGGCCGAGCTACCTGGTTCAATTAACACACACTTAACTCGAGATTTATTTATGAGTACAGATATAACGAGTGCATCATTGTGTGGTTGCACGATGCCTTCAGCGTCCTCATCGTTGAAAGATACGGTTCCCTCCGGTACATAATCTCAAGTCCGTTTTCCTTTGTAATGGACACTTTAGTGCGCTTTAACATCGGCCCATGGGGACGTCAACCCCACCAACGATCATGTTGATGATGTGCTGAGGTTTCTCTTTCTTGATCTGCTTGTTAGAGTCCTTGTTCCTGAAGTAATTTTTGTCTCGATCTCAGATATTCTCGGAGGTGTCCGTTATTGAATAATCGGGCTACTTCTTCTCTCAGTTGTCAGTAGTCTTCGGTTTTGTGGCCTTGAGTACCATGATATTTGCACATTAGGTTAGGGTCCTTTTGGACAGGATCGGATTGCAATAGTCGAGGCCACATAGTATCTTTGATGCGTCTAATGCCTGATATGATACCGACAGTATCAACGTTGAAGTTATACTTTGAGAACCTTGGTGCTTCCTTAGACTTGATGGGTCGGTCAAAACCGTTTTTGCTCATGAGTCCCCGGTTACTATGACCTCGTTCGCTTCTTCTGTCACTTCTCACAGTGTTGCGTCCGGACCCATTACCCCTTCGATCTTCATTGTATGGTTGATACCGGTCTCTGTTTGATCTTGGTTCATGATCGATGGCCCCTTTGGATCTATCACTAGTCCTGACGGGATAAACGGACCCGGAAGGGTCCCCGAGCTGATCTTCTTCGACCCTGATTTTTGACTGGTACCTGTTATGGATGTCGGTCCAAGTTACCATCGGGTATTCTATCAAATTTTGCTTCAACTACTGTGAAGACAATGAGCTTTGGGGATTAAGTCCTTGGGTGAAGGCCTGAACGGCCCAATCATATGCAACCGGAGGCAGGTCCATCCGTTCCATTTGAAACCTCGATATGAATTCCCTGAGCATCTCGTTATCTCTTTGCTTTACCTTGTAAAGGTCTGACTTCCTGGTCTCGATCTTGATGACCCCGATGTGCACTTTTACAAAGGCATCTGCAAGCATAGGAAATGAGTCAATAGAATTAGAGGGTAAGTTGTGATACCATATCATAGCTCTTTTTGACAAGGTCTTTCCGAACCTTTCAGCAGAACGGACTCGATTTCATCATCTTCCAAGCCGTTCCCCGTGATGGCGCATGTGTAGGAGGTCACATGTTCGTTTGGATAAGTTGTCCCATTATACTTTAGAATTTCGGGCATACGAAACTTCTTTGGATCGGCTTCGGAGCTACGCTCGGAGGGAAAGGTTTTTGGACAAATTTCTTGGAATTCAGGTCCTTCAATATCAGTTGTGCTCCTGAGATTTGATTGACCTGGAGTTATAGGTCTCCACTTTTTTGTCGTTGACTTCGATTTTCTTTTCTCCTGACTCCACCCATTTTGTCAGTTCCTCAAGCATCTTTATTATCTCGGGGTTAGTCCTAGGTTCTGCTTCACCCGGCCTTTCTTTGGCTGGTTCATTTATGCGAGCGTTTTCCTAGGATGATTCGGGCTCAACCCTGCTGGGGGGCGCGGCTTTGGTTCTGCAACTGGGCTATCGCTACCTGTTGAGCCTGTAATATTTCGAAGATCACACGCAAATTGATCTCATCACCTTCGCTGCCGTGTGTACTCCGGGCTATCGACCAGGCTCCCCCACGAATGTTGCTTTCGGGGTCAGTAGGCAAGTTTGCTTCGATAGCCACATGTGAGTTAGCATCGATCGGATCAGCGACATGAACTCCATTGGGGTCAACAGGGGGCACTTCGTTGCTAGGTACCACGTTGTTGTTTTCGCCATGGTGGTCGGACCCAGCATCCACATTCAAATGGACAGATTGGGAGTTCGACATTTTTAATTTTGACCTGAAATAAAAAAAACTCAAAGAACAAGTGTAAAATAGAGTGTGTTATAGTAATTTGTATCAAATTGCAACTATTATCCTTATCCCCACGGTGGGCGCCAAACTGTTTACCCTAAAAACGGTTAACAATTAAATATATAAGTGGTTTTAAGGATACGCGGATTAATTCAATACAAATGATGAATTGTGTTAGATTAAACAGATAAAAGACGTAATAAATTGTCAAATCAATTAAGGGAAGTGATCCTAGACTCAATAACAGCTTTAATGAAATGCCTGCCTTCGATCCCGGGCCCACGTTAATGATGAACTGATGAACAAAAGTAAGAACTTTGAATAACAGAGAAAATAAGAGTATATTGCCTTGATATGCATGTTACAATGTGCCTAATGAATAATCAGATCCCCCCTATATAGTTGGGGAATTGTACCCTAAGTACAATTCCATAAAAGGTAAAAATCTTCTGTTTTAATAATCATCGATTTTCTGCCGATTCGTGCCGAGATTCACGCCGTGACATCCGGTTGGTCACGGATATCACGGCCCTTTGTTGGCCGTGCTCGATTATCTGGTAATGCTCTCCGAGGTTTTTGGGATTCGAATCGAACCTAGGGGTCGTGGCCCCGATGCTTCTGAGGGCAGGTATTTTGCCCGGACCCCGACTCGAGGGCTCCTTGACTCGATTACGATTCCTTGCAGTCGCGTCTCTTGCTCCGTTTACTTCATTGAAAATCGAGGCATCCCACCAACTCGGTTTCACCCGTATACAATGTCTATTTAAAACCCGCGGAGTAGGGGGTCGGAAACACAAATCGATGTAAGTATCCGTGTCTATTATGCCTATATATATTTATAATAGCTTTTATTTTATTAACCACAAATCGTTTTTATTCCAATTCTGCAGAAAATATAAGAATGTTACATGTACTTTTCTAGCAGATCAGCATGGACCTAAGCTATAAACTTCGATTGTTCTTGTTATATGATTTGAAAAACGAAGCAGATCAACTGCTCTATTGATGGTACAAGTAGCAATACTGCCACTTGCAAATACTAGTAGTACATTATATTCTTGAAAGCTAGTACTATTAAATAAGAGGATTAATTTAATTTGAAGTTGAAAGTCCCCAAAACGTGAGCTGTATGCCAGCTTCATTATTTCTTTTCCAAAAATTTTAAGAAATCTTTTGAAGCTAGTTCCAATCAGCACCTACCCGCTTCAACCCTCCCCCCTTACCCTTTCATTCTCTCAACTCCATTTCTTCCTAACAAGTTTCTAATTTAATTTCAAGTAAATGACAACATAGGTCAAATTATTCAAAACGATTATGAAGAGTTAAACAACCAAGGGGGTTAAACAAGAAAAACTTACTCGAACTCAATTTTTACACCAAGTCATATTAGCTATTCTTAATGAAGTGATAATTAGTTAAGTATAATGTATAAGCGATAGAAGTGTATATAAAGTGATCACATGACATATAGCCATTAATTTGGATGAACATTGTGTGTATCATATTTTTCCTGTTAAGGAGGTAGCCAATATGATTCTTAGTAGAGGCAAACTAGGCTATGGACAAAGTGTGCAGGAATTTAATTACTGCATTTCGCGTTTCATTTGCATTTTTATTTTAATGAGTGACAAAAAAATAAAGTATAATACGTCTAATCTTAAAGAGGACTGAACAAGAGACATAATACAAAGAGCCCATAGGTTTCGCGTGGGTTGCTGGCATTATGAGTACTCCCACAACGACGACGAGCACGTTACTACTCAATTATTCATCACGTTAAACAACAAAAAGCCATCGTATCATATTTCATTTACCATTCAAGACCATGTATATATTTATAAGCTTATTTATAATGTACAACAGATAATGAACAAACATGCTTAATTTTTCTGCAATTTCCACTATTCTATCAACAATGATCAATCTTTAGGGAAAATATTAAGTACAAAACAATACTATAATTGTACACATTAATCATTTCTTGTCTCTTTCCTTGTTGCTTTGCTGCATTTTGCAATTTCTATAGTCTCTCTGTTCTTGAATTTCACTCCAATTCAAAACCTGGGACGACTCTATGGCGAATCAACTCGTCCACCTTCTTGCCATCTCCAATCACATTCTCAGAACATGATTTAAGTAGTAGGTCTGGGCACATCCAGTACTTGTGCTCCACTTGAACTTAAATAAATAATTGAGAAATTTTCGGGGAAAATGTGTATTTATACTAAAACTGTACCTATTCTCACAATCTGTATTCACTAACTTAAAATCTTGATCCGTCTTTAGCTCGAAGTGTCTTATGCTAATGCAAAAGGGGTCTAGAATCACCCCAAAAATCAAGGTTGCTTCGGATATCCATGTGACAATATCTCTGAAAATCTTCAAAGTTCATGGACCGTGCCATAATGTCGTTATTAGGAGAGTCGAAGCGAGCCAAGTAACGAAGTAACTCTTCAAACAAATATTCGTCACAAGGAATGGCTAAAGGGCCAGAGTTAGTAAAACCAAACTCTTCCTCTGCCCGTGACAACAGTTTCTTGAACATCGGGTGGTTCAAGTAGGTTGCACGGACTACAAATCTCTTGCAACTGGCGCCCACTGTGACTGCCATGTGTCCCGAAGGTACGTCGGTCGGGACACGGCGACGGGCAGCCGTAGCGGCCTTCTTCCTCCACCGTTGTAGCATTTGGCGGAACATGACTATGTGGCGGATCTTGCTGCACGCTGACATTTTTCTCAGTTTTTTTTAGATGTTTGGATGAGAAAATGTGGTGTTTTGTCGAGTGGGGGAAGGAGGATATATATAAGAGTTTAAGTGGGTACGTCATACGTGCCATTGGTTTTAAAAATGTTTGTAACCAGTGCCTTGCTGTTTATACAGAGTATTATTGAAGAAATTTAAATTTCATCTATACATCGACAGTGCAAACAGCAGAATTACGGTAATTAACCAGGTTTAGCGCACCAGCTCTATTTTTGGTTCTTATATTGTCGATGACAGTAGTTTTAACTTTGACACCATGCTTTTTATTTTTCGAATAGCTAGGCTCAAAAATAGGGGTTTTTTTTCTTGTAAATTTTAGAATGCTTTAATTTGAGAAACCTGCTTACTTCTTTTAATAAATGGAAGGAAATAACACATAATTAGTATGCTCGAACGTATCACTTTTTGGTACGAGTTTGTATCCTCTTCGTCGCTGCTCTACGTTTAATTAGATTAGATATTTTTATTATTTTTCAAATTGAGCATGCTTAGCGAAATGAGTAAACCTTACTAGTCAAAAATCCAAACATTGGGCAAAGTAAAAGCTTTGAATTAGTCAATCACTGAATGGGGAAGGAGATCCAGTTTGTTGCTTTTATTTTCACTGGATTTCAGCAACGTTACCATCCTTCAAATTTACGAATTTCCGAAAATCGAATCTGATAATTAAAATGTTGTATTCTCCAAACGCTTTCCAAATTATGAACTACTGAGTGTTGAAGCCAATCGAGAAAAATTTCTTACACAGAGTTGTGACTAACAGAAAAATATGTATTTTAAGAAAGTTTTAAAGAAGAAAAAGTTTGATCAACATAAGCTGCTCTTTATTCGACAATGGTACGTACGTAGTTGGGTATGTACCAAGATGCTCCTCTACTCCTTTAATACGTCTTACATAATACTCTTGTAATTTAAATTTTCAGTTTCATATTAAAACAAACAACGAAAAATGTTTCGCATTTGTTTAAGGAATGTTAAAATTTTTTGGGGGTCCTCCGATGACCACGATCCATGTGCGAAGATGCCTCTACTTTCATTTTCTTTAACATTCTTCAGCTAGCTGCCAATATTTTGTTTTTGTCTTTAATCTATTACTACTATTTTTACATTATAGCCTCTCGACTCAACTTTTGCATGAATCTATCATCTCAAGTTCTCAACTATGATTGGTTCACAGCACTCTCCTTTCTTTTCTTATATTCACATTTGATACTTTGACATAGTCAAATTCAGGACTTATATTCGCATTTGACACCCGTTGTTTAAACATTTTCCATCATTTATTGTAAAACTCATTGTAATCTCGCAATTGTGAAGTGAGAAATTGGAATATGAGAGAGATAGAGAGAGAACAGAGATAAAATATTTTTGTGTAAAATGTAAAATGAGCATTTGAATTTTCTAGAGTCGGATTTCCTCTATTATATACAGAAAAATATGGGTCGGATAGTTACAACTCAAAATGAAATGAATATTCCACTTTATTACTATTGGGCCTAACTATACAACTAAGTAAATAAATACAATTGGGCCCTAACAATATCTGCTAAGATAACTGCTCGCCTTTTTACAAGCCAACACCTCCCCCCGGGGGGGAGAGGGGAGGGGGGAAGTTGGGGGGGGGGGAAGCACCTTCAACTTGGAAAGAAAACCATGATGGGATAAACCAGTGAGGGGCTTAGTCAATATATCTGCCAACTGATTTGGAATACTGACTATAAACAAGGCAATAAGATCATCAGAAAGCTTTCTCCAAACAAAATGACAATGAACCTTGATATGCTTAGTATGCTCATGGAACACAGGATTACGAGCAATATGCAAGGCTGATTGATTATCACAAAACATAGACACATGAGTCACACCTTCCACACACAAATCTGCTAACAATCGAGTCAACCAAGTCAACTCTGCAACCAAATTACTCAAAGCACGATATTCAACTTAAGTGCAGTTGAGAGAAACAACTGACTGTTTCTTGGGCTTTCAAGACACAGGACTCTTGCCAAGAAGCACAAAGAAACCAGTCACAGACTTGCGGGAATGAGGGCAAGCAACCCAGTCACTATCACAATAACCATGCAAAGCAAAAGCATAAGAGTCGTTAAGAAGTATACCATAATCAGATGCCCCTTTGAGATAGCGCAGTAAATGGATAGCAGCAAAATAATGTGGAATTCGAGGAGATTGAAGAAACTAACTGAGATGTTGTACATCAAAACTCAAGTCATGTCTTGTATGGGTAAGAAAATTGAATTTCCCAATGAGACTTCGATACAGCTCGTGATTAGGAAGCAAACCCCCGTCAGCAGCCTTCAATTTCAAAGTAAGATCCAGAGGAGAAACTTCAGCGCACTTGTGATCAGACAACAAGTCCAAAATGAATTTTCTTTGATTTAGCAACAGACTAGCAGAAGTGGAAGTCACTTCAATCTCCAAAAATAGTTCAAGTGTCCCAAATCCTTTATTTTGAATTGATCATCAAGATAAGATTTTAATGCAGAAATTTCTGATGCATCATTCCCTGTTAGAATAATGTCATCTACATATATTGCCAAAATTATCACAGAATCACCAGATCTCTTTGTGAACAAACTATAATCATTAAAAGAATTAACAAACCCTTTAGCACAAAGTGAATTGAAAAGTTGGCATACCATTGCCTAGAAGCTTGTTTGAGCCCATAAAGAGATTTTTGAAGTATGCAAACAAAAGGTTAGGCAGAACTGGTTGAAGAATCAACAAAAAAACCTTGAGAAAGTTTCATATACACCTCCTCATCCAAATCTCCATGAAGAAAGGCGTTATTTACATGAAGCTAGAAAAATGGCTAATGTTTCTTTACAGCTATGGCAATGAGACATTTGACAGTAGTCATCTTGACTACAGGGGAAATTTTTTTATTGTAATCTACTCCAGCAGTTTGTGTATCACCCTAACCACTAACCTAACTTTATACCTTTCCACAGACCCATCAGCCTTAAATTTGATTTTATATTCCCATTTACTCCCAATAGCCTTCTTCCCAACAAGTAATGGAATAACAAACCACGTATGATTAGCCTCCAAAGCCTCAAATTCCTTTCTCATTGCTTCTTGCCATTCAGGCACCAAAGCAGCTTGAGAATAAGAGTGAGGCTCGAAAAGTATTATTTGTGCCTTAGGTTGCTTAGACTCAGGCCCTAGAGGAAGGAAGTAGATACAGAAGAACAAACATAGTCTTTAAGATAAGGGAGAGGAGCATGAGTTTTGGTAGATTTTCTCAAATGTAGAGAATCTGGTTCATTTGGCATAGATGGGGCAATGGATGCTGGGCTGGTAGGAAAAAGGAACTGAGCAGGAGTGACAGAAAAAGAAGGTTCAAAAGTGGAAAAGGAATCAAGAAGTGGAACAGAAGATGAAGAAGGAGAAGGACTAGAAGTAGATAAATCATAAAGAGGAAGAGCAGAAGGAGGAGAAGAACCAGAAGTAGGTGCAGAAACATGGGAAGAAGAAAGAGAAGGAGAGGGAATATCATTGTCATAAGAAAAAATGGTAGGATAAAATATGGAGGAAGAGGAAGAGGAAAATGAAGAAGTAGAGGACAACATGGCAAAAGAAAAAATCAATTCATGGAAGATAACATCTATAGAAACAAAAAATATTTTAGTATCTAGACTAAGAAGTTGGTAACCTTTAATCCCAAATGGGTACCCCGTAAAAACTGCATGAATAGACCTGTTGGTAAATTTATCTCTATGAACATGAGGCTTAGAAGCATAGCAAAGGCAACCAAACACCCTCATATGAGAATAAACTGGAGCTGAACCAAAAAATAATAACTCAAAATGAGATTTATTCTAAAGCAATTTAGAAGAAAATCTATTGATCAGATAAGTAGCAGTGAGTACAAAACACATTCCCCCCAGTATTTTATTGGCACTTTAGAATGGAAAAGAAGAGATCTGGAGATTTCAAGTAAATGTCTGTGCTTTTTCTCCACTATCCCATTTTATTGAGGGGTGTAGGGACAGGAAGTATGATGAATAAGCCCTTGATCAGCAAAAAAAAATAAAGTTGAAGGGCTAGATCCTAACTCCATGGTATTGTCAGTTCTCACAGTTAATACCTTAGAATTGAACTGTGTGTGGACCATAGCAATAAAAGCTTTTAGAATAGGAAAAGCATTTGATTTGGTCTTTAGTAAATGAGTTCATGTAAAATCATCAACAATTGTTAGAAATTATTTACACCCATCATGTGTAGGATCATGATAGGGGCCCCAAGTGTCAATATAAATTAACTAAAAAGGTGAATTTGTGTGAATTGTGCTATCTGGAAAGGGTAGTCTAGTTTGCCTTGCCATTGGACAAATATTACAAATAAAATCCTGTTTATGAGAAAGTAAAGAAGAAATAGACATCAGATTAACAAAAGGAATATGCCCCAATCTACTATGCCAAAGAGTATCCATTTTATCCAGATGTGAAGTATTTACAAATGGAATAAAAGAAATAGAACACTCAACATCTTCCTTATCAAAAGCAGATAAAGCAAAATTATGAGAACAAGTAAAAGTAGATGGTTGAATAGAAGTAGTGTAGGAAGTAGATGATGTTGCGGGAGGTAGGTGCAAGATGTAGAGGCCATGCTGTGTTTTATTAAACACCAGAGGTTTCCTGATAAGTAGAGATTTTGACCGCTTATTTGCTCTCTATTACTTACGTTTTAGCTCAAAAATTCTTAAAGGTATTCCCGAGAACTAATAAAATATGCTTTCTTGCAAGAATATTTGAAAACGAGCCAAAGAAGTGAAAATCAACTCAAAAAGGAGTAAAATTGGACAATTATAAAAACAAGGCAAAAAGGGATACAGTGCGGACCGCACAATACTGTGTGCGGCTGCAAACTCTGAAGATGCACCGATAAGAATTCTTCACAGAGTGTGGACCGCACAATTATTGTGCGGCAGCAGAAGACTAGATTCAGAGAGTTGAAGTTTGAGAGCTTGAAGATGTGTGGACCGCACTATTATTATGTGGCCGCAGGATGCCAAAATACGGTCGCACTCATAAATGTGCGGTCCGCAGAATGAAACCATGATCCAGTCCAATAGTAAGAGTACGACCACACTCAGAAATGTGCGGTCCGCACAATTAGAGGAAGTGAGACCGCATCTCACTTTTGTGCGACCGCAGAAAGCCATACCCACCAGCCAGTCTCAAAGTATGGACTGCACATAGAATTGTGCGGCCGCACCTTCGCAGGGGAAAGTTTGTCAGATATTTTTACCCTAGTATGGGTACTTAATGGGTGATTGATTTAGGGCTTATTTGTGATTGGGTATATGAATTTTAGCCTAATTCTTGCTTGAATTTGAGAATTGATGGTTGCAAACGTTGATTCATGCCTAATTGACTTAGTTTATACTTGAAAAGGTGAGACTAAGTCTAGAAAAATTTGGCTAACAAGAAATTGGGGTGAACTCGAGAAATTGATAGCCCCAATTAAATGGTCGAATCTAGAGATAGTAAGACCCGATTTGAGCATTTATCACTTGTTTCGTGAGATACCTATTTGGACTTGAGAAAGCATTGGGCAAAATCACTCAAACTACCGAGAGGTATAGAGTGAGTAATTACGTGTGATTTCTATATTGTATCCCGATCAACCAAATATGCCCTAAAGCTTTAAATCCGTTAGATAACCAACTGGGTAGAAGTCGCAACCCTAGATTATTTATAACTTGAAAAATAACCAAAACCAAAAACATTGTTTCTTAGCTTTACAATTACAAGCCTTAGCATAAAAGTAGAAGTAGAAACAATAATTAGAAATATGGAAGTGTAATCTTAGGCATGTCATACATTCACACTAGGTATATACCTAATCCCACATCAAGCTCCCTATGGAATCGACCCTGACTCGCGTTGGTTTTTTTTTTTATTGCATCGACTGTCTCGCAACCTAAATTAGTGGTGTGAGTTTGGGCGACATCAATTTTTGGCGTCGTTATCGGAGAGTTAAAAACAGATTTAGCTATATATTTGGTTTTGTGTGCGACTTGTCTTCTTTTCCTTCCGGGTTACTAACCTTTTTGTGAATCGATTGTAGGTACAAAATAATTGCTCTCAACAATGATCCTCTCAGAAACATGCCTTTGGGGGATGTGGACGTGGAAGATGACCCCGTTGAAGAGGTTCCTCTTGAACCTCAAGCAAATAGACGAGGCCGGCAGCCTTAAGACAATATTCCTGTTTCTCCCCCAAATCCACCAAGAGTGGCTCCACACCGGGTATTGCCGAATGAAGGGTACGCAAGTGCCATAATCCCGCCCCGCATTAGGGCGGGCAATTTCTAAATCACCAATGTGATGCTTACACTGCTTGAGCAACGAGGATTTTTCACCGGGGCTCCGAGTCAAAATTCTTACAAGCATCTCAAAGGGCTCGTGGATACTTGTTGGGGGAGCAAACAAACCAATATTCCGAGGACGCGCTGTGGTTGAGGCTATTTCCCTTTTCTCTACGGGGAAAGGCATTGGACTGGTTAGAGAGATTGCCCAATCGTTCCATCCATACATGGGATGAGTTGGTGGAAAAATTCATTGCCAAATGTTTCTCTCCGGGACATATGGCTACACTTCGGGATGAGATTCTAGCGTTCAAGCAAGAACCTAATGAGCCATTGCACGAAATTTGGGAAAGATACCGCACTATAGTGAAAGAGTGCCCGAATAATGACATGACCGAGGCTATGATTCAACAAACCTTCTACATGGGGATCAATACTACCAATCAATGCGTGGTCAACCAACTTGCCGGTGGAAATTTCATGACAATACCATATGTCGAAGCTTGCGAAATCTTAGATGAAATGGAGGATATCTCATCGGCATGGCAAAGTAGAGAAAATATTCCTCAAGGTGATCCAAATGTGATTCATCTACACAAAGAATTGCACGATCATGGGCAACCAATTGCCGAGTTGACCACTACAATGAATCAATTGGCCAAAGCTCAACTTCAACAGGTTCAAGGTCCTAAGCAAGTAAATGCAATTGAAGGTGTCAAGATTATGGTGAGCAAGTGAAGGCAAAAGGGTCAACAAGTGCAAAACCGTGTAGAACAATTTGTGCAAGATGATAGTGGGTTCAACCAAGACGAATCATATAATGAGCAAGAGGAAGAAGTGCAATATGTGAATAATTATCAAGGGCAAAGGAACAACTCTCAAAGCACGAATCAACAATGATGATCTCAATGAAATCAAGGAAATTGGAACAATCAAAACCACCAAGGCAATTGGAGTGGTGGTACCAACAATCAAGGCAATTGGAACAATAATAATAATCAAGGCAATTGGAACAATCAAGGCAACCAAGGCAATTGGGGTGGCAACAATCAAGGATATTGGGGAGGCAACAACCAAGGGGGTTGGAATGGTAACCAAGGGAATCGGGGGCCTGGCTCTCAAAGGCCCCCGATGTATCAACAACCAAACAAATCGCCTCCTTATCCGTCTCAAGGTTCTAGTTCTTCCAACAATGAGATGGGACAGATTGAAAATATGTTCAAACAAATGATGGAGAAAAATGCCGACTCCGATACTCAATTAGCCTCTCACAACACTTCAATCTGCAATTTGAAAGTTCAATTAGGGCAAATCTCGCAAGCTTTAAACACTCATCCTAAGGGGGAACTACCTAGTGATATGGTGGTGAACCCGAAGGGTGGGAACAACATGGGATATGCCATGGCCGTAATAACAAGGAGTGGAAGAGGTGAAGATACAACCACCTCAAATCAAAGAAGAATTGTGGATGATGATGTAGTTGTTCAAGAAGATGAGATTCCAAGTAATGTGGTTCAAGCTAATGAAGAAGTGAAAATTGATATTGGTGAGAGTGCGGAGGAGACCCAAGAAGAAGTGAACACGTCTAGGGAACACGTGATTGACATACCAGAACTGGTAGTGCCAAAGGCCAAGGAACCAATGCCAAGGCCTCCTCCCTCATACCCTAAAAGGCTCGCCAAGCAAAATAGTGAGAACCAATTCAAGAAGTTTATTGACATGATGAAGAGCTTATCCATTAATGTGCCATTGGTTGAGGTGTTGGAACAAATTCCCGGTTATGCAAAGTTCATGAAAGGTTTGGTGACAAAGAAAAGATCAATGAATTGTGAGACTATCAAGATGACACATCAAGTAAGTGCTATTGTACACTCAATGGCTCAGAAATTGGAAGATCCCGGCTCTTTTACAATCTCTTGCACTATTGAAAGCGCCGACTTTGCCAAAGCTCTATGTGATCTAGGGGCGAGTATCAACTTGATGTCCTACTCGATGTTCAAAACTTTGAGAATTGGGCAACCAAGACCCACATCTTTGAGGTTACAAATGGCGGATCGTACTATGAAGAGACTATTGGGTATTATTGATGATGTGTTGGTTCGTGTTGATAAGTTCATCCCCCCGACGAACTTTGTGATCCTTGACTGTGAAATGGACTATGAAGTGCCTATTATTTTGGGTAGACCTTTCCTTCCTACGGGGAAGGCTCTTGTTGATGTGAAAGCCGGTGAGCTCACCTTTCGGGTGGGCGATGAAAAGGTGATTTTCCATGTGTACAAATCTATGAGGCAACCGAATAGCAACGAAGTTATTTTGTTTGTGGACTTAGTGACCGAGGTGATTGTTGATGATGCTAGTGCCATGATGAATGTTGATGATACTTTGGAGGCCGCATTGCTTAATCATGATGATGATGAAAAGGATAACTATATGGAATGTGTAAATGCATTACAAGGAATGGGGTCGTATACTTATGAACCCCGAAAATTGTCCTTAGATCTTGAGAACCGAAAGACTCCTCCAACAAAGCCCTCAATCGAGGAGCCTCCCACTTTGGAGTTAAAGCCATTGCCTTCACATCTCAGGTATGAGTTTCTTGGCCCATGTTCTACTTTACCTGTTATTCTTTCCTCTTGCTTGACTAACGTGCAGGTAGATTCTACTTTTGCGGTGCTTCAAAAGAGGAAGAAATCTATAGGATGGATACTGGCGGATATTCAAGGTATAAGCCCCGCCTTTTTCATGAAAAAGATTATTCTGGAGAAGGATGCCAAACCCTACATTGAACATCAAAGAATGTTAAATAAAGCAATGCAAGAGGTGGTAAAGAAGGAGATCATTAAATGGTTGGATGCCGGGGTAGTTTACCCCATTTCCGACAGCTCGTGGACCTCTCTGGTGCAATATGTCCCAAAGAAAGGGGGCATGACTGTGGTCACCAACGACAAGAACGAATTTATTCCTACAAGAACGGTGACTGGGGGGAGAGTGTGCATGGACTATCAGAATCTCAACAAAGTCATTCGAAAAGATCATTTTTCACTTCCATTTCTTGATCAAATGCTTGACAGGTTGGCCGGACGAGCTTTTTATTATTTCCTTGATGGATATTCCGGCTATAATCAAATTCTCATTGCTCCCGAGGACCAAGAAAAGACTACTTTCACTTATCCCTATGGTACTTTTGCATTCTTGCAGATGCCATTTGGGTTATGCAATGCACTAACGACTTTTCAACGGTATATGATGGCCATTTTCACCGACATGGTGGAGGATTTTCTTGAGGTCTTTATGGATGATTTCTCTGTGGTTGGGAATTCCTTCAATGATTGCTTGAACAATTGGATAAGGTCTTGGCAAGATGTGGGGAGACAAACTTGGTTTTGAATTGGGAGAAATGTCACTTCATGGTCGAAGAAGGCATAGTCCTCGGCCACAAAATTTCAAAGCATGGTATTGAGGTCGACAAGGCCAAAATTGAGGTGATCTCCAAACTCCCTCCCCTACCTCTGTGAAGGGAGTGAGGAGTTTCTTGGGTCATGCGGGGTTCTATCGCCGATTTATCAAGGACTTTTCTAAGGTGGTGAACCCCTTGTGTAAACCTTTGGAGAAGGATGCCAAGTTCCATTTCAACAAGGATCGTATGAAGGCATTCGAATTGCTCAAGTTCAAGTTGACTACTACTCCTATTATCACCGCACCAGATTGGAGCTTGCCTTTTAAGCTCATGTGTGACGCAAGTGATGTGGTGGTCGGAGCAGTTTTGGGGCAGCGTATCAACAAAATCTTCCATCCGGTCTATTATGCTAGTAAGATCATGAATGATGCCCAATTCAACTACACAGTGACCGAAAAAGAGCTCTTTGCTATTGTTTTTGCTATGGAAAATTTCCGCCCGTACTTGATAGGTACAAAGGTGATTGTTCACACCGACCATGCGGCGCTTCGATATTTGATGAGCAAGAAAGATTCTAAAGTAAGACTAATGTGGTGGGTGCTTCTTTTGTAAGAGTTTGATCTAGAGATTCAAGATCCCAAAGGTAGTGAAAACCAAGTGGCGGACCACTTGTCTCATTTGGAGGAGGAGGGAGACCACATGATGGCCTTGAGATAAATGATTCATTTCCTGTCTAGCAACTCTTAGCCATTTCTATGATCGGGATGCCATGGTTCGTCGACTTTGCCAATTATCTTGTGAGTGGCATTGTACCGAATGAGTTCTCTTCAAACCAAAAGGAGAAGCTCAAGCGGGATTGCCTTGACTATTATTGGGATGAGCCTTATCTCTTCCGAATTTATACTGATGGTATGATTCGACGATATGTACCGGAGGAGGAACAAATGGAAATTCTTGATGCTTGCCACTTTTCGCCATATGGTGGTCACCATGGTGGAGCTAGAACGACAACAAAAGTGTTGATTTGTGGATTCTATTGGCCTACTCTTTACAAGGATGCTAGCGATCGCATCAAGCATTGTGATGAATGTCAAAGGGCCGGTGGGATTTCTAAGAAAAATGAGATGCTCCTCATCACCATCTTGGAGATTAACATTTTTGATGTGTGGGGCATTGATTTCATGGGTCCGTTCATGAGCTCTTGTGGGAACACTTACATATTGGTAGCTGTGGATTATGTGTCAAAGTGGGTTGAAGCCGTGGCTTTACCCAACAATGAAGCTCGAAGTGTGGTGGAATTTTTAAAAACGAACATCTTCACATGATTCCGTACTCCAAGGGCCATTATTAGTCATGAGGGATCGCACTTTTGCAACAAAGTTTTTGATACCTTACTTACAAAGTATGGTATTACTCACAAAGTGTCGACCCCCTATCATCCTCAAGCAAGCGGGCAAGTTGAAGTTTTCAACTAGGAGATCAAGAGTATTTTGTCAAAGATCGTGAATACCAACTGGACGGATTGGTCAAAGAAACTTGATGATGCTCTTTGGGCTTATAGGACGGCTTACAAAACACCGATTGGTATGTCTCCGTATCGGTTAGTGTTCGGGAAAGCTTGTCACCTACCGGTGGAACTTGAGCACAAGGCTATGTGGGCATTGAAGAAGCTTAATCTTGAATGGGATGTCACCGCCAACTTAAGGGTGGCACAATTGAATGAGCTTGATGAATTTCGGTTCCATGCATATTCAAGTTTGTCCTTGTACAAGGACAAAATAAATTACCTCCATGACAAGTACATCCGAAACAAGGAGTTCAAAGAAGGCGATCTTGTGCTATTGTTCAATTCTCAGTTGCGAATGTTTTCGGGAAAGTTGAAATCCAATTGGAGTGGTCCATTTGAGGTTGTGCATGTGACACCCTTTGGTGCATTAGACTTGAAGAACAAGAATGACGAAGTGTTTAGAGTCAATGGTCACCAGGTGAAACACTATCTTGGCAAAGTTGATGATGGCCACGTTATAGCATTAATTCATTTCAAGTGATTGATGGTAACCTGCGTCGTGCTGCGACGTTAAATCAAGCGCTTCTTGGGAGGCAACCCATGTGTGTTTTTCTTTTTCTTTTTCATTAGATAGGCTTTGTTTTTTGCTAACTAGTTTTAAAGTGTATGCAGGAATAGATGTGCATTGTAGGGACTGTGTCAAAATTTTGGGCTAAGTGTTGAAAGAGTGCAGATCACACATTAATTGTGCGGACCGCACAATTCTAAAGGCAGAATCAGAAATCACTCTGCGGTCGCACAATTCTGTGTGCGGTCGCACAAGTGGAAGAAAAAATTGTAAGTTCTCTGAAGTTGGCCTGTCAAAAGTTCATAGCCAATCTGCGGCCACACATAAAATTGTGCGATCTGCACAAATTATGTGGACGCACTCACTTATATGCGGACCGCAAAGTTGCTTCAAGGTCTAGGTAAAGAGTGCGGTCCGCACTCAAAATTGTGCGGCCGCACTCGCCTTAAGTTTGGGGCGACTTGATCAACCTACAAATAGAACCTCGAGACACTATTCACAACTTTACCACTCTGATGTCTTGAACCCTAAGCAAACACAGTGCACAATCAATTAGTTCACAATCTTCCTTCATTTCATCAGTGTAGATTCTTACCTACATCCTTCAAAACTGGTATGTTCATTACATCTTTAGATTTTGCAATTTCTTTTAGTTTTTGTTATTTTTTTGTGTGAGTTGTTAGACATAAAATGTC
The DNA here is from genome assembly GCF_000715075.1 of Nicotiana tabacum. NCBI lineage: Eukaryota > Viridiplantae > Streptophyta > Magnoliopsida > Solanales > Solanaceae > Nicotiana > Nicotiana tabacum. The sequence goes on from NC_134094.1 coordinate 96,005,085, forward strand.
AATTGTTAGTCATGGGTGCTTGAAATCATGTGGGTAGTTTCATATATGTTCATTAGGGACTCGGTAGATCATTAATTATATTAATTTGTGCATGTCATGTCTAAATTAAAAAAAGTTGCAAGAACCCTAACTTTACTATCATAAATGCTCAAATTGTGTGGCCGCACACAAATTTGTGCGGTCCGCAGACCACTTGATTAGGGAAAATATTGTGCTTGAAAAGTGCGGACCACACTCAAAATTGTGCGGCCGCATAAAACTGTGTGTGATCGCACTTGTAAACTTCAGAGAATCAGTATCTCAGGACTAGACTTGTGCGGTCGCACTTAAAATTGTGAGGTTCGCACAATTGATGTGCGGCCACACTCACAATTGTGCAGTCCGCACTTCAGGGTGTGCGACCGCACTTCAAAATTGTGCGGTTCGCACTAGACAGTCTGCAGCCACACTTAAAATTGTGCAGTCCGCACTGTCTCCTTTGATTTTTGTTGTGCTGCAATTGTTCTGTAAATGTTTGAAGTGTTTTAAACTCAACTGACCTATGCACCTTGTATTGCAGGAAATGGGTAGATCACGTAATGGAGGCGATACATCAAAAGGGAGAGGTGAACCTTCCCGAGGTAGATGAAAAGGCACTCGCCCTTTGCGAGTGCAATCAAAATCTATTGCTAAAAAGCCGACCACCGGGAGAGGAAGGGCCACAGAGCCCTCAGAATCCAGTTCCTATGCCCCATCCAGGGAAGCCTCCGAGGGTCATTCAATGGAGGTCCAACTATCCCAACCCACTGGGCGTTTTCAATTGCGCGACAAACCTATATCTAGTTCTTCTGGGGGTTCCGAGCCCTCCTCTACACCTACTCCTCCGGCACCAGTACCTATTGATGCGATGATGATAATGTCCCAGATGATGGTAGGGGGGGGGACATTCAAGTGGGCGGCCTTGAGAGGTCGAAGAAAAAGGAAATATGGGAGGATCAGTTCGTGAGCTTGACAACCTTCAACAGGTTCCGGGAATTGTGGCCTCAGAGGTCGCTTACACTTGAGCGACAATTCTTATTCAAGGATTGGGATATTCATAATCCGAATGTCCTTAGACAGTTCCACGAGCGCAAGGGGTGGAAGTGGTTCACCCACAATGTCATCGATGCAAATGAGCACTTGGTCAGGGAGTTCTACGCCAATGTGGCTCACATCAAGAAGGGGATGAAAGTGACAAAGGTGAGAAATTTGAATGTCCGCTTCGATGCCTTCTCTTTGAACACTTATGTGGGATTCGAAGACGTGAAGGCAGTCCAGTACCTAGAGAAGTTGGCTTTGGGTGACGCAGCTCACTCATGGCTAGCTAAGATTTTGGCCGCTCGAGGGCCATCACCACCATGGATTATAGCAGGAGTTCCTATCCTTTGGGTCACCCTAAATTTTGAAGCTAAAGGGTGGGAAACCTTCGTGTGTAGCCGGATTGATCCGATTTTGAATGAGAACAACCTCCCACTTTCCCGGGCAGTTTTGGTGGCTTCTATTATGGCGGGGTACCCAATCAATGTGGGTGCCATCATTTCAACCAACATCACATTGGCGGTCTGAAAAAGTAAAAAGTCCTACCCTTATCAAAAAACCCTCACAGAGTATTTCAATGATGCCAAGGTGGAGCCGAGGCCATATGACACAAAAGTAAAGGCCAAGAAGCCTTTCTCATGGTACCACCTGCAGGGTGCTGACAACCCAAAAATCAAGGGTAAGATCACTACTACCGTTGGTCAGTCCAACGAGCCATCGGTGGTGGGTTCTGAGGCTACTGCTGAGCCATCTACAGCTCCCATGCCTTCCACAGCAGCCGGGCCTTCCACCGGAATAACTGCCATGCCACAATCTTCATCTTCTAGGCCATCAGCTGCAGTACCGGTGCCAGCCTCATCCGCTTATCCTCTCACTGCGCTGCGAGTCTCCCAGACTTTGGCGAGCCTCAATAACTGGATGCAGACAACCACTTCTAAGTTGTCTAACATATCCGGTACTGTTGCAGCACAGTCCTCCACCCCAGCAGCACCATAGGTCCCTCCATCAGTGGAGGAAACATTGAAAAAGATTTTGGACAACCAGAAGACTGTTATGGATACTCTGATGGCTCACGGGGGTGCTATTGAGGAGTTGACCAAGCAGGTGAAGAAGATGAGGAAATCCCAGGCTTCAAAAAAAGCAATGGAGAGTTTGAGCAGGGAGGTGAAGAAGATAGCAGCAACAGGGGATTTTCCCTTTGACCTACTGATGGAGACAGATTCATCAGTACCAGCTGACCCAGCAGCACCATTAGCAGAGGCACCAGCTGGCCAGTCTAACGAGCAAGATCTCACTGCCCCACTGCTGAGGAGATGCTTCAGATGCTCACCAACCTTGTTGTCCCTCAGCCCGGTGATGATGAGATACAGTTGGAGGAGACGGAGGGTGGTGATGCTGCCAGTCACCCTGAGATCACGTAGGGAGTTTTCTTTACTCTCTATCCTCTTTTGTTTTGATTTTGCTAAGCATTGAGGACTATGCTTATTCTTATTCTGGGGGTGGTCTATTTTGGTTCATTTTGGATGAATGTGATGACATTTGATTACATTTGGGCCTGTAATAACTTTAATATTTTTTTTCTTTTATCTTTATTTTTATTTTCTCCCTCATTATGTATATATTCATCTCGCTTGTATATATTCTATTCCTCTCGGTTTGTATATTCATTTGCCTTACTTTCAGTATTTTATTTCATAGCTTCTTCATTTTGTTTTCTTAATAGTATAGCTTTTTAGTTACTTTATTAGCTTCTTTTTGATTTGTTAGTTTCTTTTTATGTTTTAGTGAACAATAAGCCTTTGGTTTTCTTAATGCTACGGTTCTTTTCAAAGGTGGGTCTTGTTTGAACCGGGTGGCTCTTCCCAACGATGGATGGCGTGACAACCTTTTTAAGGGATCGAGTTAGTTTTTGATGATTAGGTAGAAACAACTAGTATTAATGAATAAATAAGGGTCAAACATGCTTCATTTGGTACCAACACACTTAACTACGCGCTTATGATTAAAAATAAATTTTTGTAAAGAAATAGCCCTTTTTAGTGACCTTGTGACTCTTGTGTTGACTTAGGCAATCATCTGGTGGTTTAGTTGAACAATTAGCGATTTTAAATCTTGAATGCGGTTGTTGTGGGCCCTCGACTCTATTCTCTTTGACATTCCAGTTATGTGAATAGGTGAGGTATTTTGTTACAAGTCCAAGTATCTGTGCGAGTGGTCTAGAACTTGCCTCGAATGTGTTTCTGGGCAAAATTCTAAGTTAGCCTAGCTTGAGAAGTGATTGTAGGATTTCCTTGACCCGTTCTGAAACCTTCCATGGCCACCAATGATATCATCCTTAGTAAACCCTTTTGAGCCTAAAGCCTTTTTATTCGATAACCACATTACAAGCCTTTACCCATTTTATAGTGACTCTCTCTTGGCACCCGAACTTTCTTTAGCACTCGTTTGATTCAAATGGCAAAAACATAAGTTTGGGTGAGAGATGAGGGGTTTAAAGATGGTCTCAAGGCACAAAAAGAGAAAATAAATGAAGAAAAGGAAAGGCAAAGAAAAAGAAAGGAAGAACAAAGAAAAACACAAAAAGAAAGTGAATAATGTGAAATGGTTGAAAAGATGCAGAAGTTCAAAGCATGGAGATAACAAAGAAGGAAAGTATGAATAGCATGACAAAGAAAGAGTAATGTCAAGTCTCTCTAATACCCCTAAGGTAAAATAAAATGACTCAAAGAGTCGGCAAAGTAAGACCCAAAAACAGAATATGAAGTGCTAAAGGAAAGATGAACCAATTCCATCCTGATATTTCCCTCCTTAGTCCAAAAGCCTTCATTACATACCGAAAAAGCCCTACGTGATTTCAAGCCGAGCAAGCTTACGTTAGTGGTGATCCACATGAGGGAAAAGTATATGGTACTTAGAGTCGGGCTTGTGACATTCTTTTGAGAGCGATGAGCGAATCTTTCTCGAGTCATTGAATTGAATTCTTCATTCGTGAGTGAGATGAGCTTCCGAAGAGTATAAGAGCAGGAGTTTGGGATCCACAGTGTCATGCACGAAAGTGCGAGCTTCCTTGATGAACAAAGTCAATCCTTGATGCTCAAGTGTCACATTAGAGCCATTTGTGATTTAACATTCAAATCATAAGATTGATAATGATTCATGAGCGTGTGGGTAATTGTTAGTGCCAATTGATTTGTGTTTGATTCAACTTAGGCCAGCTCAAATAGCCTTTTTCTAGTGGAGGTGGGAAATTGCCTTAATTGCTTGAGGACAAGCAAAAGCTTAAGTTTGGGGGAGTTCATAAGTAGGGATTTTGACCGCTTATTTGCTCTCTTTTACTTACGTTTTAGCTCAAAAATTCTTAAAGGTATTCCCGCGAACTAATGAAATGTGCTTTCTTGCAGGAATATTGGGAAATGAGCCAAAGAAGTGAAAATCAACTCAAAAAGGAGTAAAATTGTACAAGAACCAAAACAAGGCAAAAAGGGCTACAGTGCAGACCGCACAATACTGTGTGCGGCTGCAAACTCTGAAGATGCATTGATAAGATTTCTTCACAGAGTGTGGACCGCATAATTATTGTGCGACCGCAGAGGAGTAGATTCAGAGAGCTGAAGGTTGGGAGCTTGAAGATGTGCAAACCGCACTATTATTGTGCGGCCACAGGATGCCAAAATGCGTCCGCACTCATAAATGTGCGGTCCGTAGAATGAAACCTTGATCCAGTCCAAGAGCAAGAGTGCGACCGCACTCAGAAATGTGCGGTCCGCACAATTAGAGGAAATGCGGCCATATCTCACTTTTGTGCGACCACAGAAAGCCATACCCACCAGTCGGTCTCAAAGTGTGGACTGCATACAGAATTGTGCGGCCGCACTACCTTCGCAGGGAAAATTTTGTCAGATATTTTTAGCTACTTATAAATAGATCTTTTTATCATTTTTAGGTCAAGTTTTGTGTATCTGAACACTTAGAGCCATTTTTATTTACTATATTAGGCAACTTTGTACTAGTTTAACATTTAAACATTAGATTTTCTTTCCTTAAGCAATTATTATGCATTTTATCTTAGTTTCTTCTTTAACTTCTTCATTGTCCATGAGTAGCTAAACCCTTAGCTAGGGTTGTGAGCCAACCCTAGTATGGATACTTAATGGGTGATTGATTTAGGGCTTATTTGTGATTGGGTATATGAATTTTAGCCTAGTTCTTGCTTGAATTTGAGAATTGATAGTTGCAAATATTGATTCATGCCTAATTGACTTAGTCTATACTTGAGAAAGTGAGACTAAGTCTAGAAAAACTTGGCTAGCAAGAAATTAGGGTGAACTCGAGAAATTGATAGCCCCAATTAAAGGGTCGAATCTAGAGATAGTAAGACCCGACTTGAGCATTTATCACTTGTTTCGTGAGATACCCATTTGGACTTGAGAAAGCCGAATTGGGCAAAATCACTCAAACTACCAAGAGGTATAGAGTGAGTAATTACGTGTGATTGCTATATTGTATCCCAATCAACCAAACATGCCCTAAAGCTATAAATCCGTTAGGTAACCAACGAGGCGGAAGTCGCAACCCTAGATCTTTTATAACTTGAAAAATAACCAAAACCAAAAATATTATCTCTTAGCTTTACAATTACAAGACTTAGTGTAAAAGTAGAAGTAGAAACAACAATTGAAAATGTGGAAGTGTAATCTTAGGCATGTCATACATTCACACTAGGCATATACCTAATCCCACATCAAGCTCCCTGTGGAATCGACCCCGACTCGCCTTGGATTTTTATTATTGCATCGACCGCTTGCAACCTAAATTAGTGGTGTGAGTTGGGGCAACATCACTTCTTCATGGAAAGGTCCTGTATAAAACATGTATAGTAACTAAAAATCAGCAAACAATGCAATTGTGAAACCAACTTGTGTACAAATATCAAATTGAAATAAAAACTAGGAACCAGAAGGACATGAGACAGAGTAGTTCCATTGGACAACGGTAAATCTCCAACATATGTTACTTTGACTTTATAACCATTAGGCAAGGTTACTAAGTAAGGAATAGGTAAAGGTTTAATGTTTAGGAGAAGATTACTATGTGAGGTCATGTGATCAGTGGCCCCAGAGTCTAAAATTCAAGAATGTTTATCAACCTTACACAACAAATAACTATTATCTGAATATTCAGGCTTATTACAATAAAATAAGCTAAGGATACCTGCAAAGTTTGCAGAAGCAGTAAGATTTGGAACAAAGTAGACAGCTGATCAGACACATGTAGTTGTTGTAACAGAGAAAGCAGCTGGCTGCATTATTCATGTGTCAAGTTTGGAATAACTGGAGTAGTGGTTGCATTGTTCATATTAGAAGTTGATGTCTCAGTGAAAGACTTAGTCCCAGGCCGAGCAAATTGCTTAGAAACATCCAGCTCAGTTTGGACATTGGCAGCAAACCTTTTAGTGCTCGTGGTGAACTTGAAGTTTGGGAGAAATCCATATTTTTTTATAGCATTTCAACAATGTATGACCAGGATTATTACAATAACTACACACCATATTGGGCCTCCTAGGATCAAAAGAGGTTTTAGGATGAGAAAACCTCTGAGATCCTACTGAGAAAGAAACAGATTCTGATTTGAAATGAAAAGGAGGAGGTTGGATCTCTCTTTGACGCTCGTCGTTTAACAAGAGGGAGTATGCCTTGTTAATGGTAGGAAAATGGCTCATAATTAGTAGATTAGTCCTAGCATTGCCATAAATTTCATTTAGGCCCATCAGAAATTGATACAACCGTTGATCCTCCTCGCGTTTCTGAATATCCAGTCTACCACCCCCACAAGTGCAATGAGAATCAGAATGAACACTTAAAGTGCTGAGTTCATCCCAAATACTCTTTATCCTCGCATAATATTCAGGAATACTCATAGAGCCCTGAGAAATGGAAGCAAGCACTTTCTTAACCTGATAAACTAATCCTACTAGATTGTCCATACATGTCTTCCAATTCCATCCAAACATCTTTGGCAAGCTAACAATAAAGGACACTCTTACGAATTACTGGAGAAAGAAGGTTGTGTATCCACGAGATTACTATATTGTTACATCGATCCGATTGAATGGAGAAAGGTGAATTTGGAGGTGGCCTTTCACAATCAGATTGAATGAAATACAACTTATTCTTAACCGAAAGAGCAATGAGAATGTGCCTTTGCCAGTCGCTATATCCAATCCCATCAAAAACACTTCCCACTAGTGAAAGCCTCAAATTATCCGATGGATGAATGTAAAGGGGATGATTGTGATCGATTATATCATCCGACGAAGTATTACAACCGGAATTATCAGAAGAGGTAAAATGAGACTTGTCAGCAATAGGAGAAACCATAATGAAAGAGATGAATCTAGAGTTGTCTCAAATTTAGGGGTTCGCTATAATACAGTGATCAGAACAACCAAATTTCAGCAAAGCAACAAAGAACAAACAAAATACAATGTAAATAAAGAGGAAACTATAAGAAATCACCGGCAAAATGCAGAAATCCGACGAAATTCCGACAAACGAAAAAATGCGATCTTTTTACCAAGAATGAAAAACAACGAGATGCCCATGTAACTGAAGAACTTTGCTCAAATCACCTAGGTAAACTATAGAACTCTGCTCTGCTACCATGTAAAATTCATTTAATTCTCGCAATTGTGAAGTGCGAATTGGAATCTAAGAGAGATAGAGAGAGAACAGAGATGAATATAAAATGAGCATCCGAACTTTCTAGAGTCAGATCTCTTCTATTATATACAAAAACAATACGGGTCGGGTAGTTACAACTCAAGATGAAATGAATATCCTACTCTATTATAATTGGGCCTAACTATGCAAGTAAGTAAATAAATACAATTGGGCCCTAACAATAACTGCTACTCCCTCCGTTTTATTAATTTGAACATATTTCCTTTTTGATCCGTGCCAAAAAGAATGACTCGTTTCCTTATTTGGAAACAATTTATATTTATGCAATGATTTATAACCACACAAAATGTGTGTGTATGAGAGAGAGAGAGAGAGAGAGAGATAGAGAGAGATAGAGAGTAAATGTAGATCGATTTTTTGTTAAAGCTCACTACGTTATAAAACACTTTAACTTAATCAACAAACAAATAAAATGTTCAGAAAAAAAAAAAGACATTTCTCCCTCTGGGATGTGCGTCGAATTTCCATTACATACAATTTTGGCGTATATATGCAAATTAAAGCCGTACGTGCAGTTCCACATGTCAAATACTGCAACTATTTTCATGCTAATCCGGTCCAAAGCAAGGTTTAGACACAAGATAAGAACAAAATCCATATAAATCTTTGTATATTTATACGCCCGCGTCTGTTTCGAAACAGTAAACAGTTTCTCACATGGTTTTCTGATAATAATACAAACAAAAGTTGAATTATGAAAATCTTGCATGCATGCAGTGTTGCAGTACTCAGACCTAAATAATGATTTATGGTGCTGTTCTAATTGGAGTGTCCAAAAACTTCATACACATATATATGTTCATTGAACAGAACTGATTCAATCATTGTTAGATATATAATCTCTGACTAGAAGATTGTATTGGTAAAAACCACATGTTCATTCTCTCAAATGAGTAGAGATTCTTTTAGCAGAATTAATTTTGATGGAATATAATGCAGACGCTAAGCTTGTTGGTGGATCAGCAAGCAGGACCTTCTGGTTTTTGTCTCAAGATTTTGGGAAGCATGGATAAGTTTCTCATGTAATTCTTTGTCGACTAGTGAGGTCTGCTTTAGTATGGCACACTATTACCACAATCAGTAGTTCGAGTTACAAGAAGAGTAAGTGTGATTGTGAATATGGTGAAAGTTTCGCCGGTCATGAGTATAAGATATTTGTCTTTATGCACCACATTTATCGCTGTCACTTAACCATGATTAAGTGATATGTATTCTCAATTAATTCTTTAATTTATTAACATAAACACTAAATCTGGCTAGAATTTGCCGTGGGAATACTATGAATCCTCTGGGTGGAGCAGGCATAAAAAAAAAAAAAGGTAAGTATTCCTCTGCCTTTTAAGAGTAACTAACTAAACTAGATTAAAGAATTACCTCTATGCAAGTTCAGTCGTTATGTTAACGTTACATTTTGGTTAATCTGGAAATAAAAGTTTAAACAAAAGAGACATCTTTTTTTTCTTTTCGCATTAAATAAGGATTTTTGTTCAATATTTAATTGAAATGCGTAGCACTACCAAACAAGTTTTAAACATCAAATTTTTCTTTCCTTGTAATTATTTGGAAGTTATTTTGTCGTCAACTGGAGGCTTAATTAAACAAAAGGGACTATGATTGAATTCTGAAAGTACTTTGCATCTAGGCATACATGCTGTGTGTGACGCACATGCTCCTCAGTTTAATTTGGTACTAATTAAGAGGAGTGATTACCTATATTTAATGTTAATTAGTACTTCCATTTATAAAAAGCACATACGTGGGCATAGCTTGCTTCGGGGGCGGATCTACCTTACGAGTTAGGGGTACCATGACACTCGCTCGCTTCGCTAAAATGCTTACGGTGTACATAATATCACTGTGAAGAAACGTATAACTGTATAGAGTGGCACCCAGAAGTCACAAAGTGAAAGCGGGTGCCATTGGTTCAGTCTTCCCTTTGAAGGTTTTCCATGGCCTCATGAATGCAAGTTCGATTCCTTGTTGTAGCAGCTCATTTGATTTTTCCTTTTTTCTACTTATTTAAGATTTCCTTTCTTTTCAGTTGAGCCCCAAGACCTCACCTCTTTTCCTTCTTTTTCGGTTCTTTCCCTCCTTTTGTTACTTGCTAAGTCTCTCTTCTTCATTTTTTAAACTTTCAGTTCTCATTTTGTTTATATCATTATATCTTACTTTATGAACAATTATTTTCTATAGGTAATTTGAATTGATTTTAATTAGAATATAATTTCTTTATTTTTAATGAAACGATATTAATTTATATAGTGGAATATAATTATATAATTCGAGCAATATCTTCTATTGGGTTTTGAAAAAAACTTAAATGGCTTGATTGATAGTCGTTTTGAGTCGAATATCATAGGTTGAATGTTGAAGGTTTTTCTTTGAAAATAATTGTCATATAAGTCAACAATTAAGATGGAAAAATAAACAAAGAATAATACAAGTAAATTAATCTAGTCAAACAAAGAATATATAGTGTAGTTAAGGCATTCTTTAAGCAAATATTTATATTGGAGGCGCTCTTTTATGAAATATTATTTTTCTTTTGTATTTTTATTTAGAATGTGTTTAAATTAAGCGTTAAAAATTTGAACTAAAATCGAACTTATTTGCTTTGTGAATGAAAGGCCTATTCAAATTAACCAAAAACTAACTGAACCGACCCATTATTCCTTATTTGTCTTTGTAGCTACTGACATGTATATTGTATGCATAACATGGTGGCACCTGCAACCTTCGAATCCTGAATCCGCCTCTGACCCAGCTTTACTCTTTTCAATCTTCAAGATAATGGAAGTGCAGTATGATTTCAGTTAAGATAATTGTTTACCCAAAAAATGGATAGAGTTGAATTTATACGTAGTTCCGAGGATATGTGGCGTAACTTAACACAAAATGCAAGGATAAATAAAAAGTGTAAATATAGATTGGGGAGAATGCTAAAATAGATAAGGTTATCAGGAACAATGTATCTCAGGATTCAATAAATAGAATCAATCTAAGAAATCTGAAAGAACGATTCTTTCTGTAGAAGAATATAGCTCTTTTATTACAATGTAAGCCTTGGAAAAACCTGTCTTACAGAAATAGTAACCAAGCCCTTTTATAGTGGAGGGATTTGGCTCTAAGCATAATAAAATAAACATTCAGTGGGAGACCCATGATAAGTCACCTTTTCCATAATTTCTGCCAAGATTCTCTCTAGTGAGATTGCAACGGCTTTTGTCTGTGAGCTCGATCTTGCTTAGAACCCTCGATTTTGGTTTGAGCTTGATTTCGGCTCGAACTCATGATCTTGGTTCGAGCCCGATCCTGGCTCGAGCCCTCGAATTGATTCGAGGTCAATGTCGGTTGGTCTTTGGATTGTCAGCATGGTAGATTTTGCTTCCAGCTTGGTAATGATATCGAACTTGACACGGATCGGCCTCCCCAGGTTCGAGGATAGTTTGCTCCACCTTCGGGTTCTCACTTTGATAAATCATCATTTGAACTCGATCGGACGTGCTAAGGCCGAAACCTATTTCGACCGTATACAAATAATCCCCTCTTTTCTCAAAAAGAATGTGGCGAGAAACGATATGATTTTTTAACAGCTCGATCGGATTATATCCTGTCGTTTCCATCGGGTTCGACCATGATGCATCTGGTAGAAGTCCCGTCGGTTTAGTCTTTCAAGGCATTTAACACATGTCCGGCGGTGGTCGGCCAGTGTTGATATTGAACCGCCATCGCTTGGACCTATAAATAACCCTTTCTTTTATCTTTTACCATTTTTACATCTTCTATCTTCCAAATTTCCCAAGTTCTTCTTCGTACTCTCCATCTTACCAGTAAATTTGTGATTTCTTTTCGCAAAAATCCCTCTTCAATTCTACCAGATCTTTGTCCCTTTCTTCTACTCCCCACCTTTGAATTCTAAAATGGCGAATACATCGCAAACCATTCCTCAGAAAGAGAAAACTTCATCTTCACAGTGTGCCGCCGATGAGACACCGGCAAAACCACGGCCTGAGGAGTGTATTCCCGGGGCGTGTGTCCTTACTTGGGTCGCCGAACTTGCTAAGTGCCGATCCAGAAGGGAAACTTTCGAGGAGATCCATGCCCGTGGCTTCGATCTCACTAAAGAGATAAAAATGGCCAAAGAACTCGAAGCCGATGCTGAAGCTCTGGTTTCAGATGGCGATGACGATGACGATGAGAGCAAAAGCGGATCCGAAAATGGGGGGAGCCTGATAAAGAAGAGACCGCTCCTGGTCGAGAAGTTTAGTTCTTAGTTTTACGTTGTAATCTCCCATGCAGATAAATTTGTATATAGACATATCTCCCTTTTTGCCGACTTGCTTCTGTTTTCGTTTCCCATCTAGCGAGGACTTTATTCACGCCTTATGAATGTTTTCACAATGATTTAAATAATTTAATAAAGTTTGGACTTCGTAGCTTCTGTAACCAAGCGAGCGCTTACTCAAAACTTGGGGCAATGTAGCCCTTTAGGCTTATTAGTTGTCAAGGATTCGATCTTGAAGAAATATAGCCCGTAGGCGCAATGATCGAGTGAGTGTTAACTCGAACTCGAAGTAATGTAGCCCGTAGGCTTAATGGTCGAGTGGTTGTTTGCTCGAACTCGAAATAAAAATAGCCCGTAGGCTTAGTCAAGTGAATGATTCGAACTCGAAGTAATGTAGCCCGTAGGATTGATGGTCGAGTGAGTGTTTTCTCAAACTCAAAATAAAAATAGCCCGTAGGCTTAGTCGAGTGAATGATTCGAACTCGAAGTAATGTAGCCCGTAGGCTTAATTCGAGTGAGTGTTTGCTCGAACTCGAAATAAAATAGCCCGTAGGCTTAGTCGAGTGAATGATTCGAACTCGAAGTAATATAGCCCGTAGGCTTAATGGTCGAGCGAGTGTTTGCTCGAACTCGAAATAAAAATAGCCCGTAGGCTTAGTCGAGTGAATGATTCGAACTCGAAGTAATGTAGCCCGTAGGCTTAATGGTCAAGTGAGTATTTTCTCGAACTCGAAATAAAAATAGCCCGTAGGCTTAGTCGAGTGAATGATTCGAACTCGAAGTAATGTAGCCCATAGGCTTAATGGTTGAGTGAGTATTTGCTCGAACTTGAAATAAAAATAGCCCGTAGGCTTAGTCGAGTGAATGATTCGAACTCGAAGTAATGTAGCCCGTAGGCTTAATGGTTGAGTGAGTGTTTACTCGAACTCGAAATAAAAATAGCCCGTAGGCTTAGTCGTCGAGTTTATCTTAATTCTGATTGCATAATAAATCTCAAAATAGAGGAATTTTCCTTAGATATAAGACGCCGATAAAGAAGAGAACTTTCTTCGCACGTTATTACACGCCTAGGTTCGGGCCAATCTATATGAGCATGGTTTGCTTCGACCATTTGGCTCTTACAATTTTTCCTATTGGAACCCTATTGTTGTGAAATAACTTTCTTGCGAGACCTCGGATATTGTTGTAAATGCTGCACGATCAATGGTTGCCTCATTAAAAACCTTGCTGAAAAACCCATTTGGGATAAAACCGGTCTAAAGGAAAAAGAGTGCAACGCGTGCTTCCTAGCAAGAGACCCGTCTTAGCCCTTGTTTGAACTTTTGCAGGGGTCAGTTTTGAGATATAAACGGATATGGAAAGGTTGTACCTTAGCAGTAGTATCGTTTTAGATGTGATACATTCCAGCTGCTTGATAATTGTTTGCAGTTTATAATACCGAGCCTGTACGATCCCTTTCTGATGTTCTCGAGCACCTAATATGGTCCTTCCCAATTCGGTCCTAGTTTCCCTTCGTTCGGATTTCGGGTACTGATGGTAATTTTTCTCAACACTAAGTCCCCACGCTTGAAATGGCGGAGCTTGGTTCTTCGATTATAATATCTTTTGATTCACTGCTTTTGGGCGGCCAATTGGATGAGAGCAGCTTCTCGTCTTTCGTCCGATAGTTCGAGGCTTGTATTCATAGCCTCGTTATTTGATTCTTCCATCGCGAATCGAAATCTGGCACTGAATTCACCCACTTTGACTGGTATTAATGCTTCAGACCCATATACTAAGGAGAATGGGGTCGCCCCCGTACTGGATTTTGACGTTGTCCGATATGCCCAAAGGACTTCGGGCAGGATTTCTCTCTATCTCCCTTTAGCGTCGCTCAACCTTTTCTTTAAGTTTTGAATGACAGTTTTGTTTGTTGATTCGGCCTGCCCATTCCTACTAGGGTGGTATGGCGTCGATAGTATCCTTCTTATCTTGTGGTCTTCGAGGAATCTTGTTACTTTGCTACCAATGAATTATTTTCCATTGTCACATACTATTTCGGCAGGAATCCCGAATCGGCATATAATATGATCCCAGATAAAGTCTATAACTTCTTTCTCTCTTATTTTCTCAAACGCCTGCGCTTCAACCCATTTAGAAAAATAGTGAGTCATAAATAAAATGAATTTGGCTTTACCTGGGGTCGATGGCAGAGGGCCAACGATATCCATTCCCCATTTCATGAATGGTCATGGGGATAGGACCGAGTGGAGTTGTTCTCTGGGTTGGTGGATCATCGGTGCGAACCTCTGACATTTGTCACATTTATGAACAAATTCCTTTGCATCTTTGCCCATATCGACCCAATAATACCCTGCTCTGATTATTTTTCGAACTAACGTATCGGCTCCAGAGTGATTCCCGCAAGTACCCTCGTGCACTTCCTGTAGGATATAATCAGTATCTCCCGGACCCAAGCACACTGACAAGGGTCCATCGAACATTCTTCGGTACAGTGTTCTATCCGGAGCCAATGTGAATCGAGCAGCTTTAGTCCGTAGGGTTCTGGAATCCTTAGGGTCCGATGGGAGTTTTCCGCTCCCCAAGTATTCAATATACTTGTTTCTCCAATACCAGGTTAAATTTGTAGAATTTATTTCGGCGTGACCTTCTTCGATTACCAATCTCGAAAGTTGAACAACATTCCCCAAATCATCTACCTCGACCGACGACCCCAAATTCGCAAGCGCATCGACCTCATTATTCTGTTCCCGGTACATGCCGTAAAGTCCATTGTTTGAAATTGTGCAAAGTGACAAGCAGTTTATCTAAATACCTTTGCATCCTACCTTCTCGAACTTCGAAGGTTTTGTTTACTTGACTCACCACCAGCAAATAGTCGCAATTGGCTTCAATGACTTCTGCTCCCAAGTTTCTAGCTAGCTCGAGACCTGCAATCGTGGCTTCATACTCGGCCTCGTTGTTAGTCAACCTGACAATTTTAATAGATTGCCTAATAGTGCTACCCGTGGGTGGTTTCAAAACTATGTCCAGCCCGGACCCTTTTACGTTCGAAGCCCCGTCCATAAAAAGGATCCATACCCCCGATGATGTACCTGATTTCAATAATATTTTTTCGACTTCGGGTACGAGTGTAGGTGTGAAATCGGCCACAAAGTCTGCTAAAATTTAAGACTTGATGGCCATGCGGGGTTGATATTCGATATCGTACCCGCTGAGTTCGACGTCCCATTTGGCCAGTCGGCCTGATAACTTGGGTTTGTGCAAAATATTACGAAGTCAATAAGTGGTTAACACACATATGGGATGACATTGAAAGTACGGCCTTAACTTTCTTGAGGCGCTTATCAGTGCAAGCGCCAATTTTTCTAAGAGTGGATATCTAGTTTCCGCTTCTCCTAAGGTTCGACTCATATAATAAATGGGGAATTGCGTACCTTGCTCTTCCCGAATTAGGACACCGCTTACGGCGACTCCCGATACCGCCAAGTACAAAAAACATTTTTTGTCTGTTTTTGGAGTGTGAAGTAGTGGTGGGCTTGATAGATATCGCTTTAGTTCCTCTAATGCTTGTTAGCACTCCGGGGTCCAAGCAAAATCGTTCTTCTTTTTTAGTAGAGAGAAAAATTTGTGACTTCGGTCAGATGATCTTGAGATGAATCGGCTTAAAGCTGCAATCCGACCTGTTAGCCTTCGTACGGCCTTCACGCTGTCCACAACTATGATGTCTTCGATGGCCTTGATTTTATCAGGGTTAATCTCTATTCCCTGATGTGATACCATGAAGTCGAGGAACTTGCCCGAACCGACCCCGAAAGCATATTTCTCGGGGTTGAGCTTCATGTTGTATTTCCTTAAAATCTCGAACGTTTCCTGCAAACGGGTCAAATGGTCCTCTGCGCGCAGGGATTTAACTAACATGTCATCAATATAAACTTCCATTGATTTTCCTATTTGTTCTTCGAACATTTTATTTACTAGGTATTGGTAAGTAGCCCCTGCGTTTTTTAGCCCGAAGGGCATCATATTATAACAATACGTTGCATATTTGGTGACAAACGAAGTCTTTTCCTAGTCCTCTGGATTCATCTGGATTTGATTATACCCGGAATAGGCATCGAGAAAAGTGAGGGTCTCGTGGCCTGCCGTGGCATCAATCATGCGATCGATGGTAGGCAGCGGAAAGGAATCTTTGGGGTATGCTTTGTTCAAATCCTTATAGTCCACACATGTTCTAAGTTTGTTCCCTTTTTAGGGACTACAACTACGTTGGCTAGCCATTCGGGATATTTCACCTCCCGAATGGACCCTATTTTAAGAAGCTTGGTTACCTCGTCCTTTATGAATGCATGCTTTCTCTCGAACTGGGGTCTTCTCTTTTGCTTCACTGGTCTGAACCTGGGGTCCAAACTTAGCCGATGCGTCGTTATGTCCGGCGGGATCCCTGTTATATCTAAATGGGACCATGAAAAACAATCAATGTTATCGATAAGAAATTGAATGAGTTTTTTCCTGAGTTCGGGGCTCAACCCCGTTCCCAAGTATACCTTTCGCTCGGGCCAGTGCTTGATCAATATGACTTGCTCTAGCTCCTCGATTGTTGATTTGGTGGCGTCGGAGTCATCGGGCATCACGAAAGATCGAGGGACCCTTTGGTCATCATCCTCTTCGATTTTCTGGTTGTCTGGCTGGGTTGAAGCCGATGTTTGTGATTGCTATTTGGTGTCCCGTTCTCCTTCCGAGCCCGATCTTTTTATCGGCGAAAGTGAGGACATTGGTTTAGCTTCGTCGACGGTGAACATTTCCTTTGCGGCTGGGTGTTCTCTGTACACCGTTTTGACACCTCCTGATGTCGGGAATTTGAGGGCCTGGTGTAGGGTCGAAGGCACAACTCTCATGTTGTGGATCCATGGCCTTCTGAAAAGGGCGTTATATCTCATATCGCCTTCGATCACGTGAAACTTTATTTCCTCGATAGTCCCGACCATGTTTATTGGTAGGATTATCTCACCCTTGGTGGTTTCACATACTATGTTGAACCCGTTCAGGACCAGAGTTGCGGGTACGATTTGATCCTGTAAGCCGAGCTGCTCTACTACCTTCAATCGGATGATGTTGGCCGAGCTACCTGGATCGATTAACACACGCTTATATTTAGTTTTATTCATGAGTATGGATATTACTAGTGCGTCGCTATGAGGTTGGATGACCCCCTCTGCATCTTCATCGTCAAAGGACAAAGTCCCCGTGGGTGCGTAATCTTGAGTCCGAGATCGTCTTTCCCTCACCGTCGATGTTTTAGTATGTTTAAGTACTGGTCCCTAAGGGGTATCGATGCCTCCAATGATCATGTGGATGACGTGTTGCGGTTCTTCTTGCTCGTTTTGCTTGATGAAATCCCTGCTTTTAAAATTGTTCTTCGCCCTATCACTTAGAAATTCCCGAAGGTGCCCTTTGTTAAACTAGCAAGCTATTTCCTCCCTTAGTTGCTTACAATCTTCTGTTCTGTGGCCATGGGTACCATGATATTCGCACGTTTGATTGGGATTTCTTCGGGCAAGATAGGTCTGCATGGGTCGAGGCCATTTAGTGTCTTTGATGCGTCCGATGGCTGATACAAGAGCGGATGCACCAACGCTGAAGTTATATTCCGATAATCGAGGTGCTTCTATAGGATCGGCATATTTATCGAAGCCGCTCTTACTCATAAGCCCCCGAGAACTTTGTCCTCGATCAATCCTTCGATTGTTATGAACTGCATTGCATGCTGAACCGTTGTTCACCCGATCCGCGACGTATGGTCGATATCGGTCTCTGTTCGATCTTCGTTCTCTGTCGATCTCCTTTTGGTTTTTAGTAACTGTCCTGTTCTAATGAACGGGTCCACACAGAGCTCCCAACTGATCATCCTCGACCCTAATTTTCGATTGATATCGGTTGTGTATGTCTGCCCAAGTTATCGTTGGATACTCGATCAAATTTTGTTTTAGCCGATGTGATGTTGTCGAACTTAGCTCGTTCAACCCTTGGGTGAAAGCTTGTACGGCCCAATCGTCCGCGATCGGGGGTAATTCCATGCGTTCCATTTGAAATCGGGATACGAATTCCCTCAGCATTTCATCCTGCCTTTGCTTTAATTTGAAGAGGTCTGATTTCCTTGTTGCAACCTTTATGGCACCAGCATGTGCTTTTACGAACGAATCTGCTAACATGGCAAAAGAATCGATGGAATTCAGCGTTAAATTGTGGTACCAGATCATCACTCCCTTCGAGAGGGTCTCCCCGAACTTTTTCAACAACACGGATTCGATCTCATCGTCCTCCAAATCGTTGCCTTTTATAGCACATGTGTAAGAGGTGACATGTTCGTTAGGATCAGTCGTATCGTTATATTTGGAAATTTCGGGCATACGGAATTTTTTGGGGATTGGCTTCGGTGCCGCACTCGATGGAAAAGGCTTTTATATGAATTTTTTCGAATCAAGACCCTTTATCATTGGTGGAGCCCCCGGGATTTGATCGACTCTGGCATTGTACGTTTCCACCCTCTTGTCATTGGCTTCGACTCGTTTTGTGAGTTCTTCGAGCAATTTAGTAATTCCGGGAGTAGTCCCCGATTCTTGCTCGTTAGATTTCACTATGGCGGGCTCTGTTCTAGGGGTGACTTCTCGAAGTGGATTGGAATCTGGCCTGCTTTGTGCGCAAGTTTGGCTCTGTAGCTGAGCTATAACTACTTGTTGGGCTTGTAGCATCTCGAAGATCATACGTAAGCTGGCCCCGATTTCTCCCGCACTTTGGGTGTCTCGGGCTACGGATCGAGTACCGCCCCGAATGCTTCTTTCCGGTTCGGAACGCTGGTTCGCCTCCAAAGCTATTTGTGAATTGACATCCAATGGTATTCCGACTCGAATTTCGGGTACTTCGATTCGAGCCTCGGGTGCCAAGCTATCGTTAATTGGCCTTCCGGCCCCGGGTGCCAATTTGTTAGTTTCATCTTGAAGGCCGACTTCGTAATCGATCGGTGAAGCCATTTGATTGGTGGTTATTCATAGCTGATCCGAAATTCAAGAAATTTTCGGAAATAAGTGCAAAGCACAATGGCGTATTTTTTCAGATTTGTATCAAATGACCACTGTTATCCTCGGCCCCACGGTGGACACCAAACTGTTTACCCGAAAAATGGATAGAGTTGAATTTATACGTAGTTCCGAGGATATGTAGCGTAACTTAACACAAAATGCAAGGATAAAAAAAAAGTGTACATATAGATTGGGGAGAATGCTAAAATAGATAAGGTTATCAGGAACAATGAATCTCAGGATTCAATAAATAGAATCAATTTAAGAAATCTAAAAGAACGATTCTTTCTGTAGAAGAATATAGCCCTTTTATTACAATGTACGCCTTAAAAAAACCTATCTTACCGAAATAGTAACCAAGTCCTTTTATAGTGGAGGGATTTGGCTCTAAGCATAATAAAATAAACATTCAGTGGGAGACCCATGATAAGTCAGCTTTTTCATAATTTCTGCCAAGATTCTCTCTAGTGGGATTGCAACGGCTTTTGTCTGTGAGCTCAATCTTGCTTAGAACCCTCGATTTTGGTTTGAGCTTGATTTCGGCTCGAACTCATGATCTTGGTTCGAGCCCGATCCTGGCTCGAGCCCTCAAATTGATTCGAGATCAATGTCGGTTGGTCTATGGATTGTCAGCATGGTAGATTTTGATTCGAGCTTGGTAATGATATCGAACTTGACACGGATAGTTTGCTCCACCTTCGGAATCTCACTTTGATAAATCATCGTTTGAACTCGATCGAACGTGCTAAGGTCGAAACCTATTTCGATCGTATACAATAATAAAAGAAGAAACGGTGCCAGTTAAGAAACCAAAATGAGAAGATTATTATATATAGTTTTCTTAATGATGAGGATTTATCCAAAAATAATAAAACTCGCGAAAGTCGTACGTACGCTAATAAACATTTCTTGTTATACTTTAAATTGAGTTCACAGCTGTTTTAATGTGTCCTTTTACGATCAATGAGCAGTTTCTAATATAATGATGCAAAAGAATATATCGACTTAATCATTAAGCATAGGCTACATCTTAGAAATTATAAGAAGTTCAATGAATTTTACATTTGGTTTTATACTATAAAGAAAAGTCGAGAAATCGATGATGCGAAGCTGTGGCATCAGAGGGAACTTGATGCTTACAAAACTAACAGATGATTGATTGACTGTCTCATTATTCAATAAACCATGGCTAAGAACATTTGACATAAATATTATCCTTATATAAATCTTATATTTGAGAATTACATAATTTTTCATTGTGGAGATAAAATTCCTAGTTTTTCAAATTCCAAAATAAATTGCCGTGTAAACATAAATTGCTGGTGTGGCTGTGCGTATATACTTGTGCAACATATGTACATATAATTATACATTGGTGAACTAGCTTGTACATTTTTTGTATGGAAAAAATAGGCAATGAAATTGAAAACCCAACACGTGTTTTTTAATTTTGTTTTTTTGTTAAAGAAATATATTATATATAACTAATATGCATCGTCACAAATAAAGAAGCCAATAGTGGCCCTGTTATGTTTTTTTTTGTTAAAGAAATATATTAGATATGACTAATATGCATCGTCACAAATAAAGGAGCCAATAGTGGCCCTGTCCATACTTCAGTTATTACACAAAGTAATAAGCCTAGAATATATCATACTACCATTTTGTCTTTATAAATTGTAATTGCTACAGTGGGGCTAAAATTAACCTAGCCTTTTTTTCTTATTTACGTTCATACTGCCCCCCCCCCCCCCCTCTCCCTCCATCCAAAAAAAAAAAAACACAG
Organism: Nicotiana tabacum; assembly: GCF_000715075.1. Taxonomy (NCBI): domain Eukaryota; kingdom Viridiplantae; phylum Streptophyta; class Magnoliopsida; order Solanales; family Solanaceae; genus Nicotiana; species Nicotiana tabacum. Next base: position 96,026,031 of record NC_134094.1, read on the forward strand.
AGATTTCAGAGAAAAGGTCAGCAAAGCCATTAAATAATGCAGTCAGTATTCACCAAATTCAATAACAAACTCTGTCAATCATTTCTTTGGAAATATCTATCAAGGTAGCTAGATAGATAAAAACAGATATAGAATCTATCTCGCCGTCCAAAACGATTGGGTCGTCCAAAAAGGTGCTAAAAGAGCTTGAAAGCTTTAGGTTTGAGGCTTTGAGCTAACTTTGATATAATATAATACTATAAAATTAGCTAATGTTCGAAAAGAAAAGTAGGCTTTGAGCTAACTTTGATATAATATAATACTATAAAATTAGCTAATGTTCGAAAAGAAAAGTAGGGATATCATGGAGGGGGTGGTACGTCTTAGTGCTACTCTATCTGTACTCTTGGCCATAGAACAAAATAATGCCCAAGAGTACTTTTTATACGAGAGCTAAGTGTATCAATAATTATTTGAGCTGGTTTCTCATTTCTAAAAGACAATTCAAGCCGAGTTTAATTTATATATATATATATATATATATATATATATATATATATATATAAATTGGATATACACGTTATCTAAAGTATAACTACAAGTAATCGTTCATAAAAAAATAAGATTAGTAATTTAAAAATAAGACTGGTTATCAACACATGTTAAAATATTTAGTCTACTAAGTCTATTCTAGGCGTATGGTACAGTTTTCAAGACAAATAGTCACTATTTTATGATGAATTGAGGTAGGTATGGTGCACCTATAAATCCAGTTTTCTAGTATTCCATTTCATGATTCGTCAACTCTCTACCTATTTCTCCCATGACCTTAGAATCTTCATTTCTTGTTGAATTCGTTATAGCAAAAATATTAGTGTAAAATTGCCTAGTTCTTTTCATTTTATGCATGCCTCCATTCTCAAAATTGATTAGAGACTACCTAGCCAACTTGGACCACACCTAAGAATTACTTTTAGCGTTTAGTCACGCAAACAAGTATGCTTAATAAACAGTTTCAATTCTACTTGAAAATTGGCATGAGCCTATATATACTTTCACGAGATTAATTGGCAGTTCGACCTCCTAAAATACATAATAGAAGATCTGAAGTGCAGAATCTTCTCTTACTATCTCTGCAACAACGTCAGCCATTTGGGTTACTATAATCCAGCATCTTCTTTCTCACATTCTAGATATGTTGGTCGTACATAATTCGAAATATATTGCATTCAAGCTTTGGTTTTGACTTTTGAAGAGAGAACAAGAAATGATAGAAGGAAACAGAGTTCAATGGAGTAGGGAATGGGAAGTGATGTGACAGGAGACAGAGGCGGAGCTAAAATTTGAAACTTATGGGTTCGAGATTCTAAACCTTTTAAGTTATTGGGTTTTAAATTTATAATTTGTACATTTCAATGAATCTTTTAAGACAAATACATAGTTTGGACCAAAGTTACTGGGTTTGACCGAACCCGTAGGTTCTGTATAGGTCAAATCTGCCTCAGTGGAATTTAGCATCGAGCGATATTATGGAAAGCAATGTGGCCGAGGTCGACTAGTAGATAACAAGGCTCGTAGCCGAGCAGTCAATAACGACTGAGGTCGAGTATCAAGGGCAGTACTAATGGCTAGTTTTTGTAATATGATATTTAAGAGAATATTTCATTGAATATTCTTTGTACTTGTACTTTTAGGGTTGACTGGTATATGTCCCATATAGATAGAAAAAAGATAGGGGGAAAGGGGAGGTAACATTCTTTGATAAGAACACTTTTTGAGAAGAAGACTTTCTCTCTAGAAAGTTACAAACACTACCTTTCTAAGAATATTCAATTATCTATTATTCCACACTTTTTCATCAGATCCGAGAATAGTTCCAATATTATAGTATTTGTCTATCACTTATCACTCTCAGAAGGAGGAATCATCCACCTCATTCAATATTAGGTGAGTCATTCTCCTTATTTACGTTAATGACATTTATTCCTATTTATTGCTTAATATTCTTCCATCATTAATCATCTTGAAATATTGAATGTACACGGCATTTAATCCTCTACCAACATTGTCCGGTTTTATTTGAGTTGACTAGTTATAAATCTGGGGATATTATTATTAATTAGGTTTAATCCCTTTTCATATAAAATTAATTAATTTAATCAAAAATTTACACTTTTTGGTCAAACAATTTGACGATATGTGTGGGAATTTTCTAGTTAAGTTTTTAGTTTTTTCTAGATCTATAACTGGCACAGTTCACAAAAACCAAAGCAAAACTCCTACTTTCTTGTACACACAGATCTGACATGGCAGGTAACGGAGAAGGAAGAATGAAGGCAGTGGCCGATCTCACTGCCAACCTCTTAAACACCATCAATGAGGTCTCTGAAACAGAAGGCGGAGATATAATGCCTAACGCCTCTCCCAGGTGAAGTGGGTCGCACCTCCCTCACATCAGCATCACAACATCCCGCGATAAAGGAGCTTCCACGTTCACAACGGAAGAGGCGCCACCAGCAGTGAAGAAACTACTTGAGAATTTGCTGACAAACACACTGACCACCATCCTTGACAAGCCCGCTCAGGAGGCAGTTAGAGAAAATGCAAGGACTTGCATTACACCAGCAACGGCCGAGCAGCACGACCATCTCCCTCCAGTATCAGGTATCACTCATAATGTTAATAATGCAAGTAACGACACCGTCACGGCCATTCTGAGGAAGATGGAAGAAATGGAAAATAAAATAAAATGCTTCGGGACCAAATGAGAGAGCACCAAGAAATAATCAACAAAATACCGAGTGCCCCAAAACTCTTGCCAAAAAGAGATAATGGTCGGTTCGTTGAGAAACCCTACACTGATGAAGCCACCCCATATGCCATACCCAAGACCTTCAAGATGTCGCCTTATCTGAAAATATATGACGGTACGACCGACCCTGAAGATCATGTGACTCATTATGTCACTGCGGTAAAGGGCAATGATCTCGCCAAAGAACAAGTATACTCCATCTTGTTGAAAATGTTCGGCGAGACCCTCACCGGACGAGCATTAACTTGGTATTCACAGCTGCCCGCGCGCTCCATTGAAATATTCTAAGAGATGGCCGACAAGTTCGTAACGGCCCATGCTGGGGCTAAAAAGGCGGAGGCAAGACTGAACGATATATTTGCCATCAAAAAATCACCAGGAGAGGAACTTTCTCGCTCGATTCAACCGAGTTAGGATGACCTACCAAATGTATCAGAAGGCATGGCTGTAGCAGCTTTCCAAAATGGGCTAAATAGGAATGGATCAAGGGCGACCAGAAAGTTATTAAATCGGCTTATGAAATATCCTCCAACCACTTGGGATGAAATACACAACGCTTACTGCGCCGAAGTTCGTGCTGACAAAGACGACCTGAATGGGCCAACCCACCGGCTGACCTCAGTACAGGCCGTATCTAGGAAGGATAGAAGAAATGATGCCAAGAGGGATCTTGCAGCTCCACGACCCAACCGAGAAAGGCATCAGCCATATATCAGAAGCGCCATCATGCCCCCCCTCCCGCCACGAAGAGGGCCCATCTAGGCCAAGGACAGGGACTCACCGAAACGAGAGAGGTATGCCCCCTTTATTATTCGCTCACAATTTTTGTGTATCACCCTTAGAAATAGTCTATGCATTGGATAAGCTTGGACCAAAAGTGAAGTGGCCACAAAAAATGAGGTCAGACCCAAGGACCAGAAAGTCAAACGCCCTCTGCGAGTTCCACCAAGAGCGAGGTCACAAAACTGAGGATTGCATCGCTCGAAGGCAGGAGGTCGTGAACATGCTTCACCAAGGACACCTCAAAGAATTACTGAGCGACCGAGGAAGGACCAACTTTGCCCGAGGACGTGAACAACACCAGGGACCGCCGAAAACACCCCCACCGACTCGCACCATTCAAATGATCATCGGAGGCAGCGACGGTGCCTCGATCAATAACGTAAAATTCACCACAACCCACAAGCTCAAACGGTTGATCACTCATGAACGGTATGACGAGCTCGAAAAAAGTATCATCTTCGATAAGTCAAATACCCACGGTTTGGTTTTCCCTCACTATGATGCCCTTGTTATTACTTTAAGATTTTTAGATATAGATGTATGACACATTATGGTGGATGATGGAAGCAGCACATGCATTATCCACCCTCGAGTACTTGCACAAATGAAACTCGAGGATAAGATAGTGTCGCGATGTATCACGCTAATAGGTTTTAACAATGCAGTTGAATGAACGTCCAGGGAAATCACACTCCTCGTCCTGGCCGGTGGCGTCACTCTAGAAATCACATTCCACATCATGGACCAGGATACGACGTACAATGCCATAATAGGTCGACCCTGGATACACGCCATGAGGGCCATCCCCTCCAGCTTGTGCCAAGTTATCAAATTTCCAACCCCATGGGGACTATTCAGCATACGAGGAGAACAACACATATCTCGAGAATGATATCACATCGCCTAGGATTGTACATATACCCAACAAATGAAGGGCAAAGCAAAAGATTCATAGCAATTAACAAGGTCGAGGTCGAGCTGTGATGAAAGACCAGACATCATCAGAGATCTCGAAACAATATAGGCCATGGGATCAACCGTAGAAGACCTCTACCCCGTCCAACTTGATGACAACGACCACAGTAAGAAAGCCTACGTCGGTTGTAAGCTTCAAGAACCAGGTAAATTTTGTTAATTCTTAACTACTAACGCAAACTTGTTTGTTTTTTCCCATGCAGACATGCCACGTATCCCGAAGGAGGTCGCCATACATAAGTTGAACGTCGACCCGTTCTACCCCCCGGTAAGGCAAGTTAGGTGAAAGTTCAATTCTGCAATAAATGATGCAGTTCGTCAGGAGGTCAAAATATTGCTGGAAAATGGCTATATCAGGGAATCAAAATACCCCCAATGGGTCGCCAATGTGGTCATTGTGAAAAAGAAGAACGGAAAGTGGCGGATATGCGTAGACTTTACAGATTTAAACAAAGCATGCCCCAAAGATTCATTCCCCCTACCTCATATCAACCAGCTCATTAATGCAACGGCCGGGCATGAACTGCTGAGCTTCTTGGATGCCTACTCAGGCTACAATCAGATCCCCATGGAAGAGGAGGACCAGGAGAAGACCACCTTCATCACCCACCAAGGAGCGTACTGCTACAGAGTGATGCCTTTCGGACTGAAAAATGCGGGGGCGACATACCAAAGGTTGGTGACCAAAATGTTCAAAAACCAACTCGACAAGACCATGGAAGTCTACATAGACGATATGTTGGTCAAGTCCAAAAGGAAAGAAGATCACATCGACCACCTGAAAGAAGCCTTCGATATACCCAGGCGGTACGAAATGAAGTTAAATCCTGAAAAAAGTGCATTCAGCGTGACCTTAGGAAAATTGTTGGGCTTTCTAGTATCACAAAGAGGTATCGAGATCAACTCCGACCGAATCAAAGACATGGAAGGAATACCAGAGCACTTAACTAGCAAAAAACAGGTTCAGAAGTTGATCGGCCGTATCGCCTCCCTGTCGAGATGCATCTCTCGATCATCTGACAGATGCCATAAGTTTTTCGGCGTACTCAAGAAAGACAATAGCCTCCAGTAGACTTCCAAGTGCGTTCAAGCCCTGAAGGAGTTAAAGACTTATCTTTCGTCATTGTCGTTGCTTTCCAAAGCAGAACCAGGTGAATGCCTTCTCGTTTACCTCGCCGTATTCTGAAAGTAGCAGTGAGTGCAATCCTGGTCCGAGAAGATAAAGGTACGCAATCTCCCATCTATTACATTAGCAAAACCTTAATTGATGCCGAGACGAGGTACCCCCACCTCGAAAATTTGGCCCTGGCCTCGGTCGTAGCTTCATGAAAGCTTAGACCCTACTTTCAGTGCCACCCCATCTCGGTAGTCACAACTTTCCCCTTGAGAATTATTTTGCATAAGCCCGAGCTATCGAGCAGGTTAGCCAAGTGGGCCATAGAATTAAGTGAGCATGATATCACATATCAACCGCGGATGACAATAAAGTCATAAGTCCTTGCTGACTTCGTCACCGACTTCAACACAAAAATAATGCCCGAAGTTGAAAAAGAAGCCGCCCACGCTTCTCCACAAACACAAGATCTATGGATTTTGTACACCGACAACGCTTCTAATGCGTCAGGGTCCGGACTGGGACTTGTGCTCGAAGTCCCGACAGGTGAAGTGATTTGCCAGTCCATAAGGTGCCCGGACATGACTAACAACGAGGTCGAGTATGAGGTCGTGATTGCAGGACTAAGGCTAGCACTCAAGTACGGGGCGAGACGGGTCATCCTACGCTGCAACTCTCAACTCGTCATCAACCAAGTCACATGGACTTTCTAGATCAAAGAGCAAAGGTTGCAAAAATACCAGGCCGAGATCTGCAAACTACTGCCCTAGTTTAATGAATGCTAGATCGACCAAATCCCTCGAACACAAAACATCAAAGCAGATGGCCTCACCAAATTAGCGATATCCACTAAAAGCATAACCGGAGAAGGAAACGTGGTCACCCTCCTCCACTCATCAATAAATCAAATTGAGGTAAGGACTATAAATCTAACTTGGGACTGGCACAACCAGATTGTTACATACTTGCAGAATGGCGTACTCCTAGATGATAAAAAGGAAGATAAGAAGCTTCGGATGCAAGCGTCCAAGTACAACATCATTCACAACGACCTATACAAGAGGACGTACGACGGCCCCTTAGCGAAATGCTTAGGCTCGAATCAAACACAGCGCGTCCTAGAAAAAGTCCACGAGGGCCACTGCGGGGCTCATTCTGATAATCGGGCTCTCGTGAGATGTCTCATACGGGCAGGTTACTACTGTCCTACTATGAAAAAAGAGGTCGCAGACTTCGTGAAAAAATGCGAGCAATGCCAAAAATAATCCCCAATGATCCATCAAGCGGGCGAGCACCTCTACTCGGTCACTTCCCCTTGGCCTTTCATCAAGTGGGGAATGGGCATCGTTGGCCCCCTCCCAGCGGGGCGAGGTAACATACGATTTCTTTTGGTTCTAACTAACTATTTTTCTAAATGGGTAGAAGTAGAAGCATTCGCCCAGATACGCGAACAGAAAGTGATCACCTTCATATGGAAAAACATTGTGTGCTGTTTCGGCCTTCCCAAAGAGATCAGTTACGACAACGGACCCCAATTTACTGGAAAAAAGGTCGCCGAATTTTTTGAGAAGTGGCATATCAAAAGAATACTCTCCACACCGTACCACCTCGCTGGCAATGGGCAAGCGGAATCCTCCAATAAATCAATACTGAACATCATGAAGAAAAAGCTTGAGGACGCCAAGGGATTATGGTCGAAGCTATTACCAGGCCTACCATACAACGCCAAAGACTAGCACATGAGAGATGCCCTACTCATTAGTCTATGGGACCGATGCGGTAATACCAGTCGAAGTCGGAGATCCCATTTTGAGATACTCTCATGAGAGCGGGCCGAGGAACGATGAAAGCAAAAGGCAAGAGCTCGACAAAGCAGAATAACTGAGAGATATGGTCTACATAAGGATGATCGCCCAAAAACAGCAGGCAAAATGCTATTATAACAAAAAGGTCAAGATCGGACCACTCAAAGTCGAGAACTATGTGCTCAAGGCCAAAATACAAGCAAGCAAAGACCCGCGGGAAGGCAAACTAGGAACAAATTGGGACGACCCATACAAAATCACGGCAGCAACAAATAAAGGGTCATTTCAACTAGAAACGATGGAAGAAAAACCACTACCAAATAACTGGAACGTCACCCACCTTAAGTACTTCAACTTTTAAGAAAAAGCGTCCTCCAAGTCGTACTCTTTTCCCTCACTTGATTTTTGTCCCAATTAGGTTTTCTCAAGGAGGCTTTAACTAGGCGACAAGGGGGGCACTTCAAAACTGAAATACGAACGGAAAAAGGCACCGGATGGTCAGCTCATTGCACAACCTCTCAACACGTCTCCAGGCCGTCCAATGAAGGGACTAGATAGACTGGGACTGGAATGCCAGCCCGAAAAACATGTAAATTTCTCCAAGTATGTGAGCAAAACACAAATGTATGAAGTTCGCCCATGTTTTCGCCAGAGCAACATTGCCTCAATATCTACTCGGCCCCCGGCCATAATTAATTAATTCACATTTGACCTCGTTCGAATTAACTCACATTCCACCTCATTCGAATTAAATCACATTCCACCTCGCTCGAATTAACTCACATTCGACCTCGTTCGAATTAACTGACATTCGACCTCGCTCGAATTAACCAACATTCGACCCTGCTTGAATTAACTAAGTACGGGTTACATTCGACCTCATTCGAATCAACACCCACTCGGCCCCCGACCATAATTAAGTAAAAGTTGCATTCGACCTCGTTCGAATTAACTAAGTATGGGACCTCGCTCGAATTAACTCACATTCGACCTCGCTTGAATTAACTCACATTCGACCTCGCTCGAATTAACTCAAATTCGACCTCGCTCAAATTAACTGACATTCGACCTCGCTCGAACCAACTCAATATAGTTTACATTCGACCTCGTTCGAATTAACACCTACTGGTCCCCGGCCATGACCAAAATCAAATTTTTACGATTGAAGCGACCAAGCGGCAAAACAAAAGAAAGAAGCGTGCAAGCCCGAATAGAAAGAAAAGAATCAGATACGAAACAACAAAAATGGTATTTCATAGTTCAAATATATTTCTTGCAAAGGCTAAAGCATATGCCAGCAAAAGTATGTACAAAAGTTACAACCAAAAGAAAGAAAAACAACTACTAGCTACCTAAACCAGCAACAACATCTCCACCCGTCTCTCTACCATCGTCGTCGTCGTCGGAATACTCATCCTCATACCAGGTGTCATGCTCAATTCCTTCCATGCCTTCCTCATCATCACCGGCCTGTGGTGTTGCGGGGTCATAGCCACAAGCAAACCGAGCTTTACGTGCCTTAGCACGTGCATTCTCTAAGTCGGCTTCTAAAACAACCCACGCCCCCATCAGATCCCTAAAATATCCAGCTGGGCCTCGGCGTGAATCCATCCCTCATACAGATCCTGAGGAACATCAGCAAAAGAAGAAGTGCGGGATGAGGACGGTCGAGCCAGTAACTGTGCCTTTTTGGCCTCGAGGGCAACAACTCGATCACTAAGGCCCGCATCCTCTTTTTCTAACTCCCCTATTTGCTCATCAAGCTGCTCCTCTCTGAGCCTAGCCGTCTCCAAAGCGCAATCACGTTCAGAACAGAGAATGCGGATCGTGTCCTCTAAAGCTTCCGCTTTACGCGCAGTCGATAACTAGGCCGACTCTGCCTTCTCCAAACCCGCTATCTTCTCGGCGACCTCGCCACTCAAAGTGATCACTCGAAGTTGACACTCCTCCAGCTCAGTACGCAATGAGACCACTTGGGCCTGAAGATCGGCGCATTCGGCCTCGACCCCCCTGCTCACCTCGAGCTCCTCGTCTTTGTCCTTCAACTCCCCCTCGAGCTCACTACATTTTCCGATGACCTTCACCAATTCGTCATCCTTCTCCTTTAGCTCGTTTCGGAGAGCCCGGAAGTTGCTACTACCACCAAGACGCCGACAAAGCTCGCGGTGCTTATCACGATACTCGCGATATATTTGCTCCATCTTTTGGAAGATGGCCTTACGCCTCTCCTCTTGGCGGGAACTTTCAATCTCCAAGATCACGATCTAAAAAGAAAGCTGGAGTGAGTAAGAACAAAGCTGAATTCGACATGAAAAACGAATATAGAAATGGAATACCAAACTTACCCTAAGAGCAAGACCGACTATGCTCTTCGACAAAGTGGAATCCTTCAGTTTCTCGAGGGTCTTACCCTCCACATCGGAACAGAGTGGACCAAGAGAAGGGACCACGTCCTCCATATTAACTAATAGATCCAGGTTCAGAGGGATCACAATAGTCCACGCGGTGCCCTCCAATCTCACCTCGAGCCGGATGAGTCTTTCCCCCATCATCCTAACCTCCTCGGCGTCCATGTCGGAGCCCGTCTCATAATCCTCTTTGGCTACAATTTTTCCCTTCGTATCAACTCGAGAGGAAGGATCCTCAGCTAGTAACGAGGTCGATGGCTCTCCCCCTTGTAAGGCATCAGGGACTCGCGCCAACGACCCTTCAAAACCCATTTCGGCCTCATGGGGCAACGTGCATCCCCCGATCCCGACGATGGCAGAATTGTGGGCAGCAGCTCGGCATCATCTCTGAGTTCTATGGTCGTCATTTCTCTGACGACGAAATCCTCCATCGCCGAACTCCCCACGCGGACAGCTCCCTCGCCGATATCTACAGATCGCCTTTTGCGGGGAAGTAAATTATCATCATTCAACGACGATCCTTCCTCATCATCCTCATCAATTAGATGATGCAGAGGGGAAGTAGAAACACCCGTTGCAAAATTAGTCGATGACCGAGCAGGCCTCATAGCAGCAGCAGGAACAGAAACGGCTTTCCTCTTACGAAATACCGGAGTAGGAGCTTTTTGCCTCCTCGAAGACCCTCAACCTGCAAAAGAGATTAGAACGTCAACCCTTACTTAAAGTCATAATGAGCAATGACCACAAGGTCAAGATGGCATAAGTAAAAGGTCACTATATAGATGAGTAGGACGGACAAACTCACCGGTCGCTGAAAGCTTGGACCCGAACTTCTTGAAAAAGGACGGCCACTCACGAATCCCCATTGTGTGAGACAAAACCTGGTTAGCCCAGTTGTGAATATTCGCAACCAAATGAGGGGGCTCAGTATCGGCTGAACGAGGAAAAGACAGAATTATTAGGCTACGACCAAAACGAGCAAAATAAGCACTTGGTAAAAATACTTACGGGCATAATTCCACACCTCAGGAAATCCATTTGCATTTGCCACCACGTCCTCGGTCTTGACGTAGAAGTAATTAAACCAGAATCAACGATTTGCTTTATCGTCCATCTTCACTACCAAGCTCTTACTTCCACGGTAACGAAGGTGCAACATTGTCCCCCTATGGAAACTGGGCGCGAAGAGGTGCATCAGGTGGCGAAGAGAGATCCCGCGACCAGCCAATTCCGCGTACTTCGTCAGCATGCGGATGAGCTTGTAGATATAAGGAGAAGGCTGGGCCGGGTAGATGCCGTAGTAGCGGCAAAATTCCTCCGCCAATGGGAGAAGGGGAAAAGAGTAGCCCACATAGAATGGATATGCATAGAACGCACAATATCTGGGGCGATGAATCTTCACCACATCGCGACCAGCCGGGACCAGATCGATGGAGGTTGGTATTTTGAACTTTGCCCTGAAATTAGCAAGGGCAGTCGCATCCATCTCAGATTCCACGGTCTCAGGGTAGTCCTCAAGCAACTTTGAGAAGTTAGATCTAGCCTTCTTGTTACGGAAAATTATTTCCTCCACCGTAGGAAAGCTTTCATCTTCTGCAACAATGGCAGCCCTATCGTCATGGGGAGGCATGCGCACTTCCACGGGAACAGGGTCAGGTACACCCCCCAGAACTGGAAGACACGTTAACCATTTTTGTTTATGAATAGAGGAGTGTAAACGTAGAAGATTCGAGTAGTAGGAGCCACTGAAATCAGTGAAAGCGAGAATATGAAGTAAGATCAAGAAAACATGGACTCTGAATGAGGAAGGAGGAAGAAAATATAAAGGTCCGATTTTTAGAATGCAAAGAGTGAATCAAAGGATTTTGTATCTCTATTTATAAGAGTTCAAGCATCAATATCGAGAAAGCAAATCGTCGTTACCCAGCTCGATAATCGAAATGACAGAGGTGTGTGAAACGATGCAAAGTATCGGAAAAATACGTAATAATGACGCATGATGACATGACATCACTTTGAAACGATGTGACCCTAGGTTGCGGCTCACGGAAGGCCACGTTTCCATCCCGTCCGAAATGCTACTAGTCGACCTGTTCGCCTAAAACTTCTCAACCATAACTAACAGAGTCCGCTCATCGAGGTCGCCCAGGGTCGACATCAATAAGTGGAGGGACTAAGTGTATAGGTTAAAATTTGCCTCAGTAGGATTTAGCATGGAGCGATATTATGGAAAGCGATGTGGCCGGAGTAGACTAGTAGATAACAGGGCTCGTAGCCGAGCAGTCAATAACAACCGAGGCCGAGTATCAAGGGCAGTGCTAACGGCTTGTTTTTGTAATAAAAGGTTTAAGAGAATATTCTTTGTACTTGTACTTTTAGGGTTGACTAAGATATGTCCCATATAAATAGAAAAAGAGATAGGGGGAAAGGGGAGGTAACATTCTCTGATAAGAACACTTTTTGAGAAGAAACCTTTCTCTCTAGAAAAGTTACAAACACTACCTTTCTAAGAAGATTCGATTATCTATTATTCCACACTTTTCCATCAAATTCGAGAATAGTGTCAATATTATAGTATTTGTCTATCACTCATCACTGTCAGAAGGAGGAATCATCCACCTCATTCAATATTGGGTGAATCATTCTCCTTATTTACATTAATGCCATTTATTCCTATTTATTGCTTGATATTCTTCCATCATTAATCATCTTGAAATATTGAATGTACACGGCATTTAGTCCTCCACCAACACTGTCCGGTTTTATTTGAGTTGACTAGTTATAAATCTGGGGATATTATTATTAACTAGGTTTAATCCCTTTTCATATAAAATTAATTAATTTAATCAAAGATTTATACTTTTTGGTCAAACAGTTTCTACTCCCCCTCTGTCCCTAGCGGGAGAAGAGGAATAAAATGTGGTTGGGATGATGAGGTGGCATGCCACGTGGTATCCAACCCACTCAAATATCAGGCCAAATGGATGGTGTTAGCTATGGTGGAGGGGATTAACAGTAGATGGACAATTTTGAGCCACCCGAATGACAGGCCAAGTATAACATTGGGGGTATTGTTCATATTAATTTCATTTAAAATCATGTACTCCATTTATAATGTACAACAAATAATGGACAAACATTGCTTAGTTTCTCTGCAATTTCCTATTCTATCAACAATGACCGTCTTTAGTAAAGAGAATTAAGTACAAAACAATTGTACACATTAACAACTGATTGTCCCTTTCCTCGTTGCTTCACTGCACTTTGCAATTTCTATAGTCTCTCTGTTCTTGAATTTCACTTCGATTCAAAACCTGGACGACTCTGTGGCGAATCACTTCGTCCACCTTCTTGCCATCTCCAATTACATTCTCGGAACAAATAGTAGGTCTGGACACATCCACTTGTGCTGTTCTTGAATTATATATATATATATATATATATATATATATATATATATATATATATATATATATATAGAAATTTTCTTTAAAAAAGATGTCTATTTATACTAAAACTGTAACTATTGTCACAATCTATATTCACCGACGACTTAAAATCTTGATCCGTCTTTTGCTCGAAGTATCTTTACTTAATGCAAAAGGGGTCTGGAATCACCCCAAAAATCAAGGTTGCTTCGGATATCCATGTGACAATATCTCTGGAAATCTTCAAAGTTCATGAACCGTGACAGATTATTGTTAGCGGAGTCGAATCGAGCCAAGTAACAAAGCAACTCTTCAAACAAAGATTCATCACAAGGAATGGCTAAAAGGCCAGAGTTAGCAAAACCAAACTCTTCCTCTGCCTGTGACAACAGTTTCTTGAACACTGGGTGGTTCAAGTAAGTGGTACGGACTACAAATCTCTTGCAACTGCTACCAACTGTAACTGCTACATGTCCCGAAGGTACATCGGTCGGGACGCGGCGACGAGCAGCCGAAGCGGCCTTCTTCCTCCACCGTTGTAGCATTTGGCGGAGCCTCACAATGTGGCGGATCTTACTGCAGGCTGACATTTTTCTCCACAAAGATTGTTTAGACGTTTGGAAGTGTTGGATGAGAAAGTAAGGTGTTTTGCTGAGTGGGGAAGGGAAAGTTTTTCCGTTTTTCCAAAAAATAATTTATTTGTTTTTCGAATTCATAAAAATTATAATTTTCACTTAAAATACATTTTAAAATTTTTTGAAAATTTAAAAAAACTCTAAAAAAACTGTTTTTTAAAATTTTCACTCAAATATTCACAAAACTTCAAAAACAACCCAAAATTATATTTATGTTCAAATACAACTTTAAATTTTAAATACTATTTTCACTCGAAATTTTTTTTCCCCTATTTTAAAATTTTACAATTCTTAGGTCCAAACGCCCACTAAATTTCGGAATGCCTCGCTGTTTGTACAGAGTATTATGGAAAAAAATTTAAATTTTATCTGTACACACTGAGGGATATAATATAGTTTGGTTTGGGAGTCAAGTAATTCAGAATTAATAATGACGGAATTATCATAGGGGGCTAGTAGTAACCGAATTATTTAGTAAATATACTTTATTAGTAGATGTTTAGTTTATTGGACAAAAAATAAGATATACAAATTATAGGGTATAGTGTAAAATATGTGTTTGGTTTAAACTAAATAAATTGGGATAAATATTTATTTTTAATTTTAACCTTGTCTTTTTTTAATTTAAAATATTTGCGAGTAAAACTTTGGAGAAGGGATACTCTTTTATCCTGGGATTAGTAATTCACGATCGTTATCCCACCCTCAATGTGGAATATAATTAATACCCACAATTATTGTATAACTAATTGCAAAATTGTTAATCCCGAAATTAAAAATCATACCAAACGGGATATAAACTAATTCTAAATTTAATCCATAGATTATAATCACTTATTCCTCGAACCAACCACAGCAGACATACGGACATCTATAACACTCGTTATGGTATCTTCCATTCTCTTTATATTTCGAACAGTTGGGCTTAAATATAGGGTGTTCTATTTTTGGGGTAAATTTTGTGGGTAGTACCTAAATTAATGGTGTATAAGCTAATTTTGTTACTAGAATATAAGTCAATCATATCTATGTATAACTCACCAAAAATTATGTAGTCGTATATTATATTAAAAGTTGGGTAGCATGCATTGTGGTTAAGTCAAGTGACAAACTATAATGAAGCCACTTGGCAATTTTAGGACAACATTAATAATTAGAAATTATAAATAGAAACATAATTAATAGAAATAGTTGAATAATCTTATACATAATCTAAATAGATCTTAGACAAATATAATCTATATATCTATATTTATATCTATATATTGATCTACTCATAGATTTTCTTCTATATTAGTTAGAAATATGGAGGTAAAAATTATAATAGAAAAAGATAAAAAAATATAGAAAGACGTAAGTTTAGATAACCTGTGACTATTTATAATTTAGAGTAAGTTAAAATATAAAATAAAACTAAAATTTACTTAAGATATTAAAGATTTATTGACTTTAAAAAATAAAAAAATTCAAGCAACAAAATAAGATCTTAAATAAAATATTCAAATTATTTATAATGTAAGAAAAAAATTAAATAATCAGTAAAAAATATTTTAATAACAAAAATAATAAAGTAATATTAATATTGATAAATCGGGTAAATAAATATTTTATAAATATTATTACAATATTTAGATATAATGTGTTCAAATAATTAAGAAATATTTTTCTATGATTAATATTTGAATTGAGTGCGGTTAGTTTAAGTTTGAAAGCATAACATAAGTTTTTGAAAATGCGGTCCAATTTAGAAAATAGAATGATAAGAATTTTTTGAATTTGAGATGAGATTATTTTTTGAAATATGATAAGAAAAATCATATTTGGAATATGAACAATAAATTCAAAGTTACTAATGAAATAATTTTTAATTTTTATCTATATTATATTAGAATGAGTATGGTAGAAATAAATATTAAATTCAAACAAGCTAATAAAAATCACATGACAATGTAATAATATTAAGTATTGAATAATATAATAGCAAAACTAAAGAATAAATAGAGAAAATAAATAAAAATTCAGATTTTTTATCATAGAAAAAAGGATAAAAATTATTTAAATTTGGGATGAGAATTTGTTTTTATATTATGATAAGAAAGGTCATAATATGGATAAGTCCACGTAACTCAAGTCTAATAGATAAAATCAAAAACTAAAAATATTGAATAATAAAAATAAATTAGAGATAATATGAAGATATTTATAAATCATAAGTTTAGAAAATAAAGTAAATTACAATACTTAAAATATTATTAACAAATTTAAATAATTTAAAATTTTCGAGCAATATTTTTAAAATAAAATTAATATTTATTTTATGATTAAATAAATTATATAGTTATCTATATAATATTAAATAATAGTAGTTGATAATGATATTAAATAAAGTTACAAGTTAATGAGCCACATAAAACGTAATAAGACTATATATTAGATTTTTAAAAAAAAGCAAAATTAAAGAAAATTATTAAAAATTTACTATTAGAAATGAAAGGGAAAGACTATTTGAATTTGAGATTAGAAAGTTCTTAAAATTATGATAAGAATGCTCAAACTATAGAGTATAGATATAATTTAACTTATTATGTAGTAATTTTATTTAAAAAAATTAAACTTTCATATTAAATACAAACGGAAAGAAGAATTCAATTTATTTTATTTTTGAAAATAATATAACAATAATATATATTACAATTATTAGTAGATTTATGACATATAATAGATATAATATGATTCTATCCACGCTTTAAATTTATTTGATAAAATTAAATAAATAAATAATATTCAAAAATATTAATGATAAATTTACTATATGATGCATATTATTTGATTTTGTATAGATTTGTTATATTTTTGTATACTACAATAAATAATAAAATAACAACTAATATTTTAAAATAATATGATATACTAGATCATAATATTTTGAATTTTAAAAACCGATCAAATTTGGTTGGTTTTATTCAAAAAATAACCGAAAGAAACCGAACCAAACCGACTATTAGGGGTGTACAAATAAAACCGACAAACCGTACCAACCCGATAATCCAAGTCAAACCGAGAAAAAAAACCCGACTATGGTTTGATTTGATTTGGTTTGGTGTTGAAAAAAGAATCCGACCATATTTGGTTTGGTTTTGTTTTAACTAAACAAAGTCAAACCGAAACCAAACCAACCCGACATTATATGTATAGAAGTTTTAAATATATTTAATACATAAAAATATTTATTGTAGTGTAGTTTATAAATATTTCTTAAGTTTTTTCATAGTTTTATCTTTTAACGTATTATTTCAAGCTTGGACTTATAATTTTTGGATGCTCCAATAAGTTTTATAGTTCATAAATGTTAGTAACTCAAATAAATCCTAAACCAATATAAAATCAATACTAATGCTAATAAAAGACATTCAATTCAATTGTACTATGAATGAAAATAGTGTTGGATATCTATTTTTTTTAGTTTTTTTGTGGTTTAGATAAAATGCATAACTTATTTTTCTTTTAGTGTTTAGTCATTAAATAATAGTACTTATTAGTCGTACTTATTTTAACAACTTATTAGTAATTTTAAATTATGTTTATTTTTATTATGACTTATTAATAATACTTATTTTATGTGATTTTATTATCTTTATTGTTGAATATTTTAGTACAACGTCATGACTCATCTCATATTTATGTTATTTTATTGAAAAACACCTTATATAGTTCTATCTTACTAGGATTAAAGAAATATTTGGAGCACAAATTCTATATTTTGTGCTATGAAGATTTTATGAAAAAAAATACGAAAACTTGAGAAAAACCGAGATTAAAAAACCCGACTTTTATTGGTTTGGTCTTTAGATTTAATAACCCGATATAGTTGGTTTGGTTTGGTAATTAAAAAATCCAAACCAACCCAACCTATGTACACCCCTAACCAAAATAATATAAACAAAATTTTAAAATCCATTGACTCATTCAAGAACCAAATTGGAAATCTTTGGTACTCTTTTATATTCAACAAAAACCAGTTATGATCCTTTAGAGAATTAAAGTAGCAAAGTCCTTGCAGCAACATTGCTATCCTACAAATTTAGGAATTAAATGAAGCTCGTAAAAACATTGTGTTTACCCAAATGCTTTCCAAATTCCGAACAATTTAATATTGAAGCTAACAAAAAACTCTTATATAGAGTTGTGACTAACAGTGAAACACCTTCTTTTAATTGTTTTTTTTTTTTTGGTTTTTATTGTCCTTTAAAGAAAGTTTTAAAGAAGATGAAATTCGATCAATATAAACTGCTCTTTTATTCTACACTACTACAGCGGTAGTTGGGCATGTACGAAGATGCTCCAGTACCCCTTTAAAAGACTACTATTACATTTTCAGTTTCATATAAAAGCAACACAACGAAAAATGTTCCGCATTTGTTTAATTAAGGAATGTTTAAATTTGTTTTTGGGGTCCTCCCTACCTGACCACGACCATGTGCGAAGATGCCCTCTCTTTTATTTTCTTTAACATTCCTCAGCTAGCTCGATCTATTATTTACTTATAGCCTCCCTACTCAACTTTTGGTTGAATCTTTCATCTCAATTATGATTGGTTCACAGCACTCTCTTCTCTCTCCCTCTCCTTTCTTTAATTTTCTTATTCGTCAAATTCAGCACTTTAAATTAAATTGTTCATGGTAAAAGACGTTTCTACCTATGAGATGTGCTTCGAATTTCCATTACATACAATTTTGGCGTATGCAAAGCGGCAGGTGCAGTTCCACATGTCTAGAAAACTCGAAACTATATTTCTTGCTAATCTGGTCCAAAGCAAGGATTAGACACAAGAACAGAACAAAATCCATATAAATCTTTGTGTAAACAGGTTCTCACATGATTTTCGGATAAAAATACAAACAAAGATTTGCATTATGAAAATCATGCATGCAGTGTTTCAGTACTCAGACCTAACTAATGATTTAAGGTGCTGTTCTAATTGGAGTACTGTCCAAAAACTTTATATATATATAGATGTTGATTGAACAGCACTCATAACTCAATCATCGTTGGATATGTAATCTGTGACTACAAGATTTTGTTTGTAGAAACCACATGTTATTCTCTCTAATGGAGTAAAGAGTCTTTTAATTTTGCTCGAATGCAGCATCTGGTTGCTTGATCAGCAGGACTATCTGTGTTATGTCTCAAGATTTTGGGAAGCAACATGTAATTCTTTGTCGACTAGTAAGGTGTGCTTAGTAAGGTGTGCTTTAGTGGTGGCACACAAATTACACAATTACCACAATCATTAGGCTCGAGGTTGAGTCACATGAAGTGTAAGTGGTAATGCTGTAGAAACTTACCCATATCTAATATATTTATATCAAACTAATAAATACAAAATATTTAATTTTCATGCGGTTGTTTTCATTTCCTCTTAAGTGATAGTATGTATTTTCAGTTTAATTATTAATTGCTAAAGTTAAATTATTTTAATAATGTAAATACCAGAGTTCCGATAAGAATCATGTAGTAGAAAGACTATCTATCTTACCGGGTGGAGGAGGCATAAGTAAAAGTATTCCTTTGTCTTTTAAGTTAATAACTAACTAAACTAGATTAATGAATTACCACTAGATGCAAGCTCAGTAGTTATGTAATTAATATTAAGTTTTGGTTAATTCGGAAAATCAAAATTATAAAAAAGAGATATTTTTCTTTTCAAATTAAATAAAATTGCTTAATATTTAAATAGAAATGCATAGCAGTACCTGTAGGCTATACAAAAACGTCATTTTTCTTCCTTGTAATTATTTGAAAGTCATTTTATCGTCAAATGGAGACTTAATTTTAAAAAAAAGGGGTATTGAATATAATAACAAGAATGGAAAGGAAAACAATTAGTCTAGGAGCTCAACTCATAGCCTCATAGGTTCAAGAAGTTAGTTACAGTCGGTTAAAAGTTAGTTAAGTTAGTTACGAGTCATTTATATGGTTATGACTTATGGAGATTTTATTCTTAGAGAAACATGAGATAATCTGCTCTATATAAACTTGTAGATGCTTAAACTTCATACTCTCTTCTTCTTCTTCTTCTCCTCAAATTAATGAATTCTTCTATTTGTGATCTTCATTTCTTCTTGTTAATTGCTTCTAATCACATTGTTCTTATGATGTACATTTGAATTTTTTCATGGTATCAGAGCCGTAAAATTCAATCACTTTAGCGAATCAAAAGTTCTTGTTCTTGTCAATATCTGTCAACAAAATCTTTCTTCGAATCTTGAAGAAGTTTGAGAATATATATTTTGGTAATCTGTATTGAAACAAGCTTTGTTGGTTAATTGCAATCGTCTGAAGATATGACAATCAACAATTCTGAGAATCTAGGAACTACGACTGGTACTTCACCATCTGTTATTCAAGTTGATGCAAATGGAACTCAATATGCACCCGGGGCCATACTAGTCATGGATCATAATCATCCTCTATATCTACACTCGACTGATATAAGTGGCATTTCTCTCATCTCCTTACAATTAACTGGCTCTAAGAATTATTTTTTATGGAGCAAATACATGAGAATAGCCCTGCTAGGAAGAAACAAGTTGGGATTTGTTGATGGCTCTTGGAAGAAAGAAAATTTTAGAGAAGAATTCTGGTACCAGTGGGAGAGGTGTAATGCTATAGTCCAATCTTGAATAATGAACATTGTGTCTAGTAATTTGTTAGGGGAATGGTGTATGCAGATAGTGATCAAGATGTTTGGGAAGATCTGAAAGAAAGATTCAATAAGGTTGATGGATCAAGATCATTTAGCCTACATCAAGAAATTATAAGACTAACTCAAGGAACAACATCTGTGAAAACTTACTTCACAAAGTTGAAAGAGCTTTGGGTTGAATTAGAGGCACTTGTGCCACTACTAAGCTGCAAATGTGATAAATCAAGGGAGTTTGTAGCCTATCTTTAAAGATATAAATTATATCAGTTTCTAATGAGGTTGAATGATAACTATCTACAAGCTAGGAGTCAGATACTTCTAATGACACCACTACCCTCAGTAAACCAAGCTTATGTTATGATAATCAGTGATGAGTCACAAAAGGCTATGGGAAAAATCTCCAGCTCAATTGGTCTATTAGGTGATATGCCTACTGTTAATTCTACTGTTATGTACTCTAAGATAGGATATCAAGGTCAGAAGATCAGGAAAACCAATAACCTGTATTGTGATCACTGCAAGATAAGAAATCACACTAGAGAAAACTGTTATAAACTGAAAGGATATCCTCAAGAATCCAAATTCAAAAGAAAGGGAGGACAAGGTGGTTCATCTGCTGCCTACAATGTGTTCTCAGAAGAAGCCAGTAATCAGTTGACACAGGTTGATATTCAAGGGAACAATAAAGACAACAGAGTATACTATATAGACACATCTGCATAAATGGTTCAAATGAATCAGCTCCCAAGACAGATAACCCAGACTGGAGCATGTGCTTTTATTCAGTCTCAATATGAACAAATTGTGCAACTACTTAATGCAAAGTCAGCACTAAAGTACAAATTTCCATATTGCTTCCTCAGCCAATATAATAGGTAAAGAACCAGGTATTAGCAGCAGTAAGGCAATGCTAGTGTCAAAAATCCTTAGAGACTGGATTATTGACACTGGTGCCACAAACCATATGGTTCTGATATAAGCATGCTAAACAAAGAATTTCTATTAAAAATACAAATTCAAAAAATGTGCAATTACCAAATGGTGATGTATCACAAGTAACACACATTGGCTCTAGCACAATTTCTGATAACAGTACTCTAGCTAATGTATTTCTATCGCCTCAGTTCAAGTATAACCTTATGTCAGTCTCACAGGCAATAAAATAATTAAACTTTGTAGCTATCTTTTATCCAAACTTTTGTGTGTTTTAAGATCTTTGTAGTGGCAAGGTGAAGGAAATTGGTAAGGAGAGTGAAGGCTTATACCTGCTATTAAACAAGTCTACAAGAAAACTTGGAGAAACCAGTCTAAAAGTGCATCAAGTTACTACTGTTAGTGATGATGAAATAAATTGTGGCATATGAGATTTGGCCATGTATCTAGTGCTACCTTAAATAAAATACTACCTGCTAATAATGAGGTTATAACAGAAACTATTAGGAAGTGTAGTATATGTCCATATGCTAAACAATGTAGACTATCATTCCCTACTAGCTCAAGTAAAAGTTTTGCTAAATTTGATCTTGTTCATACAGATGTATGGGGACCTTACAAAGTTCAAACCTTTGATGAAAACAAACACTTTCTAACTATAATAGATTATTTCACTAGAATGACATGGGTCTATTTGTTAAAACTAAAATCAGATGTCAGTATTGTTATTCCATTCTTCCTAAAATATGTTCAAACTCAGTTTAATGTCATGGTTAAAGTTGTTAGATCTGACAATGGTATTGAATTCCTAAATAATGCATGTAACAATATATTCAAATTAGGTATAATACATCAAAGGTCATGTGCCTATACACCTCAGCAAAATGACATAGCAGAAAGAAAATATAGACACATTCTAAAAATAACAAGAGCAGTCAGGTTTCAGGCAAATATTCCTCTAAAATTATGGGGACATTGTGTTCAAACTGTTGTGTATTTGATTAATAGGTTGCCTTCATCTGTGATTAAAGTATCTCCATATGAAGAGATGTATAACAGAAAACCTTCACTCAATCACCTAAGAGTAATAAGATGCCTATGCTATGCCAAGAATCTTGTTGAAACTGATAAATTGCAACCAAGAACAAGGACTGTTGTACTGATGGGATACTCAGAGGTACAAAAGGGTTATACTTTATATGATCTTAATAACAAATATTTTTTTGTCAGCAGGAATATTAGTTTCAGGGAAGATGATTTTCCATTCAAATGGAGTACTACTGAGATTTCAATATTCACCAACACAATGACTGAGATGGTTTCTGCAGATGAACACAACCTACCAAATTTGGAACTATAAGAGTGTTATGACAGAAGAGTGAATGAAAATAATGAGATAGCACAACATGATGCAACACAACAACCATCAGCT
Source organism: Nicotiana tabacum (assembly GCF_000715075.1). Classification (NCBI taxonomy): domain Eukaryota; kingdom Viridiplantae; phylum Streptophyta; class Magnoliopsida; order Solanales; family Solanaceae; genus Nicotiana; species Nicotiana tabacum. The sequence goes on from NC_134094.1 coordinate 96,049,041, forward strand.
ATCACCTATCAGTCCATCATTGCCTCCAGCTCAAATCAATCCAGAAATACAATCCATTATAAACACACCTCGGATCAATATAAACACACAACCTCTGATACAAACCACCATAGCACAAATAACTCAACCATTGCTCACTCAGCCTACGACAAGATCAAAACCAAGATCTAAACCCATTAGGAAGTTAACAAGAACTTCAAATCCACCTACATGGAGAAAAGACTGCATATCTCTTAGTCTACATAACAGTACCATTTATCCAATTTCAGACTTCATCTCCTATGACAAAATCTCACCAAAATACAGTGCTTTTCTATCAGCCTTATCATCTATTACAGAACCTCATTCTTATGTTGAAGCAGCTCAAGATCCAAACTGTATTGAAGCAATGCAGTCAGAGATCAATGCACTACAAGAGAACAACACATGGGAGATTGTAATCTTGCCAAAAGGGAAGAAACCAATTGGTTGCAAATGGATATACAAGATTAAGTATAAAGCAACAGGTGAAGTAGAAAGGCTCAAGGCAAGACTTGTAGCAAAAGGCTACAGTCAACAAGAAGGCATAGATTACCAGGAGACATTTTCTCCTATAGTCAAGATGGTGACAGTGAGATCAATCCTATCTATAGCAGCTTCAAGAGGTTGGCATATACACCAAACGGATATGTATAATGCATTCTTACAAGGAGATCTCACTTATGAAATATAGATGGTTACCACAGGGATTTCAGAGTCAGAGGGAGACTAAAGTGTGTAGACTAATTAAATCCCTCTATGGATTAAAATAAGGACCAAGGAAGTGGAATGCAAAATTGACAGAAGCTTTGTTGAGTTTCCAGTTTACTCAGAGCCAATTTGATCGTTATGTATTCATCAAGAGGACAGACAAAATCACCACAGTGGTTTCTAATCTATGTTGATGACATGTTGATAACATGTGATAAGATAGATCTTATAGGGGACACCAAGAGTGCACTACAAAAAGTATTTAAGATGAAGGACTTGGGAGAATTAGAATACATTCTAGAGATTGAATTTTCAAGATCAGATAAAGAAATCCTAATGTATCAAAGAAAATATGCATTAGAATTAGTCTCTGAACTTGGACTCTCAGCTGCAAAACCAACAGGTACACCTATGGACAACAATCTGAAACTTACAACTAGGGAATATGATGAATACTTCTCAACTGCTTCACTCACAGAAGATGAAGTCCTAACTAATCGAGGACCATACCAAAGGCTTATTGGAAAGTTACTATATCTCACAGTCACAAGGCCAGACATAGCCTTCAGTATTCAGAACTTAAGCCATTTTTTGCAACAATCAAAAAGGTCGCACATAAAAGCAGCTCAAAGAATAGTTAAATCTATAAAAAATGAGCCTGGCCTAGGTGTGCTTATGTCAAATAAACCACATGATAAACTTACATAATTTTGTGATGCTGATTGGGCAGCATGCCCTCAAACAAGTAAGTCTAACACAGGTTTTCTAGTGAAGATTGGAGATTCAACAATGTCGTGGAAATGAAAGAAACAGACTACAATCTCAAGAAGCTCTGCTGAATCTGAGTATAGAAGCATGGCTTCAGTAGTAGCAGACTTGACATGGCTATTAGGAATGCTCAAAGAAATTGGTCTCAAGTTTGAACTCCTAGTAACTATTTACAGTGACAACAAAGCTGCAATTCAAACAGCAACTAATCCAGTTTTCCACGAAAGAATAAAACATATTGAGATAGACTGTCATTTTATAAGAGAGAAGATACAACAGGGACTTGTGAGGACTGAATATATTAATACCAACGAGCAGCCAACTGACATTCTTACAAAGGGGCTAAACAAAGTTCAACACCTGCACTTAAGGTCCAAGCTAGGGTTACTTAATATATTTACTCCACCTAGCTTGAGGGGGAGTATTGAATATAATGACAAGAATGGGAAGGAAAACAGTTAGTCTAGTAGCTCAGCTCATAGGTTTAAGAAGTTAGTTACAGTCGGTTAAAAGTTAGTTACGAGTCAGTTATATGGTTATGACTTGTGGAGATTTTATTCTTAGAGAAGCAGGAGATAATCTGCTTCTATATAAACATGTAGATGCATACAGAAATGATTAATGAAGAAAAATTCTTCCCTTAGTTCATTCTCTTCTCTGCTCTTCATACTCTCTCTTCTTCTTCTTCTTCTTCTCTTCATCTCCTCAAACTACTGAATTCTTCTATCTATGATCTTCATTTCTTCTTATTAATTGCTTCTAATACTGTTCTTATAATGTACATTTGAATTTCTTCAAGAGGACTATGATTAAATTCTGAAAGTACTTTGTATTTATGCTTAACATGCTGTTTGTAATGCACATGCCCTTCAGTTTGCTACTAAGAGGATTCATTACCTAAATTTTATGTTAATTACTTAATTAATTCAGTTATTGTTTACCCTGAAAATCGGATAATAATTAAATATGTAAGTGGTTTTAAGGATACGCGGATTAATTTGATACAAAGCGATAAATTGAATTGCTATTGAATAAACAAAGACAAAATAAATTCAATCCACGCGAGTTGGATAGTTTTAGCCTTAATGAAATAGTCCCTCTCAAACCGAGCTCACCAAGACCGGTATAGATGAAAAAGAACAAGAGCTGGAGACAAAGAAAATAATAATATAATTGCATTTGACTGCGTGTTACAATGTGTCAAATGAATGATTATACCCCCTTTATTTAGTAGGGGAGTCCTATTTTAGGTACAACACTATAAAAGGTAAAAATATCTTCTGATTCGCTGATTGCTGGTTCCTTATCAATACGTGCTGAGATTTCCACCGTAACATTCGGCCGGTCACAGATATTTCGGCCTTCTGTTGGCTATGTTGGATTGTATGACAATATTCTTCGAATTCGTTCGAGGCTAGGACCGATTTTGGGATCATGGCCTCGATATTCTTGAAGGCAGGTGCCATGCCCCCGGGTTCTAGCCCGGTGGGACTTTGGATCGATTTGGGTCCCTTATTGTCATATCTCGAGCCTGGCTTATCTTGTCAGAGGCTAGGATGCACCACGAGCTCGATTTCACCCGTATACAAATAGTCCCCTCGTATTTCAGAGAGTAAACAACGAGAAACGACATGAGCTTTCGATTCTTACTTCGATACACCGTGACAAAAAAGACAAAAAAATGGAAACGTCTCGTCAGTCAAGTCTTAACGACATTAAATGCATGTCAGCTGCCGGTCGGTCTTCCCTAGATGCAAAACGCCGCTGAACTACTATAAATACCTCCTCCTTTGTTCATTTTAACTTTACATCCAAACCTTCTACCCTCGTACCTTTAAGATTTCAATACTCTTTAGCAATTTTACCCCGGTTATTCGAGTCTCTTTGCAAGATAATTTACCCATCTTCAACTCAAGACAACAAGTATAATCCTTCAATCTTCCTTTCTTTTCCACCTTTCTCAGACTTTCCTCCATTTTTAAAGAAAATGGAAAAGACTTCCAAGACCGTTCCCCAGAAAGAAACTCCTTCAACTTCGCGACCGACTACTGAGACCGATGAGACCGTTTCTCGTGCTGCCGTCGATGAACCAGTACCTGAACCCCCTTTGAAAATGTTCATCCCCGGGGGATGCTCGGTCAACATCAATTTCAATGTTGAAAAGCCTTCCTCCGTACAAGGCCGGTGTGATGAGGTATTGAGATATATCTGCTCGATCACCGAAGAGATCCTCCCTATGGTCCGAAAAGACTGCAACTGGGCCGATACGGACATAGTGGTCCCCGACCTCGACGAAGCCATTAATACCCATGTCGAAGGATACCTAAGTATTTACACTTATCCCTTTGTATTGGGTCTTGTGGATCTGGTCATTTTATATTTCTATAGAAGGTACAACGTGTGCCTAGGCCAGATTCAGCCATCGCTCTGGAGGATCGTTATCCTCATCCGGTTCTTTGTGAACAAAATCGATGGGTTCTCATTCACCGTCGACCATCTTATTCGCTTATACAGTCCTTGAATTGTCTAGGGGGATTGATAAAGCTTGTGCGGCGGGCTAGTGAAACCCCATTCTTAAGTATTGATAATGACCGAGATTGGGGCTGGTAAGGCCATTTTGTCCGAGTAAGGACTTCAGACGTAATCCCAGCCGAGTGCAGGCCATTCCCCCAGAAGTGGAATACCTCAAGTAAGTATGATTTACTTTCGAATGTCGATTTTACACTTACTTATCTTTTTCTTATTGGTGCTTGTTAATGGTGTAGCCGTTGCTCGGGTCCCAAACGCTGTCCCTCGACTCAAGGAGTGGGTTGAGGGTATCGTATCATAGATGCCCTATTCCGAGCACACATGGCGCAAGTTCTCAAAGGGCCGTTGGGAGGCTCGGTCCTACGGTGAGACTTCTTTCCCGAGTAGGTAGTATTAAGATTCCTCTTTTCACATTAAGCCCTTACTCCCTTTACTTTTTTTTCGCATGTTTATCTAAAGATGTGAGTTGAGGCCTCCAGCCGGTGGCGAGGACTTACCTACCGAATCCCCTTCTCCGAGACAAGCCGAAGAGAAGAAAATAAAGAGGGCTCCGAGTTCCCCGAGATTGGAGAAAAAGAAAACAAGGAGAAGGCTGGTGCGGAAGTCAAAAGAAAGCACTGACGCCCGAGCACAGCACCAACTTCGGATTCGCTCTATCGGCTGAGGGATAAATCCGAAGAAGAAGAACCTTTTGTTCTAGTTCCCCGTGAGCCGTCACAACTCGAAAAGTAGGGGGCCACTAAACTAGAGATCCGTGAGGCCGATCTGCCGCAAGCTAGGGAGGTCGATGAGGGGACCAGGGCCGAGGCTTCCCGAGATGCGGGCAGTTCCTCGAAGGAGGCATTCAGTGTGATAGACATCACCGAGTCACCCTCGTTCATCGAGTCCATGTACAACGAGGCTCAAATGGTGATAGAGTGCCCCAATTAGGGGGCCCACTGAGCGGACGACCCCCTGCGCTATATTTTTGATGGCATTGATTCCACCGCCACGGAAAAAGTCACCAGATTGGGTGACATAGAGGTATTGAGGAAGAGTCTGAACTCGGGGGTAGGCGGGCCAAACTCGAACCCAAAATTGGTCAACCGGTTCCTTGTCCCGAGTGTGGATCCGGATCAGAAGCGGTCCATTGTCATTACCGTTTCGGAGGATGCCCGGTTTCTTTTCGCCCCCGTAGGGGTGGCTAGTTACCTCCGGTACCTGGTGACCGAATAAGACCAAACCAAAATGAATGAGGTAGATGCGCCCTGCCTATTCAACAAAGCACAACAGACGCTGAACCGGGTAACCTTAGATAACTCTTAATGATTTCAATTTCTCCTTTTATACTTGAATTAATTCATTGATAATCCTAATATTTTACTTCACATTTGTAGGCGTCGGTGTTTCACTATGAGACTTTCCTCTGATACCGGAATGAGTTGAACCATCTCGAAGCCGAAGTGATAGATCTTACTGAGAAGAGAGACATGTACAAACTTCTCAGTGAGCATCGTGAAGGAGAGGCTAAGAGCCTTCGAGCTGAATTGGAAGTGGCTCGGAAAGAACACGCCGACTTGGTTGAACAAGTAATGTTTTTTACAGTTAGTGATGATGAGCTAGACACGGTGTCTAATGGTCGGAACCCGCAGGTTCAATAGAAGATTGATCGGATCGACTAGCTCCGAGCCGAGATGGATGCAGTCAAGGTCGAGGCCAAAGAGTGGAGAGGCAGGATGGACCACCTGGCCTCGGAAAAAGAGACTGCCCGGGCGCAGTTGACCTCGGCGGAGGTCCTACTTCGAGCGATGAGAGAGAAGAATGAGGCACAGTTTCAAAAGATTGAGGAGCTCCAGTCTCAGCTAAGCTCGGTTGTTTCTGATTGAGAGACCCTTGCCAAGGGGTTTAAGGCGGTCAAGTCTGTGGTTGAAGTAACCAAAGCCGATGCCGACGAGATGGTGGTCCAGTATAAAGCCGATGCCGAGGTAGCCCAGGACCTCCTGAAAGGTATTGTCGAGTATGTAAAGTGGCAGTCCCGAAGGGTGGCCATTTAGGAAGTTCATGCTCGGGGTTTTGATTTGTTGGCCGAGGTCAAAACTGCTAAGGGACTCGAGGATGAGGCCAGAATTTGGCGTATCCCAAGAACAAAGAAGACTCCGAAGGTTCGGACAGATCCGGGGGCGAAGAAGATTCCGATGGTCTTGGCAACGAGGCGGGCTCCGGTGGAGACCAAGCCGTTTAAGTACCTTGTAGATTTGTTTCTTGTTTTTGTACTTTTGTAGTTTTTTGTCAAGGCCGTTTTGCATTTCATATATATATATGACTCTTGTTTTCCCTTCGATAGTTTTTAAGCTCGTTTCCTTTCACTTTTTTCCTTACGTTTGTAAAGATATTAAATGCCTTAGCACATAATAATTAAGTCTTGTTCGGAGGTTTGAGCATGCCTTGCTTTCGATGTTATTTTGTTTAAGACTCGTGGGGGGCTCGGTATGACTAGAATTTTTCCCTAAAATCACTCTCTAACCGAGAGATGTTGAGTGGGTACTTGAGTGTTGATATATATAATACTCCCCGGCCAATAAAACAAGATTTAAAGTTTATTACCCATTAGGCAAACACCTAGGTAACGGTCATAGCCCTAGGACTTTTATATCATTTGGAAAACAACAAAAGCAGTTTCCTAGTTTCATTCTTTGAATCGCAATCGTAGTTTAGTTTAGATTTTTTTTAAAAAAAAAAATATTGCGGAAGTGAAAATATAGATATACAAACTCACGCGCTAAGATATATACTACTAACACCCATTCATATAGCTCCATGCAGAATTCAACCCCGACTCTTGTTGGGTATTACTATTGCATCGACCATTTTCATAACCTCAAAGAGAGGAGTGAAATTGAACGAGATCAATTTTTGGCGCCGTTGCCGGGGAGCTAAAAAATAGTGTTAGCTATATAGTTAGGTGTGTGTTTGGGATATCTTCTTTTCCTTCCTTGTTACTAATGTGTGAGTGTTATAGGTACAATCATGGCAAACAATGATCTCAAAAACATAGCCGTGAGGGGATGTAGATATTGAGGATGATCAAATGGATGAGGTCCTTCTTGAACCTCAGACCAATAGACGAGGCCGAACACCTCAAGACAATGTGCCCGCTCCATCCCCACCTCCACTACGAGCGACTCTACGTAAGGTGTTGCCAAATGAAGGGTATACAAGTGCTATAGTCCATCCCCGTATTAGGATGGGAAACTTCCAAATAACCAACGTGATGCTCACTTTGCTCGAGCAACGAGGGTTCTTCACCGGTACACCGGGTCAAAATGCATATAAACATTTGAAGGGGTTCATAGATACGTGTTGGGGGAGCAAACAAATAAATGTCTCCGAGGATGCTTTGATGCTAAGGCTTTTTCCTTTTTCTCTACGCAGAAAAGCTTTAGATTGGTTGGAACATTTGCCAAATCATTCCATTAATAATTGGGATGAACTAGTGGAGATATTTATTTCTAAGTACTTCTCTCCTGGGCACATGGCTATTCTTCGGGATGAAATTCTAGCATTCAAGCAAGAGCCCAATGAACCACTACACGAGAAATGGGAAAGGTATATAACAATGGTGAAAGAGTACCCCAACAATGATATGACAGAGAACATGATTCAACAAAATTTCTATCGGGGGATCAATACCACCAACCAATGCGTAGTGAACCAACTTGCCGGTGGGAACTTCATGACTATGCCCTATGCGGAGGCGTGTGATAATTTGGATGAGATGGCGGATACTTCATTGGTGTGGAAATCTAGAGCCAATGTTCCACAAGGTGATCTAAATGTGATTCTTCTTTATAAAGAGTTACATGACCATGGGCAAGCCATAGCCGAGTTGACAACCACTATGAACCAATTGTCAAAGGCTCAACTTCAACAAGTACAAAACCCAAGGCAAGTTAATGCCATGGAGGGAGTCAATATGATGGTAAATAAGAGAAGAACAAGAAGTCCACAAGTGCAACAAAGAGTGGACAATCTTGTGCAATATGATAATGGATTTGATCAAGGTGATTCTTACAATGATCCAGAGAAAGAGGTCCAATATATGAACAACTTTCAAGGGAAAAGAAACAACTTCCAAGTCCCTAGTCAACAACAATGTAGACCTTCAAATAATCAAGGCAATTAGAATTCTAACAACCAAGGTAATTGGAATAGTGAAAAAAATCAAGGCACTTAGAGTGGAAGCAATAACCAAGGGAATTGGAAAAACAATAACAATCAAGGAAATTGGGGAGGCAACAACCAAGGCGGGTGGAACAACAACCAAGGAAATCAGGGGTCGGGTTTTCAAAGGCCCCCGATGAATCAATAACAGAGCAACCCACCTCCTTATCCTTCTCATGGTCCTAGTTTCTCTAACAATGAAATGAGTCGTAATGAGAACATGTTCAAGCAAATTATGTAGAAGAATGCTGATTCTGATGCCCAACTTGCTTCACACAACACGTCAATCCGAAACTTAGAAGTGCAAATGGGTCAAATCTCTCAAGCTTTAAATTCTCGTCCTAAGGGGGTACTACCAAGTGATACGGTGGTGAACTCGAAGGGTGGGAACACTACTGGGTATGCCATGGCCGTTATTACAAGAAGTGGAAGAGGTGGGAATGCACCTACCTCAAGTCAAAGGCAACTTGTGGATGATGAGAAACTAGTAGAGGAAGAGGAGATCCCAAACAATGTTGTGCAAACAAATGAGGAAGTGTGGATTGATATTGATGACATGATGGAAGAGACTCAAGAGGATGTGAACCTATCTAGGGATCATGTGATTGACATACCGGAACCGGTAGTGCAAAAAGCTAAGGCACCATTGCCTAAGCCACCTCCTCCCTATCCTTAAAGGCTTGCCAAGAAAAACAGTGAGAATCAATTCAAAAAGTTCATTGATATGATGAAGAGTCTCTCGATAAATGTGTCATTAGTTGAAGCCTTGGAGCAAATTCCCAGATATGCAAAATTTATGAAGGACTTGGTGACAAATAAGCGGTCCATGAATTTTGAAATTATCAAAGTCACTCACCAAGTGAGTGCAATTGTGCATTCTATGGCTCCTAAGTTGGAAGATCCCAGTGCTTTCACAATACCTTGTACCATTAGAAGTTCCGAGTTTGCAAAAGCTCTTTGTGATCTTAGGGCGAGTATCAATTTGATGCCCTATTCAGTTTTCAAGATATTTGGAATTGGGCAACCAAGACCCACATCTATGAGATTACAAATGGCCGATCGTACAATGAAGAGACCATTTGGGGTGATTGAGGATGTATTGGTTTGAGTTGACAAGTTCATTCTCTCGGTGAATTTTGTTATTCTTTATTGTGAGGTGGACTATGAGGTCACGATTATTCTTGGTAGACCTTTCCTTGCTACGGGGAAGGCTCTTGTTAATGTGGAAGCCGGTGACCTCACTTTCCGGGTGGGTGATGAAAAGGTAGGCTTCTACGTGTGCAAATCTATGAAGCAACCGAATAGCAATGAAGTGTATTCGTTCGTGGACTTGGTGACCGATGTGATTATTGATTATACAAGTGCCACGATTAATGTGGGTGACATGTTAGAGGCGTCTTGCTGAATTTTGATGATGACGAGATGGATGGCTTCATGGAATGTGTTAATTCTTTGCAAGGAATGGGGTCGTACAACTATGCACCCCGGAAGCTTTCCTTGGATCTCGAGAATATGAAAACTCCTCCTACAAAGCCTTCAATTGAAGAGCCTCCTATCTTGGAGTTGAAGCCATTGCCTCCACATCTCATGTATGAATTCCATGGCCCTTGTTCTACTTTACCAGTTATTCTTTCCTCTTGTTTGACTAACGTGCAGGTTGACTGTACATTGGCGGTGCTCCATAAGAGGAAGAAAGCTATTGGGTGGATTTTGGTGGATATTCGGGGAATAAGCCCCGCATTTTTCATGCACCAGATTAACTTGGAGGACGATGCCAAGCCATCCATTGAACATCAAATGAGACTCAATGAATTCATGCAAGACGTGGTCAAAAAGAAGATTATCAAATGGTTGGATTCCGGGGTGGCCTACCCTATTTCCGATAGTTCGTGGACTTCTCTTGTGCAATGTGTCTAAAAGAAGGGGGGGCATAACTGTGGTCACCAATGATGAGAACGAGTTGATTCCCATAAGAACGGTGACCGTGTGGAGACTGTGTATAGACTATCGGAAGCTAAACAAAGTTACAAGGACATACCATTTCTCGCTTCCCTTTCTTGACCAAATGCTTGATAGGGTGGCCGGACGGGCATTCTATTGCTTCCTAGAAGGATATTCGGGCTACAATCAAATCCTTATTGCCCCGGAAGATCAAGAGAAAACAACTTTCACTTGTCCCTATGGCACTTTCGCTTTCAAGCGGATGCCATTTGGCTTGTGCAATGCACCGACCACTTTTCAATGGTGTATGATGGCGATCCTTACGGATATGGTAGAGGACTACTTTGAAGTCTTCATGGATGACTTTTCGGTAGTCGGGGATTCCTTCGATGATTGCTTGTCAAATTTGGATAAAGTATTGACAAGGCGTGAAGAAATGAACTTGGTGTTGAATTGAGAGAAATGCCATTTCATGGTCGAGGAGGGCATTGTCCTTGGCCACAAAATTTCAAAGAAGGGCATTGAGGTCGACAAGGCAAAAATAGAGGTGATTTCTAAACTTCCACCTCCAAAATCCGTGAAAGGAGTGAGAAGTTTCTTGGGTCACGCGGGGTTCTACCAGTGCTTCATAAAGGATTTTTCCAAAGTGGTGCACCCCTTGTTCAAGCTTTTGGAGAAAGATGTTAAATTTCACTTCAATGATGATTGCATGTGAGCTTTTGAATCGCTCAAGTTCAAGTTGACAACTACTCCCATTATCATCGCTCCTAATTGGAGTATTCCTTTTGAGCTCATGTGTGATGCTAGTAATGTAGAGGTTGAAGCAGTTTTGGGGTAACGTATCAACAACATTTTTCATCCGGTCTACTATGCTAGTAAGACCATGAATTATTCCCAAGTCAATTACACCGTTACCAAAAACGAGATCCTTGCCATTGTGTTTGCTATTGAGAAGTTCCTTTCGTACTTGATGGGTGCAAAGGTTATTGTTCATACGGATCATACGATACTTCGGTATCTTATGAGCAAGAATAATTCGAAAGTTAGGTTGATGAGATGGGTGCTATTGTTACAAGAGTTTGATATTGACATTCAAGATTGGAAAGGGAGTGAAAATCAAGTGGCGGACCACTTGTCTCGTTTGGAGGAGGAGGGGAGACCGTATGATGGCCTTGAAATCAATGACTCCTTCACCGATGATAAACTCTTGGCTATTTCAATGAAGGAGGTGCCATGGTTCACCGATCTTGCAAACTACCTTGTGTGTGGAGTCATCCCGGATGAGTTCTCTTCAAATCAAAGGAAGAAGCTCAAACGGGATTGTCAAGATTATTATTGGGACGAGCCTTACCTCTTCCGGATTTGTACTGATGGGGTAATTTGAAGATATGTACCAGATGAAGAGCAAAATGTTATTCTTGAAGCTTGTCACTCTTCACCTTATGGTGGTCACCATGGCAGAGCAAGAACGGCGGCTAAAGTGCTAAATTGCGGTTTCTATTGTCCCCCTCTCTACAAACATGCAAGTGATATGGTGAAAAGATGTGATGAATGCCAACGGGCCGGTGGAATCTCGAAGAAGAATGAAATGCCTCTCACTTAAATGGGTTGAGGCCGTTGCTCTACCCAACAATGAAGCAAGAAGTGTGGTGGCATTTTTGAAGAAGAATATTTTCACAAGATTTGGTACTCCGCGAGCTATCATAAGCGATGAGGGGTCTCATTTTTGCAACAAGGCTTTTGACACCTTGCTTAGCAAGTATGGTGTCACTCATAAAGTTACGACTTCCTATCATCCTCAAGCTAGAGGTCAAGTGGAAGTCTCCAACCGGGAGATAAAGAGTGTCTTGCCAAAAACAGTGAATGCTAACCGGACGGATTGGTCAAAGAAGCTTGATGATGCACTATGGGCTTATCGGACTGCTTTCAAAACTCCTATCAGGATGTCTCCATACCGATTGGTGTTTGGCAAAGCTTGTCATCTTCCAGTGGAACTCGAGCATAAAGCCATGGGGGATTTAAAGAAGATAAATATTGATTGGGATGCAGCCGCTAACTTGCGGGTTGCACAATTGAATGAATTAGATGAGTTCCGGTACCATGCATATGCAAGTTCGTCCTTGTACAAAGAGAAAATGAAGTACCTTCATGACAAATACATCCGAAACAAGGATTTCAAGGTGGGCGATCTTGTTTTTTTGTTGAACTCACGATTGAAGATGTTTCCCAGAAAGCTGAAATCCAAATGGAGCGGTCCCTTTGAAATTGTGGGTGTGACATATTTTGGTGCATTGGACTTGAAGAACACAAATGATGAGGTATTCCGAGTCAATAGTCACCGGGTGAAGCATTATTTGGGACAAGCTGATGATGGCCACGTGGTGACAGTGATTCATTTGAAGTGATGGTAATCTGCATCGTGCCGCGATGTTAAATCAGGCGCTTCTTGGGAGGCAACCCATGTTTATTTTTATTTTCTCTTCTTCTTTTATAGATAGGTGTTATTTTGTACTAACTGGATTTGAAGTGTGTTGCAAGACTGAGTGTGCTTTAAAGGAAATGCGCTCAGAAAAAATTGGATAAGTATGGAAAAAGTGCGTACCATACAATTTTGAATGCTATAACAGAAGAAAATTGCGGCCGCACAAATCTTGTGCGGACCGTACAAATTGAGATAAAAAATACAAACTCTCTAAAGTTTGTTTGTGAGCGAAACAGCCAAAGTGCGGCCGCACAACGAAATCTGCGATCCACACCAAATTGTACAGCCGCACAGCTAAATCTGCGAACTGCAGATGATCAAAGGCAATTGAACTACCAGGTAGCAGAGTGCGGACCGCAGAAGTAGTTTTGCGGCCGCACTCGATCTCTTGTCCCATAAGTCTTGCCCTTCAGTACATATAGTACTTGTGGGGCTACTGTTTGACTTTTTCCCTCTCTGAGCTCAAATTCGTAAAAAAAATGATATTTCTTGCTAAAGTAGTTGTTCTCAAGTCTAACATATGTGTTCACTCATCTGCATTACTTCAAATCTGGTATGCTCAAATCACTTCTAGGATTCTTCAATTTTCTTAGTTTAATTTATAATTTGTTAGTTATTTTAGGCCATTTGTCACTAGAGGTCAATTTTATGTCTATGTGGGGGTTTAAATTGTGTCGGGTCTACTCCTAATTGCTATTTGGGGAATGGGTATCTTGATTATCATGTTTTATTGCTATTACCATGTCGAATTTGTGCAAAAAAATATTGAAACCCTTAGAAAGTATGCCCGATTTAATTTTGAAATCTGCGGCCATACAAGAAATTGTGCGGTCTGCAGAAGTGAAGATTAGGGAAGTTGATGAAGTATGATTCTGCGGTTTGCACTTGAAATTATGCGGACCGCATAAATTCTACCGCGGCCGTAAAAATATGTGTGCAACCGTAGATAAGACCAATCTCTGTCTTCAGAGAGTTGTTATTTTGAGGTATCCAATGTGCGGCCGCAATAAAAATTGTGCGGACCGCACTTCAGATGTGCGATCGCACTCACAATTGTGTGGATCGCAGTTTCATCACTGCGACCACACTTCCAAATTTTTCGGTCCGAACAACCCAGTCCGCGATCGCACTTTCAATTGTGCGGACTGCACTTCCCCACCCTGTACTCTGGTTTTACACTATGATCACCGTCTGTGTCCAATTGAATTACAACTGACTTTTGCTGTTGCTTGTTACAGAAAATGGTCAGATCTCGAGGTCGTGGTGACACGTCAAAGGGGAGGGCTGAGCCTTCTAGAGGCAGAAGCAAAAGCAATTTACCCCTCGCCCTCCTAAAGGTAATCAGCAAGAAAGCCACAGTAGGCCGAGGAAGACAGCCTGAGCCCTCTGAATCTAGTTCATATGTCCCATCTCAGGAAGCATCGGAGGGCGACTCAGTGCAATAGCAGCCTGCAGTTCTATCACACCCACAATAGCCGCAGGGAAGGTACCAACTTAGAGATGAAGCTTCCTCCTCACGTAGCACTTTCGAGGGTTCAAAGAGTGCAAGTCAGGCTCCAGAGCCCACTTCTACACCTGTCCCTAAAGCTCCAGCACTGTTGTGGATGATATTCCGGACGATGGTAGAGGAGGTGATACCACAGTTGCTGGCCTTGAGAAGTCGAAGAAGAAAGAGGTATGGGAGGACCGGTTTGCCAGTCTGGCTGCCTTCACTAGTTTCCGTGAGTGGTGGCCGGTGAGATCGCTCACTCTTGAGCAACAATTCCAACTCAGAGATCTTGAAAAGTATAATCCAAAAGTGCTGAGGCAGTTCCGAGAGAGAAATGGTGGATGTGGTTCACCTAGTCAGTTGTGGATGCAAAGGAATACTTGGTCCAGGAGTTCTATGCCAATGTGGCACATATCAAAAAAGGGACCAAAAGTTACAAATGTGAGAAATCTGAAGGTGCAGTTCGACCAGATCACACTGAACTCCTACTTAGGGTTTGAGGATGTGGAGCAAGTGCAGTACTTGGAGAAGCTGGCAATGTTGGATGCAACTCGCCCTTGGTTAGCTGAGCTTCTTGCAGCCCCGAGGACACCACTACCATGGATCACTGCAGGGGTTCCTATTAAGCGGAACACCCTAAATTTCAAGGCGAAGGGATGGCGGACCTTCGTATGCAGCAGACTAGACCCGTGCCAGAACGAGACAAACTTACTTATTCCATGGGCAGTTCTAGTCACCTCTATTATGGTCGGGTACCCGATCAATGTGGGTGTCGTGATGTCAGCCAACATGTCAGTGGTCGCTAGGCAGGCTGATACTTCCTACCCGTATCCCAACACCATCACTGAGTACCTTACGGATGCACATGTAGAGCCTAGAGACTATAACACAAAGGTTCGGGAAAAGAAGCCCTTCTCTTGGTATTCTCTGATGGATGCATACAACCCCAAGAGAAAGGGTCAGCCGACTACTACCGTAAGGCAGTCTGATGAACCTTCGGTGGTAGCTGCAGAGTCCGCAGATGTGCCTTCCACTTCATTAGTGCCATCTTCCAATACAGCTGCCATTCCTCCACCTTCAGCCTCAGTACCTCCCTCTTTGACTTTGAAGCCGGTACCGATGCCATCTGCTCCACTCTCTGCGCTGTGAGTCTCCCAAACACTAGCAAGCCTCAACAACTGGATGTAGACAGCTACTGCAAAGCTAAGTGACATATCTAGTCAAGTTGCAGCACAGTCATCTTCTCCGGCACCCCATATTCCTTCCAGATTATAAGAAACATTGAAGAAGATCCTGGACAACCAGAACACTATCATGGCTACTCTAGTACATCATAGGTCTGTGATTGAAGAATTGGGAAAAGAAGTAAAGAAGATGCGGAAGTCACAGGCTTCGAAGAAATCAGTGGATAAGCTACCGCGACAGGTCACCAAGCTTGCAGCAGCCGGAGACATTCCATTCGACATGTTGATAGACTTGTATAACCCAGGCCCAGTTCCCATAGAGCCCACCACAACAGTTGGCCAGTCTAAGGAGCCAGACCTTGCTGAGGCAGTCCGTCAGATATTCACCAACTCAGCTACTCCCAGACTTGAGGATGATGAGATCCAATTGGAGACTGAGGTCGGTGCCACTGCTGGGGACACGGAGATGGCCACATAGCCATAGGGAGTTTTCTTCACTCTCACCCTTCTTATACTCTTATTTTGTTAAGCATTGGGGACAATGCTTATTTTTGTTCAGGGGGTGCAGTTTCTTTGACATTTTGATGATTCTGATTCTGTATTTTGATAACCATGACACATTTGGCCTGTAATTAACTTAGTACTATTTTCTACTTCTTTATCATTATGTATATATTCTCTCTATTCCCTCATTATGTATATTCGTTTAGCTTTTAATAGTTTTTATTTTATAGCTTCTTTATCTTTTTGTTTGTCTTCCTTTTGACTTAGCAGCTTCTTTTGGACTTGCTTTTTGAATTAGTAGCTTCTTTTTGCTTTAATAATTTTTTTATTTTTATGATTTAGTGGATAATAAGCCTTTGGTTTTCTTAATTCTACGGTTCTTTCCAAAAGGTGTTTTGTGTTAACCGAGTGACCCTTCCCAACAATGGATGGCATGACAACCTTCTTAAAGGACAGTCCTTTTTGGTGTTTGGGTAAGAATAGTAGTAATAATGAATAAAAAGACCTAATTGAGTCATGCTCTAAGAGTCAAACATGCTTCACTTGGTACCAACACACTTAAATACATGCTTATGGTTAAAAATAAGGGCTTTAGAAAGAAATAGCTCTAGTTAGTAACCTTTTAACTCTTGTATTGACTTAGACAATCATCAAGTGGTTTAGTCGAACCATAGTGATTCTCAATCTGGAATATGGTCATTGTGGGACCTTGACTCTATCCTCTTTAACAATCCAACTGCATGAGAGGTGAGATGTTATTGTTGCTAGTTCAAGTACCCGTGCGAATGGTCTAGAACTTGCCCCGAATGTGTTTCTAGGCAAAATTTTAAGTTTTGCTTGGCTTGAGAAGTGATTGTAGTCTCTCCTTGACCTGCTTGAAATTTTTTCATTGCCCACCAATGTTGTTGTCCCTAGTCAACCCATTTGAGCCTAAAACCTTTATCACTTGACAACCATGTTACAAGCCTTTACCCGTTTTGTCGTGACCCTCTCTTGGCACCCGGGCTTTCCTTAATACTCTTGTAAAACAATTGGCTAAAAATGTAAGTATGGGGGGAGAGACGAGGAGTTTGAAAAGGGTATCAAGACAAAAGAGAAAAAGAAATGAGGAAAAGGAAAGGCAATAAAATGAAAGAATAAAAAGAAAAATTCAAAAAGAAAGTGAATAAATTGAAAAGTTGAAGGGATTCAAAGAAAAGTAATGATGCGAAGCATGGAAAAAGAAAAGAAGGAGAAAATAAATATCATGACCAAGAAAGAGTGATGTTAAGTCTTTCTAGTTCCCCTAAGGAAAAGAAAATGCCTCAAAGAGTTGGCAAAAGCATGAGGTGATAAAAGAAAATTGAGTGCCTAAAGAAAGGTGAACCCGTTCTA
Source organism: Nicotiana tabacum (assembly GCF_000715075.1). Lineage (NCBI taxonomy): Eukaryota > Viridiplantae > Streptophyta > Magnoliopsida > Solanales > Solanaceae > Nicotiana > Nicotiana tabacum. The sequence goes on from NC_134094.1 coordinate 96,066,241, forward strand.
TCATAGCTTATCCAACCTTAGTCCAAAAGCCTCCATTGCATCCCGAAAAAGCCTTACGTGATTTCAAGCCGAGTAAGCTTACATTAGTGGTGATTTACATGAGGGGCAAGTGTCACACCCCAACCTCGGGAAGCGCAACCGGCGCTCAACCGAGTGAACCCAGTTGAGATAATAAAAAAAAATTGAGTGCTTAAGGAAAGGTGAACCCGTTCTATCATAACTTATCCAACTTTAGTCCAAAAGCCTTCATTGTATCCCGAAAAAGCCCTACGTGATTTCAAGCCGAGTAATCTTACATTAGTGGTGATTTACATAAAGGGTAAAGGGTCATGCCCCAACCTCGAAAAGCGCGACCGACGCTCAACCGAGTGAACCCGGCCGAGCAAGCATGTTAGATACTTTTTACCCAATTAACCCATGATCAAGAAAATACGTGATTTCATTAATTATACAGTAGGAATCTAATTCATACAAATCCTAAATCGTTTCATTAGCCATTGTGCCTTTAAGTCTCAAAATACACATTTCTTATAGTTCGAGTGGAACAAATGATCAAACACAACAGTCTGCGACCAGTCTACGGTCCTTAGAGTGGTTCTGCGGCCGCAGAAGGGGCAGCAGAAATGCGTACTTTTTAGGAAATATTTTACGGGGCCTTACATCCTCCCCCACTTAAGATCATTCATCCTCGAATGAGGGTCAAAGTTCACTATTAGCATCTTATACAACTTAGCTCTTCATACCCTACACCAGCAACCCCAAATTTAACTAACTCCCCAAATCTCCAAATATTTTGCCAGATTTTCCTTTGTAACTAGGCCTATCCACCTGTCAGAGAGTCCCGGAAATACATCTTACAAACATGTACAAAACCCAACGATGTAACATAACTCATAACAACACCAACCGTGGCCTCATGTAAACAACATATAATCAAAAGGAACACCTTTACATTAACTGAACAAGTGATACAAAATTCATAGGCGACAGGTTCATAAAAGAAAGGATTACACATCTATTCAAACAAGTGAGGATACTTTTGCTTCATTTCTTCCTCGGCCTCCCATGTGGCCTCTTCAATCTGCTGGTTTTGCCATAACACTTTTACGGAGGGAATTTCTTTATTCCTTAACTTTCGGACTTGTCTATCAAGAATGGTGAATGGAATCTCTTCATATGACAATTCTTCATTAACCTCAATGGTCTCAACCACCACAATAGCTGACGGATCTCCAACTACCTTCTTCAATATAGACATATGGAATACCGGGTGCACTAATGATATCTCGGGTGGTAGCTGAAGTTTGTACGCCACCTGACCAATCCTCTGGATGATTTCGTATGGTCCGACATACCTCGGACTCAATTTTCCCTTTTCCCCAAACCGCATAATACCCTTCATGGGGAAAACCTTCAAGGATACCTAATCATCTTCTTTGAACTCCAAGTCTCTGTGACGAATATCCGAATAGGAATTTTGATGACTCTGAGCAGTTTTCAACCACTCCTTTTATGATCTTAACTTTTCCCATAGCCTGTTGTACAAGGTCTAGCCCTATCAACTCTACTCCCCCAATCTCGAACCACCCAATGGGAGATCTACATATCCTACCATATAATGCCTCAAATGGTGCCATCTGAATACTTGCATGAAAATTGTTATTATAAATAAACACTATGAGTGGCAAATGATCATCCCAGCTACCCTTGAAATCAAGAGCACAAGCACGCAACATGTCCTCAAGCGTCTGAATAGTGCGCTTTGCTTGCCTGTCGGTCTGCGGATTGAAAGTTGTACTAATATTCACCTGAGTACCCAAACCTTGCTGAAATTTCTTCTAAAAATTGGCCGTGATCTGAGCCCCTCGATCAGAAATGATAGAAACAGGAGTGCCATGTAGCCTGACTATTTTCTTGATATACAACTGAGCATACTATTCCACTGTGTCGGTAGATTTAACTGGCAAGAAATGAGCTGATTTCTTGAGTCGGTCCACGATAACCCAGATTGAGTCACACTTGCACGGAGTGCGAGGTAATCCTACCACAAAATCCATATTAATCATTTCCCACTTCCATATTGGAATTTCTATATTTTGTGCCAACCCACCAGGCCGTTGATGTTCGGCCTTCACTTGCTGACAATTCAGACACCTGGCTACAAAGTCCGCCACATTCCTTTTCATGTCATTCCACCAATAGACTTCCTTGAGGCTGTGATACATCTTTGTAGAACCTGGATGCACGGAATACCTAGAAGCATGAGCCTCGGTCATGATTCTTTTCCGGAGACCATCTACATTTGGAACACATAGTCACCCTTGGTACCTTAGGGTACCATCATCCATGCCAATAGTAAAAGTCATAGTCTTATGTTTTTGAATCCCCTTCTTCAATTTCACCAAAAATGGATCGTTGTATTGCTTCTCTTTGACTTCCTCAACAAACGATGATTCAGCCCTATTTTGCACAATTTCCCCTCCTTCACCAGAGTCTGCAAGACGAACTCCTAAACTAGCCAATCGATGGACTTCCTTGGCCATTGGCCTTTGATATACCTCCAAGTGAGCCAAACTACCCATAGATTTTCGGCTAAGCGCATCCGCCACAACATTGGCTTTCCCCGGGTGATATATCATATCGATGTCGTAATCCTTGAGCAACTCAAGCCATCTTCTTTGCCTCAGATTCAGCTCCTTTTGTTTGAAAATATACTGAAGACTCTTGTGGTCCGTGAATACATCCACATGGACCCAATACAAATAGTGATGCCAAATTTTCAATGCAAAAACCACCGCCGCCAGTTCTAAGTCATGTGTTGTATAATTCTTTTCATGATTTTTTAGTTGCCTAGAAGCATATGCTATAACCTTGCCCTGTTGCATTAGTACACACCCAAGCCCAATTCTTGAAGCATCGCAATATACCACAAAACCCTTTGTACCCTCTCGCAGGGTCAACACAAGTGCCGTAGTTAATCTCGATTTCAACTCCTGGAAGCTCCTTTCACAAGCATTGGACCATTGGAACTTAACTTCTTTCTGAGTCAATTTAGACAACGGAGAGTCAAGAGTAGAGAATCCCTCCACAAAATTCTTGTAATACCCTGCTAAGCCCAAGAAACTACGAATCTCAGTTGGCGTTGTAGGCCTAGGCCAATTCTTTACAGCTGAAATCTTTTGAGGATCAACCTTAATTCCTTCTCTAGAGACAACATGACCCAAGAATGTGACAAATTCTAGCCAAAATTTGCACTTTGAAAACTTCGCATACAATTGGTTCCAATGAATAGTCTACCAAACTGCCCTGAGATGATCGGCATGGTCCTCTTGACCTCTTGAATACACACGAATATCGTCAATGAACACTATCACAAAGGAATCGAGAAAAGGATTAAAAACCCAATTCATAAGATCCATGAAAGCTACCGGGGCATTTGTAGCCCAAAAGACATTACCAGAAATTCAAAGTGCCCATACCGGGATCTGAAAGCTGTTTTCGGAATATCCTGCTCCCTGATCTTCAATTGGTGATACCCGGATCGTAAATCAATTTTGGAGAAGTATCTAGCACCCTGTAACTGATCAAACAAATCATCTATTCTTGGTAATAGGTATTTGTTTTTTATTGTGACTTTGTTGAGCTGACGATAGTCAATACACATCCTCAGTGATCCATCTTTCTTCCTCACAAAGAGAACCGGTGGGCCCCATGGCGACACACTCGGTCAGATGACACCCTTTTCTAACAAATCCTTCAATTGTTCCTTTAGCTCCTACAATTATGCTGGTGCCATTCTGTAGGGCGGAATAGATATAGGTTGCGTGTATGGCATCATATCAATCCCAAAATCAATCTCCCTGTCTGGCGGAATCCCAGGGAGCTCATTAGGAAAGACCTCTAGAAATTCATTCACAACTGGCATAGATTCGAGTGTAGGTGCCTCAACAGTGTTATCCGTAACTCAGATCAAATGGTAAATACACCCCTTATTAATCATCTTCGTGGCCTTAAGGTAAGAAATAAACCTACGCTTCAGCACCACATTATCCCCCTTCCATTCAACAACTGGCTCATTAGGAAATTCAAACCTCACAATTCTAGTTCGGCAGTCGAGCTTAGTAAAACATGAATAAAGCCAATCCATTCCCATAATTACATCAAAATCAACCATCGCTAATTCAATGAGATCGGCCAAGGTGTCCCGACCACGCACCGTGACAACACAATCCCTATAAACCCGTGCGGCCATAATAGACTCGCCAACCGGAGTAGATACAGAGAACGGCTTAGGAAGTTGTTCCGGTTCTATCCCAAATTCCATAGTAATATAAGGGGTAACATAGGACAAGGTGGAACCGGGATCAATAAGAGCATATACATCATGAGTTTGGACAGTCAATATACCTGTGACAATATCTAGAGAAGCCTATGCATTCTGGCGACCGCTTATAGCATAGAAACGGTTGGGTCCTCCTAAACTCTACACACCACCCCTAGCTGCACCACGCCCCGCTGGTACTGGAGTACCTCGAGCTGGAGGAGGTGCTTAAGATGTAACAGCTGCAGAACCGGATGCCTGTGCTGTGCCCCTGCCCACACCCTGGCGGGATGAACGACACTCCCTCTGAATATGGCCCCTTAATCCGCACCCATAACATATAGGTAAGTTCATGTAGAAGATCCCCAAGTGCATCTTTCCACACCTAGGGCATGGGGGTCTCCCCTGCTGCTGGAATCTCCCTCCTGATCGACCCTGCTGGTGGGGTCCCCTGCTGCCCTGATTGGGCCTGAAACGACTCCCCTGCTGCTGACTAGGCCCTGCTAGCGGTGTACTGGCTGAAGACTGAGCAACAGACTGGGATGGCCTAGATGACCCTCCCCTAAAAGCTGACCTCCCCCCACCGAATGACTCCCCAAAGTTGACCGCGGACCGGGCATTGCTGGTACCCTCTCGCTCCATTCTGTTCTTCAACTTACTGTTCTCTGTAGCTTGAGAAAATGCTACCATCCTTCCATAGTTCATATCTAAATTTAAGGCAGTTGTAGCGGCCTCATTGATAACCAAGGGGATAAGGCCCTGCACAAACTGGCGCACTCTAGCCTCCATAGTAGGAAACATGAGAATGGCATATTTTGACAGGCGCGAAACTCCATGTGATATTCCCACGCACTCCTACTCCCTTGCTTAAGATTCTCAAACTCTGCGGCATGGGTTGCCCTAGTCTCAGTAGGCAAGAAATGGCCTATAAAGGCATCAATAAACTCACTTCATCTAGCTGGAGGGCTCCCCTCCTCCCGAGAGTCCTTCCACGGCTCAAACCAAGAATAGGCCACCCCTTTGAGGTGGTAGGCGGCCAACTCCAATTCCTCCGTCTCAGTAGTGCGCATAACCCGAAGAGTCTTATGCATCTGATCAATGAAGTCCTGTGGTTCCTCCTCGGGATTAGCACCCGTTAACACTGGAGGATCCAACTGTAGAAACCTGTTCACCCTAGAACTACTAGAATCCCCTTGTTGGCTAGAAGATGTGGGTGCAACATTCGACTTTTGGGCCTGAGAGGCCACTATCTGAGTCAGCATCTGAATAGCTCCCCTAAGGTCCCCATCAGAAATACCAGAGCCGGAAGCTGGGGCTGGAGGTGGAATCGGAATATCAGGTGGATGAACCGTCGCATCTTTAGTAGGTGTAGGAACTGGTGTGGCCTGGGCCGGTGTAGTGGAATCAGGTAGTGTAGCAGTCAGGGGATTATCCTCACCCCTCGGGTGTTCACCCGCATCATCTAATAGAGGGTCAACTGCCACTCTTGAAGCAGTATTGGCCCCTTGGTCAGTTCTTGCTCTCTTCTTAGGTTCCATATACTGAAAGTTAAAGGAATGCACGAGTTAGAGGAGGAACAATTGCACAATTAGTTTCATCGCACGATCCAGAATATCAAAGAAGGGTATTGTTCCTAAATGTCCAAGTAGCTTCCAACTTATAGATGTGGTCGACAACACACCAATAAGAAGAACTCTACTCGACACGGCTCCGAGACATCCTAGGACACTTTAAAATTTTAGACTCTGATACCAAGTTTGTCATGCCTAACCTCGGGAAGCGTGACCGGCGCTCAACCTAGTGAACTCGGCCGAGCAAGCCTGTTAGATACTTTCTACCCAACTAACCCATGATCAAGAAAAGACGTGATTTTATTTATTATACAGTAGGAATCTCACTGATACAAATCCTAAATCGTTTCATTAGTCATTGTGCCTTTATGTTTCAAAATACATATTTCTTATTGTTCGATAGGAACAAGTGATCAAACACAACAAAACTTGTTTAACATTCCCAATACCCATATACAACCCACATGGTATCTACGGAGCCTCTAAAGATACAAAAGAAAGTAAAGATGGTGCCGGCAACAAGGCCTCGGCTATACCTCAAAAGTGACCAAAATATAAACAAAAGGTACAATACATGACCCCGAAATGAAATGGGGCTCACCAAGTCCGCTGAGAAGAGGATGATGCACTATCTATGATCAACACTGTCTACTATGTAACCACATGTATCCATTTAAAGATGCAGAGCCCCCGGCAAAAGGGACGTTAGTACCGTCAAATAACACTAGTATGTATAGCTAAACACCAACTCAATAGAATGAATAGTAATACCAGAGGAACAGTCAAAAATTCAATAAGAGCTTCCAAATAATATTAAAACATCAATTTAAAGGTCACATAAGTTATCAAGTCAACTTCCACGCTATTAGGTTGGGTGATATTTAGTGCCGATATTCCACAATTCACAATGCCTCTGTATTCTTACACGGAGTCCGATCTCGACCCGATCGGCTGGGCATCTCATTTGAGACATCAACCATAACCATAATTTCAATTATCATTTCTAGCACAGTACCACCATGTGTGCGACATGGCGTCCAATCACGGCTCGATCGGCTAGGCTATCTCACCCAAGACGTTACCATTTTCAACCAACCATCTCATGTCATACTTCTTTCACATATTTCAATTTATTGGCACTAGTGATTACGATTACAAATTCATTCTTGGCACTTGGCCGTATTTCATAATTCCAGACCCCTTTTCCACATTCAATATCATTATCATCATCAACAACAATAAGGATTCCCATTTAGGACATTAAATTCACATATGAGCAATTTGGGAATCTTAGGCACATAGAGGCTTTTCATACAAATTGGGCATAACAACCTTTATTTCGATCTTGACATAAAGTCTTAACATTTCTAACACATATTCCACATTTTTGAACACATCCTCAATAACAAGATAACATGATGAAGCATTTAGAATAAATATTGAACTTACATCCTTCAACACAAACACATTATAAATTGCCAATTCAATAATGATCAAGGGCTTACTCAAATTACACGAACACCGTGGGATTCGATTCTAAGGAGAAGGGGGTTTAGCCAACATACCTCAATTGAGATTCTTAAAACTTTAAGATGTTCCGGAATATTAGCCACTTCAATCTATTTTAGCAATATAACAAAATTGAACCAAAATTAGGAAGATGAACATGGTTTTAGCTCATTTGAGAATATTATCAAACATTAGGTGTGCATCAATATTTTAAGCCCCTTTTTGTGAAAAATTCCATCTTTCCCCAACCCATTCTCTATCATTTTTAACTCACATTCTTCCCACATACCTTAGGAACACATGCATCCAAAGTAAGCACCCCCCATCCCCATGACTTACCTCACTAATGGCCCATTCTAGTCACATTTTGAAATTAAGAGTTTGGGTGATAGAATCTTACCTCTTAGGAAGAAGAACTAGGTGCCTCTCTTGATAATCCTCAAGGTTTTAGGTGAGAATTGAAGAACAATTTTGTGAAGATCACTTCTCCCTCTAGGACGTCTCTCTCACTCTAAAAATATCTGAAAATATGATCAAAATGATCCATGGGATGTGTTTTAACGAAATAGGGTCGGGTTTAAAAACTCCAAAAATGAAGATCCGGAACGGGCTCTGCGGTCGCATATGCGACCTCATAGTGGTTATGTGGTCCGCAAAATGACCGCAAAAATGGGGGCAAGAACTGGAAAGGAACTGGTCTGGTCTACGGTCACTATGCGGCCCACAGACCTTTTCTGCGGTCGCATAATGCACCGCAAAACGGTTCTACAGTCGCATAGTGTACCATAGAACCTCCCTCTGAAAAATCCCAATGCAGGATATGCGACAAGAATGCAGCCCGCAAAACGGTTATGTGGTCGCATAATGGCCGCAAAATTGGGCATCAAAAATGCGCCAGAAATTTGCCCGTGTCTGCGGTCCGCAGAGTGGTTCTGTTTCCGCAGAATGGGCCACAAAAATGCGTACTTGTGCCCTACTTTGGCATCACGGAATCCGGATTTTTAGAAAAAAAATTACGGGGCCTTACAGCAAGCCTATGGTACTTAAAGCCGTACTTGCGACATTCTTTTGAGAGAGATGAATGAATCTTTCACAAATCTTTGAATTATTTGTTATATTTTTAAGTGAGATAGGCAAACGGAGAGTAGACGAGGAGGAGTTTGGGATTCACAATGACCTACATGAAAGGGAGAGCTTCCTTGATGAATAAATTCAACTCTTGATACTCAAGTGTCACATTAGAACCATTCGTGCTTAAAAGTTTAACTTGTTGCCTTGTTGATAATTCATAAATGTTATAGGTAATTGTTGGTCCCAACTGATGTGTGATTGACTCACCTTTGATTATCTGGAATGGCTCTTAACTTGTGGAGGGGGGAACTCTTTATTTTCTTGAGGACAAACAAAAGCTTAAATTTGGGGGAGTTGATAAGTGGGGATTTTGATTACTTATTAGCGCCTTTTAGCTTTCGTTTTAACCCAAAAGTGCTTAATTGTGTTCCCGAAAATTGATGAAGTGTACTTAATTGCATAAATATTTGAAGGTGAGCTCCCGAGATGAAATCCAACTCAAGAAGGACTAATTTGAACTCAAGGACAAAAACAGGGAAAAAAGATCAAAGTGCGGACCACATAATATCATCTACGGCCGCAGGTCGTGAAGCAATTCCATCAGAGAATGTTGCAAGATGCGGACCGCACACAAATTGCGCGGCCGCAGAAGCTGGGTCAGAGCAAAAGTTCAGATAACTTGCACCTCCAGTCCAACACAAATGCATACCGAACAATTATTGTGTGGTCGCAGAAGAAGATCTATGCGGCCGCACAATTCCATGTGCGGACCGCGGAAGAACAAAGTGCGGCCACAGACATTATTGTGTGGACCACAGAAAGAGGGCAGTGCGGCCGCACTTCATTATTATGCGGCCGCAAATTTCCAACCTTTTCAAGTTGAAGCAAGGTGCGAACCGCACATGGAATTGTGCGGCCGCAGAATCTCTGAAAGGGTATTTTTGTCTGAAAATTCCAGCTTTGTATAAATAGAAGAGTTTCACTTTTTAGGTCAATTTTTGACATCAGCTGCTACAGTAGACAGTTTCTTTTACTCTTTTTAGTAGTTTTTGCTATTTTGATCTTTTTGAATATTGATTTCATCATTTTAATTATCAATATGGGTTTAATTATCATTTCTTCTCCTGTTTCTTCTAGTTTAAGCACGGGTAGCTAAATTTTCACTAGGGTTGTGACTCAACCCTAGTGTATAAACTTAATGGGTGTTTGATTTATTGCTTGTGTATGGTTGGTTGTTTATTATCTAGCCTTGTTCTTGTTTTTATTTGAAGAATTAATGATTGCAAACATTAATTCATACCTATATGACTTAGTCTCTAGTTGAGAAAGAGAGACTTAGTCTAGGAAAACTTGGCTACCAAGAAATTGGGTCAATCGAGAGATTGATAAGCTCAATTAAAGGGTTGAACCTAGAGATAGTAAAACCCGACTTAAGCTTTTTATCGACTATGTTGTTTGATACCCATTTGGACTTGAGAAAGCCAAATTGGGCAAAATCACTCTCTGACCGAGGGGTATTGAGTGGGTACTTGAGTGTTGATATCTATAATACACCCCGACCAATAAAAGAAGCTTTAAAGTTTAAAACCCATTAGGCAAACACCTAAGTGAAGGTCACAGCCCTAGGACTTTTATATCATTTGGAAAATAACAAAAATAATTTCCTAGTTTCATTCTTTGAACCGCAATCATAGTTTAGTTTAGATTTTTAAACAAAACCAAACATTGCGGAAGTGCAAATTTAGATACACAAACTCATGCGCTAAGATATATACTACTAACACCCATTCATAGCTCCCTACAGAATTCGACCCTGACTCTTGTTGGGTATTACTATGGCATCGACCGTTTTCATAACCTCAAAGAGAGGAATGAAATTGGACGAGATCATCAGTCAATCTATTTCTAAGGTTTTGGAGTATGGTTTTGTTCGTGGACTCCGCTTGCCCGTTCCCACTAGGGTGATATGGTGTTGACAGGATTCTTTTGACCTTATGATCTTCGAGAAACTTTCTTACATTGATGCCGATGAACTGCTTCCCATTGACACACACGATCTCGGCCGGCATTCCAAACCGACATATTATGTGTTCCAAGATGAAATCAATGACTTCCTTCTCCCTAACTTTATCAAATGCCTGGGCTTCCACCCATTTAGAAAAATAGTCAGTCATAAACAATATAAATTGAGCCTTATCGGGTGCCCATGGAAGGGGGCCGACGATGTGTATCCCCCATTTCATGAACTGCCAGGGCGAGAGGACCGAATGTAATAACTCTCTGGGCTGATGAATCATTGGATCATGCCTTTGACATCAGTCACATTTTTGCATGAACTCCTTCGCATCCTTTTCCATGTCGATCCAATAGTCGCCAGCTCTGATTATTTTCTAAACTAACGATTCGACGCCCGAATGATTTTTGCTGGTGCCTTCGTGGATTTCCCTTAGAACATACTCGGTGTCTCTGGGTCCTAGACATATTGCGGGTGGGCCATCGAATATTCTTCGGAACAATGTACCATCTTCGGACCGGCTGAACCGGGCCGCCTTCGTAAGCAAAGTCCTCGATTCCTTAGGGTCCGAAGGCAGTTTTCCGGTCTTCAGATATTCAATATGTTTTTTTTCCAGTCCCAAGTCAGGCTTATTGAGTACGTGACCTTCCTCCACTCGGCATGACCTTCCTTCACTACCGATCTCATGAGTTGTACGATCGCCCCCGAGTTGAACTCATCGTCATCGACCGATGATCCCAAGTTAGCAAGGGCATCGACCTCGCTGTTTTGATCCCGAGTCATATGTTGTAGACTCTACTCTTTGAACCGTTGTAACATTACCTGCAGTTTATCTAGGTATCTTTGCATTCGTTCCCCTCTGACTTCGAATATCCCATTAACTTGGTTCACCACAAGGAGGGAGTCGCACTTAGCTTTGATCACCTCTGCCCCCAAACTTTTGCCAAGTTCGAGACCTGCAATCATGGCCTCATACTTGGCCTCATTGTTAGTTAATTTTACAATCCTAATAGATTGTCTAACTATATTACCTGCGGGTGGTTTCAAGATAATTGGAAGTTCGAACCCCTTCGCGTTCAAGGTGCCATCCGTAAAGAGGGTCCAGATTCCTGAAGAAGTTCCCAAGTTCAACAACAACTCTCTTTTGACCTCGGGTATTAGGGACGGTGTAAAGTCAGCCACAAAGTTTTCCAAAATTTGAGACTTAATGAAGGTTTGAGGCCGATATTCGATGTCGTACCCACTTATCTCTACGTCCCATTTGGCCAACCGTCCCGAGAGCTCGAGTTTATGCATTATATTCCTCAATGGGTAAGTGGTTACGACACATATGGGGTGACATTGAAAGTACAGTTTTAGCTTCCTAGAGGTGCTTAGCAAAACGAGCGCTAGCTTTTCTAGGTGAGGGTACCTAGTTTCGGCCTCTCCAAGAGTCCTACTAACATAGTAAATTGGAAATTGCGTACCTTTCTCTTCACGAACCAGGACTCCACTTACTGATATCTTCGATCTGCCAAGTACAGGTATAGTTGTTCGTCTACCTTCAGCGTGTGAAGCAGCGGTGGGCTAAAAAACATTGCTTGAGCTCCTCTAAGCCCCGTTATCACTCCGGGGTCCATGAGAAGTTATTCCTTTTCTTCAATAATGAGAAGAAACGGTGGCTCTTATCGGATGAGACCTCGAAATAAATCGTCCCAAGGCGGCTATGCATCCGGTTAGCCTTTGTACGGCCTTCACGTTGTCCACAACAGTGATATCTTTGATGGCCTTGATCTTATCGGGGTTGATCTCGATTCCCCGGGTGGATACCATGAATCCGAGGAATTTACCAGACCCGACTCCGAATGCACATTTCTTAGGGTTCAGCTTCATATTGTATTTCTTCAATATGTTGAAGGTTTCCAGCAAATGTTTCAAATGGTCCTCTGCTCGTAGGGACTTAACCAACATATTGTCAATGTAAACCTCCATTAATTTTCCTATTTGTTCTTCGAACATCCGATGTACTAGGCATTGGTAAATGGCACCGATTGTTTTAGTCCAAATGGCATCACGTTATAGTAGTAGGTGTCGTACTTGGTGATGAGGGAAGTGTTTTCCTGATCACCCGGGTCTATCCGAATTTGGTTGTACCCGGAATAAGCGTCGAAAAAATAGAGGATCTCGTGGCCAGCGCGATCGATGTTAGAAAAAGGGAAAGAGTCCTTGGGACATGCTTTATTCAAATCTTTATAATCCACATACATTCTTAATTTGTTCTCCTTTTTGGGGAATACTCCTATGTTTGCTAACCTGTCCGGGTTTTTAACCTCCCGGATGGACCCTATTTTAAAGAGTTTAGATTCCTCATCCTTGATAAAAGCATATTTGGCCTCCGACTAGGGTCTCCTCTTCTGCTTGACCGTGTGGAACTTCGGGTCCAGGCTCGGCCTGTGAGTGGTTATTTCCGGCGGGATCCCTGTCATATCAAGGTGGGACCAAGTGAAAAATCTTCGTTAGCTATAAGCTTTTGAATGAGTTTTTTCCTGAGCTAGGGATTCAACACCGTGCCCAGGTATACCTATCGATCGGGCAAGCACTCGATCAATACGACTTGCTCCAGTTCATCGACCATCAATTTGGTAGCATCAGAATTATCGGGGGCTGTGAAAGACCTGGGAACCCCGTAATCGTCGTCCTCACCCATCTAATGCTTCTCCGATTGGGACGGAGCCAGTGTCAGTAGTTGCTATTTGGTTTCTCCCTTGGTTACCGGACCCAGCTTCTTTGGTGCCGAAAGTATTGATATCAGGACCACCTCGTCGACCGCAACCATCTCTTTGGCGGCCGGTTATTTCCCGTAAACTATTTTTATTTCTTCTGGCATCGGGAAATTGAACACCTGGTGCAGCGTTGAAGGTACCGCCCTCATGTTGTGAATCTATTGTCTTCCGAACAGAGTATTGTACCTCATGTTCCCCTTGATCACATAGAACTTTATTTCCTGAATGGTCCCGGCGGTGTTCACCGGTAACGTTATCTCTCCTTTAGTGGTCTCACATGCCATGCTGAACCCGTTTAGGACTTGGACCGCAGGCATAATCTGATCCTGTAGGCCGAGCTGTTCCAGGACCCTCGATCTGATGATGTTGGCCGAGCTACCTGGATCAATTAACACACATTTAACTCGAGATTTATTTATGAGTACTGATATTACCAGTGCATCGTTGTGGGGCTATATGATCCCCTCAGCGTCTTCGTCGTTGAAAGATAAGGTTCCCTCCGAAACTTAATCCCGAGTCCATTTTTCCCTTATGATAGATACTTTGGTTCCCTTCAGCATCGGCCCCTGGGGAACATCAACCCCATTGATGATCATGTTAATGACATGCTGAGGTTCCTCCTGTTCAACTTGTTTACCAGGATCTCTGATCCTAAAGTGGTTCTTGGCTCGATCACTCAGGAACTCTCGGAGATGCCCGTTATTGAATAGTCGGGCTACTTCCTCTCTTAATTGTTGGCAATCTTCTGTCCTGTGACCATGAGTGCCATGATATTTGCACATTAGTTTAGGATCCCTTTGGGCTAGATCATATTGTAGAGGTCGAGCCCATTTGGTGTCATTGATACGTCCAATGGCGGATACGAAGGCGGCGACGTCGACGTTAAAATTGTACTCCTATGGCCTTGGCGCTTCTTTCAGCCCGATGGGCCTGTCGAAACTGTTTTTGCTCATGAGTCCCCAGTTGTTTTTACGTCGATCACTTCTTCTTTCACTTTTCACGACGATTTGCACAGAGCCACTACCTCTTTAGTCTCATTTGTATGGCTGATACCGATCCCTGTTCGACCTTGGTTCACGATCAATGTCTCTCCTGACTTTATCAACTGATCTGATGGGATAAATGAACCCGGAAGGGGCCCCGAGTTGATCATCTTCGACCTTTATTTTTGATTGATACCGATTATGCATGTCGGCCCAGGTGACAGTCGGGTACTCCACCAGATTTTACTTCAACTGTTGTGAAGCCAAAGAGCTTCGAACATTGAGTCCTTGAGTGAAGGCTTGAACGGCTCAATCGTCTGCGACCGGAGGCAAGTCCATCCATTCCATTTGAAACCGGTACACGAATTCCCTGAGCATCTCATTATCCCTCTACTTCACTTTGAAAAGGTCGGACTTCCTGGTCTCGACCTTGATAGCCCCAGCGTGTGCTTTTATGAATGAATCTGCAAGCATAGCAAACGCGTCAATAGAATTAGGAGGTAGGTTATGATACCATATCATATCTCCCTTGGATAAAGTTTCCCCAAACCTTTTCAGCAGGACAGACTCGATCTCGTTATCCTCCAAGTCGTTTCCTTTGATGGCGCGTGTGTAGGAGGCTACATGCTCATTTGGGTCGGTCGTTCCGTTATACTTAGGAATCTAGGGCATGCAAAAAAAAATTGGGATCGGCTTCGGTGATGCACTCGAAGGAAAAGGGTTTTGAACAAACTTCTTAGAATCCAGGCCCTTCAATATCGGAGGTGCTCCTGGGATTTGATCAACTCTGGAATTGTAGGATTTCACTTTTTTGTCATTGGTGTCGATTTTCTTCTCCTCCAATTCTATCCGTTTTGCAAATTCCTCGAGCATTATTATGATCTCGGGGTTAGTCCCCGATTCATTTTCACTCGGCCTCTCCGTTATCGGTTCATTTCTACGGGTGACTTCCTGCGATGGCTCGGGCTCAACCTTGCTCGGCGCTCGGCTTTGGTTCTGCAACTGGGCTATCGTTGCTTGTTGAGCCTGTAACATTTCAAAGATCACTAGCAAGTTGATCCCATCGTTTTCGCCATTGTGCGTATTCTGGGCAATTGATCGAACTTCCCCATGTACGTTGTTCTCGGGTTCGGTAGGCAAATTTGTGTTGATGGCCAAATGCGAACTGGCGTCGATGGGGTCTGCCACCGGAACTCCGCCGAGATCGACTGGGGGCACCTCGTTACCGGGTGTTGCATTATTGTTCTTGCCATGGTGGCTGGACTCCGCATCAATGTTTAGAGGGGCAGACTGTGGGTTTGACATTTCGATTTTAACTTGGAATCAAAGACATTTCAAAAAACAAGTGTAAAATAGGGTGCGTTACGGGAATTTGTATTAAATTACCGCTATTATCCTTAGCCCCACGGTGGGCGCCAAACTGTTTACCCTCAAAATCGAAAAACAATTAAATTTGTAAGTGATTTTAAGGATACGCAGATTAATTTGATACAAAGCGATAAATTGAATTGATATTGAATAAATAAAGACAAAATAAATTGAATCCACACGAGTTAGATAGTTTCAGCCTTAATGAAATAGTCCATCTCGATCCGAGCTCACCAAGAATGGTATAGATGAAAAAGAGCAAGAGCCGGAGACAAAGAAAATAATAATATAATTGCTTTTGAGTACGTGTTACAAAATGTGTCAAATGAATGATTAGACCCCCTTTGTATAATAGGGAAGTCCTATTTTAGGTACAACTCTTTAAAAGGTAAAAAATCTTTTGATTCGCTGATTGCTGGTTCCTTATCAATACGTGCCGAGATTTTCGCCTTAACATTTGGCCGGCCACGGATATTTAGGCCTTCTGTTGGCTATGCTGGATTGTATGACAACGTTCTTCGAAGTCGTTCGAGGCTAGGACCGATTCTGGGATCATGGCCTCGATATTCTCGAAGGCAAGCATCATGCCTCGGGTTCTAGTCCGGTGGGACTTTGGCTCGATTTCGGTCCCTTATTGCCATATCTCGAGCATGACTTATCTTGTCGGAGGTTAGGATGCACCATAAGCTCGATTTCACCCGTATATAATTGTAAGATTAAGCACTACGTACGTAGGCATAGCCACCTTTTATTCTTTAATTAATTCAATCTTCAAGATAATGTAAGCTCATTATAATTTTATTTATTTAATACAAGAAGAAACGGTGCCAATTACGAGGCAAAATGAGAAATGATGAAATATAGTTTTCCTAATAATGAGGATATCCAAAAATAATAAAACTCTCGAAAGTCGTACGTACGTTAATAAACATTTCTTGCTAAACTTTAAATTGAGTTCACAGCTGTTTTAATGTGTCAATTTTTCAATTTATGAGCAGTTTCAAATATAATGATGGAAAATAATGTGTTGACTTAATCATGAAGGATAGTCATCCATATAATTGTTTATTACAATTTTTCAGTCCTTAATTAGTTGATAAAAGAAGTTCAATGAATTTCATATTTGGCTTTACATAAAGAAAAGTCAAGAAATTGATGCTGGGATCAGAGAGAACTTGATGCTTAAAGAACTAACAGGTGAATGATTGATTTTCTTACTATTCAGCAAACCATGGCTATATAAGATTTGACGTAAATATTATCCTTATAAAAATCTTATTACTTGGGAACTTTTCATTTTTTTCATTCTGGAGATAAGTTCTATTTCTAATTTTCAAATTGCGAGATAAATTCCCATGTCAAATATTAATTACTAATAGTTGTTGGATACTAAGAGCATGTTTGGCCAAATTTCTTAAAGGGTCAAAAAAGTACTTTTTGATAAATTTAATGTGTTTGGCCAAAATGAAAAAGTATTTTTGAGCAACAGCCGAAGTAATTTTTCTGCTTTTGGAAAAAGTTACAAATTCTAGCTTCTTCTCAGAAGTAGAAAATTAATTTATTCAAGACAAAAATAACCTTACAATAAATTTATATTTTACAAATTATCCCTCGTTAATTTAACATTGTTCTTCCCCCTTCCCTTTTCTTCTTATTTCTATTATACATTTCTTCTCCTTTTTATTTTAATCATATTTTTATTCTCTTTCTCATATTCCTAAGAGTAGATTTTAAATTTATATTGAATGATGTATTTTAACATATTTAAATTATCATGTAGACAATAAGTAATATCAAACACTCAAAGTTATTGCTTTGGAATAATTATATTTTATATTGACTGACATTTTTAATTTATGGTTTTTACTTTACGTTTTATATTTTAATTAAATTCTTTTATAATAAATGTTTAAATTTATATTTCTTTTCTAAATAATACTAATCGCAAATTAAACCTTTATTGTCCTTTTTCGTAATTTGATACTTAAAAGTACTTTTTAAGAGATTGGCCAAACACAACGAGCTTGCAAAAAGTACTACTCAAACGAATTGGCCAAACACAAACTACTATTTTGCAAAAGCACTTTTGAACAAAAGAATTTTTCAAAATAAGCAAGTTTTGATAGCTTTGCCAAACAGGCTCTAAAAGATACTGAAGTATTCAGTATTCACCAAATTCTATTATTTATAATTACAATTTTGGTCAATCATTTCTTGAGCAATATCGATCTATCAAGGTTTTATGAGCTAGATGTTAGGTGTTTATCCTGATTTTCTTACCATGTTTGGTTCTCCTATATCTTGAAGGAAGGGCAATGTATTTATTATAATTGATTTTTTCTTTTACGAAAAGAAAAATATAATTCTTCCATATTTGGCTAGTCCCTTTTCTCGGAGGAAAAGTATTTGTATTTCTATAAATTGAGGATCCTTCCTTCTCATTCAATAGCAACCACAATGTAGCCATATGAGGTTTGAGAGTCTTGTTTAGGGGGAAAACTTTATGGGATAAATGTTAGTGTATCACTTGTGTTCGCCTCTTCGTGAGGTTGTTCTCTCGATATTTTGTACTCTCTTTTATATAGTGGATTGCTCATCTCCCGCCGTGGACGTAGGTCAATTGACCGAACCAAGTTAAATGTTTGTGTCTCTTTTGGTATATTTCTCTTTTGATGTCTGATTTATCGTCATTCAAGGTTTGCTTACTAGCTTCTGCATGGCACCTGATTTTTTTTATCCTAACAAGTGGTATCGGAGCCAATGGTTTGGCGAGACGGGTATGGAGATGGCAAAGTAAGCCTCTCCTTGGGCTTCGGTGACAGTAAATACTGGGATCATGTAGGTGGCACACAACTAATCTCCAAATGTGTTAGATACTCTTAATCTCTTAATGGTGTGAGGCCTTTTGGAGAGAAAACTGTGTGGGCTTGATCCAAAGAGGACAATATCACACCATATTAAGAGTATCTTTTGGCCATTTTAGCCTAACAAGTGGTATCAGAGTGAGGTTCAATACAGGTTCATCTTGGCGGCTTTAGTTCTAGTCGCAACCTATTTGACGGTAATTATGATTTTGTTTGAGAAATTTGACCGGAGTGCTTCTTACATTGAGAAAAACTTTACAGTGGAGATTTGGAAATGCGGCTTGTTGAAGATTATGGGAAGAAGATGGATCAAATTTATTTTGTCAGAAAATTCAGGCCAATGGGAGAATTGTTAGGTGTTTGTCCTGATTTTCTTACCATATTTGGTTCTCCTATTTCTTGAAGGAAGAGAAACATATTTACTATAATTGATTTTTCCTTTTATGAAAAGAAAAATATAATTCTTCCATATTTGGCTCATCCTTTTTCTTGGAGGAAAACTCTTTGTACTTCTATAAATTGAGAATTCTTCCTTCTCATTCAATATCATCCACAATGTAGCCATATGAAGTTTGAGAGTCTTGTTTAGGGGGAGAACTTTATGGGACAAGTGTTAGTGTATCACTTGTGTTTGCCTCTTCGTGAGGTTGTTCTCTCGATATTTTTTACTCTCTTTTTATATAGTGGATTGCTCATCTCCGCCGTGGACATACGTAGGTCGATTGACCAAACCACATTAAATGTTTATGTCTCTTTATAACGACCCGATCAGTCATTTTACTTTCTAGATCCTCGTTTCCCTAAATAAGTATCCCGGTATATACTTTTACTGTTTTACGACTTGCGGGGGTGGTTAGTTCGGGATTTGGAAGGATTCGGGTTGAAATTGGAACACTTGGTTCCTTAAGGTTGGCTAAAAAGGGCTAAGTTTGACTTGAGTCAATTTTTGCGTAAACGACCTCAGAACCAGGATTTGATGGTTCCAATAGGTTCGTATGACGATTTTAGACTTTGGCGTATGTTCGGATTGGGTTTTGGATGACCCGGGAGCATTTTAACGCTTAATATTGGAAGTTGGCACATTGAAGGTTTTAAAGTTTTTAATTTGGTTTGAACATGATTTAGTATTATCGAGGTCCTATTGAGATTTCGGAGCCTGAAAATAGTTTCGTATGGTGATTTAAGACTTGCACGCAAAATTTGGAGTCATTCTGAGTAGTTTAAGTATGATTCGGCGCGTTAGGAGTAAGTTACAAGAACTTGAAGTTCATAAGATGATTCTATTGGTTTTGGTATATGATTCTTAGTGTTAATGTTGTATCTGTGTTCCAAGGGTGCAGGCGAGTTCGTTTTATGTTTACGAACTTGTGGGTATGTTGGTCAAGGCCTCGGGGCCCCCGTACAGGATTCGGAGGGTCGACGGGGCTTGTTAGCTCTTTAGAGAATAGCTGTTGGTGCCTGTCAACTGGTGAGCTCGCACCTGCGGTGGAATGGCCGTAGAAGCAGCACCGCAGATGTGCCACCTTGCTCGCAGAAGCTGAAAGAGGAGGGGTCAGCGAGCTCCGCAGAAGCGAAGCATTTTTCACAGAAGCGAACTCGCTTCTGCGGTGGAGGGGTCCGTAGATGCGGAGGTAGGTAGCCTGGCCATGGTCTTAGAAGCGGAATCACAGATGCAGGACTTGGCCGCAGATGCGATGGGCCAGTGGTCGAGCATGTTCCGCAAAAGCGGACAGTTGAATGTAGAAGTTTTCCCGCAGAAGCGGAGGTCCTCCCGCAGGTGTAGAAATACCGATGGGTAGAAGGGTTCATTTAAGTAGGGTGTTAAACCATTTGTGACTCATTTCTCTCATTCAATGGGAGATTTGGAGCCTTTGGAGAGGGGTTTTCACCTAGCACTTTGAGGTAAGTGATTTCTATACAATATGAGTTTAAAACATAGATTATGGGTAGATTTTAACATGAAAAATTGTGAAAAGTATGGGTTTAGATGGATAACCCTAGGTTTGGTAAAAAATAGGATTTACCCACGAAAATGGTTATGGGATTGAGTGAAAATTTTATATTTGAGTTCGTGAGGTTATGGGTAATAACTTTCTTTGAAAATTTTCGAAATTCAGGCACGTGGGCCTGGGGGTGAATTTTAAGAATCTTTCAATTTGAGTTGGGTAATTACTTAATAGTTAAATTATGAACTATGGAATATATGCTGATTTATTTATACAACATTTGATTAGTTTGGGAGTTTTCGGCACCGAGTTAAGTCTTTAGAGTGAATTACCAGAAAGCGAGCTTTGAGACGAGTGAAGTCTCTTGCCTAACCTTGTAAGAGGGAACTCATCTCCTTAGGTATATTTTTGTTGTAAATTACTTGTGTGGGGAGTTACGTACGCACTAGGTGACGAGAGTCCGTGCGTAGTTATATTCCATGTGATGTCCGGGCAGTCTTAAATTTACACCATGCTTTGTTTACACTGTTATATTGATTATATATATTAATTATCTTAAATAGAACCAAGATTAAGGATTTTAAGATTCAAAATCCCCATTTTGGATTTCTTATGTTTGGAAAGACTTGAATAATTTTATAATAACTTTGAGAAATCTATGTTCACTCGCGTCGCAAGTATTTCTGCGATTGAGGTAAATTCCTATACTCTCATGGGAGCAGGTCGTTCACCTTGCCATGTTAATAGATGCATCTATGGTTCGTGTCATTCGACCCTCGGCAGTGCACACAATATATTACTGATCGTACGGCCTCGACATAAATCGTGCGTGATAATACTTGGACCCTATTTGTACTTGATATTAATTTATGACTTGAGCGGTTATAATTATTTAAATGACAGGAATTGACTTGGAAATTATTATTAGTGAAGAAATTATTATTCACTGCTTGTTATTGAGTTGTAGTAATTATTTACATAATCGATACTTATTTATAATTCCTGTATTTTATTGTTAGCCCATAGTAAGTGTCGATGTTGACCCCTCGTCACTACCTCTTCGAGGTTAAACTAGATACTTACTGGGTACATGTTGTTTATGAACTCACGGTATACTTCTGCACTAACCGTGCAGGTTCTGAGGCAGATGCATCTGGTGGTTATCCCGTCGCGCACTCCTGATACTTCGAGGCTTTGGAGGTGTGCTGCTTCCCGGGCTCTGTTCTGCAGCACCCGAAGCCTTTAATTTTGTGTTTTTCTTTCTGTCTACTTTATTTCAGATAATAGCTTAGTGTTTTGTATATTCAACTAGTAGCTCATACACTTGTGGCACCAGGTCTTGAAATTTTTGTTAGTAGACACTTGAAAAGTTTGAGTATTTATTTCACCACACTTGATCTTATAATTGGTTACACTTTATTTTATTAAATTTCCTCATCTCTCACTTATTTAATGATTAAAAATCAACAATTTCAAAAATGTTAAAAGAATAAACACATGGTTAGTGTACCTTTGGCTTGCCTAGCGGCGTCGTTGGGCACCATCACAGCCTATAGGGAATTTGGGTCGTGACACTCTTTTGGTATATTTCTTTTTTATTGTCTGATTTATCGTCGTTTAAGGTTTACTTACTAGCTCCCGTATATAATTCTTCCATTTTTCGAAAGCAATTTTACAAATAATAACTCAAAATTATAAATACAAGTATCCATCTTTTCTATGTACTTGTGCCAAATATTATCAAATTTCTTAACAACAATTCTTCGGAAAATTCATCTGCTGCCCATGTTTTGCTTTATTTTGCATTTTAGAAGTAAGAAATATGATTAATCTTAATGACTGTTGATAGTAATTTTTGCCAATATTAGTTCTTCTGATCGATAAGTATAGAAATAAAATGAATCTTAGCCATTAATTATTTTATGATCCACATGGCATAAATCTAAAAGTTCATTGAATATTAGCCATATTTTGGTGCTAAATATTATCAAATTTCTTAGCAACGATTCTTCGGAAAATTCATCTACGGCCCATATTTTTCTTTATTTTGCATTTTAGAAGTAAGAAACATGATTAATCTTAATGACTGTTGTTAGTAATTTTTGCCAATATTAGTTCTTCTGATCGATAAGTATATGAATGAAATGAATCTTAGCCACTAATTATTTTATGATTCACATGGCATAAATCTAAAAGTTCATTGAATATTAGCCATATTTTGGTGCAAAATATTATCAAATTTCTTAGCAACGATTCTTCGAAAAATTCATCTACGGCCCATATTTTTCTTTATTTTGCATTTTAGAAGTAAGAAACATGATTAATCTTAATGACTGTTGTTAGTAATTTTTGCCAATATTAGTTCTTCTGATCGATAAGTATATGAATGAAATGAATCTTAGCCACTAATTATTTTATGATTCACATGGCATAAATCTAAAAGTTCATTGAATATTAGCCATATTTTGGTGCAAAATATTATCAAATTTCTTAGCAACGATTCTTCGGAAAATTCATCTGCTGCCCATATTTTGCTTTATTTTGCATTTTAGAAGTAAGAAACATGATTAATCTTAATGACTGTTGTTAGTAATTTTTGCCAATATTAGTTCTTCTGATCGATAAGTGTAGGAATAAAATGAATCTTAGCCATTAATTATTTTATGATCCACATGGTATAAATCTAAAAGTTCATTGAATATTAGCCATATTTTGGTGCAAAATATTATCAAATTTCTTAGCAACGATTCTTCAAAAAATTCATCTGCTACCCATATTTTGCTTTATTTTGCATTTTAGAAGTAAGAAACATGATTAATATTAATGACTGTTGTTAGTAATTTTTGCCAATATTAGTTCTTCTGATCGATAAGTGTAGGAATAAAATGAATCTTAGCCATTAATTATTTTATGATCCACATGGTATAAATCTAAAAGTTCATTGAATATTAGCCATATTTTGGTGCCAAATATTATCAAATTTCTTAGCAACGATTCTTCGGAAAATTCATCTGCTGTCCATATTTTGCTTTATTTTACATTTTAGAAGTGAGAAACATGATTAATTTTAACGACTGTTGTTAGTAATTTTTGCCAATATTAGTTCTTCTGATCGATAAGTATCGGAATAAAATGAATCTTAGCCATTAATTATTTTATGATCCACATGGCATAAATCTAAAAGTTCATTGAATATTACTTGAGGCGATATTACTTGACTGGATCTTTTTCCTAAAATTAACATATATACTTTTATCAAATATAAAAAGTTAAAAAAACAAAGAGGTATTATGATATCAAAAACTTTTTTGAAGTTACTTTTAGTGCATATGTGCAAGATTTAATTCTCGTAAGTATCTTATCTTCTTCTTTCCAAAACTAAGTACTCTGTAATCGTTAGAATTAATAAAAAATACGAGTAAATATAGTAAAAGTGTAAAATAATTTCTAGCCAAAAGATTTAAAAAAAAATTAAAACTAACAAAATGAAGAATTTTTTTTTTATGTGGAGCGGGGCGGGACGGGTGGACGCGGGTGTGGATGAGGGGCGGATGAACGCGGGTGCAACTGCTATGCGGAGCGAGTTGAAATTTTGCGGGTTAAGAGAAATTCCGCCCTGCACCCACACCGCTTGCCATCCCTAGGCACCTGATTTTTTCGATCCTAACACTAGATAGATAAATAAAACATATATAGATTCTCTATATATCGCCGTCCAAAACGATCGGGTCGTCTAATAAGGTGCTAAAAGGGCTTGAAAGCTTTAGGTTTGAGCTCACTTTGATATGATAATAGATTAATAGTATTACTAAAACAAATTGAGTTACATAAGCTAATAGTGTAATAAAGTTTTTATACTATGAATATAATTTTAACCTGTTACTTATTAGTCAGTTATTTTACCATTTATTTTACGTGATCTGATTTATAATATTATTCTATCGCACAGCATGGGCAGAGCTATCACGTAAGTTACGTATTTGGACGAATCCAATAACTTTTGCTTAGATCATGTATTTATATTAGAAAATTCATTAAATATGTATAAATATTCAATTGCAAACCCAGTAACTAAAATAAGTTATGAGTTTTGTGACAAATTCAGAACCCATAAAATTCAAATTTTGACTCCGTCTATGTCGCACATTACTCAAACTCTTATTAAAATCAAATTAGTTTGATGTTCGAAACGAAAAGTAGCACTATCATTTTTGGGTTGGCAAAAAGTGGTGTAAACATGTATAATAGTGCACGAGTACTTTTGTCACGACCCAAAACCAACCGTCGTGATGGCACCTATCGTGGTACTAGGAAAGACACTACTCAACTATCTTAACACAGTAAAAGCTTTAAAATTTTAGACAGAAGTAATTAATATTTAAGAAAACCTTTTAGGAACAGAAATAAACCCGCTACATAATACAATCTATCCCAAAATCGGAGAGTCATCGAGTACATGGGCAGCTATACCAGGAACAGTCTAGTATAATGTCTAAGGAATAAGAACTGAAATGCGATAAAGATAATGAAGGAGAGCCAAGGCCTGCGTACGCCATGCAACTACCTCGATAGTCTCCGGGATCAGCTGCTCAAATATCAACACCCGCTATGATCGGGAACATCTGAATTTGCACACGAAGTGCAGGGTTTAGCGTGAGTACAACCAACTCAGTAAGTAACAATAATAAATAATGAACTAAAATATAGTAACGAGCTATGCAGTTATAGTTCATTATCAGAAATCTCAACAAGAAAGTAGACATGCTTTCAAATTCGGCAGTTTAAGTCAAATCAATTTATAAATGCCAAGTTCGAGAAAAATCCTCATACAAAATCCCTTAAAAGTTTCAAAACAATAACATATAACAACTATGTGCAACAACAATAGAAGAAAATACCGCCTCTCAGGGCAACACTCACTCACTCTTTCTCAATAGCTCATCACTCGTCTCTCAGTCCTCAACACTCACACTCAATATATACCTGCGCTCACTAGGGTGTACAGACGCTGGAGGGGCTCCTTCAGCGCAAGCGCTATATCGCTGCGGCGTGCAGCCCAATCCCATATAAATAGCCATAAGGCCCGTTGCGGCATACAACCCGATCCATATATACATACAGCCCTGAGGCTTGTTCCGGCGTGCAACCCGATCCATATATACAGCCCTAAGGCTCTTAGCGGCGTGCAACCCGATCCATATACCTACATATAACTCACAGCTCGGCATTCAGGCCCTAACTCAGTCACCAACCTATGTAGTCTCTCGGGCTTTCAGAAATCATAAAAATCAGCCCAAACAAAATAATATAATGTATTAGCAAGAAACAAGAAGGAATTGAGATATGCTACACAAGTAAACCGTGACTGAGTACAAAACGGCAATTAGAAATTAATTCAACGAGTACATGACCTCTGCGGCTCCCAACAGTGTAGTCACATAGCCTAAGCATGACTCTTAACATGATTTGCAGTCAAATTTCTATAACGCAGGGAGAGCATATAGGTAACAAGTTATTCAACTTTACAGTTTTACGGAATGGACCAAGTCACAATTCCTACGGTGCACACCCACACTTCTGTCACCCAGCATGAGCGTCACCACCAAACAATCATATAACAACAAAATCTGGGGTTTCATACCCTCAGGACCAGACTTAAAACTGTTACTTACCTCAATCCGAGCCAAAACTCTACTCCAAATTATCCTTGCCTCGCGAATCGGCCTCCAAACGTCCCGAATCTAGCCATTAGCAATACAATACAATCAATACGGCTAAAGGAATTAATTCCATAAGAAAAATACGAATTATAAGTCAAAATCCGAAATTGGCGCAAAACTTGCCCCCGGGCCCACGTCTCGAAATCCGACAAAAGTTACAAAACCAGAAAGCCCATTCACTCACAAGTCTAACCATACCAAATTTATCAAAATCCGACATCAAATGGTCATTCAATTCCCCAAAATTAACTCTCAAAATTCCTATCCTCAGACCCCCAAATTTCACCTCAAAACTCACCAACTAGGTAAACACTCAGTGGGGAGACGTAATCATTGAAGAAAAATGGACACCAGGATCTTACCTCAAGAATTCCCCTTGAAAAACCCTCTCAAAATCTCTAATATCCGAGCTCAAAATGATAGAAATGGTGAAAAATCTCGAAACCTCGTATTTATATATTCTGCCCAGGTATTCCGCACCTATGGACCAAATCCCGCTTATGCGGTCCTGCTTTTGCGGTTGAAAGTCTGCTTCTGCGGAAATCACTAACTTCTCCAGCTACCGCACCTACGCACTCCTTTCCGCTTCTGCGGAAGCGCTCCTGCGCAACAGGTCCGCATTTGTGGCCTCGCAGGTGCGGAAAGGACCTCGCACCTGCAGCTACTACCAAGCTTCCTCCTTTTCGCTTCTGCGGGCTCCTTCCCTCTTCTGTGGGCTCTCACCTGTGGTTCTCATTCCGCAGGTGCGGTTATACCAGCAGCAACAAAACTTCAGCTGCTTCCTCAACTTACTTCCAAGTCCGTTAACCACCCGAATTCAACCCGTGGCCCCCGGGACCTCAACCAAGCATACTAACAAGTCTTATAACCCAATACGAACTCAGTCCAACCCTCAAATCACCTCAAACAAATCAAAAACACGAATTCTGCATGGATTCAAGCCTCATGAACTTTGAAATTTCCAAATTCTACAAATGACATCGAAACCTATCAAATCACGTCCGATTGACCTCAAATTTTGCACACAAGTCATAAATGATACCACAAACCTACTCCAACTTTCAGAAATCCAATCCGACCCCGATATCAAAAAGTCCACTCCCGGTCAAACTTTCCAAAATTCCAACTCTCACCATTTCAAGCCTAATTCTACTCCCGACCTCCAAATCACAATCCGGACACGCTCCTAAGTCCAGAATCACCCAACAGAGCTAATGAAACTATCAAAATTCAAATCCGAGGTTATTTACATATAAGTCGACATCCGGTCGACTTTTCCAACTTAGGCTTTCAATTAAGAGACTAAGTGTCTCAATTCACTCTAAATTCTCTCCGAACCCGAGCAACTAACCCGATAAGTCATAAAGCAACGGTGAAATACAAAAATGAGCAGAAAAAGGGGAACAGGGCTACAACTCTCTAAACGACCGGTCGGGTTGTTACATCCTCCCCTCTTAAATAAATGTTCGTCCTCGAACGTGTCTAGAAATATATCTGGAGTATCAAAGAGGTGTGGATATCTGCTCTACATCTCCCGCTCGGTCTCCCAAGTAGCCTCCTCAAATGGCCGACCTCTCCACTGCACCTTCACTGAAATTATATCATTTGACCTCAACTTTCGAACTTGTCAACCCAGAATAGCCATCGGCTTCACATCGTAAGTCAAATCACCATCCAACTAAACCGTGCTGAAATCCAAAATATGAGACGGGTTGCCAACATACTTTTGGAGCATAGAAACATGAAATACTGGATGCACACTCGACAAGCTAGGTGGCAAGGCAAGCTTGTAGGCCACCTCCCCAATCCTCTGAAGTACCTCAAATGGCCCAATAAACCGATGACTCAACTTGCCCTTCTTCCCGAACCGCATAACACCCTTCATTGGTGAAACATTCAGCAGAACCTTCTCCCCAACCATGTAAGACACATCACGGACCTTCCTGTCGGCATAGCTCATCTGTCTAGACTGCGCCGTGCGAAACCACTCCTGTATTAATTTAACCTTGTCCAATGCATCCTGAACCAAGTCTGTACCCAAAATCCTAGCCTTACCGGGCTCAAACCAACCCACCGGAGATCTACACCACCTCTCATACAAAGACTCATACGGGTCCATCTAGATGCTCGACTAATAACTGTTGTTGTAAGCAAACTCCGCTAGTGGCAGAAACTGGTCCCATGAAACCCCTAAATCAATGACACACGCACGTAGCATATCCTCCAATATCTCAATAGTGCGCTCGAACTGCCCGTCCGTCTGAGGGTAAAATGTTGTACTCAACTCCACCTGAGTGCCCAACTCTCACTACACGACTCTCCAAAACTGCGATGTAAACTGCGTGCCTCTATCTGAAATGATGAAAACAGGCACACCGTGAAGGCGGACAATCTCTCGGATGTAAATATCAGCCAGCCGCTCTGAAGAATAAGTGGTGCCCACCGGAATGAAGTGCGCAGACTTGGTCAGCCGATCCACAACCATCCAAATAGCATCAAACTTCCTCGATGTCTGTGGGAGCCCAACTACGAAATCCATGGTGATTCGCTCCCACTACAACTCTAGAATCTCTATCCTCTGAAGCAAGCCACCCGGTCTCTGATTCTCATATTTTACCTGCTGACAGTTAAAGCATCGAGCTACAAACCCCACTATGTCCTTTTTCATCCTCTTTCACCAATAGTGTTGCCTCAAGTCCTGATACATTTTTGTGGCACCCGGATGAATGGAATACCGCGAACTGTGGCCCTCCTCAAGAATCAACTCACGTAGCCCATCCACATTGGGCACACAAATCCAACACTGCATCCTCAATACCCCATCATCCTCAATAGTCACATCTATGGCATCACCATACTGAACTCTGTCCTTGAGGACAAGCAAATGAGGATCATCATACTGGCGATCTTTGATGCGATCAAATAAGAAAGACCGAGAAACTACACACGCGAGAACCCGACTGGGCTCTGAAATCTCCCATCTCACGAACCGGTTGTCCAAAGCCTGAACATCAACCGCAAGAGGTCTCTCTCCA
This sequence comes from Nicotiana tabacum, assembly GCF_000715075.1. Taxonomy (NCBI): domain Eukaryota; kingdom Viridiplantae; phylum Streptophyta; class Magnoliopsida; order Solanales; family Solanaceae; genus Nicotiana; species Nicotiana tabacum. Next base: position 96,095,405 of record NC_134094.1, read on the forward strand.
ACGGGAAGAAAATAAAGACTACACATACTCACTGTTTTCCTACTCAAGGCATCGGCCACCATATTGGCCTTCCCTGGATGATACAAAATAGTTATATCATAGTCCTTTAGCAGCTCCAACCATCTCCGCTCCCTCATATTGAGATCCTTATGTTTGAATAAGTGCTGGAGGCTCCGATGATTCGTAAACACATCACAAGACACACCGTAGACGTAATGCCTCCAATCTTCAATGCATGAACGATGGCAGCTAGTTCTAAATCATGAACAGGGTAGTTCTTCTCATGAAGCTTCAACTGCATGAAGCATAAGCAATAACTCTACCCTCCTGCATCGACAAACACCCAAAACTCACACACTCATTCGACCACCGGAAAGGAGAACCCTTTTGGGTCAATTTGGTCAAGGGCGATGCAATAGACGAGAAACCCTCCACTAATCGAGGATAATAACCGGACAAGCCCAGAAAGCTCCTAATCTCTGTAGCAGATGACGGTCTGGGCCAACTCTGAACCACCTCTATCTTATTCAGATCTACCTAAATACCCTCACTGGACATCACGTACCCCAAGAATGCCACCGAGCTGAGCCAAAACTCACACTTGGAGAACTTGGCATAAAGCTTCTCCTCCCTCAACCGCTGTAACACAACCCTCAAATGATGGGCGTGCTCCTCCTGACTATGAGAGTACATCAGTATATTGTCAATGAACACAATAACAAATAAGTCGAGATAATGCTGAAATACACTATTCATCAGATGCATGAACATTGTTGGGGCGTTGGTCAGCCCAAAGGACATCACAAGGAACTCATAAGGACCATAACGGGTCCTGAAAGCTGTCTTAAGAATATCCGAGTCCCGAATCTTCAACTGGTGATACCTAGACCTCAAATCCATCTTGAAGAACACCCTTGCTCCCTGAAGCTGGTCAAACAGATCATCAATACGCAGTAAAGGATACTTGTTCTTGATTATGACTTTGTTCAACTGCCTATAATCCATGTACATTCTCATAGTACCATCTTTCTTCTTCACAAACAGAACAGGTGCACCCCAAGGTGACACACTAGGCCTAATAAACCCCTTATCAAGGAGTTCCTAAAGTTGCTCCTTTAGCTCCTTCAACTCAGTTGGTGCCATTATGTACGGAGGAATAGAAATAGGCTGAGTGCCCGGCACCAAGTCAATGCCAAAGTCAAAATCTTTTTCAGGTGGCATGCCCGGCAGGTCTGCAGGAAACACATTCGATAAATCTCGCAAACATAATCAATAATAGGGGTCTCTACACTAACATCCCTCACAAAGGCCAAATAAGATAGATAACCCTTCTAACTATTCGTTGAGGCTTCAAGTATGAAATCACTTTACTAGGAACATAGTCTAGAGAACCTCGCCACTCAATCTGTGGCAACCCCGGCATCGCCAATGTCACAGTCTTAGCGTGGCAATCCATAACAACATTACATGGGGACAACCAGTCAATACCCAAGATCACATCGAAATCAACCATACTAAGTAACAAGAGGTAAACTGTGGTCTCCAATCCCCCAATAGTCACTACACACGACCGGTATACCCAGTCCACAACAATACTATCTCCTACCGGTGTAGATACATGAACAGATAAAACTAGAGACTCACGGGGCATATCCAAATAATGGGGAAAATACAATGACACGAATGAATAAGTGGAAATAGGGTCAAATAATACAGAGGCATCTCTGTGGCAAACTGAGATAATACTTGTGATCACAGCATCCGAAGCAATGACATCTAGTATGGCGGGAAGAGCATAAAATCAGGCATGACCACCATCTGATCAGCCTCCCCCTCTAGGGTGACCTCTAGCTGACTGGGCCCCACCCCGAGCTGGTTGAGCGGGTGGTGAAGTAACTAGTACTGAAGCCGTAGTCTGAATCCTCTACTTAGCCGGACCTCTCGTAAGGCGGGGACAATATCTCCTGATGTGGCCAAACTCTCCACACTCATAGCAACTCTCTGGTGCTGGTGGTGGGGACTGAAGGGGGCCCCGAGCACGGGATAACTGGTAGAAGGACCTCGCATAGACAAGCCCTGACCTGATGGAGCACGGGACGAACTCTGAGCTGGAAGGGCACTGAGAGATGAGTGACCCTGCTGATAACTATGTGAACTATGGCCAGATGATGCACCACGGTAAACTTGGCGAGCCGTCTGAGAATGCATGTATGGACAACCCCTACCGTGGTAGAACTGACCCCCCCGAAGGAACATCGCTGAATCCACCCTGTCCCCGAGGCCTCTTGTCCTCCCTCTCAATCCCCTCCTGGCTACGAACAATCTCTCTCTGACGAGTAATGTTGACAACCTCATCGAAAGTAGCACCAGACACCCTCTCTCTAGTCATAAGCAACCTCAGCTAAAATGTAAGGCCATCAATGAACCTCCTGATCCTCTCTATATTGGTGGGGACCAACCAGACTGCATTACGGGCCAACTCAGAAAACCTCATCTCGTACTGCGTCACAGACATATCACCCTGACGAAGCTGCTCGAACTGCCTGCACAGCTCCTCTCTGCTGGACTAAGGCACAAACTTCTCCAGGAAAGGAACGGAGAACTCCTGCCATGTAAGGGGTGCTGTGCCGATCGGCCTACGCCTCTCATAAGCCTCCAACCAACTGAAGGAAGCTCCAGAGAACTGAAAAGTAGTGAACAAGACCCCACTAGTCTCCAGAATACCTGCTGTACAGAGAATCCTCTGACACTTGTCCAAGAAACCCCGGGCATCCTCCGCCTCTGTACCACTGAAAGATGGAGGATGGAGTCTCCCAAAACCTCTCCAATCTCCGCTGCTCAACATCAGACATAACAGGAACCACATGGGCCTCAACAGCTGCAACTGGCTGGGCTAGTAGTGCCCCCGGTATCTGAAGTCCCTGTACTACCTGATATGGAGTACGAGCAATAGGAATATGAGTACCTCCCCCGACCTGAGAAGTGGCAGGTGTGGCCTGAGCAGAAACCGCCTGAGCAAGGCCGATGCAAATTGTCAGAATCTGAGCTAAGGCCTCCTGAAAGCCTAGAATCACAATGGGCACATGTGGTGCCTAAGTTGGTCCCACAGACTCATCCACAACTGGAACCTGCTCATGAACTGGGGCAACCGGTATTTCTACAGGTGCTGCCCTAGCTGCTGTGCGAACTGCACCTCTGCCCATGCTGCGGCCCCTACCGCGGCCCCTATCGCGACCTCGGCCTCTCGCAGCCCTGACTAGTGGTACTGGTGGTTGTCCACCCTGCCCAGTAGTACGTGTCCTCACCATCTATGAGAGAATATAACAGCAGAAGTTTAGTTACCCGAATCAACAGTTTTGCACGACAAGAATTCAAGAATTGTGAAGTTTTCTAAGGGTTCAACAACCTCTTGAAGATAATTACAAACGTCTATGTACCGATCCGCAAGGCCCTACTAAACCTGCTCATGACTCGTGAGATCTATGTAACCTAGGCTCTGATAAGAACTTGTCACGACCCAAAAACTAACCGTCGTGATGGCGCTTATCGTGGTACTAGTCAAGCCACTGCTCAACTATCTTAACACAGTAAAAGCTTTAAAATTTTAGACGAAAGCAATTAATATGTAAGAAAACCTTTTAGGAACAAAAATAAACCCGCTACACAATACAATCTATCCAAAACTCGGGGAGTCATCGGGTACATGAACATCTATACCAGGAACAGCCTAGTACAATGTCTAAGGAATAAAAATTGAAATGCAATACAGATAATGAAGGATAGACAAGGCATGCGGATGCCATGCAGCTACCTCGATAGTCTTCGGGATCAGCTGCTCAAATATCAACACCCGCTATGATCGGGAATACCTGGATCTGCACACGATGTGCAGGGTATAGCATTAGTACAACCAGCTCAGTAAGTAACAATAATAAATAAGGAACTGAAAGATAGTAACGAGCTATGCAGTTATAGCTCATTATCATAAATCTCAACAAGAAAGTAGGCCTGCTTTCAAATTCGACAGTTTAAGTGAAATCAATTTATAAATGCCAAGTTCGAGAAAAATACTGATACAAAATCCCTCAAAAGGTTCAAAACAATGACATATAAAAACTATGTGCAACAACAATAGAAGCAAATACCGTCTCTCAGGGCAAGATTCACTCAATCTTTCTCAATAGCTCATCACTTGGCTCTCATCCCCCACCACTCACACTCAATAGGTACATGCGCTCACTAGGGGTGTACAGACTCCGGAAGAGCTCTTTCAGCCCAATTGCTATATCGTTGCGGTGTGTAGCCCAATACCATATAAACAGCCATAAGGCTCGTTGCGACGTGCAACCCGATCCATATATACATACAACCCTAAGGCTCGTTACGGCATGCAACTCGATCCATATATACAGCCATAAGACTCGTTGCGGCGTGCAACCCGATCCATATACCTACATATAGCTCACAACTCGGCACTCATGCCCTAACTCAGTCACCAACCTCTCCAGTCTCTCGGGCTCTCAGAAATCATAAAAATCAGCCCAAACAAAGATAATATAATGTATCAGCAAGAAACAAGAAGGAATTGAGATATGCTACACAAGTAAACCGTGACTGAGTACAAAATGGCAATTAGACATTAATTCAACGAGTACACGACCTCTGCGGCTCCCAACAGTGTAGTCACAAAGCCTAAGCATGACTCCTAACATGATTTGCAGTCAAATTTCTATAACGCAGGGAGAGCATATAGGAAACAACAAGTTATTCAACTTTACAGTTTCACAGAATGGACCAAGTCACAATTCCTAGGTGTACGCCTACACGTTCGTCACCCATCATGAGCGTCACCACCAAACAATCATATAACAACAAAATCTGGGGTTTCATACCCTCAGGACCAGACTTAAAACTGTTACTTACCTCAATCCAAGCCAAAACTCTACTCCAAATTACCCTTGCCTCGCGAATCGGCCGCCAAACGTCCCAAATCTAGCCACAAGCAATACAATACAATCAATACGGCTAAAGCAATTAATTCCATAAGAAAAATACGAATTATAAGCCAAAATCTGAAATTGGCGCAAAACCGGCCCCCGGGGTCCACTTCTTGAAATCCAACAAAAGTCACAAAACAAGAAAGCCCATTCACTCACGAGTCTTAACCATACCAAATTTATCAAAATCCGATATCAAAGGGTCATTCAATTCTCCAAAATTATCTCTTTAGACCCCTAGCCTCAAACCTCCAAATTTTACCTCAAAACTCACCACCTAGGTATAAAATCAGTGGGGAAACGTAATCATTGAAGAAAAATGGACACAAGGATCTTACCTCAAGAATTCCCCTTGAAAAACCCTCTCAAAATCTCTAAAATCCAAGCTCAAACTGTTAGAAATGATGAAAAATCTCGAAACCTCGTATTTATATGTTCTGTCTGGGTCTTCCGCACCTGCGGCCCAAATCCCGCTTTTGCGGTTGAGAGTCTGCTTCTGCAGAAATCACTAACTTCTCCAGCTACCGCACGTGCGCACTCCTTTCCGCTTCTGCGGAAGCGCTCCTGCGGAAGCGCTCCTGCGCAACAGGTCCGCATCTGTGGCCTCGCAGGTGCGGAAAGGACCTCACACCTGCGGCCACTACCAAGCCTCCTCCTTTTCGCTTCTGCGGGCTTGCACCTACGGTTCCCACTCTGCAGGTGCGATTACACCAGTAGCAGTAAAACTTCAGCTGCTTCCTAAACTTACTTCCAAGTCCGTTAACCACCCGAATTCAACCCGAGGCCCCCGGGACCTCGACCAAACATACCAACAAGTCTTATAACCCAATACAAACTCAGTGGAACCCTCAAATCACCTCAAGCAAATCAAAAACACGAATCGTGCACGGATTCAAGCCTAATGAACTTTGACATTTCAAAATTCTACAAACGATGTCGAAACCTACCAAATCACGTTCAATTGACCTCAAATTTTGCACACAAGTCATAAATGTCACCACGAACCTACTTCAACTTCCGAAAATCCAATCCGATCCCGATATCAAAAAGTCCACTGCCGGTCAAACTTTTCAAAATTTCAACTTTTTCCATTTCAAGCCTAATTCTACTCCCGACCTCCAAATCACAATACGGACACGCTTCTAACTCCAGAATCACCCAACGGATCTAACAGAACTATCAAAATTTAAATCCGGGGTTGTTTACATATAAGTAGACATTCAGTCGACTTTTCCAACTTAAGCTTTCAATTAAGAGACTAAGTGTCTCAATTCACTATGAATTCTCTCCGGACCCGAGCCAACTAACCCGATAAGTCATAAGACAACGGTGAAGTACAAAAATGAGCAGAAAAAGGGGAACGGGGCTACAACTCTCGAAACGACCGGTCGGGTCGTTACAACTTTTAATGCTCCTTTAGTTAGAGCTAAATGTACTACTTCCTTCGGTCCATTTTAAGTAATGTTTTGACTATTTTCATACATATTGAGTAATTCACCTTTTAGCATTAATTAACAATATAATTGACCATATTAACCATAATTTATTCGTTAAAAAATACAACAAATACTCCTAGGCTCTTTACTCCAAGGATAACTTTAGAAAAAAAAGTTAATTTCTTTTTATGTTTGAAAAAATTAAATATTATGAACAACAAAAAAAAGATCAAAAAGTTACTTAAAATGGACCGGAGGAGGTATCATCATCCCTATCTCTAAAAGACAATTGAAGCTTAGTTTAATTTTATACGCCGAAATTTGTTTATAATATTCACCTATAAAAATAATTATTAGGTAGTTGTTCATAAAAAAGAATGATTGTAATATGAAAATATGACATGTCATCTATTATAACATTATAACATGTTAAAATATAGTACTCAATTTAAATATACTTTATCTTATGGTTGTATATAAAAGTTAAATTTATTAGAGCCGTATTACTCTAGATATATACTCTCTCCGGTCCACAATAAATGATCAATTTGTCTTGGACACCCATTAAGAAAATATAATATTGTAAAGAAAAATAGTTAGTGTGACTAAACTACTCTTAATTAAATGTTACAGTATAATTAATATGAGGAGTAAAAGACTTTTTAAGATATGTACATAAGGATAATTTTAAAAAAACACATTCAATTTTTTTTGATTATATAAATGAACATTTATTTTGGATCAAAATAAAGAGACAAATTGGTCCCTTATTTTTGACCGGACAGAGTAGTCATTATTTATGATGAATTTGAGGTAGGTATAGTCTGTCTGGTGCACCTATAAATCCAGATTTCAAGCTTTTCTGCAGTTCCAGTTCACGATTTCATCAACTCTACCTACTCCCCCACGACCTTAGAATATTCATTTTTTGTTGAATTCGTTACGGTAAAAATATCACTTCATCCGGTCTACAATAATTACAATAAATACAATAACTGATTTTTTTTATTTTGTTTTTGAATATTTTTACATATATTAAGAAATTCATATTTTATCATTAATTAGCAATGAAATTGACTATATTAACTTTTATTATCTCTTCACATAAATACCCTAACACATACTTCAATATTATTTACTCCAATGGCAATGTAGGAAAAAAATAATTAATTCATTCTTGAAATATGAAAAAATCACTTATTTTGGACTACAAATTCTTTTTAAAAAAATCACTTATTATGAACCGAAAAAAGTAATACTGTACTAAAATATTTTCTTTGAGTGTTTCTTAGTACTTAATTTATCATTTTATGCATGCCTCCATTCCCAAAAATGAATAGGGACTAGCTAGTCAGCTTGGAAGAATTAAATAACAGTAGGATTATTTAATAAATATATTTCCTCCGTTTTAATTTAGATGAAGTTGTTTGACTCGGCACGGAGTTTAAGAAAAAAAAAAGACTTTTAAAACTTATAATCTTAAAAGATTAAGGGGTAAAAATTTTGTGGGGCCATGACATTTGTGTGGTTATAAAAGCTGTTGTTAAGGGTAAAATAGGTAAAATGAAGAGTTTAAAGTTGAATTATTTCAAAATTTAGAAATGTGTCATTTATTTTGGAACACACTAAAAAGGAAAGTACTTCATCTAATTTGAAATGCAGAAAGTATTTATATTGGTAGATGTTTGGTCTATTGGCCTAAAATTTAGATATGCTGGGTATAATATAAAATATATTTTTGGTGTATACTAGATAAGTTGAGATAAACTTTTATTTTCAATTTTAAATATTCTGAAGAACATTGGGAAAAGAGTCTTGGACAATGACATCTTTGCTATTTTAGTATTTTATCCTGAGATTAGTTAATCCGAGATTATTATCTCAGCCTCAATGTGAGATAGAATAATACCGAAATTATTGTATAATTAATCCTATGACTGCTAATCCCGAATTCGATATATAATTCAACCAAATATAGGATAAATAATCTCGAATATAATCTCGGAATTATTAATCCCGAATAATACTTGACCTATAAAAACAATAACAAAAACCTAAAACAATGGGTCAAGAACTAAATTGCTGCATCTATAAGTTGTTCTGCTAATTTTTTTTCTTCTTGAAAATTATACTGATTAAGAACATTCACAGATTAATTATGAGTTTTTGAGTGATAGTTAGGTGCCTTTTATAAAAATGAAAGTACATTTAGTATATTTCTAGTAAGGTTATTTTGAATACATTTCAAAAAATAAAAAATTATCAAGAAGAGTTGTAATATAATTGAGTTGTGTTTAATTAATATGATTCAATTGAGTTGTGTTTAATTAATATGATTCAAGTTATGTTTTTTTATATGATGTTATAGAGATTTATTTATTGTTTACATTATAAATTGTGACACCATTTACGAAAAATCTTGCGTACGCCACGGGGAACAAGTTATCCCGTAATTATAGTTGTGTTTAATTAATATGATTCGAGTTATGTTTTTTTAATATGATGTTATAGAGATTTGTTTATTGTTTACATTATAAAATTGTGACACTATTTACAAAAAATCCTGCGTACGTCACTGGGGAACAAGTTATCCCGTAATTATAGTGTCATAATTATATATGAGAATTAAATAACAACAAAATTATTTAATAAATATATTTATATTGGTAGATGTTTGGTCCATTGGCCTAAAATTTAGATATGTTAGGTATAATAAAAATATATTTTTGGTGTATACTAGATAAGTTGAGATAAACTTTTATTTTTAATTTTAACCTTGGATATTCTGAAGAACATTGGGGAAAGAGTCTTGGAGAATGACATCTTTGTTATTTTAGTATTTTATCCTAAGATTAGTTAATCCGAGATTACTATCTCAGCCTCAAAGTGAGATAGGAGTAGAACAATACCGAAATTATAGTATAATTAATCCTATGACTGCAAATCTCGAATTCTATATATAATTCAACCAAATATAGGATAAAATAATCCTGAATATAATCTCGGAACTATTAATTCATATCCCACTGACCAAACGACCACTAAGGGTTATAGTGGAATGGATGAGAACTTTTCGCCCTTAATTAGATGTTTATATTTGAGTATTGAAAATTAAAAAAAAAAATCTGATAGAAAACGCTTTTCCTCTTTAGTGAGCCTTAAATGGTGCGAATTGAGAATAGTCATAGCTCAATAACAGGAGAAAGAAAAAAAAAAAGAGAATTTCTTTTATGTTGGTCCCGCAAACAAGTGTGTTATTTAAAAGTTTCAATTCTACTTGAAAATCGGCATGAGCCTTTATATACTTTCACACAGATCTAGAAATTTCTAGTTTCTTGGGTATTATTTCTAGTGAGCATCACATAAAAATTGAACTCTCATTGCGGTATAGAAAAAACCAATTGTACATAATGAAGTCAACATATATATATATTCTTTCGGACTTCTGAATAATGAAGGAATAATTTGAGCTTTTGTTACACACATTTATACAGCTGAATACATTTATAATGTATGACTTTCGGATCGATTATCTTAGGATAATTCCTCATCATTAGGAAACCACATCTTAATTTGGCCTCTTAACTGGCACCGTGATTTATTCGTTCATTAAGAAATGAAATTATAATGCACTTTCACTATTTTTGTTATATCTACGGTTTTCTGAGGCGGACCCATGATTTGAGCATGGTGGGGGTATTATTGTCTTAAACATGCCAATTACTAGTGATAAAGTTCGGCGTAAATCTATGAAAACATATATGATAACTTATCAGCAAAATACAAACTTTAATATTATCGAATATCATCAATGTGATACTAATATAATAAAAGTATATCATTCGTTCATACTTGAACTCCACGCACTTTTGTATTTTGAAAATGGTCAATAATAGCATCATAACTTACATTTGTAAATACTTCTTTCTCAAAGTAACAAACTAAACAATCATTTAAAAATGTATCACTAATACTACTACGTAATTCATCTTTGATGTCATTCATGGATGGAAATGCTCTTTCTACCATTGAGGTCGCGACGTGTAAAATTAGAGTTAACTTTACAAGTAAATAAACAAGTGAATAACTCTATGTAAGATTTGCCTCAACCAAGGCTTTTGCCAAATCACCAATTCCTTTCAAATCAGAAAACTTAGGGTCACCACGTCACATGTGCAATATGAAAGTGTCAAGTTGGTGACTAAGATCTCGAAGTTTCAATTCACGAAACTCATCTGGATAATACTTGGTCAATGTCATTGTTCTTTCCTTATCAAAATAAGCAAATAAATTAACCGAATTCAAGCTAGCCATACCAAAAAGCAAGTTATATGTCACGACCCAAAATCCAACTAGTCGTGACGGCACCTAGCCTGTCACGATCCGAAATTCCCATCTTCGGACCGTGATGGCGCCTAACATTTCACTTGCTAGGCAAGCCAACGTTAGAATGATATTAACCAATTTTTAAACAATCTTTAGATTTATTAATAACAAAGAAATAAACGCGGAAGTAAGGTCTGAAATATAGTGATTAATCTATAAAAATAATGGTATCTAAATACCATCCCAGAATTGGTGTCACAAGTGCACGAGCTTCTAAAATAAATACAAATAAAGGTCTGAATAAAATAAAGTCGTCTGGAAGCAAACATACAGCTAAAGTAAAGTAGACGGGGACTTCAGAACTGCGAACGTTGTGCAGTTATACTTCAAGTCTCCTCTGAGTAGCTGAAATCCGAGCAAGTTTATGGTACGCTGCTGGGGCCAACTCCAAAATCTGCACAAGAAGTGCAGAGTGTAGTATGAGTACAACCGACCCCATGTACTGGTAAGTGTTGAGCCTAACCTCGACGAATTAGTGACGAGGCTAAGGCGGGTCACTTACATTTCCTGTACGCAATATTAGTAACAACAACAATAATAGAAATAAATTGGGTAACTCGTTTTATAATAATTGAAGCCATCTCATCAGTCATAACCAATTATCATTTCCATCAATTTTATTGCAGCGTGCAACCCGCTCTCACAATATATTCACATTCAGTTCTATTGCAGCGTGCAGCCCGCTCTCACAATATATTCACATTCAGTTTTGTTGCAACGTGCAACCCGCTCTCATAATATATTCATTTTAATCAAGTCTGTTGCGGCGTGCAACCCGATCCCCCAATATATATATATGTATGTCGACTATTAAACAAGTCTATTGCGGCGTGCAACCCGATCCTCCAATATGGACTTTTAATAAGTCTGTTGCGGCGTGCAACCTGATGCTCCAATATGAATTTTTTAATAAGTCTGTTGCGGCATGCAACCCGATCCTCCAATATGGACTTTTTAATAAGTCTGTTGCGGCGTGCAACCCGATCCTCCAATATATTCATTATAATCAATTCTGTTGCGGCGTGCAACCCGATCCTCCAATATGGACTTTTACCAATTTTTATAGAAGAAATTTCCCCAATAAATGCAATAATTAATATAAAATTATAAGACAACAAGCATACAATAATTATGATTTAATTACGAAACAAACAAAGGCAAATAGCAAATTATTATAGAAATCAGAGAGAAACTATGCAGTTTAATATTTAATATGCTAAATGTCAAATGACAATTAATTCACATAATTCAAATAGCATGTAACAATTAATGCAGGAATTCAAGAATTAATATTTGACAAAGAATAGGAGAGAAATAATTATTATAATAATTAATTCATGATTTAAAATAATTTATGATTTTTCAAGTAATTATGCAAACAATTAATTTGACGACGTATAGACACTCGTCACCTAGCCTATACGTCGTTCACATGCAGTCACATAACAAATAATTTAAGGGTTCTATTCCCTCAAATCAAGGTAAACCACGACACTTACCTCACTTTGCAAATTTCAATCAATTACTCAACCACAACTTTTCCTTTTAAATTTGACTCCGAAAGCTTCAAATCTATTCATAAACAATTCAATATACACAATACGAATCATAGGAATTAATTCCATATGAATTTACTATTTTTTTGGATAAAGTCCGAAATTTATTAAAATATTCGGCAGTGGGACCCACATATCAAATCTCGGAAAAACTCACGAAATCTGAACACCTATTCCGAGACGAGTCCGGATATAGAATTGGTTTTGGAATCCGACCTAAATTCGAGGTCTAAATCCCCAAATTTCGAAATTCCTAAGTTCTACCCAAAAATCCTAATTTCACCATAAAAATTCTAGATTCTAGGTTGAAATCTTGTTATAAGATGTAAAAGATTGAAAGAAAAGAGTTAGGAATCACTTACCTATGATTTGGGGAAGATTTGGTCCTTGGAAAATCGCCTATTAAGGTTTAGGGTTTTGAAAATATGAAGAATGAATGAAAACTCCTATCTAAGCCCATTTTACTGAGCTGCAGGTGTCGCAATTGCGACATGAGCTTCGCAAATGCGAATCTCGCAATTGCGAATCTCGCAATTGCGAAGGAACAATCGCAATTGTGATGCCTTTCACAATCCTGCTGCCTTCTCAAATGTGCGGAAAGTGTCGCATTTGCGACCACTGATCCTCGCAAATGCGAGTAAATGTTCGCATTTGCGAACCTGCCCTTCCCAGACTCCCTTCGCAATTGCGAGAACTTGGTGGCCCAGGCCTTCTTCGCAATTGCGATAGATACCTCGCAATTGCTAGGCCTGTTTATTTCGCATTTGCGAAGCCTGATCGCGCAATTGCGAGATCAGAGGCCTGCAACATGTTCAGTTATACCAGCAAAATTTTCCAAGTTCAAAACATCCCGTGGCCTATCCGAAACTCACCTGAGCCCTCAGGGCTCCAAACCGAACATGCTCGCAAGTCTAAAAATATCATACGGACTTGCTCGCACGATCAAATTACCAAAATAACACCTAGAACTATGAATTTAGCACAAAATCAAATGAAATTCTCAAGAACACTTACAATTCATATCTTCTCAACTGGACGTCCGAATCACGTCAAATCAACTCCGATTTCTATCAAATTTCACAGACATGACTTATATATTATATTAAATCTGTACTAGGCTCCGGAACCAAAATACGGGCCCGATACCAACGAGATCAAACATTAATCAATTTCTTTAAATCCATAGAAATTCAGTCTTACAATTTTCATCAAAAAATCATTTCGCGAGCTAGGGACCTCGGAATTCGATTTCGGGCATACGCCCAAGTCCCATATTTTACTACGGACCTTTCGGGAATGTCAGAATACGGGTCCGAGTCAGTTTACTCAAAGCGTTGACCAAAGTTAACTAAAAATAAATTTTAAATCCCAAAAATTATTACTACATAAATTTCCACATAAAGGCTTTCCTGATTTACGCCCGGACTACGCATGCAAATTGAGGTAAGTGAAAATAAGGTTTTTAAGACTTATGAGCGCAGATTCATGTTCTAAAACATTAGATGACCTTTTGGGTCATCACATTCTCCACCTCTAAAACAATCGTTTGTCCTCGAATGGACATAGAAAAGTACCTGGGCTGGTGAAAAGGTGGTGACATCTACTCCGCATATCGGACTCGGACTCCCAAGTTGTTGTCTCAATAGGCTGACCTCTCCACTGTACTCGAACTGAAGGGTAACTCTTAGACCTCAACTGTTAGACCTGCCGAGCTAGAATAGCCACCGGCTCCTCCTCATAAGTCAAATCTTTGTCCAACTGGACTGAGCTGAAATCTAACACATGGGATGGATCACCATGATATTTCCGGAGCATAGACTCATGGAACACCGGATGAACCGCTGATAAACTAGGTGGTAATGCAAGCCTGTAGGCTACTTCACCCACCCTTTCAAGAATTTCAAAGGGTCCGATATACCTAGGGCTCAACTTGCCCTTCTTTCCGAACCTCATTACACCTTTCATAGGTGAAACTCGGAGGAATATTCGTTCTCCAACCATGAATGAAATATCACGAACTTTACGGTCGGCATAACTCATTTGCCTAGACTGAGCTGTGCAAAGTCGATCCTGAATAATCTTGACCTAATCCAAGGCATCTTGTACCAAATCGGTACCCAATAACTGAGCCTCTCCCGATTCAAACCAACCAACTGGCGATCGATATCGCCTTCCGTAGAATGCCTCATATGGAGCCATATGAATGCTCGACTGGTAGCTATTATTATAAGCAAATTCCGCAAGTGGCAAGAAATGATCCCAAGAACCTCCAAAGTCTATAACACAAGAGCGGAGCATATCTTCCAATATCTGAATAGTGCGCTCTGACTGTCCGTCTGTCTGTGGATGAAATGTTGTACTCAACTCCACCCGCGTGCCTAACTCACGTTGTACAGCCCTCCAGAAATGTGAGGTAAACTGCGTACCTCGATCTGAAATAATAGACACGGGTACACCTTGTAGGGGGCAATATCAAGAATGTAAATTTCAGCTAACCTCTCTGAAGAATATGTAACTGCCATTGGAATGAAATGTGCTGACTTGATCAACCTGTCCATAATGACTCAAACTGCGTCAAATTTTCTCTGAGTCCGTGGGAGCCCAACAACAAAATCCATAGTGATACGCTCTCACTTCCACTCAGGAATTTCTAACTTCTGAAGAAAACCATCAGGTCTCTAATGCTCGTACTTAACTTGCTGACAATTCAGACACCGAGCTACATATGCAACTATATCCTTTTTCATTCTCCTCCATCAATAATGTTTCCCCAAATCTTGATACATGATGAATTGAATACCTGGAACTGTGTGCCTCTTTAAGAATTGATTCACGAAGCCCATCCACATTAGGCACACAAATACGACCCTACATTCGTAGAACCCTATCTTCCCCCACATCAACCTATTTGGCATCACCGTGCCGCACCGCGTCCTTAAAGACAAGTAAATGAGGATCATCATATTGCCTCTCTTTGATGCGCTCATATAAAGAAGACTGGGCGACTGTGCAAGCTAGAACCCAACTGGATTCTGAAACATCTAACCTTATGAACTGATTAGCCAAATTCTGAACATCTACAGCTAATGGCCTCTCACCAACCGGAATATACGCATGACTGCCCATACTCACAGCCTTTCTACTCAAAGCATCGGCCACCACATTGGCCTTTTCGGGGTGATACAAAATTGTGATATCATAGTATTTCAACAACTCCAACCATATTCTCTGCCTCAAATTAAGATCCTTTTGTTTGAACAGATACTGAAAGCTACGATGATCAGTAAATACCTCACACGAGACACCATAAATGTAATGCCTCCAAATCTTTAGCGCATGAACAATGGCTGTCGATTCTGAGCCATGAACAGGATAATTCTTCTTGTGAACTTTCAATTGCCGCGACGCATATGCAATTATCTTGCCATCTTGCATTAATGCTGCACCAAGCCCAATGTGAAAGGCATCACAATATACCGTATACGATCCTGAACCTGTGGGTAATACCAACACTAGCGTTGTAGTCAAAGCGGTCTTGAGCTTCTGAAAGCTCAACTCACACTCGTCTGACCATCTAAATGGGGCACCCTTCTGGGTTAATCTGGTCTTAATATTTATTCATTATCAATTACAGAATCGTCAATTAACTTCATGTTAACAAAAATCTCATTTCAAACCTTCACAATACTAATAACGAGATGCGAGGCATGAAGACCTCATAATTATTTATCCGAATTCTGTTGCGGCGTGCAACCCAATCCTCCAATATGGACTTTTACCAATTCTTATAGATGAAATTTTCTCAATAAATGCAACAATTAATATAAAATTATAAGACAACAAGTATACAATAATTATGATTTGATTACGAAACAAACAAATGCAAATAGTAAATTATTATAGAAATCAGAGAGAAAATATCCAGTTTAATATTTAATATGCTAAATGTCAAATGACAATTAAGGCACATAATTCAAATAGCATGTAACAATTAATGCAGGAATTCAAGAATTAATATTTGACAAAGAATAAGAGAGAAACAATTATTATAATAATTAATTCATGATTTAAAATAATTTATGATTTTTCATGCAATTATGCAAACAATTAATTTGAGGACGTATAGACACTCGTCACCTCATCTATACGTCGTTCACATGTATTTCACATAACAAATAATTTAAGGGTTCTATTCCCTCAAGTCAAGGTTAACCACGACACTTACCTCGCTTTGCAAATTCTAATCAATTACTCAACCGCAACTTTTTCTTTTAAATTTTACTCTGAAAGCTTCAAATCTATTCATAAATAATTCAATATACTCAACACTAATCATAGGAATTAATTTCATATGAATTTACTAATTTTTCAGATAAAGTCCAAAATTCATTAAAATATTTGGCAGTGGGACCCACGTCTCAAATCTCGGAAAACCTTACGAAATCCGAACACCCATTTCGAGATGAGTCCAGATATATAATTGGTTTTGGAATCCGACCTAAATTCGAGGTCTAAATCTCCAAATTTCAAAATTCCTAAGTTCTACCCAAAAATCCTAATTTCACCATAAAAATTCTAGATTCTAGGTTGAGATCTTGTTATAAGATGTAAAAGATTGAAATAAAAGAGTTAGGAATCACTTACCTATGATTTGGGGAAGATTTGGTCCTTGGAAAATCGCCTCTTAAGGTTTAGGGTTTTGAAAATATGAAGAATGAATGAAAACTCTCGTCTAAGCCCGTTTTACTGAACTGCAGGTGTCGCAATTACGACATGAGCTTCGCAAATGCGAATCTCGCAATTGCGAAGGAACAATCGCAATTGCGATGCCCTTCACAATCCCGCTGCCTTCGCAAATGCGAGGAAAGTGTCGCATTTGCGACCACTGATCCCCGCAAATGCGAGTTATTGTTCGCATTTTGGAACCTACCCTTCCCAGACTCCCTTCGCAATTGCGAAGAATATCTCGCAATTGCGAGAACATGCTGGCCCAGGCTTTCTTCGCAATTGCGATAGATACCTCGCAATTTCTAGGCCTGTTTATTTCGCATTTGTGAAGCATGATCTCGCAATTGCGAGATCAGAGGCCTGCAACAGGTTCAGTTATACCAGCAAAATTTTCCAAGTTCAAAATATCCCGTGGCCTATCCGAAACTCACCCAAGCCCTCGGGGCTCCAAACCGAACATGCCCATAAATCTAAAAAATCATACGGACTTGCTCGCGCAATCAAATTGCCAAATAACACCTAGAACTTCGAATTTAGCACCAAATCAAATAAAATTCTCAAGAACACATAAAATTCATATCTTCTCAACTGGACGTCCGAATCACGTCAAATTAACTCCGATTTCTATCAAATTTCACAGACATGACTTATATATTATATTAAACTTGTACTAGGCTCCGGAACCAAAATACGGGCCGGATCCAACGAGATCAAATATTAATCAATTTCTTTAAATCCATAGAATTTTAGTCTTACAATTTTCATCAAAAATTCATTTCTCGAGCTAGGGATGTTGGAATTTGATTCCGGGCATACGCCCAAGTCCCATATTTTACTACGGACCTTCCGGGAATGTCGGAACACGGGTCCGGGTCCGTTTACTCAAAACGTTGACCAAAGTAAACTAAAAATAAATTTTAAATCCCACAAAATTATTACTTCATAAATTTCCATATAAAGGCTTTTCGGATTTACGTCCAGATTGCGCACGCAAATCGAGATGAGTGAAAATAAGGTTTTAAGGCTTATGAGCGCATATTCGTGTTCTAAAACATAAGATGACCTTTTGGGTCATCACATAACTCAACCCGCTAGGTAAGCCAGTTAACCACTAACCAATTCCAATAACAATTAATACAACAATTAAGTAAAGAAATTTTCTGAATCTCATACATTCCCCAAGAATTGGTAGTACAAATCATGAGCTTCTAAGAATAGAGTTTACAAAATGGAAATGAAATAAATACATAGTTTGTTTGAATAGTACATAAACAGAGCTTTACAGATCTAAAACTACCATGAACAGGAGGCAGCTACCACCGAGACGCAGGTACATCTTCAATACAGCTCCCATCGAATACAACAAAATCAGCCGCCAACATCTGCACACAAGGTGCAGAAGTGTAATATGAGTACAACCGACCCTATGTACTCAATAAGTAACAAACCTAACTCTAGGTTGAAAGTAGTGACGAGCTAACAGAAAGGTCGGGTCCAACACCAATATTCCACAACAGTTCATAACAACATAGTACACGTAACACAAGAGTATCTCATAAATAAAAGGCTCAGTCCGTTCACAGTTTCCATAAAAATAGGCATTTCTTTTCAAGTATCTCAGTGAAAATCCAAATCTTTTACCGAAAATGCCAAAATACGAGTAAGTTTGAAAACTGTGATTTTTCCCAAAACTCCTTTCAACAAATAGTAAGATGTTTCATTTTCCGATAGCGTGAGGATGTCATAAATGTTCCAAAAATCAGGTCGCAAAAGGAAATGCATCTCTATGCATGTATCTCAAGTACTGATGTCAAATACAATGCATCTTAAGGATGAACTCATGTACTCACACTCTCAGAGTACTCAATCTCATTATCTTGCATTTTCTCTCACTATGCTCAGCACACTCAATCACTCAGCACTGTACAATACCCGCTGCAGCGTGCAGTCCGATCCGTATTTATAGTTAACTGCGCTCACTGGCGGTGTGTAGACTCTGGAGGGGCTCCTTTCAGCCCAAGCGCTATATCGCTGCGGCGTGCAGCCCGATCCCATAATATATAAATAGCCATAAGGCTCCGTTGCGGCATGCAACCCGATCCATATACATTTACAACCCTAAGGCTCGTCGCGGCGTGCAACCCGATCCCGTAAATATAATCAATATATCATGTTGCAGCGTGCAGCCCAATCCCAAAATATCACTCTCATTTAGGCCCTCGGCCTCACTCAGTCATTAATCTCTCCAGTCTCACTCACGGGCTCACAATGTCATGAAACTAGCCCGACAACAATGATATGATGTATCAATAAATAATATCTGAGACTGAGATATGGTATGAATGCATGGATATGACTGAGTATGAAATATCAATGAAATCAGTGAGATGACAGTAAGAAATGACCACTATGGGTCCAAACAGTATCGGCATAATGCCTAAACATGATATCTAGCATGATTGACACCTTAACTACTTTATCACATGCTGAAAACATGAATACCAACAAAGTAGGACCACTATGCAGTACCATGGAAAGAATAGAGTCCCAATTCACATGGTGCACTGATAAGTAAGAATTTTGACTGCTTATTTGCACTCTTTTACTTGCGTTTTAGCTCAAAATTGCTTAAAGGTATTCCCGAAATCTAAGAAAATATGCTTGCTTGTAATATTGACGAAGGACAAAAACAAGGCTAAAAGGGCACTGTGCGGACCACACAATATTGACTGCGGCCACAGATAATGAAGAAAATCTGTGACAAGAAATGACATGTAAATTGCGGACTGCACAATTCTGGTGCGGTCGCAGAAGACAAATATTAGAGAGATGGGATTTCAATAAGAAATACGGACCGTACCATTTTTGTGCGGCCGCATAATCAAGAGCGCGGCCGGACTCATTGTTATGCGGTCCGCAGAAGTCTCACACAGCCAGAGCCTAAGATCAAGGAGTGCGGACCACACTATAATTATGCGGCCGTAGAAGCAAGAGTGCGGCCGCACTCACAAATGTGCGGTCCGCAATAGTTGAAGGAGTGCGACCGCAATCCAGAATTGTGCGGCCGCAGAACTGGAACCTGTCAAGTCAAGTCTCGTTGTGCGGACTATATACATAATTATGCAGTCACAGAACCTCCGCAGGGGCATTTTGAGAGATATTTTCAGCTTAGTATAAATAGAACTTTTTGTCATTTTAGGGTAAGATTTGTTTTGGGAGAGCACCTGAGCCATTTTTGTTTACTGTTTTGAGTTATATTGTATTAGATTAGCTTCTAAACATTAGATTTTCTTTTCCTAATCAATTATTATGCATTCTATCATAATTTCTTCTTGTATTTCTTCATTTTTGATGAGTATCTAAATTTCTAGCTAGGGTTGTGGCCCAACCCTAGTGTGGGTACTTAATGGGTGTTTGATTTAGGACTTGTTTGTGATTGGGTTAGTGATATTTAGCCTAGTTCTTTCTTGAATTCAAAAATTAATGGTTTCAAACATTGATTCATGCCTAATTGACTTAGTCTCTACTTGAGAAATAGAGACTAAGTCTAGGAAAACTTGGCTAACAAGAAATTCATAGCCCCAATTAAAGGGTTGAATCTAGAGATAGTAAGACCCGACTTGAGCATTTATCACTTGTTTTGTGCAATACCCATTTGGACTTGAGAAAGCCAAATTGGGCAAAACCACTCAAACTACCGAGAGGTATAGAGTGGGTAATTGCGTGTGATTGCCATAATACAACCCCGACCAATCAGGCTTGTCCTAGAGTTTTCAACCCATTAGGTAACCACCTAGGTGAAAGTCACGACCCTAGATCTTTTATCATTTGGAAAACAACTAAAACCAAAAATATTGTCTCCTAGTTTTATAATTGCAATCAATAGTTTAAAGTAGAAATAGAAACAACAAAAAAGAATGTGGAAGTGTAATCTAAGGCATATTGTACAATTACACTAAATATATACCTAATCCCAATTCTAACTCCCTGAGGATTCGACCGTGACTTGCGTTGGATTTTATTATTGCTTCGACCGCTTCACTACCTATATTTGTGGTGTGAGTTTGAGCGACATCAATTTTTGGCGCCGTTGCCAGGGAGTTAAACGGATTTAGCTATATATCTAGGTTCTTGTGTGATTTGTCTTCTTTTCCTTCCGAGTCACTAATTTTGTTTTTGAATTGCTTATAGGTACGAGAATGGCTCTAAACAACGAGCCCATTGGTAATTTTCCATTGGGGGAGAAAGTGGACGATGATCAAGGAGATGAGGTTCTTCCCGAACCTCAAGAAAATAGGCGAGGCCGACCGCCTAATGATAATGTTCCCATCCCTCCCCCTCCTCCACCAAGAGCGGCAGCACACCGGGTGTTTCCGAACGAGGGTTATGCAAGTGCTATAGTCCCGCCCCGCATTAGGGTGAGCAACTTCCAAATCACCAACGTGATGCTTACACTACTTGAGCAACATGGATTCTTCACTGGGGCTCGAAATCAAAATGCTTAGAAGCATCTTAAGGGGTTCATCAATACTTATTGGGGGAGCAAGCAAACCAATGTTTCTGAGGACGCGCTGGGGTTGAGGCTATTTCCTTTCTCTTTATGGGGAAAAGCATTGGACTGGCTAGAGAAATTGCCAAATCATTCCATCCATACATGGAATGAGTTGGTCAAACAATTCATTGCCAAATTCTTCTCTACGGGGTACATGGCTACACCACGGGATGAAATTCTAGCATTCAAGCAAGAGTCCAATGAGCCATTGCATGAGATTTGGGAAAGATATCGTACCATGGTTAAAGAGTGCCCAAATAATTATATGACCGAGGCCATGATCCAACAAACCTTCTACAGGGGGATCAACACAACAAATCAATGTATGGTAAATCAACTCGCCGGCGGGAACTTCACGAACACACCTTATGCCGAAGCTTGTGAAATTTTGGATGAGATGGCGGATACCTCATCAGCATGGCAAAGTAGGGCCAATGTTCCGCAAGGTGACCCCAATGTTATTCACCTACACAAGGAACTACATGATCATGGGCAAGCTATCGCAGAGTTAACAACCACAATGAACCAATTGGCCAAAGCTCAGCTTCAATAAATTCAAGAGCCGAAACAAGTGGATGCGATGGAAGGTGTAAATATGATGATGTACAAGAGACGACAAAAAGGTCAACAAGGGCAAAGCTGCCTGGAACAATTCATGCAAGATGATAGTGGGTATGACCAAGGTGATTCGTATAATGAGCAAGAAGAATAAGTGCAATACGTCAGCAATTATCAAGGTCAAAGAAACAATGCTCAAAATCAACAACAATGGAGATCACAAGGAAATCAAGGAAATTGGAAAACCCAAGGCCACCAAGGCAATTGGAATGGTGGAAACAACAATCAAAGAAATTGGAATAATCAAGGAAACCAAGGCAATTGGAGTGGCAACACTCAAAGTAATTGGGGAGGTAATCAAGGAGGGTGGAACAATAACAACAACTGGAGGTCGGGTTTCAAAGGCCCCCGATATTCCAATAATCGAGCAATCCGTCTCCCTATCCTTCTCAAGTCCCAAGCTCTTCTAACAATGAGATGGGACAGATTAAAAATATGTTTAAACAAATGATGGAGAAAAATACTGACCCCGATGCTCAATTAGCCTCCCACAACACTTCAATCTGCAATTTGGAGGTTCAACTTGGCCAAATCTCGCAAGCATTGAATACTCATCCTAAGGGAGAACTGCCAAGTGATACGGTGGTGAACCCAAAGGGGGGGATTAATACGGGACATGCTATTGCCGTGACTACGAGAAGTGAAAAAGGTGGTGATGCAACCACCTCAAATCAAAGAAGAATTATGGATGATGATGTTGTAGTTCAAGAAGATAAAATTCCAAGCAATGTGGTTCACGTTAATGCCGAAGTGAGAATTGATATTGATGAAAATATGGAGGTAACACAAGAAGAGGTGAACCCGTCTAGGGAGCACATGATTGACATACCGGAACTGGTAGCGCCAAAGGCTAAGGCACCAATGCCAATGCCTCCTACTCCATACCCTCAAGGGCTTGCAAAGAAAAATAGTGAGAACCAATTCAAAACGTTTATTGAGATGATGAAGCGTTTGTCTATCAATGTACCATTGGTTGAGGCGTTGGAACAAATGCCGGGTTGTGCAAAGTTCATGAAGGACTTGGTCACCAAGAAGAGGTCGATGAATTGTGAACCTATCAAGATGACACATCAAGTGAGTGCTATTGTGCACTCAATGGCTCCGAAATTGGAAGATCCGGGTGCTTTCACAATCCCTTGCACTATTGGGAGCGTCGACTTTGCCAAAACTTTATGTGATTTGGGGGCAAGTATCAACTTGATGCCCTACTATGTGTTCAAAACTTTGGGAATTAGGCAACCAAGACCCACATCTATGAGGTTGCAAATGGAGGATCGGACTATGAAGATGCCATTGGGAATTATTGATGATGTGTTAGTCCAAGTTGATAAGTTCATCCTTCCAGCGGACTTTGTGATCCTTGATTGTGAGGTTGACTACGAGGTGCCTATTATCTTGGGTAGACCTTTCCTTGCTATGGGGAAGGCTCTTGTTGATGTGGAAGCTGGTAAGCTCACTTTCCGGGTGGGTGAAGAAAAGGTGGTTTTCCATGTGTGCAAATCGATGAGGCAACCAAATAGCAACGAAGTATGTTCGTTCGTGGAATTAGTGACCGAAGTAATTATTGATGATGCTAGTGTTGTGATGAATATTGCGGATACCTTGGAAGTTGTGTTGCTCAATCATGATGATGATAAGAAGGAAGGCTTTGTGGAATGTGTCAATGCTTTGCAAGGAATGGGGTCATATACTTATGAACCCCGAAAATTGTCCTTAGATCTTGAGAACCGGAAGACTCCTCCAACAAATACCTCAATCGAGGAGCCTCCCACTTTGGAGTTAAAGCCTTTGCCTTCATATCTCAGGTATGAGTTTTTTGGCCCTTGTTCCACTTTACATGTTATTCTTTCCTCTTGCTTGACTAACGTGCATGTAGATTCTACTCTAGCGGTGCTTCAAAAGAGGAAGAAAGCTATAAGTTGGACATTGGCGGATATTCAGGGTATAAGCCCTACCTTTTGCATGCACAAGATTATTTTTGAGGAGGATTCCAAACCCTCCGTGGAGCATCAACGAAGATTGAATGAAGCAATGCAAGAGGTAGTGAAGAAGGAGATCATAAAATGGTTGGATGCTGGGGTTGTTTACCCCATTTTCGATAGCTCATGGACTTCTCCAGTGCAATGTGTCCCAAAGAAAGGGGGCATGACTGTGATAACTAATGACAAGAATGAATTGATCCCCACAAGAACTGTCACCGGGTGGAGAGTGTGCATGGACTATATGAAGCTCAACAAAGTCACTCGAAAAGATCATTTTCCGCTTCCATTTCTTGATCAAATGTTGGATAGGTTGGCCGTACGTGCTTTTTATTGCTTCCTGGATGGATACTCCGGCTATAATCATATTCTTATTGCTCCAGAGGACCAAGAGAAGACCACTTTCACTTGTCCATATGGTACCTTTGCATTCTCGAGGATGCCGTTTGGGTTATGTAATGCACCAACGACTTTTCAACGGTGTATGATGGCTATTTTCACCGATATGGTGGAAAATATTCTTGAGGTCTGCATGGACGATTTCTCCATCTTTGGGAATTCTTTTGATGATTGCTTGAACAACTTGGACAAGGAAACTAACTTGGTTTTGAATTCGGAGAAATGTCACTTCATGGTCGAGGAAGGCATTATCCTCGGTCAAAGATTTCAAAGTATGGTATTGAGGTTGATAAGGCCAAAGTTGAAGTGATCTCCAAACTCCCAACCCTACATCCGTGAAGGAAGTGAGGAGCTTTTTGGGTCATGCGGGGTTCTATCGCCGATTCATCAAGGATTTTTCTAAGGTGGTGAACCCTTTGTGTAAACTTTTGGAGAAGGATGCCAAGTTCCATTTCAATGAATATTGTATGAAGGCATTCGAGTTGCTTAAGTTCAAGTTGACTACTACTCCTATTATTACCGCACCGGATTGGAGCTTGCCTTTTGAGCTCGTGTGTGACGCAAGTGATGTAGCGGTTGGAGCGGTGTTGGGGCAACGTATCAAATAAATATTCCATTTGGTCTATTATGCAACCAAGACCATGAATGATGCCCAAGTCAACTACACAATGACCAAAAAAGATCTCCTTGCTATTGTCTTTGCTATGGAGACGTTCCGCCCGTACTTGATGGGTACAAAGGTGATTGTTCACACCGACCATGCGGCGTTTCGGTATTTTATGAGCAAGAATTCTAAGAAAAGGTTGATGCGGTGGGTGCTTCTATTGCAAGAGTTTGATCTAGAGATTCAAGACCGCAAGGGTAGTGAGAATCAAGTGGCGGACCACTTGTCCTGATTGGAGGAGGAGGGGAGGCCACATGATGGCCTTGAGATAAATGATTCATTTCCCGATGAGAAACTCCTAGCCATTTCTATGACCAGGATGCCATGGTTCGCCGACTTTGCCAATTATCTTGTGAGTGGCTTTGTACCGAATGAGTTCTCTTCAAACCAAAGGAAGAAGCTCAAATGGGATTGCCTTGACTATTATTAGGATGATCCGTATCTTTTCCGGATATGTACCGATGGTGTGATCCGACGATGTGTGCCGGAGGAAGAACAAATGGGTATTCTTGAGGCTTTCCACTCTTCACCTTATAGTGGTCACCATGGTGGAGCAAGAACGGCGGTAAAAGTTTTAAGTTGCGGATTCTATTGGCATACTCTCTACAAGGATTTTAGTGAGCTTGTCAAGAGGTGTGATGAATGCCAAAGGGCCGGTGGGATCTCAAAGAAGAATGAAATGCCTCTCACCACCATTTTGAAGATAAATATTTTCGATGTGTGGGGTATTGATTTTATGGGTCCGTTTGTTGGCTCGTGTGGGAACACCTACATTCTAGTTGCGGTAGATTAGGTATCTAAATGGGTTAAGGCCATTGCTTTGCCCAACAATTAAGCAAGGAGTGTGGTGGCATTCTTGAAAAAGAACATCTTCACGAGGTTTGGTCCCCCAAGAGCCATTATTAGTGATGGGGGTTCGCATTTTTGCAACAAGCTTTTGATACCTTACTCACAAAGTATGGTGTTACTCCCAAAGTATCAACCACCTACCATCCTCAAGCAAGCGGACAAGTTGAAGTCTCCAACCGGGAGATAAAGAGTATTTTGTCAAAGACAGTCAATGCCAACCGGACGGGTTGGTCAAGAAAACTTGATGATGCTCTTTGGTCTTATAGAACGGCCTACAAAACACCGATCGGGATATCTCCATACCGGTTAGTGTTCGGGAAGGCATGCCATCTTTGTAGAACTTGAGCATAAGGCCATGTGGGTTTTGAATAAATTGAACCTTGAATGGCACTACAAGAAAGTATGGAATTTGCAACAACGTTTTAGCAACAACTGAAATATTATTGGCTAAAATGGATAAATGGAAACAACCCGATAAATTTGTTGCTGTAGCATAGACTTTTTGGCAACAAAACTTTATTGTTGGCAAACGTGTTAATGTTGTCGCCATATTCTATGGTTTAAATAATTAACTTTAAATTTTTAAAAATGGCCACTAAGTTCTGGCAACAACTATGGTATTGTTGCTGAAGTTTAATAAATGGCAACAACTAATTTTAGGTGTTGCTAAAAATAGAACTTTTAACATAATAAACTGGCAACAATAAACTCTATTTGTTGGTATACATATTATTATGCCAATAAGGTGCGTGGGTTGTGGCCTAAAACATTCTAATTTTCCGCCAAAATGAAACGCGACAAACTTTCGCTCTTTAATAACTTTTCCCAAAATTTTAGCGCACTCTCTAATAACCATTCTGCCTAGGATTTTTATTATCAGCTATTCTTGAACGAGCTCCTTCTCTGTTGCGTCCTCCTTGTTGCATCGTATTGCTGCTGATTGGAGAAGAACCGGTAAGAACTCTATCTTCAATTACTTTACCCGATTATTGCTTCACCGAATTATGAAAATACCGTTTTGATTGCCTTTATTGTTGAAGTACTTAGTTGGGTATGGTGGGAATCTTAAATTGTGATATTCCAGAATACGATATATAACTTTTCTCCTCTAATTCCTTATAAGAAAGAAACTTTGCATAAAAAATGTTTTTTGTTGGGATTGTTTGAGAAATCCTATTAAGATTGAAGAAGCATCTAAATATTCCACACTAGATAAACTGAAGCAGGAGTTCCTTTTTCTTCCTGCTAAGTATAAGGTTAGTTCTTTAGTGAAAAGTTTCTCTTTTAGGTTTGTTGGGAGAAAGCAAGCCAAGTGGAAAGCATTGTATCCAGCAATTGGCTTATAATGATGTTCCATGTAAATTACATCTTGTTGATGACAATCGATGAGTTTGAATGTATCTGCATAAGCGCCGAAGGTGTTTAGAAAAAGTGTATTATTACTACATAACACTATTTGTGTTGATGTGCTCTCATAATAATCATAATTATATGGCTTAAAGATGTGGGAGTTTTGACATTGTGACACCCCTAGAATATGTTTTGAAAGTCTTAACATGTTTGGCATATTGGATATAGGGAATTGTAACATATTGGCGTGATAGTCTAACAATACACCTGCAGATAAAAAGGTTTTCTAAAGGTGAAAGGAGGTGTTTGTAAGAGTGACATATAGCTATAAACTCTTGGTTGAGATTCTGTAGTACTGGTATTTAATGTAAAAAGTAGCCAGGTGTAAGCAAGAAACTTTCTTGCTAAGAAATAAGAATGTTAAAAAGTGGTGATTATTATTAAAAGATTAGGAAAAGAGAGTCCTTAGTTGAGAGAGCACTTACAACATTTTATTATGATGGGACCTAATAGTCTGGTGGGGCAGTAGTATTTTCTGGTTCATTTCCCTATCTGCTGAGGAGAAGAAATAGTTCTTGTTTTAAGCCAAGAATATGTTTTGAAAGTCTAAGTAATTGCATCTCTTGATTATTTGAAGTGAACATAATCCAACTGATGCAAAGTAACATAATCCAACTGATGCAAAGTAACATAATCCAACTGACGCAGAGTTCAAACCTCATAGAGGGCTTATCGCAGTTAAGACTGCACCGACATGTGCTGTTAAAAAACCTATTTCCGCACATTTGATCTCTTTTCTCTAATAAGTATGCAAATAATCAAGCAAGTCATTGTATTCGTGATCTCTGGTATGGGGTTTCTTAGTTAATTCTTGGTTTTGGTTCTTGACTTTTTTGGACTTTTTATTCTCTGTTTCAACTTAGTGTGTATCCAAATTAATGCTTTGTGGTTTTTGATATATTTTTTAAAATCTTTTCCTTTGGTTCAAATTTTGATCTTTTTGCTATATGAAGTTTATGCATGCATCTTAGTGTTTCTAAATTAAACATATCTTGTTATTAGTTTGTTTCTGGTTAAGTTCAGTTTGACATTGTACTGAAAGATTTTGACTGTAAATTGGATAATCTTGCAATAGTTAGTGGTGTTGAATCTGGTAAGATAATTCATTAGTGGGGTTCTACTTGTTGCTATTACTTCTTTTCATCTTTTCTTTAGCTCGAGGGTCTATCGGAAACAACCTCTCTACCCTTCCAGTGTAGGGGTAAGGCTGCGTACATCTTACTCTCCCCAGATCCAAAGCCTTATGTTTCTAAGCATTTCTCAATCATTTGTTTCTGATACAATAGACAATAAAAAATAGAAAGAAGGTTAATTATATAGTTTTACTTTTTTATTTTATTATAGGTAAGTACATGATGGATAAGAGCTGGATATTCATCAAGAATAGGACGTTACCTCAATACTTGAATGGTGTGGAATATTTTTTAAACTTTGCATTTTCTAATCCTAATGTTGGTGTAAGAATCCAATGTCCATGTATTAAGTGTAATAATGTTCTTTGGAAAATACGAGAAGAAGTGAAGACATATTTACTTAGGCGAGGAATTGATTCAACATATGATAGGTGGATTTATCATGGTGAGCCGGATTCATCTTCGGATGATGGAACAAATGCTAGTATAAATTCAGATATAGGAAATGATAATGCTTCCACTTTTGAAATGTTACATGACTTGTATCATGGTATTCCCACTAATAGTCATGAGTTTGATGAGAACAATGAGTTTAGTTGCGAAGAGCCTAATACAGAAGCTAAAATTTTCTATATGTTATTAAAAGATGCAGAGCAAAAGCTATATCTTGATTGTGAAAAGTTCTCCAAACTCTCTTTTGTAATGCATTTTTTTCAAATGAAGTGTCTACATGGCTGGAGTAATACCTCATTTGACTCTTTATTGAAATTATTGAGTGATGTTTTACCCAAAGGAAATGTACTCCCGAATTCTATCTATGAAGTTCAAAAGATAATTAAAGGTTTGGGTCTACTTATTATAGTTCATCAAGAAATATATTTACGGATTCAATTCGCGGCAAATCTAAGGGTGTCACAATTGAATGAGCTTGATGAATTTCGGTATCATGCCTACACAAGATCACCCCTTTATAAGGAGAAGATGAAGTACCTCCATGACAAGTATATACACAACAAGGAATTTAAAGAGGGTGATCTTGTGCTATTGTTCAATTCCCGGTTACGGATGTTTCCGGGCAAGTTGAAGTCAAAATGGAGTAGCCCCTTTGAAGTGGTGAATGTAACCCCCTTTTTTCCTCTAGATTTGAAAAATAAGAATGACGAGGTGTTTAGAGTCAATGGGCACCGGGTTAAACATTATCTTGGCAAGGTTGATGATGGCCACATTGTGGCGGTCCTTTATTTCAAATGATTGGTAATCTGCATCGTGCCGCGACGTTAAATTAGGCGCTTCTTGGGAGGCAACTCATGTAACTTTTTCCTTCTCTTTCTCCATTGTTAGATAGGCTTTGTTTTGTGCTAAATAGTTTTGAAGTATATGCAGGAATGGGTGTGCATTGCAGGGACTAAGCAAGAAAAATTGGCTAAGTGTCACAAAAGTGCGGACCTCACCAAAATTATGCGGACCGCATAATTACTCTGCGGCCTCACAATTCTCTGTGTGGTCGCACAACTGGAAGACCAAAAATGCATGTTCTCTGAAGTTTGGCCTGTCAAAATTCCTTAACAATTTGCAGCCGCACACAAAATTGTGTGGTCTGCACAAATTTTGCGGCCGCACTCACTTTTGTGCGGACCGCAGAACTTCTTCAAAGGATCAGGTAAAGAGTGCAGACCGCACTCAAAATTGTGCGGCCGCACTCAGGTAAGTTCTGGGCCCGACGGATCAACCTATAAATAGGTCTTTTCAATACTTTTCACACTTTACAATCTCTGAACTCTCAAGCCCTAAACAAACACAATGCATCCCCCACTAGTTATCAAACTTCAAGCATTTCATCTATGTAGATTCTCACCTGCACCCTTCATTACTAGTATGTTCTTTTCATCTTTAGATTTTTCATCTTCTCTTAGTTTTGTTATTTTGTCTAGGGTTAATTTTATGCCTAAAAATGTCAATAGTTAGTCATCTTTGGTCAAAATCATGTGGGTAGTTCATAATTATTAATTAGGGCCTGGGTAAATAGCTAATCATGCTTAATTGTTAGGGCCATATCTAATTCTTGCAAAACATGTATGAATCGTAAAGTAGTGTCGTGTTAATCCAAATTGTGCGGCCGCACACACTTTCGTGCGGTCCGCAGTCTCTAAGTTAGGGCATCTGTATGCTTAAATTGTGCGGATTGCATTCAAAAATATGCGGTCCACAGTGAAATTGTGCGATCCGCAGTCAAAATTGTGCATGCCGCACTGTTAAATGATCAGAGACCCAGTAGTCTAAACCTGGGGCTATGCGGCCGCACTCAAAATTGTGCGGTCCGCACTTGGCAGTCTGTGGCCGCACTCACTTTTGTGCTGTCCGCACTTGGCAGTCTACGGCCGCACTCACTTTTGTACGGTCCGTACTGCCTCTCCTAAGACTGTTTATCCACAACTGGCCTGCAACTGTCATGCATGTATTTCAGTCCTATGAACCTGAACTCTAACTGATTCTTGTTGTTATAATTGCAGACAAGGGTTAGATCACGTGATAGAGGAGATTCATCAAAATGGAGGGCAGAACCCCCACGAGTTTGAGGACGAAGCTAGAATAACCTACCACTAGCCATCCAGAGAGTGATAAGCAACAAGGCTACGACCAACAGAGTCCTTGAATCATCAGACACCAGTGAGTATCTCCCATCTAGGGAAGTGTCTGAGGGAAACTCTGACCATGCCCCACCTAACACCCAATCTCAACAAGTCCCAGGTATATTTCACTTGGTTGATGAATCATCTTCCGCTGCTAGTTCTTCTAAAGGTTTGAAAGAGGGTAGCCATGATTCTGAGCCCTCTTCCTCACATGCCCCGGCCGCACCAATCAATGTTGATGATGATGATGACATCCCAGATGATGGTAGAGGGGGATACACTCAAGTGGGTGGTCTTGAGAGGACAAAGAAGAAGGATATGTGGGAGGATAGATTCGTGAGCTTGACAACCTTCAACATGTTCCGGGAATTGTGGTCCCAGAGATCGCTCACACTTGAGCGACAGTTCTTACTCAAGGATTTGGATATTCATAATCCAAATGTCCTTAGATAGTTCAACGAGCGCAAGGGGTGGAAGTGGTTCAACCAAAGTGTCCTAGATACAAATGAGCACTTGGTCAAAGAATTTTATGCAAACGTGGCTCACATCAAGAAGGGCACTAAGATAAACAAAGTGCGAAATCTGAAAATCAAGTTTGATGCTTGCTCCTTGAACAAGTATGCGGGGTTTGAAGAAGTAGAGGTTGTTCAGTATCTTGAGAAGCTAGCTATGGGTGATGTAGCTCGCTCGTGGCTAGCTAAGATTTTGGTTGCTAGAGGACCACCACCCCCGTGGCTCACAGCAGGGGTTCCCATATTCTGGGCCACCCTAAACTTTGAAGCTAAAGTGTGGCAGACTTTCGTGTGCAGCCGCATTGACCCGTGCTTGAATGATTACAACCTCCCACTTCCCCGAGCAGTCCTGGTGGCTTCGATTATGGCATGGTACCCGATCAATGTGGGTGCTATAATGTCAACCAACATCACTTTGGCTATCTAGAAGGATGATAGATCCTACCCTTACTTGAACTTCCTCACAGTGTACTTCAATGATCAAAAGGTGGAGCCGAGGCAGCATGATACTAAGGTAAAGGCCAAGAAGCCTTTCTCATGGTACCACCTACATGGTTCTGACAACTCGAAGTTCAAGGGTAAGGCAACTACCTCTTCTGGCCAGTCTGAGGAGCTAAAGGTAATAATTACTGATTCAGCTGCTGGGCCTTCCACAGATACTATGCCATCCACAGCAGTCGGACCTTCTAGCGGGACATCAGACATGCCACCACATTCTTTTTCCAAACCATCAGCTCCATTATCAGTGCCAGCTTCATCTACTTATCCACTGATTGCGCTGCGAGTCTCCCATACATTGGCGAGTCTCAACAACTGGATGCAGGCAGATACTTCAAAGTTGTCTGACATATCCAGTGTTGTTGCAGCACAATCTTCTGCCCAGGATGCACCACAGGTACCTTCGGCAGTGGAGGAAACATTGAAGAAGATTCTGGACAACCAGAAGACCATTATGGAGACTCTGGTGGCACATGGGGATGTCATTGAGGAGTTGTGCAAGCAGGTAAAGAAAATACGGAAGTCTCAAGATTCGAAGAAGTCGGTGGATAAGTTGACAACAGCAGTTACCAAACTTGCATCTGCCGGAGATCTACCACTAGATTTACTCATGGAGACAACACCAACAATTCCAACAGCACATGCAGCACCAGCAGTACCTGAGGTACCAGAGGCACTAGCCGGCCATTCTGAGGAGCCGGTTGTGACTGCCCACACCACTGAGGAGATGATAAAGATGCTCAGCAATCCTGTTGTCCCTCATCCAGGTGATGATGAGATATATCTAGAGGAGACCGAGGGTGCTGAGGATGCCATACAGACTGAGACCACATAGGGAGTTCTCTTAACTCTCTACCCCTTCTTGTTTTTATTTTTGATAAGCATTGGTTATCAAAAATAAACCTTTGGTTTGTTAGCTTCTTTTTTTACGTTTGAGTGAACAATAAACCTTTGGTTTTCTTAATGTCACGGTTCTTTCCAAAGGTAGATTTTATGTGAACCGGGTGGCTCTTTCCAACGATAGATGGCGTAACAACCTTCTTAAGGGATTGAGTCCATTTTCTTTTATGTTTAGGCAAAAAATAGTAGTAATGAATAAAAGGGTCTCTAACATGCTTCACTTTGTACCAACACATTTACCCATGACCTTATGGTTAAAAACAAGTTGATGGTAGAAATTAGCTCTAGTTGTGACCTTTTGACTCTTGTGTTGATTTAAGCAGTCATCGAGTGGTTCAGTCGAGCCATTCGTGATTCTCAATCTCAACTAGGGTTATTGTGGGCACTCGACTTCGTTCTCTTTACCAATCTAGCAGCGTGAGAGGTGAGGTATTGAATTGCAAGTCCAAGTACCCATGCTAATAGTCTAGAACTTGCCCCGAATGTTTTTCTAGGCAAAATTCTAAGTGTACCTTGGCTTGAGAAATGATTGTAGGCTCTCCTTGGTCCAATTTGAAATTTGAAATCTTTCATATCCTACCAATGTGATATCTCTAGTCAACCCATTTGAGCCTAAGCCCTTTTTCTTTCAATAATCACGTTACAAGCCTTTATCCATTTGGTAATGACCCTCTCTTGGCACCCGATCTTTCCTTAGCATTCCTGAGAAATAATTGTCAAAAACATAAGTTTAGGGGGAGATACAAGGAGTTTGAAAGTTATATAAAGGTACAAAGAAGAGAAAGAAATGAAGAAAAGGGAAGGCAAAGAAAAGAAAGAAAGAACAAAAAAAAAGCCAAAAAGAAAGTGAATAAAGTAAAAAGTTGAAGGGATTCAAAGAAAAGCAAGAATGAAAGACATGGAGTAAATAGAAAAGGATAAAAATGAGTGGCATGATCAAGAAAGAGTGACGTTACGTCTCTCTAGTTCCCTCGAGAAAAAAGAAATTGACTCAAAGAGTCGACAAAGTATGAGCCAAAAAGAGAAAATGGAGTGCTTAAGGAAAGATGAACCCATTCTAGTCCATCAAGTCCTAACTTGATCCAAAAAGCCTTCATTACATCCCGAAAAAGCCCTACGTGATTTCAAGTTGAGTGAGCTTTCATTAGTGGTGATTTACATGAGGGGAACGCATATGGTACTTAAAGCCGTACTTGTGACATTCTTTTGAGAGAGATGAGCAAACTTTTCACTATCCTTGAATTGAATGTTGCATTCTAAAGTGAGATTTGCTAACGAGAGTAAAGGAGGAGGAGTTTGGGATCTACAATGACCTATATGAAAGAGCGAGCTTCCTTGATGAATAAAGTCAACTATTGATACTCTAGTGTCACATTAGAACTATGGTACTCAAAAAGTTAAATCATTACATTGTTGATAATTCATTCGTGTTGTGGGTAATTGTTGGTCCCAATTGATGTGTGATTGATTCACCTTAGGCCATCCGAAATAGCCCATTTTCTAGTGGAGGTGGGAATTGCCTTAATTTCTAGAGGACAAGATAAAGCTTAAGTTCAGGAGAGTTGATAAGTAGGGATTTTGACTGCTTATTTGCACTCTTTTACTTGCGTTTTAGCTCAAAATTGCTTAAAGGTATTCCCGAAATCTAACGAAATATGCTTGCTTGCAGGAGTGTTAGAATATGAGCTAAAGAAATGAAAATCAACTCAAGAAGGAGTAATATTGGAGAAGGACAAAAACAATGTTAAAAGGGCACTGTGCGGACCGCACATTATTGAGTGCGGCCGCAGATAATGAAGAACACCTCTCACAAGAAATGACATGTAAAGTGTGGACCACACAATTCTGGTGCGGCCGCAGAAGACAAAGATTAGAGAGATGGGATTTCAAGTTCAAGAAGTAATGCGGACCGCACCATTTTTGTGCGGCCGCATAATCAAGAGGGAGGCCACACTCATTTTTATGCGGTCCGCAGAAGTCTCACACAGCCAGAGACTAAGTTCAAGGAGTGCGGACCGCACTATAATTGTGCGGCCGCAGAATCAAGAGTGCGGTTGCACTCACGAATGTGCGGTCCGCAGTAGTTGAAGGAGTGCGGCTGCAATCTAGAATTGTGTGACCGCAGAATTTGAACCTGTCAAGCCAAGTCTCGTTGTGCGGACCGCACACATAATTATGCGGCTGCACAACCTCCGTAGGAGCATTTTTATCAGATATTTTCAGCTTAGTATAAATAGAACATTTTGTCACTTTTAGGGTAAGTTTTATTTTGGGAGAGCACCTAAGCCGTTTTTCTTTACTGTTTTGAGTAATATTGTACTAGATTAGCTTCTAAATATTATATTTTCTTTCCCTAATCAATTATTATGCATTCTATCTTAATTTCTTCTTGTATTTCTTCATTTTTCATGAGTATCTAAATTTCTTGCTAGGGTTGTGGCCCAACCCTAGTGTGAGTACTTAATGGGTATTTGATTTAGGACTTGTTTGTGATTGGGTTAGTGATATTTAGCCTAGTTCTTGCTTGAATTCAAGAATTAATGGTTGCAAACATTGATTCATGCCTAATTGACTTAGTCTCTACTTGAGAAAGAGAGACTAAGTCAAGGAAAACATGGCTAACAAGAAATTGGGATGAACTCAAGAAATTGATAGCCCCAATTAAAGAGTTGAATCTAGAGATAGTAAGACACAACTTGAGCATTTATCACTTGTTTTGTGCAATACCCATTTGGACTTGAGAAAGTCAAATTGGGCAAAACCACTCAAACTACCGAGAGGTATAAAGTGGATAATTGCGTGTGATTGCTATATTACAACCCCGACCAATCAGGCTTGTCCTAGAGTTTTCAACCCATTAGGTAACCACCTAGGTGGAAGTCACGACCCTAGATCTTTTATCATTTGGAAAATAACCAAAACCAAAAATATTGTCTCCTAGTTTTATAATTGCAATCAATAGTTTAAAGTAGAAATAGAAACGACAAACAAGAATGTTGAAGTGTAATCTAAGGCATATTTTACAATTACACTAAATATATACCTAATACCAATTCTAACTCCCTGAGGATTCGACCCCGACTTGCGTTGAGTTTTATTATTGTTTCGACCGTCTCACTACCTATATTTGTGATGTGAGTTTAGGCGACATCATGCACGCCCACATGCCCATCTCCTAGCTTGTGCGTCACCTCAATACCAATCACATAACACGTATTTTGGGGTTTCATACCCTCAGCACTAAGATTAAAAGAGTTACTTACCTCGAACAAGCCAATACCAATGCCGAGCAAGCCAAGCGATGCTCCAAAGATGCCATCACACGCGTTCCGACCTTCGAACGGCTCAAAACTAACCAAAACAACTCAAATACATCAAACAATGCTAAAGGAACCAATTCCGATCGAAAAAGATCAAATCTTGAATCAAAAGCCCAAAATCGGCCAAAAGCCCAACCCGGGCCCATACCTCGAAACCCGACAAAATTTATAAAATTCAACAACACATTCAATTACGAGTCCAACCATACTAGTTTCACTCAAATCCTACTCCAATTCGATGTTTAAAACTCAAAAATTCATATTATGAAACTTTAGGCCAAAACCCCCAATTTCCTCTTCAAAATTCATCAACCAAATGCTAAAATCAAAGATAGATTCATGAAATATAACTAAATTCGAGTAGAGAACACTTACCCCAATTCATAAGGTAAAGATTTCTTCAAGAATCGCCCCAATCCGAACTCCATAGTTCCCAAAATGAAAAAATGTCTGAAACCTTCGAAATATAGTACTATATGCACTGCCCAGATGTCTTCTTTCGTGAATGCAGGAAAACCACCGCGTTCGCGATGAACAAAAATGCTCACTACCACAAAATACTATACGCATTCGCGATGCACCACACGGGTTCCGGTGACCTCACTAACCCTAAGGTAGGTCCGCCTCTACACGTAATGAGCCATTGTAAATACTAAACTGAGGTACATATGCGTTACTAACAACATTTTATGCCTAGATGCATAGTATTTTCTAAATTAAATCAAAGCCCCCTTTATTTAATTATGATATGTTATGTGTCTTGCTATGTTTAATCAACAGTGCAAACAATGGAGAAGTCACTTTATGGGGAATGCCTTTGTACCAAACATGCTTACATCATTCAAGTGATGTCACTTATGTAATATTAACATGAAGCAAAGTAAAAACAATACACTTGCACACTCCAGAATCGACCAAGCTCTCTCTCAAGTGTATTGCCAACCTGCAAGTGTCATTCAAGGTGTCTCATTCAAGGTGTCAAGAACAAAGAGCAACATAACGAAGGACCAGCTTCCTGCATTGAGTCATCATATGTCCTTAGTTGTGTAGCATCTTTGTCAAAGTGATTTACTTGTAGTTCATACTTAGCTTAGTTAAAATCATTGTGTAGGAAACCATTGTAAAATCATAAATCATGTGTTTGTGTCTTGGCTAGAATTAGTCAAATTGTAAGCTTTGTAATAGAGTTATTACAAAGGGGCTTGTAATAGAGTTATTACAAGTTAGTAAGGGATTAAGAGGTTAATTTCTAGGTTACAATAGTTTGTAATATGATGTTTGCTTAGTAGTGAAGTTGAAATCCTACAAGGGTAGGTAGTGGTTTTTAATCCCGCGAGTTAGGAGGTGTTAGAGGCTAGCCGCCGCGGGGCTGAGAAGGTGTAGAGGAAGGCCGAAGAAGTATTGGGGAGAGGTGATTAGGCAGGATATGGCGCTACTTCAACTCATTGAGGATATGATCCAGGAT
Organism: Nicotiana tabacum; assembly: GCF_000715075.1. Classification (NCBI taxonomy): domain Eukaryota; kingdom Viridiplantae; phylum Streptophyta; class Magnoliopsida; order Solanales; family Solanaceae; genus Nicotiana; species Nicotiana tabacum. Next base: position 96,133,437 of record NC_134094.1, read on the forward strand.
AGAAGGGTGTAGAGGTCGAAGATTAGGGTAGTTGGCTAGTAGGTAGTCGAGAGTTCCCCGTTCTTTTTTAGTAGTATTAGAAGCTCCTTTCTTTATTTTTTTTCGTTCGCTTTGTGTATCGTATGTTCCAGTTTGTTACTGTTTGATGCTATTTTCTGTTACTGGTTTCGTTGTTGTTGTTGTTGTTATTGTTATTGTTGTTACTATAGTTGTCTTTCTCCCATTTTCCTTATCGTCATTTGTCCCCCTATTCTTTCTTTCTTCTTCCTCTTTCTTCTTCGTCTTCTTCCTTTCTCTCTTTTTACCTTTTCTTGAGCCGAAAGTCTAGTGGAAACAGCCTCTCTACCTCGCCAGGTAGGGGTAAGGTCTGCGTACACACTACCCTCTCCATACCCCACTTGTGGGATTATACTGGGTATGTTATTATTGTTGTTGTTGTTGAGTTGGGAGTTTTCCACGTAAAACTCTATTGCGTTATTTACTTATAGTTGTGTGAGTGTGTTCCGTGGGAATTAATAGAAAACCCGATTCTCTATATAAGTTTGGTGGACCCTTAGTTTCAAACAATTGGTATCGGAGCAGGTTCTTTCTATCAGGCTAACACTTAGAAAGTGTCACGACTCAAAATCCCACCACAGGCGTCGTGATGGCACTTAGTCTCTAAGACTAGGTAAGCCGATTATAATTTCGTTTCGAGCTATTTTTTAAAACATATGATTATAACAACCTCCCAATACTGGTAATACAGAGTCACAAACTCTAACTGAATACATGCAATAATATCAAGGATCGAATATACAATACTATTCGAACAAGAGTTGATAGTACAATATAATGGAAAGCCTCCAAGGGACTACGATGACCAAGCAGTCCTACCTTGAAACCTTGCGATCACACTCTAATCTCTGCCCGAATCCGATATCTCCAATATTGGCTCTGCACAAAAATGTACAGAAGTGTAGTATGAGTGCACCACAGTCGGTACCCGGTAAGTATCAAGACTAACCTCGGTGGAGTAGTGACGAGGTACAGTCAAGACATTCACTAGTAAAATAACTTGTGCAATATAGCATACAAAAATAATAGAAAACAAATAGCAATGATGGAAACAATAATCAACTTGTGACTTAAATAGAAAGGCAACAGGAACACCATAAATATTGCTCAAACGAATAATAAATATATGTACAACCAATTAATCAAGTCCTTCAAAATATACATCTTTTATCTATGAGTTTTTCAAATAAAAATCTTAAGAATGTAATCTGTACAATTAAATATATCCCGGATATACTTCCTTCAAATAATTATCTTACGAATATAATTCTTTCAAATAAATATCTTTCAAATATAATTCTTTCAAGTAAACATCTTTCGAATATAATTCTTTCAAGTAAATACATTTCGAATATAATTCTTTCAAGTAAAAGTTACCACGTGACACCTCATTTAACTTTCCTGGTATGAGAAATATATTCAACATATCACATCGAATGGCACGGTAATACCTTCGTGCACTTGTCTCATTCTCACCCGATATATATATGTAGATCAAATCAATTATCACGGCAACACCTTTCGTGCATTTATCTCTTTCTCACCGTGCATACATATAACATTCGTGCATTTATCTCTTTCTCACTGTGCATACATATAACAGTACCAACTAGGTGGGAGAAATGCCAATAACAATAAAAGAAATAAACTGGGAGGCACACAGGAAGCAACAACGACTACAAGACACATAGAAAACATAGGTGCACAATAACAACTTAAGATAAAGTCATGAATGTATACACAACGAAAAGATATCCCAATATAATGTATGTCTCTTGTCCTCGCCTGCACGGAAACACCATTCGTGCTATGCACATATGATAATATAAAAATAATGGAACGACATCACCCTTTGTGCTTTTACTCTCGTCCTCACATGATAATATAAATGAAATGGTACAGCATTATCCTTCGTACATATTAAGAATGGCACTGCATCACCCTTCGTGCTTTATACTTTTTCTCACATGATAATATAACTAAAATGGCACGTCATTACCCTTTGTGCTTTACATTCTCAAATGGCATAGCATCACCCTTTGTGCTTTACACTCTCAAATGGCATGGCATCACCCTTCGTGCTTTATACTCTCAAATGGCACGGTATCACCCTTCGTGCTTTACACTCTTCCTTACCAAGCACATGTATATCATTAATAAGCAATGTAGGAAGCATAAATAATATCAAAGAGAGTGTTTAAATGACAACACAATACAAGAATTCATATCACAATTTTCTCACCTGCCACAACCAACTCCAAAGATACAACAAAATTCAATTAATTTCAAAGAAAATAGCCCAAGGATCCACACAACATATATAAAACCTCAGAAACAACAACAGAGATGGAAAAGTAATTCAGCAAAGGACAACACCTTCTTTAATCCAAATGTTTTATAAATATATTAACACATCTTTTTAAGCTTATTTAATTAATTATTTATAGATGGAAAATCCATAATGAAATTAATTCCAAGAAATATCAAATCAACAAAGACATGGAATTCACATAAAATCCAAATGGCAATCACCCCAAATTATCATATAAAATATAAACCCGACAAAAAAGGAACGAGGCATGACAAATAAAGGATTTACTATGTTCCAATAATTTTTCAATTTAATATATAAGGATGTCTACAATTTTTAACCGATATAAATTGCACATATAAACCAAGTACGTACTCGTCACCTCGGGTACATGATTTTCAATCACACAATTTCCAAATAAGACTCAATGCCTAAGGGGTAATTCCCCTACTCAAGGTTAGGCAAGATACTTACCTTTTTGAAGTTATGCTGATATTCCAAAATGATCTTCTTGCTTGAATTGACCTCCGGACAGCTCAGATCTATCCAAATTGATTGTATAACTTTATTAAAATTCATCGGAAACAATTTCGAATAATAAAATATCAACTTAAAATTTTGCATTAAAAAGCCAACGCGGGGCTCAGCTCTCGAAACCCGACAGAATTTTCACGAAATCAGAACAACCATTCCGATACGATTTCAACCATACTAAATTTACCAAATTCCGATAATGAATCGACCTCTAAATCTTAAATTTTCGTTTTTGAAAGATTTTGCGAAAATCTCATTTTCTTCCAATTGATTCACTAATAAAAGATGAAAATAATCATGGAATCATGAAATATAATGAAAATCGAGTAGGAAACACTTACCCCAATCTATTTGGTGAAAGGCCTCTCAAAAATCGTCCAAATCTGAGTTCCCTAGCTCCAAAAATATTGAAATGAGCTAAAAAAACGAAACTGACCAATAAAACCCCATTTTCTGTCACTAAAAGTATATTTTTCGTCACTAAAGGTCCATTTCTCGTCAATAAAGGTCCTCACTAGAGCCTGCTTGCACCAACAATTTAATATTTAACTAATAAGGCTCTAACTCCATCATACGAACTCAGAATTCGATGATTTTTGTTCCTATGAGTCACAAATAATAATACAAACCAAGTCATTCAATCGAAACTCAATTCGGAGTACATTTGGTCAATGCGATACCAATTTTGCTTGTTAAACAATTAACTCATGTTTCGACCCAATCGCGACTTGATAAAATTAGACCAAACATTCCAGATCATTCCTATAATTCATTATCAAACTCTCGGAAGTCTCGAAATCGAATTTTGATCTCTAGAACTAAAAATGGATCTTTGGATCATTACATGCTTGTGCTCAAAAACACCAAACTCTTCCAAAAACTCTTCCTAGACAGCATGTAGTGTATCAACCATAACATTTCGTACCCAAATCCAACTATCAAATGGTTTAAATTTATAAAAAATAAATACAAAGTACTACAACTTTCATTTTTGGATCATTGCCAAATTTCTTATAGATTACGAGATATAAGCTTCCAAAATCAGCCATGTGCACCAGAAATTTCTGCGATGCACACTGCCAGGCAAAACAACTACAGTACCAGGCTTCAGTTAATCGATCATAACTTTCTGTAAAAATATCCAAATAATGAATGGTTTATATTTCTGGAAACTAGACTCAAAGGGATACAACTTTAATACTTGGATCATCTCTAAATTCCTTACAGATTACGAGATATAAGCTTCCAAAATCAGCCCTATGCAGCAAAGATTTCTGCGATGCACACTGCTGTAGCCAAAAACCAGCAGTTAAAAATGGCTTAGAAATGGTCCGAAACTCACCCGAGCCCCTCGGGATCCTGTTCGAACATACCAACAAGTCTCAAAACATATTATGGACTCAGTCGAGGCCTCAAATCACATCAAACAACACCGAAACAATGAATCGCACCTCGAATCAAACTTATGAGTTTATGAAAATTTTCAAATTCTATATCTTGTGTCAAAATGTATCAAATCAATCCGGAATGACTTCAAATTTTGCATGAAAGTCATAAATGACATAATGTAGCTGTTCCAATTTTCAGAATTGAACTCCGACTCTGATATCAATAAAGTCAACACCCGGTTAAACTTTATAAAAATCTTTCATTTTTCCAAATTTCGCCATTTCAAGCCAAAATCATTTACAGACTTCCAAATAAATATCCGGACACACTCCTAAGTCCAAAAATACCATACGAAACTATTGACATCATCAAAATTCCATTCCGGACTCATTTGCTCAAAAGTCAAACTCCGGTCAAACTTTAGAAATTCAAGCTTTATAAAATCAAACCTTATATTTTATATGTTTTTCAAAAACTAACAGAAAACGTGCCTACACACCTCGGAATAACATCAAATTTTGTTCATAAGTCATAAATATTGTTACGAAGCTGATCGAACTCTCGAAATCCAAATCGGGACCCGGTATCAACAAAAATCCAATTATGGCCAAATTTAAGAATTCTTTAAACCTTTAAATTTCTAATTTCCGTCAAATGGCGATAATTCAAGGTAAGGACTTCTAAATTTTATTCTGGGCATATGCCCAAGTCCCAAATCATGATACGGACCCACCAGAACCGCCAGAACACTGATCCAGATCCGTTTGCTCAAAACATTGACCGAAGTCAACTCAAATGAGTTTTAAAGGCAAACTTTCACATTTTCTTTGGTTTTCACATAAAATTTCCGGAAAAAAGATTCAGATTGTGCACACAAATCGAGAAAGGATGAATGGGGCTATTCAAGGTCTCGGAATACATAAATGAAGGTTAAAATTAAAAATGACATATCGGGTCATCACATTCTCCACCTTTAAAACATATGTTCGTCCTCGAACGTGGCAAGAATTATTCTGAGGTTATCAAATTGCTGATTTTTCTCTTACACATATACTCGCGGGTGATTCTACATCACCGAAATCGACATACATCTGACCACACTATCTCAATTGAGATTATTTCTTTTATCCACATTTATAACTTTAAAACCAGATTTCTTACACTCTAAACATTTTCAAAAAGTTCGATTTTCATATCAACGCACGATATTAGCCTCAACCGGCGGTAGAAACTCGTGCCTACGCATACATCATACGTATACCCATAACCACATCTCTGGTCTTAATAGTTATTTATAATCAATTACAACATCGTCAATTTACCTCATGTTAACAAAAATCTCGTTTCAAACCTTCACCTTACTAACAACGAGATACGAGGCATGAAGACCTCATAATTATTTACCCGAATTAACGAGTCACATTTAACGCCACATGGGCACTCACATCGTAGGCTAAAACTCAATAATTACAATACGAATATGGCTAAATGTGCGCAAAAAAAACACATACAAGAATTATCAAATAAGCCTAACAGGCATGAATCCCCATTAATACCATAGTACAAATTAAATTTCACAAAGGGAGAATTTAAAACACATGAATTTAACCACAAGGGTCTCATCCTGATATAACTTCCACCGCGGCTTGTAGCCCGGTTTAAACATATCAAATCATATTAAAATGCGAGGATCACGTCCTCAACTTTGAATCACAAGTAATATGCACATCGTGCCAATCGAAATCTTTCCATTTTCTTCTTTAAAATAATTTCTGTTAAACAAGGTCGCAACATATAATAAACCCCCATACCGGTAGCGCATATAATTTACAAATTATAGTCAGTTATCCGAAAACTACATCAAACTCACCGTAATGAGTAATAGAAAGTCACTTTCAGCCTCACAACTCTTTTTAGTGACTAACATAAAATGATAGATATGGCTATCTCCATAGAATCTCCCAACAGGAGTAAACACATAAGTAGATTATAGAATCATGAAGCACACTCATAAGTGGAGCATAATAGGAGGACTTGCCTCGATACTCAGAACTGAATCAAGTTAAGAAAATTATTCCTTTATAATAAATCGAGATGGTACTTGTAACGACATGATATGATGTAGCGACCTCTATCATACCATAGAAAATATATCAACAGGCCGAGCCTCCACCTCTAGGACGCCCTCTACCAACCCGTCCTCCACCCCGAACATGTTCTAACATCTTGGCAATTTCTACCACTAGCCGAAATGAAGTATCAACCTGTAGCTCTCGAGTCGTACAAAATTTTACGATCATAATTGAGTCCTTTAATAAATCCATGGATTTGCTCTCTAGCTGTAGGAACCAAGATAGGTGCATGTAGGGCTAACTCACTAAACCTAATACCATATTTTAACATCGTCATAGTGCCCTGACACAACCGTTCAAACTTTGTGCGTTACGCATCCCGGAGAGTCTGGGGAACAAACTCTTTCAAAAAAAACATCTCCGAAAATTGAGCCCAAGTTAGTGGTATTGCATCGGCTGGTCTATCCTCTTCATAAACTTGCCACTATTGATACGCTGCTCCTGACAGCTGAAATGTAGTAAAGGCAACTTCGCTCACTTCCACAATGCCCATGGTGCGAAGAATACAGTGACATTTTTTTTAGAAATCCCTGGGCATCCTAGGTAGTTGTGCCACTAAAATTAGGTAGACTATACCTCTTAAATCTCTCAAGTCTCTTTTGTTCTTTTTTTTATATTCTGGCCGGAACTCAGGCTGAACCGGAATAACAGGCTGTACCAGTACTATACCCGAAACCTGACCAATGTGAACCTGCTGCTCTGAAGTACGGGTGGTAGGAGTCTGAACTCCTCCCCCAATCTGTGAAATATTTGGCGAAACAGAGATCAATCCTGCCGGAGTCGATGTACTAAACATGTTCAGGAATCGTGCTAAAGTCTCCTGAAATCCGGGGGTAACAACAGATGTCTCTAGTACTTGTCCCCCAACCGGAGCTACTGGCGGCTCCTCAATTGCTACTCTAACAAGTGCTCTAACAGCGGCACGTGCCCTTCCTCGGCCTCTACCTCGGCCTCTATTTCGGTTGTGGCCTCATGCGGCCCTAGCAGAATATGCGGGTGTCTGCTCAGCTGACCCGATAGCGCGTCTCCTCACCATCCGTGAGAGAATAGAGATACAAAGGCTCAAATTCCAAAATCAACAAATTCTACATGACATGAATGAGAGAAGTGAAAATTTCCTAACAGTTCTGTAGCCTCTCAAAGATAAGTACAGTCGTCTCCGTATCGATTCGCAAGACACTACTAGACTCGTTCATTACTCATAGAACCTATGAACCTAGAGCTACTATACCAACTTTTCATGACCCATAATCCCACTACAGGCGTCGTGATGGAACTTAGTCTCTAAGACTAGGTAAGCCGATTACAATTTCATTTCGAACCATTTTTTTTAAACATATAATTATAACAACCTCCCAAGACTAGTAATACAGAGTCACGAACTCTAACTAAATACATGCAATGATCTCAAGGATCGAATATACAATACTATTCGAATACGAGTTGATAGTACAATATAATGGAAAGACTCCAAGGGACTGCGACGACCAAGTATTCCTACCTTGAATCCTTGCAATCACACTCTTATCTCTGCCCGAATCCGATATCTCCAATACCTGGCTTTGCACAAAAATATACAGAAGTGTAGTATGAGTACACCACAGTCGGTACCCAGTAAGTATCAAGACTAACCTTGGTGGAGTAGTGACAAGGTACAGTCAAGACACTCACTAGTCAAATAACCTGTGCAACATAGCATACAGAAATAACAGAAAACAAATAGCAATGATGGAAACAATAATCAACTTGTGACATAAACAGCAAGGCAACAGGAACACTAAAAATATTGCTCAAACGAATAATAAACACAAGTACATTCAATTAATCAAGTCCTTCAAAATATACATCTTTTATCTATGAGTTTTTCAAATAAGAATCTTTAGAATGTAATCCATACAATTAAATATAACCCGAATATACTTCCTTCAAATAAATATCTTACGAATATAATTCTTTCAAATAAATATCTTTCAAATATAATTTTTTCAAGTAAATATCTTTCGAATATTATTCTTTCAAGTAAATGCCTTTCAAATATAATTCTTTCAAGTAAAAGTCACTATGTGATACCACATTTAACTTTCTTGGTGTGAGAAATATATTCAATATATCACATCGAATGGAACGGTAATACCTTCGTGCACTTGTCTCATTCTCACCCGATGCATATATGTAGATCAAATCAATTGGCACGGCAACACTCTTCGAGATTTTATCTCTTTCTCACCGTGCATACATATAACAGAACCAACTAGGTAGGAGAAATACCAATACCAATAAAAGAAATAAACTGGGAGGCTCACAGGAAGCAACAACTACAAGACATATAGAAAATATAGGTGTACAATAACAACTCAAGATAAGGTCATGTATGTATAGAAACACCTTTTGTGCCATGGACATATGATAATATAAAAATAATGGCACAACATCATCCTTCGTACTTTTACTCTCGTCCTCACATGATAATATAAATGAAATGGCCCGACATTATCCTTCGTGCATATTAAAAATGGCACGGCATCACCCTTCATACTTTATATTTTTCCTCACATGATAATATAACTAAAATGGAACGGCATCACCCTTCGTGCTTTACACTCTCAAATGGCACGACATCACCCTTCGTGCTTTTTTCTTTTCCTCACATGATAATATAACTAAAATGGCGCGCCATTACCCTTCGTGCTTTACATTCTCAAATGGCATAGCATCACCCTTTGTGCTTTACACTCTCAAATGGCATGGCATCACCCTTCGTGCTTTATACTCTCAAATGGCACGGTATCACCCTTCGTGCTTTACACTCTTCCTTACCAAGCACATGTATATCATTAATAAGCAATGTAGGAAGCATAAATAATATCAAAGAGAGTGTTTAAACGACAACACAATACAAGAATTCATATCACAATTTTCTCACCTGCCACAACCAACTCCAAAGATACAACAAAATTCAATTAATTTCAAAGAAAATAGCCCAAGGATCCACACAACATATATAAAACCTCAGAAACAACAACAGAGATGGAAAAGTAACTCAGCAAAGGACAACACCTTCTTTAATCCAAATATTTTATAAATATATTAACACATCTTTTTAAGCTTATTTAATTAATTATTTATAGATGGAAAATCCATAATGAAATTAATTCCAAGAAATATCAAATCAACAAAGACATGGAATTCACATAAAATCCAAATGGAAATCACCCCAAATTATCATATAAAATATAAACCCGACAAAAAAGGAACGAGGCATGACAAATAAAGGATTTACTATGTTCCAATAATTTTTCAATTTAATATATAAGGATGTCTACAATTTTTAACCGATATAAATTGCACAGATAAACCAAGTACGTACTCGTCACCTCGGGTACATGATTTTCAATCACACAATTTTCAAATACGACTCAATGCCTAAGGGGTAATTCCCCCACTCAAAGTTAGGCAAGATACCTACCAGCTCAAATCTATCCAAATTGATTGTATAACTTCATTAAAATTCATCGAAAACAATTTCAGATAATAAAATGTCAACTTAAATTTTGCATTAAAAATTCAACGTGGGGCCCGCCTCTCGGAACCCGACAGAATTTTCATGAAATCCGAACACCCATTCCGATACGAATTCAACCATACAAAATTTACCAAATTCCGATAACGAATCGACATCCAAATCTTAAATTTTTATTTTTGAAAGTTTGTGCAAAAATCCCATTTTCTTCCAATTTATTCACTAATAAAAGATGGAAATAATCATGGAATCGTGAAATATTATGAAAATCGAGTAGGAAACACTTACCCCAATCCATTTGGTGAAAGTCCGCTCAAAAATCTCCCAAATCCGAATTCCCTAGCTCCAAAAATATTGAAATGAGCTAAAAAATGAAATTGCTCAATAAAAACTCATTTCCCATCTCTAAAAGTCCATTATCCGTTACTAAAAGTCCATTTCCCATCACTAAAGGTCCGCACCAGAAACCTGCTAGAACCAACAATTTAATATTTCACTAAAAACGCTCTAACTCCATCATACGACCTCGTAATTAGACGATTCTTATTACTATGAGTCACAAATAATAATACGAACCTAGTCGTTCAATCGAAACTCGATTCGGAGCTCATTTTCTCAATGCGAGACCAATTTCGCTCGTTAAACAATTAACTCATGTTTCGCGCTAAAAACCCAATCGCAACTTGATGAAATTAGACCAAACATTCCAGATCATTCTTATAATTCATTATCAAACTCTCGGAAGTTTCGAAATCAAATTTCAAGATCTAGAACCAGAAATGGACATTTGGATCATTACACGCTTATGCTTAAAACATCAAACTCTTTCAAAAACTCTTCCCAGACAGCTTGTAGTATATCAACCATAACGTTTTGTACCCAACTCCAACTGTCAAACAGTTTAAATTTATGAAAACTAGATTATAAAATTTATTTTTGGTTCATCACAAAATTTCTTATAGATTATGAGATATAAGCTTCCAAAGTCAGCCATGTGCAGCAAATATTTTTGCGATGCACACTGCCAGGCAAAACAACTGCAGTACCAGGTTTCAGTTAATCGATTATAACTTTCTGTACAAATATTCAAATGATGAATGGTTTATAGTTCTAGAAACTAGACTCAAAGAGTTATAACTTTTATTTTTATATTATCTCGAAATTCCTTACAGATTACGAGATATATGCTTCCAAACTCAGCCCTGCGCGACAAACATTTCTGCGATGCACACTGCTGTAGCCAAAAACCAGCAGTTAAAAATGGCCTAGAAATGGCCCGAAACCACTCTGAAACTCACCCGAGCCCCTCGGGACCCCGTCCGAACATACCAACAAGTCTCAAAACATATTATAGACTTAGTCGAGGCCTCAAATCACATCAAACAACACCGAACCAACGAATCGCACCTCGAATCGAACTTATGAGTTTATGAAATTTTTCAAAATCTATATCTTGTGCCGAAACGTATCAAATCAATCTGGAATGACTTCAAATTTTTCATGCAAGTTATAAATGACACAATGGAGCTTTTCCAATTTCCAGAGTTGAATTCCGACCCCGATATCAATAAAGTCAACTTCTGGTCAAACTTTTTAAATATCTTCCATTTTTCCAAATTTTGCCATTTCACGCCAAAATCAATTACGGACTTTCAAATAAATATCCGGACACACTCCTAAATCCAAAATCACCATACAAAGCTATTAACATCATCAAAATTCCATTCTGGAGTCGTTTTCTCAGAAGTCAAACTCCGGCCAAACTTTAGAAATTCAAGCTTTATAAAATCAAACCTTTTAATTATTTATTTTAAAAAATAACGAAAAACGTGCCTACACATCTCGGAATAAATTCAAATTTTGTACATAAGTCATAAATATTGTTACGAAGATGATCGAACTCTCAGAATCCAAATCGGGACCCAATATCAACCAAAATTCAATTATGACCAAATTTAAGAATTCTTTAAACCTTTAAATTTTTAGTTTCCGTCAAATGGAGATAATGCAAGCTAGGGACTTCTAAATTTGATTTCAGGCATACGCCAAAGTCCCAAATCATGATACGGACCCACCGAAATCGTTAGAACACTGAACCAGATCCGTTTTCTCAAAACATTGACCAAAGTCAGCTCAAATGAGTTTTAAAGGTAAAATTTCACATTTTCTTTGGTTTTTCACATAACATATTTCGGAAAAAGATACTGATTGCGCATGCAAATTGAGGAAGGCTGAATAGAGTTATTCAAGGTCTCGGACTACATAAATGAAGGTTAAAATTAAAAATGACATAGCGGGTCATCACAGAAAGGATCATCATGGCTGCTCCACCAAACTTCGAAGAAGGTCAATCCACCTACAGACCACTAAGATTCAATGGTCAATACTATGGATGGTGAAGACAAGGATGCATGATTTTATCATGGATGAAGATTTAGAGCTCTAGGATGTTATCTGTGACGGTCCTTTCATTCCTATGAAAACCATTGGGGAAGCAGCAGTGACAGTTCCCAAGTCTAGGAAGGAATACAGCGATGCTGACCGCAAGGCTATAGAAAAGAACTTTCGAGCAAAGAAAATCCTCGTCTGTGGCATTGGGCTAGATGAATACAACAGGATTTCGGCTTGTCAACCTGCTAAGGAGATCTGGGAAGCTCTCCAAACAACACACGAAGGGACAACTCAAATAAAGCAGTCGAAGATTGATATGCTAACCACTGAGTATCAACTCTTCAGGATGAAGGATGATGAGTCCATTCAGGACATGCACACTCTCTTCACCTCTATTATCAATGAGCTCTATTCCCTAGGAGAAATCATTCCAAGGAACAAACTTACCAGGAAAATACTCAGCATATTACCTGGTTCCTGGGAAAGCAAAGTAAATGCTATCACGGAGGCAAATGATCTACAATAGATAACCATTGATGAACTCATTGGTAATTTGAAAACTTATGAAATGAAGAAGAAAAAGGATCATGAGAGAAGAGATCCCAAAAGGGAGAAGAACCTAGTGCTCAAGACAGACAACAATGAATCAAGTGGTGAGGATGCTGATATGGCTTACTTGACAAAGAGATTTCAGAGGATGGTCCGCATAAATTGAGGTATTCCAAATTAGGGCAGCTCCAGCAAGCCAAGAGGATATGAATTATGTCATAAGTGCGGGAAGTCAGGACATTTCTTCAAGGATTTTCCCCTCCTCAAGAAAGACCAGTACAAGCACAACATAGACAAAACAGCCAAGAGGAACTCTATTTCTGACAAAAGATTTAAAAGAAAAGAAGTCACCGACAATGTTGTGAAACAAGCTCTTGCTGCATGGGGAGACTCTTCTAGCGAATTTGGAGAAGGTGATGCACAAGGTGACACCTCCATGATGGCAGTCGAAAGTGAAGCAGCTGATTATGATTCCATCTTTGCCTTGATGGCAAAATCTAATGATGATGATGAGGTAAACTTTCTAGACGTTCAGAGAAATCTGAAGTCTTACTCTCAGAAAAAGCTCATATCCTTAGGAAATATTTTAGTTGACGCTTATCAAAATCTTATAAATAATAAGAATGTCTTAACTATAGATTTAGGAGAGGTAGAAAATTGAGAGAGATGATTTGGTAGTTGTAGTGGCCAACCTAAAAGAAACCATTGGGAATCTAGTGAAAGAAAAAAGTGTTCTAATTAAAAAGGCTGAAAACATAGAGAATGAGAGAGATGACTTGTTAGTAGTCATCATGGACCTAAAAGAAACAATAGAGGAATTAAGAAAGGGAAACAATTTTGTGATTGTCCAAAAGGGGAAGGAAGTTACAAGTGAGGCACACATTAAGCTTGAAAATAAACTACAATCTGTGAAATCTAGTCTGTGTTTTGAACTTGAAAGAAACAGTGAGTTTCAAGAAGATTTATGCAAAGTTAAAAATGACCTCGAAAAATCTCTAAAGTGGACCTGGTCCTCTGATACAAGTGTTGCCATGTATACAAGCAATGGTGGGAACATGCAGGGCGTCGGTTCCAAAGGGAAAAGACTCCCTACAATCCACATAACAAATATGTTACTGTCCTTGATAACTAGCTTTGCACTCACTGTGGCAACACTGGTCACTTTAAAGAAAATTGTAAGGCTAGAATTGTGTCCCAACAGAAAAACAAGGTGTTTGTTGAAAAGGCAACTACTGCTAAAGAACCTGGTCCCTCCGTTAAAAAATGTATACTTCCTTCCTGGACAAAAAGTAGTTTCATTCGACCCTTTCCTCACTACAAGGGACCCAAACTTGTTTGGGTTCCTAAGTCTAATCCTTGATTCTCTTGTGCAGGGAGCAGTGAAAGGAAGCAGCCAAAAATGGTACATGAATAGTGGCTGTTCAAAGCACATGACTGGAAGCATCAATGATTTTCTTTCACTCAAAGGCCTTCAAGGAGGGAGTGTGTCCTTTGGCAATGGCAAAAAGAGATACATTCTAGGAGTAGGAAGAATTAGGAAGTCACTCACCCAATCAATTGAAAATGTGTACTACGTGAACGGCTTGAAATATAGCCTACTGAGTGTTTCCCAAATCTGCGACAAAGGAAATAAAGTGGAATTTGTGTCAAAAGTCTGCACAGTTACAAACCTTGTGACTGGTGAAGTGGTCCAGATGGCAAAAAGATACAAGAACATTTATTTTGCTGATTTTGAGTCCCTGCAAAATGGGGATCTCACTTGCCTGAGTGTTGTTGATGATGATGCTGAACTATGGCACAGAAGATTAGGTCATGCAAGATTTACGTTGCTGAACAAACTGATCAGAAAGGATGTTAGCACCTCAAGGCCACTCGATCTCCTCCATATGGATCTGTGTGGACCTCTGAGGGTGCCAAGTAGAGGAGGAAAGAAGTACATTTTTGTTATAGTGGATGACTATTCTAGATTCACCTGGACCTTGTTCCTCAAAACCAAGGATGAAACTTTTCCAGTGTTTGTTGCTTTCGTGAAGAAAATCCAAGTGAAGGTAAGACACAATGTTGCGTGCATAAGATCTGATCACGGCACAGAGTTCGATAATGCAAAATTCAACAAATTTTGTGTTGAAAATGGCATAAGTCACAATTTCTCAAATCCAAGAACACCTCAACAAAGCGGTATTGTAGAGATGAAAAATAGGACTTTTGAAGACATGGCGAGGACAATGCTAATTGACAGTGGCATTGCTAAAAACTTCTGGGCAGAAGCAGTTAACACTGCATGCTATTTGGTGAATAGGTGCATGATCAGGTCCCTCCTGAACAAGACTCCGTATGAACTGCTGAACGGAAGGAAACTCAAGCTAACACATTTGAGAACATTTGGCTGCAAATGTTTTATCCTAAACAATGGTAAGGAAGCTTTTGGAAAATTTGATGCCAAAAGTGATGAAGGAATCTTTCTGGGCTATTCATCATAAATCAAAGCATACAAAGTCTAGAACAAAAGAACTCAATGTGTTAAGGAACGCATACATGTGATCGTTGATGAATCACACCACCTACATGGGAAAGATTCACATGATAAGACTGATCAAGATGGAGAGCAGTCAACAGTCCCTGGTGAAGTCATTGATAGGGAAAATTGAAAGGCTGACATGATGAGCTACGTCAAGGAATCAAATGATGATGATGCAACGGTCTCTCCAGCGGATGTAGAGAAACCTGGTTCCTCGATCACAACAACTAAAGCTGAGAACAAAGTTGCTGATGATGTGCAAAAAACCCTAGATGCTGAGCTGAGAAGTGGGACTCACATCATCCATGGGTCACATTCAGAAGTACCTGGACGCTCTCACAATGAGATTCAGGTGTCTAACTGGAAGCACAAAAGCTCACACCTTCTTTAAAATGTGATAACTCATCTTGACTCAGCGATTCAAACTAGATCGAAGTCGAGAAACTCACTTGTCTTCTTAGTCTTTCTCTCTCAAATTGAGCCCAAAAGTATCAAGAAAGAATAGAAAGATACTGACTGGATTACTGCTATGCAAGATGAACTCTATCAATTTGAGAGGAACAACGTATGGCACCCGGTTCCTCGACCTACTGATAGACCTGTTATGGGAACCAGGTGGGTATTCAGAAACAAACTTGATGAGTTTGGGAACACAACAAGGAACAAGGCAAGGCTAGTAGTTCAAGGGTACAATTAAGAAGAAGGGATTGACTATGATGAAACTCTTGCCCCGGTTGCTAGAATGGAGGCCATTAGAATCCTTATTGCATTTGCATCCCATATGGAATTCAAATTGTTCCAAATGGATGTCAAAAGTGCATTTCTAAATGGCTTTATAAAAGAATAAGTATTCGTCAAGAAACCTCCTGGCTTCGAATGTCATGAGCATCCTGAGCATATTTTCAAACTCGACAAGGCCTTATATGGGTTGAAATAGGCTCCTCATGCATGGTATGAAAGGTTGTCCAAATTTCTCCTAGAAAATGGTTTTACAAGAGGCAAAATTGACAACACCTTATTTCTGAAGAAACGGGAGAGGGACCTGCTCATTGTGCAAGTTTATGTCGACGACATCATCTTTGGTGCAACAAATCATTCTCTGTGTGAGGAGTTTGCAAAGCTCATGGGAAATGAGTTTGAAATGAGCCTGATGGGGAAATTGAATTTCTTCTTAGGCCTACAAGTCAAGAAAACTCCTAAGGGCACAATGATAATTCAGCAGAAGTACATCAAAGAGCTTCTGAATAGATTTGAAATAGAAAGCTCAAAAGTCATTGACACACCTATTGCCATTGCCACTCGACTGGACATGGATGAACCTGGTTCCCCTGTGAACGAGACCATGTACAAAGGTATCATTAGGTCACTCTTGTATCTCATAGCAAGCAGACCAGATATAGTTTTTAGTTTGGTACTATGTGCCATGTTTCAATCAAATCCAAAGGAATCTCATCTGAAGGCTGCCAAGAGAATCTTGAGATATCTTAAGGGAACACAGGACCTGGTTCTCTACTACCCCTCAGGAGACAACTTTGACTTGATCGGGTATGCTGATGCTGATTATGCTGGTTATCTTGTGGACAGGAAAAGCACTTCTGACATGGCACACTTTCTGGGTTCGTGTCTAATTTCATGGGGTACAAGAAAACAAAAATCAGTGGCTCTTTCAACTGTAGAAGCTGAATATGTGGCAGTTGCCTCTTGCTGTGCTCAACTGTTATGGATCAAGCAGCAACTAGAAGATTTTGGTATGTTTTCTGATTGTGTGCCATTACTATGTGACAACACCAATGCTCTCAACATGGCAAAGAACCTAGTTCAGCATAAGAGAACAAAGCACATTGATGTGCGACATCATTTTCTCAGAGACAATGTTGAAAATGGGCTTATCTGCATGAAGTTCTGCAGCACAGAAGATCGAATTGCAGACATTTTCACCAAAGCATTGGGCAGAGAGCATTTTGAAAAGAATCGTCTTGCACTAGGGTTGATAAAATCAAGTTGAGGTCATGGTCCCTTGATGATTGGCTATGAAAGAAATGTACAGGTGGAATTGCTAAAAAGTGTTTTCTGACAAGGTCTAACTTATTTCTATACCGTTACAGGTAGACACGCATGATGATTACAGAACAAAAAAGGAGCTAATGTTTTGCATCTTCGCAAAAGGATGAGGATCACATTTACCAAATCTATCAGGGAACCTGGGTCCTGCGACACATGTTAGTAGTTCCTTTTGTACTCTCATGCACAACATTTTAAACGACTAAAAAAGGTGCCACGTCATTAAATTGTCACCTTCTTCTCTTTGGAACCCAAGCGTACTACCCGTTACAAAATGACCCGTCTACCTAGAAAATCAATACTCGTTCCCAACCTGTCCCTCACCCCCTTTTAATAAACCCAAACTCTGTCACTCTCATAACTATTCACATCAAAAGCCAAAATTTCCCTTTTTCTCTCAACAACCAAACACTCTCTTCTTTCATAAACTCTCACTACACTCTATATTGTCTAAGAATCTCGAAGCCTCAAATGTCCCTAGTGTCGTCCCCACTGTATCTTTATCTTTTGAAGTACTAGTGACAGAGTCTAAGTACCTTACGCCACCCAGGTCAAACCCTAAGCAAGATTCCCAACCACCCATTGCCTCTTCTCCACCCCAATTAAGTTATGGTTCTCATCGGAGTCACAAAACTTCGAATCCTAAGAGATTTGTGGCTACAGCCTCTCCCTCTGCCTCGCCGAAAAAAATGGCTGAGGGAGAAATAGTAGAGAGAGAAGAAAATCAGGAATTTTCTAGTCTGCGTTTAGAAGAGAGTTCTGAGGCATAACAAAGTGTGGTTAACTCAATGAATACCCCAAGTCTCGATTTGAATATTGCAGATCTTACAAGTAATATTTCGTTTGTGCCTTGTGAGTTTCCTTTGGGGTTAGAAGAACAAGAGGCCATAGAAAATATGTTGTCAATAGCTGCTAAGGGGTGTGTGGATGGTTGCTATGAAGTAGTGTCTGAAACCAATGGGTCTCAGGGGGAAGGTGAGAGTCTACAGGAAGAGGATAGGGAACTGGTACCTATAAAAAATTTGGCACCTGAAAGTACTACTAGGGAACCACTCGAGGGACTTAATCCCTCTGCTCAAGAGGATCTCTCTGCTCCTACTTGTGATGAAGCACCCTGTTCATCAAAAGAACCCCAGGTCAGTACTGATCCCACTCCCTCTCCTCATTTCTATGCTGAGCCATTGGCTATTGTTGCTCCCGAGATGAGATCTCTGTCTGAGGAGGAGAATAACGGTAGTTGAGAATACTATGATAATG
This sequence comes from Nicotiana tabacum, assembly GCF_000715075.1. Classification (NCBI taxonomy): domain Eukaryota; kingdom Viridiplantae; phylum Streptophyta; class Magnoliopsida; order Solanales; family Solanaceae; genus Nicotiana; species Nicotiana tabacum. The sequence goes on from NC_134094.1 coordinate 96,152,156, forward strand.
TGGCTCTTGCAAGCTTTATTAGTGCTAGGAGTAGCAGGGAAACTCCCAAAACACCCAATCCTAAAAGACCTACTACAAGGCTGCAACAGAAGGAGACTCTTGAGTCAGCTCTAAAGAAAAGTAAGAAAGGAAAGAAGAGAAGAAGGTTGGTGAAGGGTGGAAAGTTAGTACATGAAGAGGTAGTGCCTACAGCTCTTGTTGTGGACATTGATGACGAGGTGGATGAGGAACCCAGTCCCTTAATCCGTAAGTCCTCCAAGAAACTTGCGGTTCAAAATTCTGGAAAAGAGTCATCTGTGAAAGTGATGGAAGTTAGTAATATTGAAGTGGGTGAGTCTGGACAAAAAGTAGCTGAGGGGTCTGGTAAGAACATGTCTGAGAAGGTGTCTGAGAAACCTACAGAGAAAGCTAAAAGTGTGAGAAAATCAGTGAAACGAAAGGCTGGTGCCAATGAGGAACCTGGTTCCTCAAAAAGGACCAAGGTGGGAGTGGCCAAGAATGAAGGAAGGGAAAATCTGAGAACTCGGAAAGTGTTGTGGGGCAGAACATTTGCCCCTGATATTCTTGACATGCCAGGAATGCACCAACTGGTAGATATCTGTGACTTTCAACAGTGGACACCTTTGTTCATAAATGAGAGTCCTAAAGTATATGAGGCCGAAGTGCGCAGTTTTTATGCTGATATTTTCACAGTCGAGGAAGACAACATCTGTAAAAGGTGAATGGGGTTGATTTTGTGTTGGATGAAGCTGTGTTGGGAACCATCTTAGGCGTGCCTACTGACGGAATATTCTCCATTGAGGGGACTTGTTCGTCAAACTTAAAAAATGTCATTCTGAAGGATGATGTAGTGCAGTAGGGGGAACGGGTACACAAGAAGGCCCTCCTTCTAGTGTATCAGTTTTTATTTGAGATAGTGAACAAGGTATTGCTCCCTCGTCCAGAAAGGTGTTCTATTACGTCTCAAGCAGACTTGTTCCACATGGAAGCACTGGATACTTATTCTACTATTAATCTGATGGGTATCATGATTGAGCACATGAAGAAAGTGGCAGATTTCAAAGGTGGTAATCATGGGCTGCCCTACGGGTTTCTACTCATCAAAGTTTTGGAGTTCTTCAAAGCCCTTTGGGAAAGGCTACGGTGGGTACTCACAAGTAGAGCTTCTCTAAAACTACCTTAGAAGAGTGTGAGTGCATCGATAAGAAAGGAGGGGTTGGCAGCAATTCCAATATCTCTCAACTAATTGAAGCTCAGAATACTGCCTATGAAGAAATAATGATGTTGAAGGCAAGGAATGTTATCCTTGAGGGACAACTTAGTCAGGTTCCGGAGGTACCAGGTTCCAGCAGCTCACAAAGCGTAGAGGTTGTCGTCTGACCAATGAGAATACTGATCTCAGAAAACAGGTAGAGAACCTGAAGGAGAGGTTACTCACTGAGCAAGGGTCTGCTATTGCTCGAATGGATATCCTCCTTAGAAATCTTGCCTCTTCATCGTTGCCTCCCCCTTCCAGTTCTCCTTAAAAGCATTTACTTTCCAGTGTCAAGTTCTAGTGTCTTTCTGTTTTGGTATTCTGAAGTTGGATATGTTTAGTGGCTGGTACTCCTTTTTTTGGATGTTTTTATTTTGTGGAATGATTATGCGACAAATGGAACTGCTCCTTATTTATTTCCAAAATCAATGAATATCCTGTCCTTTTGCTATGCTTATCTTGTCTTCTTTCTTGCTCTGTTTTTAGTCATGTTTGTGTGCACACAAGTGACATGAATTAATCAGGCTAAACTTCTTTTTGCTTATTGCCTGTCACTAATCTTTTTATAATGCCAAAAGGGAGAAAATTAATTGAGGGAGAACAAGCACGGTCTCAGGGAGAATTTCAATTACAAGTTTGTCATCATCAAAAAGGAAAAAATTGATAAGTTATGTATCTTGCTATATTTTGATGATTTAATAAACTTTGTTGAGAACCAGATGGGGAACCTGTTCCACTTCTTCTGAGTGCTCAAAGATCAACAAGTCTCAAATCTGGGACATGTTCCAACATTTAGAGTCCAAGAAATAACAGAGGGAACAGATCAACATCAGCTCCCTTGCTGACAGTACTAGCCAACTCCCCACAGCTGTCAAGTGACTGCAACTATTCCTTTGCACACACGCAATAGTGCAAACAGATGAGCAGTCACTTTATGGGGAATGCCTTTGTACCAAACATGCCTGCATCATTCAAGTGATGTTACTTATGTAATATTAATATGAAGCAAAGTAAAAACAATTCATTTGCACACTCCAGAATCGATCAAACTCTCTCTCAAGTGTATTGCCAACCTGCAAGTGACATTCAAGGCGTCAAGAGAAAAGGGCAACATAACAAAAAACCAGTTTTCTGCATTAAGTCATCATATGTCCTTAGTTGTGTAGCATCTTTGTCAAATTGATTTACTTGTAATTCCTATTTAGTTTAGTTAGAAGCATTGTGTAGGAAACCTTTGTAAAATCATAAACCATGTGTTTGTGTCTTGGCTAGAGTTAGTCGAGTTGTAAGCTTTGTAATAGAGTTATTACAAATGGGCTTGTAATAGAGTTACTACAAGTTAGTGAGGGATTAAGAGGTTAATTCCTAGGTTACAATAGTTTGTAATCTTAAGTTTATTTAGTAGTGAAGTTGAAATCCTACAAGGGTAGGTCGTGATTTTTAATCTCGTGAGCTGGAAGTTTTCCACGTAAAACTCTATTGTGTTATTTACTTATAGCTGTGTGAGTGTGTTCTTTGGGAACTAATAGAAAATCTAGTCCTCTGAATAAGTTTGGTGGACCCTTAGTTTCTATCAAATTAAGTCTCCTGTCGAAGACAAAATGGGTTTCAATTAACTTAAGAATTACCAAAAAGAAAATATTGACGCTAAAAACCTATTTTCACTAGACTAGATCCTACTGCTTTTCGTTTTGATAAATTAAACAACGGGGACTGTGATTAGATCAGCTACTGCATTCGGACAAAGATTATATCTTTATAACCATTCTTCATTAGAGATCATGGCATCCTGACAAAAACATTATATTCAAATATTAATTACATATCTACCAATGATTGGTTTCTGTTCAATGAATAGTTATTGAAATTTTTGAGCCCTCCAACTAGAACATCCCCAAAATAATAGTAATAGGACTGACTGCAAAAATGCATGCATGTTATTTTCGTAATGCAAATGTTGTCTGTATTTTTGTCAGAAAACCATGTGAGAACCTGCTTATAATTAGTACATTCAAAATATGTTAAAAGAAAGAAAACTTCATTTGAATTTTGCTCTTATCTTAATTGGTGTCTAATCCTTACCTTAGGCCCGAATCTGGCGGCCCCTCGTGCGTCTCTGCGTTCGCCAGAACTCACTGAAATAGAAACTCCATCATACGTTGTTTAGAGTCAATCTGTCACGATCCGAATTTTCAACCTTCAGGATCGTGACGGCGCCTAACATTTCACTTGTTAGGTAAGCCAACATTAGAGAAATTCTTAAGCCAGTTTTAAAACAACTCAAATAAGTAAACCAATTAAACTGAAATGAAACTAAAACGAAGTGCGAAGTGAAATAATACCCAAAATATCTAAGTACAATTCGGATCTGGAAACATAAGTGCCCGAGCTTCTAAAAGTGCTACAAATAAAGTCTGAAATAAGTATAGTTGCCTCGAATGAAATGAACAGTAAATAAGGAAGGAGGAAGGGGACTTCAAGATCAGCGGACGCCAGCAGATCTACCCCGAGTCTCCAAATATGCCAATCCGAGTTGATGCACCTCACGTACAGCTGGGACCAGTATCAAAATAGGCACAAAAAGTGCAGAGTGTAGTATGAGTACAAACGACTCAATGTACTCCGTAAGTGTCGAGCCTAACCTCGACGAGGCTATGACAGGACCCTCACGTAATTAAACATGTGCAAACGAAAATATACGTACAACATAACAACAATAAAGATTAAACATGTGCTATTTGGAGGTGGCATGCGAAGGGGAACATGGTACGATAGCTATAACAGAAATAACAACATAAAACCGTTATGTAAATCACCAACAAATGCAAACGGATAACATAATGAATAAAGACTGCACGACATCACCCATCGTGCTTTTACTCTCAACCTCACCGTAGAACAATAATAATGGCACGGCATCACCCTTCGTGTTTTTACTCTTAATCTCTCCATAAAATAATGAATACGGCACGGCATCACCCTTCGTGCTTTTACTCTCTTCCTCACTATGTATTAATCAATAATGAAACAATAATCGGCACAACATCACCCTTCGTGCTTTAAAACTCTCCCTTACCATGATGCAGTGAATATATATATATATATATATATATATATATATATATATATATATATATATAAAATTAGTAATTTGTGTCCAAAATAATGAAATTTTAAGTGGGAAAAGGTTCCACAATACCAAACCTCAACTTCCAAAAATACTCAATTATCATAAATAGTTCATAAATGCGTAAAGAACGATCAATTTAGTGATAAACTAGTCTAGGCATGGATATCGTAATCAAAGAAGGATATGAATTACGAGAAGCAAGTCTCATCCGCATGATTTAACCCAACAACAACACATAAGTACTCGTCACATCACATATACGTTGTACCCAAATATTCAAACACGTAGCAAGTAGGCAAACAAGTCCTAATCTCTCAAGTTAAGGATAACCACAACACTCACCTCACTCCACAGTCAATTCAGAGTTCTACTCGGGCCTTTCCTCTAGAATCCGCCTCCAAACAACTTGTATTTAACCACAATCAACTCGATAATGTCAAATAATGCTAAGATAATCAATTACAATACATAGAGATAGGATTTTTACACTTTCCCAAAAAGTCACAAAAAAAAAAAATCAACCCCGGGCCCGCTTTGTCAAAACCTGAGGTTCGGACCAAAATCCATTTACCCATTCACCCCTAAGCCCGATTATGTAATTTCTTTCGAAATTTGACCTCAATTTGAGGTCTAAATGCTAATTTTTATAAAATTCCTAATTCTACCCAAATTCCCAATTTCTATCATGAAAATCCTAGATTTAAGGTTGAAATCTTATGAAATGTAATGGGTAATTGAAAGAAAGTAGGTTAGAATCACTTACCAATGAATTTGGGAGGAAAAGCTCTTGGAAAAATCGCCTTTAAGGTTTTTAGGGTTGAAAATTGGGAAGAATGAGAAAAATCCTGTCTAACTTAGCTTAAGTCCAGGCGCAGATGTCGCAATTGCGAATCCCGCAAATGCGAAAGTCTCACACTTCTTCTGCCATCGCAATTTCCATGGTTTGTTCACAAATGCGAACTTGGACTCCTCGCAATTGCGATCATTTTGATCGCAAATGCGAACGCTGCTCTCCCAGCCTCACTTCGCAATTGCGAACCATTGGTGCCCAGCTATTCTTCGCAAATTCGAGGAAGTAGCTCAAATGCGAAACCGACAGGGATACTTCCATATCGCAAATGCGAGGAAGTAGCTCGCAATTGTGAGGTCTGAGGCCTGCACCAGAAACAGGTTTTGCACCAGCTATTTTCTAAGTCCAAATTCACTCTGTAGCCCATCCGGAACTCACCCGAGCCCGCGGGGCTCCAAACCAAACATGCACACAAGTCCTAAAACCTCATATGAACTCACTCGCGTGATCAAAACACCAAAATAACACCTAAAACTATGAATTAGACACAAAATTAAATGAAATTTTAATGAAATTTAAGAATTTTCATTTTAACAATCGGACGTCCGAACCACGTCAAACCAACTCTGTTTTGCACAAAATCTTACAGACAAGTCATAAATATAGTAATGAACCTATGCTAAGTTCCAAAACTAAAATCTGTACCCGGTAGCAATAAAGTCAAACTTTGGTCAAGTTTTTAAATTCTTTAAATCTTTAAACTTCAAGTTTCAGACAAAATGAGATAACTAGAGCTAGGGACCTCCGAATTCGTTTTCGAGCAAACGCCCAAGTCTCAAATCACGATACGGACCCACTGGGACCGTCAAAACACGAATCCGAGTCCTTTTTTCTCAAAACGTTGACGGAGGTCAACTCAAATGAATTTTCAAGGCACAAATTCACATTTTAATCAACTATTCACATAAAAACCTTACGGAAAAAGACACTGACTGTGCACATAAATTGAGGAAGGCGAAAGAAGCTATTTAAGGTTTCATAACACAGAATTAAGGTTTAAAACTCTAGATGACCAATCGGGTCATCATATTCTCCACCTCTAAATCAATTATTCATCCTCGAACGGACATAGAAAAGTAGCTGGACTTGCGAAAAGGTGTGGACATCTATTTCGCATGTCCGGCTTGGACTCCCAGGTGGCTGCCTCGACCGGCTGACCTCTACACTACACTCGAACTGAAGGATAACTCTTTCACCTCAACTGTCGAACCTGCCGGGCTATAATAGCCACCAGCTCCTCCTCATAAGTCAAATCCTTGTCCAACTAGACTGAGCTGAAATCTAACACATGGGATGGATCACCATGATACTTCTGGAGCATAGGCACATGGAACACCGGATGGACTGCTGATAAACTAGGTGGCAATGCGAGCCTATAAGCCACCTCACACACTCTCTCCAAATAATTCACATAATACGTATATTTGATCGGGTCCAAGCCTGTACTACTATTGAGTAGCGAGGATAGTTGATACAGTTTTACACAACAAGGTCAGGATCGAATCCACAGGGAGTTAATTGATTTGGAATTAGGTTTATAACTAAGTTTAGTTGCGTGTTTTGTTCCTAATTACGCTTCCACATATTTTGGTTTTGATTCTACTTCTAATTTCATTCTACTGTATGTAATGATTAAAGCTAAGTACAATATTATTTATGTTGGTTTTCAAGTATTTAAAAGGACTAGGGTAGTGACTTTCGCCTAGGTGGACATCTAACGGGTAGCAAGAATCTAGGGCAAGCTTGATTAATTTGGCGTCGTAATATAGCTATCACACCTAAATACTCACTCTATATCTCTCGATAGTTTGAGTGATTTTGCCCAATTTGGCTTTCTCAAGTCCAAATGGGTATTCATGCAAGTCATGTGATATTAGCTCAAGTCGGGTATTACTATCTCTAGGTTTAACCCTTTAATTGGGGCTATCAATTTTTTGATTTCACCCCAATTCCTTGTTAGCCTAGTTTTCCTAGACCTAATCCCTCTTTCTCAAGAAGAGACCAAGTCATAAAGGCATGAATCAGTGTTTGCAACCACTAATGCTACAATTCTAGCAAGAACTAGGCTAAATATCACTAACCCATAAACATTCAAGCCCTAAAATTTAGTACCCATTAAATACCCACACTAGGGTTGGGTCACAAACCTAGTTATGGGTCTAGCTACTCATAGCAATAGCAGAAATCAAAGATGAAAAGAAGATAAAATTCATAATACTAAATTAAAAGATGAAAATCTAATGTTAAAAAGGTTAATCTAATACAAAATTGCCCAAAAGGGAAGTTTCAGTCGTCTCACGTGCTCAGAAAATACATCGCATAACCTACAAATGACAAAAAGTTTTATTTATACTAAGATGAAATTTTCGGACAAAAATACCCATGCGGAGGTTATGTGGCCGCGTAATTCTAACCGCGGCCGCACTCCTGCTTTAGCGGCCGTGTAATTCTGATTGTGGTCTGCGTTCTTCACTTCTGGAAATGGGCATCGCGGACCGCGTAATTTCCATCGCGGTCGCGCAGGAGACTTCTGCGACCGCATAATCTTGACGTGAACCGCACTTCTTGTTTTTGCTTAAAATGTAAGCTCTCTGAACTTCAGCAACCGCGGTCCGCGTAATTCCAATCGCGGTCGCGCAAGAACTTTCACGGCTGCACCTTTTTGACGCGGTCCACGTTAATGTTTTAGCCCAAAAATCCATCTCTTTGAATCTTCCTTTTGCGGACCTCGAAAAAGTGCTCGCGACCGCGTTGTAGCTTTCGCGGTCGCACAATATTTGTGCGGTCCGTGTTTCACATCTTTTGCCCCAGTCTTGGTTTTTGTTCAAGTTTTGACTCCTTTATGAGTTGATTATGACTCATTTGGCTCATTTTGAACAATCCCTGCAAGCAAGCATATTACATAAGTTTCCAGGAATACCTTCACGCATTTTTGGCCCTAAACACAAGTAAAAGAAAGTAAATAACAGGTTAAAATCCCTACTTATCAACTCCCCCAAACTTAAGCTTTTGCTTGTCCTCAAGCAAATAGGATAATTCCCACCTCCACAAGAAAAAGAAAAGGATATCTCAGTTGGCCTAAGATGTCTCCATCAAGCATCAATTGGGACTAACAATTACCTCAACACAAATGAATTATCAACAACATCACATTACGACCTTTTGAGTACTATAGTTCTAATGTGAAACTAAAACATCAAGAGTTAACTCAATTTATCAAGGATGCCCGCTCTATCACATAGGTCATTGTGGATCCCAAACTCCTCCTCCTCTACTCTCCATGAGCAAATCTCACTTTCTCATAATGTACCACTCAAAACAAGGATTGTGAAGAAGTGCGCTCATCACTCTCAAAAGAATTCCACAAGTCCGGCTCTAAGTACCATAAGCTTGCCCCTTATGTAAATCACCACTAATGTAAGCTCACTTAACTTGAAATCATATAGGGCGGCTTTAACAGGATGTAATGAGGGCTTTTGGATCAAGGTAGGCCTTTATCGAACTATGATGGATTCATCTTTCCTTAAGCATTCCTTTTTCTCATTTCGGCTCATACTTTCTTGACTCTTTGAGTCATTTTCTTCTTCCTTAGGGGAACTAGAGAGACACACCGTCACTCTTTCTTACTCATGACAGTCATTTTTCTCCTTTTCTCATCATTCCATGCCTTTCAACATTGCGTTCTTTGAATCCCTTCAACCTTCACTTTCGTTTTGGACGTATTTCTTTTTTTTTTTGGCTTTTCTTCATTTTCTTTGCCTTTCCTTTTCAAACTTCACTTTCTTTTTGGACGTATTTCTTTTTTATTTTGGCTTTTCTTCATTTTCTTTGCCTTTCGTTTTCAACAATTCTTTTTTTTCTTTGAACCTTTTATCACTTTCAAATTCCTCGTCTCTTCCCCAAACTTATGCTTTTGCCAATTATTCATCATGAATGCTAAGGAAAGATTGGGTGCCAAGAGCGGGTAATTATAGAACAGATAAAGGCTTGTAATGTGGCTATTGAATGAAAAAGGCTTAGGCTCAAAGGAGTTGACTAAGGATATCATATTGGTAGGCTACGGTTCAAATTAGACCAAGGAAAGCCTACAGTCATCTTTCAAGTCGAGCTACACTTAGAATTTTGCCTAGACAAACATTCAGGGCAAGTTCTAGACTTATTGGCACGGGACTTGGACTTGCAATTCAATACCTCACCTCTCAAGGTGCTGGATTGTTAAAGATAACAGAGTCGAGGGCCCACAACAAACCTAGCTAAGATTGAAAATCACAAATGGCTCAAGAAAACCACTCGATGATTGTTTTAGTCAACGCAAGAGTCTAAAGGTCACAACGAGAGCTAATATTTGCCAATCAACTTGTCTCTAACCATGAGGTCGAAGGTAAATGTATTAGTACCAAGTGAAGCCTGCTTGAGACACTTTTATTCATTACTACTACTATATACACCAAAACAAAAAGAAAACGGACTCGATCCCTTAAGAAGGTTGTCACGCCATCTATCGTTGGGAAGAGCCACCCGGATCACACAACATCCACCATTGGAAAGAATCATGGCATTAAGAAAACCAAAGGCTTAATGTTCACACAAAATGTAAAAAAAAAAAAAAAAAAAAAACATAACAACTTAAAAAGAAGCTAAGCTATTAAGGAAAAATAACGAAAAACGTTATGAAGTAAACTACGTAAAGTAAACTGAATATGTACAAAATGGAGTAAACGAATATATACATAATGGAAATGAATATATATACATCGAATGGTAAAATTATATACATACCAAAATGAAAATAATGGTAAATAAAGATAAAGAAAAATAGTGTCATAGTTATTACATACCAAATGTCATCACAAATCAAATCAAAATGGACCACCCCCCAAATAAAAAATAGCATTGTCCTCAATGCTAATATCAAAATAAGATCAGGGAAAGGTTAGAGAGTCAAGAGAACTCCCTATGTGGTCTCTGTCTGCATCGGGTCAGGAACATGAGTGAGGTCCTCAGACTGCATAGGATCATCAGCTCCCTCTGTGTCCTCTAACTGGATCTCCACATCCTCTGACTGGGGGACCACGGGGTGCCTGAGCATCTGGATCATCTCCTCAGCAATATGTGTAGTGGCAGCCGGCTCCTCAGACTAGCCAGCTGCTACATCTGATGCCTCATGCATTGGTGTAGGTGCTGCTGGGGCTGTCTCCCCTATGAGCATGTCCAGTGGAATATCACCGGAAGAAGCAATCTTCTGAACCTCTTTGCTCAACTTCTCCACCGAATCTTTAGATGCCTGAGTTTTCCTCATCGTCTTCACCTGCTTCCCCAAATCCTTGATAATCCTCCCATGTGTATCAAGAGTCTTCCGGATCTTCTTCTGGTCGTCCAGAATCTTGTTCTGGTTGTCTAGAATCTTCTTCAAAAATTCCTCCAATGATGGAGGTACCTTAAGATCTGATGAGGCTAAAGACTATGCTGCTACTGCACTGGATAGGACAGTCAGCTTTGTGGTAGTTGCCTGCATCCAGTTGTTGAGGCTGGATAGTGTCTGTGAAACCCATAGTGCATTTTGAGAGTAGGTGGAAGATGAAGGCATGGATAATGGCACTGTGATGGATGGCCCGGAGGAAGGAGGAGGCATGGCAGCTGCTCCGACAGAAGTACCGCCTGTTGTGGAGGGCTCGGCAACTGACCCGGTGGCCACTACCCCTGACTCTTTAGACTGGCCAATGGGGGTAATGGCTTTACCCTTGAAAAAGGATTTTTAGCCTTCACCTCCACATCAAAATGCCTCGGCTCTACCCCTTGGTCATGGAAATACTCTGTGAGGAAGTTGGGGTAGGGATATGATCTTTTTTCTTTTTGAACTGCATTGGAGATGTTGTAGGACATCAAGTTGGGGTAGATTTTTTGATGTGGGCAACATTGGCATAAAATTTCTTGACAAGGTATTCATTGGCATCTTTCAACCGGAAGGTGAACCATTTCCATCCTTTTCTCTCTGTAAATTGCCGTAGGATATTCGGATTGTGGTGGCTTGGGTATTTTGTTATGAATTGTCGCTCAAGGGTTAGCGACCTTTAGGGCCACCATTCCTGAAATTTGCCATACGCCTTCTCACTTACAAACCTATCAGCCCACACCTCCAGCTTCTTTGATCTAGCCAGGTCTCCCATAATTGTTTCACCCTCTCTCCCGTCATCCGGGACCTCGTCACCATCATCAATATTTATTGGGGCAGCTGTTGAGGCAGGTGTTGTAGCAGATGGGGAGATGGTTCGGATGCCTGACTACCTCCCTCTGAGCCATCAGAAGAACTCGAGGAGGAGGTAGGCTCATCGACTAAATGGAATTTGTCGGGGAGTTGTTATGATTGTGCCCCCGGTTGTGGTTGTACAGAATCCTCCTCAGATGTCTCCCGGGATGGGAGGTATTCACTTGTGTCCGATGAGTTGGTAGGAGGTCTAACGAGGGTAGCCTTTTTGCCTACTACCCTATGAGATAGTAAATGTAAGGTTTACTTTCCTTTACCCCAGCCTCGGGAGGATTCTGCTCTCCCCTTTGAAGTGTCTCCTCTCCCACAAGAGCGCACCATTTTCTGCAACACACAAGTGGTGAAAGACAGTTAGAATTGGGGTTCAATTATGTGTTAAAGCAGTACAGATGAAATGAATAACAATGCTTCTCAGAACAGGGCATCGCGGACCGCACAAAAATGAGTGCGGCCGCGAACTGCCCATTTCGGACAGCGTAAAAGTAAAGGTGACCGCGAAGAGTCCAGGCTCAGACTATTGGCTCTCTGAACTTGATCAACCGCGGACCGCACAAAAATGAGTGCGGCCGCGAAATACCAATCGCGGACCGCATAAAAATGAACGCGGCCGCGAACGCAAATAATAGAGTCTCTGAAGTTCAAACGCGCGGACCGCGAAAAGTTGGGTGCGGCCACGAAAGACCAATCGCGAACCATGAAAAATGACTACGGCCGCGAATTCTAAACACCTATCAGTGCCTTGAAGCTAGGGTATCACGGACCGCGTAATTTTTGGACGCGGTCGCATACCCTATCGCGGACCACGGAAAAATGACCACGACCGCGAAATTCAAAATAAATCGGTACTGATGAACACCTAAAACTAAAGTTTTCACTAATTACCCAAGAATTCTAGCAATTAAAGATGCAAAGTTACTAACCCCAACCCCCATTATGCATACAAACACTACCCATATGTTGATAATCAAAAATTAAGCATTAATTTGATATTTTGGCATGATTCTAACCCTATCATAAAAGAAAAATTAAAACAAAGAGAAAAGAAAAGAAAAAGATCAAATCAAATTATTGAAATGAACATACCAGTTGTAAAATATTGTTGGAAATCTATAATTGATGAGAATAAGATGAGTTTGAAACCAAGTAAGGATACACAGTGCTTTAGGTGCGTCTGAGAGGTTAGGGTTCGTAAAGTGTGAAATGTTTTAAGAACTCCTATTTATACTCAGAAACCAGTATCCCTACCGCCTTACCTGAGTGCGGCCGTGAAATTTTGTCGCGGTCCGCACTTTTTACCTTTCTGTAGGTCTGCCTCATATGCACGGGCGCGGTCCGCGAAAGACTGGTCACGGCCGCACAATTTGTGCAGACCACAAAAATTTGAATACGGATCGCGAACTCTAAAGAAATTTTGACAGGCTAACTTGACAGAGTTAGCATTTTGCCCATTTCAGCTACGCGACAGGGCGCAGAATTGTGTGGCAGCGAAGTGCTCATGCTGTCCGCGAAGTTTTGAGCGCGGTCCGCAAAAGTTTACCACTTAGCCAATTTTTTTCCTTGCCAATTACCTGCACTGCACAACCAATTCCTACATATACTTCACAGTAAGTTAGTTCAAAACAATTTCTAATCTACGAAGAAAATCAAAAGAAAAAAAAAATACATGGGTTGCCTCCCAAGAAGCGCCTGATTTAACGTCACGGCACGACGCATGTTACCATCATCATTTGAAATGGATTAATGTCACAACGTGGCTATCATCAATCTTGCCAAAGTAGTGCTTCACTCGGTGCCCATTGACCCTAAAGATCTCACCATTCTTGTTTTTCACATCTAGAGCACCGAAATGAGTCACATGTACCACTTCGAAAGGACCACTCCACTTCGACTTGAGCTTTCCTAGAAACATCCGTAATCGAGAGTTGAATAGAAGAACCAAGTCACCTTCCTTGAATTCTTTGTTTCGGATATACTTATCATGTAAGTACTTCATCTTGTCCTTATACAAGGACGAGCTGGAATAAGCATGGAATCGGAACTCTTCAAGTTCATTTAGTTGCTCTACCCGGAGATTGGAAGCTACATCCCATTCAAGGTTTAATTTCTTCAGCGCCCACATGGCCTTGTGCTCTAATTCAACCGAAAGATGACATGATTTTCCAAATACCAACCAATATGGAGACATACCAATTGGAGTCTTGTAAGTTGTTCTATAGGCCCATAAAGCATGGTCAAGTTTCCTTGACCAATCAGTCCAGTTTGCATTGACAGTCTTGGATGGAATGCTCTTGATCTCCATGTTGAAGACTTCAACCTGTCCACTTGCCTGGGGATGATAGGGGTTGACACCTTATGATTGACAACATACTTGGAAAGTAAAGTGTCAAAGGCTTTGTTGCAAAAATGAGAACCCCCATCACTAATGATAGCCCTTGGGGTGCCGAACCTTGTGAAGATATTTTTCTTTAAGAAATACACCACACTCCGTGCCTTATTGTTGGGCAAAGCCACAGCTTCAACCCATTTGGAAACATAATCCACAGCAACAAAAATATAAGTGTTCCCACATGAACTCCCAAATGGCCCCATAAAGTCGATGCCCCACACGTCGAAAATATCAATCTCAAGGATGATAGTGAGAGGCGTTTCATTATTTTTGGAAATTCCACCGGCTCTTTGGCACTCATCACAATGCCTAACGAGCTCGCTAGCATCTTTGTACAAGGTAGGCCAATAGAATCCACAGCTTAGGACATTTGTAGCAGTTCTTGCCCCACCATGTTGACCACCATAGGGCGAGGAATGGCAAGGTTCAAGAATACTCAATTGCTCTTCTTCCGGAACACACCTCCGGATAACACCATCATTGCAAATTTTGAAAAGATATGGCTCGTCCCAGTAATAATCCAAGAAGTCTCATTTGAGTTTCTTCCTTTGGTTTGAAGAGAGCTCATTCGGGACAATGCCGGTCACAAGAAAGTTAGCCAAATCGGCGAACCAAGGTATCCTAGTCACATACATGGAGAGGAGTTGTTCATCCGGAAATGAATCATTAATCTCGAGGCCAACATGGGACCGCCCCTCCTCTTCCAAGCGGGACAAGTGGTCTGCCACTTGATTCTCACTCCCTTTTCGGTCTATGATTTCAAGGTAAAACTCTTGTAGAAGAAGAACCCATCTCATCAACCTAGCCTTAGAGTCCTTTTTACTCATCAAATAACGAAGTGCCGCGTGATCGGTGTGCACAATCACTTTGGTACCCATGAGGTACGGGCGGAACTTTTCCACGGCAAAGACAATGGCTAATAGCTCTTTCTCGGTCACCGTATAGTTGACTTGGGCGTCGTTCATTGTTTTGCTTACATAATAGATCGTATGAAATATCTTGTTGATTCTTTGCCCCAATACCGCTACTACTGCAACGTCGCTAGCATCGCACATGAGCTCAAATGGTAAGCTCCAATTGGGTGCGGTAATGATGGGAGTGGTAGTCAACCTATACTCGAGTAGCTCAAAAGCTTTCATGTAATCATCATTGAACACAAACTTGGCATCTTTTTCCAACAACTTGCATAAGGGGTTCACTACTTTTGATAAATCCTTGATGAACCTACGGTAAAACCCTGCATGACCAAGAAATCTCCTCACTCCCTTGACGGAAGTCGGAAAAGGGAGTTTTGATATCACTTTAATTTTTTCTTTGTCCACTTCAATACCGTTCTTGGAGATCGTATGGCCGAGGAAAATGCCCTCCTCGACCATAAAGTGGCACTTCTCCCAATTAAGCACTAAGGCACTAAGTTAGTCTCCTCACATCGGGCCAACACTTTATCAAGATTATCCAAGAATTCTTCAAAGGAATCCCCCACAACACTGAAATCATCCATGAACACCTCGAGAGAGTCCTCCACCATATCCATAAATATTCCCATCATACACCGCTGAAAAGTAGCCGGTGCATTACACAAACCAAACGGCATCCTTGAGAACGCAAATGTGCCATACGGACAAGTGAAGGAGGTTTTCTCTTGATCTTCAGGTGCAATGAGAATCTGGTTATATCCAGAATACCCATCCAAAAAGCAATAATAAGCACGTCCGGCAAGTCTATCCAACATATGGTCAAGAAATGGCAATGGAAAATTGTCTTTCCGGGTCACTTTGTTCATCTTCCTATAATCCATGCATACCCTCCAACCGGTGACAGTTCTTGTGGGGATCAATTCATTTCTATCATTTGTGATCACAGCCATGCCCCCTTCTTTGGGACACATTGTACCAGGAAGTCCATGAACTATCAGAAATGGGGTATACAACCCCTGCATCTAGCCACTTGATGATCTCTTTCTTGAATACCTCTTACATGGCCTCGTTCAACCTCCTTTGATGTTCCACGGAGGGTTTGGCATCTTCCTCCAATATGATTTTGTGCATGCAAAAGGCGGGGCTTATACCCTGAATATCCGCCAATGTCCAACCTATTGCCTTCTTTCTTTTTTAAAGCACTACAAGGGTGGAATCTACCTGCACGTAAGTTAAGCACAAAGAAAGAATAACAGGTAATATGAAACAAGGGCCTAAGAACTCATACCTGAGGTGTGAAGGCAAGGGCTTCAACTCCAATGTGGGTGGCTCCTCGATTGAGGGTTTTGTTGGTGGAGTCTTCTGGTTCTCAAGGTCCAAGGAAAGTTTTCTAGGTTCATATGTGTAGGATCCCATTCCTTGCAAAGCATTTGCATATTCTACCAAGCCTTCCTTCTCATCCTCATCATGATTCAACAACACATCTTCCAAAGGGTCTTCCACATTCATCATAGCACATGTGTCATCAACAATCACCTCAGTCACAAAATCCACAAACGAACATACTTCATTGCTATTACGATGCCTCATTGACTTGCACACGTGGAACACAACTCTTTCATTGCCTACCGGGAAGGTGAGCTCCCCAGCTTCCACATCAACTAAGGCTTTCCCTATAGCTAGGAAAGGTCTCCCCAATATGATTGGAACCTCATAGTCAACCTCACAGTCGAGTATCATAAAATCTGCGGGAAGTATAAACTTGTCGACCTAAACTAGTACATCATCAATTATCCCCAATGGCCTCTTCATTGTTCGATCCTTCATTTGCAGCCTCATGGAATTAGGTCTTGGTTACCCAATCCCCAATATCTTGAACACAGAATATGGCATCAAATTAATGCTCGCTCCCAAATCACACAAGGCTTTGGCGAAATCGACACTACCAATAGTGCATGGAATTGTAAAGGCATCGGGATCTTCTAGCTTTGGAGCCATGGAATGCACAATGGCACTCATTTGATGTGTTATTTTGATCGTCTCACAGTTCATTGACCTCTTCTTTGTTAACAAGTCCTTCATGAACTTGGCATATCCCGGGATTTGTTCTAGAGCTTCAACCAAAGGCACATTTATGGACAAACTTTTCATCATATCAATGAATTTCTTGAATTGGTTCTCGTTGTTTTGCTTGGCGAGCCTTTGAGGATATGGTGGAGGAGGCCTTGGCAAAGGATCTTTGGCTTTGGGTACTACCGGATCTGGTATGTCTATCACGTGTTCCCTAGACGGGTTCACATCATCTTGTGTCTCCTCCATGTTTTCATCAATGTCTATACTCACTTCATCATTCAGATTCTCATCATTTCTTAGCTCATCCTCTTCTTGCAAAAGCACATCATCATTCATGATCTTTCCTGGTTTGGAGGTACTAGCAACTCCACCTCTACCACTTCTTGTAGTCACCGCCATAGCATGGCCCATATTGTTTCCACCCTTCGGGTTTACTACTGTATCACTTGGTAGTGCCCCCTTAGGGCGAGTATTCAAGGCTTCAGAAATTTGACCCATTTGGACTTCCAAGTTGCGGATAAAAGTATTGTGGGAGGCTATTTAGGCATAGGAGTTGGTGTTTCTTTCCATCATTTGATTAAACATACTTTCTATCTGTCCCATCTCATTGTTGGAAGAACTTTGCCCTTGTGACGGATATGGAGGCGGGTTGTTGGGTTGTTGATACATCGGAGGCCTTTGAAATCCCGACTCCCGGTTCCCTTGATTATTGTTATTCCAACCCCCTTGGTTTCCATTACCTCCCCAATTACTATTATTGTTACCACCCTAATTGCCTTGTTTATTTCCTTGATTCCCCCAATTTTGATTGTTGTTCCCCCAATTGTTCGGATTGTTGTTGTTGCCAATATTCCAATTCCCTTGGCCTTGGTTGCCCCAATTTTGATTGTTTCCCTGTGATCTCCAGTGTTGTTGATTTGGAGCATTGCTCCGTTGACCTTGGTAATTGTTCACATATTGAACCTCTTCACTTTGATCGTCATAAGAGTCATCTTGGTTGTACCCACTACCACTTTGCTCAAATTGATCCTGATTGTGTTGAACTTGTTGACCTCTTTGTCTCCTCTCGTTAAACATTACATTCACTCCTTCCATGGCATTTACTTGCTTTGGCCCTTGAACCCGCTAAAGTTGTGCCTTGGCTAACTGATTCATGGTAGTTGTCAACTCTGCTATGGCTTGTCCGTGATCATGAAGTTCCTTGTGAAGGTGGATAATATTAGGGTCACCCTGAGGAACGTTGGCCCGACTTTGCCAAGTTGAAGAGGTGTCCTCCATCTCATCTAATATTTCACATGCTTCTGAATATGGAATGCTCATGAAGTTACCCCCTGGGAGCTAATTCACCACACACTAGTTAGTTGTGTTGATACCCCTATAAAAGGTTTGTTGGATCATTGCTTCAGTCATATCGTTGTTGGGGCATTCTTTGACCATTGCCCGGTACCGTTCCCAAATCTCATGTAATGGTTCATTTGGCTCTTGTTTAAAAGCAAGGATTTCATCTCTCAATGTTGCCATATGTCCCGGAGAAAATAACTTCGCTATGAACTTCTCGGCCAACTCATCCCAAGTGGAGATGGAAAGGTTGGGTAGCCTCTCAAGCCAATCTAAAGCCTTCCCTCTAAGTGAGAAAGGGAACAACCTTAACCTCAAAGCGTCCTCAGATACATTCGTCTGCTTGCTCCCCCATCATGTATCTACAAAACCTTTGAGATGCTTATATGCGTTCTGATATGGAGCTCCGGTGAAGAAACCCCTCTGTTCCAAGAGAGTAAGTATGACATTGGTTATTTGAAAATTGCCTGCCCGAATCCGGGGCAGGACAATTGCATTTGCGTAGCCTTCATTGGAAAACACCTGGTGTGCTGCCCTTGGAGAAGGTGGGGAGGGTTTGGAACGTTGTCATGAGGAGAGCATCCTCTTCTTTGTACATGAGGTTCAAGATGAACCTCATCCACTTCATTTTCATCTACCTCCTCCCCCTGAGGAATATGTTCGAGGACCTCGTTAAGAGCCATTTGGTACCTAAAAGCAATTGACACACAAAAATTAGAAAAACGGAAGGAAAGAAAAACAAAACACACAAATAGTTAGATATTTAGCTAAGACCGTTTAACTCCACGGCAACGGCGCCAAAAATTGATCGAGTCTAAGCCTGCACTACTATTGAGTAGTGAGGATGGTCGATCCAGTTTTACCCAACAAGGTCGGGATCGAATCCACAAGGAGTTATTGATTTGGAATTAGGTTTATATCTAAGTCTAGTTGCGTGTTTTGTTCCTAATTACGCTTCCACACATTTTGGTTTTGATTCTACTTCTAATTCTATTTTATTGTATGCAATGATTAAAGCTAAGTACAATATTTTTTATGTTGGTTTTCAAGTGTTTAAAAGGACTAGGGTAGTGACTTCCGCCTAGGTGGACATCTAACGGGTAGCAAGAATCTAGGGCAAACTTGATTAATTTGGGGTCGTAATATAGCTATCACACCCAAATACTCACTCTATATCTCTCAATAGTTTGAGTGATTTTGCCCAATTTGGCTTTCTCAAGTCCAAATGGGTATTCATGCAAGTCATGTGATATTAGCTCAAGTCGGGTATTACTATCTCTAGATTTAACCCTTTAATTGGGGCTATCAATTTCTTGAGTTCACCCCAATTCCTTGTTAGCCTAATGTTCCTAGACTTGATCCATCTTTCTCAAGAAGAGACCAAGTCATAAATGCATGAATCAGTGTTTGCAACCACTAATTCTACAATTCTAGCAAGAACTAGGCTAAATATCGCTAACCCATAAATATTCAAGCCCTAAAATTCAGTACCCATTAAATACCCACACTAGGGTTGGGTCACAACCCTAGCTATGGGTCTACCTACTCATAGCAATAGCAGAAATCAAAGATGAAAAGAAGATAAAATTCATAATACTAAATTAAAAGATGAAAATCTAATGTTAAAAGGTGAATCTAATACAAACTTGCCCAAAAGGGAAGTTCCAGTCGTCTCCCGTGCTCAGCAAATACACCACATAACCTAAAAATGACAAAGAGTTCTATTTATACTAAGCTAAAATTTTCGGGAAAAAAATACCCCTGCGGAGGTTACGCGGCCGCGTAATTCTGACCACAGCCGCATTCCTGCTTTAGCGGTCGCGTCATTCTGGTCGCGGTCCGCGTTCTTCACTTCAGGATCTGGGTTTCGTGGACCGCGTAATTTCCATCGAGGTCACGCAGGAGACTTCCGCGGCCGCAAAATCTTGACGAGGACCGCACTTCTTGTTTTTGCTTAAAATGTAAGCTCTCTGAACTTCAGCAATCGCGGTCTGCATAATTCCAATCGCGGCCGCGCAGGGACTTTCGTGGACGCACCTTTTTGACGCGATCCGCATTCATGTTTTAGCCTAAAAATCCATCTCTCTGAATCTTTCTTTCGTGGACCTCAAAATAGTGCTCGCGACCGCGTTGTAGCTTTCTCGGTCGCACAATATTTGTACGGTCCGCGTTTCATATCTTTTGCCCTACTCTTAGTTTTTGTTCAAGTTTTGACTACTTTATGAGTTGATTATGACTCCTTTGGCTCATTTTGAACAATCCCTGCAAGCAAGCATATTACATTAGTTTCTGGGAATACCTTCACACATTTTTGGCCCTAAACACAAGTAAAAGATAGCAAATAACAGGTTAAAATCCCTACTTATCAGGGCTCAACTTGCCCTTCTTCCCAAACCTCATCACACCCTTCATGGGTGAAACCGGAGCAATACCCACTCTCCAACCATGAATGCAACATCACGAACTCGACGGTTGGCATAACTCTTCTGCCTAGACTGAGCTGTGCGAAGTCGATCCTAAATAATCTTGGCCTTGTCCAAGGCATCTTGTACCAGATCTATACCCAACAACCGAGCCTCCCCTGGCTTGAACCATCCAACTGGCGAACGACACCGCCTCTCATATAATGCCTCATAGAGAGTCATCTGAATGCTCGACTGGTAGCTGTTGTTGTAAGAAAATTGCGCAAGTGGCAAGAATTGATCCCAAGAAACCCCGAAATCAATAACACAAGCGCGAAGCATGTCCTCCAATATCTGAATAGTGCGCTTGGACTGTCCGTCCGTCTGGGATGAAATGATGTGCACAATCCCACTTGCGTGCTCAACTCCACCTGGGTGCCAAACTCACGTTGTACTGCCCTCCAGAAGTGCGAGGTGAACTGTGTACCTCGATCAGAAATGATAGACACGGGCACACTGTGAAGGCAGACGATCTCGCGGATATAAATCTCAGCCAACCGCTTTGAAGATTAGGTAACTGCTACAAGAATGAAATGTGTTGACTTGATCAGCATGTCCATAATGACCCATACCGCATCGAACTTCCTTTGAGTCCGTGGAAGTCCAACAGCAAAATCCATAGTGATACGCTCTCACTTCCACTAGGGAATCTCTAACTTTTGAAGAAAACCACCAGGTCTTTGATGCTCGTACTTGACTTGCTGACAATTTAGACACTGAGCTACATATGCAACTATATCCTTCTTCATCCTCCTTCACCAATAATGTTGTTGTAAATCCTGATACATCTTAGTTGCACCCGGAAGAATAGAATACTGGGAACTGTGGGCCTCCTCAAGAATCAACTCACCAAGTCCATCTACATTGGGCACACAAATACGACCCTGCATCCTCCAAACCCCATCATCTCCAGTAGTAACCTGCTTGGCACCATCGTGCCTCACCGTGTCCCTAAGGACAAGCAAGTGAGAGTCATCTTACTGACGCTCTCTGATGAGCTCATACAAGGAATACCAAGCGACTGTACAAGCTAGAGCACGACTGGGCTCTAAAACATCCAACTTCACGAACTGATTGGCCAAAGTCTGAACATTCGCAGCAAGCAGCCTCTCAACAACTGGAATATACGCAAGGCTTCCCATACTCACTGCCTTTCTACTCAAGGCATCGGCCACTATATTGGCCTTCCCAGGATGATACAAAATGGTGATATCATAATCTTTCAACAGTTCCAACCACCTCCTCTGCCTCAAATTGAGATCATTTTTCTTGAACAAATATTGTAGACTCCGATGATCCGTGAACACCTAGAACGACACGTCGTTAAGATTATGCCTCCAAATCTTTAGTGCATGAACAAAGGCTGCCAACTCTAAGTCATGAACAGGGTAATTCTTCTCATGAACCTTCAACTGTCGCGATGCATATGCGATCACCCTACCATCCTGCATCAATACTGCGCCGAGCCCAATACGAAATGCATCATAACACACCGTGTAAGATCCTGAACTTGTGGGAAGCACCAACACTGGCGTCGTAATCAAAGAAGTCTTGAGGTTCTGAAAGCTCAACTGACACTCATCCGACCATCTGAATGGGGCACCTTCTTGGTCAATCTGGTCGATGGGCCTACTATTGATGAAAACTCCTCCACGAACCGACGGTAATAACCCGCCAAACCCTGGAAACTCTGGTTCTTCATAGCTGAAGTGGGTCTGGGCCAGTTCTGAATTGCCTCAATCTTCTTAGGATCTACCTGTATGCCCTCTGCCAATACGACATGCCCCAAGAATGCGACCGAGTCCAACCAAAACTCACACTTTAAAAACTTGGCATATAACTGGATATCCCTCAGATTCCGAAGTATAATCCGAAGATACTACTCGTGCTCCTCTAGACTATGGAAGTAGATCAAGATATCATCAATAAATACAATCATGAAGGAATCCAAGTCGAGATTGAACACCCAGTTCATCAAATCCATAAATGTTATTGGGGCATTTGTCAACCCAAATGACATCACTAGAAACTCATAATGCCCATACCGAGTCCGAAAAGCTGTCTTAGGGATATCGGATGCCCTAATCTTCAACTGATGGTAGCCAGACCTCAAATCAGTCTTCTAAAACACCTTGTCACCCAGAAGATGATCAAATAAGTCATCAATCCTCGGCAATGGATACTTGTTCTTGATGGTGACTTTATTCAACTGTCAATAGTCTATGCACATCCTCATCGATCCATCTTTCTTCTTCAAGAACAACACAGGCGCACCCCAGGGCGAGACACTAGGCCTAATGAAGCCCTTATCAAGAAAATCTTGTAGTTGCTCCTTCAATTATTTTAACTCTGGCGGGGCCATACGGTACGGTGAAATAGAAATGGGATGAGTGCCCGGAGCCAAATCAATACAAAAATCAATATCCCTGTCGGGCGGCATCCCCGACAAGTCTGCAGGAAATACCTCTAGAAACTTACAAACAACAGGCACTGAATCCATGGAAGGAACCTCCGCACTAGAATCATGGACATAGGCCAAATAAGTTAGACACCTCTTCTCGACCATACGCCGAGCATTCACATAAGAGATAACCCTAATGGTATAATGGCCAGGAAGTCCCTCTCCACTCTAATCGAGGCAACCCCGACAAGGCTAAGGTCACTGTCTTGGCGTGGCAATCCAATATAGCATGATAAGGTGACAGCCAATCCATACCCAAGATGACATCAAAATCTACCATATCAAGAAGTAGAAGATTTACGCTAGTGTCAAGACTCCCAATAGTAACCATACACAAACGATAGACATGATCTACTACGACAAAATCTCCCTCGTGTGTGGCCACATACACAGGAGCACTCAAAGAATCGCGAGGCACAACCAGATAGGAAGCATCAAAGTAGGATGACACGAAAGAATAAGTAGAGCCCGGATCAAATAGAACTGAAACATCTCTATGGAAAACTGGGACAATACCTGTGATAACAGTGTCAAATGACTCAGCCTCAGACCTCGTTGTAAAAGCATAAAATCAGGGTTGGACCCCACCACTCTGAACCGCATCCCTAGGACGGCCTCTCACTGGCTGGCCTCTACCTCTAACGGCCTGACCTCCACCTATGAATGTCTGACCCCTGCATTTAGGTGGATGAGAAGGCGGTGAAGCAACTGATGCCGGAACTATGGCACGAGAACCTTGCTGATGTGAGATGCCTGGTGCCTAAGTCTAAAATCTAGCAATGTGCCTCGGATCACCACAAGTATAACATTACCTTAGGTGCTGTGAATGCTTACCCTGAAAACTGACCTTTTAGACCTGAGTAACCACCCTGAAAACTCTGGAGCGGATGTGCACTAATAGGAGCTGGTGGTGCACTATAGGCTAGCTGATCGGGATGAGACATATAAGGGCCGCGATCACCTGAAGCACTGTGAGATGCCTGGAGCGCTGAGTGAAACGGCCTGGGAGGATGGCCTCTACCAAAAGTACCCCTGCCTCTAGACGAGGCACCACTGAACCCGAAATGATGAGGCCTCTTATCAGACCCCTGCCCTCTCTCTCCTGTGCAAGAACCATCTCAATCCGCCTAGCAATGTTAGTAGCCGTCTGAAAGTAAATCTCACCCTAGGTCTCCTTGTCCATATGTATCCTTATAGGGTGAGTGAGTCCATCAATAAACCTCCTCACCCTCTCCCTCTCAGTAGGAAGTAAGAGAAGAGCATGACAAGCTAGATCCATAAAACGGGTCTCGTACTAAGTAACAGTCATACTACCTTGTTGGAGATGCTCAAACAGCCTGCAGTAATCCTCTCTCAGTGTGATAGTGAGAAACTTCTCTAGAAATAACTATGAGAACTGCTCCCAAGTAAGTGTAGGTGACCCAGCTGGTTTGTTCAACATCTAATCTCTCCACCACCTCTTGGCGGAACCCGTCATCTGAAACACAGCAAAATCGATTCCATTGGTCTCAACTCTACCCATGTTCCGCAGCACCTCATGGTAACGGTCAAGATAATCATATGAATCCTCAGAAAGTTCACCACTGAAGTGAACTGGAAAGAGCTTAGTAAACTTGTCCAACCTCAATAAGCCCTCAAAAGACATGGCGGGCCTATCACAGGCCTGTGCCGCAACAACTGGTTGAACTACCCCAACTGGCGAGGCTACTGGAGTCTAATACTGGGGAGCCATCTGCTCCGGAGTATGAGTAGTGGGAGTCTGTGCTCCTCTCCCATCCTAAGAGACTGTTGGTGCCACCGGAAATGTACCCGTCTGAGTCACACTCTCCATAAGGTCCACCAAATGGACTAGAGCGTCCTGAAGCACTGAAGTGGCTATGAACCCCTCGGGGACCTGAGCCGATCCAACAGGTACAGTCTGAGCTGGAACCTCCTCATCAAAATCCACCTGAGGCTCCACTGCTGAGCTCAGCCTCAGCCTCAGCCTCTAGCGCGACCTCGGCCTCGACCTCTGCCTCTCGTAGGAGTTGCCACTAGGGGCTCCAGCTGTTGTTCAGTTGAAGATACATCACGTGTCCTCACAATCTGCGAGAGAACAAGAGTAGAAGAGTTCAATCATCAATAATAGAACAAAATCGCACGACACAGAAGAATAGAAGTGAAATTGTTCCTAAACTCCGTAGCCTCTGGAAGATAAGTACAGACGACTCCGTACCAATCCTCCAGACTCTACTAAGCCTGTTCGTGGCTCGTGAGACCTAGGTAACCTGGTGCTCTGATACCAACTTGTCACGACCCGAAATTTCTGACCTTCAGAATCGTGATGGCGCCTAACATTTCATTTGCTAGGCAAGCCAACATTCGAGAAATTCTTAAGCCAGTTTTAAACAACTCAAATAATTAAACAATTTAAACTGAAATGAAACTAAAACAAAGTGCGATGTGGAATAATACCCAAAATATCTAAGTACAACCCGGATCTGGAGTAACAAGTGCACGAGCTTCTAAAATTGGTACAAATAAAGTGTGAAATAAGTATAACTGCCTCGAATGAAATGAACAGTAAATAAGGAAGGAGGAAGGGGACTTCATGTCACGACCCAAAATCTCACCTGTCGTGATGGCGCCTATCTCAATACTAGGCAAGCCAAAAATCTCAATAATCCACCATATCTTTTAAACTTGAAAAAAAATTAATTAAATTCAGCGGAAGAGATCTCACAATTTCAAATATAACACTTCCAAAATCCGGTGTCACTGAGTACATGAGCATATAATATGAATACAAGTCTGGAAAATACGGTCTATAATAGTCTGAGATCAAATACAGTAAACAAGGAGATAGGGAAGAAGAGACAAGGTCTGCGAAACACGGCAGCTACCTCAAAATCTCCTGAAAATCAATCGCGTGAAAAGATCAACACCCGCTATGTTCGGGAACACCTGGATCTGCACACGAAGTGCATGGTGTAGTATGAGTACAACCAACTCAGTAAGTAACAATAATAAATAAGGAACTGAAGATAGTAACGAGCTACACAGTTATGGTTCATTTCCAGTAATTCCAGCAAAGAATAGACATACTATCAAATCTGGCAGTTTAATGTCAAATCAATTTTTATACAGTTCCTGTTCATGTAATCCATATATCAACAATCTTTCAGAGATTTCACAACAATGAAAGATAGAACCTAAGTGCAACAACAAATGGAAATCAAGTACAACATCTTAGGACAACAACCACTCATTGAACTCCCAGCCCTCATCACTCCCTAGGCTCCCAGCTCTCATCACTCACTCTCAATGGGTACGCGTGCTCAATGGGGGTGTACAAACTCCGGAGGGGCTCCTACAGCCCAAGCACTATAATCTGCAAGGACAACTCACGGGTTGCACGGATAACTCATGTGTTGCACGGACAACGCACGTGCCATAATATAAATATCTGTATCCGCACGACCAACTCACGTGTTGCACGGCCAACTCGCGTGCTATAATATAAAATAAGGATCCACACGGCCAACTCACGTGCTATAGTATAATATAAGAATTTGCACGGCCAACTCACGTGCTGCACGGAGAACTCACGTGCTATAGTATCAATATTTCACAATCAGGCCCTCGGCCTCACTCAGTGATAAATTTCTCTAGTATCTCGGGCTCTCAATAATCACGAAATCAGGACAAACAACAATGATATGATGTATCAATAATAATAACAGAGACTGAGAAAAAATGTGCAAGTAACAACTGAGACTAAGTACATATAACATTTAGCAGGCAATTCAACAAGTACTCGGCCTTTGTGGGTCTCAATAGTACTATCACATAGCCTAAGCATGACTTCTAAAATAATTTACTGTCAAGTTTTGTCTACACATAGAGAGCATATAGCTAACAACAAATTATTCAACTTTATAGTTTCCCGGGACGGACCAAGTCACAATCCCTTCGGTGCATGCCCACACGCCCGTCACCTAGCACGTGCGTCACCTCCAAAATAATCACATGACACCAAAATCCGGGGTTTCATACCCTCAGGACCAGATTTAAAACCGTTACTTACATCAAGCCGTGAAATTCTTATTCTAAAATGTCCTTTCCTCGTGAATTGGTCGCCAAACGCCTCGAATCTGGCCATAAATTATTCGTTTCAATCAATAAAATTCATTGGAATTAATTCCATAGGAAAAAAATAATTTTCCATAAAAATTCAAAAATTAGCTCAAAAATCGCTCTTGGGGCCCACGTCTCGGAACTCGACAAAAGTTACAAAATTCGGAAGCGCATTCAACCACGAGTCTAACCATACCAATTTTACCAAAAAACGACCCAACTTGACCCTCAAATCTTCAATTTAAACCAAGAGGGTTTTCAAACTTTCCCAACTCAATTCACCAATTAAATGATACAAATAACCATGGATTCGGGTAATTTAACCAATATTGAGTTAAGAATACTTACCCCGTTGTTTCCTCTGAAAATCACCCAAATATCGCCTCAATCCGAGCTCCAAATTGTCAAAAACTCACTGCCCAGGCTTTTCTTCTTCGCGAACGCGGTCAGTGCCTCGCGTTCGCGAAGCACAAAATAGTTCCGTCCAAATTCCTCCTTCGCGAACGCGACATCACCCTCGCGTTCGCGAAGCACAAAATTCCTCTGCCTCAATGCCTTCTACGCGAACGCGTTCCACCCATCGCGAACGCGATGCTTCATTCCCCCTCACTATGCGAACGCGACACCCCATGCGCGAACGCGTAGACCAATTGCCTGGAGTCCTCAGCTGCTTCCTCTCTTCTTCGCGAACACGAAACACCTCTCGCGTTCGCAATGCACACCCAGTCCACCCTTCGCAAACTTGTTCTTCTCTTCGCGAACGCGAAGAGCAAATATTGCCAGCCTCTCAATTCCTTTTCGTGAACGCGAGGCTCCACTCGCGAACGCGATGAAGGAAACCAGATGGTACATCAAAAAAATTCTAGCAGAGTTCCAAGTCCAAAATCCAACCCGTTAACCATCTGAAACTCACCCGAGCCCCTCAAGACCTCAACCAAATATACCAATAAGTCCTAAAACATCATACGAACTTAGTTGAACCCTCAAATCACCTAAAACAATGCTAAAACCATGAATTACACCCCAATTCAAGCCTAATAAACTTTGGAATTTCTATTTTCTAAAAACGACTCCGGAACCTATCAAATCACGTCCAATTGACCTCAAATTTTACACACAAGTCATAAATGACATAACAGAGGTATTTCAATTTTCAGAATCAGATTCAGACCTCGATAACAAAAAGTCCCCACGGTCAAACTTCCCAAAATTAAACTTTCGGCATTTCAAGCCTAATTCCACTACGGACCTCCAAATAATTTTTCGGACACGCTCCTAAGTCCAAAATCACCATACGGAGCTATTGGAATCATCAGAATTAAATTCTGAGGTCGTTTACATATAAGTCAATATCCGGTCAACTATTTTAATTTAAGCTTCCAACATAAAAATTCATTCTTCCAAGCTAACTCCGAAATACCTTAAAACCAAAACCGACAATTCACACAAGTCATAATACCTCGTAGGAAGTTATTCAAAACTTCAAATAGTTGAAATGAACGTAATACGCAAAACGGTTAGTCGGGTCATTACAATCTCCCCCACTTAAACATACGTTCGTCCTCGAACGTGCCAACAGTTGTTCTTAACCTTCAAATCTCTATTCCACCTTACCACACACATACCCGGGGGTGATCTCATGTTACCCTATTCTATATAGGCCTGACCACACAACATAACTGAAAATCATTAATTTAACATTAGCCCAAAAACCTGGGAGCCAAATTTCTAATATCCAAAATTCTTTTCAAGACCCGAATCTCCCATCTACACACTGTATAAGCCTGAACAAGCTGTATCAAGCTATAGCCATAACCCCAGATATAATCACATTGCATACTACACAACTCACATGCTCACAGCACAATTTCCGATCACAGTAATTACTCCAAACCAACCAAGTACTAGTATAAAACCTCATATCAAGCTAAACCTCATTCCAAAACCTTCGTACACTGCTGATAATAAAAGAAACATGCAAAAATCTCATGACCCCTTATCAGAGCAACAAGTCATGGAGCTCTCTCGCCCCAACCAGAACCATAATCACCTTCTAAGCCGACTTTCAATATTATCCTCCCGAATATACCGTAATCAAACCTGATAGTACCCATTCTAGGTCCAATGAACTTATATAATTAAACACAACTATCCCACAGACACGCCACATCAATATAACTCAAGACACAACTGCGCAATCCGTGTACCCCAAATGTGGGAGATATTTTATGGAAGGGAACCATATTGCAAGTTCAACAAGCAACACCACAACCATAATGTTACAACCAACTCCTCAAATTTCGTGAAGAGGATAACCTAGGCGCATGAGCACAATTGTAGAGGAAGGAAATTAATGAATCAGATAAATTATCATAGAAATAAAATTCTCACACATGGCATGGACAACTCATGTGCCAATAATATGAATCGCCCAGCATGGTCACAGGCCTCCAGTCCCAGCATATTATAGAGGAGAAATTAAACAAGTACACTTATATATGATAATGAAATAATATTTTCATGCTCCTGGACTGGAATAAATAGCACTCCATAGTGCAAGAATGTGCAAAGTCTGCTATCACACTTCAAATTGGCAATTTTACGCAGAATTAGTAACTACCCAGTTTATTTAGGGAATCATCTTCTTTGTAACCTCAAGTACATCCCAGATAGTTCTCAACAAAGGTACGAATATGGGAAACGTTATAACTTTACGCTTAACAGTCGACTCTAGGCATATATAAGCCTAAGCATTCTTCCGAATATGAATACTTGCTCTAATGCCTGCACATGGGCTCCAACCTCACATATATGCACACTTATAGCGCGTAGCTATCACAAATAATTAACGAAACTAGTGCCTCCACTGAGTTAAAATAAAATACTCACCTCAAACAGGCCGCAACCCGAAATAATATACTTCTGAGAACTCCCAGTCTCCAAATTCATCAAACACATGAATCACCGTAACTGATCCCAACTCCAGCACTAGAATGACTA
The DNA here is from genome assembly GCF_000715075.1 of Nicotiana tabacum. Lineage (NCBI taxonomy): Eukaryota > Viridiplantae > Streptophyta > Magnoliopsida > Solanales > Solanaceae > Nicotiana > Nicotiana tabacum. The sequence continues at coordinate 96,182,409 of NC_134094.1, forward strand.
ACACATTTTCCATTCACCATTTTCCCATAAGGAATACTTTCATAATTCTTCCGTGCCACATAGCAATAATTTGAATATCAGTAGTCTATCAACCAGTTGAGTACTGCAATACCAATGAACATCCGTAAGTCAAAACACAATGCGCCCTTTGAAATGCGCACCCTTCTCAAGGATTACCGAGCAATTATAATATTCATCTAATTATCTGAAATTGACCATTCTGTCCAAAATTCGTGATCTTCCTTTCAAAAATAAACTGCCACCTTGTACATGTAAATCGTAATCCCGCGCCACACACCACATCTATCATGTCATTATGTGACAAGCACGAGAATCTCATTATCAACTTTGGGTAACCAGCAAATTACATACCCGGTCATTCAGTAACCTTCATCTTGCTTCCTTCCAGGAGGAATTCATAATACGCAACACATTCCCTACACAGGTAGAATATATCTGGTTCAATCCATGGAATAAACCATTAAGAACACTTTGAAATCCATTTGCACATAACCAAGCTATCAGAACTGAATCCTTCTAACTCCACCAATCCACACAAATTGCCAAATCCAAGAGTATTGCCACCAAACACCCGTAAAGCCTCACATCATCATATGAACCAAAAGAACCGAGCATACCATTACCATATTGATCCATCATGTTAACCATTTGTCCTATTTTCTCTGAGTTTCTTCTGAATCACCCTCAGGTTGACATTTCTCCTTGTCAAAACACTATTATCCTTACCCAAGCTCACTACAAGACGTCCTAACATAAAACCACATCGCCCTAAGGCCCATAAGCTATTGTATTCTTCTTAAGCACCTTCATAAATACCCCAACCATAACACTCACTCTTAAAATACCTTATGCGAATTTAAAATTGTTCCTCTTTACTTTCTTATACTGAAATGTAGAATCCATAGTCAAACAGAATTACCGCACATCCCGATACCATCCAATGTAAGTAACCGATTCTAGTGATATACAAATTCGAAAAAATTTCAATTTCCACATATACATTTTGAATCCATTAAAACCCTCTCGAGAGTCATCCACTCTGCTCAAATCTAATTTACTCCGCCCCAAACGAGCCGAAAGATATGTGCTCCTTTAGCACGATTAACACTCAAAGAAGTAACCCTGCCTTAACACGACCAATCGAATTCATACTTCGTGTGCACTATATCCTTCAAATTAACAACTTAATCATTCCATAATTTTCATATTTTCATAAAGTTCAATGTAACCCGTATCCAGGAATTTACTTACCCGAGTCATCCTCGATCTCCACCTCTGTAAGTCATAACTAACCCACAAGAATGCCTCAAACCAAAACTAAAATTTAACATATATCCATGAAATTGAATTGTCAATAACAGACTCCCCCATTTGGCTCAAATCCATAGAACAAAACACTCGATAACTCATAATACCCATACTTCATTACTATCATAATATTGTAGTTAGTTCAACGAAAATGATTCTCAAGCTTATGCAACACCCACCATAAAATACCTCAATCATCCGCTAAGTTAGCATTTATTCTCGCGACAATCAAGTCATTTTCTCGACCAGATTCAAATTCAAGTCTCAACACATACACCCCGCTGGCAGAAAAGAAACTCTCTATTCACATCATAAGGAACACACTTACATAAATTACTGCACATGGGATAATCCACCTGCTTAGTCTCAAATTGGCATATTGTTATACCCTTTCACAGCCACAATTACTATGAAATCACTTAATCTTTCCGAGTCCAAACTCATTAATCACACACGAAAATTTACTTTGCCCCAAAATTTAACAACGTGAAAGATCTTTCAAAATATTCACACTCGAGATTGTACGTCACATCAAAAAGAAAATAAAGCACTCAATGGCCTTCCTTTACATTTCAAGAAAACACTTCTCGTCACATTCAAATCGTTTTAACACATCCCGCAGTTACATCATACTCATCACAAAGTCATTCCACTGCTTATCGAGCCACAAATTCCATTGTAGGGTCATTACCGGACATATGAGTCCCACTGTACAGGTTACAACTGAAACTATCGAGCTCAAGCTACAGTCTAACCATGGCCTCAAGTCCTCCAGACTGGCCCATCACCAAAACACAGAATACTTACCTCAAACATCGTTCATAGAATCACAAGCCGGTGATGCACAACTGATACCGAGCGCTCATGTGCGCATACGAATACGTGGAAGGAATTCAAAGAGTTATGTTTCAAGCTAAATCAATTCCGCACGATAGAATACAAGAAAGTGAAATTATTCTAAGGGTTCAGCAGCCTATCGAAGATAAGTACAGACGTCTCTGTACCGATCCGCAAGACTCTACTAAACTTGCTCATGACTCGTGAGACCTATGTAACCTAGGCTCTGATACCAACTTGTCACGACCCAAAATCTCACCTGTCGTGATGGTGCCTATCTCAATACTAGGCAAGCCAAAAATCTCAATAATCCACCATATCTTTTAAAATTGAAAACAAATAATTAAATTCAGCAAAAGAAATCTCATAATTTCAAATATAACACTCCCAAAACCCGGTGTCACTGAGTACATGAGCATCTAATCTAAATACAAGTCGGGAAAATACAGTCTATAATATTCTGAGACCAAATACAATAAACAAGGAGATATGGAAGAAGAAACAAGGTCTGCGAAACACGGCAGCAACCTCAAAATCTCCTGAAAATCAATCGCGTGAAAGGATCAACACTTGCTATGTCCGGGAACACTTGGATCTGCACACGAAGTGCAGGATGTAGTATGAGTACAACCAACTCGGTAAGTAACAATAATAAATAACGAGCTACATAATTATGGTTCATTTCCAGTAATTCCAGCAAAGAATAGACATACTATCAAATCTGGCAGTTTAATATCAAATCAATTTTTATACAGTTCCTGTTCATGTAATCCGTATATCAACAATATTTCAGAGATTTCCCAATAATGACAGATAGCAAATAAGTGCGACAACAAATGGAAATCAAGTACAACCTCTTAGGACAACAACCACTCACTGGCCTCCCAGCCATCATCACTCCCTGGGCTCCCGGTCCTCATCACTCATTCTCAATGGGTACCTGCGCTCACTGGGGGTGTACAGACTCCGGAGGGGCTCCTACAACCCAAGCGCTATAATCTACACGGATAACTCACATTCCATAATATAAATATCTGGATCCGCACGGCCAACTCACGTGTTGCACGGCCAACTCACGTGCTATAATATAATATAAGGATCCGCCCGGCCAACTCACGTGATGCACGACCAACTCACGTGCTATAGTATAATATAAGAATCTGCACGGCCAACTCACGTGCTGCACGGACAACTTATGTGCTATAATATCAATATTTCACAATCAGGCCCTCGGCCTCACTCAGTCATAAATTTCTCTAGTCTCTCGGGCTCTCAATTACCACGAAACCAGCCCAAACAACAATGATATGATGTATCAATAATAATAACAGAGACTGAGAAAAAATGTGCAAGTAACAACTGAGACTGAGTACATATAACATTTAGTAGGCAATTCAACAAGTACGCGACCTCTGTGGGTCTCACCAATACTATCACATAGCCTAAGCATGACTTCTAAAATGATTTACTGTCAAGTTTTATCAACACATAGAGAGCATATAGCTAACAATAAATTATTCAACTTTACAGTTTCCCGGGACGGACCAAGTCACAATCCCTTCGGTGCACGCCCACACGCCCGTCACCTAGCATATGCGTCACCTCCAAAATAATCAAATGATACTAAAATCCGGGGTTTCATACCCTCGGGACCAGATTTAAAACTGTTACTTACATCAAGACGTGAAATTCTTATTCTGAAATGTCCTTTTCTCGTGAATTGGTCTCCAAACGCCTCGAATCTGGCCATATATAATTCATTTCAGTCAATAAAATTTATTGGAATTAATTCCATAAGAAAATAATAATTTTCCATAAAAATCCGAAAATTAGCTCAAAAATGCCCGTGCGGCCCACGAGTCTAACCATACCAATTTTACCAAAATCCGATCCCAACTTAACTCTCAAATCTTCAATTTAAACCAAGAGGATTTGCAAACTATCCCAACTCAATTCACTAAATAAATGATAAAAATAACCATGGATTCGAGTAATTTAACCAATATTGAGTTAAGAACACTTATCCCAAAGTTTCCTCTGAAAATCACCCAAATATCGCCTCAATCCGATCTCCAAATCGTCAAAAACTGATTTCGCGAAGCACAAAATAGTTCCCGTCCAAATTCCTCCTTCGCGAACGCGACATCACCCTCGCGTTCGCGATGCACAAAATGCCTCTGACTCAATGCCTTCTACGCGAACGCGTTCCACCCATCGCGAAAGTGATGCTTCGTTTCCCCTCACTACGCGAACGCGACACCCCTACACGAACGCGTAGACCAATTGCCTGGGGTCCTCAGGTGCTTCCTCTCTTCTTCGCGAACGCGAAACACCTCTCGCATTCGCGATGCACACCCAGTCCACCCTTCACGAACGCGTTCTTCTCTTCGCAAACGCGAAGAGCAAATATTGCCAGCCTCTCAATTCCTCTTCGCGAACGCGAGGCTCCACTCGCGAACAAGATGAAGGAAATCAGATGGTGCATCCGAAACATTCCAGCAGAGTTCCAAGTCCAAAATCCAACCCGTTAACCATCTGAAACTCACCCGAGCCCCTCGGAACCTCAACCAAATATACCAACAAGTCCTAAAACATCATACGAACTTAGTCGAACCCTCAAATCACCTTAAACAACGCTAAAACCATGAACTAAACCCCAATTCAATCCTAATGAACTTTGAAATTTCTAATTTCTACAAACGACTCTGGAACCTATCAAATCATGTCCGATTGACCTCAAATTTTGCACACAAGTCATAAATGACATAACAGAGGTATTCCAATTTTCAGAATCGGATTCCGACCACGATATCAAAAAGTCAACCCCCGGTCAAACTTCCTAAAATTCAACTTTCGACATTTCAAGCCTAATTCCACTACGGCCCTCCAAATAATTTTTCGGACATGCTCCTAAGTCCAAAATCACCATACGGAGCTATTGAAATCATTAGAATTAAATTATGAGGTCGTTTACACATAAGTCAATATCCGGTCAACTATTTCAACTTAAGCTTCCAACATAAAAATTCATTCTTCCAAGCTAACTCTGAAATACCTTAAAACCAAAACCGACAATTCACATAAGTCATAATACCTCGTAGGAAGTAATTCAAGACTTCAAATAGTTGAAAGGAACGTAAATGCTCAAAACGACTGGTCGGGTTGTTACACTTCAAGGTTTGCGGACGCCAGCAGATCTACCTCGAGTATCCAAATATGCCAATCCGAGCTGATGCACCTCACGTACAGTTGGGACCAGTACCAAAATCTACACAAGAAGTGCAAAGTGTAGTATGAGTACAACCGACCCAATGTACTCCGTAAGTGTCGAGCCTAACCTCGACGAGATAGTGACGAGGCTATGATAAGATACTCACGTAATAAAACATGTGCAAACAAAAATATACGTACAACATAACAACAATAAAGATTAAACATGTGCTATTGGGAGGGGGCATGCGAAGGGGAACAGGATACGATAGCTATCAGAGAAATAACAACATAAAACCGTCAAGTAAATCACCAACAAATGGAAACGGATAACATAATGAATAAAGACTGCACGACATCACCCATCGTACTTTTACTCTCAACCTCGCCATGGAACAACAATAATGGCACGACATTACCCATCTTGATTTTATTCTCAATCTCTCCATAAAATAAAAAATATGGAACGGCATCACCCTTCGTGTTTTTACTCTCAATTTCATCATGAAACAATATATACGGCACGGCATCACCCTTCGTGTTTTAACTCTCTTCCTTACTATGTATTAATCAATAATAAAATAATAATCGGCACGACATCACCCTTCGTGCTTTAATACTCTCCCTTACCAGGTAGCAGTGAATATATATATGATGAGGGAGATAGAATAAGTAAGAATAAACCTTACTACCAACAACAGTTCCACAATACCAAACATCAACTTCCAAAAATACTCAATTATCATAAATAATTCAAAAATGCATAAAAACGATCAATTTAGTAATAGACTAGTCTAAGCATGGATATCGTAATCAAAGAAGGATATAAATTGTGAGAAACAAGTCTCACCCGCATGCTTTGACCGAACAACAACATATAAGTACTCGTCACCTCACATATACATTGTACCCAAACATTTAAACACATAGCAACTAGGCAAAATAGTCGTAATCTCTCAAGTTAAGGTTAACCGCAATACTTACCTCAATCCGTTGTCAACTCAGAGCTCTACAGAGGCCTTTTCTCTAGAATCTGCCTCCAAACCAATCGTATCTAACCACAATCGACTCGATAACGTCAAATAATGCTAAGTGAATCAATTAATATACATAAAGATAGGATTTTTACACTTTTCCCAAAAAGTCAAAAAATATCAATCCCGTGCCCGCTTGGTCAAAACCCAAGGTTCAGACAAAAATCCAATTACCCATTCACCCCGAGCCCGATTATGTAATTTGTTTCGAAATCCGACCTTAATTTGAGGTCTAAATTCTATTTTTTATAAAAATCCCTAATTCTACCCAAATTCCCAATTTCTACCATGAAAATCCTAGAATTAAGGTTGAAATCTTATGAAATGTAATGAGTAATTGAAAGAATGTAGGTTAGAATCACTTACCAATTAATTGGGGAGGAAAAGCTCTTGGAAAAATTGCCTCTAAAGTATTTAGGGTTGAAAATTGGGAAGAATGAGAAAAATCTCGTCTAACTCAGCTTAAGTCCAGGCGCAGATGTCGCAATTGCAATTGCGAACCCCGCAAATGCGAAAAACACTTCGCAAATGCTAAGGTCTCACACTACTGCTGCCATCGCAATTGCGATGGTTTGTTCGCAAATGCGAACTTGGACTCCTCGCAATTGCGATCATTATGATCGCAAATGCGAACTCTGCTCTCCCAGCCCCACTTCGCAATTGCGAACCATTGGTGCCCATCTATTCTTCGCAAATGCAAGGAAGTAGCTCGAAAATACGAACCTGGCAGGGACACTACCATATCGCAAATGCGAAGCCAGACCTCGCAATTGCGAGATCTGAGGCCTGCACCAGAAACAGGTTTTGCACCAGCTATTTTCTAAGTAGAAATTCACTCTGTAGCCCATCCGGAACTCACCCGAGCCCTCGGGGCTACAAACCAAACAGGCACACAAGTCCAAAAACCTCATACGAACTCACTCTCGCGATCAAAATACCAAAATAACACCTAGAACTACGAATCGAACACCAAACCAAATGAAATTTTCAATGAAACTTAAGAATTTCCAAAATAACAACCGGACGTCCGAACCACGTCAAACCAACTACGTTTTGCACCAAATCTTGCAAACAAGTCATAAATATAGTAATGAACATATGCCAAGCTCCGGAACTAAAATTCGGATCCGGTATCAATAAAGTCAAACTTTGGTCAAGTCTTTCAATTCTTTAAACCTTTAAACTTCAAGTTTCCGACAAAATGCGATAACTCGAGTTAGGGACCTCCGAATTCGATTCCGAACAAACGCCCAAATCCCAAATCACCATACGGACCCACCGGGACCGTCAAAATACGGATCCGGGTCCTTTTGCATAAAACGTTAACCGAGGTCAACTCAAATGAATTTTCAAGGCATGAATTCACATTTTAATCAATTTTTCACATAAAAGCCTTCCGGAAAAAGACACGGACCACGCACGCAAATCGAGAAAGGCAAAAGGGAGCTATTTGGGGTTTCAAAACATAGAATTAAATTTTAAAACTCTAGATGATCTATCGGGTCATCACACAAACTTTTAAATTTTTAATTAAACATTATTGTAATATACTCCCTTTGTCCAAATAAATTTTATAGAGACTACAACAACAAAAATATTTAAAAGACATGTAAGAAAATTGCACATAAATTGAGACGGGGAATAATTATTGTAGAAGAGGTTGCTTATTCCCGAGAAAGCTAATATGTTATGGCTTCACTGCTCTTCGTATCTTACCTTGTGCTTCAAGGCATGGGAAGTTTCAATTAAATACTTCTTCTAGGAATAAATTATATATGTGTTTTAAAAAACATATCATTATAACAGGGTAAGAGTGATTGATCATTCATATGCTGAGACGGAGCTAGAAGGTAATTCAGTAGCTTTAATCCAAATTTTATTTTTGTATTAGAAGACTATTAATTACGTACGAAAGTTAAAATCAGATTTGATGTTACTATCAGAGGCGGACCCACCTTGTATGAAGGGGGTTCAGTTGAACCCGCTTCATCAGAAAAATTAATTATTTTTATTTGTGAATTTTATCAGAAAAACGTGAAAGGGATATATATTAATGTAGTTGAACCAACTTGGCACAAACACAAGTTGCAGAGCAACGTTCAAATGGATTCAAAATAAGTCCATTGTTGGCAGTTCGAACCTTTCCTAAGGCACTGAATTTAAACATATTTTCTTTTAGCTTTGCCCCTGTTGTTAAATGTGTATTTTGAACACACATTTGAATTTATTTTCCATTTCATCACTTTTGTTATAGTCGTAGGAGTATATTATTTTGTGTATTGTTGGCTTGTTTCATTGTTATTCCTTTTCTTGTCTTTCTTTTTCTTCTCCTTTTTATGATTCCTTGCTATTAAACTTCAGTTTAGTTCAAAAAAATTTAAAGCTTTCTACAAAGTGAATTTTGGTTCTCTTTTTCATAAGTTTTACTAAAAGAATGAGAGTGCTCTGTTGAAATTACTTGTAATCTTTTATTTTAATTTAGTTTAGTTTATATTGAAATTGTTAATTTGTGCTATACTCAAAGTTTTAGCTTGGCGTACAATATCTTTTTCTTTAATCATCTTGGATTAATTAGTTTAGTTTAAAACTCTTTTTTGATGTGTCTTTTGTTTATAATTTTGTACATTATATTTTTTAGAGTTATAATATAATTTTTAAGTTGGTTAAACACTTTTTTGGTTAAAATTGCTAAATTTTCTAAAATAATTTTTTAAATTTATATAGATAAATTTTAAACATTTAAAAAAATATTTCCCCAACTTTTTAAAAAAAAATGTGATTTCATTTTGAAGTCGTGATGGAAACAAAAAAAGATCATTGCACAAATGGTGTTTATTGGTGCACTTATACAATTGACTACCGTGATCTCTGATTGAACCCGTTTGTATAAATTTTTGGGTTTGTCACTGGTTACTATCCTTAAATTTAAAATTCATAGAGTTCAAATCTAGCGTCGCCTTGTTCATATGCAGGCTCCATGGGCATGGATGGAGCTAGGGTGGCGGAAGAGGGTTCATTCGAACTCCTTCGCTGGAAAATTACACTGCATATATATTAGGTGTTAAATCCCCTTAATTTTTTTTAAATCTGCTCGACGGAAATTCTGGCTCCGACACAGTCCACGATAAGTGTTAAATTTGCTAATCGATCATATGATGTGTTTCTTATTTGTGTCTCGACAGAACTCTTTGTAAATCTAAGGATTGCCTCTAACCCTTTATGGCAACCAGCTTTGTAATGATCCGGCCGGTTGTTTTGAGAATATTAGCCCTGAACCCCTATTTATTTCCCTCTCTATTATATTTTGTGGTTACATGACTTACCGGGAGGTTTGGTTTTTGGTATCGGAGTGAAATGGGACACATGGTCCCTAAAATGGAAGTTTAAGTCGTAGGAGTTGACCGTAGTTTGAATTATATGAAGACAACTACGGAATGGAGTTTTGACGGTTCCAATAGCTCTGTGTGATAATTTTGGTCTTAGGAGCGTGTCCGGATGTTGATTTGGAGGTCCGTAGATCATTTATGCGTTAATTGGCGAAAGTTAAAAAATTGGATGATTCTTAGAAAGTTTGACCGGGAGTGGACTTTATGATATCGGGGTCGGATTCTGATTCTGAAAGTTGGAATAAGTCTGTAATGTCAATTATGACTTGTGTGCAAAATTTGTGGTCAATCGGACTTGATTTGTTAGGTTTCGGCGTCGAATATAGAAGTTAGAAGTTTTAAAGTTCACTAGGCTTTAATCGATGTGCAATTCGTGTCTTTAGCATTGTTTGATGTGATTTCAAGGCTCGAGTAAGTTTGTATGATATTTTAGGACTTGTGAGAGTTCTTGGTTAAGGCCTCGGGGGCCTCGAGGTGGTTTCGAATGGTTAACGGATCGAGTTTGAAACTTAAAGAATGGCTGAAGTGAACCAGTTCTGGCGCGACCGCACCTGCGCAAGTTTGATCGTAGGTGCGAGCTCGCATATGCAAGAGGGAAAGCGCAGAAGAGGGACTGAAGAGGGTGGCCAGTGGTCGCAGGTGCGACGAGGAGGTCACAGAAGCGGAGTCGCTCCTACGGAAGGATGGTCGCAGAAGCAGAGAGTGAGGGAAGCTGAGGTAGTAAGGGTTTCCGCAGAAGCGCTTCCGCAGATGCAGATCTTGGTGCGCAAGTGCGAAGTCTGGGATCTCAAGTGAGCTCCGCATATGCGAATGTTTCACCGCAGGTGCGGTACCGTAGAAGCGGAATTTCTGTCCGCAAAAGCAAAAATTGTTGGGCAAAAGGTTTAAAATCGAGGGTTTGCCATTTTCTTCATATTTTGAGATATAGAGCTCGGATTGTAATTTGAGTGATTTTCAGAGAAAATATTTGGGTAAGGATTCTAGACTCGATTTTGATTAATTCCCACGAATCTATTGTTGTTCCCATCATTTAATTAGTGTTTTTAGTTGGAAATTTGGGGAAAAATTGGAAAGACTTCTTAGGCAAATATTTGGGGATTTGAAAGACGGTTTGAGGTCGGATTTGAGTAATTCTTTTATGGTTGGACTCAATATCGAATGGGTGTTCGATTTTTTTAATTTTGGTCGGGTTCCGAGACTTGGTATCGGGTCGACTTTTTGGGGTGAATTTTTAATTCTTTGCTAAAGTTGTAGTTTCATTATTCAAATTAGTTTATTATAGTTATATTGTAGTATGTAATTGTTTTGGCTAGATTCGAGTCGATCGAAGTTGGAAAATCGAGGCAAAGGTCTCCTTATTGATTGATTGAGCGAGGTTTGAGGTAAGTGACTTGTCTAACCTTGTGGGGGGAAAATTTCCCTTAGGATTTGGTACTGTTATGGTAAATTGCAATACGTGAAGGCCGTGTACACGAGGTGACGAGTGCGTACACGGGCTAAATGTTGAAAATCCTGTTTTTATTAAATATTTCCTTTTATTTCCTTAATTGAGTTACTCTAACACTTGTAGTCATCATGTTTAGTCTAATGTCACTTGTCTACGTGTCTTATCTCTTACTTGAAATTTGTGCAACATGCTTAGTTGAATTACCTGCTTCCTTGATTTTGTATCCAGCCTTTAACTGTAGGATTCCTTGTTGTAATTTCATTGTCTCATTGGTTATCTGTTGTATATTTACTTTTGAGACTACGAGGCGGTACCTCGGGAGCACCCCTGTTGCATATTTACTTTTGGGACTACGAGGCGGTACCTCGGGAGCGCCCCTGTTGCATATTTACATTTGGGAAGAGGCGGTACCTCGAGAGCGTCCCTGTTGTTTACTTCTATTTTTTGTGTTGTTGTTGTTATTTTCTTAGCTTGTAAGAATCTTATTTTCCTCACGTGTTGTAGTTGTCTTCTTGAATCTCGTGTTGTTATCTTTCTGTAAATTGTAATTGTTCACTTCTTAGTCATTTCAATATATTATTATATCTTCTGCCTTGTTTCTAATTATTTCTAATGGGTCCTTGACCTGACCTCGTCACTACTCTACTGAGGTTAGGCTTGGCACTTACTGGGTACCATTGTAGTGTACTCATACTATACTTCTGCACATCTTTTTGTGCAGATCCAGGTACTGCTTACCAGACCAGGTACTAGTGAGATAGCTTGTACGTGGAAACTTCAAGGTACATCTAATAGCGTCTGCAGACCTCGGAGTCCCCCTTTATCTTTATTATGTTGTTTTCCTCATTCCTCATTAGACTCTGAAGTATAGAGATGTTTAGTTATTTTCTCTTTGGAGCTTGTGACTTATTTCTACTAGGTTTTGGGAGTTGTAACTATTTTGAATCGCAGTTCTTATTTATTTCAGATGTTGAGGTTGAGATTCAGCTTTATATTCAGTTATTCTGCATAATTGTTAGGCTTACCTAGTCTTAGAGACTAGGTGTCGTCACGACAACCTACAGAGGGAAATTGGGGTCGTGACAAGTTGGTATCAGAGCTCTAGGTTCATAAGTATTATGAGTCACAAGCAGGTTTAGTAGAGTCTCGCGGATCGATACGGAGCCGTCTGTACTTATCTTTGGGAGGCTATGGAACTGCTAGGAAAAGCTTCACTTCTTTGATTCCTTATCGTGCGAGATATTGACTTCGGATTCTAAATTTCTGTATTTCTATTCTCTCACAGATGGTGAGGACACCTACAGCTGGATCAGATGACCAGACACCTGCGCCCCCTACTAGAGCTGTGAGAGGTCGGGGTTGGGGTAGAGGCCGAGGACGTCCACGTGGTGAAGCCACAGCACCCGCACGAGCTACTACATATGAGCCACCAGTAGCTCCAGTTGGAGGGCAAGCACCTGAGACGCCTGTTACTGCACCAACTTTCCAGGAGACTCTCGCCCAGTTTCTGACAAGTTCAGCACATTGGTGTCACACCTCCTTTTTTCCGAGGGATAGAGGAGTTTTTCCAATTAAAGTGACGTTAATCGAAATGGGATTATTTAATTAATCAGAGTCGCCACTTGGAATAATTGTTATGGTGTCCCAAGTCACCGGTTTATTTTAAAATCCCAGATCGAGGAAATTGGCTCTATTTTTATGGTCCGCGAATACAAAAGGTTGGGTAAGGAATTCTGTTAACCCGGGAGAAGGTGTGAGGCACTCCCGAGTTTCGTGGTTTTAGCACGGTCGCTTCATAATTAATATTTGGCATAATTATCTGATTTATGACATATTTAGAACCTATTGTGCATTTTTAACTTCTAACCGCTTTCAATTAATTTAATCGCATTTTTAGTGTTTATGGAATTTATTTGAACAAGTCGCGATGTCGCGCACTCGCTATTTTTGTACACATTGCAAATCGAGTAACGTGAAATACACCCGCGACTTACAACATATTTATTTTATTATTATTTGGAGTTGTGATCAAGTTGCGTGAAACACACACTCGAATTGGGATTTATGTATCATGATCATGCCACGGGAACTGTACCCATGACCACGATGATTTATTAATCGCGCCTAAAGCAAAACTACGATATTGAGTATTTGTTGCCTAAGCTTTGGATCATTGCGAGGACTCTGACTTAAACTACCTACTAGTCATTTAAAATACAGAGTTGCACACATCCCTCTAAAGAATTAGTTTAAACAAATGCTTACTCATGGATCCTTATCTGTATAAAATCATCAGGCGCTTTGTATGGAAAAGAAGTAAAGTCATTAAAGTGAATTAAGCTACCTCACTAATTACGACAATATGACTTCAATATACAAAACTTTCTCTTACTTTTGCTCAACTTACAAAAGCAGGTTGCATCACAAAGCAAATATGCATGAATAACGTGAATAAATGCAAAACAAATAAAGAAAAATTCCTAAAACTTTATAAAAGAGATTAAAATTATTTTGGACTTTTTTAGGAGTAATTTTCTATGTGGGGCAAAATTTAGGTGCTCATAATTGGCTCAGGCAGGGTTGATACCACTTGCTCCTGCCACATCTCAGGCCCGGGGAGGAGCACAGACTCCCATCGCCCGTACCCCAGAGCAGCGGGTCCAGGTCGACCAGGTTCCTGAGGTCATACCGATGCAGCCGGTAGCCCCAGTTCAGCCCGAGGTTAGGGCAACAATTTCTGAGAAGGAGCAGCTCAGGATTGAGAGATACAAGAAGTACCACCCACTACTTTCAGTGGCTTGGCGTCAGAGGATGTCCAGGATTTTCTTGAGGAGTGCCAGCGTATCCTCCGTACTATGGATGTTGCGGAGTCTAGTAGGATTTCTTTCACTACGTTCAAGCTTAGAGGAGCGGCCTATCAGTGGTGGCGAGCATACGAGTTGGGTAGTCTGGCCAAGGCAGCTTCACTTACTTGGACTCTGTTCTCATATATGTTCTTGAGGGAGTGTCGCCTAGAGACTCAGAGATGCACGGCGCGCAGAGTTTGAGCAGCTGTGCCAGGGTTCTATGACCGTATCAGAGTATGCGGTCCGGTTCAATGATTTGGCCAAGCATGCACCAGCCTTGGTTGCTACTGTTCGGGAGGGGGTTCGTTGATTTATTGAGGGGCTCAATCCAAGTATCAGATTTAGCATGGCGTGAGAGTTAGAGATGGACATCGCACACCAGCAGGTAGTGGGGAATACTAGGAGATTTGAGGGTATTTTGCCTTGGGAGACGGAGGAGAGAAAGGCCAAGAGGTCTCGAGAGTCTGGAACATATAGTGGTACTCGTGCCCCAGCTGCAGCTCATCAGGGTAGGGGCTATGTGGGTCGCCCTGTTCATTCAGCACTTCCATCAGCCAACGATACTCCGGCCACTCCTAGGCCCTAGGCTCCATATTATACACTGCCATTGTCTAGTATACCTCTTGCATGGGATGCTTTCAGCGGTCAGTCCAGTCGATCAGGCCCGAGCCAGTCACAGCAACCACGTCCTCCGAGAGATTGTTTTGAGTGTGGTGACACTCGTCATGTGGTTTGGGATTTCTCCAGACTCAGGAGGGGTGCACCTCCACAGACCATTCAGTCACCTGATAAGTAGGGATTTTGACCGCTTATTTGCTCTATTTTACTTGCATTTTAGTTCAAAAATGCTTAACGGTATTCTCAAAGTAATGAAATGTGCTTTTATACAGAAACATTGGGAAACGAGCCAAAGGAGTCAAAATCAACTCATAAAGGAGTCAAAAGTGGACAAAGACCAAAACAAGGCAAAAGACCAACAGTGTGGACCGCACAATACTGTGTGCGGCCGTAAAACAAAGGAAGAGCAATGTCAGTTCTTCTTCAGAGTATGCGGACCGCACAAATATTGTGTGGCCGCAGAAGAGGATATTTAGAGAGATGGTTTTGGGCAACCTAAAGAAGTGCGGACCGCACCATAATTGTCCGGCCGCAGAATGATAAGTGTGGTCGCACTCAATATTATGCGGTCCACAGAAGATAAAGATCAGAGAGATGGAATTGCAAGTTCAAGAAGAAATGTGGACCGCACCATTTTTGTCCGGCGGCATAATCAAGAGCGCGACCGCACTCATTTTTATGCAGTCCACAAAAGTCTCACACACCCAGAGACTAAGATCAAAGAGTGCGGACCGCACTATAATTCTGTGGCCGCACTCACAAATGTGCGGTCCGCAATAGTTTAAGGAGTGCGGCCGCAATCCAGAATTTTGCGGCCACAAAACTGGAACCTGTCAAGCCAAGTCTCGTTGTCCAGACCGCACACATAATTATGCGGACACACAACCTCCGCAGGGGAATTTTTGTCAGATATTTTTAGCTTAGTATAAATAGAACCTTTTGTCATTTTTAAGGCAAGTTTTGTTTTAGGAGAGCACCTGAGATGTTTTCCTTTACTGTTTTGAGTAATATTATACTAGATTAGCTTCTAAACATTAGATTTTCTTTCCCTAATCAATTATTATGCATTATATCTTAATTTCTTCTTGTATTTATTCATTTTTCATGAGTAGCTAAATTTCTAGCTAGGGTTGTGGCCCAACCCTAGTGTGGGTACTTAATGGGTGTGTTAGGATCAGAAACCCGGGTAGTGCGGAATATAGCCAAACAACGGTATAATGATAATAACAAAGACAATGGAAGTTGATAACAACGACAATTAAAGTAGATAAAGAAGACACAAATTTAACGTGGTTCGGTCAAAGTGACCTACGTCCACAAGCGGAGAGGAGCAATTTACTATAAGAATAAGAGTACAAAAGAGAGTACAAAATTAGAGTAAACACTCTAATTAATCCCAAATACCCTAAGATAATAACCTCACAAGATCACTCCAAAGAAAGGGTTCACACAAGTATTTTCCAACACTTAACTCTCATACAAAACAATTTTAATAAAGGAAGAAAGGAAGAAACAAGAATTGAAGACAAGTCTTGTTGGTGTGTGTAAAATGAACTAATGGCCTTCTCTTTTATAGGCAAAAAAGTCTTGACCTCTTAGGTGTAAAAGAAGAGATACAACTTGTGCAAATGATGTCCAACACACAATGCAATATTTTTGGGTCCCAAAGAATATTGCCAACAAAGTCTACACTTTGCAAAGATGCTTATACTTATGTGAGATGGACTCCATTTGACAAAATAATGGCCATATTACAAATCTCCACATTGGCCTAATTTTGGATGATATAGTAAATTTGTTCCACCTTCTCCGCAAAAGCCCCAATGGGCATATGTCAAAATTTAATGCCATCAAAATTAGACAAATTGTCTGATACCAAAATTGTAGTAGGGCCTATAATAGTGGATCCCAATAAAGTATACAACGAACCAGATCTGTGTGCTTTCATGATCACAAGAGCATCTTGAAAAAATTTTAAAACTCCACCTTCACTAGTGAATTTGCACCCAAGGGATTCTAAAGTGCCCAAAGATATGAGATTTTTCTTCAACTCAGGAACATATCTAACATCGGTGAGAGTTCTCACCACATCATCATGCATTCTGACCCGAATTGTACCTTTGCTAATAACGTTACAAGTAATATTGTTACCCAATTGGACAACTCCACCGGCAACTGAATCATATGTAGAAAATAAGTCCCTTCTAGGACACATATGATATGAACAACCGGAATCTAAAATCCACTCATTGTCTAATCTGAAACTAGTTTCAGTTGCTAACAATATAGTTCCCTCAATCTCATCAGTTGCTATACTAGCTTCGGCGGTGTCAGTATTTTTGTGCTCATTTTTTCTTTCCTTATGCTTTTCTTTATTTTTCAGCTTATAGCATTCGGAGATAATGTGACCTTTCTTATGACAATAGCGACACTGTAAATTATTGTATCTAGATATGGAGTCGGAGTTGCCCCTAACAAAAAAGCCAACTTCCGCTTGAATTCCACTAACTTCCCCAGTAATATCACTATCTATCTTTTCCTTTGATTTTAAGCTAGATTTAATATCCTTATAAGAGATATTATCCTTTGCATAAAGCATAGTATCTCTTATATGCTTAAAAGATGGGGGTAGAGAACAAAGCAGTAACACGGCTTGATCCTCATCTTTAATTTCAGCATTTATATTACTCAAATCCATAAGAATGGAATCAAATGTGTCAAGATAAGAGAGAATATAGGTACCTTCACCCATACGAATTGTATAAAGCTTCTGCTTCAGGTAAAGTCTAATTTCCACTGTCCTCTTCATATATAAGGTTTTCAATTTTTTCCACATGCCTTTAGCTGTGGTTTCTACAGAAACTTCACGTAAAACCTCATTTGAGAGATTTAAAATAATACCTGCTTTTGCCTTTTTGTCTATGATGGCAAACTCCTCATCCGTCATTTTATCCGGCTTCTTCTCTTTTCCTTGCAACGCCAAGTCTAAGCCATCCTGAATTAGGATAGCTTCCATCTTTAATTGCCACATTCCGAAGTTTGCACTTCGGTCAAATTTCTCAACATAGGTCTTTGTTACAGTCATTTTGGCTATTGAAACTAACCTGGTTAGATCCGGCTCTGATACCAATTTGTTAGGATCGGGAACCCGGGTAGTGCGGAATATAGCCAAACAACAGTATAATGACAATAACAAAGACAATGGAAGTTGATAACAACGACAATTGAAGTAGATAAAGAAGACACAAATTTAACGTGGTCCGGTCAAAGTGACCTACATCCACAAGTGGAGAGGAGCAATTTACTATAAGAATAAGAGTACAAAAGAGAGTACAAAATTAGAGTAAACACTCTAATTAATCCCAAATACCCTAAGAGAATAACCTCACAAGATCACTCCAAAGAAAGGGTTCACACAAGTGCTTCCCAACACTTAACTCTCATACAAAACACTCTTAATAAAGGAAGAAACAAGAATTAAAGACAAGTCTTGTTGGTGTGTGTAAAATGAACTAATGGCCTTCCCTTTTATAGGCAAAAAAGTCTTGACCTCTTAGGTGTAAAAGAAGAGATACAACTTGTGCAAATGATGTCCAACACACAATGCAATATTTTTGGGTCCCAAAGAATATTGCCAACAAAGTCTACACTTTGCAAAGATGCTTATGCTTATGTGAGATGGACTCCATTTGACAAAATAATGGCCATATTACAGGGTGTTTGATTTAGGACTTGTTTGGGATTGGGTTAGTGATATATAGCCTAGTTCTTGCTTGAATTCAAGAATTAATGATTGCAAACATTGATTCATGCCTAATTAACTTAGTCTCTACTTGAGAAAGAGAGACTAAGTCTAGGAAAACTTGGCTAACAAGAAATTGGGGTGAACTCAAGAAATTGATATCCTTAATTAAAAGGTTGAATCTAGAGATAGTAAGACCCGACTTGAGCAGTTATCACTTGCTTTTTGCAATACCCATTTGGACTTGAGAAAGTCAAATTGGGTAAAACCACTCAAATTACCGAGAGGTATAGAGTGGGTAAGTGCGTGTGATTGCTATATTACAACCTCGACCAATCAGGCTTGTCCTAGAGTTTTCAACCCATTAGGTAACCACCTAGGTGGAAGTCGCGATCCTAGATCTTGTATCATTTGGAAAACAACCAAAATCAAAAATATTGTCTTCTAGTTTTATAATTGCAATCAATAGTTTAAAGTAGAAGTAGAAACAACAAACAAGAATGTGGAAGTGTAATCTAAGGCATATTGTACAATTACACTAAATAAATACCTAATCCCAATTCTAACTCTCTGAGGATTCGACACCGACTTGCATTGGGTTTTATTATTGCTTCGACCGCCTCACTACCTATATTTGTGGTGTGAGTTTGGGCGACATTAATTTTTGGCACCGTTGTCGGTGAGTTAAACGGATTTAGCTATATATCTAAGTTTTTGTGTGATTTGTCTTCTTTTCCTTCCGAGACACTAATTTTGTTTTTGAATTGCTTATAGGTACGAGAATGGCTCTCAACAACGAGCCCATTGGTAATTTGCAGTTGGGGGAGGAAGCGGACGATGATCAAGGAGATGAGGTTCTTCCCGAACCTGAAGCAAATAGGCGAGGTTGACCACCTAATAATAATGTTCCCGTCCCTCCCCCTCCCCCACCTCCACCAAGAGCGGCAACGCACCGGGTATTGCCGAACGAGGGTTATGCAAGTGCTATAGTCCCGCCCCACATTAGGGCGGGCAACTTCCAAATCACCAACGTGATGCTTACACTACTTGAGCAATAGGGATTCTTCATCGGGGCTCCAAATCAAAATGCTTACAAGCATCTCAAGGGGTTCGTCGATACTTGTTGGGGGAGCAAGCAAACCAATGTTTCTGAGGACGCGCTGAGGTTGAGGCTATTCCCTTTCTCTTTACGGGGAAAAGTATTGGACTGGCTAGAGAGATTGCCTAATCATCCATCCATATATGGGATGAGTTGGCCGAAATATTCATTGCCAAATTCTTCTCTCCGGGGCACATGGCTGCACTACGGGATGAAATTCTAGCGTTCAAGCAAGAGCCCAATGAGCCATTGCATGAGATTTGGGAAAGATATCGTACCATAGTTAAAGAGTGCCCGAATAATGATATGACCGAGGTCATGATCCAACAAACCTTGTACAGGGGGATCAACACAACAAATCAATGTGTGGTAAATCAACTCGCTGGCGGGAACTTCATGAACACACCTTATGCCGAAGCTTGTGAAATTTTGGATGAGATGGCGGATACCTCATTGACATGGCAAAGTAGGGCCAATGTTCTGCAAGGTGACCCCAATGTCATTCACCTACACAAGGAACTTCAAGATCATGGGCAAGCTATCGCAGTGTTAACAACCACAATTAACCGATTGGCCAAAGCTCAGCTACAACAAATTCAAGGGCAGAAACAAGTGAATGCGATGGAAGGTGTAAATATGATGATAAACAAGAGACGGCAAAAAGGTCAACAAGGGCAAAGCCGTCCGAAATAATTCATGCAAGATGATAGTGGGTATGACCAAGGTGATTCGTATAATGAGCTAGAAGAAGAAGTGCAATACGTCAACAATTATCAAGGTCAAAGAAACAATGCTCAAAATTAACAACAATGGAGATCACAAGGAAATTAGAACAACCAAGGCCACCAAGGCAATTAGAGTGGTGGCAACAACAATCAAATCAATTGGAATAATCAAGAAAACCAAGGCAATTGGAGTGGCAACAATCAAAGTAATTGGGGAGGTAATCAAGGAGGGTGGAACAACAACAACAACAACAACAACCAGTGGTCGGGTTTTCAAAATCCCCCGATGTTCTAACAACCGAGCAATCCATCTCCCTATCCTTCTCAAGGCCCAAGCTCTTCTAACAATGAGATGGGATGGATTGAAAGTATTTTTAAACAAATGATGGAGAAAAATGCCAACTCTGATGCTCAATTAGCCTCCCACAATACTTCAATCCGCAATTTGGAGGTTCAACTTGGCCAAATCTCACAAGCATTGAACACTCATCCTATGGGAGCACTACCAAGTGATACGGTAGTGAACCCAAAGGGGGGGAATAATACGCGACATGCTATGGCCATGACTACGAGAAGTGGAAAAGATGGAGATGCAACCACCTCAAATCAAAGAAGAATTATGGATGATGATGTTGTAGTTCAAGAAGATGAAATTCCAAGAAATGTGGTTCAAGCTAATGACGAAGTAAGAATTGATATTGATGAAAACATGGAGGAGACACAAGAAGAGGTGAACCCGTCTAGGGAGAACATGATTGACATACCGGAACTGGTAGTGCCAAAGGTTAAGGCACCAATGTCAAGGCCTCCTCATGCATACCCTCAAAGGCTTGCAAAGAAAAATAGTGAGAACCAATTCAAAAACTTTATTGACATGATGAAGAATTTGTCTATCAATGTATCATTGGTTGAGGCGTTGGAACAAATGTTGGGTTATGCAAAGTTCATGAAGGACTTGGTCACCAAGAAGAGGTCGATGAATTGTGAAACTATCAAGATGACACATCAAGTGAGTGCTATTATGCACTCAATGGCTCCAAAATTGGAAGATCCAGGTGCTTTCACAATCCCTTGCACTATCGGGAGCGCAGACTTTGCCAAAGCTTTATGTGATTTAGGGGCAAGTATCAACTTGATGCCCTACTCTGTGTTCAAAACCTTGGAAATTGGGCAACCAAGTCCCACATCTATGAGGTTGCAAATGGCGGATCGGACTATGAAAAGGCCATTTCAGGAATTATTGATGATGTGTTAGTCCGAGTTCATAAGTTCATCCTTCCAGCTGACTTTGTGATCCTTGATTGTAAGCTTGACTATGAGGTGCCTATTATCTTGGGAAGACCTTTCCTTGCTACGGGGAAGACTCTTGTTGATGTGGAAGCTAGCGAGCTCACTTTCCGGGTGGGTGACAAAAAGGTGGTTTTCCATGCGTGCAAATCGATGAAGCAACCAAATAGCAACGAAGTATGCTCATTCGTGGATTTAGTGACCGAAGTAATTGTTGATGATGCTAGTGATGTGATGAATGTTGAGGATACCTTGGAAGCTGTGTTGCTCAATCATGATGATGATGAGAAGGAAGGCTTTGTGGAATGTGTCAATGCTTTGCAAGGAATGGGGTCATATACTTATGAATCCCAAAAATTGTCCTTAGATCTTGAGAACCGGAAGACTCCTCCAACAAAGCCCTCAATCAAGGAGCCTCCCACTTTGGATTTAAAGCCTTTGCCTTCATATCTCAGGTATGAGTTTCTTGGCCCTTGTTCCACTTTACCTGTTATTCTTTCCTCTTGCTTGACTAACGTACAGGTCGATTCTACTTTGGCGGTGCTCCAAAAAAGGAAGAAAGATATAGGTTGGACATTGGCGGGTATTCGGGGTATAAGCCCCGCCTTTTGCATGCACAAGATAATTTTGGAGGAGGATGCCAAACCCTCTGTGGAGCATCAAAGAAGATTGAATGAAGCAATGCAAGAGGAGTGAAGAAGGAGATCATAAAGTGGTTGGATTCCGAGGTTGTTTACCCCATTTTCGATAGCTCATGGACTTCTCCGGTGCAATATGTGTCCCAAAGAAATGGGGCATGATTGTGATAACTAATGACAAGAATGAATTGATCCCCACAAGAACTGTTACCGGGTGGAGAGTGTGCATGGAATATAGGAATCTCAACAAAGTCACTCGGAAAGATCATTTTCCGCTTTCATTTCTTGATCAAATGTTGGATAGGTTGGCCGGATGTGCTTTTTATTGCTTCATGGATGGATACTCCGGCTATAATCAGATTCTTATTGCTCAAGAAGACCAAGAGAAGACCACTTTCACTTGTCCATATGGTACCTTTGCATTCTTGAGGATGACATTTGGGTTATGTAATGCACCGGCGACTTTTCAACGGTGTATGATGGCTATTTTTACGGATATGGTGGAAGATATTCTTGAGGTCTTCATGGACGATTTCTCTGTCGTTAGGAATTCTTTTGTTGATTGCTGGAACAACTTGGATAAGGTATTGGCAAGATGTGAGGAAACTAACTTGGTTTTGAATTGGTAGAAATGTCACTTCATGGTCGAGGAAGGCATTGTCCTTGGTCACAAGATTTCAAAGTATGGTATTGAGGTTGATAAGGCCAAAGTTGAAGTGATCTCCAAACTCCCTCCCCCTACATCCGTAAAGGGAGTGAGGAGCTTTTTGGGTCATGCGGGGTTCTATCACCGATTCATCAAGGATTTTTCTAAGGTGGTGAACCCTTTGTGTAAACTTTTGGAGAAGGATGCCAAGTTCCATTTCAATGAAGATTGCATTAAGGCATTCGAGTTGCTTAAGTTCAAGTTGACTACTACTTCTATTATTACCGCGCCGGATTAGAGCTTGCCTTTTGAGCTCAAGTGCGACGCAAGTAATGTGGCGGTTGGAGCGGTGTTGGGGCAACGTATCAACAAAATCGTCCATCCGATCTATTATGCAAGCAAGACCATGAATGAAGCCCAAGTCAACTATACAGTGACCGAAAAAGAGCTCCTTGCTATTGTATTTGCTATGGAGAAGTTCCGCGCGTACTTGATGGGTACAAAGGTGATTGTTCACACCGACCATGCGGCGCTTCGGTACTTGATGAGTAAGAAGAATTCTAAGGCAAGGTTGATGCGGTGGGTGCTTCTATTGCAAGAGTTTGATCTAGAGATTCAAGACCGCAAGGGTAGTGAGAATCAAGTGGCGGACCACTTGTCCCGATTGGAGGAGGAGGGGAGGCCACATGATGGCCTTGAAATAAATGATTCATTTCCCAACGAGCAACTCCTAGCCATTTCTATGACCGGGATTCCATGGTTCGCCGACTTTGCCAATTATCTTGTGAGTGGCATTGTACCAAATGAGTTCTCTTCAAACCAAAGGAAGAAGCTCAAACGGGATTGCCTTGACTATTATTGGGATGATCCATATCTTTTCCGGATATGTACCGATGGTGTGATCCGAAGATGTGTGCCGGAGGAAGAACAAATGGGTATTCTTGAGCTTGCCACCCTTCACCGTATGGTGGTCACCATGGTGGATCAAGAACGGCGGCAAAGGTTTTGAGTTGTGTATTCTATTGTCCTACTCTCTACAAGGATGCTAGTGAGCTTGTCAAGCGGTGTGATGAATGCCAAAGGGCCGGTGGGATCTCAAAGAAGAATGAAATGCCTCTCACCACCATTTTGGAGATAGATATTTTCGATATGTGGGGTATTAATTTTATGGGTCTGTTTGTTAGCTCTTGTGGGAACACCTACATTCTAGTTGCGGTGGATTACGTATCTAAATGGGTTGAATCCATTGCTTTGCCCAACAATGAATCAAGGAATGTGGTGGCATTCTTGAAAAAGAACATCTTCACGAGGTTTGGTACCCCAAGAGCCATTACTAGTGATGGGGGTTCGCATTTTTGCAACAAGGCTTTTGATACCTTACTCAACAAGTATGGTGTTACTCACAAAGTATCAACCCCCTACCATCCTCAAGCAAGCGGACAAGTTGAAGTCTCCAACCGAGAGATAAAGAGTATTTTGTCAAAGACAGTCAATGCCAACTGGACAGATTGGTCAAGAAAACTTGATGATGCTCTTGGGGCTTATAGAACGGCCTACAAAACACCGATCGGGATGTCTCCATACCGGTTTGTGTTCAGGAAGGCGTGCCATATTCCGGTAAAACTTGAGCATAAGGCCATGAGGGCTTTGAAAAAGTTGAACCTTGAATGGGATGTCGCGACAAATCTAAGGGTGTCACAATTGAATGAGCTTGATGAATTCTGGTATCATACCTACACAAGCTCGTCCCTTTACAAGGAGAAGATGAAGTAACTCCATGACAAGTACATCCACAACAAGGAATTTAAAGAGGGTGATCTTGTGCTATTGTTCAATTCCTAGTTACGGATATTTCCGGGCAAGTTGATGTTAAAATGGAGTGGCCCCTTTGAAGTGGTGAATGTAACCCCCTTTGGTGCTCTAGATTTGAAAAATAAGAATGACGAGGTGTTTAGAGTCAATGGGAACCGGGTTAAACATTATCTTGGCAAGGTTGATGATGGCCACATTGTGGCGGTCCTTCATTTTAAATGATTGATAATTTGCGTCGTATCGCGACGTTAAATCAGGCGCTTCTTGGGAGGCAACACATGTGTCTTTTTCTTTTTCTCTTTCTCCTTTGTTAGATAGGCTTTGTTTTGTGCTAACTAGTTTTGAAGTATATGCAGGAATGGGTGTACATTGCAGGGACTAAGCAAGAAATATTGGCCTAAGTGTCACAAAAGTGCAGACCGCACCAAAATTATGCGAACCGCACAATCACTCTGCGGCCGCACAATTCTGTGTGCGATCGCATAACTGGAAGATCAAAATTGCATGCTCTCTGAAGTTTGGCCTGTCAAAAATCTTTAACAAAGTGCGGCCGCACACAAAATTGTGCGGTCCACACAAATTCTGCGACCGCACTCACTCTTGTGCGGTCCGCAGAATGTCTTCGAAGGAACAGGTAATACGTGCGGACCGCATTCAAAATTGTGCGGCCGCACTCAGGTTGGTCTGGGCCCGACGGGTCAAAGTATAAATAGGTCTTTTCTCAACTTTTTACACTTTACATTCTCTAAACCTTCAAGCCCTAAGCAAACACAGTGCAACCCCCACTAATTCTCAAATTTCAAGCATTTAATATCTTAGATTCTCACATGCATCCTCCATCATTGGTATGTTCATTTCATCTTTAGATTTTTTATCTTCTCTTAGTTTTGTTCTTTTGTCTAGGGTTAATTTCATGCCTAAAAATGTTAATAGTTAGTCATCTTTTCCCAAAATCATGTAGGTAGCTTCATAATTGTTAATTGAGGCATGGGTAAATAGCTAATCATGCTTAATTGTTAGGGCCATGTCTAATTCTTACAAAACTTGTATGAATCATAAAGCAGTGCCGTGTTAATCCAAATTGTATGGCCGCACACACTTTCGTACAGTCTGCAGTCTCTAAGTTAAGGCATCTGTATGCTTGCATTGTGCGAACCGCACTCAAAAATATGCGGTCCGCAGTGAAATTATACAGTCCGCAGTCAAAATTGTGCGGTCCGCACTGTTAAATGATCAGAGACCCAGTAGTCTGAACTTAGGGATGTGCGGCCGCACTCAAAATTGTGCGGTCTGCACTTTTGATTGTGCGGTTGCACTCACTTTTGTGCGGTCCTCAATTGGCAGTCTGCGGCCGCACTCACTTTTGTGCGGTCTGCACTGCCTCTTATGTTTTTTTTTTCATAACTAACCTGAAACTATCATGCATATATATGTGTCCTATGTACCTGAACTCTAACTGATTCTTATTGTTATGAATTGCAGACGATGGTTAGATCACGTGGTGGAGGAGATACATCAAAAGTGAGGGCAGAATCCTCCCGTGGCCTAGGACGAGGACGAAGCAAGAGTAACCTACCACTAGCCATCCAGAGAGTATTAAGTAAGAAGGCTACAGCCAACAGAGTCCTTGAATCATCAGACACCAGTGAGTATCTCCCGTCTAGGGAAGTTTCTAAGGGAAACTCTAACCAAGCCCCACCTAACACCCAATCTCAACAAGTCCAGGGTATATTCCACTTGGTTGCTGAATCATCTTCCGCTGCTAGTTCTTCTAAAGGTTCAGAAGAGGGTAGCCATGATTCTGAGACCTCTTCCTCACATGCCTCGGCTGCACCAATCAATGTTAATGATGATGATAACGTCCCGGATGACGGTAGAGGGGGAGACACTTAAGTGGGTGGTCTTGAGAGGACAAAGAAGAAGGAGATGTGGGAGGACAGATTTGTCAGCTTGACTGCCTTTAATAGATTTAGAGAGTGGTGGTCCCAGAGATCGCTCACTTTTGAGCGATAATTCTTGATGAAGGATTTGGACAAGCACAACCCAAATGTCCTCAGGAAGTTCCAGGAGAGAAAATGATGGAAAGGGTTCACCCAAAGAGCCCTCGATGCAAATGATCACTTGGTTAAATAAATTTATACCAATGTAGCTCACATTAAGAAGGGTACCAAGGTGACAAAAGTGCGAAATCTGAAAATCCGATTCGACTCTTGTGCTTTGAACTCTTATGTGGGATTTGAAGAAGTGGAGGCAGCCCAATACTTGGAAACGCTGGCTATGGGTGATCCAGCTTGCCCGTGGCTAGCATAGATTTTGGCTATTTGAGGATCAACACCTCTGTGGCTCACAGCAGGTGTTCCCATAGTCTGAGCCACCCTAAACTTTGAAGCTAAAGGGTGGCAGACTTTCGTGTGCAGTCGCATTGACCCGTGCTTGAATTAAAACAACCTCCCACTTCCCCGAGCAGTCCTGGTGGCTTCAATTATGGCTGGGTACTCGATCAATATGGGTGCTATAATGTCAATCAACATCACTTTGGCTATCCAGAAGGATGAGAGATCCTACCCCTACCCGAACTTCCTCACAGAGTACTTCAATGATCAAAAGGTGGAGCCGAGGCAGTATGATACTAAGGTAAAGGCCAAGAAGCCTTTCTCATGGTACCACCTGCAGGGTTCTGACAACCCGAAGTTCAAGGGTAAGGCAACTACCTCCGCTGGCTAGTCTGAGGAGCCAACGGTAGTAGTTACTGATTCAGCTGCTGAGCCTTCCACAAATACTATGCCTTCCACAGCAGCCGGACCTTCCACCGGAACATCAGACATGCCACCACCCTCTTATTCCAGACCATCAGCTCCATTATCAGTGCCAGCTTCATCTACTTATCCACTGACTGCGCTGTGAGTCTCCCAGACATTGGCAAGTCTCAACAACTGGATGCAGGCAGCTACTTCAAAGTTGTCTGACATATCCAGTGTTGTTGCAGCACAGTCTTCTGCCCAGGCTGCACCAAAGGTACCTCCGTCAGTGGAGGAAACATTGAAGAAGAATTTGAACAACCAGAAGACCATTATGGAGATTCTGGTGGCACATGGGGATGTCATTGAGGATTTGGGCAAGCAGGTAAAGAAAATGTGGAAGTATCAAGCTTCGAAGAAGTCTGTGGATAAGTTGACAATAATAGTTACCAAGCTTGCATCTACTGGAGATCTACCACTGGACCTACTTATGGAGGGAGCACCTTCAGCACCAGCAATACCAGAGGCATCACATATAGCAGCCAGCCAGTCTGAGGAGCCGGTTGCGACTGCCCACACCGCTGAGGAGATGATACAGATGCTCAACAACCCTGTTGTCCCTCAGTCAGGTGATGATGAGATACAGCTAGAGGAGACCGAGGGTGCTGAGGATGCCATGTAGACTGAGACCACATAGGTAGTTCTCTTAACTCTTTACCCCTTCTTGTTCTTATTTTTGATAAGCATTGGGGATAATGCTCATTTTTATTCGGGGGGTGGTCTATTTTGATTAATTTGACATTGACATTTGGTCTGTAATAACTCTTATACTATTTTTCTTTTATCTTTATTTTCTATTTGGTTATGTATATATTCTTCCCTTTCCCTTGATGTTTATATTAATTTTCCCCTCAGTTTGTATATTCATTTGCCTTACTTTCCGTAGTTTAGCTTCTTTAGTTTGTCTTTCTTAGTAGTATAACTTCTTATTTATTTTAGTAACTTCTTTTTTATTTTAGTATAACTTCTTACGCTTGAGTGAACAATAAACCTTTGTTTTTCTTAATGCCACGGTTCTTTCCAAAGGTGGATTTTGTGTGAATCGGGTGGCTCTTCCCAATGATAGATGGCGTGGCAACCTTCTTAAGGGATTGAGTCTGTTTTCTTTTATGTTTAGGCAAATATGCTTCACTTGGTACCAACACATTTACCCACGACCTTATGGTTAAAACTAAGTTGTTGGCAGAAATTATCTCTAGTTGTGACCTTTTGACTCTTGTGTTGACTTAAGCAGTCGTCGAGTGGTTCAGTCGAGCCATTTGTGATTCTCAATCCCAACTAGGGTTATTGTGGGTCCTCGACTCTGTTCTCCTTAGCAATCCAGCAGCTTGAAAGGTGAGGTATTGAATTGCAAGTCCAAGTTCCCGTGCTAATAGTCTAGAACTTGCCCCGAATATTTTTCTAGGCGAAATTCTAAGTGTAGCTTGGCTTGAGAAATGATTGTAGGCTCTCCTTGGTCCAATTTGAAATTTGAAATCTTCCATAGCCTACCAATATGATATCCCTAGTCAACCCATTTGAGCCTAAGCTCTTTTTCTTTAAACAACCCCGTTACAAGCCTTTATCCGTTTTGTAATGACCCTCTCTTGGCACCCGATCTTTCCTTAGAATTTTTGAGAAACAATCGGTAAAAACATAAGTTTGGGGGAGAGACGAGGAGTTTGGAAGTGATAAAAGGTATAAAGAAAAGAAAGAAAGAAAGAACAAAAAGAAAAATGCCAAAAAAAAAAGTGAATAAGGTAAAAAGTTGAAGGGGTTCAAAGAAAACAATGATGATAGGCATGGAGTAAAAAAATAAGAAAAAAATAAATGTCATGATCAAGAAAGAGTGACGTTGCGTCTCTCTAGTTCCCCCGAGGAAAAAGAAAATAACTCAAAGAGTCGAAAAAGTATGAGCCGAAAAGAGAAAATGGAGTGCTTGAGGAAAGATGAAACCATTCTATTCCAACAAGTCCTACCTTGGTCCAAAAGCCTTCATTACATCCCGCAAAAGCCCTATATGATTTCAGGTTGAGTGAGCTTACATTAGTGGTGATTTACATGAGGGGCAAGCTTATGGTACTTAGAGCCGGACTTGTGACATTCTTTTAAGAGAGATGAGCGCATTTTTCGCAATCCTTGATTCGAGTGTTACATTCTAAAGTGAGATTTGCTAATGGAGAGTAGCGGAGGAGGAGTTTGGGATCCAAAATGACCTACGTGAAAGAGTGAGCGTCCTTGATGAATAGAGTCAACTCTTGATGCTCTAGTGTTGCATTAGAACTATGGTACTCAAAAAGTCAAATCATTGCATTGTTGATAATTCATATGTTATATGGGTAATTGTTGGTCCCAATTGATGTGTGATTGATTCACCTTAGGCTAGCTAAAATATCCTTTTTTTCTAGTGGAGATAGGAATTACCTTAATTGCTTGAGGACAAGCAAGAGCTTAAGTTTGGGGGAGTTGATATCTAGGGATTTTGACCGCTTATTTGCTCTATTTTACTTGCGTTTTAGCTCAAAAATTCTTAAAGGTATTCCCGAAAACTAATGAAATGTGCTTTTGTACAGGAACATTGGGAAACGAGCCAAAGGAGTCAAAATCAACTTATAAAGGAGTCAAAAGTGGACAAGGACCAAAATAAGGCAAAAAGCCCACAGTGTAGACCACACAATACTGTGTGCGGCCGCAAAATAAAGGAAGAGTCATGTCAGTTCTTCTTCAGAGTATGTGGACCGCACAAATATTATGCGGACCGCACAAATATTGTGCGGCCGCAGAAGAGGAGATTCAGAGAGCTGGTTTTGGGCAAGCTGAAAGAGTGCGGACCGCACCATAATTGTGCGGCCGCAGAATGTTAAGTGCGGCCGCACTCAATATTATGCGGTCTGCATAAGACAAATATCAGAGAGATGGGATTTCAAGTTCAAGAAGAAATGCGGACCACACCATTTTTGTGTAGCCGCATAATCAAGAACGCGGCCGCACTCATTTTTATGCGGTCCACAAAAGTCTCATACAGCCAGAGCCTAAGATCAAGGAGTGCGGACCGCAGTATAATTGTGCGGCCGCAGAAGCAAAAGTGCGGCCGCACTCACAAATGTGCGGTCCGCAGTAGTTGAAGGAGTGTGGTCGTAATCCAGAATTGTGCAGCCGCAGAACTGGAACCTGTCAAGCCAAGTCTCGTTGTGCGGACTGCACACATAATTATGCGACCGCACAACCTCCGCATAGTCATTTTTGTCAGATATTTTTAGCTTAGTATAAATAGACTTTTTTGTCATTTTTAGGGCAAGTTTTGTTTTGGGAGAGCACCTGAGCCGTTTTCCTTAACTGTTTTGAGTAATATTGTACTAGATTAGCTTCTAAACATTAGATTTTCTTTCCCTAATCAATTATTATGCATTCTATCTTAATATTTTTTTGTATTTCTTCATTTTTCATGAGTAGCTAAATTTCTAGCTAGGGTTGTGGCTCAACCCTAGTGTGGGTACTTAATGGGTGTTTGATTTAGGACTTGTTTGTTATTGGGTTAGTGATATTTTGGCATAGTTCTTGCTTGAATTCAAGAATTAATGGTTGCAAATATTGATTCATGCCTAATTGACTTAGTATCTACTTGAGAAAGAGAGACTAAGTCTAGAAAAACTTGGCTAACAAGAAATTGGGGTGAACACAAGAAATTGGTAGCCCCAATTAAAGGGTTGAATCTAGAGATAGTAAGACCCGACTTGGGCAATTATCACTTATTTTGTACAATACCCATTTGGACTTGAGAAAGTCAAATTGGGCAAAACCACTCAAAATACCAAGAGGTATAGAGTGGGTAATTGCGTGTGATTACTATATTACAACCTCGATCAAGTAGGCTTGTCCTAGAGTTTTCAACCCATTAGGTAACCAACTAGGTGGAAGTCACGATCCTAGATCTTTTATCATTTGGAAAACAACCAAAACCAAAAATATTGTCTTCTAGTTTTCTAATTGCAATCAATAGTTTAAAGTAGAAGTAGAAACAACAAACAAGAATGTGGAAGTGTAATCTAAGGCATATTGTACAATTACACTAAATATATACCTAATCCCAATTCTAACTCCTTGAGGATTCGACCCCGACTTGCGTTGGGTTTTATTATTGCTTCGACCGCCTCACTACCTATATTTGTGGTGTGAGTTTAGGCGACATCAACACCGCGTGCTCCATCGGGTCCTCAGGTTATGGTTACAACACCAGCTACCTCTCCACCTACACAGCCAGCTCGAGGTGGAGGTCAGACAGGTAGAGGTCGCCCTAGAGGGGGAGGCCAGGCCAGATATTATGCCCTTCCTGCTAGGATAGAGGCAGTTGCATCTGACTCTATCATCACATGTATTGTTCCGGTCTGTCATAGAGATACATCTGTCTTATTTGACCCAGGCTCCACTTATTCCTATGTATCATCTTATTTTGCTCCGTATTTAGGTGTATCCCGTGATTCTCTGAGTTCTTCTATCTATGTGTCTACACTCATGGGAGATTCTATTACTGTTAACAGTGTGTATCGGTCGTATTTGGTTGTTCTAGTGGTTTTGAGACCAGAGCTGATTTATTATTGCTCAGTATGGTGGATTTCGATGTTATTTTGGGCATGGACTGGTTGTTTCCCTATCACGCTATCCTTGATTGCCATGCCAAGATGGTGATGTTGGCTATGCCAGGTCTACCACGGCTAGAGTGGAGAGGTACCTTAGATTATGTTCCTAGAAGGGTTGTCTCATTTCTAAAGGCTCAGTGGATGGTTGAGAAGGTGTGTGATGTGCATCTGGCATATGTGAGGAATGTTAGTGCTGACACTCCCACCGTCGAGTTAGTTCCGGTAGTGAGGGATTATCTAGACGTATTTTCGACGGATCTTCCGGGCATGCCACCCGATAGAGATATCGACTTTGGTATTGATTTGTTATCGGGCACTCAACCCATTTATATTCCACCCTATTGTATGGCCCCAACAGAGTTTAAAGAATTAAAGGAATAGTTGTAAGGGTTGCTCGATAAGGGCTTCATTCGGCCAAGTATATCGCCTTAGGGTGCTCCTATCTTGTTTGTAAAGAAGAAGGATAGTTTTATGCGAATGTGTATTGATTATCGCCAGTTAAACAAGATTATAGTGAAGAACGGGTATCTATTGCCACATATTGATGACCTATTTGATCATGTTCAGGGTGCCAGAGTGTGCTCTAAGATCGACTTGCATTCAGGCTATCATCAGTTGAAGAGTCGGGAGCCAAATATCCTGAAAACTGCTATCATGACTCGGTATGGTCATTACGAGTTCCTTATGATGTCTTTTGGGCTGACCAACACCCCAGCAACATTCATGCACTTGATGAACAATGTATTTCAGCCCTATCTTGACTCTTTCATCATTGTGTTTATTGACGACATTCTGATGTATTCCTGGAGTCAGGAGGATCATGAGCAGCACCAGAGGACTGTGCTTCAGCCTTGAGAGAAAGGAGGCTATATGCAAAAATTTTGAAGTGTGAATTCTGGCTAGATTCAGTGGCATTTTTGGGTCATGTAGTATCAAGTGGGGGATCAAAGTAGATCAGAAGAAGATTGAAGCTGTGCAGAGTTGGCCCAAATCGTCCTCAACTACTAAGATCTGGAGTTTTCTTGGCTTAGCGGGGTATTACCGTCAATTTGTAGAGGGTTTCTGGTCTATTACGGCACCTATGACTAGATTGACCCAGAAGGATGCTCCATTCAGGTAGACCGAGGAGTGTGAGGAGAGCTTTCAAAAGCTCAAGACTACTTTGACTACAGGCCCAGTGTTGGTGTTGCCTATTGGTTCAGGGTCTTATACGGTGTATTGTGATGCGTCACGCATTGGTCTCGGCGTGGTGTTGATGTATGACGGTAGGGTGATTGCTTACGCGTCTAGATAGCTAAAGGTGCATGAGAAGAACTATCATGTCCACGACCTCGAGTTAGCGGTTATTGTTCATGCCTTGAAGATCTTACAGCACTATTTATATGGTGTCCCTTGTGAGGTCTACACTAATCACTGGAGTCTACAACATCTGTTTAAACATAAGGGTCTTAACTTGAGGCAGGGGATATGGTTGGAGCTGCTTAAGGATTCTGATATCACCATTCTATATCATCCCAGGAAGGCCAAAGTGGTGGTCGATGCCTTGAGTCGCAAGGCGGAGAGTTTGGGCAGCTTGGCATATCTACTGGTAGCAGAGAGGCCTTTAGCCTTGGATGTTCAGGCCTTGGCCAAACACTTTGTCAGATTGGATGTTTCAGAGCCGAGCAGGGTTTTGGCTTGTGTGGTTTCTCAATCATATCTTTATGATCGTATTAGAGAGCGTTAGTATGATGACCCCCATCTGCTTTTCCTTAAGGACACAGTTCAGAACGGTGATGCCAAGAAAGTTACTATTGGAGATGATGGTGTATTATGGATGTAGGGCAGGCTATGTGTGCCCAATGTAAATGGTTTGCATGAGTTAATTCTCCAGGAGGCTTACAGCTCATGGTACTCCATTCATC
Source organism: Nicotiana tabacum (assembly GCF_000715075.1). NCBI lineage: Eukaryota > Viridiplantae > Streptophyta > Magnoliopsida > Solanales > Solanaceae > Nicotiana > Nicotiana tabacum. The sequence goes on from NC_134094.1 coordinate 96,216,383, forward strand.
TAGGTGCCGTGAAGATGTATCAGGACTTGAGGCAGCACTATTGGTAGAAGCGGATGAAGAAATACATAGTGAAATATGTAGCCGGTGCCTAAATTGTCAGCAGGTGAAGTATGAGCATCAACGGCTAGGTGGATTGCTTCAGAATCTAGAGATTTCAGAGTGAAAATGGGAGCGCATCACTATGGATTTCGTTGTTGGGTTGCCACAGACTTAGAGGAAGTTCGATGCAGTTTGGGTGATTGTGGATAGATTGACCAAGTCAGCTCATTTCATTCATGTGGTTACTACTTACTCTTCGGAGTAGCTGGATCAGGTTTACATTCGTGAGATTCTCAAGCGTCATGGTGTGCCGGTATCTATCATCTCTGACTGGGGTACGCAGTTTACATCGCATTTCTGGAGAGACATACATCATGAGTTGGGCACTCAGGTGGAGTTGAGTATAGCATTTCACCCTCAGACGGATGGACAGTCCGAGCGCACTATTCAGATATTGAAGGATATGCTTCGTGCTTGTGTGATGGATTTTGGGGGTTCTTGGGATCAGTTCTTGCCACTTGCAAAGTTTGCCTACAACAACAGTTATCAGGTGAGCATACATATGGCCCCATATGAGGCTTTGTATGATAGATGGTGTCGGTCTCTAGTGGGTTGGTTTCAGCCGGGTGAGGCTAGGCTATTGGGTACATATTTGGTTCAGGATGCTTTGGAAAAGGTTAAATTGATTCAGGATCGACTTCGTATAGACCAATCCAGACAGAAGAGTTATGTGGAATGGAAGGTTTGTGACATTGCATTCAAGGTTGGGGAGTGGGTCTTGCTCTCGGTTTCGCCCATAAAAGGTGTTATGAGCTTCGGGAGGAAGGGCAAGTTGAGCCCTAGGTATATCGGGCCTTTTGAGATTCTTGAGAGGGTTAGAGAGGTGGCTTAGAGACTTGCACTACAACCTAGTCTCTATGCAGTTCATAAAGTATTCCGTGTTTCCAAGATCCGGAAGTATCACGGCGATCCGTCTCATGTGTTAGACTTCAGCTCAGTCCAGTTGGACAAAGATCTATATTATGTCGAGGAGCCGGTAGCCATTTTGGACAGGCAGGTTTGAAGGTTGAGGTCGAAGAACATCAATTCAGTAAAGGTTCAGTGGAGGGATCATCCGGTCGAAGAGGCGACTTGGGAGACCGAGCATGATATGAGCAGCCGTTATCCTCATTTTTCACCACTTCAGGTATGTCTCTATACTCGTTTGAGGACGAACATTTGTTTTAAGTGGGGTTGGATGTAACGACCTGACAGGTTATTTTGAGAGTATTATCCCCGAACCCCTATTTATTGCTCCATGTATTTCATTCTGTGGTTACGTGACTTGCCGGGAGGTTTGGTTTTTGGTTTCGAAGTGAAATGGGACACATAGTCCCTTAAATAGAAGTTTAAGTCGTAGGAGTTGACCGTAGTTCGCATTATGTGAAGACGACTCTGGAATGGAGTTTTGACGTTTCTAAAGCTACGTATGGTGATTTTGGTCTTAGGAGCGTGCCCAGATATTGATTTGGAGGTCCGTAGGTCATTTCGGCGTTAATTGTCAAAAGTTGGAAAATTGGATGATTCTTGAAAAAATTTGACAAGGAGTGGACTTTTTGATATCGGGGTCAAATTCTGATTCCGTAAGTTGGAATAGGTCCGTAATGTCAATTGTGACTTGTGTGCAAAATTTGAGGTCAATCGGACATGATTTGATAGGTTTCGGCATCGAATGTAGAAGTTAGAAGTTCTAAAGATCATTAGGCTTGAATCGATGTGCAATTCATGTCTTTAGCATAGTTTGATATGATTTGAAGGCTTGGCTAAGTTTGTATAATGTTTTAGGACTTGTGAGATTGCTTGGTTAAGGCCCCGGGGGCCTCGAGGTGGTTTCGAATGGCTAACGGATCGAGTTTGAAACTTAAGGAATGGCTTAAGTGCACCAGTTCTGGTGCGACCGCACCTGCGCAACTTTGATCGCAGGTGCGAGCTCGCAGAAGCGAGAGGGCAAGCGCAGAATCGATGCTGAAGAGGGTGGTCAGTGGTCGCAGGTGCGACGAGGAGGTCACAGAAGCGGAGTCCCTCCTGCGGAAGGATGGTCGCAAAAGCAGAGAGTGAGGGAAGTTTAGGTGGTCAGGGTTTTCGTAGAAGCGGACGAGAGGGCACAGAAGCGCATCCGAAAATGCGGATTTTTGTGCGCAGGTGCGAAGTCTGGAAGCTTATGTGAGCTCTGCATATGCAGAGGTTTCACCGCAGGTGCGGTACCGTAGAAGCGGAATTTCTGTCCGCAAAAGCAGAAATTGGTGGGCATAAGGTTTAAAATTGAGGGTTTGCCATTTTCTTCATATTTTGAGGTATAGAGCTTGGATTGAGGCAAAAGTTTGAGGGATTTTCAAAGGAAACATTTGGGTAAGGATTCTTGACTCGTTTTTGATTAATTCCCACGAATCTATTATTGTTTCTATCATTTAATTAGTGTTTTTAGTTGAAAATTTGGGGGGAAATTGGAAAGACTTCTTAGACAAAGATTTGGGGATTTGAAAGACGATTTGAGGTCGGATTTGAGTAATTCTTGTATGATTGGACTCGATATAGAATGGGTGTTCGATACTTGTAATTTTGGTCGGGTTCCGAGACGTGGGCTCGGGTCAACATTTTGGGGCGATTTTTCAATTCTTTGCTAAAGTCATACTTTCTTTATTTAAATTAGTTTCTTATGGTTATATTTATAGTATGTAATTGTTTTGGCTAGATTTGAGATGATCGGAGTTAGAAAATCGAGGCAAAGGTCTCCTTATTGATTGATTGAGCGAGGTTTGAGGTAAGTGACTTGTCTAACCTTGTGTGGGGAAAATACCCCTTAAGATTTGGTACTGTTATGGTAAATTGCAATACATGAAGGCCGTGTACGCGAGGTGACTAGTGCGTACTCGGGCTAAATGTTGAAAATTCGGTTTTTGCTAAATAGTTCCTTTTTCTCCTTAATTAAGTTACTTTAGCACGTGTAGTCGTCATGTTTAGTCTAATGTCACATGTCTGCGTGTCTTACCTCTTTCTTGAAATTTATGCTACATGCTTAGTTGAATTACATGCTTCCTTAATTTGTATTCAGTCTCTAACTGTAGGATTCCTTGCTGTAATTTCATTGTCCCATTGGTTATCTGTTGTATATTTACTTTTGCGACTACGAGGCGGTACCTCGGGAGCTCCCCTGTTGCATATTTACTTTTGGGACTATGAGGCGGTACCTCGGGAGTGCCCCTGTTGCATATTTAATTTTAGGATTATGAGGTGATACCTCGGTAGTGTCCCTGTTGCATATTTACTATTGAGACTACGAGGTGGTACCTCGGGAGCTCCCCTGTTGTTTATCTCTATTTGTTGTGTTGTTGTTGTTGTTTTCTTAACTTGTAAGAATCTTGTTTTCCTCACGTGTTGTAGTTGTCTTCTTGAATCCCGTGTTGTTATCTTTCTATAAATTCTCATTGTTCACTTCTCAGTCATTTCATTATATTATTATATCTTCTGCCTTGTTTACTATTATTTTCAGTAGGGCCCTGACCTGACCTCCTCACTACTCTACTGAGATTAGGCTTGGCACTTACTAGGTATCGTTGTGGTGTACTCATACTATACTTCTGCACATCTTTTTGTGTAGATCCAGGTATTACTTAACAGACCAGGTACCATGGATATAGCCCATACATGGAGACTTCAAGGTACATCTGCCAGCGTCTGCAGACCTCGGAGTCCCCCTCTATCTTTATTATGTCATTTTCCTCATTCCTCATTAGACTTTGATGTATAAAGATGTTTAGTATTTTTCTCTATGCAGATTGTGACTTCTTTCTACCGGATTTTGGGAGTTGTAACTATTTTAAATCGCAGTTCTTATTTATTTCATATGTTGAGGTTGAGATTCAGCTTTATATTCAGTTATTTCGCATAAATATTTGGCTTACCTAGTCTTAGAGACTAGGTGTTGTCATGACATCCTATGGATAAAAATTGGGGTCGTGACAAGCCTCTAGTTGTTGCGATAACTTCAAGTTAACTCTAACTTTAATACTACACTTAGAGTACCTAGTATAATTGCTTCTAGATAAAGTTGAAAGGTACAAGTCAAAAGTCCTACTATAATAAAACTAAAATAAACGACAGACACTTGGAACTAGTTCTTCTATCTAGTTCATGTAGCTTCAGGTTCGCACACTTGAATCACATAGGAATTGCTTGCAAAATGCCTTGCTATTTTGCTCTCAACTCACATTTAACTTTAGTGTTTGTGTGTGACTGTAAAATGAGAACATCCTGAAATAAATAGAGTTAGTAGAGTAGGAAATAACTAGAAGTCTAATGCTTTACTCTTACTTGGTGGAAGAGTTCTAGTTATCTTCAACTCCTAACTCCTCTCTTATCTAGGATGGAGTTCTCTTTGAGTAAGGAGTTCTTCTCCTTATCAATTATGCAACATTTTCATTCAGGAGATATCAGATATAACCACTTAAGCTTATCTCCTTCACGTGCATGCCTTGTGCTCGAATCTGCCCGTGTCTGTGTGCAGTGTATGGACCAGGTTCATGCTTAAGTTCTTTTGTCAATCATTAAAACAAACTCCATTTAGGCCAACAAATTCCCCCTTTTTGATGATGACAAACTATATGCTTTTCATTAGCATAAGACCTGTTTCAACTCAGCTCAACATCAACACAATGTTAGAACACTTCCATTTTGAAGTCACAAATCATCAAGGGCCGGGTTCATTAGGTTATAAACATCACAGTCCAAAGTGAAAAGCACAATCTATCTTCCCCCTTTTGGCATCATCAAAAAGATGCATAATTATGTTAGATAATCAGATTTTAATAGATATCACTTAGGGCCACTGTGCTACTTCAGATGCAATTATGGAGTCAAGCATCATTTATCAATCTAATGATATTAGCTATCTAAGAAGTATGAACAAACAGTTAGAGCAAAAAACCAATTGATTATCATTGATACTAGTCATTCACAAAACATAAAGAAAAATAAAGATACTAGATCATGAGCAAAAAGAACAATAAAAAATCTCATACGGGTCACTGGTTTATCTAACTAGGCTAGGAAGGTTTCAAGGTTGGGAAGGACCAGGTTCTTGATTTTTGGTCTGAAGTAGCTTTAACATATCATGAAGAATGCCTTCATTCTTCTTCTTCTCCTTTACAAGCTCAGCCCTGAGAGCATCCCTCTCAGTTTCTACTTCAGTCAGTCTCTTCTTCAGCCTCTCAATCTCAGTATCCTTAGCCCCACTCTCTTGCATAAGGCTCTCACTTTGTTGTTCACAGATACCTTCTTGGATGAACTGGGTTCTTTGAGAGCAGTATGGACCTCATAATCACAAAAAGTCAAGGTGTTGGCCCCAAAGTGATCTTTACTTGAACTAAAATCCCATTTCTTGAGGGGTACCTTGAAGGGAGCCAGTACAACCGTGAGAATGAAACCATAGGGTATGGCATGCGTTTTGGTGCCAAATAGAACCCTATCAAGAAGCTGGATGATAAAACCAAGCCAATTGATCTGCCTCCCACAATACAGGCATTCCATAAGGACCAGGTCCATGAAGGTGGCAATGTGCCTTATTTCATGCTTGGGCAAAACAACCTTGTTAACAAATTCAAACAGCATTTTGTGGGCAGGCCTCATCTCACTTTTGTAAACAGCCTTGGGCTGAAGCTCTTCCTCATTGTCAGCAAACTCCCTTCTAATGGCAAGTGAGGTGGGGAGGTTTTCTAGGCTTAGCCATTTTAACTTTTTGTAATTATTGTACCCTTCAGCGCCTAGAATCCCTCCCAATTCCTTATCATCAAAGATCACAGTCACCCCCTTCACCACATTAGTGACTCTACCATTTTTTACCTCAAAATTTTCCATGAACTCCACAATCTCAGTTCTGGCAAGTTTTTCATCCATATGAAGGACCATTTCCTTCCAACCCTGCAGTTGTAGTTTTTCCAGCAGCATCACCATGCCTTCCTCCTACAAGTCCCTGAGGAGTCTACCCTTCAAGATGGTTCTTTTACCAAACTTAACCATCTTGTCCTGTTCTTCATCATATTTCTCTTCTTCACTTTCTTCTTACTCCATTATTTTCATTTTTCTTGATTTCATGGCAGACCTGATTATTTTCGCCAAGGTAGAAGGCTCTGCAGACTTTGTCTTTGAAGAAGACTTCTTTTTGGAAGTCTTTCTTTTCTTTGCCTTTGGAGTCACAACCTCCACCTCTTCTGCCTCTTATTCATCATGAAGGACCATGTCCATCTCCTCAATTTTAACTGCCTTAACAGGCTCACTCACTTTCTTCTTTCCCTTTGCAGCAATTTATTTTTTACTCTCTTCCAAGGCCTTTAAAAGTTTAGCCTCACTCTGCTTCTTCTGACTCCTTGTAGCTCTTCCTCTTGTAGGAGGAGTCTCTACAGGGATAGAAGAGACAGCCTTTCTCTTCTTATTTCCCCTACCAGTTCTAGGAATTTTATCTCCTGAACTTTTCTTCCTTTTTGGATATTAACTGTCAGACACTCATTTCAACAGGTATTCGAGGGGTCCCTACACAGATGGAACAAGTTCTTGGAACCTCTTCCTCAACCTAACCAACCCCCCAGCAGTACTTGCATCTCCAGACCCACTACCTTTTTTTTCTCTCAACTTTTATTCCTCCTCAGTAGCATCCTCATTCCACAACACCATAGCTCCAGTGTCCTCAATCAATTAAGCAGGAGTAGGTAAAGATTCAGTCACTCCTTCTTTTCCCTTTCCCCTCATATCACCTTGAGCACCCTCACTCTCTTTTTCTTTTTATATTTACCACCAATTTTCCCAAACTTAGTGATTTGGTTTCAAACCCAGCCATATGTCCCACCAAAACAAACCTATTCTCCAAATTCTCAGCAACCTCAGAAATTTTCGCAGATGTAATCTTAGAACCAGAAGTTACCTGCTCTATTTCAGATGAAACAGTTTCTTCCCACTCAGTTGCAGACTTAAATGATTCTTCAAATTTCTAGGTTTCTTCTGCTCGACTTGCTTTTAACTGCTCATTAATTTTGTTAATTTGTTCTCCTCCAGCGACTACCTTGCGAGCATTCATCTTGAACTTTCCTTTCTTAGAGATGTGTGTGGTTGAAGGTGTGATAGATAGTGTGGGTGTAGTTTCCTTGGGTGGTTATGAGGGATTCTCAAAAGGGGTCGCAATTGCTATGTTTGGATATGTGTGAAGAGAAGATGAGAGAAGATAAAAAGATTTGTCTGATGGCAGGGAAGTTTAGAAGTGAAGAAATGGGTAAGTCCAAATCAAATTTAAAGAGGAAGAGTTTAATTGGGTAACAACAACTTTTCTAGAAGATCAGAAGTCTAATCAAACTGGGAGTTACTTTGAAAAGACGTTAGAGACTCTTCCTAGAATCTAGACACTTATTGCGTTGGGGACACTGGTTCTTTTTGTAACGGATAAGCTTGAGGGAGGTTAGGATTAAATAGGACTCTCCTTTTGATCATGATCCAAATATAATTATTTCAAAATATGCAGAGTGGGGAGTACATACCATGTAATCTTGATGAAATAGGTTCTTTACTGAGAATTCTCTTGTGTAAATCTGAATTTTCCAAGAAAATAAAAATAATATCATTATTGATTAATGAGATATTTTAGCACATGACACAAGAGTATACTAGTGAAAGTATTATATTGAGCAAAATCTAACCTAATTATGTACAAAATTCACAAATTGTCTAACCAAGTTTTGAGTAGAACTGGTTCCTTTTAGGTGATCTTAATCATCTCTAATTCTAATATGTTCCTTTCAAAGTGATCTCTACTTAAAGATTTTGTGAATATATCAGCTATTTGCTTGTCAGTAGCACAAAATTCCATAGTGATCAAACCATTTTTATAGTTGTCCCTCAAAAAGTGATGCCTAACATCTTTGTGCTTACTTCTTTTGTGATGAACCGGGTTCTTGGTCATACTAATTGCACTAGTGTTATCACAAAATATGGGGATACAACTTACATCAATTCCAAAATCGATTAATTGTTGTATGATCCACAACAATTGAGTACAACATGAGGCAGCAGCAACATACTCATCTTCAGCAATAGATAAGGCCACATAATTTTGCTTTTTGGTGGCCCAAGACACAAGACATGAGCCAAGAAAGTGTGCCATACCTGTGTTGTTCTTTCTATCCACAAGAAAACCTGCATAATCAGCATCAGCATATCCCACTTGGTTGAAATTGCTACCTTTTCGATACCATAGACAAAGGTAAGTGGTGCTTTTTAAGTATCTCAAGATCCTCTTGACTGCAGTCAAGTGAGACTCCTTTGGATTTACCTGAAATCTAGCACAAAGGCCTACACTAAAAATGATGTCAGGTCTACTAGCAGTGAGATATAACAAAGAGCCAATCATTCCGCTATACAACTTCTGATCAATAGATGAACCAGGTTCATCTATATCCAATTTTGTGGTTGTCGCAATAGGAGTGTCAATTTCTTTGGAATCTTCCATTTTAAACCTTTTAAGCAACTCTTTCACATACTTCTGCTGATAGATCATAGTTCCATTTGATTTTTATTTAATTTGTAAGCCTAAAAAGAAGTTAAGCTCACCCATCATACTCATTTCAAATTCACTCCCCATTAGTTTAGCAAATTCTTTACTTAACTTATCAGTAGTTAATCCAAAGATTATATCATCAACATATATTTGAACTACCAAGAGATCTTTACATTTTTCTTTTAAGAACAAGGTATTGTCAATTTTACCTCTCTTGTAGCCATGCTCAAGCAAGAATTTTGACAATCTTTCATACCATGCTCTTAGAGCGTGCTTGAGCCCATAAAGTGCTTTGTCAAGCTTGTACACATGATCAGGACATTCCTTGCTTTCAAATCCCCGAGGTTGCTTGACAAACACTTCTTCCTTTAGATAGCCATTGAGCAATGCACTCTTGACATCCATCTGATGGAGAGTGAATTCCAAGTAAGCAGCAAAGGCTATAAGGAGTCTAATTGCTTCCAATCTTGCAACTGGAGAAAACGTCTCATCATAGTCTATGCCCTCCTCTTGACTAAATCCTTGAACAACCAATCTTGCCTAGTTCCTTGTAATTGTTCCATCTTCGTCAAGTTTGTTTCTGAAGACCCATTTTGTGCCAATTACTGATCTATCCTTGGGTCTTGGTACCAGATGCCAAACTTGACTTCTCTCAAGTGGTTGAGTTCATCTTGCATTGCAAATCACAAATCACCATAGTTGGACATCACAAATTACAAATAGACTTATAGCCTGTTTGGCCAAGCTGGAGAAATCAGCTTATTTTGAGAAGTGCTTTTTTCAAAAGTACTTTTGGAGAGAAGCAGTTTGTATTTGGTTAATCACTCTGAAAAGTACTTTTGAGCAATAATTTGTACTTGGCCAACCTTTTCAGAAAGTTCTTTTAAGTATCAAATTACGAATAAGGACATGAATAGGTTTACTTAATAGTTAATATTATAAGTAAATAAATAATCTTAAAAATTTATTATTACAGGCAATAATTAATTTTTTTCATTTTATTTAAGTAAAATATGAAAATAAAATTTAAATGTACTTAATTCTTTTAATATAAGTTAAATATATTAAAAATAATTCAACAAATATAAAAGCATTCACCCCTAAAGTCACTAAATATTAGAAAGCTATCCTAAAAATAAATAAAAAAATATTTATATATTAATATCCTAAGTATTAGATTTAACGATTATTTTGGAATATATTATATTTTGTTAAGGGTATTTTTGGTAAGAAGAAAAGTCAAAACTGCTTATGCTTCTACTTTTGGGAAGAAACTATTTTTTCTGCTTCTCAGAAACTGTTTTTGCTTCTTCCCAAAAGCACTTTTTCCCTCAAAAAAAACTTGGACAAACACCTCAAGTTAGGAAAAAAAATGCTATTGAGAAGAAGAAAAAAACACTTTTGACCTCTTGATAAGCTTGGCCAAACGGGCTATTAGCCTCGTGTGTTGGGGTACCTGGGATACAGAATACTTTGTTGATGAAGACAACAAAGTGAAGGAACGATACTAGTAACAATCTTGAAACTTACATAAAAAGAGAAGATTGAGAAATAACAGAACTTAAACACCAAGCATGATAGTTTCTTATTAAGTTATAAGAAATAACAATCCTAAGAAAATACTACACGAGCGAAACATTTGCTTGGTCAATTTAAATGAATAAGTAAACAACGTAGATAACACAAAAAACTTTATATCTTTATATTGCTAGCTTTTCATAAGTTTAATCTACTCCGAGCTTAAAGCAATTTTCTTAGTAGACAAATACTTATCAAATACTAACTAAATCATCTTCTCAAAATTGGAATTGCATTAAGAAATTGCCTTTAAATACGGACTAAATCATCTTCTTAATGCATAAATCCTTAGCACAAAAATTAAGACATATCAATCAAAAATTACACCGAGCGCTACTCAATAATGGAAGTATATCAACTTTATTATTTGAACCGAAGAAGAATGAATACCAAAGAAGATGGGTAAATAGTATTGATTATAAAAAATTATTAACTTTAATGAATTTTCCAATCAATTTTCTTCCTACAAGCTTATAATACGTTGATCAATTGCAAGTTTATAAAATCTCAACAACAAGAATATTTTACTAGTACAAAAAAATAGTACTAAAGAAAAGGCATGTTACAGCTAACTGGACAGATCTTTTTTTATCACAAGACACATGCTTTATTTTTTCAATTTTAGATTTTCTAAAAAATCAACTAGCTTGTTCTCAACCTCTTCCTCCTTAAACAACCAAGCTTTGACAAATAAATAATATTCTAAAACATATATTATTAAAAAAGTTAAAAAAATAAAACTTATTCTGGGTCATCCCCATTGTTTTACCTTGAAGTGGTCAAACCAACTTTTCTATGCAGAACTATTGATCCAGAATATAGGAAAAATAAAGTTAAATAACTATAAGAATAATTGTATATGAAAAAAATATGCTATAAAAGTTAATAATTTGTTTAATTCAAAATCAATGTCATAGATTCGTCAATACTAAATTAGAAAAGACATAAAGATTTTACTCATTCAGTGAATTGAACGTTGACAAATCGAAGCCATAGACCCAACCAGTAAGCAATTTTCATCAATCCAACACCCACACAATCAAACACTAAAGATTAGAGAGAGCAAACTTATTGACGGCTTGCGATTTTGGTTGCGGATACGATTTGTATACTATGAATTTTTTCAATTAAGTTTAATCCTAACTTTTTTGTAGTCTTTAGTTAATTCCTAGACCCAACTAATTAGCAATTTTCAACCCAACACCCACACAATAAAATCAAAGATAGAGAAAGAAACTGACATTTTTGGTTGAGAATGTGGTCGGCAATTTTGCTCTTAAATGGCTTACGGATGATATTGTATAATATGAGGGTTACTTTTTTTGTTGAGAAAGTGGCCGACGATTTTGCTCTTGAATGGCTTGTGGAGAGATTTTGTAAGGGTTTTTCAGTTAAAGTAATTCATGTCCTTTTTTATTGTAGTCTTTAGGCTAAATTGAGAGATTTAGGTGGGAGATGATTTAGCAGAAAATAAAAATTGGAGGCAATATTAAAAATAAAAATAATAGTTTTACCGTCTATTCCCTTGAATGGCCACTAAAAGTATACTAATTACCGGTTAATATTTATTGGTCGCCAATATTTGCCTTCTATGAATAAATTAGTGGCAATTAGTTTATTGCTGCTTAATAATTGCCGCAAAATCCCCTTTTTGTTGTAGTGTTCACCCAGTCTGCATCCTGCCAAGCCTCAACAACATTTTTAGGTTCAATAAGAGATAAAAAAGCATCAAAAGCACAAAGATTCTTCAAAGAAGATCTGGTTTTAATTTTAGAGGTTGTATCAGTGATTATGTTCTCAATGGGATGAGAACTTTGATACTTGTAAGGTTTCACAACCAGTTGGTTTTCCCTAGATGTTCCTTCAATATTTTGCTGCTGAGGAACAGGTTCATGGACAGGTTCCCTCGAGCTTTGAGGATTAGTTCCTTTTTGATCAGTTCCCTCTGTCAGGTTGCCCTGGGTGGAAGGAGCTGGGTTGAGGATCTTACCTGCTTCCCCTTGCACAAGCCTCACAAATTTTATCTTCCTTGAACTTAATGCTAGACAACCCTATCACCAAGTCCTTGGAGACTAGTTTGTTGAGTTGACTTAGACTGGCATATCCAAGTCTCTTGTAATAAAGGGCGGGATCATTATCTGAAAGTGTGGACAGATCCACAACATATATGTTGTTCACTATTTTTCCCTGCAGAACTATCTTATCAGTGGTAAGATTAATCACAAAGTATTTTGTAGAGGTGAAGGCTACCATGTTACATCTATCACATAATTGTGATACACTTATTAGACTGTACTTCAGTCCATCTATCAAGTATACATTCCCAATGGAGTGAGAATCAGACTTACCAACTTTTCCAACCCCAATGATCTCACCTTTCTTTCCATTTCCAAAGGAGACATTACCTCACTTAAGATCCTCAAGTGAAAGGAACTGGTTCTTGCTTCATGTCATGTGCTTTGAACAGCCATTATCCATGTACCATATTTGGCTGGTCCCCTTCACTCGGACCTGCAAAAGAAAATAAGTGGTTAGTCTTAGGAACCCAAACTAGTTTGGGTCCCTTTCTATATGCAAAAGGATAAATCAGATTCTTTTTATCCCAACTTGGCAACATATTTTTCCCTAGAATAAACTTTTTGTTCTTTTGATCTGCCTTCTCTTTTGCAGTGCATTCACTCTTATAGTGACCAGTATTACCACAGTGTGTGCAAATCTTATTCTTAGAGAGTGTGAGGTACTTACTTTTGGGATCCTACTTAGGTGCAGAGTTCCCAAAATCAAGTCCTCTTATGTTTCTGCTATAATATTCTTGTAGCCATGAAAGTGCATCGGAGGACCTGTTCCAATTACAAGTTCTGTCTAGCTCATGCTTGACCTTCTTCAGATCCTCCTTTAGGACTCTTATCTGTTCATCCCTCTTATACAACTCATTTTTTATTTTTCTTACATTTTCTTCTAAAGTGAGTTGTGTGTGATCAGCTATCTTTTTACCTGTTCCTAACTTCAATTTAAGATTTTCAAATCTAAGTTCTAGGACAGTTGTGTCAAGTGCATGAACCTGGTTCTTCAACACAGTATTTACACTTTCAGTTTCACAAGCCTATGTTCCAGGTTTTTGCACTTAGCATTCAAAATAACACATTCTTTTGACAGTTGTTCCTTTTTTATTATTCACATCCTCGGATTCATTAATTAGCTCTAGTAGTAACTCAGATAACCTTTCTTTAGACAAAAATTTAATCTTGTCTTTGAGATGAAAGACACTTACCTCAGTTTCTTCATTAGATTCTCCAATTGCCATAAGTGCTCGTTCATCATCACCATATGAGCTTTCATCTGAGATTTCTCCCCAACCAGCGACCATTGCCTTGGTTGATCCTTTGTTGTTGATTTTCTTGTGTTGAAGATGTTCCTTCTTCATGTTCCTTCGTTCAGCTCTTTCCTTCTTCCACTCAATTTCCTACAAAGGATAGTTTTTGATGTGGTGATCCATCTTTCCATACTTGTAGCAGCCATCATTGGTTTGCTTCTCAGGAGCCTTTGCCTTGCTGTAGCTTCCACTTCTTGAAGAACACATTCCTCTCCTCAAGTACTTCTTGAAGTCTTTGGTGATCATAGTCATTTCATCATCTTCCAGATCAGAACCTTCAGTGATTCTGAGTGCCTTAGCCCCACTCTCTTCCACCAAGGCTCTCACTTTGCTGTTCACAGGCACCGTCTGGGATGAACCGGGTTCTTTGAGAGCAATGTGGACTTCATAGTCATAGGTAGTTAAGGTGTTGGTCCCAAAGTGATCTTTGCTTGTACTAACATCCCATTTCTTGAGGGGTGCCTTTAAGTGAGAAAGTACAGTCGTGAGAATGAAACCATAGGGTATGGCATGAGTTTTGGTGCTAATTAGAACCCTATCAAGAAGCTGGATGATAAAACTAGGCCAATTGATCTGCCTCCCAGAATCCAGGCATTCCATAAGGACCAGGTCCATGAAGGTGGCAATGTGCCTTCTTTCCTGTCTGGGCAACACAACCTTGTTAACAAATTCAAACAACACTTTGTGAGCAGGCCTCATCTCACTTTTGTAAACAGCCTTGGGTTGAAACTCTTCCTCATTGTCAGCAAACTTCCTTCTAATGGCAAGTGAGGTGGGGAGGTTTTCTAAGCTTGGCCATTTTAACTTTTTGTAATCATTGTACCCTTCAGCACCTAGAATCTCTCCCAATTCCTTGTCATCAAAGCTCACAGTCACCCCCCCCCCTTCACCACACTGGTGACTCTGCCATTTTTGACCTCGCAATTTTCCATAAACTCCACAATCTTAGTTCTGGCAAGTTTTCCATCCATCTGAAGGACCATGTCCTTCCAACCCTGCAGTTGAGTTTTTCCAGCAGCATCACCATGTCTTCCTCCTCCAAGTACCTGAGGAGTCTACCCTTCAAGATGGTTCTTTTCCCAAACTTAACCATCATGTCCTGCTCTTCATCAGATTCCTCTTCTTCTTCACTTTCTTCTTCCTCCACTATTTTTACTTTTTTTGATTTCATGGTAGACCTAGTTTTTTCGCCAAGGTAAAAGGCTCTGCATACTTTGTCTTTGAAGGAGACTTCTTTTGGAAGTCTCTCTTTTCTTTGCCTTTGGAGTCATAACCTCCACCTCTTCTGCCTCATCTTCATCATGAAGGACCATGTCCATCTCCTCAATTTCAACTGCCTCAACAGGCTCACTCACTTTCTTTTATCCCTTTGTAGAAACTTTTCTTTTACTCTCTTCCAAGGACTTTACAAGTTCAGCCTCACTCTGCTTCTTCTGACTCCCGGTAACTCCTCCTCTTGTAGTAGGAGTCTCTACAGGGATAGAAGAGACAACATTTCTCTTCTTGTTTGCCCTAGTAGTTCCAAGGATTTTAACTCCTGAACTCTTCTTACTTTTTGGATTGTAATCGCCAGACACTCGTTTCAACAGGTATTCGAGGGGTCCCTGCACAGATGAAACAGGTTCTTGGAACCTCTTCCTCAATCTAACCAACCCCTCAACAGCACTTGCATCTCTAGACCCACTGTCATATTTTTCTCTCAAATTTTCTTCCTCCTCAACAGCATCCTCATTCCACGATACCATAGCTCCAGTCTCCTCGGTCAATTTAGCAGGAGTAGGTGAAGATTCAGCCACTCCTTATTTTTTCTTTCCCCTCACATCACCTCGAGCACCCTCCCTCTTTTTTTCTTTTTTCTTTTTTCTTTTTATCTTTACCACCAATTTTCGCAGACTTGGTGGTTTCAAGTCAAGCCATAGTTCCCACCAAAACAAACATATTCTCCAAATTCTCAACAACCTCAGAAATTTTCGCAGATATAATCTTAGGACCAGATGTTACCTGCTCTGTTTCAGATGAAACGGTTTCTCCCCCTCAGTTGCAGATTTAAATGATTCTTCTGATTTTTAGGGTTCTTCTGCCCAACTTGCTTTTAACTGCTCATTAATTTTCTTGATTTGTTCTCCTCCAACTACTACCTTGCGAGCAATCATCTTGAACATTACTTTCTTAGAGGTGGGTATGGCTGAAGGTGTGATAGATGGTGTGGGTGTAGTTTCCTTAGGTGGTGATGAGGGATTCTCAGAAGGTGTCGCCATTGATGTGTTTGGATATGTGTGTAGAGAAGATGAGAGAAGATAGAAAGAGTTGTTTGACGGCATGGAAGTTTAGAAGTGAAGAAATGGGTAAGTCCAACTCAAATTTAAAGAGGGAGAATTTAATTGGGTAACGACAACTTTTTCATAAGCTCAAAAGTCTTATCAAACTGGGAGTCAGTTTGAAAAGACATTGGAAACGCTCCCTAGAATCTAGGCACTTATTGCGTTGGGGACTCTTCTTGGGTGAAACTGGTTCTTTTTGTAACAAATTAGCTCGAGCGAGGTTAGGATTAAATGGGATTCTCCTTTTGATCATGATCCAAATATAATTATTTTAAAATATGCAGAGTGGAGAGTACATGTCATGTAATCTTGATGAATCAGGTTCTTCACTGAGAATTCTCTTGTGTAAGTCTGAATTTTCCAAGATAATAAAGATAATATCATTAGAGATTAATGAAATATTTTAGCACATGGCACAAGAGTATACTAGTGAAAGTATGAGACTAAGAAAAATCTAATCTAATCATGTACAAAATTCACAAATTGTCTAACCAAATTTTGAGTTAGAACTGGTTCCTTTTAGGTGATCTTAATCATCCCTAATTCTAACATGTTTCTTTCAAAGTGATCTTTACTTAGAGCTTTTGTGAAGATGTCAGCTATTTGCTTATCAGTAATACAAAATTTTACAATGATCAAACACTTTTCATAGTTGTCCCTTAAAAAGTGATGCCTAACATTTATGTGCTTAGTTCTTTTATGATGAACCGGGTTCTTGGTCATACAAATTGCACTAGTGTTATCACAAAAGATGGGGATGCAACCTACATCAATTCCAAAATCCATTAATTGTTATTTGACCCACAACAATTGAGCACAACATGAGGAAGCACCAATATACTCAGCTTCAGCAGTAGATAAGATCACATAATTTTCCTTTTTGGTGGCCCGGGACACAAGACATGAGCCAAGAAAGTGTGCCATGCATGAGGTGCTCTTTCTATCTACAAGAAAACCTGCATAATCAGCATCAGCATATCCCACTAGGTTGAAATTACTACCTTTTGGATACCATAGACAAAGGTCAGTGGTGCCTTTTAGGTATCTAAAGATCCGCTTGACAGCAGTCAAGTGAGACTCCTTTGGATTTGCCTAAAATCTAGCACAAAGGACCACACTGAAAACAATGTCAGGTCTGCTAGTAGTGAGATACAATAAAGAGCCAATCATTCCCCTATACAACTTCTGATCAACAGATGAACCAGGTTCATCTACATCTAATTTTGTGGTTGTTGCAATAGGAGTGTCAATTTCTTTGGAATCTTCCATTTTAAACCTTTTAAGCAACTCTTTCACATACTTCTGCTAATGGATCATAGCTCCATTTGAATTTTGTTTAATTTGTAATCCTAAAAAGAAATTAAGCTCACCCATCATACTCATTTCAAAATTTACTCCCCATTAGTTTAGCATATTCTTTACTTAACTTATCAGTAGTTGCTCCCAAGATTATATCATCAATATATATTTGAACTACTAAGATATCTTTACCTTTTTTCTTTTAAAAATAAGGTATTGTCAATTTTACCTCTCTTGTAGCCATGCTTAAGCAAGAATTTAGACAATCCTTCATACTATGCTCTTAGAGCCTGCTTGAGCCCATAAAGTGCCTTGTCAAGCTTGTACACATGATCAGGACATTCCTTGCTCTCAAGGCTCGTAGGTTGCTTGACAAACACTTCTTCCTTTAGATAACCATTGAGGAAGGCACTCTTGACATCCATCTGATAGAGAGTGAATTCCATGTAAGCAACAAAGGCTATAAGGATTCTAATTGCTTCTAATATTGCAACTGGAGAAAAAGTCTCATCATAGTCTATGCCCTCCTCTTGACTATATCCTTGAACCATCATTCTTGCCTTGTTCCTTGTAATTGTTCCATCTTCGTCAAGTTTGTTTCTGAAGACCCATTTTGTGCCAATTACTGATTAGTTGGTTGAGTTCATCTTGCATTGCATTCGCCTAGTCTGCATCCTGCAAAGCCTCAGTAACATTTTTAAATTAAATAAGAGATAAAAAAGCATTAAAGCACAAAGATTCTTCAAAACAGATCTGGTTTTGATTCCACAGGTTGGATCAGTGATTATGTTCTCAATGGGATGAGAACTTTGATACTTGTAAGGTTTTACAACCAGCTGGTTTCCCCTAGATATTCCTTCAATGTTTTGTTGCTGAGGAACTGGTTCATGGACAGGTTCCCTCGAGGTTTGAGGATCAGTTCCTCTTTGTTCAGTTCCCTCTGTCAGGTTGCCCTGGGTGGAAGGACCTGTTCCATCACATGTTCCTTTCTCTGGTGCAACTTCAGTCTGGGCTGTAGTTTCATTTGAGTTTCTTACCAGCCGAATTGCTTCATCATCCTGTTCCTCCCTCTCAGAAAGAATGTTAGTTTTATCAAAGTCACATATACACTTTCTTCTACACACATAGTTCTTTTGTTATAAATCTTATAAGCTTTACTATGTGAAGAATATCCCAAGAATACTCCTTCGTCACTTCTAGGATCAAACTTACCTGGGGAGTCTTTACCTCTATTGCGCACAAAGCACCTGCATCCAAATGCCCTAAGATGGGATATATTTGACTTGCTCCCTTTAAGTAACTCATAAGGAGTCTTCTCAATAAGAGTTTTAGTCATACACATATTTATGATATAGCAAGCAGTGTTCACAGCTTCTACCCAGAAGTTATGGGGCAGTTTACTAGAAAGAAGCATAGTCCTAGCCATTTCCTCCAATGTCCTATTCTTTCTTTCAACTACTCCATTTTGTTGTGGAGCCCTAGGAGCAGAAAAATTATGATTTATGCCATGCTCATCACAAAATTTAGTAAATTTAGCATTCTCAAATTCAGTGCCATGATCTCACCTAATTGATGCAAGTTGATTACCTAGTTATTTCTGAGTTTTTCTAACAAAGGAAGTGAACATGTCAAATGCTTTATCTTTAGATGTTAAAATAGTATTCAAGTAAACCTAGAGTAATCATCAACAAGAACCATAACATATTTTTTACTACCTTTACTCAATGTTCTCGTTGGTCTACAAAGATCCATATGGACCAGTTCCATCGCCCTGGTAGTGCTTACCATTTTCTTGCTTTTGAAAGAGGATCTTACCTGCTTCCCCCTTGCACAAGCCTCACAAACTTTATCTTCCTTGAATTTAATGTTAGACAACTCTATCACCAAGTCCTTGGAGACTAGTTTGTTGAGTTGGCTTAGACTGGCATATCCAAGTCTCTTGTGCCAAATGAGGGGATCATTATCCAACACACTTAAGCAAGTAAGTTCATTAACTAAAAGTGTGGACAAATCCACAATATATATGTTGTTCACTCTTTTTCCCTGCATAACTATCTTGTCAGTGGTAAGATTAATCACAAAGTATTTTGTAGAGGTGAATACTACCATGTTACCTTTATCACACAATTATGATACACTTATTAGATTGTACTTCAGTCCATCTATCAAGTATACATTCCCAATGGAGTGAGAATTAGACTTACCAACCTTTCCAACCCCAATGCTCTCACCTTTCTTTCCATTTCCAAAGGAGACATTACCTCCCTTAAGATCCTCAAGTAGGAACGGGTTCTTACTTCATGTCATGTGCTTTGAACAACCACTATCCATGTACCATATTTGGTTGCTCCCCTTCACTTGGACCTGCAAAAGAAAATCAAGGGTTAGTCCTAGGAACCCAAACTAGTTTGGGTCCCTTTCTATATGCAAAAGAATAAATCAGATTCTTTTTAGCCCAACTTGGCAACATATTTTCCCTAGAATAAACTTTTTGTTCTTTTGATTTGCCTTTTCTTTTGCGGTGAATTCACTCTTATAGTGACCAGTGTTACCACAATGTGTGCAAATCTTGTTCTCATAGAGTGTGAGGTACTTACTTTTAGGATCCCACTTAGGTGCAGAGTTCCCAAAACCAAGTCCTCTTATGTTGCTAATATAATATTTTTGTAGCCATGAAAGTGCATCGGAGGACCTGTTACAATTACAAGTTATGTCTAGCTCATGCTTGACCTTGTTCAGATCCTCCTTTAGGACTCTTACCTATTTATCCCTCATATATAACACATCTTTTATTTTTCCTATATTTTTTTCAAAAGTGAGTTGTGTATGATCAGCTGTCTTTTTACCTGTTCCTAACTTCAATTTTAGATTTTCATATCTAAGTTCTTTGACGGTTGTGTCAAGTGTATGAACCTGGTTCTTCAACACAGTATTTTCACTTTCAATTTCACAAGCCTTAAGTTTCAGGTTTTTGCACTTAGCTTTCAAAATCACACATTCTTTTGACAGTTGTTCCTTTTTACTATTCACATTCTTAGATTCATCAATTAGTTCTAGTAGTAACTCAGATAACCTTTCTTTAGACAAAAACTTAATCTTGTCTTTGAGATAAAAGACACTTACCTCAGTTTCTTCATCAGATTCTCCAATGACCATAAGTGCTCGTTCATCATCATCATCATCATCTGAGCTTTCATCTAAGATTTCTCCCCAAGCGGCGACCATAGCTTTGGTTGATCCTTTGTTATTGCCTTTCTTGGGTTGAACCTGTTCCTTCGTTCAACTCTTTTCTTCTTACGCTCAATTTCTGACAAAGGACAGTTGTTGATGTGGTGATCCATCTTTTCACACTTGTAGCAATCATCATTGGTTTGCTTCTCGTGAGCCTTTGCCTTGCTATAGCTTCCACTTCTTGAAGAACCCGTTCCTCTCCTTAGGTACTTCTTGAAATCTTTGGTAATCATAGCTATTTCATCATCTTCCAGATCAGAACCTTCAGTGATTCTGAGTGCCAAGCTCCTTTCCTTTTTAGGTACATCCATTTTCATGGTTTGTCTCCTAAGTTCATAGGCAGTGAGATTCCCAATCAATTCATCTAGTGGGAGAGTGACAATGTTCTTTGACTCCTGGATGGTAGTGATCTTGCTTTCCCAAGTGATTGGCAAGACCCTAGTAAGTATCTTCTCAACCCTCTCTTCTTCAGGAATAATCCTTCCAAGATATTTTAGCTCATTTGTCAGTGTAGTGAACCTTGTGTACATCTCTTGAATAGTTTCTCCATCCTTCATAGCAAAGTTCTCATACTAAGAGTACAGTAGAGTCCCTCTAGATCTCTTCACCTGAGTTGTTCCTTCATGGGCCACTTGCAGTGTGTCCCAAATTTGCTTAGCAGTGGAACAACCTTGAATTCTGATGTACTCATCTGGACTAAATCCACAAATAAGCCATTTCTTAGCTTTAGCATTCTTCTCCCACTTCTTCAAGTCCTCAGCAGTGCAATCTGCTCTTGTCTTTGGCATATCTACTCCTTCAATATTTTTCTTCAAGGTAGCTAGTGGATCATCAGTGACAATGTCATATAGCTCATAGTCATGTCCTTGAATATGATCTCTCATTCTGTTCTTCCACCAAGAGTAGTACTGGCCATTAAAGAATGGTGGCCTAGTAGTGGATTGTCCTTCCCAATTTTCAAGTGGTGCACTCATCTTGATCTTCTCCTAAGGTGTTAGCCTTTTCAAGGATAACCCGCTCTGATACCAATCGATATTTTATACTTCGTTGTCACACAAGAGGGGGTGATTTGTGTGGTGTCCAATTTTTCGCGTGCACAGACTATAGAAAGACCTAGTTCTTCTATGTGTTCCTTATACTACTGTTGCGAAATAATAAATGCGAAAAGTAAAGGACACAAGTATTTTTATGTAGAAAATATTTGGCTCAATAGGTAAAAAAAAATCACGACCTACTACCCAGTAGGATTTTTTCCAACACTTGACTAAATCACTAAACCAAAAATAACATTTACAAAACTCTTTGTGGCAACCAGCCTCTAGCTGTTGCGACAACTTCAACTTAACTCTAATTTGAATACTACACTTAGAGTACCTAGTACAATTGCTTCTAGATAAAGCTGAAAGGTACAACTCAAAAGTCCTACTACAATGAAACTAGAATAAAAGACAGACACTTGAAATTGGTTCTTCTATCTGGTTCATGTAGCTTTAGATTCGCACACTTGAATCACACAGGAATTGCTTGCAAAATGCCTTGATATTTTGCTCTCAACTCACGTTTAACTTCAGCGTTTGTGCGTGCCTGTAAAATGAGAACATCCTGAAATATATAGAGTTAGAAGAATAGAAAATAACTAGAAGTCTAATACTTTACTCTTCCTTGGTGGAAGAGTTCTAGTTATCTTCAACTTCTAACTCTTCTCTTATCTAGGATGGAGTTCTATTCAAGTAAGGAGTCATTCTCCTTATCAATTATGTAACTTTTTCGTTCAGGGGATATCAGATATAATCACTTAAACTTTTCTCTTTCACGTGCATGCCTTGTGATCGAATTTGCCTGTGTCTGTGTATACTATATATAAACCTGGTTCATGCTTAAGTTCTTTTTTCAATTATCAAAACAAACTTAAGTTAGGCCAACACTAATGATTAAAATGATATTAAGCTACCCATTGACGTGATTGGGGGCATGATTATGCAACTAAACGACCTTTATTGTGACAGTAGCTAGTGATGAAAATTTTAATAAACGATCGTCTAGGTGGGTAGGATTTGGGAGTTGGGACTTTTGATTGTTCCCTCTTTAATCATTAATTCCCGATATGCTTTTGCAAGTGGTTAAATATTATCGATACGGACCAATAGCTACTTCTGCAAGATATATAGATACTGTATAAGCTATAACTGTGAGCTGGGGCTATTGTCATATTAAAATATGGATTTATGTTGCTTTTACTTGTTTATTAGACTAAATATATAAATTTTTATTTGTCCTTGTCCATTTAGCAAATTAATAGAAAGATAATATTTTGCTCTTTTACCCTTATCATTAACTACTCATTCCCCAAATTATTTTTCAAAACTTTATGAAATGCTATCATTATTATAGGTACTCACTCCGGTCCACAATAAGTTGTCATTTTACCTTTTTATTTTGATTCAAAATAAGTGTCCATTTACATAATCTAAAAGGAATTAATTTTATTTTTCCAATATTTACCCTTATTTACATATTCTAATATGTCAAGGTAACAATTAATTGAGGTTTTAATTTAGTAAATACATCTTTTTTTTTCTAGGAGTTCGTATTTCTTTAATGGGTGTGCTAGAGGTAAAATTGTCACTTATTGTGGACATGAGTGAGTATTATAGTAAAATATGTACTTCATTTATTATTTCTTAAAGGAAGTATATAATTCATTGTGGATAAGTAAAAGTGAATAAAAGGAGTATATTGGTGCAATTAATTTAGCTCTATATGAAAGGTTGTTATTCCATTTTTGCAAGTTATCATATCAAACATTACATGTTGTTGGAGGTATAACCTAATATGACAATATAAAATTATTTTACATTGTCTGCACAACACTTAACTATTAAGTATATATTCGCGTAGAGTTAATATTAGAGCTAGATTGAGCTTAATTAGAGATTTAAACGTTTATTACATAGAATACAGCTTCAACAGTTAATTACCATTAAGGATTGTGGTGGATAAAACTTCTCCATCCTTAAGCCGAATTCTTGGTTCGAGCTATCGTAATATAAAAATCATGGGAAGGACTAAGGAGGGCTCTCCTCTTTATTGGGAAGCATGCAACGCAAATCCCAATTAATTGGGGCTCAATGCACGCAATGGAACCGAAAATACATCTAACGTTAATTAGCTAAAATAGCAAGAAGCCAAAAATTCCTATTATTAACACCGAATGACACTGATAACCTAATATGTACAAACCAAGGATACCGTCTCTTACGCTATTATGCATATGGTAGTAACCTTCTAAAACTTCAACAAAAATAAATATGAAGATTCTTTCGTTCATAACTTCATATCTGCAAAGATCTTTGAAATCGTGTGTGTCAGAAGGTCAAAATTTTAAAATCTGTATTCTAAACCAGACAAAGATTCAAGAGGCTATAACCAACTGTTTTTCTCTTGTCATTAAATAGTGTACTCGTTATGATTAGCCATTCCTCAAAAACAATTGCATGAAAGAACAAAAAAGTATTACTCCCTCCGTTACAACGTGAATCTGTTTGACTAGGCATAGAGTTTTAAAAAAATGAAGATTTTTAGAATTTGTGGTCCTAAACAAGTCAAAAAAAGATCCAGATTATTTGTGTGAAAATAAAAGTTTCTCATTAATTAAGGTTATTATTTTCAAATTTAGAAATTAATCATTCTTTTTTGAACGGACCAAAAAAATAATAAGTTCATTTAAACTGTGACGGAGAGAGTACTCGCTACTTGCTAACAGAATCCTATCAAGATATGGACTTCTTTTGATTCTGTGATCATTAACAGATAGAAAAGCAGGATCGAAAGAGTGAGAGCACATGGAAATATGTTAAGGTTCAAGTTAAATATTTACCCGAAAGCAAGTGTTTGGTTGTCGGAAAATTTATTTTATCAAATGAAGACAAAAATGGACCGTCCGGTGTATAAAGTATTTCGTATTCACGCTGGGTCCATGAAGGGCCACATCTCAAGGGGTATGATGTAAACAGTCTAATAATGCAAGCATAGTGACTATTTACAACAAATTATTTGTGATACAAAAATAAATTGCAACCACAATATAAATACGAAGAATCATAATTTTATTGATAAACGATGCAGGTACAATTCTGTTTATTCTCTTGATTCTTCCTCTGGATTGTTCTCCATAATTCGAGGGCCTTAGCGGCGTATTTCTCGAACATAGGATGATGCGGACCTCTCTGAATTATTTGATCTCCATGAAAGTCGATCATTGTATGGATATTCTTCTTGAAGTATTTGATTATCAAGAAAAATATCTATTGATCACGACATTATTTTATGCCTTGATCCCTTTGTGAATATCCCAAGAATTTATGAATTTTTTGAGACCCTCTTTGAAGAACATATGTCGCCTTATTTATTTGCATGAATTAGGGTTTAGGGTTTAGGTGGAATAGCCACCAAGTAACCCTAATAGACTCCTAATATTTCAAGAGTCGTCTTGAATTTAGGATTTATCTTAATCTGCTAAAATTTCAGTATCTATAGTGACTACTTCCACGGTTCAAACCCGTAACATATAAATCACATATAAATAACTTCACTGTTACCGCAAGAGTCCCTTCATAACTGTCTTGAACTGTGACTTTAGATGTTGTTATATATAGCGAACACTTATATACCATTATTAATATACAATAATTTCAGAAAACGGTATCCAGTTGCTAATATTATTTTCTAGCCCAACAACGGTATCCAATTATTTCCTTGGGACATCCAGTAGACCCAACAACCCAGAGAAATTGTCTAGCTCGAATGAGTTCTAACGGATCTTTATAGAAATAGTCGGTTGAGTTTATTATTTAGTTGTTTTAGTTGGTATATATTAATTACACATATTTATACATATATCATATCCGCCAGTTATTTTTTTAATTTAAGGGGGTGACCGACTATTTAGGTAAATTCTTCTTCTAAGTTTTCAATATTGACGATTTAAAAATATTAATTGGTAATCCAATACAAACAGTAACTAGCCTACTGTCGCGAGTTAAAATTTACGGAAGTATATATATATTGTCGGTATATATTATTTAAATCCGGGCAAATGGTAAGCCTATGCAATTTATTTTTTGTCTAACTCCTTTATGTTAGATTGTGTAAAAGAATGTAAATTCTAAAAGAACGTTTATTAACTTAAAAGAAAATCACAACCATAGTAGGGGAGATTAATCACATGAAATATAAGAGATACCTACTAAAATACGTTAGAATTCGCTTCACCATCAGTACATATCGGTTAAAAATTTATTAGGCCTTTGCAATTTCTTCTCTCCATTGGTTTTCACTTCATAATTTCTCAGATTTCTTGATACCTTTGATTTTCTTTTTCTTGTGAAGTTCTGTAACTAAGACAAGTTACACCTTCTAAGCCAACTACTTTGTCAAGCTTTACAAAACATAAGATATGTTCATCCAACAAGAACAAAACCTCCATCTACTAACTATACTTGGTGTAGTATTTAGTTACTTTTCTACATCAGTACATTATGGCCATCAATATTTGAATTCTTCAAAAGTGTCCAGCTAGGAATTTTCCTGTTACTCCACCTACCTATCGTCTTCATCTTCTTCAAGAGAACACTAAAGTTTGAAGGGTTAAATTGTTTTATTCTTACCAATTCACACCTCCAGTAACATTAGTCAAATTAACTTTAGGTACTTTGTCGTGGTGATAAAAGATCACGTTACCCCCACATATCAAACTTGTGTTTATATCAACTTCTTTATAGGTACTTCACAAGTCTAATGGGTAGCATTGTAAAATTTCCACAATTGAGGGGTATGTGTGTTTTGGGGGGGAAAGGGGGTGGTGGTTTGCAAAGAAGACTTGAAATGCTTAGGGCCAGCCACTAAAATAACACTAGAACACACAACTTATAAAAGAATAACTTCATTGGAGGTATTGGGCATCATGCGTCATAATAAAAGAACAAAAAAAGAAAAGAGAAGGAATTTATCACTGATTTGTGAAGTTATTGGGGTAAAAACTCGACATATCTTGATAAATTAAGTATTTAACGAAATTAACTCATGGTAGGGAATAAATAAAGGTAAAAAGGGGGGGAAATGGCCGAGCTGCAACAAGCAATTCCTCTTGAGAAAAAAATAATGTACACGGAAGTGCCAACTGCATTACTATGTACCAGTAATCTCTCTATCCATTTTCATTCTCTTTGAATTTTGCACCTCTGGCAAGCTACCAACTCTCTGTTGGGAGGATGCATCATGTAAATATGCACAGTTCACGCCATGGCGGCATCCCTTTGAACTATTAAAATAGATGCAAGGCTTCATTATCTTAGGTTTTGAATCTCTATGATTAGAGCTATTTATTGATTCTTGAACTGAACCTAAATGCTGGTTGTTTCGGTTGCTATACTGTGGCAATGTTTCTTGCCTTTCTCCTCCATGTTGCTGAATGAGACTCTTGTAATAGTTGATGTCCCTAGCTACAGGTACTGGCATAGACGACGATGGTGTTGACACGGATGCTACTGGAGCTCCTACAGAAGGTAAAGGAGCTGATACGACCTCAGGTACACGAGGCCTCAAACTGGGAATGGGTCCTATCCTACTTGGAGCAGAGTGGAAGGGCCCATTAGAAGCACCTGCCACCGAGGGCATAACTAGTTCTGTTCTACTGACTGGGACTGCAGGAGTATCTGCTCTACCTGTGTGAACTAAAGATGGATCAGCTCGACTGACTACAGCCTGAGGTGGAGCACTAATACTTGACGCCTGCGGCCTTGGGTTGGGCATGTTACTAGCAGCAGACATATTTTGGGTACTTGTAGGTGGCACGCTATGGGAGCTGGTGCCTGCTCCTTGCTGTGTAACCAACTGCCCAACAATTTTTGGATCACTCAAAATTTTTATGAGCAGCTCATGGTCAATCAGATTTCCTTGGCCATTGTCTGCCATGAGTGCAGTTAAAGCAGCCTGAGCTGCTGCAACAACATCAGGCTCCACACCAGGAACTACTCCAGCCGATGAGATTCCAGGGACTGGAAGGTTATTTCCGGCACTTTTGTTGGACAAAAGAACTCCAGACTGCATTACCTGGGCCTTTGAGCTAACTGCATTAGAAGGTAGCACAGTACCAAATGATGGATCTGCTACTTCCTCCTCTTCAACAGGAGTTATGGGTATAACAGGTGTGTTCTGCTCATTATGAAGAGTCTCTTCTCCAGGAACCATTGAAGGACTGCATGGAAGTAAAAAGCCAATTTTAGGGGAAGTAACATCAAGAACTAAATGGAGATCAACAGGAAGAAAAAAAAGAAAACAGCAAGATATTATCAGAAGAAAGAAACCGAAATAGAAAAATTCCAACGAGATTGAAGTATCATACTTTGGAGGAATGGAAGATTCACGTGGATAAATAGCTTCAAGCACTCTCATCTCCCGTTGTTTCTGAACCTCCATTTCATTGCTTTCTTCACCGGCGACCACTCGCCATTTTGTAGCAAGTACAAACTGTTAGAATCAAGGGCAGTGTAGAAATTAACACACTGATACCATGACCATCTGCTGCATAGTTGCATGCTTAAGGGTCCACAAACGGACAATTTCGCCATTATGTTTTTACATTTGGTAACTTTTTTTTAATTATATTTTTTTTTTTGGGGGGGGGTCGCATTTCTAATGTGAATCTATATCATCAGAAGGATAAAGGGAAAAACGGAAAAGAAGAAACAATATGCCGACGTTGCTTGGAATAAAAAATGTTCCACAATCTGACATAACATGACTCCTTTCTTCTTTTTTCTTTTCCCCTCAATACTGCTTGAGATAAACTATTAATTCCAACACATATACTCTCAACAGCTGATGTTTATGTGGCCTCAACATTACAAAGTCAAGGGAAAACAAGAAAGAAACTCAAGTACAACACATAAATACCACACACAGAGTAAACTACCAACTTTTCATTTTAATTTCTGCTCTTCCAATCTTGTTAATCAACATAATTTAGGGTCAATGCTCCCGATTTCTCCCAGTACTTAAACATCTAGCGAAATGCCTCAGATGTAATGTGGAATCTTGGTGTTTTGAGAATATTTGTGCTGCCTTTTGTATTATCAGGGTCATCCCAACTGGATTTTGTAGGAGGATGGAGTTCTTTTTTTCTTTTTAATAAGGTAGGAGGACGGAATTCTTAGATCCATGCTCCACTCTCCTCAGCATTTCTCTATGATACCTTTGATCAGGATTCAAAGAGAAATACTCTCAGGATTAAGAGGTAATCATGTGATTCTGTTCGATGAGGAACTAATAAGTAAAAGAACATTATTACTAGGGAATGGTTAGCAGGTCAAAGGAGGAATGTGGAGGCTATATGGGTTCGAGATAAAATTCTTTTGTACCGAAGTTACATTAGTATTTGCATTATCCATATGGTCTAAAGGCAATTCATTTTTTAGAGAAAAGTAAAGAGAAAGTCTAAGGCGATTGATAGCCTCTGTCAAAGCGAGTAGAATGCAAAATGAAAATCTGACCTTATCCAAGTCGTGTATAATTACCAGAAAAAATATATATCCAAGTTGTATATTGGAATCTGTATCCAAGTATTGACTCATTTGTTCCAATTGGCTACACAGGTGGAAACAAGTCATCATTTTGAAATCTGGTATGGGTTGGAGATACATCTTTCTAGTTTCATCCCCCACTAATACATTACTCCTTCTATCCCAATTTGTTTGGCATTCTTTTCTTGTTCGTCTGTCAAGAAAGACTTAGAAGCCTTTCTCTATCACCTTTCTCTATTTAGAAGCCTTCATTTTGACCTTAATGAGATGCTCTTCTAGGAGCTGACATGATTTGTTGCAGACCCTAGAAGGTTACTTTTGGTATTTGTTGGTATCACATAGCACCAACAAATTGTGACAAGAGGGAATAACTCTCTGGTTGATAATACAAACATCCAATTTAGTCATGGAGAACGAAGAAGCCACGAAAAGGGAAGATATGAAACAAAACTCTTATTCAATAGAGTTGGTGAACATCATATGAGAGGGCTTCTTAAAAAAGATTTAGACAAAAATGACATGACGAAAATGTAAACTACATGAAGCCCCCAGGGCCTAGCTCAAGTGGCAAAGGGTGGTGGATTTGTTTCTTAGGTCACAGGTTCAAGCCCCAACACCATGCAAAGCAAAGCCTGGTATTTAAGTGGAGAAGGGTAGAGGGGCGGGCCCATTATCCACCGAGTTTCGAAGGCTACGGTTGGTCCAAAGGATCGGCCCCCGACGGATTTCTCGGTCATCAAAAAAAAAATGTAAACTACATGAAACGAGAAAATTTTAACCGACATGAATTAAGGAAAGTTTAGACTAAGGAAACTTTCCTAATTATTGGAATTTCTCACACAGCTGTCAATGCCACACCTTTTAATCGATGCAGGTACTAGCAGTCTTCGATGCATCGCCAGCTTGACATTATCATTCTAGATGCAAGAAATGATTTTAATTCGGAATTTCTTGTCTAAAGATAGACTTTGTGAGTCTTTCCTTATTAAATACGGGTTTCAGCAAGACAAAGGATTTCCTTCGGCTCGGTAGGTATACCCCGTCTAGCAAAAGACGTGGATGGTTACTTTGGAAGTTTGCTAGTTTGTTAATTGTTTATGTCTCTGGAACTTCCAATACTTTGGCACTGCAGATTTAAAAGGAGCAAGGGAAGATCTTTTTTTTAAGATTTTTTTATGTCACTGTACTTTTTTGATAGGTTGTTATTTAAACAATCAAATAAAAAGTCTTCTCTCTGTTTTGCAATCTTTTCTCTACATCGAAACGATAGTGAATACAACTCAGCCATTCAGCCTTCCTAACATGCAGGATCAGCTTAAGCACCTCATTTTTCTTTGTACTAACTAATACCACAGCAAATGTAAATTCTGAAACTCCTCGCAGACAGATTATATATTCAAACTAGTAGCAGATAGACTATACTTCTTTGATCAGTAGCCTATGTGTTCACCTTTAGACATAATAATAGTCAAACTGCAGAAGTCAATACCCTGAGTTTTTTTTAATTCATTCATGAGGAGAGTCATAACTCATAACTATTACTGCAATGATTGACACCCCAAATGGTGCTTACTAATAAAGTATTATCTGAAAAATAAATAAAAGAAAAGAACTCACCGAGGGAGGACGAGTCCATTTGATCACAGGGATTTGAGCTAATTTATTCTTCCAGAGGCTTGCAGGCTGTGCACCTTCAAAGCCTGGTGGTAAATTATCATCAGACACCAAAACACCTGCATGCAAAGGCCATGATATCTTTGCTTGGAGGTGATCTTGAGCTCCTAATCCAACTTGGGCAGGGGAATCTTCAGAAAGGAAAAGTCTTACCTATTAAAAGAAAGAATTATCCTATTAGAAATGAAAGCAATCAGCAAAGAATTATCCTATTAGAAATGAAAGCAATCAGCAACATCAGTCAATCAACAGATATATACCCCATTCAGAGAACTAAGATAGGTTCCAGAACACATCATTATTCAAATACAGGAACTGATCTATAAAATTCGCTGAATATGAACTAGTTTATCTCATATAAGACGAATATACCATAGAAGATCTGAGGTGAGATTCTGACCTAGCAAAAAAGTGCATAAAACAAAATGGGAATTCCTGTTGTTAGAACCAGCATTGTTCCTACATTTTGACCCACTACATTAGCTTTTTGAGTGATGGCGATACACTTACACAACCTCACTCAAATAAGCCACCAAATTTAAGTAATTAGATACCAATTTCATCCATTTATTCAATCATCAACCTAAGTGAGCAAGTGTGCAACTTCTTTCTCGCCTCCGCACAGACGACTGTGATTTTCCCACTATAGCCCAACTGAAACAAGAAATTTGAAACCCACTACTTCCCTTTCCCAACTCCCGTAACAAAACAAAAAAAAAACAATAAGGATAAAGCAGAAAGGAAGATAAGGAAAGAAGAAAGTCCCTGACTAACCGAAGGATGAGGAAACAGATAAAGAACAAACCAGAGAAGCAGAAAGCTGCATATTACCACATTAGAGATACGATCTGAAAGAAATAGCAATCTAGGACAAACTTAAAAGAGACAAGGTAACTTCAATAGCAGCGAGACAAGTAACCCGTCTCAGAGATCCTTAACACAAACATTTCTTGCTTTCATGAAATACTTGTTGCAGTAGAATTTGAAGACTAATTTTTCTTTAGATTAAATGGTTTCAACCTAATATGCATGAGAATTGGTGGCTAAAATAGCATTTGTACCAATATAAGCTTTCACTACTCCTCCGGTGAGTGGAAAATTAAGTCTACCAAACCAAGCTTATCATTGGTATTTTTTTTATTTGATTGTGTTTTGGCTTGTCATTGGTAACTTTCAAGCCCCCCCCCCCCCCGTGCTTCTTTTACCCGTTTTCCTCACTTATATTCGATGTGAAACCTTTACATTGTCAAACATTAAGACTATATGATCATGGTATCATACTCGGCGTACTTAACTAGACCTTTTGTTTTTCTTCTTCTTCACATATAACAAGTATACACGCTACATGATTCCTCTTCATGACTGCTGATACCATAAATCAATCCAAAGGAAGACCGTTACTTCATTCATTTGTCACTGCAACAGCTTCTAAACCCTATTACAAACTGATGCACAGGACTACTGGCCTTCAAAAGTAAAATAATTAAGACCCTTTAAAGCAAAACATCATTTCAGCATGATCGGACTAATGAAAACTCATCTCCTTGTGCTCTTCTGTCTTTCCCACCTTCATATGTCAATCTCATTGCTGGTAACCTAACATATATGGGACGCCAGCATGTATTTATCAACAAGTTTCTATCTAGGCAAAATACATCGACAGTCCCTTAAAGTTGTGTACACTTTTCACTTAGACACTCCATCTAAAGTTTGTTCCATTTGAATACTTTAACCATGTCTTTACTGTGTCATTTAGACACAATATGCTGACATGGCAAGGTAAGTGTTTCTCACATTTTTCAAGCGCGTGAAATCATCCAATAAAACAAACTTCACATACTTCTTGCCGGACAATGTATGGCTTCTACCGGAATATTTCCCGATCAACTTCTCTTTTCTTCTCCACATGATCTAGGCACACCAAACTCCACATACTTCTCTTTTCTTCTGCCAGAAAACAAACTCCACATACTCCACATAGCAGCCGCTGCAATTCTGGTCGGAAAAGTAGCGGCGCCGCTTGCCAAAACCTCAGCCCAAAAATGCAGCAGCTTCATTCCTAGCCATCTCCTCAGCCCAAAAACAGGCAACTTTACTCCTCAAAAATACCATGAAAACTAGCCCAAAACCTCCATTTTCAGCCATGTAAACTACCGTAACAACAGCCCCTCATTTTTGCGGCGAAGTTCCATTTTTTCTTAACAGTAACAAAATTAAACTTTGTGACTTTTAAATTATGAAATATTTATTATTAGTGATTCAACCATGTGAACATTTTCCTTTGGAAAGAAAAGGTTTACTTTGAACAGTTTAGAACAACCCCCACATCCGTCATATTTGCCAGACACAAGAATGCCTCAGTCAATGGCGACCTTTGCCTCCTCAACGACAAGAAAAAACGTATACCATAAAACTCTAAAACACAAAATGTTCAAGGTCTTGAAAACAAGTCCAGGGGTACAACTGTTTTTTACAGAAATTTCAAGCTAAACATATAAGAACATTTCTTAATCCAAGTTGGCCAGACCTATTCAAAAAAAAATGTTTGAATCTATGGCTGAAAAAATTAGCAAAAAAGTGGCTCAAAAATTGATAGGAAAATGGTTGAACATGGCAGAAATAATTATTTGGGGATTGACCAGAAAATGAGTTTGAACCTAAAAGAAGAAAGAACGGGATGGTGTGAGGAAGAGGATGTATGGTGTTGAATTTATGGCTTTAAAAAAGGCAAGAATAATCAGTGTGGAAGACGATGAGTAAGCAGAACAAACATGGCCGGATAATAGATTTTTCCGGCGAGGAGGGGTCGTTGGGGAAGATGACAACGTTTGGGGTTCTCTTTTTCATATTTATTTTTTTCAATTTTTTTTAAAATTTGTTTAAGTTACATTCACATATCCTCATCTTATTCGTGACTCTAGCGTGTGAATTACACGCACTTTTTATGTTTGGCTGCCTACAAATTTTGTGTCTAAATGACACAGTAAAGATCTGATTAAAGTGCTCAAACAGAACAGATTTAAGATGGAGTGTCTAAGTGAAAAGTGTGAACAACTTTAAGGGGTTGTCGATGTATTTTGCCTTATATCTATACAACAACAACAAACTCAGTGTAATTCCACGAGTGGGATCTCAGGGGAGTAGTGTGTACGCAGACCTTACCCCTATCTTTAGAAGGTAGAGAGGTTGTTCCCATAGACTCTCGGCACAAGGAAAGATGCAAAAAGAAGCAGTAGCAACTGATCCAACATCGGCAAAATAACAAGACAAACCAAAGCAGAAGAAACATGCAGTGATAGAAACTCACGAAAAATACGAAAGTACAAGACTAACCCTAGTACTACTGGTTTGGACAGGGAAACACACGATTACCTAAAGTCTACTACCCTAATTCTCGACATCCATACTTTCCTATCAATGGTCATGTCCACGGTAAGCCGAAGCAGCGTCATGTCCTGCCTAATCACCTCTCCAATGCTTCTTTGGCCTATCTCTACCTCTTCTCAAACCCACCAAGGGCAACCTTTCACATCTACTCACTGGGGCATCAGTGTATCTCCTCTTCACATGCCCAACTTCCCGCATCTTGTCCTCTACGGGGGCCACGCCCACCTTGTGGCCGAATAACTTCATTCACAATCTTATCCAATCTGGTAGGTCTATACATCCATCTCAACATCCTCATTTCTGTCACCTTCATCCTCTAGACGTGAGAATTCTTAATTGACCAACACTCAAGCACATACAACATAGTCAGTCTAACCACCGCTTTGTAAAACATACCATGTTTTGGTGGTACATTATTATTGCACAAAACACCGGATGCGAGCCTCCACTTCATTCATCCCGCACCAATACGATGAGTAACGTCCTCGTCAATCTCTCCATTACCTTGAATCATTAACCCAAGGTACTTGAAACTTCCTTTTTTGGGGATGACTGTGTATCAAACCTTACGTCCACATTTGCTTCATGAGTCACATCACTGAACTTGCACTACAAGTATTCAGTCTTGGTCCTGTTCAGCTTGAAACCTTTAGACTCCACGTTCACCCCAACTCTCGCCTCGTCAATCAATAAGATGTCATCTGCAAATAACATACACCATTGCACCTCTCTTTGAATGTGCCGCGTTAATGCGTCCATCGCCAAGACAAATAAAAACGAGCTAAGTGCTGATCCCTGGTGCAACCTCATCATAACAGTAAAGTATTCCGAGTCTCCTCCCACTGTCCTTACTCATGTCATATCTCCATCATACATATCCTTTATCACCCTAGTATAAGCCACTAGAACACCTCTAGCCTCCAAACATTTTCACAAGACCTCCATAGGGACTTTGTCGTATGCTTATTCTTGGTCAATGAATACCATATTCAAGTCTCTCTTCCTCTTCCTATACTGCTCCACCAATCTCCTAATAAGGTGAATAGCTTCCGTAGTAGAACGCCCCATTCATGAATCCGAATTGGTTCTCGAAAAGAGACACACTCCTCCTCACCCTCACTTCCACCACCCTCTTCCAGACTTTCATAGTATGGCTAAACAATTTGATACCCCTACAATTGTTACAATTTTAGATATCACCCTTGTTCTTATACAACGTAATCATCGTACTCCACCTCCACTCTCCGGGCATCTTCTTCGTCCTAACTATAACATTAAACAACCTAGTAAGCCACTCCAAGTCGGCCCTGCCTGCGTTCCTCTGAAACTCCACTGAGATTTTGTCTGGCCCCGTCTCTCTTCCCTTGCTCATCTTACGCATAGCCCCCTCGACCTCCGCAATTGTTATACGCCTACAATACCCAAAATCTTGACTGCTCTCGGGGTGCTCCAACTCACCCAACACAATGTTCTTGTCCCCATCTTCGTTCAAGAGTTTATGGAAGTATGTCTGCCATCTTCGTCTAATAAGTGCCTCTTCCATCAAAACTTGGTCTTCCTCATCTTTGATGCACTTCACTTGGTCCAGGTCTCGGGCCTTCCTCTCTCTCACCTTGGCTATCCTGAACAGATTTTTGTCCCCGCCTTTGTCCCTGAGTTCTTCATATAGACATCCAAACGCTGCAGTCTTGGCCGCCGAAACCGCTAAATTCGCCTTCTTCTTAATTTTCTTATAGCACTCCCTATTCGTCCTCTTCTCCTCGTCGTCTACGCTTTCCACTAACTTTCGGGGAAAATTGTAATCCTTCAGTTCTGTTTTCTCTTTAATTATTTTAATTCTTTTAATGGAAAAGGAGATATCTTTAAGTTCTGTGACTATCAAGTGTAAATTTAACCAGCATGAATCATCTGAGAAGGATTTTTTTCCACGTAGCTTTTAAGGGCACAACAACAGTTACGCCTCAAACCCAAAACACTTGGGGCCAGATATATGTATCCTCAAAATGCATCCCACTCAATTTGGATTGATTCCATTTCAACACCCAAATAACTTATCTTTTAAGAGATATTAGGAATTTCCTAGAGGTTCTCCACATTTTTCACTGAGATTAGCTTCTGATAGTAGATTATCAAAACTTGTCAACATTCTACAACAAGAGAATTACCTTGGTTGGTGAAGTTAACAAGTAACTACATCGGTGGGAGAATGAGTATCTAGTGGAGTATCAATGTGCACACAAGCTAGTTAGACACC
Source organism: Nicotiana tabacum (assembly GCF_000715075.1). Taxonomy (NCBI): domain Eukaryota; kingdom Viridiplantae; phylum Streptophyta; class Magnoliopsida; order Solanales; family Solanaceae; genus Nicotiana; species Nicotiana tabacum. Next base: position 96,252,693 of record NC_134094.1, read on the forward strand.
ACCATTAACCAGGAAGAAGAAGAAGAATCTGTACACTTGTATCCTCTTCTTCTCTTTTTCACTAAGCTTGTGCATTGTAATGATTTATGCCATTATGTGGCGATTCATGCAAAGTCTAAGCATACAGAAGTAAAGTAGAATAAATCTAGAAAGTATTACTTCACTTAAAGTTGAAGACCATTTTTTGACCAAGCACTTAAAGCTGAAGACTATATCTACTTTTTTCTCTTCTCCTCAATTTTTTGGACGAGTACACTTGAGAAAGTTTGATCAACACATAATACTGGATTCTTTGGTTTCAAACTAAATTGAATTGTTTAGCTTTCTCTTTCTGCTAAAATTAGTTTTCCATCAATCAATCAATAAATACATCTATCAACTACCCCTCAACTCCAAACTAGTTTGGCTTTCAAAATGTTAACATTAGCTTTCGGTTGCAGAATTGATAAATTCTGGTGATACCTTAAACATATTTCTGAAACAAAGTTGAAAGTACTGAGAAATTAATGCCATGCCATTCCTTATACCATTCAAAACTGACCAATTCTAATTTAACAAGCAATGATAAATTTCAGAAATTGGGATTAAAAGGTAAATCCAATAACAAAAACAACGAAATTTGAGCAAAACGTCATCAAAATCCATTCCCATTTTGGACCCATTTCATTCCAATTTGAGCAAAACGAAATTATTTATCAACACTTTGAGTTCATTAGTTTTCAATTATTTTCTTCTTCTTTTTAGGTTATTTAACACTGGGATTGGACAGATAATTACAGAAGAAATGAGGAAAATTATGGATCCTTATAAAGATTTTACCTGACAAAGGTTTACATCTGAAGCCCATGTAACCCTTTTTGATTTCTGCTGTCCTCGCATATTTACAAATGCAAAAAAAAAAAATCGATTCGGTAATCAAATATAAATGTTAAATCCAGTGGAAGAATAGTGATTTTTATTATCAAATCACAACAGTCAAATTCGCCGACTTATCAGTATCCAAAAACCCTAATATAATGCGCTAATTTTGATCTGACTGCGACCCGATATGAAGAAGGCGATCTTTTGGCGGAAGTATTTAACTTATCGTACATATGAGTACAGAGAGAGAGAGAGAGAGAGAGAGAGAGAGAGGAGCAGAGATCAAAGGTAACCCTATTTAAGAACCCTCCGATCTATTTCTGCCCCCCTTTTTATCTAATTATGAACTGTTCACTCACTATTTTATGATTTTATCACTGGAAACAGAGCCCTGGTCAGCGTTTGTTCGCTTTTTCTTCTCTTTTACCCTTTTTTGTTTTTGTTTAAGGATGTGTTTGGTATGACAAAGCTTTTTTCTTTTTTAAAGGAAATTCTTGTGGAACTCATTTTTTGGTATTAGAAAATATTTTTTAAGAAAAATATATTTCATCAAAAAATATAAAACGACTTATACTTGCGGGGAAAGATTATTTTTCTTATAATTATTTTAATTTTAACTATATCACTTTAACCAACACTTATAACATGTTAGGTTAAGCTTCTCCGAGACAAAAGTGTTTTTTCCTTCAAAAAAAATATCTTTTCTATATTCGAAGAGTTTGGCCTTTTAGGAGGAAAAAAAGTAATTTTGAATAGAAACAGAAGTTATTTTTCAGAAATTGAAAAAAATAATTTCTCCCAAGAAACAAAAGCTATTTTAAAATATTTTTTTCTTGGCAAAAGTACTCTTAGCAAAAAATTGTGTAAACCAAAATAGCCTTACTCAGTTTAACTTAATATTTAACTAATCTAAACGTAATTATCCTAATGTATATGTATTTTTTTATTTTTAAGATAGATTTCAAGTATATGGTAATTTTTGGGATGAATATTTTTATAGTTGTTGAATGCTGTTTTGATATATTTAAATTATTGAAAGAATAAAGTATTTTTTATATTTTATTTTCATATTTTACTTCTTAAAAATAAAAAAAATTAATTATTGTATTTCATAATAAATATTTCAAATTATTTATCTAGTTAAATAATATTAATTATTTAAGTAAATTTGTTCATGTTCTTATTCGTAATTTATTACTTAGTACTTTTTTAAAAAGTTTGTTAAACACAAAAATATTGTTCAAAAATACTTTTCAAATCGAGTATACAAATTATTTTTCTCCCAACCAAATGTACTTTTTTTAATTCTTTTTTGGAAAAAGCATTTCTACGAATATTTCCATAGAGGGGGTATGGTAAAACAGGGAAGTCCCCACAAGCAAACGTACATAGAAACAAATCAAGTAACCAATTTTTCCATAGAGGTATGGTAAAACCAATGCTTTAGTGTGTGTGAATCTTTCAGAAAAACTACAAAGTACTCTGTAATAAATTTGATTTTAATGTTAATAAAAGTATAATTCATAATATCTAGTAATTTAAGCTAATTATATATTTTTAAATTTATTATTTTTCACATGTTAAAGATCAATATAAAAATACGTTCGATCGTATGACAATATGTGATTGGGGCATAAAGTTTAAAATATTAATTTTACTTATGCTGAATAATTTTTATTATAGCCATGAGCTCTTCAAATTAATTGAGATATAGTGATCAAAAGAATTAATTGAGATGTAGAGAAAGGCCAACACATGGCACATCAAAGTAACGTCACGTTCAACAAAACGTAAATAGTTTAAAAACTAGGAGTTAAGTCATAAAAAGTAGATCATATTTGACTATCTTAAGTTGTCGCGTCAGTTACCTATATAATCTTATGTAAATAAAAAAAATCACTTAACATTTTTTGTCACAATCCAAAATTCACGTGTCATGATGGCGCTTATCTCCATACTAGGCAAACTGACACTCTTAATAAACCACAATTTCTTTTAAATTTGAAAACATAATATTTGAATTCCATAGAAAATCTCACAATTACAGATACAAAACACTCTCAAAACCCGATGTCACTGAGTACATGAGCATCTAAATGATAACAAAATATGATTGATAATAACACTGTTTGAAAATATAGAACAGTACAATAACTGAAAGGAAGAGAGTTAAGGTCAGCGGACGCCAAGCAGCTACCTTGATAGTCTCCAACTGATAACACTCTGAGATCTATTGGTCGCCGTATCCGGAAGTACCTAGATCTGCACACGAGGTGAGAGTGTAGTATGAGTACAACCAACTCATTAAGTAACAAGACTAACTTTTGGGCTGAACGTAGTGACGAGCTCAGTAGGTATAGTCCAGTATAGAAATAACAGTACTAAAATGTAGGCATGCTTTCAAGTTCAACAGTTAAACTCAGTACAAGTAAAATAGATCAATTCTGAATAATATGAGGAATATGATATCTCAGTGGAAAAATCTCATGTACTCACAATCTCAGAATACTCAATCACTCAGTACTGTATATGGTCAATCCAACCTAGGGAAGATCGATCCCATATATATATATACACACACATAGACTAATAATCAGTCTCTCAGTACCGTATAAGGCCAATCCAGCCCAGGGGTAATTTATCCCCAAATATAATGATTCGGACAAGATCCATGTCCAGGGAAATTCATCACAATTATACACAAATAAGGCAAGTCCATGCCTTAGGAAGTCCATCCCGATTATAAATCATCTACGCTCACTGTTGGGGGTGCAGGCTCCGAAGGGGCTCCTTCAGTCTAAGCGCGATATAAAGCTAATATGGCCTGCTGCAGGCGGGCAGCCCCGATCCATATAATAATAAAGCCTATAAGGCCTGCTGCAGCGGGCAACCCCGGTCAATATATATATATATATATATATATATATATATATATACACACACACACACACATATACATATATATGGTAGTTTTTTTAATTATTTTCATTTTTTAGATATAGATAAACACGACTGAGTATGAAATGTACATTTTTTTAAATAAATGATTCAACAACAACACGACCCTATGGGCACCAAAATATCGGCACATAGCCTAAACATGATCTTTAATACGAGTCTCAACTCAATTTATCTAACACGTGGAGGATATGCGAACAATGATATGATTCTTTAATTTTACAAATCCACATAATTTATTTAAGTCACCATTTCTATGGTACACGCCCACACGCTCGTCACCTAGCATGTGCGTTACCTCCAACAACTAATATAACACAAAATTCGGGGATTCATACCCTCATAACCATGTTTAGAAATGTTACTTACCTCGAACAAACCGAATCCAATACCAAGCAAGCTAAACAATGCTCTGGGAATTTCATTCCGCGCGTATCAACCTATGAACGCCTTCCTATCTCCTCAATTCCAAGCCAAACGATTCGAAACTAGTCAAACAACGTGCAAATTAATCAAAATATACTCCAATGCTTGCAATTTAACAATTTATAAAAATTTCCAACTCCACTCGAAAAATTGATAGCGGGTCCCACGTATCAAAATCCGACGAAATTCACAAAATCCGACAATCCATTCAATTACGAGTTCAATCATACTAATTTCACTCAAATCCGACTCCGAATCAGTATTCAAAACTCGAAAATTCTTTTTATGAAACTATAAAAATATTCTTCGATTTCTCTTGAAAAGTCGATAATCATATACCAAAAATGAAGATTAATCCATGAAATATAATCACAAGTGAGTCAAGAACACTTACCCCAAGTTGTGTAGTAAAATTTTTCTCAAAATCGCCCAATCCGAGCTCCCAAATCCAAAAAATGAGTGAAAATATTGAACCCTCGAACTTAAAGGGTTTTGCCCAGCATTTTCGCATTTGCTGTCGCATTGTCACACATGCGACCACAGCTTATGCGGTATAAATCTCGCTTCTGCGAGAACAGCTTAGCCATTAGTGATCGCTTCTGCGATGCCCAGGATCGCATCTGCGGTCGCGCTTTTGTGCAAGGTGCTCCGCACCTGCGAAGTGCTTCTCTCTTACGTTTTCCAGTGACCGCACCTGCGATGTCGCATGTGCGCAGATGTGCCCGCTTCTGCGATGAGCAGCTTACCTCCCCATTTCGCTTCTGCGAGGAGTTGCTCGCTTCTGCGACTAATCTTCCGCATAAGCGATGGCACCATCACCAGAATTCTTCAGCATTTTTCTAAGTCCAAAATTCGATCCGTTAGCCATCCGAAACCCACCCGAGGCCCCCAGGACCTCAACCAAATACACCAACAAGTCATAAAATATCATAAGAACTTAGTCGAAACCTCAAATCACACTAAAACAATGCTAAAACCACTAATCATACCCCAATTCAAATTTAATGAAACTAAGAATTTTCAACTTATACATTCAATGTCGAAACCTATCAAATCAAGTTCGGCTGATCTGAAATTTTGCACACAAGTCATAAATGACATAACGGACCTATTCCAATTTTCAGAATCGGATTCCAACCCCGATATTAAAAAGCCAACTTTCCGGTCAAACTTCCAAGCTTAAATTTCTATTTTAGCCATTTCAAGCCTAATTTAACTACGGACTCCCAAATAATTTTTCGGACACGTTCTTAAGTCCAAAATCACCATACGGAGCTATTGGAATCATCAAAATTCTATTCCTGGGTCATTTACACATAAGTCAACATCCGGTCAACCTTTTAAACTTAAGTTTTAAACCTTGAATTTCATTCTTCCAAACTAACTCCGAAATACCTGAAAACCAAAACCGACAATTTACTCAAGTCATAATACATCGTATGAAGCTATTCAAGATTTTAAATAGTTAAAAGGAGCGTAAATATTCAAAACGACCGGTCGTGTCGTTACATTTTTTGATGTCGTATGAATCCATTTGAGGACTGACATCAAGAGGGAAACCAATATAGCCTACCACAATAAAATTGCTAGGAAATTTGTGGCTTGGGTTGTGTCTTTTGGCTTACGTTACTAAACTAAAATCTTGTGCTTGTCTTTTTGAAATTAAGGTTATTATCTCAAAGATCCCAGTTTGATTCGTAAATATTGTAGGGTTGTAATACAATAATTTTAGCAAAATTAATTGCACCTCAATTTTGATTAAGCTCAATTTGAAGTCCTTTTTCGTCGTTTATCAATTTATTGATGAATCTCAATCTGCTCCATTGTCATTCCCACGTCAGATTATTACTATGGCCATCTTGTTGTGGCTTTTTGTGGACATGTTGTCTGGTAACCATTTGAGCCACTTGGAGTATTTTTTTCTAATTTGGTTGATTTATTCCTTGTTTTAAATGGGATTTTGTATAAAGAAGAGAAAACTAGTCCCCCTATATTTCTATCATAGGGAAAATGGTTTAAAAGTTAAAGGGGTTCCATTTATCTATTGCCCCCACCGTCTGTACTTGATTCCACTAATAAAGTCTTTCTGTAACATTACTATATTTGATAGTAATTTATTTTCCTCTAAGTTAGATTTATTGACTGTTTCTGGTTGTTGTACGCTTTATCAAGTAAATCTGTAAAACTAAAACCGTAACTTACAAGAATACTCTATGATCTTAATAGAAAAATTACACGATACAGTAAATATACATATTGTATTTACCATTCGCAGCTACTTTCAGAAAATAGCCACTCATAGTTATTGTAGACAATAAATTGCGTCGAGAAAATAAAATCAAGATCGAAAAATATTGCAACAATCATAGTATTCGATTTCAAGTAATTTGAGTGTACAATCTCTAATAATCCTCTGATTCTTCTTTTCAACAGTAAATAAAAGAGCCTTTGAGCTTAATCTTGAATTTTAATTTATTTTAATCCAACTGCTTGAAGCCTAATCTTGATCTTGACGTATTTTTAATCCAAGGGCTTGCAGTGTGTTCTTGAATCTTCGTCTTGATCTTTTAATCCTTAGAACACTTGAATGCTTGTAGCTTTTAGAGAAATCTGCAGCGTTTGATCCACGAGCTCTTTCTTGCTTTTTGTTATAACTTATGGTGTATTTTCTGGGTTATGAAAACCCCTATTTATAGTTGTGAAAGGGAAGAGTTATGATAAGAACAAACTCTTTCCGACCAATCAAATTGAAGTGTGATATGGCCACATTTGATTGGCCAGAACATGTCACTTGCACATATGGCGCGATTTCATTTGCCTTTTAATGTGACTTGGCATGCCTTGTCATTTTGACACGTGGCATGATCCTATTGGCTCTTCCGCTTGACTTGGGCCTCTAGGAAGATGACATCTTGAGCTTAATGAAGTGAGCTCATCACTTTAGCCCAATTAAACGGGCTAGCCCAATGGATTAATACTTATTTATTTAATCCATATGTATTGGACTTATATAATTAATTCAATTATATTAGCCCATAATATTTATTTGGACCAATATATCTTGAATTTAAAATATAGTCCAAATTATTTTATGAATTTAATTTTAATAAAATTTATATGCCTACGGTACGCATTCAAAATTTGTCGGGGCATAAATATGTCGAGCTTCGAATACTAGACTTGAAGTATCACAAGTTAATATGTAATGTAAAGTGCACTGTAGATGTATTCATGCATTGCTTCAAAAGAATTGAATTAATAAGATTCTGCTTAAATGAGCTTCGAATACATATAGACCAATGTCCAAACACTCGGTTCATTTCTAGAAGATTCACGTGGCCTTTGGAAGAATGCCAATAAAAATCATGTTCTGACTTTTAGGCCAAGAAATCACAATCCATCTTGCCAAACATATTGCATTCCTTGTTTAAAGCTATATTCACGCACAGTGCCTCGTGCAAGCATGGAAGGCCGAATCTTTTGCTAGCAACAACCAATTAGATTTGAGATAGAGAGCCAAATTATATTCCAATTGAAATCATAAACAAGAAAAGGATTCTACTCTGCTTAGGAAAAGGAGTGCATGCCACCGCCTCTCACAGCGTTTATTCGGACATCGAAAAATACTTTTAAAGTGCTCTCTTTCATAACCTATATAAACCCATAGTTCTCATGTTAACTGAGTATCAACCGTGGACGCCTCAAGTCAGTTCGACTTCTGGCTTTGACGATTAGGAAGCACTAGTCTGAAGGTGACTTTCTCCTTCTAGTTTTTTTTTTGCTTTTTATTTTTTTTATTTTTGTTGTTCGCTCTTGTAGGTCAAACATAGAAGGATATGCTTTTGTTCTCAATGTGGCTCGACTATCAGAGAGATTACACTCAAAATGACCCGATTATCGAAGATTTACTCTCAAAATGACCCGACTATCGAAGATTTACTCTCAATGTGGCTCGACTATCAGAGAGATTACTCTCAATGTGCCCCGACTATCAGAGAGATTACTCTCAAGAGACTTACATGTCTACCTTAAGATTGGAAAATATAGTTTCCTTTTAAGGACAAACCCACGAAGAGGCCAACTTTAGGTGCAAAGGGACTTATATGTCCACCTTAAGATTGGAAAGTTATAGTTTCCTTTTAAGGAAAAACCCATGAAGAGGTCAACTTAAGGTGCAAAGGGACTTATATGTCCACCTTAAGATTGAAAAGTTATAGTTTTCTTTTAAGGACAAACCCACGAAGATGCCAACTTAAGGTGCAAAGGGACTTATATGTCCACCTTAAGATTGGAAAGTTATAGTTTCCTTTTAAGGGCAAACCCACGAAGAGGCCAACTTAAGGTGCAAAGGGACTTATATGTCCACCTTAAGATTGGAAAGTTATAGTTTCCTTTTAAGGATAAACCCACGAAGAGGCCAACTTAAGGTGCAAAGGGACTTATATGTCTACCTTAAGATTGGAAAATATGGTTTCATTTTAAGGACAAACTCACGAAGAGGCCAACTTAAGGTGCAAAGGGACTTATATGTCCACCTTAAGATTGAAAAATTATAAAGTTTCAACTCAAAGACTTCGTGGACTTGACAACATTGACTTGGATATTTGGAAACTTTGAAGATTTGGCGGACTTTGCAGATTTCAACTTGAAGAGTGGAGAACGTGAAGACTTCAACTTGAAGACCGACAGACTTGAAGATTTCAACTTAAGAGACTTCAACTTGAAGACCGACGAACTTGAAGACTTCAACTTGGAGACTTGGAGGGTTTAAACATTTCAACTTGAAGAGCAGCAAACTTGAAGACTGGATGACTTAAAGATTTGGTGAACATGAAGACATAGTAAGTCCCTGAACTTCAGTGCAAATACTTGGTTGCCTCCTAAAAGACTATAATCGCCATATTGAAGACACTGGTTTATCATGAAGGCTTGCCCCCTCTAAGTCATATGAGATCCAAAGTTCAAAAGAAGAATGAAATTTCAACCTAATTTTCAAGTGTTGTTTGAATGAATTACTTCCATCATACTTCATTTGGACAACGACAAGGGCAATATGTATCTTTTGAACTTATGCGACTGAACTCCATAATGAAACTCTAAGCTGCATACGTACCTCGGTGAAGAGGATCAAGTCATACCGTAGTTCAGAATGGGTAATTTTTTATTTTATTTTATTTTCTTATTTTTTTATGTCCTAACTTTTGCCTAGGCCGCCCCTTTCGAGGTTTTCAACCTAGCAGACTTTTTTTTATGTCCTAACTTTTGTCTAGGCCGCCCCTTTCGAGGTTTGCAACCTAGCGGTCTTTATTTTTTTTATATATCCTAACTTTTGCCTAGGCCGCCCCTTTCGAGGTTTTCAACCTAGCGGACTTTTTTTTTTAGGGGTGGACCGTACACAGTTTAGACTCATGCGGGCCAGGAGTGTAGGAACATGCATTTTAGGCTCAGGCGTTAAGGAGTGTTGCAACTTCAAGGATAATTCTTCTTCAAAAACTTGCCATTGATATGGCCGATTCTCATGCCATCTGCATCAACTAGCTTGTAAGCCCCACTTGAATAAGCTTCTTGTACGACATATGGCCCATCCCATTTTGAAGTGAACTTCCCTATATGTTTATGAGAAGTAATTATGGGTCTTCGTACGACAAGGACTTGATCCCCTACTTGAAAGGATCTCGGCCGAACTCTTTTATTGAAGGCGCGAGACAATCGAGCTTGATAACATTCAAGACTCTGTTGGGCTTCCAACCTCTTCTCATCAAGATCCTCCAACTCTGCTAATCGAAGTTGAGCATTTTCTTTATCAGTGATCCCTTCTTGAATAGCCAGTCGTAATGAAGGTATTTGACGCTCGAGTGGCAAGACGGCTTCGACTCCATAAACGAGTAAATAAAGAGTCGCTTGTGTTGGCGTGCGGTGAGTCATCCTATACTCCTATATGCCCATAAAGCTTCTTCCATACGGTCATTCCAATCTCGTTTGAATTTGGAGATGACTTTCTTTAACAAGTTGCATAGAGTTTTGTTGAATGCCTCAGCTAGACCATTGGCGGCAGTATTGTACATCGAAGAGTTACGTTGCTTGAAGCCAAAGAGATCACAAATATTGTTCATCAACCTATTATCGAATGGCTTTCCATTATCCGTTATTGTGTAACGAGGAATGCCAAAGCGATAGATTATGTTTACTCGAATTAAACTTGCAACATTTTCCTTCTTTACCTCCTTAAGAGCAACGGCTTCAGCCCATTTTGAGAAGTAGTCAGTTGCAGCCAAGATGTATAGGTGCCCACCAGAGGACTTTGGCAGTGGTCCAACAACATCCAATCCCCAAGCGTCAAACGGCCAGGATGCCACAGTCAGGTGCAATACTTCAGGAGGTTGATGAATAAAATTCGCATGGAATTGACAAGCCTTGCATCTTCGAGCGTAGTCCAAGCAATCTTTTACCATCATTGGCCAATAATACCCCATACTTTTTATATGGAAGTAGAGCTTTGGTCCAGACTGGTGTGACCCACATACCCCAAAATGTGCCTCTTGCAAAGCTTGGAGTGCTTCTTCTTCCCCTAAGTATCGCAAGAGTACTCCCTCAAATGACCTTATGTATAGAGTATCTTTGTAGTAAAGGAAGCGAGGTGCATGACGACGGATTTCAGTCCTTCTCCTCGGATTTTCTGGAAGTATCCCATAGCTTAAGTAGTCGATAATGTGTTGTCACCATTCTTCTTTCTCAACTTCAGAAACAACGACAAGATGCTTGAGTTCATTTCCTTCACCTTCAGCCTCATTTGGCGGTGGTACTACCCATTTTTGGCAGACAGTAACTTGCGCTTGACCAGGCAAGGTTAACGATGAAGTTAGGGCAGCTAAAGCATCAGCCTTCTTATTTTCTTTCCTTGGCACATGTTGAATAGTCACGTCACCGACCCATCCCATTAATTTTTTAGCATAATCATGATATGGGCGTAGTTCAGGTTTCTTAACCTTGTAACTACCTAAAAGCTGGTTGATCACCAACTGAGAGTCACCAAAGACTTGCAATTGCAACCGTTTGATTTCGACAGCCATTTCAAGCCCAAGTATTAGTGCTTGATACTCAGAAACGTTGTTAGAGCAGAGTTGCGTCAACGTAAAAGAGTAGGGCAGAACTTTACCTTGAGAAGTGACAAATACTACACCAGCACCAGCTCTTCCGCGATGTGCATCACCATCAAAGTACATCTTTCATGGAGGTTGAACTTCAATGACCATTGCGTCCTCATCAGGCAGTTCATCAGTTAGCTCCCAATCATCATGTATAGGGTGATCTGCCAAGAAGTCTACCAATTCTTGTCCTTTTACTACCTTTTGAGGGATGTACAAAATCTCGAATTGTTGAAATTGGAGATACCATCTCGCTAATCGATCGCTAAGAATAGGTTTTGACATCACGAACTTGATGGGTTTTGCTTTAGAAACAAGACGAACAACATGAGCTTGAAAGTAGTGCTTCAACTTTTGAATTGAGAAGACTAGCGCCAAACACAACTTTTCAATTGGCGAATAATTCAGCTCGTTTGGTGTCATCTTCCTGCTCAAGTAGTAAAGAGAGTTTTCTTTCCCCTCACTATTTTCTTAGGCCAACAATGCTCCAACAGACCTTTCTTGTGCTGAAATATATAGTATCAATGGCTTTCCAAGTAAAGGGGCTGCTAAAATCGGAGGCTTCATCAAGTAGGATTTAATGCTCTCAAAGGCATTGCTACACGCTTGGTCCCATTTCAAAGGGACACCTCTCTTCATAAGGCGACTAAATGGTTGGCACCTCCCAGCTAGGTTTGATATGAATCTCCTAAGGTACGCTAACTTTCCTTGCAGACTTTTCAATTCGTGAATATCACGAGGCTCATGCATTTTCAAGATTGCATCTACTTTGGCTTGATCAATTTCGATCCCTCGATGTCGGACAATGAAACCAAGGAACTTTCCAGAAGTAACTCCAAAGGCACATTTCAATGGATTCATCCTAAGTTGGTACCCATTCTTAAGTCTTTCAAGTGGTTGCCCTTCTCTCTTGATTTTACCACCAAGTCGTCAACATAGCATTCAACATTCTTGTGGAGAAGATCGTCAAAAATATTCTGCATAGCCCTTTGGTGAGTAGCACCAGCGTTCTTCAAGCCAAAAGGCATTTCCTTGTATCAATAAATACCCTTGGGGATGCGGAATGCAGTAAGATCTTCATCTTTTGGTGCCATGCAAATTTGGGTATAGCCAGACGAACCGTCCATGAAAGACATTGCCTCGTAACCAGTAGTAGCATCAATCATCAACTCTGGAATAGGGAGCGGGAATTCATCTTTGGGACACGCATTGTTGAGATCCCTAAAGTCAATGCATACTCAAATCTTGCCATTCTTCTTCCTTACAAGGATAATACTTGAAACCCATGTTGGGTATTTAACTTCCCGAATAAATCCAGCTTCAACGAGTTTGTTAACTTCAGTTTCGATCAAGGGAACCAAGTCCGGCCTAAAGCGCCTTTGAGCTTGCTTAACAGGACGAACGCCATTCTTGACTGCAAGGTGATGGACTGCTACTTTAGGGTCCAAGCCAGACATTTCTTTGTAACTCCAAGCAAAGACATCCCTAAACTCCTTGAGTAACTCAATATAAGTGCTTTCTTCATCAACTTCTAGTAAAGCACTTAGGTAGGCGGGTCTTGTTTCTTCATCAGTGCCAAGGTTAACTTCTTTTAAGGCATCAATCGTTGCCTTCACCCCTTCTTCAAGTTCCGGTGGAGCATATTTTGCATCTTCATCTTCTTGAGGGTCCCCATCGTTGAAGGATATATGATAACATAGTGAAACATCCTCCAATTCTACATTATCTTCATTTGAAGATGGAACACCATTATCGCCTTGTACAGTAACATGATACGAAGAACCCAACACTTTCTTCATTTTCGTCATGTTCCTTAGTGTAGACGACAGTATATGGTTGTACCTTCAGTACTTCTTTACATGAAACCACAAGTTTTGTTTGTCGCCTCATTTTAGAAGGAACCAAACTTTGAAAATCCTTAGAGATCTTCTGGATTTTGGGCGAAGCGGGTGTTCTTATGCTTTGAAAATTTCTCTGGAACTTGTTCCCCTTCTTTAATAGACCAAATCTCTCAAACACATAAGTCCTCACAGTTGATTTTCCAAGTCGATCAAAGACAGAAGGCTTGTTAGAAGCAACATATTCATCTTCTACAATGATATAATTGTTGCTCGCCCTTCTTATGGAGATGCGCACTGGTGACAGTTGCTTGTATCCCAAACCTTTACGTGGTTGTCTCGTCGCAGCTTCTGATGGTAGCTTTCCTAACTTTGACGGCTCATTAGGATTGTATCCAACTTTTGCAAATAGCCTGTAAGCGTTAGGATCAAACCTTCATCTGTTCGCTTTGTAGGAAGTGCCACATTCTGCAAACAATTTTGGGCCACAAACCTTGCAAGCGGCATTGAGGACGACTGTACTGCCTCAATTCGTTTGACCGGAAGAGTTAACCCCTTTAGCATATTAGTTCAGAGATTAGATGATTCACCTTCATCTTTCTTCTTTTTAGGGACGTATTGGAGCGGAGGAGTTACTTTCTTGCCGTGAGACACAATGTTCCCTTTATGAGACTTATTTGGGTTGGGGTGTACCTTCTCAGCAACAACTTTAGTTTTGTCAGCAACCACTTCAGCCCTCTTAGTTGTGGACTAATCTTCCTTGTCATTCATGACATCATCAACTTTTAGCTCATTCACAATGCAGTTCTTCAAGTAGAACTTTGCATCTGCAAAGTGCGACTCAGCCTCGGTGAATGGCTCATCATCAACAATTATCTTCTTCTCGACTTCAACTTCGTAGTATTTCAAACATTGATGGTAGGTAGATGGAACCACTTTATTCTCATGTATCCAAGGTCTTCCAAGCAAGACATTGTATGAAGTCTTTGCATCGATCACATGCAGCCATGCACTTGATTGCATATCTTCAATGATGATTTCCAGCCTGATCATACCTATGGCTCTTTGTCCCCCTTGGTTGAATCCTTGGATCATCACACGACTTTCTGAGAGTTCGTTCATGGGAATAGCAAATTTTTTCACAGTGCGAATTGGCAAAATGTTCACTGAGGATCCTCTATCAACCAAAATTCTATTTACCCTTTCATCACGCATATATCTAACCAGGTACAATGGGCGGTTATGAAGAGTGTCACCTAGCAGAAGATCGTCATTTGTGAACGTGACTTTTTTTTCACAAGCATTAACTTCTTGAGGAGTGGACTCGATTAGCTTTTCCGAATATGGTGCCAACGGTAAGTCATCACTCTTTTCTTTCCCTTCATCAGCATGGCAACAGAAGGCATCGATACCCCCATGGGAAATCTTCATGTGAAATCAACTTGGTAAAAACTCCTCCAAGGTTACTGGACTTTGTGGCTTTTGAGAGTGGTACACCTCCACTTTTGCTTTCCTTAAACGCCTATCTGGATTCTATTTTCTTTGTCTTTTTACCATTATTTTTCTTGTTGGTTGTTATATTGATTCTTTTCGTCGGCTCTTTTTGTGGCGCCTACGACAAATCACCAACGTCCAACCTTCATCGTCATCAGGTTGATTGACTTCAACTTTATTGTTCTCTAGTAATTCTCTATCTTTACTTTCTTTAAAACCATATAATTCATCCGGACTAAATGAGCCAAAGGTGATAGAGACTTGGTTTGCACTTGCTTTCTCATCTTCAAGCACGATCTTCTTTTCACGGGCCAAGTCCATAACTTTGTCCTTGAAGACAAAGCACTTCTCTAGAGGGTGGCTTACGAGTCGATGGCATTTGCAGTAATTTGGGTCATTCGTTTTACCAGCTATATTTGGTCGCTTCATCTCCGCAAGCTCAATGAGATTTAACTCGAGGAGTTCTTCAAAAATTGCTAGCACATCAGAATCCAGAAATGGGTACTCCTTCTCTTGCATTTCTTTTAGAGTCAACTTCCCACTTGGTTTATCTTGAAAAGAAGTGGATTTCATACTCTGCTTCTTGCTCACCTTTGTTGTGAACTTCACAGGTGATGTGTTGACATTCATAGCTTCTTTGTTTTCAGACCTGGGTATAAACTTGCTCCATTTCCTGACTTCTTGCTTGTCGTTCCCTTTGCGGGGCTCATAGATAGGCAACCTTTTGTTTCCAACGGAGGCCATGCTTAACTCCATGTCATGGGCATGAGTCACGAGTTCTTCAAATGTGCTAGGCTTGATACCTTGCAAGATGTAGCGGAGTCCCCAATGCATGCCTTGGATGCACATCTCTATGCCAGAAGCTTCACTAAGCCTCTCTTTGCAGTTGAGGCCTGCATTTCTCCAACGATTGATAAAGTCAATAACTGGTTCACTCTTTCGTTGACGAGTATTTGTAAGTTTTATCAAACTCACAGTATGTCTCGTGCTATGAAAGTGATTGAGGAACTCTTGCTCTAGTTGATCCCAGCTATCAATAGATCCAGCCTCGAGGTCTGTGTACCAGTCAAAAAGTATTTCCTTTTAGCGAGCGGACAAACTGCTTGATGAGGTAATCTCCATAAGTCCCAGCATTATTGCATGTCTCAACGAAGTGTGCCACATGTTGCTTTGGATTTCCTTTGCCATCAAACTGTTGAAATTTTAGAGGTTGATAGCCAGCATGCATCTTCAACATATCGATCCTTGAAGTGTACGGCTTTGCATAGGTAAAGGAGGACTTGGAAGCGACTTCATATTTGTTTTGTATAGTCCCTTCAATGAACTCCTTTAGTTGATTTATTGGAATCATCCCTTCCGAAGAGACTGGAATTTCCTTAGTGGATGCAACTTGTCGTGGGGGAGGATCAATCTCTTGAACTTCTGGGAGTTTGCCAGATGCATGGGTGGATTCTTCTTCCATCAAGATTCCCACCCTATCTGTTAGCTTGTCGATTCTAGCATCTTGATTTTGCATGCACTTGGTCAAGCCAGCGATTGCTTCCGTCAAGTTTGCCAACTGCTCCTCCACAGATGAAGTGTTTGTCACCATGGCTTGCATGATTGTCGTGGACGATGGAGAGTAGCATGGATTTTCACACAAATTGATCCTTGATTAGCTCATGCTATGTGGTGTAAGTGGGGAGGATCCATCACCTGAAGCATCATCATCTTCCTTCACAGCCGAGTTCTTAGATCCAGAAAGGTCAAGCAGAGCAAGAGTTTTCTTGATTTTTTTAGCAATATCGCTTCCTCCTTCGGGCATGTTTGTGGAAGATCTTGTTCCTTTTGAGGATGAAGATCCGAAAATAGGGGTTGATGCGGACGACACTTGGGGTGCTTGTTGTCCTAACGAGCTTACTTTGCTCCTCGTAACTGGTCCAAAGCTTCCAAAGGTAACATCGAGGATGCTTTCCACATCAACATAGAACCTGGAATTAGCAGCATTGGTGGAAGTTGAACTGGAGTTGATTTTCTTTGAAGCCATTTCAATGTTCTTGAACTTAGGTGATTAAAAATTTGAGATGAGAGATAGAGATTGTCCCACTGGGCATGCCAGAATTTGTAGACAATAAATTGCGTCGAAAAAATAAAATCAAGACCGAAAAATATTACAAAAATTATAGTATTCGATTTCAAGTAATTTGAGTATACAATCTCTATTAATCCTCTGATTCTTCTTTTCAACAGTAAATAAAATAGCCTTTGAGCTTAATCTTGAATTTTAATTCATTTTAATCCAACTGCTTGAGGCCTAATCTTGATCTTGACGTATTTTTAATCCAAGGGCTTGTAGCTTGTTCTTAAATCTTCGTCTTGATCTTTTAATCCTTAGAATACTTGAATGCTTGTAGCTTTTAGAGAAATCAGCAGCGTTTGATCCACGAGCTCTTTCTTGCTTCTTGTTATGGGATTAATCGAAATGGGATTATTTATTTGATTCAAAGTCGTCACTTGGAATAGTTTATGGTGTCCCAAGTCACCTGTTTATTTTAAATCCCAAATCGAGGAAATTTGACTCTATTTAAAGTCTGCGAAAACCAGAAGACCGGGTAAGGAATTCGGTTAACCCGGGAGAAGGTGTGAGGCACTCCCGGGTTCCGTGGTTTTAGCACGGTCGCTCAATTATTAATAATTGGCCTAATTATCCGATTTAATACATATTTGAAACTATTATGCATTTTTAAATTCTCTAAACCGCTTTTAATGGAATTTTAGCTGCCTTTAGGATTTATGAAATTTGTTTGAATGAGTGGCGATATCGTGCACTCATTTATTTGTGGACACATTGCGAATCGCGTCACATGAAACGCACCCGCGATCCACAACATGTTAATTTTATTATTGTTTGAAACTGTGGTCGAGTTACGTGAAACGCACACTCGACTTGGAGATTACGTATCATGACTATGCCACGGGAACCGTACCCATAGTCATGATGATTATTATTAACGCGCCTAAAGCAAACTACGATATTCATAATTGTTCATCTACTACGTTTGAGATTATTGTGAGGCCATGAGTTATGGAAGTCAATTGTGGATGAAGTATAAATTTAATTAAAGAGAATTAACAAGATCACTGATATATCTAAGTTGTTGGACGCATTTGACAAATAAAGAAAATAAAAACAGGACTAAATAAATGTTATTGACCATTTCTGGAAAAATTGTTATGAACCCATACCAACAGATCAAATGTTCAATTTGTCTGTCCCATACCAGTTAATAAATGTCACAACCTGCCTTTAAATCGTGCCAACTCAATGCACCTAACTCGCCTTATGATTTACTAAACTCATGACCAAATTGACTGTGCAGAGAAACGATTCACAAATCCAATTAAACAACAGAGAATCCTATCACGTAATATTTCACACGACGAGACCAAAGGCTGAGTTTAAGATCAGTTAACACGTGCCTTAAAAAAAATCAGATTAACTATCCAATAAACTTTATAAAAATGAACACCTTCCCAAATAGTGAACTATAGTCATTGTTGAAGAATAAAGAAACTACAGTCACTATTTACAAAATAATCGACATGTTCAAAAGAATATCACAAAATCTGTTTCTGCATTCAATTGTCGCAAACAAAACAGAGGCAGACACGATGAGAAATCCACAAAAGAAAGCAGTTGGAACAGCTGCAAATGAACTTTAGAACATGGATACTAATCGACAACTTATGAACGATTCGAAATGCACGGCGGCTTACGATATATATAAGAATCAAGAAAAGCTAGCAAACACAAACAACAGGTCCAAACACTACTGAACGAGAGGCGAACATCACGAGGCAGATTAGTGCGACATTCAGCGAGATTCAAATATTTTGTTCCTATCGACCATTCCTACACAAACAGCAAGAACATAGAACTAACATTGTTCTAAAAGCAAAACTTATCCCAAATCAAACATTTAGACGCGATTCTTTTTAGACTAAATGTTAAGAACCCAAAAGTGTTAATAAATCCCACACCCGACTACCATGGCTCTTATCATACTTTCAATCAACACTGAAATTAAAGCAAGAGAAAGAACCATAAATGAACCTGAAGTTACGGCTTTCGATTAACTTTGATATCGACAGATTCGACCAGAAACAAATGAACAACTGCAAGCAAACCAAGTACTGCGAGCTCGAACCTCGAATAACACTTTGACTCAGCTTCCGGCCTCAGATAATCTCCATTTTAGAAATTAGAAAACCAAAAGGAAAGGTGGAGTATCTTTTCTTATTTTGAAACTCAGATTATAATAACTCAAGAGCAGAAGACTCTTTTTTTTTGTATTGCTTTTATGGAATTCAAGAGGAAAAACTAAGAAAACCAAACTGAATTTTTTTTTAATTCAAGAGGAAAATTGACAACTAAATTGAATTTTTAGTATTTTTTTTTTGAATGAACTCGAATGAAATACTCAGAAGAAGACAGTCCGAACCAAAAACCCTAAAACTCCTTTTTCTATCCTTTTTCTGTTCCGCCTTTTTCTGACCAAAAATTCCCAATATATAACAGCTCCAGAATCTTCTCTCCTTGGATGCCAAGGAATCCTAAAATCACCCCCCAAAATCCAAAAAAAATCTCGATTTGGCGAGATAAGACAGATGTAAGGAGTAGATCGAGTGTGACTCGATCCTACGCCCCACATTTTCCTATTTTTACCAAAAGAGCATAAATCTTAAAGAAATAATAAGAGGGAATGCGTGAAATCCGAGAAGAATAATTCCGTTTGTCAGAGGTCGTTAGGATACGTGGAAAAGGGAGAGAGGAGGGACCATGTGCGCGAGTTTGGGGTGAACTCGCTTGAGTTGGGCGAGTTTGGGGTGGAGTTGTGGCGGACAGGGGGTGTGAAAGAGTGGGGAAGGCGGCAGGTAGTTTGGTGTCTCTTAGGGTTAGGATTTGGAGGAAGATGTGGGTTATATTTATTTGGGGGGAAAGATATGGGCCTTAAGTTACAATAAAAATATATAATGAAACTATTTTTGTGCTTTCAAATTTATAATCTAAAATTAAAGTAAGAGTGGACTATAATCCCATTAGAATAATTCAAATAAATGCTTTAAAAAATACTAGGAATACTAAACTAACTTTAAAATGTGCGAGTCAAAAATTACGTGCTTACAGCTGCCCCTCTTTGCTTGAAAACTCAAAGAGTTTTTGTGCAAAGAATTAAATAAGCAACGTAATTGACTTCTGACTCGACACTTATTCAAAAGGACATAAAGACGGATAAAAGATTATGACCGAGCCCTAGTATTTGAGCTTCCTATATATCCTTGATTATAAAGGAATCATGCCACGTGTTGTTCAGAAGTAGGAAGAATGACGGAGTATACCGAGGTGGAGAGCCGAGTGAGGTGCCATCGAGGTTCTGGTCCGCGGTTCCTGTCATTACATCAAAAAATGAAAAATCAACTAAAATGACAATTACAAGAAAACTACAAAACCCTATCTACTGTTTTGTCTTGAATCTTCTAGAGTCTTATTGTGCATCTCGAACTGTCGACTCGCATTCTTGAGGCGAGCTTGTGCTACTTCTAACTTGAATTGACCATATTCTTCAGGCAGGCTCCTACTGTTGATTTGAATTTCAATTTAATTCTGAAATGACTTCCCTTGTTCTCCAGGTGGGCGCCTGCCACTGGCTTGAAAATGAAATAAATTCTAAAAAGAATTCCCTTGTTCTCCAGGTGGGCGCCTGTCACTAGCTTGAAAATGAAATAAATTCTGAAAAGAATTCCCTCGTTCTCTAGGTGGGCGTCTGCCGACTCAAAACTTGATATAAATTCCCTCATTCTCTAGGTGGGCGCCTGATGCTTACTTAAAATTTGAAATGAATTCTCTCGTTCTTCAGGTGGGCGCCTGATTCTGCCTTAAAACTTGAAATAAGTTCCCTCATTCTCCAGGTAGGCGCCTGCTGACTCAAAACTTAAAATGAATTCCCTCCTTCTCCAGGTGGGCGCCTGATGCTGACTTAAAATTTGTAATGAATTCCCTCATTCTTCAGGTGGGCTCCTGATACTGACTTAAAACTTGAAATGAATTCCCTCGTTCTCCAGGTGGGCGCCTGATGATGGCTTAAAACTTTAAATAAATTCTCTCGTTCTCCAGGTGGGCGCCTGATGATGGCTTGCAACTTGAAATGAATTCCCTCGTTCTCCAGGTGGGCTCCTAGCGCTTCTCTAACTTGAACTTGAAAATTGAAAGTTGACCATGTTATTCAGGCGGGCTCCTGATGCCTCTAACTCGAACTCTAAGTGAATTCTAAAATGACTTCCCTCGTTCTCCAGGTGGGCGCTTGCTAATGACTTGAAACTTAAAATGAATTCCCTCATTCTTCAGGTGGGCGCCTGCTAATGCCTTGAACTTGAAATGAATTCCCTCATTCTCCAGGTGGGCGCCTGATGACTTGAAACTTGAAATAAATTCCCTCGTTCTCCAGGTGGGCGCCTGATGACTTAAAACTTGAAATAAATTCCCTCGTTCTTCAGGTGGACGCCTGATGACTTAAAACTTGAAATAAATTTCCTCGTTCTCCAGGTGGGCGCCTGATAACTCAAAACTTGATATAAATTCCCTCAATCTCCAGGTGGACGCCTGATGCTCACTTAAAATATGAAATGAATTCCCTCGTTCTTTAGGTGGGCGTCTGATGCTGCCTTAAAACTTGAAATAAGTTCCCTCATTCTCCAGGTAGGCGTCTGCTGACTCAAAACTTGAAATGAATTCCCTCTTTCTCCAGATGGGCACCTGATGCTGACTTAAAATTTGAAATGAATTCCCTCACTTTCCAGGTGGGAGCCTGCGATCATAACAACACGGACAAAACAGAGAAACTTTTCTGCCCAGTTTGTACCAGGAACATTCATTGAGTGTTAGTTGAATCTCATTATCCAGGAGGGTCCTGAAAATTTAAAACTAGATCCCATTATCCAGGAGGGTCCTGAAAACTTGAAATTAAATCCCATTATCCAGGAGGGTCCCATTATCCAGGAGGGTCCTGAAAACTTGAAATTAAATCCTATTATCCGGGAGGGTCCTGAAAACTTAAAATTAAATCCCATTATCTAGGAGGGTCCTGAAAATTTAAAACTGAACTTATTTGGAACATGCTTTCCTTGTGGAGTATTCCTACAAGGCAAACCAAATTTCTTGCCCCTGTTTCAATCAAAGAAAATTTCGTCAGTTTGAAAATATGGTGGTTAGTTTGTGGCATCCTTGCTGAAGGTATCTGCTTTTGCCGCTACCACGCTTCATTTTGATTAGCTAACAAAGAATTGTTTGAAGATTTGATCGAACCACTACCACAGAAACCCTCTGAATCTGAACCCCCTTACACTCAACTTGTTATATGGACTCTTTGTTTAGACAGTTGTTGGCCGAACTTTGCCTTGCGCAATTAGAAGATGGTAATAGGATCTGAAGTCCTTTCTTGCTTGCTTAATAAAGACTCACTTGACAAAGACTTAGAAAAATAGACCCAAAAGAAACGAAGCGAAGTGAATTCGTGAATTAGGAATAAAGACGAAAATTTTGAACAAAGATGACTATTTGGAGAAGAATGGAGAAAAGACTTATCTGAGTGAAGCAGCTGGCTCCAATGATCATGACATGCATTTCGGATTGATCAGCCTAATCCATCCAACCAATCATATTTCAGCTCATGCCATGTCTCCATACCTCAAAATTGGATTTCCGTAATCCAATTCCTCTGTAAAATCACGAACCTCATTCGACTCGTGGTGCCCCGAAGGGTTTTCACCAGCAAACCTCTATCATTTGTTCATCTCTCAACTTACCATCATCTTACAGTGCCAGTAAGGGTTTTCACCAATAAGACTCTCTCATTTGAATTTTCTCTCGACTCACCATCGCCCTATGGTGCCCGTGAGAGTTTTCACCAATAAGACTCTCTCATTTATTCACTTTTCCTTGTGCCCATGAACAAAGGTGCTACCCACGATATAAATCATACCTCCATCTCACTTGACTTGGCATCCTAAAAGTTGATCAGAAGGTCTTTCTTTGGACTGTAGTGTAGGTTTTGGACAAGGTTAGAAAGAAAGGGTGGCATGCAGGCTCAAAATAATTTAAGATGAAGAGGTTCAAAATTACAACTTTTGGAATCGGATCTTTTTACAAAACTAAAATTTCTGCCCCAGTTTCTTCGAATCTGGGAAATTTTGGATTTTTATTTGGATGGGACCGAACTGTGTAAGGCTGCCTACGTATCCTTAAAAGGAATCAGGTCGAACGTAGTTCAAACTTACAACTTTTCTTTTTCTTTCTTTTGCTTTTCCTCTTTGTCTTTTTTTCTTTTTTTTTTTCTTTTTCTTTTTCTTTTCTACTTCCAGCTCTACTTTTAATTCCAAAACAAATGATAAAAGTATTTGGGATAGCAGAATAAAATGCCTTCGTCATTCCAACTTTGAACATGCCTAATACAAAATGCGATTGAAGATAAGCAAAAAAATCATACATAATATCTCTTGACTGCATCAGAATTGATAGCCATATCCACACATTTACCTTCTATGTCTGTTAAATACAAAGCACCATTGGGCAACACTTTTGTCACAATGAGCGGCCCCTTCCAGCTTGGGGCGAACTTGCCTTTAGCTTCAGCCTGATGTGGAAGGATGCGTTTCAATACCAGCTGACCCACTTCAAATTTTTGGGGACGAACCTTCTTGTTGTATGCTCTTGCCATTCTTTTCTGATACAATTGACCATGACATACTGCTGCCAATCGTTTTTCATCAATCAAACTCAATTGCTCTAGCCGGGTTTTGACCCACTCATCATCATTAATTTCAGCTTCAGCAACGATCCGCAGGGATGGAATCTCAACTTCCGCAGGTATAACTGCCTCAGTTCCATATACCAGCAAATAGGGAGTTGCACCTATTGAAGTACGAACAGTAGTGCGATAACCCAGTAAAGCAAAAGGTAACTTTTCATGCCATTGCCTAGAACCTTGCACCATCTTACGAAGTATCTTCTTTATGTTCTTGTTAGCAGCCTCAACGGCTCCGTTTGTCTTAGGACGATACGGAGTGGAGTTTCGATGCATAATCTTAAACTGTTGGCATACCTCTTTCATCAAATGACTGTTGAGGTTAGCAGCATTTTCTGTGATGATTACCTTGGGAATTCTGAACTGGCAAATGATGTTTGAATGAACAAAATCTACCACCGCCTTCTTGGTCACGGACTTGAAAGTTACAGCTTCGACCCACTTGGTAAAGTAATCAATGGCCACCAGAATAAACCTATGCTCGTTTGACGCTGCCGGCTCAATTGGTCCAATGACATCCATGCCCCAAACAACAAAGGGCCAAGGTGCAGACATTGTGTGCAACTCAGATAGCGGGGAATGAATCAAATCACGGTGCACCTGGCATTGATGACATTTACGAACGAAGCTGATGCAATCTCGTTCCATAGTGAGCCAATAATAACCTGCTCGAAGAATCTTCTTTGCCAAGACATACCTATTCATATGCGGCCCGCAAACTCCGGAATGCACTTCGGCCATGATAGTCGAAGCTTGTTTAGCATCTATGCACCTTAGTAATCTTAGATCTGGAGTTCTCTTGTACAATATTCCCCCACTTAAGAAAAATCCACTAGCCAGACGTCGAATGGTTCTCTTTTGATCACCTGTGGCATGTAGCGGATATACCCCCGATTTGATGTATTCCTTGATATCATGGAACCAAGGCTCACCATCAGGTTCTTCCTCAACCACATTGCAATAGGCATGCTGATCACGGATTTGGATATGTAGAGGGTCGATATAAGTTTTATCCGGATGGTGTAACATTGACGCCAGAGTAGCCAAGGCGTCAGCAATCTCATTATGAATCCTGGGAATATGCCTGAATTCTACCGACCTGAATCGTTGACAAAGATCATGCAGACATTGTCGATACGGTATGAGCTTCAAATCCCGAGTCTCCCATTCTCCCTGAATCTGGTGAACCAACAAATCTGAATCTCTCAAAACCAATATTTCTTGAACTCCCATGTCTATAGCTAGCCTCAAACCCAGAATGCATGCCTCGTATTCAGCCATGTTGTTAGTTCAATAAAATCGAAGCTGAGCTGTTACGGGGTAGTGATGCCTTGTTTCAGAAATGAGTACAGCCCCTATTCCGACACCTTTCATGTTAGCAGCTCCATCAAAGAAGAGTTTCTAACCTGGCTTTTCATCATGATCAGCCTTGTCAACATACATCACTTCTTCATCAGGAAAATAGGTCTTCAGTGGCTCATATTCTTCATCCACCGGATTCTCGGCCAAGTGATTGGCCAGGGCTTGGGCTTTCATCGCGGTCCGAGTCACATAGATGATGTCAAACTCTGTGAGTAAAATCTGCCACTTTGCCAATCTTCCTGTGGCATAGGCTTCTGAAAGATATACTTTAGAGAATCCATGCGAGAAATGAGGTAAGTAGTGTAGGATGACAGATAATGCTTCAACTTTTGTGCCACCCAAGTCAGGGCGCAACATGTCCTTTCAAGAAGAGTATACTTAACCTCAGAAGAAGTGAACATCTTACTGAGATAATAAATGGCTTGCTCTTTCTTACCCGTGATGTCGTGTTGATCCAACACACAACCAAAAGAATTATCCAAGACCGTCAAATAGATAATTAAAGGTCTCCCAGGTTCTGGCGGAACCAACACATGTGGGTTTGACAGGTAACTCTTGATCTTATCAAATGCTTCCTTACACTCTTCAGTCCACTTAACCGCAACATTCTTCTTCAACAACTTAAAGATGGGCTCACAAGTTGTCGTGAGTTGAGCAATAAACCTGCTGATGCAGTTTAACTTTTCGAGAAGGCTCATCACCTCGGTTTTGTTCTTTGGCGGTGGTAATTCTTGGATGGCTTTGATGGGTCCAACTCAATACCGCATCGACTGACTATGAATCCCAATAGTTTTCTGGAAGGGAAACCAAATGCACATTTTTCCGGATTGAGCTTGAGGTTGTACCTGCGGAGCCTTTGGAAAAACTTTCTCAAGTCTCCAACATGGTCGGACTGCTTCTTTGACTTTATGATCACATCATCTACATAAACCTCAATTTCCTTGTGTATCATGTCATGAAATATGGTAGTCATTGCCCTCATGTAAGTTGCCCCAGCATTCTTCAAACCGAATGGCATTACCCGGTAGCAATATGTCCCCCATGGCATGATGAATGCTGTCTTTTCTGCATCTTCCTTATCCATCAGGATCTGGTGATATCCCGCATAGAAATCCATAAAAGACCCGATCTCGTGCTTGGCACAATTGTCAATCAGAATGTGGATGTTCGGCAATAGAAAGTTATCTTTTGGACTTGCCTTGTTGAGATCACGATAATCAACACACACCCTGGTCTTACCATCCTTCTTTGGTACTGGCACCACATTAGCTAACCAAATGGGATATTGAGTGACCCGAATGACTTTTGCCCCAAATTGCTTTGTGATTTCTTCTTTAATCTTCACACTCTTATCAGTCTTGAACTTTCTTAACTTTTGCTTGACAGGAGGGAATGCAGGATCAGTTGGCAATTTATGAACTACCAAATCAGTGCTCAAACTCGGCATATCATCATACGACCATACAAAGACATCTTTGTATTCAAACAATGCTTTGAGTATTTCTTCCTTGATTTGTGGTTCCAGATGCACACTTATCTTGGTTTCCCTGACATTATCTTGATCTCCTAAATTGATTGCTTCAGTTTCATTCAAATTAGGCTTGGGTTTTCCTTCAAAGTGTTTTTAGATCTCTACTGATTTCCTCAAATGCTGCTTCTTCATTATATTCTGTTTCATCATCACACTCTACTTCTTGAATTGTTATTTCAGAATTAGATTGGATTTTATGATTTGGCTAAAAATTCCTCATGCATGTCATGTCATTGAAACCAGCATAAAAAGAACTGTACAGAGAGAAAAAAAAAACAAAAATGAAACGCCATCAGGAATAATGGAAAACATGAAATTATATTTCATTGAAAATAAAAGGATAGAAGGGTTTGTCCATCGAAACAAGAAAAAAATAAAAAATCTGGATTACAACCCTAGAATAACCTAGATAACAGAAAGGAAAACAAAGCAAACTACTAAAACTCCTTCCGGGTGGGGAGATGAGTAGATTTCCAATTGCTAAGCTTCACATTTGGCCCAACAAGTTGCACATTGGCATTACTGGAACCTTCCCCGATTTCCACCATATTAGCCTCATCAAACAGACTCTGGAACCTCTTGATCAGCTCTTCATCAAAGTCGACCGCAGGTTTTGGGACCGCTGATATTGGGCGTTTTGCGAACCCTGACTTGACAAAAGACTTGGAGATATGTGGAACAGGCTTAGGAAGTGACCATGCCTTTCTTTTCAATTTTTAGCCTTTTTCACGTCCTTCCCTGTGAGTGTGAATCCCAAACCAAATGTACCGAAACTTTCACGTGGACACTCCGGATGTGCAATACCCTGCAGAGACGAACCCAGGCCTTTGCCCGGCACAAAACCATTCTTCAACATTTCATTTGCTACCATGACGGACACGGATGGTAGCTTCGGACCTGGAATGCATTCTCCTTCAGGAATCTTCTCGACAGACACTGTTTCGAACGTTTGGTAAACCTAAGGCCCTTTATCATCTTCAATTTCAATAAATGGAACAATTGTGTCATTGTAAGTAGATAAGTTCTCATCACCGTGCACAACTATTTCCTGCCTATCCCATTCGAACTTTACCATTTGATGTAGAGAAGACGGGATTGCCTTGGCAGCATGTTTCTAGGGCTTGCCCAACAACAAGTTATAGTAGACAGCCACATCTAGCACTTGGAACTCCATAGTGAACTCAATTGGCCCTATTGACAATTAGAGCATTATATCACTGACAGAATCTTTCCCTCATCCATCAAAGCCTTGAACACATACATTGTTCATGTGGATCCTTTCAGGGCCGATCTTCAACTTTTGCAAAGTGGATAGAGAGAAAATATTTGCACTAGAACCGTTATCAACCAGTACCCTTGAGACAGCAGAATCCTCGCACTTCACTGTGAGATAAAGAGCTCGATTGTGTTCTGTACCCTCTATAGGAAGTTCATCATCTGAGAAAGTGATCCTGTTTGCCTCGAAAATCTTGTTAGTAATTTTTTCCAAATGGTTTACCGTAATCTTATCAGGAACATGGGCCTCATTCAAAATCTTCATCAGGGCTTTGCGGTATTCATCTAAATGTATCAGCAAAGACAGACGAGAGATCTAAGCTGGCATTTTCCTTAACTGCTCCACAATGGAATAGTCTTACATTTTCATCTTTTTCAGGAACTCTTCAGCCTCTTCTTCGGTGACCGGCTTCTTTACTGGGATGTGTCCATCCTTGAATGGCTTGGCTTTCCTCAGTTCCTCTGGGGTAAAACATCTCCCAGAATGAGTCAGTCCTCCGGTTTCATTGACTTCTTCCTCTACTTCTTTCCCTTTATATGTTACTATCACCTGTTTGTAATTCCACGGGACGGCTTTTGTGTCAACCATTGGTAATTGGGTCATTGGCTTAATAATAATGGGGGTAATACGAAACCCTTCCACGATTATGACAGGCTTGCCTGGGACCCCTGGCACGACCACTTTTTGCTTTTCCTGGTTCGTTTCAACATCAATCGGAGGCCCTTTCACAACCAATACATATGGCTTCACGTTGAGCGCGCTTAGCTTCTCCGACACCCCTTCAATTGTCAAGGGCATTGCTTTTGCAGAATCTGGAGCTTTAACTGGATTACTTTCGCTAGCCCGGATCATCATGACAGACTTGGAAGAATTCTTGGGCTCCCCATCCTTATGAACTATCTCGATCATATGTGTGTCTGCATGGGTCGGCAAAGGATTTTGGTTGATGTTTGGCGCCTCCGGGCTCTGGACCACAATTTGATTTGTATCAATAAGCTCTTGGATTGCCCTTTTCAAATGCCAACACTTCTGTGTGTCGTGCCCTGGGGAATCAGAACAATATGCGCATCTGAGGGAATAATCAAGGCTCCTTGGAGGTGGATTTGGTGTCTTTGGCTCAATCAGCCTCAAGACGTCCAACTGCCTCAACCTTTGAAACAAGCTGGTATATGACTCTCCAAGAGGGGTGAAGGTTTCTTTCCCATGCTGCCTCTCTTTTCTATAATCCGGCCTTGGTCGAAAGCTTAGACCAGTAAGGTTTCGGTATGGTTGTGGGGGTGGATAAGGATTTTGTGGAGTTGGAGCACGCCATTGCGGGTAAGGAGGGGGTTGTGCATATGACTGTGTGTGGTGAACATGGTATTGGGGTGGTCTGACTGAATATTGAGGGTCTTGTGGTGGGAAATAATATTGGGATGGATTATATGGAGCTTGGGTGTAGGCTTGAGGTTGGGGTCGAGGTTGGGTGTACTGGTGAGGCGAACCCCTTGGGCCACGCCATGATCTAGAGACAAACATAGCGACATCATCTTTCTTCTTTTTGCTTAACAGGCCTCCGATGCCACTTTGAATTACCTGTGTGGTTACTTTTATGGCGGAGTGGCTCATGATCTTGCTCGACTTGAGTCCCTCTTCCACCATTCCTCCCATATTTACCACATCGTTGAAGGACTTACCTATGGCTGAGATCAAATGGCCAAAGTAAGTAGGCTCTAGGGCTCGAAGAAAGTACTCGACCATCTCATCTTCTTCCATTGGAGGATTGACCCGTGCAGCTTGTTCTCTCCATCTGAAACTATATTCCCTAAAGCTCTCATTGGGCTTCTTCTCTACCTTGGTCAAAGATAGGCGATCTGGGACAATGTCTATATTATACTGAAAGTGCCGAGCAAAGGCCTGAGCCAAGTCATCCCATGTGTACTACCTGTTAGCGTCTTGGCGGGTGTACCATTCCAACGCCGCCCCACTCAGACTCTGGCTAAAATATGCCATTAATAATTCGTCTTTCACACCGGCACCTCTCATCTTGCTGCAAAAGCCTCTCAAATGGGCCACGGGATCTCCATGTCCATCGTACAGGTCAAACTTGGGCATCTTGAACCCAACGGGCAGTTGGACATCAGGGAATAAGCATAAATCCTTGTAAGCCACACTTACTTGGATTCCTATCCCTTGCATGTTCTTCAAAGATTGCTCTAAACTCTTCACTTTCCTGAATATCTCATCCTGCTCCACGTTCCGGGATGGTTTCTTAGTTTCAACAGGAGATTCAAAGTGAGGGGTGTAGGAATAGGGATCCGTGATATTGAAAGTTGGTTCTGGATCATAATATTGGGTATCTGGAGCTTGAAATGCAGGTTCACTAGAAGATCGGTGGAGGGTAGCTCGCGGAGGGGCTACGAAAACAGGAGTAGATGTCGAAGCAGGGTATGCGATTATTTTGGCTGGTGGAGCATGGAAAGTTTGGGACGAGGTGCTGGAGTAGTGGTGAAAAGGGGTAAAACCCGGTGCATGCTGAGAGGAAATATCAACGGTAGTGGGATTCTAGGCTTGTGCCAGTGGTGGGATGAAAGCGGGATTTTCTGTGTAGTTAGCGGGGAATGAAGGTGGAGGATGCCCCCTGATCCAGGCTTGATACATTTATGCCATTTGATGCTTCAACCTGTGGACCTCCTCTTTCAATTCAGACTCCGATTCTACAATCTCCCTCGGTGGGTCAACAACACCTGTGTCTGACTCTTTGCTAGTCATGATTGCCTTGCGCTTTGATCTGGTGTTATAGGGGTGACCTGCCAGGATGCCAACAAACTAACCACCTAAACAGAACCTGTCTGATTATGCACACACAATAGCTTGGTCAGTTTTGAAGCATTTAACAGATAGGGAATCGCATACTGGGGATGCAATGCACCTGAGCAGTTAAACGTTTCTAAATGCTTTGCGACGGCTTATGTGTTTCATCCCAGCTCTTTTCCCAAATTTCAAATCCTGATTTTTTCCTCTCCCCTTTCACTGTGTTTTGCTCTTTTAATTCTTATTCTCTTTTCTTCCTTTTGTTTGGCCCCTCTTTTCTTTCTTCCCTCCCTTTTTCTTTTCCTCTCTCTTTTTCTCTTTATTTTTTCTTCTTTCTTTTTTCTTGTTTTCTTTTCTCTTTTTTATTTTATTTTAAGACTATGATCGAATCCTATGGGGATTGCCTACGTATTATGACGCCGCATGAATCAGATCATTACGTAGTTCAGGGATATAAATGCGAAAGGAAAGAAAAGTTTTTTTTTTGGGTTTTTCAATATTTCATTAATAAAAGACATCGTTTTGGATTTTCTATTACAAGGACTTAAAAGTAGTGATGACTACAAAAGAAAATCTACAGACTCGAAATAAAACAATACACAACCTTGACAAAGACGAACAAAACTCGATAAAAAGTAAAATACAGACTCAAAAACTGAACAATCAAAAATACATAAGAGCCTCCACTGGTACTCCGGGGGCCTGCGGGACATCGGCCGGTCTCCGCACGGGCCTACGGGCAATATCTTCTTGAAGGTGGTCTAGGTCAACCATCGCCTGGCGAACGAATGTCATCACAGAAGTAAAAAACATAGACCTGGTCATGTCTTCACATTCATGGCATTTCATTACAACATAATCAGCTATCTCTTTAATCCTCATTCTGATGACACCCTTTTCTTGAAGCAAACGTCCAATCTGCTGGGCCCGAGCCTCCAACAGTTGTGCATCTGTGTTGTTTTGGTCTTGTAACTGCTGCATGCTTTCTTGTAATTGATAAATCAATGCGTAGCAATGCTCACTTTCTGCCTTGAAATCCTTTGTTTGCTTGAACATTTCATTCTCAAGGGCAACCAGCTTTTTCTGTAAAATCGCTACTTCTTTGTCATATTTCTGCTTCAACTGGTGGGCTAATCTAGCTTGTTCTTCCGCACCTTTGGCCAACTTTGCTTGAGCATTTAACAAGTCTCTTTCAGCCTTTGTCAAGTCAGTCGCATAGTCATACACCTTCATCCTTAGGTTGCCAATGAGTTTTTCATCTCTCTCGCTCCTCACAGGCGTTTCAGCGGCCATCCTCATGTCCCGGAGTTGGGCTCGGGGCGCCTCATTTTCCCGAACCAATCTCTTCTTTTCTCCTTCATCCTCGGCAGCCTGCAAACTACTATCAAATTTGATTTTTTCGATTTGTTGTTCTAATTTGCTTATGGTGGCCCGGTATTCCTTTTCTTTGGCTAACCAAGGCCACTGCTCCTGCGATGCGTCAACAAATTCTTGGATATGAGGTCTTTTAGTCGGCCATTCAGATTCACCATTCGTCGTGACTTTCTTTCCATACCAGGCAACATAACTAGGTAAGTCCTCACGCCTAGACAAATCACATACTCGGGTGTTTGCCCCCAAATACTGGCATTCGCTCCAAATTTGGCGAACCACTTCTTCGGGAAATTGGGCATCAGAGCGGATTTTGACCACATAAGTGCTAAAATCTTCATCTCTAGGAACTGTCTGGCATCTTCCAAGTTGTCTCAAAACCTGGTACGGAGCATAGGGTTGGATGCTTCGGAGACCCATTAGCAAGAAGTAGGGACCAGTGGCGGGCATATAAACAATCTCATCAACGGGAAGCCAACCCAACGTCCACTCTATCTGATCTGCGGTTGTAGATCGAAGGCGGGTAATCCAATCTTTGACCCCTTCCAACATTTCGGATCCTGTTACTTGTGTACCAAAATCTTCAATGCAATTTTTCCCCGTAGACCCATAGTTCATGTATCAAGGACGATGACAAAGGTGCTCGATCATCCACATTTGCAACAGCAGATTGCATCCCTCAAAAAACCTGACTCCGGCCTTACAGAATGTGAGGGCTCGGAATATGTCTGATACGATCATGGGTGCGAGGGTACTCTTGGCCTGAGTAGTCAGAACGTGGACAACCCCGGCTACCCGTAAATCAATATGCCATCTTCCCTTGGAAACACCAAAAGGCCTAAAAACGCCACCATGAAGGCAAAATATCTATGGATCTCCCATTTTGATCGGTTTCCTTTACTGCAGAGTCCATTTTCCGGGTCTTCGAATCCCCTTAAATGCCCGTATCGCTGATATAGAAAATGAAAAGTGGAAGCTCCACCTGCTAGACTTCTAGTCTTGATTTGTCTGCTTATCTTTAGTAAGTCCAAAAACTTGTGGGGAGTAACAGTCCTTGGAGATACCAGGTACTTGTGTCTCAATCCCTCCGTGCTCCCAGTATAACCTGTCATTTCTTCCAAAGTAGGCGTAAGCTCAAAATCTGAGAAGTGCAAAACATTATGAGCGGGGTCCCAGAATGCCACTAATGCCTTTATCAGGTCCCTTCTAGGTTGAATTTTCAATAGTCCAGTGAGCGTCCCCGAGTATTCGTTGACCATGTCTCGTCCTTGTTTTCCCAAATCCTCCCACCACATGTGGAGTGCTAGTGGAATCTGATCCATAACCTTCACGGATAAGTTCTGAACGATGCTCATTTTGTACATTTTAAAATTAGGGTGACCAGATTAAAATTTTGTATAAAACTGACTATGAAAAGATTATTTTTGCAAAATACAACCGAAAACAAATCACGGCTACTTTTGCAAATACGACCTTTCAACACTTCGGAGGAGAAGATTTTAGGGCTGTGTTTGCTAAGTGGCCAATTTTTATTTTTTATTTTTATTAAAAAAAAAAAAACATGACTGGCTATTCTTGCAAAACAGCCTTCCGGCGTCCCGTCGGGACATTTCTGGCAATTTGGGCAAAAACGGCATCGCCAAACTTTATTTATGACAACATTCCCCTATTTTGATTATTTTTGCAAAAAGGGGGCTAGACCCGATGAGGATTGCCTACGTATCCCACACCCGGTGAGAATCAAACCCGCGCAGTTCGGTGAGTTTTGACACGTGAAAAAATAGGACTTATTTTTTCAAAGACTCTTCTTTTTCTTTTCTCTCTTTTTTAAAATTTTGGCAGAGTTTCGGAATATTTTGAACACTGGTATTTTTAGAACCGGATGTTTCTTTATCCTACCTCACTTCTTGATTTTGCTTGATTTTCTTTTCCTATTCTAAAATCCGGTCAACATGCAAGCCGAAATCGATAAATGCACAAGTAGCACGTAAAAATACATCAAAATGGTCTTTTAAATTGGGTACACCTGTCCTAGACGGACCCAACCCCTATGTTGAGTCCCCAAAGTTAAATGTACGTGATGCAAACAAACGTACCTACTAGGGATCCGGCATGAGGCTATGTTATTCTAGGTTTAAAATCCTGGGTGTATGGTTCTAGACCTGGCTTACTCGAGCGGATAACTCGAGCCGGGGGGGCAACGTACCGGTAACCAAAAGGCCATCCGACTTTGTAACTGATCCGAACCTCGTTCTAAATTAGGGTATGATACTAACAGAAAAGAAGTCACGCCAGCGTGCACTTCCCAGAAGATTTAGAAGACTCAGAGAGAAGAAGAATTTCGTAATAGTTTATATACAATTCAAGCAATATCAAAGCAATAATAAAAAAAAATGGCATTTAGCACATCAGGCTCAAACACGTAAAAAAAAATCAGATAATAAACAAAAGTCAAGTATAACAGTTATTCTAAGCTCGAATTATGAACCCTGAACCAGAGATTTTGGGTTCTTTTCCCCAGCAGAATCGCCAGAGCTGTCACACCTCCTTTTTTCCGAAGGGGATAAGGGGTAGGGTTTTTTCCAATTAAAGTGATATTAATCGAAATGGGATTATTTATTTGATTCAGAGTCGCCACTTGGAATAATTTATGGTGTCCCAAGTCACCGGTTTATTTTAAATCCCAAATCGAGGAAATTTGACTCTATTTAAAGTCTGTGAAAACCAGAAGACCGGGTAAGGAATTAGGTTAACCCGAGAGAAGGTGTGAGGCACTCCCGGGTTCTGTGGTTTTAGCACGGTCGCTCAATTATTAATAATTGGCTTAATTATCTGATTTAATACATATTTGAAACTATTGTGCATTTTTAAATTCTCTAAACCGCTTTTAATGTAATTTTAGTTGCCTTTAGGATTTATGGAATTTGTTTGAACGAGTGGCGATGTCGTGCATTCGTTTATTTGTGTACACATTGCGAATCGCGTCACGTGAAATGCACCCGCGATCCACAACATATTAATTTTATTATTGTTTGAAATTGTGGTCGAGTCACGTGAAACGCACACTCGACTTGGGGATTACGTATCATGACTATGCCACGGGAACCGTACCCATAGTAATGATGATTATTATTAATGCGCCTAAAGCAAACTACGATGTTCATAATTGTTCATCTACTACGTTTGAGATTATTGTGAAGCCATGAGTTATGGAAGTCAATTGTGAATGAAGTATAAATTTAATTAAAGAGAATTAACAAGATCACTGATATATCTAAGTTGTTGGACGCATTTGACAAATAAAGAAAATAAAAACAGGACTAAATAAATGTTATTGACCATTTCTGGAAAAATTGTTATGAACCCATACCAACAGATCAAATGTTCAATTTGTCTGTCCCATACCAGTTAATAAATGTCACAACCTGCCTTTAAATCGTGCCAACTCAATGCACCTAACTCGCCTTATGATTTACTAAACTCATGACCAAATTGACTGTGCAGAGAAACGATTCACAAATCCAATTAAACAACAGAGAATCCTATCACGTAATATTTCACACGACGAGACCAAAGGCTGAGTTTAAGATCAGTTAACACGTGCCTTAAAAAAAATCAGATTAACTATCCAATAAACTTTATAAAAATGAACACCTTCCCAAATAGTGAACTATAGTCATTGTTGAAGAATAAAGAAACTACAGTCACTATTTACAAAATAATCGACATGTTCAAAAGAATGTCACAAAATCTGTTTCTGCATTCAATTGTCGCAAACAAAACAGAGGCAGACACGATGAGAAATCCACAAAAGAAAGCAGTTAGAACAGCTGCAAATGAACTTTAGAACATGGATACTAATCGACAACTTATGAACGATTCGAAATGCACGACGGCTTATGATATATATAAGAATCAAGAAAAGCTAGCAAACACAAACAACAGATCCAAACACTACTGAACGAGAGGCGAACATCATGAGGCAGATTAGTGCGACATTCAGCAAGATTCAAATATTTTGTTCCTATCGACCATTCCTACACAAACATCAAGAACATAGAACTAACATTGTTCTAAAAGCAAAACTTAGTCCAAATCAAACATTTAGACGTGATTCATTTAAGACTAAATGTTAAGAACCCAAAGGTGTTAATAAATCCCACACCCGACTACCATGGCTCTTATCATACTTTCAATCAACACTGAAATTAAAGCAAGAGAAAGAACCAGAAATGAACCTGAAGTTACGGCTTTCGATTAACTTTGATATCGACAGATTCGACCAGAAACAAATGAACAACTGCGAGCAAACCAAGTACTGCGAGCTTGGACCTCGAATAACACTTCGACTCAGCTTTCGGCCTCAGATAATCCTCATTTTAGAAATTAGAAAACCAAAAGGAAAGCTGGAGTATCTTTTCTTATTTCGAAACTCAGATTATAATAACTCAAGAGCAGAGGACTCTTTTTTTTTGTATTGTGTTTATGGAATTCAAGAGGAAAAACTAAGAAAACCAAATTGATTTTTTTTAATTCAAGAGGAAAATTGACAACTAAATTGAATTTTTAGTATTTGTTTTTTTTTTGAATGAAGTCGAATGAAAAACTCAGAAGAAGACAGTCCGAACCAAAAACCCTAAAACTCCTTTTTCTATCCTTTTTCTGTTCCCCCTTTTTCTCACCAAAAATTCCCAATATATAGCAGCTCCAGAAACTTCTCTTCTTGGATGCCAAGGAATCCTAAAATCACCCCCCAAAATCCAAAAAAAATCTCGATTTGGCGAGATAAGACAGATGTAAGGAGTAGATCGAGTGTGACTCGATCCTACGCACCATATTTTCCTATTTTCGCCAAAAGAGCATAAATCTGAAAGAAAAAATAAGAGGGTATGCGTGAAATCCGGGAAGAATAATTCCGTTTGTTAGAGGTCGTTAGGATACGTGGCAAAGGGAGAGAGGAGGGACCATGTGCGCGAGTTTGGGGTGAACTCGCCTGAGTTGGGCGAGTTTGGGGTGGAGTTATGGCGGACGGCGGGGGGGGCAGGGGGTGTGAAGGAGTGGGGAAGGCGGCTGGTAGTTTGGTGTCTCTTAGGGTTAGGGTTTGGAGGAAGATGTGGGTTATATTTATTTGGGGGGAAAGATATGGGCCTTAAGTTACAATAAAAATATATAATGAAACTATTTTTGTGTTTTCAAATTTATAATCTAAAATTAAAGTAAGAGTGGACTATAATCCCATTAGAATAATTCGAATAAATGCTTTAAAAAATACTAGGAATACTAAACTAACTTTAAAATGCGCGAGTCAAATATTACGTGCTTACAAAAATTACATAGAATATATCATTATTTAGGTATCATATTTATTTTATGTTTAATTATTAAATTTGGTTAACGCTGAAAGCGTACATCAACCAAAAATTATTGGTAGATGACTAAGAAAATAAACTATTATGTTATACAAAAAAGAATTCTCCCATAAGATCACTTTAATAGATCATATGTTTGTTATTATTTTTTTTAAATTTCTAGTAAATATATATTCACTTATCAAAATTTCATCTATAACTTTAATAATACAAGATTGAAATAATATTCATGTAACAAAAACCCGAAAAACCCAAAAAATCCGACAAAATCGAACCAATCCAAACCGATATAATTGGTTTGGTTTGGTTTTGATAAAATTCGAACCAACCCGATCCATATACACCCCTAGTTATATTTAAAGTTTATAACAAATCCACATGTAATACTGAAACAAAAGATCAATTGATTTGAACTAAAACAAGAGAGCAACAAGCTCTCGTAGCTCTGTTGGTTAGACTTCCTACTTAGTAAACAGAGGTCTTGAGTTTAATTCTCAACGAGAGCATTCTATTTTTCTATATTTTTGCGTTTCGTTTGATATGTATTCGTTGCGCGAGAGAATATAGTCGATACGAATATGGCTGATACAGGTTGTATCCTTTATATACACCCATGTATTTCGCATTGGTTGTATTTGTTGCGCGAACAAATACAGTTAATACAAGTTATATTCGTTGCGCGAATGAATACAATTGAATATGTTGTATTCGTTTAGCGTTCGAATACAAATGATACAAGCTGATAGTAATTGAACAAAAACTACGAATACTAATTGGACAAACTATAGTTACGTATGATAATTATGCTCTAAATTGTAGTACTTTATAATATTTCCTCATCTTAATATCAAGATGTAGAGTGAAAGATTTGTGAAATGGGATTTTTACCTAGTTATACTATATTAGAAACGTATTTACCCATGTTCTCTATGTTTTATAGTTTTTAATAAGTATCTAAATTTTTCTTACAAATTGTATACATTGCTCCTTAAAAGGCTCTTACCCCATTTTTAGTGCCTTCAATTAAGGGATTCAATTACATATTTTTCTTTTTTTCCATCTCCTCTTGTCTCCTTTTTTTTAACATCAAAATCCCTTAATCTACGCCTAGAATCAATTATATCCTTTCCTTTTCCTCCTCTCCCCCCTCTCTCTCTCTCTCTCTCTCTCTCTCTCTCTCTCTCTCTCTCTCTCTCTCTCTCTCACACACACACACACACACACACACACACACACACACACACACACACACACACACACACATCAAAATCCCTTAATCTATGCACAGAATCTCCATCTTCTCTCTTCCCACCATTGCCGGCAACTTTATATTATTAAAAAATCGTCAATTGTATCGTTCTTTTGCTGGAGACTGGACAACACTGAAAATGATAAAATATTCAAGAATTGTATGATAATTGTATGATAACGGTATCATAATTGTATTTGAATTGTATCAGATACATCAATGCTTAAAACATAATTGTATCATACTTGTATCACAATTGTATCTAACTTGTATCTGGTATATTAATACCCAAAATAATACCTGATATAATATCAATAAATTAATATACAATTATCATATATTTGTGATACAAACTGTGAAATTCGTCACGAACTCACAACTGCTCGTAACAATATATAATGAATATACACTTATCATACACTTGTAATACAATTCCTGCAATAATTATGATACCTTTACAATTATAATACAATCGCGATACATTTATGAAAAAATGCGATATAATTATGATCTTCATCTTCTTCAAGTTTCAATCACAACTCTACACTAAAAATTTAATATAATCGTGTTATAATTATATTAGTATTATATCGAGTATTGTTTTGGGTATTGATGTATCATATACATGTTGCATACAATAAAGATTTTAGAAAGAAAGATAACAAGATTCAAAACTTACCCACAACTTAATTCTAGAGCAATATTCCGAATTTCGTCTGTATTGTATCAATAAGACATAGAGATTTTGAGTGATTAGTAAGAAAGAGAGAAATTGGGTTTGAAAACATTTGGAAAAGGAAAAGAATCGAAAATTGGGGGGGGGGGAGGAAAGAATTGAAAATTAAAGGGAGTTTTTGGGTGATTATTAAGAAAGAGAGAAAAAAAAAACAGAATCTTAAATGTAGGGGGTTATTGGAAATGAGGGGTGGGAGTCAACTAACATGTTAAAATTAAGGGATCTTGATTTATTTTCTTTTTTTTATGGTTTTATATATAACTTGTAAATTTAGATATATAAAGTAATTAATAGGAATCTAAATAAAGGTGATAAATAAGTTTATATTATAGTATAGCTAGGTAAAAATCTCTTGTAAAATTAAGAGAAATACAATTGATCTGAGCATTTTTATGGGCCCTATGAGCAATATGGGCTACTATTCGTTTCTGGATAGATAAAAAAGAAATCTAGCCACAAGGAAGCCCAATCAATCCATCTATGATATTCTCAGGAAAAGGAAAGGATAGGGAAGAGTTATAAACAAGAATAACAACGAGACACTATATAGTGGAAGAATTTAAGTTATAGTATATGCACTGACGGCTAAAGAATATATGTATTGATCGTTATAAAAAGAATATTTACACAATTAAATAATTATAGTAATAATTATATATATATTTTTGTGATAAACAATAATTGATAATCTGATAAAAATAAATAAATTCTTGTATAATAGCGACAAATTTTCAAGTGGTTGCGTAGAAATGTTCTCTGCAGCATCCCTTATAATTCCAGGTTCGGCACATATTCGTTGTTTTGCAGCAGTTTCAATCACAACACATTAGCGTCTCGAACTTAATTTTCTCATCTGATTGATTTTATGTATCTAAATTTGGCTTCATTGCTTACACCACTCCGAAAAAATGTATACAATCTTTGTATGAATAAATAGTAACAGTTGATTTCTTATCAACCAAAAAGCTTACGTAGAACGTGCTTATGGCCCCAATGTTACTGGCCTGAAAATTAGTGGGCGTTTGGACATAAGAATTGTAAAATTTTAAATAAATAGTGAATTTTTTTTCCAAGTGAAAATGATATATGAAAATTAGAGATTGTGTTTGGACATGAATATAATTTGTGGTTGTTTTTGAATTTTTGTGAGTGATCTGAGTGAACTTTTTTTGAAAAATAGCTTTTTGGAGTTTTTTAAATTTTTGAAAAATTCCAAAATTCATCTTTAAGTGAAAATTAGAAATTTTATGGTCAAATGTTATTTTCGGAAAAAGGTGAAAAATTTTCGAAAAAAAGTGAAAAAATTCTTATGTCCAAACGGGCTCTTAGTACTCCCCCCCTTCTTAAGATATGCGACACTTTTTGTTTTTAGAGTTAATTTGTTAACTAATCTTTAAAGTTAAATTAAGTTATATCAGATTAATTTTTTAAAATTAAAATTTAGATATTTAAAAATTATATGAAAGTATTTTAAGTGGCAATTCTTCTCATGTTAATATGATCAAAAAATATTTTAGAATATTAATTAAAGTTCACATAGTTTGAATCTCGGGAAGCTAAAAATATCACATAAATTACAACATAGGAAGTAATATAAATTGGAAGTATAGCGTTTCGCTCATTATATTTTATCTTTTAAACACAATCAATAAGAGTCTGATTCATTCAGAAATCGAACAAATTATAACAAAAGAAGATGACAGTCAAATGTCAGAAAAGATTATTTAGTTAAAAGAGTTGTAGAAGTGAAGAAACATGATGAGATGGGATATAAAAGTAGAGGAACCTCCAAAATAAAATACGTGCAGACAAACAAGTCCGTGATCCATCTTTAAAGTTTCATCTCATGGCCTTTTATGACCCGTGACTCTTTTATTCTACTCTCTTCAATCAGGCTTTAATAACCGCCGTCTTCTACACATTTTAGGACCACAAATTATATGTAATTATTTTTTTACACCTTGCAATTTAACATATTGTTAATGCTTGTTTTCCTTATTTTATGTTAACACTGATTGTTAATAGTTACATTTAATTACCTTTAACTGACTTAATAATGTAAAAATAATTTACATTATCAAGTGTATAATTAAGAGTTAAATCCCGGTATCGACGTTCATAATGACCTAAAGTTGTTTATTCTCTCATTTAGACATTAGAAGGGCAGCGACATATCTTGTCTTTCCATTAAAAGAGGCAATCCGGCGGTGAACAAAGTATTTCATATCATCGTAAGGTTCGGGAAATTGTCAGACCCCAATGAGGTGTGTTGTAGGTAACCTACCCCGATGCAAGTATTAATGACTGATTCTACGACTCGAACCCGTAATCTATAGACCATACAAAATGATTCTTTATCCCGTCTTTCGATTGTATTCGGCATCTGAGGCTCTGGAATTAACATTTTTGTTTAACTTCTTATATTTTATCCATCCCACCTCCTTGGGATCAATAGTGATCTTTTAC
Source organism: Nicotiana tabacum (assembly GCF_000715075.1). Taxonomy (NCBI): domain Eukaryota; kingdom Viridiplantae; phylum Streptophyta; class Magnoliopsida; order Solanales; family Solanaceae; genus Nicotiana; species Nicotiana tabacum. Next base: position 96,294,408 of record NC_134094.1, read on the forward strand.
TTGCTCCTAAGTATAACTCAAAAAATCGATATTATTAATTGAAAACGGAAGTGGCAAGTTTCTGTATTTTGAAGAAACAATATTTGTGTTAGTAGCCTATTTAAGCCATGTTATAGGACATATAACTAACGGAGAATATAATATACTTCTATAACAAGCTTTCATATCATTTTGGCCTTCAAAAACATCCCATATTGCTCGATCGAGTAATTGAAGTTAATCACGATCGACCTTATAATAACGGACTACTTTATCCTTTTTTGGGTTTATCGTGTTATCGAAGTTATATTACTTGCACATTGACCTATGAAACAACAATCTTTTCCCCTCTTAAAATATATACTGATAGCATCTTCCAAACATAGTTGCCGTTTTTATACATGCGTATACTTGTATGGAATTTCATTTTCATTCCTTTTACGGCCAAGTAAATTTTAAAAAGGGAAATTTATTGGGCACTGCTACGACTTAACCAATATATAAGGACCATTTTATACAAAAACGCCCAAAATAAATAAAAGTAAAAGAGCAAAGATGTTGACTGTTTATCTGCCCATTTTGTCGAATAACTACCTACAAAATGTAACCATATGGAAATTTAACCATTTCCTACTGAATCTAGCTAGTTCACATTTTAAGCATTATACAACATGCATATTACTAATCATGAGCTTATTTTAAGTGACTTTTAAGTCAAAATAGCTTTTAAACCATAAGTTAGGTATTCTAGTTTTTGGGATTTTGGCTTGTTTTTGTCATTTTAACTTAAAAACAAGCGCTTAAAAGATATTTTTTTACTCTATCCAAACACTAAAAATAACTTAAAAGTTATTTTGGCTTAAAAACACTTAAAATAAGTCAATCCAAACGAGCGCTAAATTCCCCACTTCTCTCTGCCCTCAAAGGTTGAGGTTTGTACGTTCTCGGACATGATTTATCTATCTTTTCAGAATTTCAGGTCCTAATACTAAGATGAGGAAAAATAAATTTGACCTTAGATCTATGTATATATTCTAAATTTTAGTTAGATCTTAGATAAAGTTCAAAGTACAAAGAACAGGACAAGCTATTTAGTTCATTCGATTTATTGCAGTGAACATTAATTCCATATTTTTATGGGACAAGCAATTGAAAGCTTGGAAGAAGCATGTATATTTTGGTCCGACCCACCTCTGTCTTAAATGCCATTCCACCGCATAGTTGTCAAAATACACAATAAATTCAAGAAGTATTTTACTATAGTAGAGGAACAATTTGATTAAATCAAAAAAATCAAGATCCATCAATCCTTACAAAAGCTTATCCAAAAAAAGAGTAGAGAATGTCTATAGTTAACATTATTATAAAAATGATAACCTGTAAATATGTTTTAAACGACTTTTTCTATATGCGTGTATATATGTGTGGGAAGGAAGAAAAAACCAAAAACATAAAATAAAATCCTGGAGAATAAAGAATTTGTTATGTTCACTGGATTTTGACCCAAATTCCTTCACTTGGTATATCTTGATGAACCACAAAGAGAAGATAGTATCCAGGTGGGGCTAATGTAGCCGAATTTGGAGTGACCACATTTACTTGGTAGGCTTTTTCTCCAACTAGTTTCACATTTTCATTTGCTAGTACCAGTAATCTTTGGTTTTGAGTAAATGAGTGTGTGTTAAATCCTGGTGCAACCATTGTTACCGTGACCAAATTTCTATTTACCCTACCTGAAACCTTAAACCGAATCGGTACTCGTTGCCCATACCCGATTATATATTGCGAAGCGGGTGAAATGATCTGGGGGCGCAAATATTCCGATTCTGGATCCAAATAGGATGGGGAAAATGCCTCCAAACTTAATTCTGTAGGAAAAAGAACTCCCGTGAAGTTGTAATATATATGTGGGTTACTACCAGCAATAAGAACCCGACCGTTTCGAAGTAAAGTAGCTGTTGAATGGTACATTCTTGGTATGGTACTCGGGTTCTGGATCTCAAATCGAGAACCAAACGGGTTGTCCGGTCGGTAAATCACGGGTTTCAAAACCGGGTCCCGACCCAGTTCCCATCCAGCCGTGCCCGTGGCCGCTCCATTAATGATCAACACATTCCCATTTGGTAAAATCACCATGTCACCCATTGTCCTAGCCAGTGGCATGTTCTCAATAGTCCATTGTGGATTCGGGTCGGTTATTCTGATCCGCCCGCATGTACTCAAAGCACCAAGAAATTTACCATTTTGAGCACTGATATATGAACCTTTTGGTGCTCCACCACATACCAAAACCTCAGCTTGAATTTGTTGTGTTTGCAAATTCTTCAATGGAAGAAGAACAGCAGAACCTGTGCTAGGATAACTTCTCGGGTCACCACCTGGTATTTGAGGGTAACTTTTCACCACCACGTTCTTAGTATAATCAAACAAGATAGCTCTGTTATTAGCAAAAATGAACAAATTTCCATCCATATTAAGAAAAACAAAAGGGTATAAGTTATTCTCAATTTTAGGATCATTTGTCTGCACAAGAAATGGCAAACTGTATGCTTTATAAGCTGAAGCAGGCTTAGGATAAAACTCATAATTAAAAGCCCGACGACCACCAATGATAATTTGTCTACCATCTGGTAATATATGATTTGTAGCATACCATCTTCTTTGAGCCAAACCACCTTGAATTTCTTGCCAGTCACAAGTATTATTACCATTACATGGTTTGAAAACTCTTACAACTTTTTCACCATCATTGAATCCACCAGTTTGGACTAAAGAGCCGTCAGGAAATACAGCACCAGAAGAGCACCAGACATCAGTTTGGACCCTAAGCGGACGTATAGAGTTGGTGACAATGTTGTACTCAACAGAATGAGCAGTGCAGTCAATTTGTAAGGTGGTGTCATTTGGGTCATTGCGACATTTTCCATCGGGCAATGAGATGTTGGAGTGACCAAAATCAGTACGGTCGAAAATGACGACTTTGTCGTTGTTGAGGAGTTGCATGTATATGGCTGAAATGCCGATGTTTGACATTAGTATATTCCATTTGCCACCAGCGGCGGAAGCGAAGTTGGGCCGGTGACATGATAGTAGCACAAAGAGATGCAAAAGGATGAAGAAAAGAATACTAGTACTAGTTGTAAACTTCATAATGAGTTGTGTTTTTTGTTTGGTTTCTGACAGCAATTACGACAAAAGAAGCTAGTAATCAGAGGAAGGGAGGGGTGGTGGGGTTACTGGAGTTTTTGTGTATAGAATAGAGGTGAATAATATAGTACTTGGTTGGGATGTGTGTGGTTATTAGAAGTCTTAGGAACATGTCCCATATATATATATATATATATATATATATATATATATATATATATATATATATATATATATGGTGTGTCACGGTAGTAGCAAAGTAGGAAGATATGTTAGTACCACAAGCAAGCAATCGCGTGACGAATAATTGCGGCCGGTGATAGATGGTTTGTCCGCACGGACGGATTATTAGTATTGAACTCATTATATTTTTAAAGTTTTGAATTTATATCCATAATTTATTATAATTTCAGTGAATTTTTGCACATAAATTTGTGTTCCGTGTCAAAAGTTATGAATTCAATTGAACCCGTTACTATAGGGCTACATCTGCCCCAGTTTGTCCAGAGGAGAAGAAGTTCTTCTCCTGTCTCAATTTATGCATCATGAAAGCCAAACAAGTTTTCCTTTGATATTAATTTTTTATGTCTTTTAAATACTTTAAATTATTAAATCTTGTTGCTTATAGTACCTTCTACATAAGTTCGAATTCGCTATCAAAATTAAAAAATTTAACTCTCGAAATTCGAATTGTGTCATGTAAATTAGGATAAAGAGAGTAGTATTTTTATGGAGCTTAACTTGTACGCATTTGACCGTGTAAAAACAATTACGCTATCATATCATCTAAAAAATATTTACATATAATGTTCATAAAAAGTGAGATTAATAAACTTAAAAATAAAGGTTTGTTAATTACCTATAAGTGAAAATATATTAATTAAAATTGTTTACACTTTCAAAGCATATAAGTTATAATCTTTTAAAACAATGTACATTACTAATTAGAGTTACATTGTAATAAATCGTAAAACACTGATAATATAAAGATTTTTACACTAGCTTGTTATTTTAAAACCTGTAATAGGTAAACTACACATATTGATAATATAAAAGTTTTGATGACGTTACTGTGTATAATTTGAAGAAAAAAGGAAAACAATTCCTCTATTCCAAAGGAAATCAAGTTATTTTAGTATTCGTTTCAGTCTCAGCTTATTTTTTTCATTTTTTTTAAGCACAACTATTTATAGTGTAAAACTAAAAACATTGTTAAATTAAAATCTATTTTCTTTAAGAAAAGTGAACCCGTTAAAGTATTAAAGTGACTAAGGATATATATATTTCCCTAAAAATACATTAGTTAATTCACATGAATTAGATTATAAGAAGCTGTCTGCACCGGCTCTTACATTATTTACCCGTTTGGCCATAAAATTTGGGAGCCCTTTGTCAATTTTTTTTTCAAATATTTGTTTATTTATAGACTTTAACTATTCTTTGGTGGATTTTGAAAATAAAATCTTCAAATCCCAAAAACAGCTCTAGAGTAGTTTTTGACGTTTTCTACTCACAAAACTTCAAATTCTTTTCAAGTAAAATGCATGGCCAAATACAATTTCAACTTTTAAAAATTATTTTTTATCTCATCGTCAAAAACTCATTTTTTTTCAAGTTTCAACCAAATCTATGTCCAAACGCTAGCTAAGTGTATTTCACCTAGTATGTTTGCGTTTCGTTTGTTATACATGTGGGTTTGCTGCAATAAATTTTTTTTAAGTAATATACAAAGGTAATGTAAAAAGAATTTACATAATTATTAAAAGTTTAACATGTTATAGAAAGTTAACTACTTAGTATTATTTTTTGCTATGCTCGTCGCACAAATTACGACTAATTACCTTATAAGTAATTTAATTATGTTAATATTTTTCTATATTATCTGTACATAAAACTTACACTCTTATATCTATCTTTGCGCCCTGAAGTATTAATGTGTTGTCCTTTATTTTCTTGCCACATAATACCACATTAGTCTTCTTCATTTTTTCTCCACTCGATATACACTTCTAACGAGTCTATTATTTAAATGGTCACTCAACTATCCGAAATTATCTTGTAAAGTCATCTTTCTTTTGTTTATAACAGAAAAGTCACTTAACTATGTCTATAAGCACTCACAAGGTGACTCAATCACATTTCTCAAACTTTTGATTGTCAAATATCTATTTTATCCTCTAAATTATCAACTTTTATCTTCTTCTTTATTTTTTCTAAATTTTTAATATTATGAGTTTTTTCTCTTTTTAATCCACATTATGGACTTACCTATAGAACAAATATATTTTATTTATAAAATAAAAAATGAAAAATTAGTTTATATATTTTAATTTTTTTTATTTTCTATCATTCTCAATTTTGTAAATAAATCTTCGAGTTTTTGTTGTTAATATCAAAATTATTATTACGAATATATTATTCTAATTAATTTTTTACTATGCTCAAAATTTTATTATTCCAAAATTATAAAAAGTTGATAATTTAGAGGGTCAAATGGGTATTTGGCAATCAAAAATTTAAGAAATCTAGTTGAACTATGCTCAATTAAAAAAAATCATAATATTAAAAAGTTAGAAAAATAAAAAGAAGACAAAAGTTGATAATTTAGAGGGTCAAATGAGTATTTGGCAATCAAAAATTTGAGAAATCTAGTTGAGTGACTTTCTGAATGCTATAAGCATAATTAAGTGACTTTGCTGTTACAAATGAAAGAAAGATGACTCTATTAGATAATTTCGGATAAGCAAGTGACAATTTGAATAATGAACTTTACTTCTAACTCACTGTTTGATATATTAGGCAGTATGAGTCGTGCACATAGGTGAATTATCAGCTTTGACAGGTCAAGAAATGCATGCAAGGAATATATACTTTTGCCATTTACTTGAAGTAACTTAACGTGGTCAGATACTTTCTTGTACTCTTTGTTTGTCTTCGACAAGCATTAGCTAATGATCCTCTCGAATATATATCTACAATTTTGCCCTGTGTTTTTATACGTGGACTACAAATAGATCATTAGAAGGTCCTAACACTACGAAAAAAATCTAGAATTAGCTATGAACGTCGTTGTTAATATGTCGTTAAATCGCCTGTAATTAATAAAAATTCTTGATAATCCGTCGCTAAATAAAATTAGCGACATATTTTTTTATTTAACTACAAAATTTGTCTCTCGCTAAAACTAGTTTGTTTAGTAGTGTAACCAACGACCATTCTTCTTTGGACCACTTTCTTTACCTTTTTTTGTCTTCTTCTTTTCATTTATTTTCATTTGCTAATTAAGTCAAATGAATAAGTTAACCTAAGCATTATTCAAAAGGATCGATCCTTCACTTGTCGATCAGTTGCGGCTAAAACTATAAATTTCTTGCTAGTACTCACTTAAGTCTATTCCTGTTATGCTTTAGTTTGACTTATCATTCGTTATATCACTCTCTTACTATTACCGAAAGTAAGCACAGTAATCAATAAGCATATTATAATCATATATCAAAAGAAGCAAAACTTGGGGATATGTGCTATTTAAGAAGTTTCGCTAATGACAAGAAATATAATCGAATGATAAGTGCGAACAAGTAGCGAATCAAATAAATAAGCCCCTATTTGCCAATGTGCGGATGAACAGGGAGAGCATATAGCTGATCCATTGGTGATTAAGAGAACCAATTAATTAGGATCTTTCTTTTATTTGGTTAATATGGTGTAATTAATGCATGAAGAAGCTAAACCTTAATTAATATTATTTTCCCAACGAGGTATGAGAATTAGCACTTAGTTAATCTAAACGGTCCACTATTATGAATTTGCCCGCAATTAGATTATTCGGCATTGAACAGCAATCAGAAGACACTTTAGAGAAGCAAATTAAGCAGCATTTGTGGTGTATGAGTTCTTGAAATACATTCTAGTAAGAGTGTACATAGGTCGGGTTAGTTCGAATTTTTTAATTATCAAACCAAATTAATTGTGTCGGGTTATTAAATTTAAAGACCAAACCAAATCAATAAAAGTCGGGTTTTTAAATCTCAATTTTTTTTTCGGATTTTTCGAGTTTTCGGATTTTTTCGGATTTTTTTTCATAAAGTCTTCATAGTACAAATATAGAATTTGTGCTCTAAATATTTCTTTAATCCAAGTAAGACAAAACTATATAAGGTATTTTTCAAGAAAATAACATAAAATATAAGATGATTCATGATGTTGTACTAATTATACAATAATAAAGATAATAGAATCACATAGAATATTAATACGCCATAATAAAAATGAACATAATCTAAAATTACTAAGTTGCTAAAATAAGTACGATTAATAAGTACTATTATTTACATGACTAAACACTAAAAAAAAGGTTATGCATTTTATCTAAATCATGAAAAAACTAAAAAATAGATATTCAGCAATATTTTCATTTCTAGTACAATTGAATTGAATGTTTTTTTATTAGCATTAATATTGATTTGTTTTTGATTTGAACTTTATTTGAGTTACTAACATTTATGGAGTATAAAACTTATTGGAGCATTCAAAAAATATAAGTCCAAACTTGAAATAATACGTTAAAAAATAAAAGTATAAAAAAGTTTAAGAAATATTTATGTATTAAATATATTTAAAACTTTTATACATGTAATGCCGGGTTGAGTTGGTTTCGGTTTGACTTCTTTTAGTTAAAACTAAACCAAATTAATTATGGTCGGGTTTTTTTTTCCAATACCAGACCAAATCAAACCAAACAATAATCTGATTTTTTTTCTCGATTTGACTCGAATTATCGATTTGGTACGGTTTGTAGATTTCTTTTGTACACCCCTACATTCTAGCAATTGTTACATCAGGGAAGCATCAACCTTATCATATCAAACAGGTGCTACTTATTGTGCTTCAAAGTTTATGGTAACTGACAATTAAATTTGAACTAACTCGTGTTATGGATACTAAATCTGGAATTAAGTAGTTAGTGTTTCCTTGTCTACTAGTACTTTGCTCAAGCACACAAGTCAAGTCTCAATTAATTTGGAGTTAATGTTCGAAACAGACAAACCAAACAACCAACTTCATCATTCATATAATAAAAGTCAGACTCAACTTCAGTTATTAGTTTTGATTAAATCTAGTGATATTGGATGAGAGGTGGGATTTCAGTTGGGAGAGATTTGATGGTGCTCGGGTAAAGAAACAGGGGGTAAACGACTATAATGATTAACACGTGCCTCATTTTTGTTACTTGCTTCTTATTTAACCCAAAAGTAGATTTGTGCGTCAATATAAAAAAGAAATCGGGTTACTGATAACCAAAATTTATTTTACTTTTTCAATAATTTGAAGAATAAAATAAATAATAAAAATAATTGACAAGGAAAAACAAATTCAAAACAGATTGATAATCTCTCCCAGAATTACGGTTGGAACCTTATGAATAAAGTAAAGAATAATTGCATATATTCAATAAAAATCAGATGCCATTACAAATGAGGACTAGACCTTTATATATGAGTACATAATTATAACAATTTTCTTACTTAATTCGGGCTTATTAATGGCATTAATTGCCTTGATTACCCGTTACCATATAAAATTATAACGGAAGCATTTATAGCTGAAGATTTCCCGTAACCACGATTAATGTTGATTCCCCTTCCTTGTTTATAACAGATTCGTGCATCTTCTCTCTTTAATAGTCTTTATCCATTCCGTTCCTATTTTTCTTTTCTAGTTGTCAGAGCCGGTTCCTGTCCCAGAGAAACCCCCAGGGTGTTTCTCCCGTACCTTCTTGAATTCTTTAACTCGTCTAATAGGAAATGTCATCTGTCACCTTGTTGATGGTCCACGTGTCATGCTCTGTCACCCTGATGGTAGTCCACGTGTCCTGCCTTTTTTCCACAAATACAGATAGTTCCCCCACTTTTTGAATATTCTCAACCGAATATTCGGGAAGTGGTAAGTATTTATGGCGGGAATTCCTTGCCGTCGTTTCTCGAATATCAAATGTCTTTTTCAGAACCGATGCGATATACATCACGTCCATTTAATGCTCAAGACACGTGTCATGCCATGATCGGTTCTACGATTTTCAACGCCTTTTAGGGGTTTTCTACGATTGCATCAGTCACGAAGTGACGGTTCCATGATGACAATTCATAATGATCAACCCTGATGAAGGTTGCTTTTCCTTATAAATACTTCGTCATGCTTGATTTTGAAAATCTCTTCCTTCTTCTTTGCATTCATCTCCCTTACTCTTTCTCATTTTTCTCCATTTTTTTTCTTGTATTTCCTTTGACAAAGATGTCTTCTTCAACATTAGACCCTCGTAAAGTGGTGATTGTTGATGAACTTGCTCCTTCTACTGCCCGTACTAAGAATAGGAGAGGTGGCAGACTCCGTAATCTAGGTTCATTATCTACTCGTAGTTCTACTCCCCAAAGTAGTACTGTCAAACCATCTTCTTCTAGGGCTAAAGCTCCCTTAACCCCTAGAACTTTTTCTAAGGGGAAGGATCAAAATGAATGCGTGAGCCTACAGTTTCTGAGATTGTCCCTCAAGAGTTTTCTTTCGTATCAGACCGCGAAGCTATGAAAAAACAGGTTTCTTCTATAAAATTTCTTAACCCTGCTGAACATTACCCAAGTTTAATCACTCTAGGACTTCTTTCTTTAGTTCGACGTGAATGCCATTGAAAATCGAATTTTCCAGTTTTGACTCCTCGTGCTAATCAAAGAATCACTTCTTATCATGTTGGTTTTTCTTTTATCTATACCTATCCTTTCACTTTAGGGTTTAAACCTCCCATTGACCCAATGATTATTGAGTTCTATCATTATTTCAATGTTTGCCTCGGTCAAGTCGGTCCCATCGTGTGGAGGAAAGTTGCTTGCCTTCGCTACTTGTCGGATTTGGTTTCCATCCCCTTTACCTTCCGTCACTTGCTCCACCTTTATTCTCCAAAATTATTTTGTGAAGGTATCTTTTCTTTCGTGGCTAGAAGTAAAATGGTTTTAGTCAGCCCCGAGGACGTCCGTGGCCGTGGCTAGTATGCTAGATTTGTTATTACCCCCACTCATGGATTAGTGGGTGATGAAAACATGCATTTCCCTAAAAAATGGCACTTTGCACGTAAGTGTTTCTCTCATTTCCCTTACTTTTCTTGATGTCTTGATTTTCTTTACTTGAACGTATGTTCACTTTTTCAGCAACCATGGAAGTGTTTGAAGAAATTCCTGACTTCCGTGCTTGGGTAGAAAAAATGTTGATTGCTGCTCCTATGGATAAAAAATCTTGAAAATTCCTTTCACAGAAATTTGGATGGAACGTGAAGACTCACGGTACCTTTTTATTCCCGTGGTTTCCTTCCTCTTTGCTTATTCTTTTTCTTTTAATGCATAACTTTTTCCCCCTTTTCCTTATTAGGATTTGCCATTCGTGGCATCAACCCCGCTTCTGTTCCTTCTATGAAGCTTTCTGTAAGCTCTGTACAAGAACATATTTTTAGCGTATCTTCATCTAAGAGGAAAACTGCTGACGCCCATGGGTCTGAAGATGATGAGGATACTGAAGAAGGTTCTTTGGTGAGGAAACCGCATGTCGGAAGGCGCGTGGTTTCGGATGATGAAACCCATATCTCTTAAGACCCCCCTCCAAGTTCAATTTCTTTTAGTCTCATCGATGAGCCAGAGAATGTCCCTTTGGACATCTCTAATGAAGATGTTGGTAACTTTGATTAACCTCCCCCCCCTCAAGTCCCGTTGAAAAGTGTTTTGCCCAAGGTTTTAAGGGTAAAGAGGAATTCGGGCCTGTTTCTGAAGATCCGCCACTTGTGTCTCTTCCAATGTCATCAGTTACACCTACTGTTAATCCCTATGTTTCTTTGCCTACAGTTACCCAGTGGTTGCCCCCGCTGCTGCCCCTTGTGAAGAAGCTGAGCCTTCTAGCGGCAGGCGGGGTATGAAATTTTTTTTTTATTGAAGTCCCCGATGGTAGGAATCTGTTGAAAAAATCTGGTCAAGCTGCTGTGTGGCTAAAACCATTGCTAGGACCCGTGGAAAGAAAGAAACTCGAGGGTCACCGTTCTTTGACCTTGCAGAATGACATCATCCACTATTCCATTAAGGTATATCTTTTACTTACTTACTTTCCTTTTCTACTTTTCTCGTTCATAACTCCCCTTATTTTATCTTTTTGTAGATCAATTTGACATGTACGGAGCTTATGAGAAGGATTTCTTGGACAGATCAGCAAGTGGTTGAGTTGCGCACTGAGATTGATAATTGGAAAGAACAATTTGAACGCCTTCAACTGGAGAAGAACGTTCTTGCTGAGGAAAAAGGATCTTTGGAACAACAACTGAGGATGATCTTCGCTGAACTAGCAATTTTAAAAGCTTCTTCCAATCAAGTTGATAAAGACAAGGACAGATTGGAATCCTCCTTCGCTGAACAACACTTCAAGGTAACTGAAGAGATAAGGAGTATGAAAGAGCTCCTTAATCAAAAGGAGGTGTATGCGGGTGATCTGGTAAAGATGCTTACCTAGGCTCAAGAAGACCTGCGTGCCTCTACTGACAATGTTCAGTTCCTTGAGAGATCTCTTACTCCTTTGAAGGCAGCTTATGAAGCCTCAGAAGAAGAAAAAGAAGAGTTGAAAGCTGAGATCGAGCAGTGGGAGAAGGATTACGAAGTCCTTGAAGACAAGTTAACACTTGATGTTAGCTGGGCTTTCTTGAACACGCGCTTCAAGACTCTAACTGAAGCTAGCTAGGAGGGTTTTGACCTTAATGCTGAAATTGCAAAGGCCAAAGAGACGATTGAACAGACTCAACAATATCAAAGCTTCTCTGCACCCGAGGATGAAAGTTTCAAGGGTGATGGTGATGAACTTACTCCTGGTGAAGCCGATGTTCAACCCTCATCTTCTCAAGTTAATCCTTTTTCCCCGTGGATAAGGCTTCTTAGTTCTTCTCCTTTTGACTTTTGTTGAATTTGTTTGTTTTTGGTTTTTGCTGGAGTTCTCTTGTGTTTTGCATATTGTTGCATATTATGCTTTCTGCTCTTTGATTTTTTGAGTTTATACTTACATTTAAAATTTTTTAGTGGACCGTGACTTCAATATGCATGAGTTTTTATAAAAGAGGTCCTTTTTATATTAATAACACTAATGAAGATGACGTCTCATCTTTATATTGGTGCAAAAATATGAAACATGAAGTAGATACGAAACATAAAGTAATTTGAGAAAGATTTATTTTTTGAACTTTCAAATAAGTAAGTTTGTACAACATTTTCATAACTGCTTTCTTTGTAGCAGGTTTACAAATTCGGGTATATCTTCCCGTGACTAAATTTATAGCCTTAACCTAGAAGCTCGTGGGAATATTTTGTATCCTTTTTGCGAGTTTGAATGGCTTTAAGGTTTTTCCTTCAATGGTTTCTTCAAGGTTTTGATTTTGGATGAACTATGCTCTTGGTATACATCTTCTTTCCTTATGTATCCTTCTATATGCATAGTCCGCCCAGTGTTAGAGCATTGAAGTGTGAGATATCGAACACTAGATCAACTCCTTATTTTTGGTCCTTTTCCAGAAAAGGGAAATATATACGGGACTCGGAGATAATATTTTAGATGACGACTACATAACCCTTTTGCCATCAGAAATATTGTAACCTAGACCGAAAATAATTTAGTATTCCGCGTGTCTTTCGGGCCTAATATACTCATTTGGTATGGGCCAGCTTTTTGCGTATTGTAGATATGTAATTTTTGACCCTCCCCAAAATTTTATACCTTTTTAGTGCTTAGATATTTCTTTTAGTTCTAATATTGTTACTTTTGCCTATTTTTAACTTGTTTACTCTATTTTATCTTAAAAATGAAAACTACCAAAAATGTTTTGTTTTATTTTAGCTAATAGGTAGGAATTTAAGTTTGATTTTAATTTAAACCAAGAGATAAAATAAGACAAGAACCAATCATGGATTGTCACATGGAAACAAGATTTCTTTCCCATCCTTTTGCTCTAACAAACTAACGTGACAAAGGGCATACCTCAATCCTCACTCTCACCTGCACACACTCACAGATTTCTTTCGGGGTAGGACCCACACAATTTCTTTGATTGGGAATTCTTTCTCCAAGATTATTTCAATTAAATATACACACTTCATAATTGAGGGGTGGGGGGGATGGGAGGGGGAGGGGGGAGGGGAGAACATACAGAGTGAGAGGGTCACGGGCAGAAGAAATAGTAGCGCAAACAGAGAAAATAGAGGGAATTAGAAAAATAGAGAATAAGGGGGGCGGATGAGAGTAGAACAGGGGATAGAGAAGAGTCAAAATTGAGAGGAATAGAGTGAGAGAGAAACAACGAGATTTTTTCAGTCCAAAAAATGATAGTTGCCTCTTATCCTCACCGGAGTTAGCTGCCCTTTTCCATTCTCAAGCCAAATAGCCACCAGCTTCTTCCACCAAAAAACACCATCTCTAAATCACCAAGCACCGTCACAGATTCCGTTGGCTTCATTTTTCGATTTAGTCAGAGTGTTCTGGCGAGTTTCATGTCGTCGAAGGTTATAGTCTGAGGTTTTCGGGCAGGTTCGCGGCCCCGTCGAGGTTGTCACTGTCAAAGGTTTTCGATGTTAAGTACTTTCATATTCAAATTACTTGACATTGAGGTCCATTTCTCCTACCTTATGATTTTATTCTCTGTTTCTTATATGTTTTTGCTATATTCCTTGAGGTTTAATTTGATTGTCAGTGATAATTTATTTTATGTGTTTGATTGAGTTGTTCTTAGTTTAATTTATTTTGTGTGTTTGATTGAGTTGTTCTTAGTTTGATGTTGCAGTATTTTTCAGAATTCTTTAGATCTTACTTAGTTTTAGAATTGCACACTCGAAGATGATTGGTCTGTTTACTTGTTTTAACATGAGTTGAATGAATCAATTAAGATTTGGACTGTAATTTGGTTATAGCTACGTATGGGCTGAAATTTGTTAAGAAAGATTAAGGTCATGAGTTTGAGTTAAACAAATTAATGAAAGAATCTCTGCTGCGTAAGAGTTAAAAGAAGATTTTTGGCTTAGGATACTGTGTTGCTATTTATTCTCATTTCATTAATCAGACCGCTAGGAGCATATTCAAGGCGTAATATGTGGGTAGGTAGATCTTTAGGACCTTTTGTCTCTTTTGAGGTCAGAGATTGTCCCTTAGTTATTATTTTATCCGGAGAATGCCCCGAGGAACCTGTAAATATTTTTATCCGGGAAATACCCCGAAGTACATGTAAATGAAGGCCAAAGATGAGATGATGTTAAGGACACGTAGTATAGAACTTTAGTATTTTTATTTTTATTTTTATTTCTTCTTTTATTTAGGTAGGGACAACCTCGAACCTATTTTGTGTTTATTTTCTTTTTGTTTGTTTTGCCTTAATTTCAGTAATATTTAAAGCCAACTTGATCAAGTACGCAACCGTGACTTTCACGGGACTTGGGGAGTGCCTAACACCTTCTCCCCGAGTCAAATGAACCCCCTTACTTAGAATCTCTGGTGCAAACTACTTTTGGAATCTAAATGTGTTTTAAAGGGAAAAATCACTTTTTTTTAAAAAAACATTGACTTGGCACACCGAAACTAAATGTCAAGTGACGACTATGAAAATCTTTGAAACACAATTTTGTCACTTTCATGATTAAAACCCCTTTTGAGCTTAAAAATCTTCTTTATTTATTTTAAAGAGGGTAGTGAGGTAAACAAAAGGGGTGTGACAGCTTTGGCGACTCTGCTAGGGAGTTGCAGGTTCGAGATGATACTTGATCTTGTTGGCTTTTTAGAATATTCAGTTGAGATTTTTATGTTTCTTATTTTCTTTGTTTGATTTTGTTTTTTGTTTATTTTGTTTTATTATTTGCTAGTTGTTTATGTGTTTATAATTTTTCTTTTTTTGTGTTACTGCTTTATAAATGTCATCACTTGCATAACCCTGGGTCAATTCTTTCTGCAACAATTCTTGTAGTACGCGTCGCATACAAAAACTCTTTGTAGAATCACCCTTATTTTAGGAGGGGGAGCCGTCAGACGTATGGAGTGGGTGGAATGTTTGAGGAGCCACCATTGACCATACGCTCCCCCGAATTACCTTGTTAGTGAACCCCAAATGTAGGTCAGCCTTTAGGTCATTCTTACTTGTATCATGTCATTCAGACCTAGGAGGGCTCGGTCCTAGGCACCGTGTTCCTTTGTAAGAAACCTGTCCAAATTATGTCTAATGGGCCCGCCGACCCAAAAGGACATTCAATCATCCTATGTGCTAAATGTTGCATCTTTGAGGGTAAAATATTATTTGGTGGACATATGTTTGGGAAAGAATGGTGGGAAATAATGTAAGAGAGAATGTTGAGAGTTCCTTTTATCACTTTTGGTTTTCTTGTTTAATTAGATAAAACCTAAAAAGATTTTACACTTTCTTATCATTTTTCAAAAAGACAAAAAATAGTATTCTCTAAATCAGTTGATTTTTTCAAAGTTTTCTCTCAATCCCAATCCGGATGAACTATGCGTGTCTGATTCTCACTGGATGTGAGATACGCAGGCAACTTTCATCGGGCCCGGCCCCAATTTTAAAAAAAATCCAATTTTTTTTAATTCCTTCTTTAGAAGTCTTTCTTTGAGACGTCAAATTCAAAATTCAAAAAAAAAATCTTCTTTAAAAGTCTTTCATTTGGAAATTTCAAACAAATTGAATCCAAAAATATTTTCGTTCTTCTTCAAGGTTTTTCTTTCGAAAATTAAAAATAAAACTCAAAATCCAAAAATATTTTCGTTCTTTAAAAGTTTTTCTTTCGGAAATTAAAATAAAAACTAAAAATCCAAAAAAAAAAAAAATCCTTTCTTCTTTGGAAGTCCTTGCGAAAATTTTGAAAACAAAAAAACCAAAAATATTTTCTTTCATTTTTAGAAGTCTTTATTTGGAAATTCGCAATAAAAAAGAGTTCAAAATCCAAAAATATTTTCTTATTTTAGATATTCTGATAGTCTGCTTTTTGCATAAGAAGAAAAAATGGAAAAGAAAGTTAGTTGATTTAGTCTATTCTAGATCTTCCAGAACTACGCTTGGTCTGATTCTCACCGGATGTGAGATACGAGGCAACCTACATCGGGTTCGATCGAATTAATTTCAAAAAAAAAAGAAGAGGTTTTTTAAAATAAAGGTTGACTTGTGACAAGTTTGGAGTTGAACAAACGCTATTCCGATTTTATTCAACCTAAAGCAATCTTGGCCAGAAATGACAATTCGAGTGCTTTCAAGACCTCACTCATTTTCTTTCAATCCATCTTCAAATCAAAAGATAACATAGACCATGTACCACTTGATACAAATCGTCACTTTCCTTCATGCTCTGACTTTTTTTGAACACTTCAAGGTCTTGATTAATTAAAAAGATTCATCGAGCTGATTTCAAAATGGAGGATACCAATGCCACTTGGTCTCACATGCCAATAATAGCCTATGACCTTATCCAAAGGACTCAAGAATAGTGCAGATCTCAATCCTTTCTCGTGCCAAAGGGATTTGTTTGTGGTTTTAATTTGGTCATTCTTTCAAATAGACTAGTTCAATCTGGGGTTTTGGATCGTGTTTTGCTTGTCTTGTTCAACCCCCGTGTCCTTTTTCACTTCTCTCTCTTAAATATAATCTTTTACCCTTCCCCATTGTTCTTCATTCTCATTCTCATTCAATACAATTCATCATTTTCTAGCCTAATAAATGTGACATGCGTCATGACCAGTGGAAAGGTTTGGACATTAGCAAAAGCTTTCAGGCAACGAGTCATAAGATAATGAAGTTTGAAGGGAAAAGATTACAATGAACTTCACATTCAGGAATAAACAAGCTTTTGAGCTAATGATAAGCACCTCAAGGACTCAGTGGAAGAGAGAAAATTTGCAGTGAAATCTGAAGTAGTTTTAGTTTCCTCCATATGTATGTTAATCCTTCAGGATGTTCCAGGTGAAATCAGTGTGAAGCATGTCTTGAGTTGGCATTTTTTAGCAGTCGTTTCCATCTGTTGTTCCCCTCCCAAGGGCAGGTACTTATGCGTTACTCACCCGTCTGCCACTGGAAACTCATTTTTAGGGTTGAAATAATGAAAGGTTGTCTTTCTGCTATCCAAATACTAATACCATTTGTCAGCCCTTTGAACCTTAATATGTTTGTCTTTCATTGGCAACCTTCTTTTGGAATCAAGTATCTATCAAGGTTTAAAATAGTTCTCGTTTAAATTTTGTGTCCAAGAAAAAGAAGAAAAGGTAGACGAAAAAGAGAAGAAAAAAAAGAGAAAGAAAAAAAAAAGAAAAAAAGAAGGAAAAAAGAAAAAAAAGAGAAGAAAGAGAGAGAGATCCTCATACCATGTAGCTTTTTGAACTACATTTGGCCTGATTCTTATTACCACAAGATACGTAGGCAGCCTTGCGGTTCGATCGCACCAAATAAAATATTTCATAATCCCACGAAGTCAAGAGTGGGGCAGTTTTTTTAGAAATTTCATCTCAAAAAGAAAAGAAAAAAGAAAAAGAAGAAAAAAAACTCAAATTCTCTTATTTCAGAAACTGAGGCAAAGTTTTTAAAATGGATTCCAAAAGTTGTAAATAAAGTAACCCTGTTATTACAATTTTAAGCCTCCATGCGATCCTTTCTTTCTCGCCCTGTCCAAAAGCCTTCATTACGGTCCAACTAAAAGTACTTATCAGATCGATTCCTGAAAATGCCAAGTCAAGTATGTTGTGAGCTTATCAAGATTTTTGTGGAAATCAATAACGATTGAGGGGGTAGTCAATTAGCCAAGCTAAGAATTGTAAGAGGCAATGAATGAGAGCAAAGAGGAAAATGAGAGAGACTTGTTGGTGAAAACTTTTCGAGGCACTACAAGTCAAAATGGTGAGATATGTGTGCAACAAAATGTCTTTGATGAAAACATGCAACGTCTGCGGCACATTTGGAGGATCAAAGTAGACCAACTCTTCAACATCAAGTAAGAATTTGACGAGTCAACAAGTTTGAAAAGATGGACAAATCAAGTTATTGGTCTAAATGCATATCACATTCCTTTGCCTTATTCTTCATTTTAGATAAGCTCTCTTTCTTCTCAGTGGAATCTCATCATACACCACTTTCTTTAATTTTTACTTGTGCATTTATTTTTCTTCTTTTGCTCAAAACAAGCAAGAAAGAATTTTCAAATTTGCCACAAAGAGGTCCCAAATTAGGAAGGGAGGTGATCGGTTTGACAATCACTGTGAAAGAGACTATCAATTCGGCAATCCAAGTGAAAGGGAAATAATTTGTTTCGCAATAAAACTGAAAAGAATGAATTAATTTTGGGAATTTGAATGAAGTGACGTGAACAAACTTGGTCAAACCCTATGGGCAAATCACTTTGGATATTCTTTGAAACCAATGCAAATCAACCCTGGCAAGCCAAGTCAAACAACAATGCTTAAAAGTCAGCTTACAAGTTTGTCATGAGTCAATCAAATTTTTAATTAAAAAAGAAAAAAAAAGAAAAAAAAGAAAAAAAAATCATGTGGTTGTTTTAATTGAAGCATAGGCTGTTTGAGAATATCATTACCCCCAGGTATTTTTTTAGTTGAGAAGATCATTACCTCCTAGGTATTTTTCCTAGTTGAGAAGAACCATACCTCTTAGGCATTCCCCGTAGTTGAGAAGAATCTTTAACTTTCTTTAAGTTCAGGTCCCTGCCTGAAAAATAGGGCCGCATCTTAGTTTTTCGTGAGTTGTTAGTTTTTAGTTTTCTTAAGTTGTCAATCTTTAAGTTCAGGGGTCCCGCCTGGAGAATAGGGTCAGTTTTTAGTTTTCTTTATTAGTCTTTAGCTTTTCTTGAGTTCAGGGGTCCCGCCTAGAGAATATGGTCAATATTTAGTTTTCTTAAGTTCAGGGGTCCCGCCTGGAGAATATGATTAGTTTTTAGTTTTCTTAAGTTGTTAATCTTTAGTTTTCCTTAAGTTCAGGGTTCCGCCTGGAGAATAGGGTCAGTTTTTAGTTTCCTTAAGTTGTTAGTCTTTAGTTTTACTTGAGTTCAGGAGTCCCGCCTGGAGAATAGGGTCAGTTTTTAGTTTTCTTAAGTTGTTAATCTTTAGTTTTTCGTGAGTTTAGGGGTCCCCCTTAGAGAATAGGGTCACTTTTAGTTTTCTTAAGTTGTTAATCTTTAGTTTTTCGTAAGTTCAGGAGTCCAGCCTGAAAAAGTAGGGTCGCATCTTAGTTTTTGCTAAGTTGTCAATTTTAGTTTCCTTAAGTTGTTAATCTTAAGCTTTCCTTGAGTTCAGGGGTCCCGTCTGGAGAATAGGGTGAGTTTTAGTTTTCTTAAGTTGTTAGTCTTTAGCTTTCCTGAAGTTCAGGGATCCCTCCTAGAGAATAGAGTCACTTTTTAATTTTCTTAAGTTGTTAATCCTTAGCATTCCTTTAGTTTAGGGTCCCGCCTGGAGAATGGGGTTAGTTTTAGTTTTATTAATTTGTTAATCTCAAGTTCAGGGATCCCGACTGGAGAATAGGGTCAGATTTTAGTTTTCTTACGTTGTTAATCTTTAGTTTTCCTTGGGTCCAGGGATCCCGCTTGGAGAATAGGGTCAGTTTTTAGTTTAGTCAAGCTCAGTTTATAGTTTTCCTCAAGCTCAATCTCACACCTAGGAGACATACTTCCTAGTTTGAGTCATTCAATTTTCATTCCTAGGAGATGCACTTCCTAGTTTGGGTCATTAGGTTCATCCCTAGGAGACGCACTTCCTAGTTTGAGTCATTCAAGTTTCACCACTAGGAGACGCACTTCCTATTTTGATTCATTCAAATTTCACCTCTAGGAGACGCACTTCCTAGTTTGGTTCATTCAAGTTTCACCCTTAGGAGTCGCACTTCCTAGTCTGGGTCTTCCAGGTTATTCTTTTAGGAGACGCACTTCATACATTGAGATTTCACCACTAGGAGACGCACTTCCTAGTTTGGGTCATTCAGGTTCATCCCTAGAAGACGCACTTCCTAGTTTGAGTCATTCAAGTTTCACCTCTAGGAGACGCACTTCCTAGTTTGGTCCATTCAAGTTTCACCCCTAGGAGACGCACTTCCTAGTTTGGTTCATTATGGTTATACTTTTTAGGAGACGCACTTCCTAGTCCAAGTTTGACAGTTTTACTCTTAGGAGATGCACTTCCTAACCTAAGTTTCTTAGTTTTACCCACAGGAGATGCACATCCTAGTCGAGTCTTTAGTTTTACTCTCATCATTGCATCCTTCATCAATAGCATTGGTGATTTGCAGTTTTGCTAACAACTCACAAATCTTCCTAGTGCAAACTAGGGCAGAATATTTTGTTTGTTTTGTTTATTTTGATTGCAGGGACCCACCTGGAGAAGAGGGCCAATATTTGAGAAATTGGTTTTAAGTTCAACTCAGAGAAGTACCAGGAGCCCGCCTGAAGAACATGGTCAAATTTCAGTTTTCAAGATTCAAGTCAGAGACAACAGGATCCTGCCTGAAGAATAGGGGCAACCTTCATTTTTTTAGTTCAAATAATGTCACGGCCCAAAATTCGACTAGTCGTGATGCACATAACCCAACCTGCTAGGTAAGACAATTAACCACTAACCATTTTCAATAACAATTTATAAAGCAATTAAATAATGAAATATCTTATTCTTATACATTTCCCAAGAACTGGTAGTACAAATCATGAGCACCTAAGAATAGAGTTTACAAAGCGGAGATAAAATAAATATATAGTCTGTTTGAATAGTACATAAACATAGCTTTTATAAATCTAAGGCTATCATGAACAAGAGGCAGCTACAACAGGGACGCAGGTACATCTTCAAATCCGGCAACCATCGAGCACAGCAACAACAACAGCCAACATCTGCACGCAATGTGCAGAAGTGTAGTATCAGTATAACCGACCCCATGTACTGAGTAAGTAATAAACCTAACCTTAGGTTGAAAGCAGTGACAAACTTTTACCAAGATCGGGACCAAAACCAATAGTCCACCACAGTCCATAACAACGTCAAGCAAATAATATAAGAGTAACTCAGAAATAAAATGCTCAGCTAAATCATGATTTCTAAAAATAGTTCTTCCTTTCAAGTACATTAGTGAAAACAAAACCCAAATCATTTACCGAAATTCCAAAAATATGAATAAGTTTGAAAACAATATTTTTCCCAAATCCTTTCAAAAATAAATGGGATGTTTTATTTTCTTTCCAGATAACCCGTGTAAAACAAATGCATCACTATGCCCATCTGTCAACATGTGTGAAAAATTATGAATGATGTGATACTGTACAACATGAGAAAAATACATCTCTATGCCTGTATGTCATGTGTGCCTGTCAATGCGATGCAACTCATTGATAAAATCATATGCATACTCTCAGAGTATCATTTCACTCAGTCCTCACAGTCACTCAATCCTCCCAACCGCTCATCACTCGCACTCAGTAGGTACATGCGCTCACTAGGGGTGTTCAGACTCATAAGGGGCTCCTACAGCCCAAGCGCTATATCTGCACGGACAACTCACATGCTATAATAATATCTGGATTCGCACGGACAACTTACGTGCTACACGGACAACTCACGTGCTGCACGAACAACTCACGTGCTATAATAAAGCCTATATGGCTTGCTGCGGGCGGGCAGCCCCGATCCACATAATAATCCTCAAAATCAGGCCTTTGGTCTCACCCAATCATCAATTTCTCCAGTCTCTCTCTCATGGGCTCACAATGTCATGAAAATAGCCCAAGAATGATGATATGATGTATCAATAATAACAACAGAGACTGAGATATGATATGTAATGACATGAATATGACTGAGTATGAATTTTCAATTTAAAACAAATAATTTACAGCAATATGACCTCTGTGGGTTTCAATAATACTGGCACATAGCCTCAACATAATTTTTAATATGCTTTTCAGCTATATTTCTTTAACACAAAAAAAATCGCATGAAAAATGCCAAGATTATTTAACTACAAAAATTTTACAGAAATAATTATGTCACAATTTCCATGGTGCATGCCCACACGCCCGTCACCTAGCATGTGCGTCACCTCCCAACAATTCACATAATACATATATTCAGGGTTCATACCCTCAGCTCCAAGATTAGAAGAGTTACTTATCTCGAACAAGCCAATTACAAAACTGAGCAAGCCAAGCGATGCTCCAAAATACCATCCCGTGCGTTCCGGCCTCCGAACGGCTCGAAACTAACTAAAAACAACTCAAGTACATCAAACAATGCTAAAGGAACCAATCCCGATCAAAAAAGATCAAATCTTGAATCAAAAGCCCAAAATCGGCCAAAAGCCCAACCCGGTCCCGCACCTCGAAACCTGACAAAATTTACAAAATACAACGACCCATTCAATTACGAGTCCAACCATACTAGTTTCACTCAAATCCGACTCCAATTCGATGTTCAAAATGCAAAAATTCATATTATGAAACTTTAGGCCAAAACCTCTTCCTCAACCAATAGCCAAAAATGAAGATAGATTCATGAAATGTAGTCAAAGTTGAGTAGAGAACACTTACCTCAATCCTTATGATAAAGTTTACTTCAACAATCGCCTTAATCCGAGTCCCACATCTCAAAATATGAAGAAAGAACAAAACCCTCGATTTTTATAATTCTGCCCAGCACTTTCGCAGATGCGGACCAAAGGTCTCACCTGCGTCCCATGCTTCTACGGAAACAACTCGCATCTGTGAGAATACCATTGCCCAGCAACACCCGCACCCGCGGATACCAAATTCCGATGAGTTTTGCACCTGCGCTTCCAAATCTCGCATCTGCGTGCACGCATGTGCGCTACAAAATATGCTTCTGCCGTTTTCCTTACCCTGCCTCTCTTCGCTTCTGTGCCAAAAGCGTCGCACCTGCGCAAATCAGCCGCATGTGCGGTCATACCAGAACTAGAAACCTTCAGCAAATGCAACATGAATGAAAATGATCTGGACCTCGTACGAAACTCACCCGAGCCATTCGGGACCTCGTCCCGATATACCAACAAGTCCCATAACATAACACGGGCCTACTCGAGGCCTCAAAACACACATAACAACATCGAAACGATAAATCACACCTCAATTCGAAATTATTGAACTTTGAAACTTCAACTTTCACAACCGATGCCGAAACCTATCAAATCACGTCCGATTGATCTCAAATTTTGCACACAAGTCATATTTGACATTACGGACCTGCTCCAACTTCCGGAATCGGAATCCAACCCTGATATCAAAAAGTCCACTCCCAGTTAAACTTTTCAAAATTTTAACTTTCGCCATTTCAAGCCAAATTCAGCCACGGACCTCCAAATCACAATCCAGACACGCTCCTAAGTCCAAAATCTCCCAACGGAGCTAACAGAACCATCAAAATTCCAATCCGAGGTCAAATGCTAAAAATTCAAACTTGGTCAAACCTTTCAAATTTAAAGCTTCTACTTGAGAATCATTCTTTCAAATCAATTTCGAATAACCTGAAAACCAAAATCGACGGTTCACATAAGTCATAATATATCATTTAGAGCTACTCATGCCCTCAAACAGCCGAGCGAAGTGCATTTGCTTAAAACAACCGGTCGGGTCGTTACATCCTCCCTCACTTAAACATACGTTCGTCCCCGAACGTGTCCAGAGTTGTTCTCAAAGCCATCAAACCGCCGTATAACCTTACCATGCATATACCCGGGGGTGATACCACGTCACCCTATCCCATACAGGTCCGATAACACAACATAACTTAAATTTTTCAATTTAACCTAGCCCACAAGCCTTCGAATCAAATTTCCAACATCCAAAATTTCTTATAAGATCAGAATTTCGCATCTATATACTGTATAAGTCTGAACAAGCTGTATCAAGCCATATCTATAACCCAAGATGTAATCACATGATGTACCACATAACTCAAATACTCATAGCGAAAATGTCAAATCGCAGTAGCTACTCAAAACAACCCAATACCGGTAATAGACTTCATATCAAACAAAGCCTCGCTCTAAAACTTTCCTACACTGCCGATGATGAAAGAAACATGCAGAATTCATGACCATTCATTAGACCAACAGGTCATGGAGCTCCCGCCCCTTCTAAAAGAACTGTAGCCAGTTTCTAAGTCGACTTCCGATATTATCCTCCCAAATATACCACAATCAAATCCGATAGCATCCATTCTAGGTCTAATGATCTCGTCTCATCTAACACGACCACTCTAGTGACATGATACATCAATACAATCTAAAGCCACAACCCGTGCAATCCGTGCACCAGATAGGAACATTCCAAATATACTCAATCATGAAAATGACTCAAACAAGAGAACCGTCCTGCAAGCTCGACGGGTACCACCCCGACGCAATGCTAAAAACCCATCACACACCGCAGAACCATAACACACGAATCTAACACAAAGGATCATATTTCCACATAACTCTGCTACAATGCGCGACCCTATTCAAATATTGGTCCATATGAATACTTCAAGCCACCCTGTTTAAAAAAAATGGACAACCATGCGCAATTCGACATCAAGTACTCAAAGTGCATTACCATAACCACGGAGAAGCAGATGACCCAATGCCACACAAAACCTGAAAGAACATAACCAATACGCCCTCAATCATGCAATACCTAACTACTCATCTCGCTCGAATCCTACTATAAGACAAAAATAGAACGACACCATGTGTGCCTAAAACCAACGAATCACAATCCCTCGTAGCATAGAAAAGTAACTCACAGATCATCTCAGAATATGAATAAGCTCAACAATAACTAAATGGCACATCCCTCGACAATAGCAGTATGGGGCCAACCAATCCGGCTCGGTGTAGAATACACATCCTATTTGGGCCTACCCACGGACCCCCAAATCGACTATGGTTACCACAAATAGATAAGTAACACTCCGAAAATCCACAATGACTGAATCATAACACATACTATCATCTGGTTAGCTTCGGCCACAACTTCACAGTCCACAACTATGAAACGGTCTGCTCCTAAGAACTCCCAGCATCCAAATCCATAAAACACACGAATCAGCATATCCGCTTCTATATCCACCGCGAGAATGTCTAATACATCTCTCATACATGATCATCCCACGAGAAATACTTTTAAAATTCTTCCGTGCCACCTGGCAAAATTTGAATATCAGTAGTCGATCAACCCGGAGAGTGCCGCAATACCAGTGAAGTACCCATAAATCAAAACACATTGCCCCTTCTGAAATGTACACTCTTATCAAGCCATACCAAATAGTAATATCATTTACCTGGTCATCTGAAACCGTCTATGCTGCCTACGAATTTATGTCCTTCCCTTCAAAAATGAACTGTGACCTTGCACAAGCAAACCTCAATCCCACGCAATACACCGCGTCTACCATGCCATCCTGTGAAGAGTACAAGAATCTTATAATCAACTCTGAGTCACAAGAAGAATACATACCCGATCAGTCAGAAACCTTCCATTTGATCTCATCCCGGAGAAAATCCCAATATGCAATATATTCCTCACACCGGTAGGAAATATACTCCTCGAACCGTGGTAGAAACCATAGAGAACTCTTTGAAACACATTTGCACATAACCAAGCTACTTGAATCGAATCTCTCTAACTCAACCCAGCCACGCAAGTTGCCAAAACCCAAGAGCATTGCCACGAAACACCTGTGGGGACTAGCCACATCATAAGTACCCAAAGAACTGAATTTTATCCATTACTGTGCTGATCCAACCTACTACCACGCTGTCCTATTTCTCCAAGACCCTTCCAAATTGCCTTCAAATTGATACTCCTCCTTGATGGAACACTACGATCCTTAACCAAAATTCACCACACCAGAGACCCTAGTATAAAACCACAACGCCCTAAGGCCCATAAGCCGCTGACTCCTCTCTTAAGAACCCCAAAGCACCACAACCGCGACACCCACTCTAAAGAGACCTTATGTGAACCTAAAACTGTTTCCTTCACCTTCTTGATACTGAAATGCATAATATAAGATCCTAGCCATATACCAATCCGAAATACCCAATTGCTGCATATAATTCTTGAATCCATTAGAACTTTCTCGAGAGTCATCCACTCTGCTCAAACTCAATTGCACCGCCCCAAACGGACAAAACGACTGGTGCCCCATTGGCACGATAACACCCGAAGGAGTAACTCACACTCCTAAGCAACCGAGCAAATTCCTACTCCATGTACACTACATCCTTCGCGAATAATCACTCAATTATTTTATGATTCTCATATACCCATAGAGTGTAATACAACCTGTATCCAGAAATTCCTTTACTCAAGTCCTCCTCGAACTTAACCTCTGCCAGTCATAACTGATTCACCAGTATACCTCAACTGAAACCAATACAGCACACAATCGTGCAATCAACTTATCCATAGCAGACTCCCCCACTCAGCTCCAAGTCATAGATTAAAACACTCCCTAATTCACAATACCCATACTCTATTACTGCCAGAATCCCACAATGAAATTCAACTAAATCCTTCGTAAGCCCATGTAACACAAACCATATAATACCTCAAATCGTCTGTAAATCTCGCATTCACCCTTGTAATAGTCAAGCCAACTTCCACAAGCGATCCAAACTCAAATTGCAACATATATCATTCACTGGTAAAAGAGAACTCTCTACAAAATATCATAAGGACCACACAACCTCAGGACACCTCACAGGAGATAACCTGCCTGCTCTGCCTCAAACTGACATCTCTCTATACCCTTCCACAGCCACGACTACTACGCAATCACTTAATCTTCTCGATTCTGAACTCATCAACAAGACATGAGAATCTACTTCACTTCATAACTAAACAACATGAGAGATCACTCAACACACCCATAACTCGAGACCATATGCCAAATCAAGATAGAAATCAAACACCCCATAGTCCTTGCTACATCTCAAGTACACTCTTTTCGTCACATTCGAACAATCTGAACACATTTCGCAGTCTCGTCATACTCACCCCATAGTCATCCAATCACAAATTCCACCAATAGGGACACCAACAGACCTATAAGTCCAAAAAGCACGTGCTCACACAATCGAAATCTCCGTGCTTAAGCTATTGTCAAAACACGGCCTTAAGTCCTCCAGACCGGCCATCATTAGCACGCCAAAATCACATCTCGCATCTTAACCATGGAATCACAAGCCATCGACACATAGCCGATACCGAGCGCTCATGTTTGCATACGAATGCGTAGAAGGAATTCAAAGAGTTACGCTTCGAGCTGAATCAATACTGCACGATAAGGAAAGAAAGATGGGAAGTATATCCTAAATGTCTTGTAGCCTCTCAAAGATAGGTATGGACGTCATCATACTGATCCGCAAGACTCTACTAGATATTTGCTCATGACTTGTAGAACCTAAGAACCTAGAGCTTTGATACCACCTTGTCACGACCCAAAATCTGACTAGTCGTGATGGCACCTAACCCAACCCGCTAGGTACGTCAATTAACCACTAACCATTTCCAATAACAATTTATAAAGCAATTAAGTAATGAAATATCTTAATCTTATACATTTTTCAAGAATTGGTAGTACAAATCATGAGCTTCTAAGAATAGAGTTTACAAAGCGGAGATGAAATAAATACATAGTCTGTTTGAATAGTACATAAAAATTTATAAATCTAAGGCTACCATCAACAAGAGCA
The DNA here is from genome assembly GCF_000715075.1 of Nicotiana tabacum. Taxonomy (NCBI): domain Eukaryota; kingdom Viridiplantae; phylum Streptophyta; class Magnoliopsida; order Solanales; family Solanaceae; genus Nicotiana; species Nicotiana tabacum. The sequence goes on from NC_134094.1 coordinate 96,322,312, forward strand.
ACTACAATAGGGACACAGGTACACCTTCAAATCCGGCAACCATCGAGCACAATAACAACAACAGCCAACATCTGCACGCAATGTGCAGAAGTATAGTATCAGTACAACCAACCCCATATACTGAGTAAGTAACAAACCTAACCTTAGGTTGAAAGCAGTGACGAGCTTTTACCAAGGTCGGGTCCAAAACCAATAGTCCACCATAGTCCATAACAACGTAAAGCAAATAATATAAGAAGTAACTCAGAAATAAAAATGCTCAGCTAAATCATGATTTCTAAAATAGTTCTTCCTTTCAAGTACATCAGTGAAAAAAAAAACCCAAACCGTTTACCGAAATTTCCAGAAATATGAATAAGTTTGAAAACAATAATTTTCCCAAATCCTTTCAAAAATAAATAGGATGTTTCATTTTCTTTCCAGATAACCCGTGTAAAACAAATGCATCACTATGCCCATCTATCAACATGTGTGAGAAATCATGAATGATGTGATACTGTACAACATGAGGAAAATACATCTCTATGCATGTATGTCATGTGTGTATGTCAATGCGATGCAACTCAGTGATAAAATCATATGCATACTCTCGGAGTATCATTTCACATAGTCCTCCCAGTCACTCAGCCCTCACAGTTACTCAGTCCTCCCAATCGCTCAGCACTCACACTCGGCACTCGCACTCAGTAGGTACCTGTGCTCACTGGGGGTATTCAGACTCATGAGGGGCTCCTACAGCCCAAGCGCTATAATCTACATGGACAACTCTTGTGCTATAATAATATCTGGATTCACACGGACAACTCACGTGCTACACAGACAACTCACGTGCTATAATAATATCTGGATCCGCACGGACAACTCACATGCTGCACGGACAACTCACGTTCTATAATAAAGCCAATAAGGTCTGCTGCAGACGGGCAGCCCCGATCCACATAATAATTCTCAAAATCAAGCCCTCGGTCTCAATGAGTCATCAATCTCTCTAGTCTCTCTCTGATGGGCTCACAATGTCATGAAAATAGCCCAAGAATGATGATATAATGTATCAATAATAACAATAAAGACTGAGATATGATATGTAATGATATGAATATGACTAAGTATGAATTTTCAATTTAAAACAAATCATTTACAGTAATATGACCTCTGTGGGTTTCAATAATACTGGCACATAGCTTCAACATGATTTTTAATATGCTTTTCAGCTCAATTTCTTTAACACATAAACACCGCATGGAAAATGTCAAGATTATTTAACTATAAAAATTCCACAGAAACAATTATGTCATAATTTCCATGGTACACGCCCACATGACCGTCACCTATCATGTGCGTCACTTCCCAACAATTCACATAATACATATATTCATGCTTCATACACTCAGCTCCAAGATTAGAAGAGTTACTTACCTCGAACAAGCCAATTCCAATATCGAGCAAGCCAAGCGATGCTCCAAAATGCCATCCCGTGCGTTCTGACCTCCGAACGTCTCGAAACTAACCAAAAACAACTCAAGTACATCAAACAATACTAAAGGAACCAATCCCGACCGAAAAAGATCAAATCTTGAATCAGAAGCCCAAAACCGGCCAAAACCCAACTCGGGCCCGCACTTCGGAACCCGACAAAATTTACAAAATAAAATAACCCATTCAATTACTAGTCCAACCATATTAGTTTCACTCAAATCCGAAACCAATTCGATATTCAAAACTCAAAAATTCATATTATGAAATTTTAGGCCAAAACCTCCAATTTTCTTTAAAATTCCTCAACCAATAGCCAAAAATGAAGATAGATTCATGAAATGTAGTCAAAGCTGAGTAGAGAACACTTACCCCAATCCTTGTGATGAAATTTGCTTCAAAAAATGCCTTAATCCGAGTCCTATAGTAAACAACTTGCATCTGCGAGAATTACATTGACCAGCAACACCCGTACCTGCGGATACCAAATTCTGCTTCTGCGATGAGTTTCGCACCTGCGCTTCCAAATCTCGCATCTACGCGCACGCAGGTGCGCTACAAAATTTGCTTCTGCGGTCTTCCTCACCCTGCCTCTCTTTGCTTCTTCACCAAAAGCGTCGCACCTGCGCAAATCAGCTGGAGGTGCGGTCATACCAGAACCAGAAACCTTTAGCAAATGCAACATGAATGAAAATGACCCGGACCTCGTCCGAAACTCACCCGAGCCATTCGGGACCTCGTCCCGATATACCAACAAGTCCCATAACATAACACGGACCTACTCGAGGCCTCAAAACACACATAACAATATCGAAACGATGAATCACACCTCAATTCAAAATCATTGAACTTTGAAACTTCAACTTTCACAACCAATGCCGAAACCTATCAAATCACGTCTGGTTGACCTCAAATTTCGCAAACAAGTTACATTTGACATTATGGACCTTCTCCAACTTCCGGAATCGGAATCCGACACCGATATTCAAAAGTTCACTCCCGGTTAAACTTTTCAAAATTTCAACTTTCGCCATTTCAAGCTAAATTCAGCCACGGATCTCCAAATCAAAATCCGGACGCGCTCCTAAGTCCAAAATCTTCCAACGGAGCTAATGGAACCATCAAAATTTCAATCCGAGTTCAAATGCTAAAAAGTCAAACTTGGTCAAACCTTTCAAATTTAAAGCTTCTAGCTGAGAATTATTCTTCCAAATCAATTCCGAATAACCTGAAAACCAAAACCGACGGTTCACATAAGTGATAATACATCATTCGGAGCTACTCATTACCTCAAATAGCCGAGCGAAATGCAATTGGTCAAAACGACTGGTCGGGTCATTACAAATTAGAAGTAGCACGAGCCCGCCTGAAGAAAAAGATTTGCAAGCTCAAGTCTACTCCAAGTTCAAGTTTATTTCAAGTGCAAGCAGCAGGATGCCCACCTGAAGAATAGGGTCAACTTCCAGTTTTCTTCAACTTCAAGTCAGCAGGATGCCCACCCGAAGAATAGCGTTGATTTTCTATTTCATGTTGAGGATTCAAGTAGAGATTCAAGAAATATTCGAGACAAGAAGTAGATAGGATCTTATATTTTTCTTTTCTTTTTGCTGTAATTTTTGCTTTTATTTTTGATGTAATGGCAGGGACCGCGGACCGGAACCTCAAACGGTACCTTACTCGACTCTCTCATTATCTTCACACACTCCATCACTTCATTTACTTTTGAACTACATGTGACCTGATTCCTTTATAACCCAGGATATGTAGGCTGTCCAAAATCAGGAGTCGGTCATATTTTCCTTTCTTTTAGGTCTCTTCTCTTTTAAATAAGGGTTGGGTCAAAAACATATCTTGTTGTTCTTTGTCTGAAAATTCTTCGTGTTTTTAGTCAAAGAGGGGCAGTTGTAGACATATAATTTTTGACCTCTCCAAAAGTTTACACCTTTTTAGTGCTTTGATATTTATTTTAGTTCTAATATTGTTATTTTGCCTATTTTTAACTTGTTTACTATATTTCATCTTAAAAATGAAAACTACCAAAAATATTTTATTTTATTTTTAGGTAATAGGTAGGAATTTTAGTTTGATTTTAATTTAAACTAAAAGAAAAAAGAAGACAAGAACCAATCATGGATTGCCACATGGAAACAAGATTCTTTCCCATTCTTTTTCTCTAAAAAACTAACGTGACGCAGAACACTCCTCAATCCTCACTCTCACATGCACACACTCACAGATTTCTTTCAGGATGGGACCCACACAATTTATTTGATTGGGATTTCTTTCTCTCCAAGATTATTTCAATTAAATATACACACTTCATAATTGAGGGGTGGGGGGGATGGGAGGGGGAGGGGGGAGGGGAGAACATACAGAGTGAGAGGGTCACGGGCAAAAGAAATAGAAGAACAAATAGAGAAAATAGAGGCATTTAGAAAAATAGAGAATAAGGGGGGCGGATGAGAGTAGAATAGGGGATAGAGAAGAGTCAAAATTGAGAGGAATAGAGTGAGAGAGAAACAACGAGATTTTTTCAGTCCAAAAAATGATAGTTGCCTTTCATCCTCACCGGAGTTGGCTGCCTTTTTCCATTCTCAAGCCAAATAGCCACCAGCTTTTTCCACCAAAACAACACCATCTCCAAATCACCAAGCACCATCACAGACTCCGTTGGTTTTATTTTTCAATTTAGTCAGAGTGTTCTGGCAAGTTTCATGTCGTCGAAGGTTGTAGTCTGAGGTTTTCGGGCAGGTTCGTGGCCCCGTAGAGGTTCTCGCTGTCGAAGGTTTTCGATGTCAAGTACTTTCATATTTCAAATTACTTGACATTGAGGTCCATTTCTCCTACCTTATGATTTGATTCTCTGTTTCTTATATGTTTTTGCTATATTCCTTGAGGTTTAATTTGATTGTCAGTGATAATTTATTTTATGTGTTTGATTGAGTTGTTCTTAGTTTAATTTATTTTGTGTGTTTGATTGAGTTGTTCTTAGTTTGATGTTGCAGTATTTTTCAGAATTATTTAGATCTTACTTAGTTCTCGAATTGCACACTCGAAGATGATTGGTCTGTTTACTTGTTTTAACATGAGTTGAATGAATCAATTAAGCTTTGGGCTGTAATTTAGTCATAACGATGTATGAGATGAAATTTGTTAAGAATGATTAGGGTCATGAGTTTGAGTTAAACAAATTAATGAAACAATCTCTGCTGCGTAAGAGTTAAAAGAAGATTTTTAGCTTAGGATACTGTATGTTACTATTTATTCTCATTTCATTAATCAGATCGCTAGGAGCATATTCAGGCCGTAATATGTGGGTAGGCAGATCTTTAGGACGTTTTGTCTCTTTTGAGGTCAGAGGTTGTCCCTTAGTTATTATTTTATCCGGCGAATGCCCCGAGAAAACTGTAAATATTTTTATCCGGGGAATACCCCGAAGTACATGTAAATGAAGGCCAAAGATGAGATAATGTTAAGGACACGTAGTATAGAACTTTAGTATTTTTTTATTTCTTCTTTTATTTAGGTAGGGACAACCTCGAACCTATTTTATGTTTATTTTCTTTTTATTTGTTTTGCCTCAATTTGAGTAACTTTTAAAGCCAACTTGATCAAGTACGCAATCGTGACTTTCACGGGACTTGGGGAGTGCCTAACACCTTCTCCCCGAGTCAAATGAAACCCCTTACTTATAATCTCTGGTGCAAACTAGTTTTGGAGTCTAAATGTATTTTAAAGTGCAAAATCACTTTTGTTAAAAACAGTGACTAGGCAATCCGAAACCAAATGTCAAGTGGCGATTCTGAAAACCTTTGAAATACAATTTTGTCAATTTCATGATTGAAAACTCTTTTGAGCTTTAAAATCTCCTTTATTTATTTTAAAGAAGGTAGTGAGGTAAAAAAAGGGAGTGTGTCACCTATCATCTAAAATTGTTAGTAAAATTAAAATGAACAAAATAAAATCGAACTTGCATGATACCTATTCGTGGGTATTAACCTCTTTTAGAAATAATACTTCTTCAAATGGACTGCATTCCAATGTTATGGTAACACCTTACCATCCATGGTTTCCAACTCGTATGCTCCTTTTCCAGCAATGCCTTTAACCCTATATGGGCCTTTTCAATTTGGACTCAACTTTCCTGTGTTTGCGCTTTTTGTTGACCGGAACACCTTTTTGAGGACGAAGTCTTCAATTTTGAAGTATATCAAGTTGACTTTCCTAAGATTGTATCGTTCAATCATCTGCTTTTGAGCAGCCATCCGAATTAATACTGCTTCCCTCATTTTTTCTGTCAAATCCAGGTTTACTTGTAACTCTTTCTCATTTGTTGCTTCAGTGGTATTTGTGTACCTCGTGCTTGGTTCACCTATCTCCATCGGAATTAAAGCTTCCACTCCGTACACAAGTGAAAATGAGGTCTCGCCCGTACTAGTTTTCGTCGTTGTTCGGTAAGCCCATAGTACACCTGGTAGCACTTCTGGCCAATTGCCTTTTGATTCTTACAATCGCTTTTATGTTGTTGATGATAACCTTATTCATCGACTCAGCTTGCCCGTTAGACATTGGGTGGTAAGGTGCAGAAGTAATTCATTTAATCTGCCAGCTTTGGAAAAAATCAGTGTCTTTTGCATCTATGAATTGTGGGCCACTGTCACAGATGATCTCCTTTGGGACTCCAAATCGATATATAATATTTCTCCAAATGAAATCCATAACTTCCTTTTCCCGCACCTGTTTAAAGGACCATGCTTCTACCTATTTCGAGAAATAATCCGTTAGAATTAATAAGAATCGTACCTTTCCCTTAGCTTGAGACAAAGGCCCTACGATGTCCATCCCCCATGTCATGAAGGGCCATTGTGATATGACTGAATGCAACAGTTCTGCAGGTTGATGTATATTATTAGCATATGATTGGCATTTATCGCACCTTGGTTCGAAGTTTTCTTCTTCCTCCTCCATTTTTGGCCAATAATATCTTGCCCTTATTAATGTCTTCACCAATGATCTTCCCCCGGCATGATTGCCACAATGCCCCTCGTGTACTTCTCTCATTACATATTCCATTTGTGATGGTCCAAGGCATCGTGCTAAAGGTCCACCAAACATTTTGCGATACAAATTTTCGCAAATTAAGCAACACTGAGCAGCTTTCAACCATAACAATCAGGGTTTCTTCTTATCCTCGGGAAAAATACCATACTGCAAAAACGATTACAAACTTGTCTCTCCAAACCCAAGTTAAATTATTGAAATTTACTTCACTCTTGGTTTGGTTGAGTTCTGAATGAAACAGATGTACCACAACAACATTTTCTGCATTTGTTGCATCAGCGATAGACGGAGATTTGCCAACGCGTCTGCTTCTTCATTTTCATCCCTGGGTATTTGCACAACTTTCCATGTCTAAAAGTATCTAAGCAATTCTCATACCTTTTCGAGGTATTGTTGCATTCGTGTCTCTCTTGCCACATAAGTCCTCTGCATTTGATTGACTACTAACTGCGAGTAACTTTTGATCACAATTTGTTCAATACCAAGTTCTCGTGCGAGTTCCAAACCTGCAATCGCAGCTTCATACTCTGCCTCATTATTAGTAATTAGGTAATATTTTATTATCTGTCTTATGACTTTTCCCGAGGGTGAAATTAAAACAATCCCCAAAACCTGCTCCTTTAATATTTGAAGAGCCTTCAGTAAATAAGGTCCAAGTCCCCGGATTTGCTCCGGCAAATATTCGTAGCTTTTTTCTGCTTCAGTAACTAAGCTTGAGGTAAAATTTGCTACGAAATCTTCTAACACCTGAAATTTTATAGCGGATCTAGGCTGATATATAATATCATATTCACTGAGTTCTATAAAACATTTAGCTAACCTACCCGATAATTCTTGTTTATGTAATATATTCTTTAGTGAGAAAGCAGTTATATCAGAAATATGATGATATTGAAAGTAAGGTCGTAACTTTCTTGACACCATAATTAAATCCAAAGCAAGTTTTTCTAGGTGAGGATACCGTGTCTCAGCATCTAGTAAAGACTTACTAACATAATAAATTAGAGATTGATTATCTTTATCTTCACGTACCAATACCGCGCTTACCGCTACTTCCGACAAAACGAGGTAGATGAGAAACCTCTCTCCGTCTTTTGGTTTTTCTAATAGGGGTGGATTTGATAGATACGCTTTAAGTCCTTCAGAGTTTGTTGACACTCGACAGTCCATTCAAACTGATTTTGCTTTTTCAATACTGAAAACAACTTAAAGCATTTTTTTGATGACTTTGATATAAACCTTCCCAAAGCTGCTACTCAACCGGTTAATCTTTGGACTTCTTTATTGTTCGTTATTATGTCTGGTATTTCTTCAATAGCTTTGATCTGTATGGGATTTACTTTTAATACCCATGTTAGAAACAAAGAAACCTATAAATTTACCTGAAGCCATACCAAAAACGCACTTTTCTGGATTCAACTTCATGTTGTACTTGCAGAGAATTTCAAAGGTCTCAACTAAATGTTGAAAATGATCCCCTGCCTGTGTTGATTTGACCAACATATCGTCTATGTAGACCTCCATAGTTTTTCCCAGTTGTTCTAGAAATATTTTGGTCACTAATCTCTGGTATGTGGCTCCAGCATTTTTCAAACCAAATGGCATGACTTTGTAGCAATAAGTCCCCTTGTCTGTGATAAATGAGGTTTTTTCCTCTTTTAAAAGGTCCATTTTTATCTGATTATAACCAGAATAAGCGTCTAAAAAACTTAAAAGCTCATGACCTGCTGTAGAATCAATTAATTGATCTATGTATGGTAAAGGAAATGAATCTTTAAGACAAGCTTTATTTAGATAAGTATAATCTACATAGACTCGCCATTTTCCATTCTTTTTTGGAACCACAACAGTATTAGCTAACTAGTCAGGGTACTTTACCTCTCGTATTAAACCAATTTTCAGAAGTTTTTGTACCTCATCCTGGATTACTTGATTTTTGAAGACCCCTGCTTCATTTTCTTTTGTTTGACAGGTGGGTGTAATGGATCCTCATTTAGCTTATGAGTCATCACCTCTGGTGGTATACCTGTCATATCTGAATGCGACAAAGCAAAGCAATCTGCATTAGCACATAAAAATTCAATTGATTTACCTTTCATTTCTAGGGCTTAAATTTGCTTTCACATAAACTTTTCTATCTGGCCAGTGGACAAATAATATTACAGCCTCGATCTCTTTCGTAGTTGTTTTAATGTTCTCGTTTTCCTTCGGCTCTTGAATCACATCAGCTCTTGACTCGACATCAGTCTTCCCTTATGTGTTTTCAGTTGAGGTATGAACATAGGTGTCCCCAACTGAATTCTTTAATTGCTATTTCGTATCTGCATCATTGGCTGTTGTGTTTGCAATCACCACCGAATTAATGCTCCGTGAAGCCTGGTGGTTGATCGCGTCCAAATGCACACCTCAAAAGAGGTATGAAACGGTCGTTTGCAATAATAGAAACCCAACTAAGAGTCGGGGTCGAATCCAGAGATAGCTAAGATGGGAGTTAGGGGTATATATATATATTTCAATATGAGTGATTGAATTATCTAGATTGCACTTGCACACAAAGATTTGTATTTCTAATTCTACTCTAAAGAGTGCAAAATAAAGAAAGAAGACTAGAGATAATTATTTTTTAGGTTTTTCCAAATTGATAAAAAGCCTAGGGTTGTGACCATTACCTAGGTGTTTGCCTAATGGGATAAAGACTTTAATACTTGTTTTGTCGATTGAGGTGTATTATAGCTATCAACTCTAAATTACCCACTCAATACCTCTCGGTCAGAGAGTGGTTTTGCCCAATTTGACTTTCTCAAGACCAAATGGGTATCACACAAAACAGTTGATAAAAGCTCAAGTCGGGTTATTACTATCTCTAGGTTGAACCCTTGAATTGGATTAATAAATCTCTCGATTGACCCAATTCTTTGTTAGCTAAGTTATCCTAGACTAGGTCTCTCTTTCTCAAAAAGAGACTAAGTTAAATAGGCATGAACTAATGTTTGCAACATTTAATCCCACAATTAAAGCATCAACTAAGCTAAATAATAAACACCCAATCATAAACAAACTCTAAATTAGATACCCATAAGGTTTACACACTAGGGTTGGTCACAACCCTAGTAAAAATCTGGCTACTCATACTTGGGTTTGAAGAAAAGAAAGAAGAAAGACTAATTAAACTCATAATAAAAGCTTAAAATGATTAAATCTATTGTAAATACATCAAGACAAAGTAAAACTTCCTAAAATGGCAAAGAAAAACGGCTGCAGTAATTTCAGATGTTCAAACTTGACGTAATTTTGTGAAACTCATCTATTTATAAAAGGCTAAAAATCTCGAACATAAATACTCCTCGGGAGGTTCTGCGGCCGCACAATTCCATGTGCGGTCTGCAGATTTCTTCATCTGGCAGGAGCTAGAGTTCTGCAGCTGCACAATTCTAAACTACGACTGTGAAGCAACTTTTCTATGGTCCGCAGATTGAGAACTACGGTCGCAAGACAATCTTCTGCGGTCTGCAATATTAGGATTGCGTCCGCACGAATCTTGTGCGGCCTACAATTCACTGAGGCTTTGGACTCGGTCTTTTTGCACTCTCTGATCTTGACTCCTAGCCCAGTTTTTGCGGCCACACAATTCATGTGCAGTCCGCAATTTGCACAAATGCGTGCTAATTTTTCCTTCTTTGTTTGCGACCGCAAATGGAATTCTGTGGTCCACAATTTCTTCTGCGGACCGCACATTGTGTGCTTCTGTGCCCTTTATTACCTTGTGCTTAAGCTGCTCCTTTTTGAGTCGGATTTTATTTCAGGGGCCTAACTTCCAGCATTCCTATAATTTTGCACAATTTTATTAGTTTCATGAATACAATTCAATACGTTTAAACTAAAACAACAATTAAAAGGCGCTAATAAGTAGTCAAAATTCCCACTTATCAATGATCTCCGCGGACTTGTCGGATTCCCCATTGTGAATGGAATTTGATAACTTGATTTAAAGTTGACGGGATAACATCCATATCATGAATCCATGGCCCTCCCAAAATTATATAATAGGCCATGACCGTATCTATTACCTAGAACTTTGTATCTTTGATGACTTATTATGCAAATGTGGCAAGTACAACTTCTTCTTTCGTAACAACACCTGAATGATCAAATCCAGATGACCTGGTCATTAACTTGCATTTTATTTACCACCTTGAGTAAAATGATGTTTACTGAGCCACTTGGATTAATCAAAACTCGTTTTACATTAGTATCATGTACAAGTAAAGATATTACCAGTGCATCGTTGTGTGCAATCATCAAGTCGTCCGCATATTCATCGTCAAATGTTATACTGTCACCATCCAAGACTTGGCAAACTCGCTTTCCATGAGTGACAATGACTTTTGATGTCTTTTTCATGGCTGTGTATGTTACACAATTAACTTCATCTCCTCCGGTTATGACGTTGACTGTCCTCTTTGGTGATGAGGCTTTGGGGGTTCTTGCCTGTTTTTCATGTATGACTGTCTTCCTTTCTCACTGAACAGATAAGTAAGATATCCCTGCTTTAGTAAATGTTCAACCTCCCCTTGTAAAAGCCTACAATCTGCTATTTTACGGCCTTGGTCATTGTGAAACTCGCACTAGAAATCAGGGTTCCTTTTGTTTGGATCTAATCTCATCTCTTTCGGCCATCATACTTTATCTCCCATCCCTCTTAGAACAACTACCAATTTAGAGGTGCTAATGTTAAAGCTATAATCTCCTATTCTTACTTGAGTACCAGAATCATTGCTTCGGGCATCTTGCTCCTTTTTGAACCTGGATGAAGAACTCGCCTCTTTTTGCCTTGATCTTGAATCAAATCGTGTATTCTCTTGTTTAGATCGAGAATCTCGCCCCGCATGTCCCATGTAAGGCTGTAACGACCCAACCGATCGTTTTGAGTATTTGCACTTTGCTCGCTAGTTTATGGGCATGAGTAGCTCCGTATGATATATTATGTCTTATATGAATCATCGGTTTTGGTTTTCAGGTTATTCAGGGCTGATTTGGAAGAATGATTATCAACTAGGGAGCTTTAAATTTGAAAGAGTTGACCAAGTTTGACTTTTTAGCAATTGACCTCGGATTGGAATTTTGATGGTTCCGTTAGCTCTGTTGGGTAATTTTGGACTTAGGAGCGCGTCCAGATTGTGATTTAGAGGTCTGTGGTTGAATTTGGCTCGAAATGGCAAAAGTTAAAATTTTGGAAAGTTTGACCGGGAGTGAGCTTTTTGATATCAGGGTCGTATTTCGATTCCAGAAGTTGGAGCAGGTCCATAATGTCAAATGTGACTTGTGTGCAAAATTTGAGATAAATCGGACGTGATTTGATAGGTTTCGGCATCGGTTGTGGAAGTTTGAAGTTTCAAAGTCCATAGATTTAGATTCGAGGTGCGATTTATTGTTTTGAGGTTATTATGTGTGATTTGAGGCCTCGAATAGGTTTGTATTATATTATGGGACTTGTTGGTACATTTGGACGGGGTTCCGAGGGGCTCAGGTGAGTTTCGGACGTAGTTCAGATCATTTCAAATGGTTTTTGCATTGCTGGTTTTCTGTTATTACCTGTTGCTTCTGACGTTCTTCGCGATCATGAAGGCTTGGCTGGGATCGCGAAAGGTATTTGGTCAGTGGAGCTATTTGTTCTATGCGTTCACGCTTTTGAGGTCACGTTGCACTGGATTAAAGATTGTAGTTTTCGCATCCGCGTCCATGGCTATGCGTTCACGTATTGTTGAGCGGGGGTGGTCAATCTATATTGATTCTTCATCACGTTCGCAATGAGCTATCCGCGATCGCGGAAGTCTGGTAGTGTGTTTCATCGCGTTCGCGAGGGTTTTGCTGCGAACATGTAGTGCAAAGTGAGGCAGTGTGGGTTAGTGCTTCGCGAACGCGAGGCTTCTACCGCGTTCGCGTAAGAGGATGTCTGGGTAGAAGTATAATGTACTCTATTTCGAAGGTTTCAGACATTTTTACATTTTGGGAGCTATGGAGCTCGGATTAAGGTGATTCTTGGAGCAATTTTTATCATAAGAATTGGGGTAAGTGTTCTCTACTCGGTTTTGGTTATATTTCATGAATCTACCTTCGTTTTTGGTAATTGGATTGTGAATGTTAAAGAGGAAATTTGGGGGTTTGGCCTAAAGTTTCATAATGTGATTTTTTGAGTTTTGAACATCGAATTGGAGTCGGATTTGAGTAAAACTAGTATGGCTGGACTAGTAATTGAATGGGTTATTGAATTGTATAAATTTTGTCGGTTTTCGAGGTGCGGGCCTGGGTTGGGGTTTTGGCCTATTTTGGGCTTTTGATTCAAGATTTGATCTTTTTCTATTGGGATTGGTTCCTTTAGCCTTGTTTGATGTATTTGAGTTGTTTTTGGTTAGTTTCGAGCGGAATGTGTGGGATGGCATTTTGGAGCATCGCTTGGCTTGCTCGGTGTTGGAATTGGCTTGTTCGAGGTAAGTAACTCTTCTAATCTTAGTGCTGAGGGTATGAAACCCCGAAATACATATTATGTGATTAGTGTTGAGGTGACGCACATGCTAGGTGACAGGCGTGTGGGCATGCACCATGTGAATTGGGACTCTGTTGTTTCCATGGCACTGTATAGTCGTCCTACTTTGTTGATATCCGTGTTTTCACCATGTGATAAAGTAGTAAGTTGTCAAATCATGCTAGATATCATGTTTGGGCATTATGTCAATATTGTTTGGACCCATTGTGGTCGTTTCTTAATGTCATCTTACTGATTTCACTGATATTTCGTACTCAGTCATATTCATGCATTTATATCATATCTCATTCTGAGTTATTTATTGATATATCATATCATTATTGTTGGGCTAGTTTCATGATACTGTAAGCCCGTGAGAGAGACTGGAGAGATTGATAACTGAGTGAGGCCGAGGGCCTGAGTGAGAGTGATATTTTGGGATCGGGCTGCACGCCGCAGCATGTTATATTGATTATATTTTATGGAATCGGGTTGCACGCCGCAGCGATATATTGATTACATTCTGTGGATCGGGTTGCACGCCGCAACGAGCTTTATGGCTACTTATATGATTGGTCGGGCTGCACGCCGCAGCGATATAGCGCTTGGGCTGAAAGGAACCCCTCCAGGAGTCTGCATACCCCCAGTGAGCGCATTCGGCTATAAATAGCGATCGGGCTGCACGCCGCAGCGGGTATTGTACAACGCTGAGTGATTGAGTGTGCTGAGCATAGTGAGAGAGAATGCGGGGTAGTGAGATTGAGTACTCTGAGAGCGTGAGTACATGAGCTCATCATCGGGATGCATTGCATTTGATATGCGTACTTGAGATACATGCATAGAGGTGCATTTCTTTCTGCTACCCAGTTTGGGGACATTTATGATTTTACCTGTATCTTGATATATAGGCATAGAAAAGTACCTTCCTCATGCTATCTGAAAATGAAACATCTTACTATTTGTTGAAAGGAGTTTTTGGGAAAAATCACAGTTTTCAAACTTACTCGTATATTGGTTTTTCGGTAAAAGATTTGGATTTTCACTGAGATGCTTGAAAAGAAATGCATATTTTTCTGGAACTGTGAACAAACTAAGCCTTTTATTTCTGAGATTTTTCTTTGTTATTGTACTATGCTGTTATGAACTGTTGTGGAATATTGGTGTTGGACCCGACATTTCTGTTAGCTCATCACAACTTTCAACCTAAGGTTAGGTTTGTTACTTATTGAGTATATGGTGTTGGTTGTACTCATACTACACTTATGCACCTTGCATGCAGATGTTGGTTGCTGATGTTGCGGTGTTCGATGGGAGCTAGATTGAAAATGTACCTGCGTCCCGGCTGTAGCTGCCTCTTGTTCGTGGTAGCTTTAGATCTGTAAAACTCTGTTTATGTACTATTCAAACAGACTATGTATTTATTTAATTTTCGCTTTGTAAGCTCTATTCTTAGAAGCTCATGATTTGTACTACCAGTTCTTGGGGAATGTATAAGATTTAGATTTTTCTTTACTTAAATTACTTTAATAATTGTTATTGGAATTAGATATTTGATAATTGGCTTACCTAGCGGGTTGGGTTAGGTGCCATCATGACTAGTCGGATTTTGGGTTGTGACAAAGGCTCGTACCTGTGTTTACCAGACTTTCTTTTTGATTCCGAGCATCTCGAACCTGGTCTTTTGTCAACCCTCGACTATGCAACCGTATCTTCTTCTATCCGTAGCTTTGTGCTGTATCGATTGTACACATCGTTCAAAGTTGTTGCAGGAAATTCCTGCAAACTTTCTTTCAACCTCCTCGTGGCTTCTGAACTTTTCTTATTCAAGTTGCTCGCGGATGCCATAGCCGCCCAGTTATCAGGTACTCGCGGCAGCATCATCCTCTCTTGTTGGAAATCATCTACGAATTCTCTGAGCAATTCGGTACTTCCTTGTTTAACTTTGAGAATATCTTCCATCATTTTTTCAACTTTTTGAGCCCCCGAATGTGCCTTTATAAATGAATATGCAAGCTCAGGAAAAGAATTAATGAAATTTTTAGGTAAGAGAGTACCATGTTAACGTCAATTTTGTGAGAGTTTCGACAAATTTTTTAACAAAAACTGATTCAATTTACTGCTTGGTTAAATCATTGCCTTTCACGCTGGTAGTGAACGTGGTTATGTGATCCTATGGGTCGGATATCCCGTCATATTGAATATCAGGCATATTAAACTTTTTGGGAATCGGCAGAGGTGCGGCACTTGGTTTCCAGGATTGTTGTGAATACTTGTCGATATCTACACCTTTGATCACGGAAGGTACGCCAGGTATTTTCTCTATACGCTCATTTTACTCCTTCAGTTGTGTTTGCAAAGTTAGCATTAAATTTTGTAAACTAGAATTATTTGGTGTACCTGACCCCCTATTTGCGAGATTTATTGGGCATTTCTCCGCTTCCTGAGTTATCAAGTCCCGAACACGGATTTTTCGAAGTTGTTGTATTAACTGTGGTGAAGTTTGTGTTGTGTTGGGTAATCCTCTAACAAAAGCTTGCAGTGCTTTGTTCACATGTTTGTCAATCAACTGCTTCAGAGCATCCTGTTCAATGGTTTGGTCACCTTCATGTTGTCTATCAGTGCGCGAAGCAGACCTTTCATGTGAACTTTCACGAGATTGCTGAGGAGTTCCCGTGGGTGTGTGATGTTGTGGAGTTCCATCTTGTTGATTCATCTGGTTGTTTTCGCTAGCAGTTGACATATTTGGTCATTAAAAATGAAGTTTGGAAAGTGAACAGATTAACAAATTCTTGGTAACAGAACCAATTTGTTTAGCCCAAAAGTAGATTTCTCGGTCAAAGTCAATATTAAGAAGAAATCGGGTTACTGATAACCAAAATTTACTTCACTTTCTCAATAATTTGAAGAATAAAACAAATAATTAAAATAATTGACAAGGAAAGAAAATTCAAAGCACATTGATAATCTCTCCTAGAATTGCGGTTGGAACCTTATGAATAAAGTAAAGAATAATTGCATATATTCAATAAAAATCAGGTGCCATTACAAATGAGGACTAGACCTTTATATATGAGTACATAATTATAACGGTTTTCTTACTTAATTCGGGCTTGTTAATGGCATTAATTGCCTTGATTACCCGTTACCATATAAAATTATAACGGAAGCATTTATGACTGAAGATTTTCCGTAACCATGATTAATATCGATTCCCTTTCCTTGTTTATAATATATTCGTGCATCTTCCCTCTTTAATGGTCTTTATCTATTCCGTTCCTATTTCTTCTTTTCCAGCTGTCAGAGCCGGTTCCTTTCCCAGAGAAACCCCGGGGGTGTTTCTCCCGTACCTTCTTGAATTCTTTAACTCGTCTAATTAGAAATGCCACCTTTCACCTTGTTGATAGTCCATGTGTCATGCCTTGTCACCCTGATGGTGGTTCACGTGTCATGCCTTTTTTTCACCAATACACTTCTGTGAATTTAAGACTAATAACCTGTTTGACCAAGCCTTTTTTAGCCAAAAATAATTTTTCCAAAGTTAAGGTGTTTGGCCAAGTTTTTTGAAGGGAAAAAGTGCTTTTGATTAGAAGCAGAAACTGCTTTTGATAAGTAGAAAAAAATAGTTTCTTCCCAAAAATACTTTTTTAAAAAGCATATTTGAGAAAAATATACTTAAAAGTAATTTTTAAAAGCTTGACCAAACAATAATTACTGCTCAAATTTTTTTTTAATTAATCACAAATTACTTCTCACTAAAAGTACTTTAGCAAAAAATACTTTTCAAAAAACTTATTTTAGAAGCTTGGCCAAACAAGCTAACTTAAAGGCCTCGTACAAAATGAGAATGCCTCACAAATGGAGCTGCTAATTTAGGAATAGGGGTGGCAAACAGGCGATTCGAGTCGGATATAGACAGGTCGAAAATAAGTAATGCAAAAACGAATGAATTATCCGACTTGACTCATATTTAATACGAATAAAAACTGGTTAACTAGCGGATAATATAGATCATATTATCCATTGCTTCTTGAATATGATCACTTTTGGGAGAATTCCTAATCTCCTAAACTTGAGGAACCCCCAATTTGATGTTTTACAAATATAAAAGTTAAACTCATTAGTTATGCATTAGTTATCCATTTTCTATATTTGATCAGTTTTAAAAAAATTCATTATCCAACCTATTTTTTAATAGATAATATGGGTGCATGGATAACTATTTTCTTTTAACCATTTTGCCATCACTATTAAGGAATAATCTCTCGTTCCTTCCTTTCTTCTCGGCCCATTTGTTCTTTTAAATTTTATTCTTTTATTTACTTTTGTTCCATATTTTTATTTATTTATTAATTTTCCTTATTTGTAACTGTCTCATATGCAGAAGGTTAGTTAGAGTTCTAACTGTATGTAAAAGAATTTAATGTATAAATGCGGGTGTTGTAAATAAAGTTTTATACACTATTAAGTCAACTGAATGTAGGTAAGAAACCTGCCATAACTAAGAATGACTTGATAGTGTAACACATAATTCGTTATACCATCAGTGAATATTAATTAATTAAACGCACATTAATATGCAGAGTAAATACACGTAGGAAAAGGACGTGTAACCTAATTACTTCCCCATATTTCCTTCATAGGAATGGTCGCACTCTTTTAATTTCCTTTTAGGCAGAGAAACTGAATTTACCATAACATCGGATCGATTTTGCCTGGCATAGCATTGAATAATATTAGGCTTTGATTAGCTGGTGCTGACTCACATTAACTTTAATTTAGTTAGCTAATTTTTTGTTGATATAAATTTAGTGGTGGTATTAATGAAGATGGTGGAAGCTTGCTTGCTTGCTTTAAATCCACTATAGGACATGTTAAAAGAAGTGAGAAAACACCAAAAGTAATGCTAAAATAATATTTTCCTAACGAGGTATTGAGATTTAGCACTTAACCTAAATGAGCCACATATTTAATAAATTATAGTACTATATATTCTAGCAACTGTCACATCGGGGAAGCTTCAGCTTTACCATATCAAACTGGAACTTGGCTGTATTAACAAGTTTATGGAAAGTGATAATCAAATTTTAACAAACTCACGTTTTGAATACTAAAATTTGCATTATGTTATTGTTATTTCCTTTTCTACTCCCAACGCTCAAGCACACAAGTCAAGTCTTTTAATTAATATGGATATGTTTCTATTCGAATAAAAAGATAAGCCAAACTGTCATATTCTCAGGTACTGTCACATTCTTCTTTCAAATATCGTGTAGTTTTGATTGAAAAATAAATAGTAAATCAATGAATACTTATATACTGCTCTCACTCTATATATAACTACTAAATATTGCTGTGGGGTGATAAGTATTTTCCTCCTTAATGTCTTGGTTAATATGAAGTCACCTTTGGCATAGAGCTTTTTATGTGAGATTTTTCGGCATGAATTTGAATTAATCGGGCCCAAAACAAGTATCCAGTGGCGAAACTAACGTAGATCACAGTGGTAAGCTTTTGAATCCTCTTTATATGAGGAAAAATTCTAGTAAAATGGCAAAGAGGGTTCAGAAGTTACTTTAGAATTTAGATCAAATGCTTAAATCCTATATGTGATATTTTCGAATTCCCTTATATAAAATTCTGGCTGTCCCACTGTGGATACCATAAACCATGGGAAACTAAAAACATACTTCATATATAATAATGTAAAACTAGAAGGTAAACTAAATCCAATAGTTAATGCGCGCGTACTAATTAAATGCATATAGTGTATATATTCTTTCGAATGATTTAAAAGAAATACTTAATACTTTGTTTGGCAGAAAATTGACTTGTGGATACTCCAGAACACAGGTCTACTAAGATTGACAACGTGCCGTGATAAAGAATATGACATGTACGGTTTTTGCTAAAGCTTGTATTAGGCATACCCAAATAAGAAAAAGGAGAAAATTTTAAAAAAATTAATTGAATGAAATGCTTGGCCATGAAGAAATTAGAAACAAAGTGGTTGGCTTGTAAACCAAATATTCTTTTTCGTGGTGCATAATATGCAGAAAAAGCCTGTGAATGCATGTATTTTCATCTTTCGGTGCCTTCTTGCCAATGTCAAACTGGGAAAAAAGGAGAAAAATCCAGACATTTGCCAATTAGGTTCTAAACGTAAAGCACAACTCTATCAGTCCTTTTTTTTTGGATTTCACTTTTTAGATAGAATTAAAAAGATTGGAAATGCAAAGAAAAGAAGAAAAAGAAAGTTGAAGCAGAAGGAATTTTCAAATTAGAAGCAAAACGTGCATGCAAAAGAAGCTTTTGAATACGGTTGAGTTTAAGTGGCGTTTGGACATAAGAATTGTAAAATTCGAAAAAATGGTGAAAAGTTTTTTCAAGTGAAAATAGTATTTGAAATTTAGAGTTGTGTTGGACATAAATTTCAGTTTGGGTTGTTTTTGAAATTTTGTGAGTGATTTGAATGAAAATTTTGAAAAAGAGCTTTTTGCAGTTTTTCAAATTTTCGAAAATTTCCAAAATGCATCTTCAAGTGAAAATTGGAAATTTTATGAACAAACGCTGATTTCGAAAAAAAGGTAAATTTTTTTTGAAAAAATCTTCCATCAAATTTTATGTCCAAACGGGCTCTAAGTTTATCCACTAAAATTTAATCAGTTACACTTTAAAAACTAATTACTACTTAAGGTCGCTATATGGATTCTAAGTATCCACTCCGCACAATTGAGGTCAAATTTTATTTACCTGTAATTGTTTTTACATAGTTAGTTCATTTAAAAGTCAATACAAATAAGTGTCAACAATAAGTACGAGTTTATAACCTGCAGGAAATAGGGTAACTTGTTGGAATCCGCAAATTAAGTAAACCTTAATTCCAAACTAGTACAAAGAGTTTTGTTATATGGATCCTCATTCCTCTGTATCCATTTCATTCTATCGGAATCCACGTTTTATTTACTGATGATTTAAGAAATACTTACATAATTATGTCATTTAAAACCATTTATAGGCGATAATATAATTACACCATTAAGTCTACTTAAAAAATAATTACATGTAACTTTATTTAACAAAAGTTAATTAATAACCTTGAATAAAGTATAAGTAATAATTAGACGGCTACAACTGATAACAACAACAAGTGAGGTATGAGGAGGATAATGTGTTATTATGTGTACGCAGACTTTACCCCGTAGAGAGGCTATTTCCGAAAGACCTCGGCTTGAAAGGAAGAATAGAAACAAGTAAATATCAACAACAAGTAAGGAAAATAAAACCAACTATGTATGAACCGGAAAAAACAATATAAACTTCTAATAGATTACACTAATAGTATAATTTTTTTGCATTCCGTGTATATAACTTAAACCCGTTATTAGTAACTCATATATATTAGAATAGTAGAAGCAAAAGAAGCAATTTTGGAACTACAGAATAAGTAGTCTATTCCTACATGTATGTGGAAGCAATTAATTAATGTGCTAGCATATTTAGTTATTTATTTTGTTTCCCAGCTGCTTATATCAAATTCAGCTACTTTTGTTCATTTAACCACTATAATTTCCAGATTATATTCTTACTCAGATTTGCAGGTCTATAAACCTAACTTCCTTAAAAAGCCTATTGACCACTTTTAATGCAATTCATAATGTTCGAAATGCTTGCCCAAACCGAAACATGGGTTGATGACATGCCAAATATATAGGTTACTTTCTTAAGATATAACTGAAAATCACAAAATTCTTCATTCACGATAAGCTTAATAACATTGATTGGAAATTCCATACTAAATTAGACAATTTAGTTGTGGCAAGCCTCTTTGTTTACGTGAAGCCAAATAAAGGCCCAAAATCTATCTCCATCTAATGCTATTTACCATTCATTTGTTTAATGGGAGGTTTCGTGAAGCATTTAATTAATGTCCATTCAAGTAGAAATGATATCTTAAGCTGGAAATGTACTGTACAGTGCGTGCTATAGAACTTAGGGAAATAATGTCGCATCTGTTGAGGTTTTTTATTTAAGATGAAATAGTTTTAAAATGAGGGTGAATGGGAAATAGAGGGAAAAATAAAAATTTTAAGTAAAATTTTAAATTTTCCCCTCTTGAAAATGAGACATTGTCCCATATTAGAAGAGGAAAAGATTTTTGGTGGGTATATATATAATTGCTCTTTTTTTAGCTCTTAAAGAGTTAAGAAGAAAGCAAGCCTCGCGCCGTCGTCATCGCTCGCTCGCTCGGCTTCGGCTTCGGATTTATTTTATTTTATTTTAAAGTGTGGGGGTGTTTGGCAAAAGTGCAAGTTCCTAAACCGAAATGTGAGTCGTTTGGTGAAGGATCTAAACGATTACAGTACTTTCCAACATAAAAGGATAGTCATACTCTCAAGTTCAACATTTAAAATTTCACAGTAATTTCATATCAAATTTGACTGAAAAACAAAATAATGTTTTTTCAAAATTTCGAAAATAGTAATATATGACAGCCGAAATACAGCAAATAATGAAATCAATGCATTCTCTCAGAGTAACAGTCACTCAGTCCTCCCATTCACTCTATCCTCACAGTCACTCTTTCCTCACAGTCACTCTTTCCTCACAGTCGCTCATTCCTCACAGTCACTCATCTCTCGGCACTCGCACTCGGCACTCACACTCAGTAGGTACTTGTCACGACCCCAAATTCCCTCCGTAGGAGGTCGTGATGGCACCTAATCTCTAAGACTAGGTAAGCCTATCAATGCAGAATAATAATAAATATCTGAAATAAATAAATTACAATTCAAATAATTTTAACTCCCAAAACCCGGTAGAAATAAGTCACAAGCTTCTAAGAGTTTATCCTCAATGTCTCTATATAATAGAGTCTAAAGAAAATAAGGAAGCAACATAACAAGAATAGAAGGAGACTCCGGAGTCTGCTGGCGCTGGCAGATATACCTCGAAGTCTCCTCGTACAACTAGTTTACTGATGCCTGGTCTGATAAGATGTACCTGAATCTGCACAAAAGGATGTGCAGAAGCGTGGTATGAGTACACCACAACGGTACCCAGTAAGTGCCAAGCCTAACCTCGGTAGAGTAGTGACGAGGTCAGGTCAGGCCCTACTGAAAAATAATAATTGGCATGGTAAAATGTTTAACAATATAATAAAATAAAATGACAATGAAAATGAATCAAGTAGCATGTTACCGTTTGATTACACAAAATAATGGCAAATAACATCTCGTGAAAATAAAAGCAATTTCCTTTCAACTTCAAGAAAAATCACAACAAATAATCAAAGGCAACTGCGGCCATAAATCAATATCAACAAGGGCACTCCCGAGGTACCGCCTCGTAGTCCCAAATCATAAATAAATTCACAATATCTCATTTTCTTATCTCACCGCGGGAGCCTTCACAATTTATTTGAAAGAAAATATTTTTCCCGAAATAGCATCCCGTGTATTAACCATCCTAATCACACCGCATGACTTCGAGTAGTTTTCTCTACTAGCCACGCGTATCAAGCTACCCTTATCTCACCGCATGCGTTTCAATACCCAGACCTTATACCACCGTATGCGTATCAACATCACAATATATCACAATTTGCACCTCAAGTGCTCAATAATTTAACTTGCCAAAATAATTTAACAATAATATTTTTTCACAATAAAGAGCTCACGGCTCATGTTAAAATAATTCAACAATAATATTTTTTCACAATAAAGATCTCACGGCTCCATCACAATGAGTACAAAAATCTTATAAAAATATTCAAGAATAGATAATTCAGGAGTATAATATTTTAAAATCTTTAATACGTTGCTTCAATATCAAATTTAAAATGTCAAAATACTTCATTTTAATAATATTTAATTTAAAAAAAATACCCTTCAAATAATGCACAGAATAAAAGAAACCAAGTTTCAACTAAACAGGTATACCAATTAGCAGGAAAAGGTCAAACAAATTTAAAGTATATATCTTAAATCAATGATGAAGAATATAACAAGATAAAATAATTTAATAAATGCGCAACAATGATCTACATAATTTAAAAATATAATCTTTCACATTTAGCCCGTGTATACACTCGTTACCTCGTGTACACAACTTTCAATACATTTCAATAATCATATCAATATCAATTCAGGGGAAATTTCCCCCACACAAGGTTAGACAAGTCACTCACCTCGACTTGCTCCAATTTAATCAAGTATTATGCTTTTTCTCGATTTTTTCCGGCTCTGATCAACTCATATCTAGTCATAATTAATTCTATACAGTCAACAAAAATTATAGGAATCAATATCAAAAGAAAATATTATATTTTTCAATAAAATCCGAAATTAGCTCAAAAATTGCCCATGGGGCCTATGTCTCGGAATCCAGCAAAATCACAAAATCCGATAACCCATTCAATTACGAGTCCAACCATACCAGTTTCACTCAAATCCGACTCCGGATCGATACCGAAATCTCAAAAATACGTTCCTATGAGATTTCTAAAATTTCCCAAATTTCAATTTCAAAACACTAATTAAATGGTGAAAACAATGATATATTCGTATATATTGACCATATCCGAGTTAGAATCACTTACCCCAATGTCTTTTCCTTGAAAATCTATCAAAATTCGCCTCTGCTTAAGCTCCAAGTTGTTAAAAATGGCGAATGGGACGAAGCCCCCTGTTTTTATAACTTACAAATCTGTCGAGGCAGACCTCGATCATGGAGTCCGATCCTGGACCTCGATCATGGGGAGTCCGATCATGGGAGTCCGATCATGGAGAGTCCGATCATGGGAGTCCGATCATGGACTGCCTCGATTTTGGGCCTCGATCACAGCCCAGAATTTCCAGCATAAGAGAAAAATTGCAGCAGCTGTTTTAAGTCCAACTTTTGATCCGTTAACCATCCGAAACTCACCCGAGGCCCTTGGGACCTCAACAAAATATATCAACAAGTCCTAAAACATCATACGAACGTATTTGAAACCTCAAATCACATAAAATGACGCTAAAACCACTAATTAAGCTCCAATTCAAGCTTAATGAAACTTAAAATTTTCAACTTCTACATTCGATGTCGAAACCTATCAAATCAAGTCCGATTGATCTCAAATTTTGCACACAAGTCATAAATGACATAAATGAGCTGTGAAAATTTCAGAACTAGATTACGACCCCGATATCAAAAAGTCAACCCCCTGGTCAAACTTCCCAAAAATTTAACTATTGGCATTTTAAGCCTAAATCCACTACGGACTTTCAAAAAAAAATTTCGATCACGCTCCTAAGTCCAAAATCACTATACGGAGCTGTTGGAATCATAAAAATTCTATTTCAGGGTCGTTTGCATATAATTCGACATCCGATCACTATTTGAACTTAAACTTTTAATTTTTCATCAAAATTCCATATCTCGGGCTTGGGACCTCGGAATTTGATTGCAGGCATACGCCTAAATCCCAAATCACGATACGAACCTACCGGAACTGTCAAAACACTGATCCGAGTCCGTTTGCTCAAAATGTTGACCAAAGTCAACTCAGTTGAGTTTTAAATCTCTAATTCACATTTTAATTCATTTTTCACATAAAAAACTTTCTGGAAAATTTTACGGACTGCGCATGCAAGCCGAGGAATAATAAATAGTGCTTTTCGAGGTCTTAGAACACATAATTAATTATTCAATTTAAAGATAACAATTTGGGTCATTACATTCTCCACCTCTAAAACAAACATTCGTCCTCGAACGGAGTTAGAAAAGGTACCTGAGCTGGTGAATAAGTGTGGATAACGACTGCACATATCATGCTCGGTCTCCCAAGTTGCCTCCTCGACCGGATGACCCCTCCACTGAACCTTTACGGAATAAATGTTCTTTGACCTCAGCTTTCGAACCTGCCTATCTAAAATAGCCACTGGTTCCTCAACATAAGATAGATCCTTGTCCAACTGAACAGCACTGAAGCCTGACACATGAGACGGATCGCCGTGATATTTCCGAAGTATGGAAACATGGAATACCGGATGAACCGTAGAGAGTCTAGATGGTAGTGCAAGTTTGTAAGCCACCTCTCCAACTCTCTCAAGAATCTCAAAAGGCCCAATATATCTAGGGCTCAACTTGCCCTTCTTCCCGAACCTCATCACACCCTTCATAGGCGAAACCCGGAGCAATACCCGCTCACCAACTATGAATGCAACATCGCGAACCTTCCGATCCGCATAACTCTTCTGTCTAGATTGGGCTGTACGAAGTCGATCCTGAATCAACTTAACCTTTTCCAAGGCATCCTGAACCAAGTATGTACCCAATAGTCTAGCCTCGCCCGGTTCAAACCAACCCACTGGAGACCGGCACCGCCTACCATACAAGGCCTCATACGGAGCCATCTGAATGCTTGACTGGTAACTGTTGTTGTAAGCAAACTCCGCAAGTGGTAAGAACTGATCCCAAGCACCCCCAAAATCTATCACACACGCACGAAGCATATCCTCAAGTATCTGAATAGTGCGTTCGGACTGCCCGTCCGTCTGAGGGTGAGATGCTGTACTCAACTCTACTCGAGTACTCAACTCACGTTGTACTGCCCTCCAGAACCGTGATGTAAACTGCGTAACCCGGTCAAAGATGATAGATACTGGTACGCCAAGGAGTCTGACAATCTCGCAAATATAGACCTGAGTCAGCTGCTCTGAAGAGTAAGTAGTAATCACAGGAATGAAATGAGCTGACTTGGTCAATCTATCCCCAATCACCCAAGCTGCATCGAACTTCCTCTGAGTCCGTGGGAGCCCAACAACAAAATCCATAGTGATATGCTTCTATTTCCATTCTGGAATCTCCAACTTCTGAAGCAATCCACTCGGTTGTTGATGCTCATATTTCACCTGTTGACAATTTAGACACCGAACTACATACTCCACTATGGCTTTCTTCATCCGTCTCCACCAATAGTAATGTCTCAAGTCCTGATACATCTTTGCAGCACCCGGATGAATAGAGTACCGCGAACTGTGAGCCTCCTGGAGAATCAACTCGCGCAAGCCATCTATATTGGATACACATAGCCTGCCATGCATCCGTAATACAACGTCATCTCCAATAGTGACTTCCTTGGCATCACTGTGTTGAACTGTATCCTTAAGGACAAACAAATGGGGGTCATCATACCGACACTCCCTGATACGATCATAAAGAGAAGACTGAGAAACCACACAAGTCAAAACTCGACTCGGCTCGGAAACATTCAATCTGACAAACTGGTTGGCCATGGCCTGAACATCCAAGGCCAAAGGCCTCTCTACTACCGGTAAATATGCTAAGCTGCTCAAACTCTCCACCTTACGACTCAAGGAATCGGCCACTACATTGGCCTTCCCCAGATGTTAGATAATGGTGATATCAAAATCCTTAAGTAACTCCAACCATCTTCACTGCCGCAATTAAGATCCTTCTATTTAAACCGATGTTGTAGACTCCGGTGATCGGTGTAGACCTTGCAATGGTCACCGTACTAATAATGCCACCAAATCTTCAAGGCATGAACAATAGCTGCTAACTCAAGGTCGTGTACAGGATAATTCTTCTCATGCACCTTTAACTATCTTGATGCGTAGGCAATCACCCTACCGTCTTGCATCAACACTGCGCCGAGACCAATACGCTATGCATCACAGTACACTGTATAAGACCCTGAACCTGTAGGTAATACCAATACTGGTGCCGTAGTCAAAGTGATCTTGAGTTTCTGAAAGCACAACTCACACTGGTCTGAACCTGTAAATGGAGCACCCTCTTGGGTCAATCTGGTCTTAATAGTTGTTCATAATCAATTACAGAATCATCAATTAACATCATGCTAAAAAAAATCTCATTGCAAACCTTCATAATACTGATAACGAGATGCGAGGCATGAAGACCTCATAATTATTTACCCGAATTAACGAGTCACATTTAACGCCACCTGGGTGGGCACCTACCTCGTAGGTTAAAAATTAATAATTACAACACGAATTTGACAACTATGCACAGAGAATTTCATATAAGAATTTTCAAATAAGCCTAATACCCATTATTACATCAAAATCGACCCTACTGAGCAATAAGAGATCAACTCTAGTCTCTAGTCCCCCAATGGTTACACGGTCCACAATAATAGTATCGCCCACCGGCGTAGATACACGAACAGGTGAAACTAAGGACTCACGAGGCATATCCAGATAATGAGTAAAGTACGATGATACATACGAATAAGTAGAACCAGGGTCAAATAATATAGAAGCTTCCCTGTGGCACACTGAGACAATACTTGTGATCACTGCATTTGAAGCAACGACATCTAGCCTGGAAGGAATAGCATAGAATTGGGCCTGACAACCACCTGATCGGCCTCCCCCTCTTGGGCGACCCCTAGCTGACTGACCCCCACCCCGTGCTGGCTAGGCGGGTGGTGAAGTAACTGGTGCTGAAGTCGTAGTTTGACTTCTCTGCTGCATTGGACCTCCCGAGCGACAAGTACATTGCCTCCACATATGCCCAAATTGCCCGCACTCAAAGCAGCTCCCCGGTACTGGTGGTGGTGCCGACTGAATCAGACCCCGAGAACCAGAATAACTACTAGAATCACCCGGTGCAAATGAACCCTGAACTGAAGGGGCACGGGACAAACTCTGGGCTGGGAGGGCACTGAGAGATGACTAACCCCGATGAGAACTATATAAACCCTGGCCGGATGATGCACCATGGTGAACTGGATGACCCGTCTGAGTGTGTCTGTAAGAACGACCCCTATTGCGGTAAAATTGACCCCCTAAAGGAACACCGCTGAAATCACCTAGACCACGAGGCCTCTTGGCCTCCCTCTCTCCACGTTCCTGACTATGGACCATCTCTATCTACCGAGCAATGTCAACTACCTTATCAAAAGTAGCACCGGATACTCTTTCCCAAGTCACAAGTAACTGTAGATGAAATGTGAGGCCATCAATGAACCTCATAATCCTCACCCTATCAGTGGGAACCAACCAAACTGCGTGACGAGCCAACTCAGAATATCTCATCTCGTACTGCATTACAGATATGCCATCCTGACGTAACTGCTCAAACTGCCTACGCAGCTCCTCTCTGCGAGACTGCGGCACAAGCTTATTCAAAAAGAGAACGGAGAATTCCTGCCAAGTAAGTGGTACAACACCAATCGGCTTGCGCCTCTCATAAACCTCCCACCATCTGAAGGCAGCTCTAGAAAATCGATATGTAGTGAACGAGACCCCACTGGTCTCTAGAATTCCTGAGCATCCTCTAACTTAACACCGCTAAATGATGGAGGTCGAAGCCTCCCAAATCTCTTAAGTCTTCTGTGCTCATCATTTGCCAAAGCAGGGACTACCGAGGCCTGAGCAACTGCAACTGGCTGGGCTAGTATTGCCCCGGTATCTGAAGTCCCTGCACTACTTGATCTAGAGTACGGTCAACAGGGGTATGAGTATCTCCCACGGCCTGAGAAGTGGCAGGTGCGACTTGAGCCGAAACCACCTGAGCAAGGCCAGTGCAAACTCTCAATATCTGGGCTAAAGTCTCCTGAAGGCCTGGAATCTCAATGGGTACAACTGGTGCCTGAGCGGGTCACATCGGCTCAGCTACATTTGGAATCTGCTCCTGAGCTGGAGTAACTAGTGGTGCTACAGGTGCTACTCCAACTGTTGTACGAGCGACACCTCGAACTCTACCTAGGCTCCGGCCTCTCGCGGCCCTAACTGGTGGCACTGGTAGCTGACCGTCTGATCCGGTAGTACGTGTTCTCACCATCTGTGAGAGAATATGATAACATAATTTTTGTTTTCCGGAATCAACAAGTTCGCACGATAGAATACAAGAAAAATGAAATTTTTCTATGGGTTTGACAGCCTCTCGAAGATAAGTACAGACGTCTCTGTACCAATCCGTAAGACTCTACTAAACCTCCTCATGACTCGTGAGACATATGTAACCTAGGCTCTGATACAACCTTGTCACGGATCGAAATCTCACCCGTCGTGATGGCGTCTATCTCAATACTAGGCAAGCCGACAACACCTATAACCTACAATTTATTTTAAATACTGAAAGCACAATAATTAAGTTTAAGGGTAAATCGCACCAACATTGGAAATAAACTCACTCCCAAAATCTGGTGTCACTGAGTACATGAGCATCTATACATTACAAGTCCGAGAAACCCGATCTATAATAATCCAAAACCAAATACAATAAACAAAAGGATAAGGAAGGAGAGACAAGGTCTGCGAAACATAGCAGCTATCTCTGAATCTCTGAAAAATCAATTATGTGAAAGAATCAACACTCACTGTGTCTGGGATCACCTGGATCTGCACACGAAGTGCAGGGTGTAGTATGAGTACAACCAACTCAGTAAGTAACAATAAAAAATAAAGAACTGAAAGTAGTGACGAGCTTCTCAACTAAGTCCAAATACAGTACTTTCTGACAGAAAAGGTTAGGCATACTCTCAAGTTCAACATTTAAAATTTCACAGTAATTTCATATCAAAGTTGACTGAAAGAGAAAATAATGTTTTTCCGAAATTTTAAAAATAGTGATATATGACAGCTAAAATGCAGCAAATAATGAAATCAATGCATCCTCTCAAAGTAACAGTCACTCAATCCTCCGATTCACTCCAACCTCACAGTCACTCTTTCCTTACAGCCACTCTTTCCTCACAGTCGCTCATTCCTCACAGTCACTCATTACTCGGCACTCGGCACTCGCACTCAGTAGGTACCGGTGCTCACTGGGGGTGTGTACAGACTCCGAAGGAGCTCCTTCAGCCCAAGCGCTATAACAAGCAAATCATGGCATATAATAATGAAACATGCTGCGGCGCGCAACTCGATCCCATAAATATCCTCACAATTGGGCCCTCGACCTCACTCATTCATCAACCTCTCCAGTCTATCGGGCTCAAGATGACATGAAAATCAGCCCAAAAATGATAATATGATGCATCAATAAATAGCAACAGAGACTAAGATATGAAATGAAATGAATGAACATGACTAAGTGTGAAATTACAATTTGAACATATAATTCAACCAAAGCAATGACCCCAGTGGGTTCCAATAATAACAACATATGTCTAAGCATGATTTATAATACGAGTCTCAACTTAATTTTCTCTAACACATAGAGAATGTACTGGTACCAACAGATTATTCAACTACACAGTTCCATGGAATTTGACCAAGTCATAATTCCTACGGTGCACGCCCACACGCCTGTCACCTAGCATGTGTGTCACCTCAAAACCAATCACATAACACATAATCCGGGGTTTCATACCCTCACGACCAAATTTAGAACTGTTACTTACCTCAAATCGTGTAATTCTTTTTTTTGCAATGCCTTTGCCTCGCGAATCGGTCTTCAAACGCCTAAAATCTAGCCACAAATAATTCGATTCAGTCAATAAAATTTATTGGAATTAATTCCATAAGAAAATACTAATTTTCCAATAAAATCCGAAATTTAGCTCAAAAATCGCCCTAGGGTCCACATCTCGGGACCCGATAAAAGTTATAAAATCCGAAAGCCCATTCAACCACGAGTCTAACCATACCAATTTTACCAAAATCCGACCTCAACTCGACCTCACAAATCTTATTTTCAAATCCCCGAATTACACCTAAGAAACACGTAATCTAGTCATATTATTCGATGATAATTCAATATTATGGAGTAGAAATGATCACAAGTGACTTACCTCAAGATTCCCCGTGATTTCTAGCTCAAAACTCGCCTCAACCCGTGTTGGAAATGTTAGTAATGACAAAAATCTCGGACTCCTCTGTTTTTAACATTCTGCCCAGGATTTTTGCGCCTGCGGCAACTTGGCTGCTTCTGCGGTCTCGTAGGTGCGCCCTCATAGCCCGCTTCTGCACCAAAATTCGCACCTATACCCCTTTGAGCGCTTCTGCGAGAGTCTCACCTCCGCCCCTATGTGCACTTCTGCGCGCGCCGCATTTGCACCCTATGTGCGCTTCTGCGCACCCTCGCCCGTGCCTACGTGAGTTGCTTCTGCACATCATGAGCCACATTTGCGGCATCGCACCTGCGGCCAATTTCTCGCAGGTGCGATCACAGCAGAAGACAGAAATTTCCCAAATTTCTTCTAAGTCCGAATTTGATCCGTTAACCATCTGAAACTTACTCGAGACCCTCGGGACCTTAACCAAATACACCAACATGTTCTAAAACATCATACGAACTTATTCGATCCTTCAAATCACACCAAAAACACGAATCACAAATAGATTCAAGCTTAATGAATTTTGAAATTTCCAAATTCTACAAACGACAACAAAACCTATCAATTCACGTCCGATTGACCTCAAATTTTACACACAAGTCATAAATGACATAACGGAGGTATTCCAATTTTCAGAATCGGATTCCAACCCCGATATCAAAAACTCAACCCCTACGGTCAAACTTCCCAAAAATTTGACTTTCGCCATTTCAAGCCTAATTCCATCACGAACCTCCAAATAATTTTTCGGACACGCTTCTAAGTCCAAAATCACCATACAGAGCTATTGGAATCATCAAAATTTAAATCCGAGGTCGTTTACATATAAGTCAATATTCGGTCAACTTTTTCATCTTACGTTTTTAATTATGAGACTAAGTGTCTCATTTCACTCTGAAATCCTTCCGGACCCGAGCCAACTAACCCGGTAAGTCATAAAACAACTGTAAAGCTTAACTTGAGCAGTAAATGAGGGAACGAGGTTATAATACTCAAAACAATCGGTCGGGTCGTTACGTGCTCCTTCAGTCCAAGCACAATAATAGCCAGATCCAGGCATAAATAAATAAAACATTTTGCGGTGTGCAACCCGATCCCATAAATATCACTCAAAATCTCCAGTTTCTCGGGCTCTCAATGACATGAAAATTAACCCGGCATAATGATATGATGTATCAATGAATGACAATAGAGACTGAG
This sequence comes from Nicotiana tabacum, assembly GCF_000715075.1. Taxonomy (NCBI): domain Eukaryota; kingdom Viridiplantae; phylum Streptophyta; class Magnoliopsida; order Solanales; family Solanaceae; genus Nicotiana; species Nicotiana tabacum. The sequence continues at coordinate 96,354,381 of NC_134094.1, forward strand.
ATATGATATGCAAATGATAGATGTGACTGAGTACAAAATTATAAATTTTTAAAAAGTAATTCAATAGCAATAAGAACTCTGTGGGTCCCAAAAATATCGGCACCTAGCCTAAACATGATCTTTAACATAAGTCTCACCTCAATTTCCTCTAACACATGGAGAATATGTGGGTAATGACATGATTATTTGATTATGCAACTCCACGGAATCAATTAAGTCATAATTTCTATGGTGCACGCCCACACGTCCATCACTTAGCATGTGCGTTACCTCCAAATAATTCATATAACACGAAATTCAGGGATTCATACCCTCAGAACCAAGTTTAGAAGTGTTACTTACCTCGAACAAGCCGAATCCAATGCTGAGCAAGATAAACAATACTCTGGAAATTCCATTTCGCGCATATCAACGTCCATATGCCTTGCTATCTCCTCAACTCAAGCCAAGCGATTTGTATCTATTCAAATAACATGCAAATTAATCACAATTTACTCCAATGCTTACAATTTAATAAATTATAAAAATTCCCATCTCCGCTCAAAAAGTTGGCAGTGGGGACCACGTCTCGGAATCCATCAAAACTCACCAAATCCGATAACTCGTTCAATACGAGTCCAACCATACTAGTTTCACTCAAATCCGACTCCGAATCGACATTCATATCCGAGAAATTCGTTTTATGAAATTTCTACAATTTTCCTCAAATCCGACTCGTTCAATGATATATTCATGTATTTTATCCAAATCCGAGTTACAATCACTTACCCTAATGAAGTTTTTGAAAATCCCATGAAAATCGCCACAAACCGAGATCCCAAAGTTCAAATATGAAAAAATACTCTAACCCTCGTTCATATAGTACAAAATCTGATCTCTCATTGTGCTGACCACAAAATTTTTGTACGGTCCGCACATTCTAGGTTCTGCGGTCGCAACCCAAATTATGCGGTCGCAGTCCAGCAGTGACTGTACTACCAGGGTTCAGTAAATTGATCATAACTTTCGGTACAAATGTTCAAATGATGAATGGTATACCTTTCTGAAACTAGATTCAAAATTCCTTATAGATTAAAACATACAAGCTTCCGAAGTCAGACCATCGAACCTGCATATTCTCCTTTCTGCGGCCGCAAGAGGATTTCTGTGGTCTGCACATTTCTTCTCCAGTCCGCAATTTTTCTCTAAGGTCCACAAATGAGGCTTTGCCTCAGCACTCCAAAATGTGCTCGCGCACTCCAATTGTTCCCAAAATATCATCAGAGTGCCGAAATGCCCAAACTCGTTCAAAGCTCACCCCGAAACACAACCGAGTCACTCGGGACCCCATCCGAATATACCAACAAGTCTCAAAACATATTACAGACCTACTCGAGGCCTCAAATCACATGTAAAAACATCGAAACGATGAATTGTACCATAATTCAAACTTAGAAATTTTTAAAAATTTCGATTTCCAAAACTCGTGCCGAACCATATCAATTCAGCTCGGAATAAACTCAAATTTTGCATACAAGTCATTCAAGACTTCAAATAGTAGAAATGAGCATATATTCCCAAAATGATCGGTCGGGTCGTTACATTCTCCCCCACTTAAACATACTTTCGTCCTCAAACGTGCCAAGAGTTGTTTCCAAGCCATCAAATCACCGTTCCATCTTACCACACACGTACCCAAGTGTGAACCCATGTCACCTAATTCCATATAGGCTTGACAACACAATCCAACTGAATTCGTTAATTTAACTCTAGCCCATAAACCTTGAAATTTAATTTCCAACCTTCAGAATTTCTTTCAAGACACGAATCTTACATTTACACCCTGTATAAGTCCGAATAAGCTGCATCGAGCTATAACTATAACCAAAGATATAATCACCCAGCATATTACACAACTCACATGTTCAGAGCACCATTCCCGATCACAGTAATTACTCCAAATCAACCAAGTACTAGTATAAAACATCATATCAAGCCAAACCTCATTCCAAAACCTTCATATGCTGCCAATGATGAAAGAAACAATCAAAAACTCATAACCACTCATCAGATCAACTAGCCATGGAGCTCTCTCGCCCAACCAAAACCATAACCCTCTTGAATATACCATAATCAAGCCCGATAGTACCCATTCTAGGTCCAATGACCTTATGTTATTAAACACAACTATTCCACAAATATACCGCACCAATATAACTCAGAGCCACAACCCGTACCATCCGTGCACCAATATGCAACTATTCAAATGTACCCAATCATGGAAAATGACTCAACTAAGAGAACTGCCCCGCCAGATTAACAAGTACTTCCACAAGGAAACACTGAAAATTCATCATACATCGTAGAACCATCACCCGATTCTAACACAAGGTTCATATTATATACTCCGAGCCACCCTGCTCCAATTTAATAACGACGGAGAGGCAAATGACAAAAATACCACACAAAAACCTGAAAGGACATAACCGTTACGCTATCGATCATGCAATACCCAATTACTCATCACACTCAAATTCCACTATAAAGCTCAAATAGAACCGCACCATCTGTGCACATAACCAATGAATCATAACTCCTCGTGGCATAAGGGAGTAACTCACAGATCATCTCAGAACACGAATAAACTCAACATCAATTGAATGACACATCCCTCAACAATAGCAGTATGGAGCCAACCATTCTGGCTCGGTGTAGAATACACATCTTAATTGGGCCTAGCTATGGACCCCCAAATCAACTCGGGTTACCCACAAATAGATACAAATTCTTCCGAAAATCCATAATGACTGAATCATAACACATTTCATCATCCTGCTAGCTCCGACCACAACTTCACAGTCCGCAACCATGAAACAATCTGCTCCTGGGAACTCCCAATCTCCAAATCCATAGAACACGCGAATCACCATATTTGATTCCATCTCCACCGCCCGAATGCCTAATAACTCTCTCATACACGATCATCCCACAAGAAATACTTTAAAAGTTCTTCCGTGCCAATTGACAAAATTTGAATATCAACAGTCTATCAACCATGTGAGTACCGCAATACTAATTTATACATCCGCAAGTCAAAATACAATGCGCCTTCTGAAGTCCGCCCCTTTCTCATACAACATCAAGAAGTAATAGTATTTATCTAGTTATTTGAAACCATCCATGTTGTCCAACATTCGTTACCTTCTCTTCAAGACTGTACTGCCACCTTGTACATGAAAATCTAGCTTTCGTACAACACGTAACATCTATATTGCCATCATGTGAAAAGCACAAGAATCTTATTATCAACTTTGAGTCACCAATAATTTACATACCATTTTAGTTAGAAACCTTTCTCTTGCTTCTTTCCAGGAGGAAATCACAATACATAACACGTTCTCCACACCGATAGAAACCATCAAGAATACTTTGGAATCCATTTGCACATAATCAAGCCCTTAAAACTAAATTCCTCTAACTCGACCAAGCCACACAGGTCGCCAAGTCCAGGTGTATTGCCACAAAGCACCTGTAGAAAACCCCCACCCACATCATAAGCACTCAAAGAACCGATCATATCCATTACCATATTGATCCAACCTACCACCAAGCTATCCTATTTCTCCAAATCCCTTCCGAATTTGTCTTCAGATTGATACTTCTTCTTGCTAAAATACCATGATCTTTAACCACAACTTACCCCACAAACATTAGCATAGAAGCACAACGCCCTACGGCCCATAAGCAACTGTATTCTTCTTAAGCACCTTCAAAAATACCACAACTCTAACACTCACTCTGAGAATACATTATGTGAATTTAAAATTGTTCTTCTTACCTTCCTTATACAAAAAAATCTAGAATCCATAGTCATATAGAATTTCCGCAAGTCCAGGCACCATCAAACGCAAATCCCGGATTTTTATCCATACCCAAGTCCGGAAACATTCTCACCTGCTATATATAATTCTCAAACCCACTGAAATTTTCTCGGGAGTCTCCCATTTTGCTCAAATCTAATTGCACTGCCTAAATGGGCCAAAAGACACGTGCCCCATTAGCACCACAACACTCAAAGAAGTAACTCGACTTTAACACCACATACCAAATTCATACTCCATGCGCACTACATCATTCACCAATAACAACTCACTCATCCCACGATTTTTCATATACTCATCCGTGCAATATAATCCTTAACCAGGAATCTTCCTTATTCGAGTCATTTTCGAACTCCACCTCTGCAAGTCATCACTGATTCCCAAGTATACTTTAGACCTAAAAAATATTTGACACATATACATGAATTGATTTGTCTATAGCAGGCTCCCCCACTTGGCTCAAAGCCATAGATTAAAACACTCCATAATGCACAATACTAATACTCTATTATTGTCATAATGCCACAGTCAGTTTAACGAAGCTTCTTCCCAAGTTCATACAACGCCAACCATAAAAATACCTCAATCATCCGCTAAGCTCGTATTCATTCTCTTAACACACAAGTCAACTTTCTCAACCAGATTCAGATTCAAATCTCCACCCATACACCCCGTCGGCAGAAAAGAAACTCTCCACTCACATCATAAGAAATACTCCTACATAGATTACTCCGCAGGAGATAATCCACCTGCTTAGCCTCAATCTGGTATCTTGTTATACCCTTTCTCATTCACAATTACTATGCAATCACTTAGGCAATCAGCTTCCAAACTCATTACCCAGACATGAGAATTTAATTTACCCCAAAATTTAACAATATAAAAGATCCTTCAAAACATTCATACTCGAGACTGTATGTCACATTAAAACGAAAATCAAGCACCTAGTGGCCGTTTCTTTACATTTCAAGGAAACATTTCTCGTCACATTCAAATCGTCTTAACACATCCCGTGGTCACATCATACCTATCCTACCGCCATTCCACCGCTCATCGAGCCACAAATCCCACTGTAGGGTCATTACCGGACATATGAGTCCAATTGTACAAGTTATAACTGAAGCTACTGAGCCTAAGCTGCGGTCTAAACTTGGCCTCAAGTCCTCCAGACTGGCCCACCACCAAAACATAGAATACACATCTCCAACATCGTTTATGGAATCACAAGCCGGTGATGCACAGCTGATACTGAGCACTTATGCGCATACGAATACGTGGAAGGAGTTCAAAGAGTTATGTCTCAAGCTGAATCAATCTCGCACAATAAGGAAAGAAATATGGGAAGTATATATCCCAAATGCCTTGTAGCTTCTCGAAAATAAGTATGGACGTCATCATACCGATCCGCAAGACTCTACTAGACACTTGCTCATGATTTGTAGAACCTATGAACCTAGTGCTCTGATACCACCTTGTCACGACCCAAAATCCAACTAGTCATGATGGCACCTAACCCAACCCGCTAGGTAAGCCAACTTTCAACTATCCAATTCCAATAATAATTATTAAAGAAATTTAAGTAAATAATTATCTTAACCTTGTACATTCCCCAAGAACTGGTAGTACAAATCATGAGCTTCTAAGAATAGAGTATACAAAGCAAAAATGAAGTAAATACATAGTCTGCTTGAATAATACATAAACAGAGCTTTTATAAATCTAAGGCTACCCTGAACAAAAGGCAGCTACAACAGGAACGCAGGTACATCTTCAAGTCCCGCAACCATCGAGCACAGCAACAACAGTAGCCAACATCTGCACGCAATGTGCAGAAGTGTAGTATCAGTACAACCGACTCCATGTACTGAGTAAGTAACAAACCTAGTCGTAGGTTGAAAGTAGTGACGAGCTTCCACCAAGTCGGGTCCAAAACCAATAGTCCACAACAATCCATAACAACATAAAGTAAATAATACCAGAAGTAACTCAGGGATAAAATACTCAGCCAAATAATGATTTCAAAAAACATTATAGTTCTTCCTTTCAAATACCTCAGTGAAAACCCAAATCGTTTGCCGAAGTTTCCAATAATATAAATAGTTTGAAAACAATAAATTTCTCCAAAAATATTCTCAATAATAAATAATATATTTCATTTTCTTTCCGGATAACCCGTGTAAAACAAATGCATCACTATGCCCATCTGTCAAAAATATGTGAGAAATCATGAATGATGTGATGTTGTACAATATGAGGAAAAATACATCTCTATGCTTGTATGTCATGTGTGCATGCCAATGCGATGCAATTCAGTGATAAAATCATAAACAACCCCTCGGGCAGAACATCACTCATATACAGCCCCTCGGGCAAACCTCACAGTCACTCGTGCCACTCGGGCATACATCACAATCACTCTTGCCACTCGGGTATACCTCACAATCACTCATGCCTCCCAGTCACTCGGCACTCGCACTCAGTAGGTACCTGCGCTCACTAGGGGAGTGTACAGACTCCGGAGGGGCTCCTTCAGCCCAAGCGCTATAATCTGCACAGACAACTCACGTGCTATAATAATAAAGTATGCTACAGGCGAGCAGCCCCGATCCACACTCATCCTCACAAATCAAGCCACTCGGGCATTTCAGTAAAGCAGGGCATTCGGCCCAAAATATTTATATGCATCAAAATAGAGTCATAAAACTGAGTTATGATATGCAATAAAATGAATATGACTGAGTATGAATTTTCAATTTAACACAATAATTCGCAGCAATATGACCTCTGTGGGTCCCAAAAATACTGGCACATAGCCTCGACATGATTTTTAATATGCCTTTCAGCTCAATTTCTTTAACACATAAAACCGCATGGAAAATGCCAAGGTTATTTAACTATAAAATTCCATATAACAATTATGTCACAATTTCTATAGCACACGCCCACACGCCCGTCATCTAGCATGTGCGTTACCTCCCAACAATTCACAAAAATACATATATTCAGGGTTCATACCCTCAACTTCAAGATTAGAAGAGTTACTTACGTCGAACAAGCCGAATCCAATGTCGAACAAGCTAAAAAATGCTCCAGAAATCCCATTATGCGCGTATCAACTTCCGAACGGCTCGAATCTAGTCACAATTAATTTGATTCAGCCCACAAAATTTATAGGAATTAATTCCATATCAAAATACTAATATTTTCACAAAATCCAAAATTACGCCCCAAAATCACACGTGGGGCTCACATCTCGAAATCCGACGAAACTCATAAAATATGACAACCCATCCAATTAAAAGTTTAACCATACTAATTTCACTCAAATCCAACTCCAAATCGGTATTCAAACTTGAAAAATTCGTTTTGTGACATTATAGAAATTTCCTTATATTTCTCTTGAAGTTCAATAATCTTACACCAAAAATGAAGATGAATTCATGGAATATAATCACAAGGGAGTTAAGAACACTTACCCCAAATTGTGTGGAAAATTTCCTCTCCAAAATCGCCCAAACCGAGCTCCAAAATGTCTAAAATGAGAAGAAATCTCGGATCCCTCATTTTTAAACACTGCCCAGGCATTTCTGCACCTGCGGTGCCTGGGCTCGCACCTACGCATCCGCATTTGCGGAAAAAAAATGCGCGCCTGCGAAAAATAGCCGGCCCTCTAAATTCTCGCATCTGCGGCTCTATTCTCGCATATGCGGGCTTCGTAGATGCGCATTCCCCTTCGCACCTGCGGTCGCCTCACGCCAGCCCCAGTCCGCATCTGCGTCAACGCCTTCGCACCTGCGGCCTCGCAGATGCGGCAAATTCTTCGCACCTACGAGCACTGCCCAGTCCCACTCTTGGCCGCTTCTGCGACTTATTTCACGCACATGCGGCTTCGCACATGCGATCAAAATCTTCGCAGGTGCGATCACACTAGTAGGCAGCAGTTCCAGCATTTCCTTAAGTCCAAATTTGATCCGTTAACCGTTCGAAACTCACCCGAGGCCCTCGGGACCTCAACTAATTGTATCAACAAGTCCCATAGCATAACACGGACCTACTCGAGGCCTCAAATCACACCTAACAACATTGAAACAATGAATTACACCTCAAGTCGAAATCATTGAACCTTGAAACTTCAAATTCTATAACTTGTGCCGAAATACATCAAATCACGTCCGATTGACCTCAAATTTTGCACACAAGTCACATTTCACATTACGGACCTATTCCAATTTCCAGAATCGGATTCTGACCTCGATATCAAAAAGTCAACTCCCCGGTCAAACTTCCCAAAAATTCAACTTTCGGCATTTCAAGCCTAATTCCACTACGGACCTCCAGATAATTTTTCGGACACGCTCCTAAGTCCAAAATCACCAAACGGAGCTATTGGAATCATCAGAATTAAATTCCGAGGTCGTTTACACATAAGTCGACATCCGATTACTATTTTAACTTAAGCTTTAAACCTTGAAACTAAGTGTTCCAATTCATTCCAAAACCTCACCGGACCCGAACCAATTACCCTGGCAATTCACACAACAACTATAAAGTAAGTTTTGAGCAGTAAAAGGGGGAAGCAAGGTTGTAATACTCAAAACGACCGGTCGGGTCATTACACATATGCATACTTCTCAGAGTATCAATTCACTCAGTCTTCCTCATCACTCAGTCCTCACAGTCACTCAATCCTTCCAATCGCTCGACACTCGGCCCTCATTACTTACACTCAGCAGGCACATGCGCTCATTGGGGGTGTGTACAGACTCCGGAGGGGCTCCTTCAGCCCAAGCGCTATAATCTGCACAGACAACTCACGTGCTATAGTATCAATATATGGATCCGAACGAACAAATAACGTGTTATAATAAGCCAGTCTCGCATGATGTGGCGTGCATCCCGATTCCATAATAATAAAGTATATAAAGCTACTATGGTTTGCTGCGGCGTGCAACCCGATCCCATAAATATCCTCACAATCAGGCCCTCGACCTTACTCAGTCATCAATCTCTCTAGTCTCTCGGGCTCACAATGTCATGAAACTAGGCCAAAATGATGATATGATGAATCAATAAATAGCAACAGATACTGAGAGATGATATGAAATGAATGAACATGACTGAGTTTGAAATTTCATTTTAAACAAACAATTCAACAACAATGTGACCTTTGTGGGTCTCAATAATACTGGCACATAGCCTCAGCATGATTTTTAATATGATTCTCAGCTCAATTTCTTTAACACATAAAACTACATAGAAAATGCCAAGATTATTTGACTACAAAATTTTACGGAACCAATTACGTCACAATTTCTATAGTGCACGCCCACATGCCCGTCACCTAGCATATGCGTCACCTCCAAACAATTCACATAATACGTATATTCAGGATTCATACCCTCAGCTCCATGATTAGAAAGGTTACTTGCCTCGAACAAGACGAATCCAATGTCGAGCAAGCTAAACAATGCTCCAGAAATCCCATTCTGCACGTATCAACTTCTGAACGGCTCGAATCTAGGCACAATTAATTTGATTAAGTAAATACCAATTATTGTAATTAATTCCATAAGGAAATATTAATTTTCCAATAAAAATCCGAAACTAACTCAAAAATCGCCCGTGAGGCCTATGTCTCGGAACCCGACAAAAGTTTCAAAATATGAATGCCCATTGAACCACGAGTCCAACCATACCAATTTTATCAAATTCCGACATCAACTTGACCCTCAAATATTCAAATTAAAGTCTATGAAATTTTCAACTATTTTCAACCCAAAACACTAAAATGTTGATAAAAACAACAATAGATAATTTAACCAAAACCGAGTTAGAATTACTTACCCCAATCCATATGGTAAAAATCGCCTAAAATATCGCTTCAATCCGAGCTTCATAGCTCCAAATCTGTTAAAATGGTCGAAACCTCAAAACATAGCTTCTGTCCAAGCATTTATGCTTCGCGGTCGCAGAAAATGCTTCGCGATCGCGGAAAATGCTTCACGATCGTGAAGCACAAAAATTTCCAGCCCAAAATTTGCCCTTCGCGATCGCGAAGAACAAACTCCCCAACTCTTCCAGATAGCCTCTGGTATAATGGTCATAACCTTTTGTATAAAACTCCGAATGACAAATAGTTTGACGTTCTTAAAACTACAAAGCAAGGGTTACAACTTTTATTTTTGGATCATCTCTAAATTCCTTATAGATTGCAAGATATAAGCTTCTAAAGTTGGGTTAGTGCAGCAGATATTTTGTTCTACGCGATCGCGATTCACAAGGCCCCAAACTGTTGTTTGCTCTTCGCGAACGCGACCAAATGTTCGCGATCGGAATGCACACCTCTGTAGACAAAAACTAGCAATTAAAAATGGCCTAGAAATGGTCTGAAACCACCCCGAAACTTACCCAAGCCCCTCGGGACCTCAACCAAATATACTAACAAGTCCTAAAATATCATACGAACTTAGTCGAAGTCTCAAATCACATCAAACAACACTAAAACAACGAATCATGCCCCAATTCAAGCTTAATGAAACTAAAGAATTCCAGCTTCTACATTCAATGTTGAAACATATCGAATCAAGTCCGATTGACCTTAAATTTTGCACACAAGTCATAAATGACATAACGGACCTATTCCAATTTCCAAAATCGGATTCCGACCCCGATGTCAAAAAGTCAACTCCCCGGTCAAACTTCCAAACTTAAATTTCTATTTTAGCCATTTCAAGCCTAATTTAGCTACGGGCTTCCAAATAATTTTTTGGACACGCTCCTAAGTCCAAAATCACTATACGGAGCTATTGGAATCATCAAAACTCTATTCCGGGGTTGTTTACACATAAGTCGACATCCGATCACTATTTTAACCTAAACTTTAAGCCTTGGATTTCATTCTTCCAAACTAACTCCGAAATACCTGAAAACCAAAAATGACAATCCACACAAGTCATAATACATCGTATGAAGGTATTTAAGACTTCAAATAGTAGAAAAGAGCATAAATGCCCAAAATGACCGGTCGGGTCGTTATAATCACGCTTTTCCATATAGGTCTGACAACACAACATAATTAAAGATCATTACTTTAACCTTAGTCCGTAAAACTTAGAACCCAATTTTCAATATCCAGAATTTCTTACAAGACCCGAGTCTCATATCTATACACTATATAAGTTTGAACAAGCTGTATCAAGCCATAACCATAACCCCAAATATAATCACATAATATACTACACAACGCGCATACTCGCAGCACCATTCCCGATCACAGTAACTACTCAAAACCAACCAAGTAAACCCCACATTCCACAAAACCTCATTTCCAAAACCTTCGTACACTGCCGATAATGAAAGAAACATATAGGAACTCACAACCACTCACCAGATCAAATGGTCATGGAGCTTCCTTCGTTCAACAAGTACCATAGCCAATTATTTAAGCTGAATTCTAAATTATTCTCCCAAAAATGCCGTAATCAAACCTGATAGTACCTATTCTAGGTCCAATGACCTTATATTATCAAACACAACTATTCCACACCAATATAAATCAAGCCACAAACTGCGCAATTCATGTACCAAAAAATGGAAAATGTCTCAAAGAAGAGAACCGTTTTGCAAGTTCAACAAGCACCACCACAACCGCAATACTATGAGCTCATCGTATATAGTATAACCAAGACACACTAATCTAATAACAGTAATCATCTCTCCTATAGCTCATATTAACATCAATCGCACGGACAACTCACGTGCTATAGTATCAATATCTGAACCCGCACGGATAACTCGCGTGCCAATGATATTAGTATATGGATCCGCATGGTCAACTCATGTGCCAATAACATAATCCATTTGGCATGGTCACAGGCCTCCAGCCCAAGCATATCATACATGAGTAATTACACAAGTTCATATGTATATGATAATGAAATAAGATTCTCATGCTCCTGGACTGGTATAAATAACACTTCATAGTGTACGCATGTGCAAGGTGTGCTATCACATCTCAAATTGACAAGTTATTGCATAAATAGTAACTACTAGGTTTATTCAGGGAATTAGCTTCTTTGTAACCTCAAGTATAGACCAGATAGTTCTCAACAAAGGTACGAATACGTGAAACGTTATAATTTTATGCTTAACAGTCAACTCTAGGCATATCATAGCCTAAGCATTTTTTCGAGTATGAATACTTGCTCTGACGCCAGCACATGGGCTCAAACCTCGCATATATGTGCACTCATAGTGCGTAGCTATCACAAATAATTAACGCAACTAGTGTATGATGACCCAATATGTCATTATTAATTTAAATATTTATTTCTATGTTCTGAGACCTCAAAAAGAACTATAGAGTACTCCTCGACTTACGTGCACAGTCCGTAAATTTTTTCAGAAAGTTTTTATATGAAAAATTGATTAAAATGTGAAATAGAGCTTTAAAACTCAACTGAGTTGACTTCGGTCAACATTTTGAGGCAACAGATCCGGATTAGTATTTTGACAATTTTGGTATGTCCGTATCGTGATTTGGGACTTGGGCGTATGTCCAGAATCGAATTCGAAGGTCCCTAGCTCAAATTATCGGCATTTAACGGAAACTAAAAATTTAAAGGTTTAAGAATTCCTAAATTTGGTCATAATTGGGTTTTTGTTGTTACCGTGTCCCGATTTAGATTACGAGAATTCGATCAGTTTCGTAACGATATTTATGACTTATGTAGAAAACTTAAAGCTATTCCGAGGTACGTAGGCACGTTTTCCGTTAGTTTATGAAAAATAATAAAAGGTTTGATTTTATAAAGCTTGAATTTCTAAAGTTTGACCGAGTTTTGACTTATGAGAAAAAGACCCCGGAATGGAATTTTGATGATTCCAATAGTTTCGTATGGTGATTGCGGACATAGGACAATTCGGCGCATTTTGGCGAAAGTTGGAAAATAGAAGATTTTGAAAAGTTTGACCGGGAGCTGACTTTATTGATATCGATGTCGGAATTCGATTTTGGAAATTGGAATAGCTCCATTATGTCATTTATGAATTGCATGAAAAATTTGAGTTCATTCCGAATTGATTTGGCATGTTTCGGCGCGAGTTATAGAATTGAAAATTTCATAAACTCATAAGTCCGAATCGACACGCGATTTGTAGTTTCGCCATTGTTATGTCTGATTTGAGACCTCGAGTAGGTCCATAATATGTTTTGAAACTTATTGGTGTGTTCAGATGAGGTCACAAGGGGCTCGGGTGAGTTTCATACCATTTTTAGGTCATTTTTAACTGCTGGATTTTGACAGTAGTGTGGGAAATTTCTGATGCACAGAGCTGAGTTTGGAAGCTTATATCTCGCAATCTATAAGGAATCTGAAAATTATCAAAACATAAAAGTTGTATCTCTTTTATTCTAGTTTCCAGAAAGATAAACAATTTATCATTTGGACATTTGTACAGAAAGTTATGATCGATTGACCAGTTTTTGTTTGCCTGGCAGTGTGCATCGCCAGAAATTTCTGATGCACAGGGCTAACTTTGGAAGTTTATATTTCACAATATATGAAGAATCTAAAATTATCAAAATATGAAAGTTGTAGCCCTTTGATTCTAGTTTCCAAAAAAATAAACCATTCATCATTTGGACATTTGTACAGAAAGTTATGATCGATTGACTGAAGGCTACTACCGCAATTTTTGGCTTAAAATTTTTTAGACAAGTCGCATCTCAGAGATGCGACTTGCCTGGACAGAATATATATATCCGGAGTCCGACATTTTTGTTCAATTTTAGAGTTTTAGACCTCGGTTTTGGGCGATTTCAGAGGTATTTTTTATGAGTTTGAGTTGGGTAAGTATTCTTTATCCAAAATTAGTTATATTTCATGATTTCATACTCATTTACATCATGAATCCATGAATTTATGGAAGAAAAATCATATTTTTATAAAATATTTCAAAAACGAAAATTTAAGATTTGTAAGCTAATCCAATGTCGAAATTTGATAATTTTTGTATGGTTGACCTCGTATCGGAACGGGTGTTCGATTTTCGTGAGTTTTTCGGGATTCGAGGCGTGGGTCCCACTGTCGGTTTTTGAAATGAATTTCGGATTTTAATCCGAAAAATTAGTAATTTTATATGAAATTAATTCCTACGATTAGTGTTGATAATATTGAATTGTTTGTGACTAGATTTGAAACTTTCGGACAACAATTCGCGAGGCAAAGGCTTATTGGAATCCTGAATTTGGTTGCGAAGCGAGGTAAGTGTCGTGGTTAACCTTGACTTGAGGGAATAGAACCCTTGAATTATTGTTACGTGAATTTCATGTGTAACGACGTATAGGCGAGGTGACGAGTGCCTATACGTCGTCAAATTGATTGTTTGCACATTTATCTAGAAATCATAAATTATTTAACTTGTAAATTAATTATTATACTAATTATTTCTCTCATATTCCTTGCTCAAAATTATGCCTTAAATCCTTGCTATATTTGCTACATGCTTATTTGATTTATGTGACTTAATTGTTACTCGACATTTATCATACTAAATATTAAATTGCCTATATCCTCCTTAATTTCCACAATTAACTGCTACTTGTCATCACTTGTTTCTAAATAAATCATAATTATTATATGTTTGTTGTCTTACAATTTCATATTAATTGTTGCATTTATTGGAATAATTTCTTTTATAAGAATTGGTGAATTATATTATTGAGGAGCGGGTTGCACGCCGCAACAAAAATGAAAGTGAATATATTGGAGGAACAGATTGCACGCCGCAATAGAATTGATTGAAAGTGAATATATTGGATGAGCGGGTTGCACGCTGCAACAGAATTGATTGAAAAGATATATTAAGGATCGAGTTGCACGCCGCAACGGAATTAAATAAAAAGAAATATATTGTGGGATCGGGTTGCACGTAGTAACGGAATTGAATATGAATATATTGTGGGGATCGAGTTCCACGCCGCAACGGAAAGTGATTTAAGTAATAATTTGTTATGACTGCCGAGTTGGCTTGATTGTTGATATGATTTACCAGTTTAATTTCTATTCATGTTCTCCTATATTGTTATTATTATTATTATTGCGTACAGGTTAATGTAAGTAACCTGCCTTAGCCTCGTCACTACTTTGTCGAGGTTAGGCTTGACACTTACTGGGTACATGGGATCGATTGTACTCATACTATACTCTACACTTCTTGTACAGATACCGAAGTTGGTCCCAGCGGCGTACAGTAGATTTGCTCGGATTCAGCTATCCACAGGAGACTTGAGGTATAGTTGCACAGCGTTCGCATCTCTGAAATCCCCATTTACTTTATTTTAGCTGTGTATTTCTGTCAGACAACTTTATTTTCATTCAGATCCTTATTTGTATTATTCTAGTAGCTTGTGTACTTGTGAAACCAGTTCTGGGATGATATTTAGACACCGCTATTATTATGATTTACTGACTTTATTTCAGATTTCATTCCACTTATTAGTTTCTTTATTATTAATTAAATTAAATTGTTACAAAAAAATAGGTAAAATTATTCTAACGTTGGCTTGCTAGCAAGTGAAATGTTAGGCGCCATCACGGTCCTAAAGGTGAGAATTTCGGGTCGTGACAAGTTGGTATCAGAGCACTAGGTTTCGTAGTTCTCATGAGTCACGAGCAATGTTAGTAGAGTCTGAAGGATCGGTACGGAGACGTCTGTACTTATCTTCCAGAGGATATGGAGTTTAGGAACAATTTTACTTCTATTCTACTCTGTCATGCGTACGGACTTTTCGGGTTGTACAGTACGTCGGGGAGTTGAAGAAAATTTTTTGCAGAACATGGTATCATTGACGATTGAACTCTTCTATTCTTGTCCTATCGCAGATAGCGAGAACACACCTTGCGTCTACAGCCGGACAAGAGCCAGAGTCCCCAGTGACAGCTACGACCAGGGGCCGAGGCCGAGGTCGCGCTAGAGGCCGAGGTAGAGGTAGAGGCAGAGGCAGAGGCAGAGCTCAATCTAAAGCTCGAGCAGCACCACCTGTTGTAGAACCTCAGGTGGATTTAGAAGCTGAGGCTCCAGCTCAAACGGTACCTGTTGGACCAGTTCAAGGTCCGGAAGAATTCATAGCTACTCCAGTATTTCAGGACACTCTAGTCCGTTTGGTGAGTCTTATGTAGGGTGTGTCCCAAAATGGTACATTTCCAGTGGCACCAGTCATCTCACAGGCTGGGGGAGGAGTACAAACTAACACTACTCCTGCTCCGGGGCAGACAACTCCACAGTATCAGGCTCCAGTAGCCCATCCAGTTGGAGTAGTTCAACCAGTTGTTGCAGCATATGTCGGTGATAGGTCTGCTTTGTCTTATGAGGCTTTGTTGAAGTTGGACAAGTTTACCAAGCTATTTCCAATCCATTTCAGTGGTACACCTTTTGAGGACCACAGGATTTTCATGACCGCTGCTATGAAGTATTTCAGAACATGGGGATAGTAGAAAGTAATAGGGTTGATTTTGCTGTGTTTCAGATGACTAGTTCCACCAAGAGGTGGTGGAAAGATTATGTATTTACTAGACTAGTTGGTTCGCCTGCACTTACCTGGGAGCAGTTCTCGCAGCTATTTCTGGAGAAGTTACTTCCTATCATACTGAGGGAGAATTATCGCAAGCAGTTTGAGCATCTCCAGCCGGTCAGTATGTCAGTTTTTCAGTATGAGACCCGTTTTGTGGATCTAGCCCGTCATGCTGTTCTTCTGCTTCCTACAGAGAGAGAGAGAGGGTGAAGATGTTGATTGATGGACTCGTTCAACCTATCAAGCTACAAATGGCCAAGGAGACCGGGAGTGAAATTTCTTTTCAGATGGCTGCTAATGTCGCCAGGCGGATCGAGATGGTTCTTTCATAAGAGAGAGGGCCAATATCAGATAAGAGGCCCCGTCATTCCAGTAATTTCAGAGGCGCCTCATCTGGAGCCAAGAATACTTATGGTAGGGGTCATCCTCCTAGTCCATTTTATTCAGCACTTCAGACTTCTCACGGTGCTTCAGGGTGTCAATGTCCTTATGTTCCTTACTCTGGACAGCCAACATTCAGTGCATATTCAGCTTCTATTAGTGCACCACCACTCTAGAGTCACTATCTTGGCTATCCGACCCATTCGGGTCAGCTTCAGCTTCAGTAGCCATGCCAGCAGGATGGGTGTTATGAGTCTGGGAACATTGGTCGCATTGCCCTAGGTTGTTGAGCAACAAATCTCAGTAGAATTCTCGTGCCATCATACCGGCACCGGTTGATCCACCGCCCACCCGACCAGCTAGGGGCAGGGGTCAGACTGTTAGAGGTAGAGGTCAGACTGCTAGAGGTAGAGGTCTGACTGTTAGAGGTGGAGGCCAATGAGCTATGGCATGTCCCAGAGATGTAGTTCAGACTGGTGGGGCCCAACCCCGATTCTATATTTTTCCAGCTAGGCCTGAGGTCGAGTCATCCGACGCCATGATCACAAGTATTGTTCCAGTTTTCCATAGAGATGCCTCAGTTCTATTTGATCCAGGGTCTACTTACTCCTATGTGTCCTCCTACTTTGCTTCATATATGGTTATGCCTCGTGATTCTTTGAGTGCGTCTATATATGTGTCCCCGCCGGTTGGAGATTCTGTTGTGGTAGATCATGTCTATCATTTGTGCGTGGTTATTATTGGGAGTCTTGAGACTAGTGTGGATCTTCTACTTCTTGACATGGTAGATTTTGACGTCATACTGGGTATGGATTGTGATTCACCTTATCATGCTATATTGGATTGTCATGCCAAGACGGTGACTTTAGCCATGCCGGGGTTACCTCGATTAGAGTGGAAAGGAACTCCTGGTCGTTCAACCAGCATGGTTATTTCTTATATGAAGTCTCGGCGAATGGTCGAGAAGGGATGTCTAGCCTATTTGGCTTATATTCGCGATCCTAGTGCGGATGTTCCTTCTATGGACTCAATACTAGTTGTTCGTGAATTTCTAGAAGTATTTCCTGCAGATTTGTCGGGGATGCCACCCGACAAAGATATTGACTTCTGTATTGATTTGGCTCCAGGCACTCAGCCCATTTCTATTCCACCATACCGTATGGCCCCGCTAGAGTTGAAAGAATTAAAGGAGAATTTACAAGACTTGCTTGATCAGGGATTCATTAGACGTAGTGTCTCGCCCTGGGGTGCACCAGTGTTGTTTGTGAAGAAGAAAGATGGTTCAATACGGATGTGTATAGACTATCGACAGTTGAACAAGGCTACTATCAAGAACAAGTATCTGTTGCAAAGAATTGATGACTTATTCGATCAGCTTCATGGTGACAAGCTATTTTTGAAGATTGACTTGAGGTCTGGCTATCATCAGTTAAAGATTAAGTCATCTGATGTCCCAAAGACAGCTTTTCGGACTCGGTATGGGCATTATGAATTTCTATTGATGTCATTTGAGCTGACAAATGCCCATCATCATTTATGGATTTGATGAACCGGGTGTTCAAGCTCTATCTGGATTCCTTTGTGGTTGTATTCATTGATGACATCTTGATTTACTCTAGCAGTCGAGAGGAGCATGAGCAACATCTTCGGATTGTGCTTCAGACTTTGAGGGATAATCAATTATATGCCAAATTTTCAAAATGCGAGTTTTTGTTAGACTCGGTTGCATTTTTGGGGAATGTTGTATCGCCAGAAGGCATACAAGTGGACCCTAAGAAGATTGAGGCAGTTCAGAACTGGCCTAGACCTACTTCAGCTATAGAGATTTAGAGTTTTATGGGTATGGCAGGTTATTATCATTGGTTCATGGAAGGGTTTTCATCTATAGCAAACCCACTGACCAGACTGACCTAGAAGGGTGCTCCATTCAGATAGTCAGACGAGTATGAGTTGAACTTTTAGAAGCTCAAGACTGCTTTGACTATGGCGCCAGTGTTGGTGTTGCCCATAGGTTTAGGATCGTACACGGTGTATTGTGATGCATCTCGTATTGGACTCGGTGCAGTATTGATGCAAGATGGCAGGGTGATTGCATATGCATCGCGACAGTTGAAAGTTCACGAGAAGAATTATCTTATTCATGACTTAGAATTGGCAGCCGTTGTTCATGGACTGAAGATTTGGAGGCACTACCTTTACGGCGTGCCATGTGAAGTATTTACAAATCATCTTAGTCTACAGTATCTATTCAAACAAAAAGATCTCAATTTGAGGCAGAGAAGATGGTTGGAGTTGTTGAAAGACTATGATATCACCATTTTGTATCACCCGGGAAAGGCCAATATGGTGGTCGATGCTTTGAGTAGAAAGGCTGTGAGTATGGACAGCCTTGCGTATATTCCAGTTGGTGAGAGTCCGCTAGCTGCAGATGTTCAGACTTTGGCCAATCAGTTTGTGAGGTTAGATGTTTCGGAGCCCAGTCAGGTTCTAGCTTGCACAATCGCTCGATCTTCGTTATATAAGCGCATCAGAGAGCGACAACATGATGATCCTCATTTGCTTGTCCTTAAGGACACAGTGCGGCACGATGGTGCCAAGAAGGTTGTTGTGGTGGATGATGGAGCTGCGGATGAAGGGTCGTATTTGTGTTTCTAATATGGATGGGGTTCGTGAATTAATTATTGAAGAGGCCCACAGTTCCAGATATTCTATTCATCCTGGTGCCGCCAAAATATATCAATATTAGCAGCAACATTATTGGTGGAGAAGAATGAAAAAGGATATAGTTGCATATGCATCTCAGTGTTTGAATTGTCAGCAAGTTAAGTACGAGCATTAGAGACCTGGTGGTTTGCTTTAGAAGTTAGAAATTCCTGAGTGGAAGTGGGAGTGTATCACTAAGGATTTTGTTGTTGGACTCTCACAGACTCAGAAGAAGTTCGATGCAGTATGGGTCATTGTGGACAGGTTGACCAAGTCAATACATTTCATTCCAGTGGCAATTACCTATTCTTCAGAGCGGTTAGCTGAAATTTACATTTGTGAGATTGTCCGCCTTCACGGTGTGCCCGTGTCTATTATTTCAGATCGAGGTACGCAGTTCACCTCGCACTTCTGGAGGGTTGTACAGCGTGAGTTAGGCATGCGGGTTGAGTTGAGTACAACATTTCATCCACAGACAGACGGACAATCAGAGCGCACTATTTAGATTTTGGAAGATATGCTTCACGCTTGTATTATAGATTTTTGAGGTTCTTGGGATCCATTCATGCCACTTGCAGAGTTTGCCTATAATAACAGCTACCAGTCGAGCATTTAGATGGCTCTGTATGAAGCATTATACGGGAAGCGATTCC
This sequence comes from Nicotiana tabacum, assembly GCF_000715075.1. Lineage (NCBI taxonomy): Eukaryota > Viridiplantae > Streptophyta > Magnoliopsida > Solanales > Solanaceae > Nicotiana > Nicotiana tabacum. Next base: position 96,374,552 of record NC_134094.1, read on the forward strand.
ATTCGCCAGTTGGTTGGTTGGAACAGGGGAGGCTCGGTTGTTGGGTACTGATTTGGTAGAGGATGCCTTGGATAAGGTCAAGGTTATCCAGGATCGACTTCGCACGGCTCAGTCTAGGCAAAAGAGTTATACCGATCGTAAGGTTTCATTGATGATTGGAGAAAGAGTATTGCTCCGGGTTTCACCTATAAATGTGTAATGAGATTCGGAAAGAAGGGCAAGCTAAGCCCTAGGTATATCAGATCCTTTGAAATTCTTGAAAGGGTGGGTGAAGTAGCCTACAAGCTTGCACTACCATCTAGTTTATCAGCAGTTCATCCGGTGTTCTATGTATCTATGCTCCAGAAATATCATGGTGATCCGTCCCATGTGTTAGATTTCAGCTCAGTCCAATTGGACAAAGATTTGACTTATGAGGAGGAGCCGGTAGCTATCCTAGACCGACAGGTCCGACAGTTGAGGTCTAAAAGCTATCCCTCAGTTTGGTTGCAATGGAGAGGTCAGCCAATTGAGGCAGCTACCTGGGAGTCCGAGCCGGACATGCGGAGTAGATATCTCCACCTTTTCACCAACTCGAGTATTTTTCTAACTCCGTTCGTGGACGAACGTTTGTTTTAGAGGTGGAGAATGTGATGACCCAATATGTCATCTTTAATTTAATATATTCATTTCTGTGTTCTGAGACCTCGAAAACCACTATTCAGTATTCCTCGATTTGCATGCGCAGTCCGTAAATTTTTCTGGAAAGTTTTTATATGAAAAATTGATTAAAATGTGAAATAGATCCTTAAAACTCAACTTAGTTGACTTCGATTAACGTTTTGAGCCAACGGACCCAGATCAGTGTTTTGACAGTTCCAGTAGGTCCGTACCTTGATTTGTCCGTAGGACAATTTGGCACATTTTGGCGAGAGTTGGAAAATAGAAGATATTTGGAAAGTTTGACCGGTAGTTGACTTTATTGATATCGGAGTCGGAATTTGATTCTGGAAATTGGAAGAGCTCCATTATGTCATTTATGACTTGCATGCAAAATTTGAATTCATTCCGAATTGATTTGGCATGTTTCGGCGCGAGTTATAGAATTGAAAATTTCATAAACTCACAAGTCCAAATTGACACGCGATTTGTAATTTCGCTGTTGTTATGTGTGATTTGAGACCTCGAGTAGGTTCATAATATGTTTTGAGACTTGTTGGTATGTTCGGACGAGATCTCAAGGGGATCGAGTGAGTTTCGGGCCATTTTTAGGTCATTATTAACTGCTGGTTTTTGACAGCAGTGTGCGAAATTTCCGATGCGCATAGCTGACTTTGGAAGCTTATATCTCGCAATCTAAATGGAATCTGGAAATTATCAAAACATAAAAGTTGTATCCCTTTCATTCTAGTTTCCAGAAAGATAAACCATTTATCATTTGGACATTTCACTACAAAAACAACTAGAATTAGCTACGAATGTTGTCGCTAATCTGTCGCTAAAAAGCTCGTAGCTAGCAGAATTTCTTGATAATCCGTTGCTAATCCGATGCTAAATGAGATTAGTGACATATTTATCTGTTTAGCTACAAAATTTATCTGTCGCTAAAACATGATTTTTTAGTAGTGTTTGTACAGAAAGTTATGATCGATTGACTAGTTTTTGTTTGCGTGGCAGTGTGCATCGCCAGAAATTTCTGATGCACAGGGTTAACTTTGGAAGCTTATATTTCGCAATCTATAAGGAATCTAAAATTATCAAAATATGAAAGCCTAGCCCTTTGATTCTAGTTTCCAGAAAGATAAACCATTCATCATTTGGACATTTGTACAGAAAGTTATGATCGATTGACTGAAGGCTACTACCGCAATTATTGGCTTAAAATTTTTTAGACAAGTCGCATCTTAGAGATGCGACTTGGCTGGACAGAATATATATGTCCGGAGTCCGACATTTTTGTTCATGTTTAGAGTTTTAGACCTCGGGTTTGGGCGATTTCAGAGGCATTGTGTAACGACCCGACCAGTCATTTTGAATATTATAACCCCGTTCTCCCATTTACTGCTTCTTTATATGTTGTTCAGCTGTGTTGAGTTATATCGGGTTAGTTGGTTCGGGACCGGAGTAGTTTCAGAGTGAATTGAGACCCTTAGTCTCTTAAGTAGAAACTTAAATTGAAAAAGTCAATCGGATGTTGACCTATGTGTAAACTATCTCGAATTTGAATTCCAATAATTCTGTTAGCTTCGTTAGGTGATTTTGGACTTAGGAGTGCGTCCGGAATGTGATTTGGAGGTCTGTGGTAGAATTAGGCTTGAATTGGTGAAATTGGAAATTTGGCGATTTCGGTCGGCAGTGGAAAATTTGATATCAGGGTTGAAATGGAATTCCAAAAGTTGGAGTAGGTTCATAGTGTTATTTGTGATGTGTGTGCAAAATTTGAGGACATTCGGACATGGTTTGGTTGGTTTCGACACTGGTTGTCGAATTTGAAAATTTAGAAGTCCTTAGACTTGAATCCGAGGATAATTTGATGATTTGGTGTTGTTTTGAGTGATTCGAAGTTTCGACTAAGTTGGTATGTTGATATATGACTTGTTGGTATTTTTGGTTGAGGTCCCAAGGGGCTCGGGATGATTTTGGATGGGTATCAGGGAGTTTGGAAGTTGGAAATGCAGCTGGAACTGCTGTTCTGGTATGTCCGCACCTGCAGATTGGGAACCGCAAGAGCGATGATCGTAGGCGCGGATGGCATGTTGCAGATGCGGAAAATGGAGGCTTGGTATTGAGCGTAGGTGCGGAAGAGAGGATCGCACCTGCGAGCCCGGAGGTGCGAAGGGGCAGCCACAGGTGCGAAGCTTGGCATCTAAGTGACTTTCGTATATGCGCACCTGGGACCGCAGATGCGAGCCTGCAGGTGTGAGAAAGGGTACGCAGGTGCGGAATCCCTGGGGCAGATCCTATATATCACACTTTGCGAATTTTGGTGCGTTCTTCACCATTTCTATTCGGTTTTTAAAGCTTTTAGGAGAGATTTGAAGAGGGAATCAAGTGGGTTTCGTTGAGGTAAGTTGGTCGGTTTCGAATTTGTGGCATAATTTGATAGTTTTTCTTGTGGAATTCATTCAATTAGTGTATATTGATGGTATTGTAATGATTGTGAATAGATTCAGAGCATTTGGAGACCGAGTCCAGAGACGAGGGCATCCCAGAGTAGGATTTTTACGCTGTTAAGGTAAGTAACAGTTTTAACTCTGGCTTTGAGGGTATAAACCCGTAGATTTGACATCACGTGATTGGTTGGAAGTGATACCCACGCTAGGTGATGAGCGTGTGGGTATGCACCGCGAGGGATTGAGACTTGGTCCGTTCCGTGAGGCATTGAGGCCTAATGGCTATTATCTGTGGTTACGTGTTTATTTGTTGTTGAACTTGTTTGCCTTCATGTTAGAGATCATGCTTAGGTTTATTCATGCTCACATTATTTGTACTCAGTCATAGAAATTATTGTACATGTTTACCTCACTCTCTATTAATTGCTATTGCGCAGTGATACTTGATGTGGGCCATGTTCCCTTGTTGTTGATGATGGTGAGGCTAGTGAGGTACATGATTGAATGAGGCCGAGGGCTTGGTTGTCAGGATATTAATACCATAGCACGTGAGTTGTCCGCGTAGCACGTGATTTTACTGTGCGGGTCCAGGTATTGATACCATAGCGCGTGAGTTATCTGCGTAGCACGTGAGTTAACCGTGCAGATCCAGGTATTGATATGATGGCACGTGAGTTGTCCGTGCTTAGCGCTTGGGCTTTGGGAGCCCCTCCGTAGTCTGTACACACCCCAGTGAGCATAGAGTGTTGAGTGTTCTGAGTGTTGAGTGCTGAGTGCGAGTGATGAGTGATGGAGTGATTGCTGTGAGGTTGTATTTATTTATGTTGTTGCTGCATTTATCTGTTAAGCTTCCTTGTGGCATTTACTGAGTTATGGAATTTACCTGTTTATTTCTGTTTATTTTTAAATTGTGAAAATAAATAATTGGACTATTTTACTTAGCTCGTCACTATTGCTCAGTTCCTTAGTTATTTCTGTTACTTGCTGAGGTAGTTGTACTCATGCTACACTCTGCACTTTATGTGCAGATTCAGGTGAGTTACAGTGCGGCGATCGTTGAGTTCAGGCCGGCTATCTGTGGAGATTGCAAGGTAGTTGCTACCGTCCACAGGACCTTGTCACTCCTTTTATCATTTCTTCTTTTGGATTGTATTGACAGTTGGACAGTTTTATTTCTTAGTTCATAGATTTAGACGCTCATGACTTAGTGACACCCCGATGTTTGGGGCTCGTTTCTGTATTTTCTATAATTATATTTAGAGTTGATTTAGTTTATGAAAAATTTCAAATATTGAAATTGTTTTATTAAATTCTAATCGGTTTAGTAGTAATATTTTGGGAAATAGGCTTGCCTTGTAACACGATAGGCACCATCACGACCATGGTTAGATTTTGGGTCGTGACAAGTTAGTATCAGAGCCTAGGTTACTTAGGTCTCACGAGTCATGAGCGGGTTTAGTAGAGTTTTGCGGATCGGTACGGAGACGTCTGTACTTATCTACTAGAGGTTGTAGAACCTTTAGGAAAATTTCACATTCTTGGATTCTTTCTATGTATTTTAGTAACTAAACATCTGTATTTCTTTCTCTCACAAATGGTGAGGACTCGTGCTACCGGTCAAGGGGGTCAGCCACCAGTTCGGGCCGCAAGAGGGCGAGGCCGTGGTAGGGGCAGAGGTGCAGCTCGTACAGTAGCCAGAGCAGTACCTGCAGATTCACCGGTTATCCCAGATCAGGACCAAGTTCCAATTGTTGATGCGCCAGCTTAGGCACCACCTGTGCCTATTATGATTCCAGGCCTTCAGGAGGCCCTAGCTCAGATTCTGACAGCGTATACCGGCCTTGCTCAGGCGGTCTCTATTTCGACGGCTGTAGCCACTTCTTAGGTTATGGGAGGCACTCAAACTCCCGTCGCTCGCACACCCGAGCATGTTATTCAGGGACTTCAGATACCAGAGGCACCACCAGCCCAGCCGGTTATAGCTGCACAAGATTATGTGGTTCCTGCTATGCTTGAGCATGATCAGCGTAGGTTGGAAAGGTTTGGGAGACTCCAGCCGCCACCTTTCAGTGGTATAGAGAGAGAGGACGCTCAGGACTTCTTGGACAGGTGTCGGAGGATACTCCATACTGCTGGTATTTTTGAGACTTGTGGGGTCTCATTCACTACCTTTCAATTTTCTGGGGCTGCATTCAAATGGTGGGAGACTTCCGAGAGGCATAGCCCTGTTGGCGCAGCACCCCTAACTTTTTCTAGAGAAGTTTGTACCTGAATCCGGCAGAGAGGAGCTGCGCAGGCAGTTTGAGCATCTTCGCCAGGGTGAGATGTCTGTTACACAGTATGAGATGCGGTTCTCCGAGTTAGCTCGTCATGCGGTCTGGTTGGTTCCCACAGACCGAGAGAGGATCAGGAGGTTTATAGATGGCCTCGGGTTTCAGCTTCGATTGCTTATGACCAGGGAGAGAGTATCTCGGGTTACCTTTGATGAGGTTGTCGACATTGCTCGACAGATTGAGATGGTTCGAGGTCAGGAGAGGACTGAGAGGGAGGCTAAGAGGCCTCGTGGTCAGGGTGGTTCCAGTGGTGCTCCTCACGGAGGTCAGTTTCAGCAGGACCAGTTTCAGTAGGGCCAGTCATCATTCAGTGCATTGCCAGCACAGGGTTCTCATTATGCCCCGCCCGCTGAGGTATCGTCGGGTAATTCTTTTGGGCATCAGGAGCAACAGTTTCGTCGGAGGAGGGGTTGTTTCGAGTGCGGGGATTTTGGTCACATTGCGAGATATTTCCCTAGGATGTTGGGTGGGACTCCACAGCGGAGTACTCAGCCTCCGACTATAGCACCAGTTACCTCACCACCCGCCCAGCCAGCTAGGGGTGGAGTTCAGCCAGCTAGAGGCGGAGACCAGTCAGCTATGGGTCGCCCGAGAGGGGGAGGCAGATCAGGGGGTGGTTAGGCCCGTTTCTATGCCCTCCCAGCCAGGCCAGACGCTATTGCTTCAAATGCTGTGATTTCAGGTATGTTCTTCTGATAGACTCGTTCGAGGACGAACGTTTGTTTAAGAGGGGGAGAATGTAATGACCTGGCCAATCGTTTAGAATATTATAGCCCCGTTCCCCCATTTACTACTTATTTATGTATTGTTCATCTGTGTTGAGTTATATCGGGTTAGTTGGTTCGGGACCGGAGTAGTTTCAGAGTGAATTGAAACACTTAGTCTCTTAAGTAGAAACTTAAATTGGAAACGTCAACCGGATGTAGACCTATATGTAAACGATCTTGGATTTGAATTCCGATAATTCTGTTTGCTTTGTTAGGTGATTTTGGAGTTAGAAGTGCGTCCGGAATGTGATTTGGAGGTCCGTGATAGAATTAGGCTTGAATTGGCGAAATTGGAAATTTGGCGATTTCGGTTGGCAGTGGAAAATTTGATATCGGGGTCGGAATGGAATTTCGGAAGTTGGAGTAGGTTAGTAGTGTCATTTGTGATGTGTTTGCAAAATTTGAGGTCATTCGAACGTGGTTTGGTTGGTTTCGGCACTGGTTGCCGAATTTGGAAATTTAGAAGTTCTTAGGCTTAAATCCGAGGATAATTTGATGATTTGGTGTTGTTTTGAGTGATTCGAAGGTTCGACTAAGTTGGTATGTTGATATATGAGTTGTTGGTATTTTTGGTTGAGGTCCTGAGGGGCTCGGAATGATTTCGGATGGGTATCAGGGAGTTTGGAAGTTGGAAATGCAGCTGGAGCTGTTGTTCTGGTGTGTCCTCACCTGCGGATTAGGAACCGCAGGTGCAATGATCGCAGGTGCGGATGGCATGTCGCAGATACGGAAAATGGAGGCTTGGTATTGAGCACAGGTGCAGAAGAGAGGATCGCACCTGCGAGCCCGCAGGTGCGAAGGGGCAGCCGCAGGTGCGAAGCTTGGCGTCTAAGTGACTTTCACATATGCGCACCTGGGACAGCAGATGCGAGTCCGCAGGTGCGGAATCCCTGGGGCAGATCCTATATATCACACTTCGCGAATTTTGGTGCGTTCTTCACCATTTCTATTCGGTTTTTAGAGCTTTTGGGAGAGATTTGAAGAGGGAATCAAGGGGGTTTCATTGAGGTAAGTTAGTCGAGCCTTAATACTTGTATATATGGTGATTTTTTGTTGTTTAATCATGGTAATTAGTGAAAATGAGGGGTTAGGGCTTGGAATATTTGGGGAGTAATTTAAGGATTTGAAGGACCAAACGATGTTGGATTTTGATGAATTTGGTATGGTTAGACTCGGGAGAGGACAAGGTTTATTATTATGCCATTTTTTACTAATTTCGAGACGTGGGCCCGAGGGTCGGGGTTTTGGTCGGTTTCGGATTTTTGGCATAATTTGATAGTTTTTCTTGCGAAATTTATTTCATTAGCATATATTGATGGTATTGTAATGATGTGAATAGACTCAGAGCATTTGGAGACCGAATCCAGAGATGAGGGCATTCCGCAGTAGGATTTTTACGTTGTTAAGGTAAGTAACAGTTTTAACTCTGGTTTTGAGGGTATAAACCCAGAGATTTGACATCACGTGATTGTTTGGAAGTGATACCCACGCTAGGTGACGAGCGTGTGGGTGTGCACCGCGAGGGATTGAGACTTGGTCCGTCCCGTGAGGCTATGAGGCCTAATGGCTATTATCTGTGGTTGCGTGTTTGTTTATTGTTGAACTTGTTTGCCTTCATGTTAGAGATCATGCTTAGGCTTTATTCATGCTCACATTATTTGTACTCAGTCATAGAAATTATTGTACATATTTACCTCAGTCTCTATTAATTGCTATTACGCGGTGATACTTGATGTGGGTTGTGTTCCCTTATTGTTGATGATGGTGAGGCTAGTGAGGTACATGATTGAGTGAGGCCGAGGGCCTGGTTGTGAGGATATTAATACCATAGCGTGTGAGTTATCCGCGTAACACATGAGTTGACCGTGCAGGTCCAGGTATTGATACAATAGTGCGTGAGTTATCCGCGTAGCACGTGTTCTTAATTAAAGTACTTAAAAGTATAAAATTAAAAACGTTTGTTGACAAAAGTTTTATCCAAAACCATCAAATATCAACCTAGAGAGAGAAAACTGCACATAAAGTAATAAATTTGATCATTAGAAATGTCTTCTTACTTGCTTAGAGTTAATTGATGAACTTAGAGAATAAAAGAAAGTAAAATTTTAGTCTTTTTATATTTATGTGATAATTAATAATATGTGTTTGTGTAATATATATATTTCGGTACGGTATCGGTATTTCATTTTAAAATATCAAATACCATACCTAATACCATAGTTTTAAAAATCTTAAACCAAATACCATACCGAATACCAAAATATCGAATACCAAATACCAAAAATTTTGATTTCGGTACGGTAATTCAGTATTTACCAAATTATGCACAGCCCTAATCTATACTATATTAAAAGCACGAATGCCCTTAGCGAAATGTCGTTCGTCTTTTTTACCCTTAAAATATAGAGTTCACACTAGACAAAATTATCATTTAATTATTTTCCTAATATTTAGGAATTTAAAATTGACTAAAATTTTAACTAATAAATCTTTCCTTATTTTAAATATGTTGGACTCCTAATTTACACATGTATTGTACCTTAATTACCTTTATTATTTTCTTATATTCATTAATACCTTTAAGTTTCGTACAATGCAATTAATTGCTTTTCATACAAGACAACGTCTCCTATTCCTATCTCATTACTCTCACTAAGTACGTAGAAGAGATTATATAAAGGGAACTTGTTTGTGAGGGATTCACTGTTTTAATGGTACTTCATGGAATTTTTCGCTTATTCAACTCTGGATAAGGCATTGGCTAGATTAATGACAATCTATTGCACATATTATGTAGCATAGATCCTCTTGGTATCAAGTAGATTTAATTGAAACATAGCAGAATCTTTCAAAAGTCCAGGTACGAAATTCAGTGTTATAATTTTGTATATAAGTCTACGAAATTAAAAAATGGTTTTATTATAAAAAATATTAAAGGAAAAAGTACTTCTTAGAATGAATATCAAACTACTTCATGGAATTTCGATGCTAGAAATTTACTTGTATAACGATCCATAAAATATTCGTTATCTAGAGACAGGAAATTGCTTTCGTTTAGCAGATTGGGCAATTGATTTTGCACATTGTATTGCGTAGTACATAACATTTATTCTTTTTTTCCATTTTTTTCTAATTTAGTATCTTTGTTAATTTTCGTTGAACAATGATAAAATCTTAAAAACACAGAAGCAAGTACTCCAGTATTGAAAATCTCACAAGGCGGTGTAGGAAGTCTGAAGTTATTAATGAGAAATCTTCTTTTGAGGGGACCGAATAAAACACCTAAGGATCTTTAGACGTAGGTTTGTTGATTCTTTATTTTAATTTTCTATTTTTTATTTGGGTGTATTGATTTTATTGTTAATTTTCTTTAATATTTTGTTGGTTTTCTGGTAGGGAGATGTATGGCTGATTTTACCGGAAATATTTTATGTCTGCTACAATAATAATCCATGGGTTATTATTATTATTATTATTATATGTAAGCTCTCATTAATGCTTTGTGTCCTTTACAAGCATTCTTTTATTTATATGACTTCCTTGTTGGTGATTGTATAATTATAACTGGTAAATTAAATGCAGAGAGCATGTATGCAAAATTATTAGGAAAGTTGTTACATGGGAATGTATTCCTAAAAGTATGTGATTCACAATATCTTCTTCTTTCAACTCCTAACAATTCGTATACCTTTTAATAGTTTTCTTAAACTTCCTTTAAAGAATATTTTATGAAGATCAATTTATTATTTTGTTTTAACTTTTTTTTTATTATTGTGGGTGTTTTAATTTGCAGTAAAAAATATTACTTATTCTTAAAGTTAATTCTCTGCTTCACTTCGACAATGAAATTTGAGCATAGATAATTACCCTCTTCAACTTTGGCTATGGTTAAGAAGCGGGGGTGATTATGACTTGAAGAACAAGGATCTATCATCTTTAGTTACGGAGAAGGAATGCAAATTATCCCGTTGAGTGAGCAGCTATACCATTTAGTTCGGTAAGTGTTTCTTTTAGAAGCTTAATTGATAATTTATACTATTTTTTTGTTATTCTTAAATTTGGCTAGGTCAGTATTTCTACAATTTATTTCTCTATAAATAGTATCTATTATTAGGTTTAGAATTAGTAGTAGGTAATTATTTGAAATGAGGATTTTCTTTACTATTTGTCTAGAAGAAAAGATAACAACACTAGAAAAAGACCAATCATAAGTAATGATGCAACACATGATGGAGTAGCTTCATTCCCTATCTGATGACCCAAAATGTCATCTTTAAATTTAACGGCGAAGGGCCAAATATACCCCTCTACTTTCGAAAATGGTCTAAAAATACCTTTCGTTATACTATTAGGCTATATATATCCTTCCCGTTATACTTTGGAACAAATATACCCTTATTTTGGATGGAGTGCCACGTGTCAGCACCAGATGAAAAACGACCCATTTCTTTTTACCCTATCCGTTTTAAAAAACCTACCACCCGACCCATTTTAAAATTCAGTTTTTTAAAGCATATATTTTGTAAAAACTGAAATTTATTTTTGTAAAAACTGAAGAAAAAAAAAAGAATTTGCAAAATATATATTTTTAAGTCTTTTCAGTTTTTTTAAAGTATTTTTTTGTAAAAACTGAAAAAAAATATTTTTTTAAAAAATGCTATAAAAACTTTGTAAAAACTGGAGAAAAAAAAAAGAAATTTGCAAAATATATATTTTTAAGTCTTTTCAGTTTTTTTAAAGTATTCTTTTTGTAAAAACTGAAAAAAAAAATTTTTTAAAAAAACCTGGAAAAAAAAAAAGACTCTCCTAAAGCAGTGGACTACATATGCATTAGTTTTATAATTTTTTTTTTCAGTTTTACAAAAAAATACTTTAAAAAACTCAAAAAACTGAAAAATATATATTTTGAAAATTTCTTTTTTTTTTTTCAGTTTTTACAGAATATATATTTTTCAGTTTTTAAAGCATTTTTTAAAAATATTTATTTTTTCAGTTTTTACAAAAAAACATACTTTAAAAAAACTGAAAAGACATAAAAATATATATTTTGCAAATTCCTTTCTTTTGTTTTCCAGTTTTTACAAAATATATGCTTTAAAAAAACTGAATTTTAAAATGGGTTGGGTGGTGGATTTTTTAAAACAGATCGGGTAAAAAAACAAAATGGGTCGTTTTCATCTGGTGTTGACACGTGGCACTCCATCCAAAATAAGGGTATATTTGTTTCAAAGTATGATGGGAAGGGTATATATAGCTCAATAGTATAACGAGGGGTATTTTTAGACCATTTTCGAAAGTACAGGGGTATATTTGGCCCTTCGCCGCAAATTTAATAATTAATTTTATGTTCTAAGACCTCAAAAAATATTATTTATTATTCCTCGACTTGCGTGCGCAATTCGTAAAACTTCTCCGAAAAGTTTTTATGTGAAAAATGGATTAAAATGTGAATTAGAGCTTTAAAACTCAATTGAGTTGACTTTGGTCAATATTTTGATCAAACGGACTCGGATCAGTATTTTGACAGTTTCGGTAGGTCCGTATTGTGAATTGGGACTTGGACGTATGCCCGGAATCAAATTACGAGGTCACTAGCCCGAGATATGGAATTTTGATGAAAAATTAAAGTTTAAGTTCAAATAGTTATCGGATGTCGAATTATGTGCAAATAACCCCGGAATAGAATTTTGATGATTCCAACAGCTCTGTATGGTGATTTTGGACTTAGGAGCATGATCGGAATTTTATTTGGAAGTCCGTAGTAAAATTAGGCTTGAAATGGCAAAAAAATAGGAATTTAAAGTTTGGAAGTTTGACCGGAGAGTTGACTTTTTGATATCGGGGTCGGAATCTAGTTCCAAAAATTTTCATAGCTCTGTTATGTCATTTATGACTTGTGTGCAAAATTTGAGGTCAATCGAACTTGATTTGATAGGTTTCTACACCTAATGTAGAAGTTGAAAATTCTTAAGTTTCATTAAGCTTGAATTGGGGCGTGATTTGTGATTTTAGCGTTGTTTGTTGTGATTTGAGATTTCAAATAAGTTCGTATGATATTTTAGGACTTGGTGGTGTATTGGGTTGAGGTCCCGAGGGCCTCGGGTGAGTTTCAGATGGTTAGCGGATCAAAAGTGGGACTTAGCTGCTGCAAAAGCTGCTGCAATTTTTCTGCTGGAAATGTGTCAAAATCGGGCTCCCTGTCAAAATCGGACTCCCTGTCAAAATCGGGCTCCCTGTTAAAATCAGGCTCCCTGTTAAAATCGGGTTCCCTATCAAAATCGGACTCCCTGTCAAAATCGGGCTCCCTGTCAATACCTATCAAAATCGGACTCCGTGACAGATCTGTAAGTTCTAAAAACAGGGGACTTCCTCCCATTTGCCAATTTTGACGAATTGGAGTTGAGGAGAGGCGATTTTGATATATTTTCAAGGAAAAATATTGGGGTAAGTGATTCTAACTCGGATTTGGTCAATATACACGAATATATCATTGTTTTCACCATTTAATTAGTGTTTTGAGATAAATCTCATAGAAATGAATTTTTGAGATTTCGGTATCGATACGGAGTCGGATTTGAGTGAAACTGGTATGGTTGGACTCGTAATTGAATGGGTTGACGGATTTTGTAAGTTTCGCCGGATTCCTACACGTGGGCCCCACATGCAATTTTTGAGCTAATTTCGGATTTTATTGAAAAATGTAATATTTTCTTATGAAATTGATTCCTATAATTTTAATTTTTGTTGACTGTATCGAATTAAATATGACTAGATACGAGTCGATCAGAGTCGCAAAATCGAGGAAAAAGCATAATACTTGGTTAAATTGGAGCAAGTCGAAGTAAGTGACTTGTCTAACCTTGTGTGGGGAAAATTCCCCCTAGGATTAGTATTGATGTGATTATTGAAATATGTTGAAAGTCGTGTACATAAGGTGACGAGTGTGTACACGGGCTAATTGTGAAAGATTATATTTTTAAATTGTGTAGATCACTGTTGCGCATTTATTAAATTATTTTATCTTGTTATATTCTTCATCATTGATCTGAGATATATGCTTTAAATTTTTTTGACTTTTTCCTGCTAATTGTTTTACCTGTTTAGTTAAAACTTGATTTCTTTTATTCTGTTCATTATTTGAAGGTTGATTTTCTTTAAATTAAATATTATTAATATGAAGTATTTGACATTTTTAAACTTGATATTGAAGCAACATATTAAAGATTTTAAAATATTATTTTTCTGAATTATTTATTCCTGAATATTTTTGTAAAATTTTCGTATTCATTGTGATGGAGTCGTGAGCTCTGTATTGTGAAAAAATATTATTGATGAATTATTTTGGCAAGTTAAATTATCATAGCACCTGAGGTACAAATTGTGATATATTGTGATATTGATACGCATGTGGTGATATAAGGTCTAGGTATTGAAACGCATGCGGTAAGATATGGGTGGCTTGATACGCGTGGTTAGTAGAGGGAACTACTAGAAGCCATGCGGTGTGATCAGGGGTAACGACCCGGCCGTTCGTTTTGAGTATTACAACCCCGTTTACTGCTCAAATTGTACCTTAGAGTTGTTGTGTGAATTTTCGGGGTAAATGGTTCAGGTCCGGTGAGATTTTGGAATGAATTGGACTATTTAGTTCCAAGGTTTAAAGCTTAAGTTAAAATAGTGACCGAATATCGACTTATGTGTATACGACCCCGGAATGGAGTTTTGATGATTTCAATAGCTCCGTACGGTAATTTTGGACTTAGGAGCGTGTCCGAAAAATTATTTGGAGGTCCGTAATGGAATTAGTCTTGTAATGACGAAAGTTGAATTTTTGAGAAGTTTGACCGGGGGGTTGACATTTTGATATCGGGGTCGGATTCGATTCTGGAAATTTGAATAGGCCCGTAATATGAAATGTGACTTGTGTGCAAAATTTGAGGTCAATCGGGCATGATTTGATAGGTTTCGGCGTCATTTGTAGAATTTGGAAATTTTGAAATTTATAAGGCTTGAATCCGTGTGTACTTCGTATTTTGACATTGTTTGATGTGATTTGAGGCCTTGAGTAGGTCCGTTGTGATGACCCAAAATGTCATCTTTAAATTTAATAAGTAATTCTGTGTTCTAAGACCTCGAAAAGCACCATTTATCATTCCTCGATTTGCGTGCGCAGTCCGTAAAAATTTTTGAAAAGTTTTCATGTGAAAAATAGATTAAAATGTGAAATAGAGCCTTAAAACTCAACTTTGGTCAACATACTGAGCAAACGGACTCGGATTAGTATTTTGATAGTTCCGGTAGCTCCGTATCGTGATTTGGGACTTGGGCTTATGTGATGACCCAAAATATCATCCTTAAATTTAATAATTAATTATGTGTTCTAAGACCTCGAAAAGTACTATTTATCATTCTCTAAGACCTCGAAAAGTACTATTTATCATTCCTCTACTTGCGCGCGCAATCCGTAAAATTTTATGGAAAGTTTTTATGAAAAAAATGGATTTAAAATGTGGATTAGAGCTTTAAAACTCAATTGAGTTGACTTTGGTCAACATTTTGAGTAAACTGACTCGGTTCAGTGTTTTGACAGTTTCGGTAGGTCCGTATCATGATTTGGGACTTGGGCGTATTCCCGGAATCAAATTCTGAGGTCCCTAGCCCGAGATATGGAATTTCGAAGAAAAATTAAAATGTTTAAGTTTGAATAGTGACCGGATGTCTAATTATGTGAAAACGACCCCGGAATAGAATTTTGATGATTCCAACAGCTCCGTACGGTGATTTTGGACTTAGGAGCGTGTTCGAAATTTTATTTAGAAGTCCGTAGTTAAATTAGGCTTGAAATGACTAAAAATAAGAATTTAAGCTTGGAAGTTTGACCGATGAGTTGACTTTTCGATACCGGAGTCGGAATCCAGTTCCAAAAATTTTCATAACTCCGTTATGTCATTTATGACTTGTGTGTAAAATTTGAGGTCAATCGAAGTTGATTTGATAGGTTCCGACATCGAATGTAGAAGTTGAAAACTCTTAGTTTCATTAAGCTTCAATTGGGGTATGATTCATGGTTTTAGCATTGTTTGATGTGATTTAGAGGTTTGACTAAGTTCGTATGATATTTTAGGACTTGTTGGTATATTTGGTTGAGGTCCCGAGGGCCTCGGGTGAGTTTCGGATGGTTAACGGATCAAAAATTGGACTTAAAAGCTGCTGCAATGTTTCATCTTCTGTTGGATATTCTGAGTTGATATCGAGCCCAGGGTTGACGAGGCTCAGGCTCGAGCTTGAGATCGAAGCCACGATCGAAGGTCCAGCTCGAGGACATGATCGAAGGTAAGGCTCGAGGGCTAGGATCGAAGGCCCATGCTCGATGCCCTGATCGAAGGCCCAACCTCGATGCCCTGATCGAAGGCCCCATGCTCGATGCCCTGATCGAAGGCACATGCTCGATGCCCTGATCGAAGGCCCAGCCTCGATGTCCTGATCGAAGGCAGGCCATGATTGAGGTCCAGGCTCGAGCCTGTGATCGAAGCCGCGATCGAGGTCTAGTTCGAGGACCAGTTCCGAAGGCTGCTGGGCAGTTTTATAAAAAAAAAAAGGGCATTCGTCCCATTTGCCATTTTTGACGAACTTGAGCTTGAGCAGAGGCGACTTTTGGCAGATTTTCAAGGGAAAAACATTGGGGTAAGTGATTCTAACTCGGATTTGGTCTACATATACAAGTATATCATTGTTTTCACCATAAATTAGTATTTTGAGATTTAAATTTGGGAAATTTTTAGAAATCTCATAGAAACGAATTTTTGAGATTTCGGTATCGATTCGGAGTCAGATTTGAGTAAAACTGGTATCGTTCGACTCGTAATTAAATGGGTTGTCGGATTTCATAACTTTCGCCAGATTTTGAGATGTGGGCCCCACGGACAAATTTTTAATTAATTTCGGGATTTCTATTAAAAATATAGTATTTTCTTATAGAATTGATCCTTATAATTTTTAGTGATTATATCAAATTATTTTGGCTAGATTCGAGCCCGACAGAGTTGGATTATCGTGGAAAAGGCCTTCTAGTGGATTAAATTGGAGCAAATTGAAGTAAGTCTCTTGCCTAATCTTGTGAGGGGGAAATTTACCCCATAGGTGATTAAATTAAGTATATTCTTGCTAATTTGCGGGGGCTACGTACGCACGAGGTGACGAAAGTCAGTGCGTAACTACTATTAATGCTAAAGTCCGGGTAGTTTAGAACTCAAAGCATGAGTTACTTGTGTAAATTATATTCTTTATTAATTAAAATATTTGATGTATATGTTGTGAATTGTTATGAAGGGTAGAGAAATATGAAATCTTCATATGCTTAATTTTGTTTAGATTAATTAATTGTTGAAATAATTATTATCCTCTCGAATATACTTTACAATAAATACTTTTATTCTGGAGGTACATAAGAAAATGTCCTCCTTTCTTGTGGATCGGGCCGAACGCCTCGGCAGGATAGATGCATCTATGGATCGTGCCGCACGTCCCTTGGCAGTGTACACAATATTCTGGATCGGGCCGAACGACCTCGGCAGAAATCGTGCTTAATAATAATAATAATAATAATAACACGATACTTTGACGGTTTATTGCAGCTTGTGAAGCTATTTGATAAATTGGAAATTCATTGAAATTGAATTGCAGTTTTGTAAAACTATTTGATAAATTGGAATTTTTATTGAAATTGAAGGATTTAATATATATATATTGAGAATTGTTGCATTTTGAAAGATTTTAATTATTTTCTACTGGTTAAATAAATTATTGTTATATTCTATGAATCATGCTGATTTAAATATTCTAGCTTTATTTCAATTATTATTATTGACCCATAGTGAGTGTCAAAGTCGGCCATCTCGTCTCTACCACTTTGAAATTAGGCTTGATACTTACTGGGTACACGTTGTTTACGTACTCATATTACACTTGCTGCACTTTTTGTGCAGGATCTGAGACAGGTACTAGTGGAGGACTTATCATCACATACCCACGTCATCCCGAGGCATAGTGGTGAGCTGCCTTTCTGAGCCGTTCTGCAGCTACTAGTGTCTCTTCTTATATTTACATTCTGTCTATTTCATTTCAGAAAGTACTTTGGAGTTTTGTATAATCTACTAGATGCTCATTCACTTGTGACACCAGGTCTTGACACACACATTGGTAGAGTTTGGATTTATATTTTCTTGGTTTTTAAATCTTAACAATGTATGCTTAATTTATTAGTTGGCTTGCCTAGCTGTAGTGTTGGGCGCCATCACGACCTACAGGTGAAATTGGGTCGTGACAGCTTATGCCCGGAATTTAATTTGGAGGTCCCTAGCTCAAGTTATGGCCATTTAACGGAACTAGCAATTTAAAGGCTAAAGATTTTCAAGTTTGACCACGGGTTGACTTTTTGATATCGAAGCCGGAATCCGATTCTGAAAATTTGTTATGTCATTTATGACTTGTGTGCCAAATTTGAAGTCATTTCGGATTTATTTAATATGTTTTGGCACAAAATTTATAAATTGAAAAGTTTAAAACTCAAAGTCCGAATCGAGGTGTGAATTGCAATTTCGATGTTATTTGATGTGATTTGAGACCCCGAGTAAGTCTGTATTATGTTACGGGACTTGTTGGGATATTTGGATAAGGTTCTGAGGGGCTCGGGTGAGTTTCGGATAGGCCACGGGATGTATTGAACTTATAAAATTTTGCTGGTATAACTGAACATGTTGTAGGCCTATGATCTCGCAATTGCGAGATCAGGCACCGCAAATGCGAACCAAACAGGTATGGCAATTGCGAAATTTTTATCGCAATTGCGAAGAAAGCTTAGGCTAGCAGTTCTCGCAATTGCGAGTTTATCTTTGCAATTGCGAAGAGCCAATTGTCGCAAATGCGACATAATCTTCGCATTTGCGAAGGCAGCGGAATTTTGAAGGGCATCGCAATTGCGAGTGTTTCATCGCATTTGCGAGCTTCGCAAATTGCGAAGCTCAGGTCGCAATTGCGACACCTGCAACTGAACAAAATGACTTTTGGACGGGATTTTTGATTCATTTCCCAAATCTTCAAAACCTAAAACCTCAAGAGGCGATTTTGGACGATTTTCACGGGAAAATATTGGGGTAAGTACTCCTTATCATATATTGATTATATTTCATGATTTCATACTCATTTATATCATGAATCCGTGAATTTATGGAAGAAAAATCAGATTTTTTCTAAAATCTTTCAAAATTGAAAATTTAAGATTTGAAGGTCCATTTGATATCGAAATTGGATAATTTTTGTACGGTTGGACTCGTCTCGGAATGGGTGTTCGGATTTCGTAATTTTTTTAGATTTGAGACATGGATCCCACTGCCGAATATTTTAATGAATTTCGAATTTTATCCGGAAAATTAGTAAATTCATATGGAATTAATTCCTATAATTCGTATTGAGTATATTGAATTGTTTGTGAATATATTTGAAGCTTTCGGAGATAAATTTAAAAGGAAAAGCTGTGGTTGAGTAATTGATTGGAATTTGCAAAGCGAGGTAAGTGCCGTGGTTAACCTTGACTTGAGGGAATAAAACCCTTAAATTATTTGTTATGTGAAATGCATGTGAATGACGTATAGGTGAAGTGACGAGTGTCTATACGTCGTCAAATTAATTGTTGCATAATTACTTGAAAAATCATAAATTATTTTAAATCATGAATTAATTATTATAATAATTGTTTCTCTCGTATTCTTTGTCAAATATTAATTCTTGATTTCCTGCATTAATTGTTACATGCTATTTGAATTATGTGCCTTGGTTGTTATTTGACATTTAGCATATTAAATATTAAACTGCATACTTTCTCTCTGATTTCCATAATAATTTGCTATTTGCCTTTGTTTGTTTCATTATTAAATTATAATTATTGTATGCTAATTGTCTTATAATTTTATATTAATTGTTGCATTTATTGGGGAAATTTGTTCTATAAGAATTGGTAAATGAATATGTTGGAGGAGCGGGTTGCACACCGCAACAGAATTGATTATAATGAATATATTGGAGGATCGGGTTGCACGCCGAAACAGAATTAATGATAATGAATATATTGGAGGATCGGGTTGCACGCCGCAACAGACTTATTAAAAAGTCCATATTGGAGGATCGGGTTGCATGCCGCAACTGACTTATTAAAAAGTCCATATTGGAGCATCGGGTTGCACGCCGCAACAGACTTATTAAAAGTCCATATTGGAGCATCGGGTTGCACGCCGCAACAGACTTATTTAAAAGTCGACATACATATATATATATATCGGGGGATCGGATTGCACGCCGCAACAGACTTGATTAAAATGAATATATTAGAGGAGCGGGTTGCACGCCGCAACAGAACTGAATGTGAATATATTGTGAGAGCGGGTTGCACGCTGCAACAGAATTGATGGAAATGATAATTGGCTATGACTGCTGAGTTGGCTTCAATTATTATAAATGAGTTACCTTATTTATTTTTATTATTTGTTGTTGTTACTAATATTGCGTACAGGTTAATGTAAGTGACCCGCCTTAGCCTCGCCACTACTTCGTCGAGGTTAGGCTCAGCACTTACCAGTACATAGGGTCGGTTGTACTGATACTACACTCTGCACTTCTTGTGCAGATTTCAGAGTTGGTCCCAGCGGCGTGCCATAAACTTGCTCGGATTTCAGCTATTCGAAGGAGACTTGAGGTATAACTGCATGGCGTCTGCAGTTCTGAAGTCCCCGTCTATTTTACTTTAGCTGTGTGTTTATTTTCAGACAGCTTTATTTTATTCAGACCTTTATTTGTATTATTCTAGAAACTTGTGCACTTGTGACACCAATTCTGGGATAGTATTTAGACACCGTTATTTTTATGGATTATTTCACTATGTTACAAACTTTGCTTCCGCTTTTGTTTCCTTGATTATTAATAATTTAAAAATGGTTTAAAATATGTTAATATTATTCTAATGTTGGCTTGCCTAGCAAGTGAAATGTTAGGCGCCATCACGGTCCGAAGGAGGGAATTTCGGGTCGTGACAGTTGGTATCAGAGCACTAGATTACATAGGTCTCACGAGTCACGAGCAAGCTTAGTAGAGTCTGAAGGATCGGTACGGAGACGTCTGTACTTATCTCTCAGAGGCTATGAAGTTTAGGAACAATATCACTTATTTCTTATTCTATCGTGCGATTTTATTCTATCATCGATGATTGAACCATTCTTCTCTTATTCTCTCCCAAATGGTAATAACACGTAATACCTCTACCGATGGACAGGGACCAGAACACCCGGTGGCAACTATGTCTAGGGGTAGAGGTCGAGGTCGTGCTAGAGGCAGAGGCCGAGGTAGAGCTAAGTCCAGAGCTCGAGCAGCTGCACCTATTGTAGAACCTTAGGTGAACCTTCAGGAGGAGGTTCCAGTTCAGAATGTACCAGTTGGACCAGTTCAGGTCCCGGAAGGATTCATAGTCACTCCAGTACTTCAGGACGCTCTAGTCTCATGGAGGGCGTGGCCCAAAATGGTACATTTCCAGTGGCACCAGCCGTCCCACTCCGGAGCAGATGGCTCCCCAGAATCAGGCTCCAGCAGCCCCGCCAGTTGGGGTAGTTCAGCCAGTTGTTGCGGCACTAATCGGTGATAGTCCCGCCATGTCTTTTGAGGCCTTATTGAGACTGGATAAGTTTACCAAGCTCTTTCCAGTTCACTTCAGTGGTACACCTTCTGAAGACCAACAGGATTGTCTTGAACGCTGCCATGAGGTGCTGCGGAACATGGGTATAGTTGAGACTAATGGGGTCGATTTTGCTATATTTCAGATGACGGGTTCCGCCAAGAGGTGGTGGAGAGATTATACATTGACCCGACCTGTTGGATGGCCTGCACTTACCTGGGAGAAGTTCTCTCAGCTATTTCTAGAAAAGTTACTCAGTATGAGTCCCGTTTTGTGGATTTGGCCCTTCATGCTCTCCTTTTACTACCTACGGAGGGAGAGAGAGTGAAGAGGTTTATTGAGGGACTCACTCACCCTATCAGACTTCAGATGGCCAAGGAGACCGGAAGTGAGATTTCTTTTCAGGCAGCTGCTAATGTCACAAGAAGGTTCGAGATAGTTCTTGCACAGGAAAGAGGGCAGAGGTCTCATAAGAGGCCTCGTCAGTTTGGTGGTTTCAGTGGTGCCTCGTCTGGAGGCAGAGGTAATTTTGGTAGGGGTCATCCTCCCAGACCGTTTCATTCAGCACTTCATGCATCTCCCGGTGCTTCAGGGAGTCTCGGTCCTATTATGCCTTACTCTGGGCAGACAATATTCAGTGCACATTCAGCTACTATCAGTGTACCACCACTCCAGAGTTACTACAGTGGTTATCAGGCCCATCTGGGACAGCTTCAGCTTCAGCAGCCACGGCATCAGGATGGGTGTTATAAGTGTGGGAACATTGGTCACATCAGGAGATATTGACCTAGATTGGCGAGTAATAGATCTCGGCAAGATTCTTGTGCCATCATACCGGCACCGGTTGCTTTATCGCCTGCTCAGCCAGCTAGAGGTAGGGGTCAGGCTATTAGAGGTGGAGGTCAGGCCATTAGAGGTGGAGGTCAGACCGTTAGAGGTAGAGGCCAGCCGGTTAGAGTTCGTCCCAGAGACGTAGTTCAGAGTGGTGTGGCCCATCCCCAATTTTATGCTTTTTCAGCTAGGCCTGAGGCCGAGTCATCTGATGCTGTGATCACAGGTATTATTCTAGTTTGCCATAAAGATGCTTCAGTTCTATTTGATCCAGGATCTACTTATTCTTATGTGTCCTCCTATTTTGCTTCATATTTGGTTGTGCCTTGTGATTCTCTGAGTGCTTCTGTTTTTGTATCTACACCGGTGAGAGATTTTGTTGTAGTACATCATGTCTATCGTTCGTGTGTGGTTACTATTGGTAATCTTGAGACTAGTGTGGATCTTCTACTTCTTGATATGGTAGATTTTGATGTCATCTTGGGTATGGATTGGCTGTCTCCTTATCATGCTATATTGGATTGTCATGCCAAGACAGTGACCCTAGCTATGTCGGGGTTACCTCGGTTAGAGTGGAAAGGAACTCCTGGTCATTCTGTCAGCAGGGTTATTTCTTATATGAAATCTCGGCGTATGGTAGAGAAAGGGTGTCTAGCCTGTTTGGCTTATATTTGCGATCCCAGTGCAGATGTCCCTTCTATGGACTCAATACCAGTTGTTCGTGAATTTTCAAAAGTATTTCCTGTAGATCTGTCGGGGATGCCACCCGACAGAGATATTGACTTATGTATGATTTGGCTCTGGGCACTCAGCCCATTTCTATTCCACCATACCGTATGGCCCCGCCAGAGTTGAAAGAATTGAAAGAGCAGTTACAAGACTTGCTTGACCAGGGATTCATTAGGCCTAGTGTTTCGCCCTAGGGTACACCAATATTATTTGTAAAGAAGAAAAATGGTTCTTTGCGGATGTGTATAGACTATCGGCAGTTGAACAAGGCCACTATCAAAAACAAATATCCGCTGCCATGAATTGATGACCTATTTGATCAGCTTCAGGGTGCCAAGGTATTTTCGAAGATTGATTTGAGATCTGGTTACCATCAGTTGAAGATTAGGGCATCTGATGTCCCTAAAATAGCTTTTCGAACTCGGTATGAGCATTACGAATTCCTAGTGATGTCATTTGGGTTGACAAATGCTCTAGCAGGATTTATGGATTTGATGAATCGGGTGTTCAAGCCTTATTTGGATTCTTTTGTGGTTGTATTCAATGATGATATCTTGATTTACCCCAGCAGTCGAGAGGAACATGAGCAGCATCTTCGAAGTGTGCTTCACACCTTGAAGAATAATCAGTTATATGCCAAAATTTCAAAATGTGAGTTTTGGTTAGACTCGGTTGCCTTTTTGGGACATGTTGTATAGGCAGAAGGCATAAAGGTGGAACCTAAGAAGATTGAGGCTGTTCAGAATTGGCCTAGATCTACTTCAGTTACAGAAATCCGGAGTTTCTTGGGTTTAGCAGGTTATTATCGTCGGTTCGTGGAAGGGTTTTCATCTATAGCAAGCCCATTGACCAGATTGACCAGAAAGATGTGCTATTCAGATGGTCAGACGAGTGTGAGATAAGCTTTCAGAAGCTCAAGACCGCTTTGACTACGGTGCCAGTGTTGGTATTACCCACAGGTTCAGGATCGTATACGGTATATTGTGACGCATCTCACATTGGGCTTGTTGCAGTATTAATACAAGATGGCAAGGTAATTGCATATGTGTCGCGATAGTTGAAAGTTCACGAGAAAAATTATCCTGTTCATGACTTAGAATTGGCAGCCATTGTTCATACGCTGAAGATTTGGAGGCATTAGCTCTACGGTGTCTCGTGTGAGGTATTTACCGATCATCATAGCCTTCAGTATCTGTTTAAACAAAAAGATCTTAATTTGAGGCAGAGAAGATTGTTGGAGTTGTTGAAAGACTATGATATCACCATTTTGTATCACCCCGAAAAGGCCAATGTGGTGGCCGATGCTTTGAGTAGAAAGGCTGTGAGTATGGGCAGTCTTGCATATATTCTGGTTGGTGAGAGGCCATTAGCTGCAGATGTTCAGACTTTGGCTAATCAATTTTTGAGGTTAGATATTTCAGAACCCAGTTGGGTTCTAGCTTGCACAGTCGCTCGGTCTTCTTTATATGGGCGCATCAGAGAGAGGCAGTATGATGATCCTTATTTACTTGTCCTTAAGGACACGGTGCGGCACGGTGATGCCAAACAGGTTGCTGTGGGGGAAGATGGGGTTCTGCGAATGCAGGGTTGTATTTGTGTGCCTAATGTGGATGGGCTTCGTGAATTAATTCTTGAAGAAGCACACAGTTCTAGGTATTCTATTCATCCAGGTACCGCCAAAATGTATCAAGATTTGCGGCAACATTATTGGTGGAGGAGAATGAAAAAGGATATAGTTGCATATGTAGCTCGGTGTCTGAATTGTCAGCAAGTTAAGTACGAGCATCAGAGACCTGGTGGTTTGCTTCAGAAGTTAGAAATTCCTGAGTGGAAGTGGGAGCGTATCACTATGGATTTTGTTGTTGGGCTCCCACGGGCGCAAAGAAAATTTGACACAGTTTGGGTCATTGTGGACAGGTTGACCAAGTCAGCACATTTCATTCCAGTGGCAGTTACCTATTCTTCAGAGAGGTTAGCTGAAATTTACATTCGTGAGATTGTCCGCCTTCACGGTATGCCCCCGTCTATTATTTCATATCGAGGTATGCAGTTTACCTCACATTTTTGGAGTGATGTACAGCATGAGTTAGGCACACGGGTTGAGTTGAGTACAACATTTCATCCACAGACAGACGGACAGTCAGAGCGCACCATTCAGATATTAGAAGATATGCTTCGCGCTTGTGTTATAGACTTTGGAGGTTTTTGGGATTATTTCTTGCCACTTGCGGAGTTTGTGTATAATAATAGCTACCAGTCGAGCATTCATATGGCTCTATATGATGCATTATACGGAAGGCGATGCCGATCGCCAGTTGGTTGGCTTGAACCGGGAGAGGCTCGGTTGTTGGGTACCGATTTGGTACAGGATGCCTTGGATAAGGTCAAGATTATTCAGGATCGACTTCGCACAGCTCAATCTAGGCAAAAGAGTTATGCCGACCGTAAAGTTCGTGATATTTCATTTATGGTTGGAGAAAGAATATTGCTCCGGGTTGCACCTATGAAAGGTGTAATGGGGTTCAGAAAGAAGGGCAAGTTGAGCCCTAGGTATATCGGACCCTTTGAAATTCTTGAAAGGGTGGGTGAAGTAGCTTACAAGCTTGCGTTACCACCTAGTTTATCAGCAGTTCATCCGGTATTCCATGTGTCTATGCTCCGAAAATATCATGGTGATCCGTCCCATGTGTTAGATTTCAGCTTAGTCCAATTGGACAAAGATTTGACTTACGAGGACGAGCCGGTGGCTATTCTAGCCCGGCAGGTCCGACAGTTGAGGTCTAAGAGTTATCCTTCAGTTCGGGTGCAATAGAGAGGTCAGCCGGTAGAGGCATCTACATGGGAGTCTGAGTCGGACATGCGGAGTAAATATCCACACCTTTTCTCCAGCTCAGGTACTTTTTTTTTCTAACTCCGTTCAAGGACGAACGTTTGTTTTAGAGGTGGAGAATGTGATGACCCAAAATGTCATCTTTAAATTTAATAAGTAATTTTGTGTTCTAAGACCTCAAAAAGCACCATTTATCATTCTTCGACTTGCGTGCGCAGTCCGTAAAAATTTTCGGAAAGTATTCATGTGAAAAATGGATTAAAATGTGAAATAGAGCCTTAAAACTCAACTGAGTTGACTTTGGTCAATATTTTGAGTAAAAGGACCCGGATCAGTGTTTTGACAGTTACGGTAGCTCCGTATCGTGATTTGGGACTTGGGCGTATGCCCGAAATTTAATTTGGAGTTCCCTAGCTCAAGTTATGGCCATTTAACGGAACTAGCAATTTAAAGGTAGACTTCCGAGTTTGACCACGGGGTTGACTTTTTTATATCGGAGCCGGAATTCGATTCTGAAAATTTGAATAGCTCCGTTATGTCATTTATGACTTGTGTGCCAAATTTGAATTCATTCCGGATTAATTTAATATGCTTTGGCACAAAATTTACAAATTGAAAGGTTTAAAACTCAAAGTCCGAATCGAGGTGTGAATTGCAATTTTGATGTTATTTTATGTGATTTGAGACCCCGAATAAGTCTGTATTATGTTACGGGACTTGTTGGGATATTTGGATAAGGTTCTGAGGGGCTCGGGTAAGTTTCGGATAGGCCACGGTATGTTTTGAACTTAGAAAATTTTGCTGGTATAACTGAACATGTTGCAGGCCTCTCATCTCGCAATTGCAAGATCAGGCATCGCAAATGCGAACCAAGCAGGTATGGCAATTGCGAGATTTTTATCGCAATTGCGAAGAAAACCTAGGCCAGCAGTTCTCGCAATTGCGAGTTTATCTTTGCAATTGCGAAGGGCCAATTGTCGCAAATGCGACATAATCTTCGCATTTGCGAAGGCAACGGGATTGTGAAGGGCATCGCAATTGCGAGTGTTTCTTCGCATTTGTGAAGCTCAGGTCGCAATTGCGACACCTGCAACTGAACAAAATGACTTTTGGACGGGATTTTTGATTCATTTTCCAAATCTTCAAAACCTAAAACCTCAAGAGGCGAGTTTGGGAGCTTTTCACGGAAAAATATTGGGGTAAGTGTTCCTTATCCTATATTGATTATATTTCATGATTTCATACTCATTTATATCATGAATCCGTGAATTTATGGAAAAAAAAAATCAGATTTTTTCTAAAATCTTCCAAAAACGAAAATTTAAGATTTGAAGGTACATTTGATATCGGAATTGGATAATTTTTGTATGGTTGGACTCGTCTCGGAATGGGTGTTTGGATTTCGTAAGTTTTTTCGAGATTTGAGACGTGGGTCCCACTGTCGAATATTTTAATAAATTTCAGATTTTATCCGAAAAATTAGTAAATTCATATGGAATTAATTCCTATGATTTGTATTGAGTATATTTAATTATTTGTGAATAGATTTGAAGCTTTCGGAGACAAATTTAAAAGGAAAAGTTGTGGTTGAGTAATTGATTGGAATTTGCAAAGCAAGGTAAGTGTCGTGATTAACCTTGACTTGAGGGAATAGAACCTTTAAATTATTTGTTATATGAAATGCATGTGAACGACGTATAGGCGAGGTGACGAGTGTCTATACGTCGTCAAATTAATTATTGCATAATTACTTGAAAAATCATAAATTATTTTAAATAATGAATTAATTATTATAATAATTTTTTCTCTCATATTCTTTGTCAAATATTAATTCTTGATTTCCTGCATTAATTGTTACATGCTATTTCAATTATGTGCCTTGATTGTTATTTGACATTTAGCATATTAAATATTAAACTGCATATTTTCTCTCTGATTTCCATAATAATTTGCTATTTGCCTTTGTTTGTTTCATAATTAAATCATAATTATTGTATTCTTGTTGTCTTATAATTTTATATTAATTGTTGCATTTATTGGGAAAACTTCTTCTATAAGAATTGATAAATGAATATGTTGGAGAAGCAGGTTGCACGCCGCAACAGTATTAATGATAATGAATATATTGGAGGATCGGGTTGCACGCCGCAACAGACTTATTAAAAAGTCCATATTGGAGGATCGGGTTGCACGCCGCAACAGACTTATTAAAAGTCCATATTGGAGGATCGGGTTGCACGCCGCAACAGACTTATTTAAAAGTCGACATACATATATATATTGGTGGGATCGGATTGCACGCCGCAACAGACTTGATTAAAATGAATATATTAGAGGAGCGGGTTGCACGCCGCAACAGAACTGAATGTGAATATATTGTGAGAGCGGGTTGCACGCTGCAACAGAATTGATGGAAATGATAATTGGCTATGACTGCTGAGTTGGCTTCAATTATTATAAATGAGTTACCTTATTTATTTTTATTATTGCGTACAGGTTAATGAAAGTGACCCGCCTTAGCCTCGTCACTACTTCGTCGAGGTTAGGCTCAGCACTTACCAGTACATGGGGTCGGTTGTACTGATACTACACTCTGCACTTCTTGTGCAGATTTCAGAGTTGGTCCCAGCGGCGTGCCATAAACTTGCTCGAATTACAGCTATTCAAAGGAGACTTGAGGTATAACTCCATGGCGTCCGCAGTTCTGAAGTCCCCGTCTATTTTACTTTAGCTGTGTGTTTATTTTCAGACAACTTTATTTTATTCAGACCTTTATTTGTATTATTCTAGAAGCTCGTGCACTTGTGACACCAATTATGGGATGGTATTTAGACACCGTTATTTTTATGGATTATTTCACTATGTTACAAACTTTGCTTCCGCTTTTGTTTCCTTGATTATTAATAATTTAAAAATAGTATAAAATTTGTTAATATTATTCTAACGTTGGCTTGCCTAGCAAGTGAAATGATAGGCGCCATCACGGTCCGAAGGAGGAAATTCCGGGTCGTGACATCCGTGGTGTGTGTTAGAACTTGTTGGTGTATTTGGACTGGGTCCCGAGTGGCTCAGGTGAGTTTCGGATGGTTAACGGATCAAATTCAACTTGAAACATTTCTGGAACTGTTGCCTACTGGTGTGATCACACCTGCGAAGCTTTTGATCGTAGGTGCGATGCCGCATGTGCATGAAATCAGTCGCAGAAGCGGCCAAGTGTGGAAATGGGCAGTGCTCGTAGGTGCGAGGAATTTGCCGCATCTACGAGGCCGCAGGTGCGAAGGTGTTGGCGTAGATGCGGACTGGGGCTGGCGTGGGACGACTGCAGGTGCGAAGGAGAATACGCATCTGCGAGCCCGCATATGTGAGATGGCACCGCAGATGCGAGGTTTGAGAAGGTCGGCTGTTTCCGCAGGCACGCAATTTTGTCTGCAGAAGCGAGGGTCACAGGTGCGACCCCTTGTCCGCAGGTGCGGAAATCGCTGGGACAAAACCTTAAATTCGAGGGTTCGACATTTGCACCCATTTTCGGATTTTGGAGCTCGGGTTGGGCAATTTTGGAGAGGAAATTTTCAACACAACTTGGGATAAGTGTTCTTAACTCCCTTGTGATTATATTCCATGAATTAATCTTTATTTTTGGTGTGAGATTATTGAATCTTCAAGAGAAATAGAAGAAAATTTCTATAATGTCACAAACGAATTTTTCAAGTTTGAATACCGATTTGGAGTCGGATTTCAGTGAAATTAGTATGGTTAAACTTGTAATTGGATGGGTTGTCGTATTTTGTGATTTCGTCGGATTTCGAGATGTGGGCCCCACGGGTATTTTTGGGGCGTTATTTTGGATTTTGTGGAAAATATTAGTATTTTGATATGGAATTAATTCCTATAAATTTTGTGGAATGAATCAAATAAATTGTGGTAGATTCGAGCCATTCGGGAGTTGATATGCGCATAATGGGATTTCTGGAGCATTGTTTAGCTTGCTCGACATTGGATTCGGCTTGTTCGAGGTAAGTAACTCTTCTAATCTTGGAGTTGAGGGTATGAACCCTGAATATATGTATTTCTTGAATTGTTGGGAGGTGACGCACATATTAGGTGAAGGGCATGTGAGCGTGCATTATAGAAATTGTGACATAATTATTTCTGTGGAATTTTGTAGTTAAATGATCTTGGCATTTTCCATGCGTTTTATGAGTTAAAGAAATTGAGCTAAAAAGCATATTAAAAATCATGTTGAGGCTATGTACCGGTATTATTGTGACCCACAGAGGTCATATTGTTGTGAATTATTTGTTAAATTGAAAATTCATACTCAGTCATATTCATTTCATTGCATATCATATCTCAGTCTCTGTTGTTATTTATTGATGCATCATATCATCATTTTTGGGCTATTCTCATGACATTGTGAGCCCATGAGAGAGAGACTGGAGAGATTGATGATTGAGGGAGGCCGAGGGCCTGATTGTGAGGATATTTTGGGATCGGGATGCACGTCTGCAGCAGGCCTTATTGGCTTATTATGGCACGTGAGTTGTCCGTGCGGATTCTGATATGATATTATAGCAAGTGAGTTGTTTATGCAACACGTGAGTTGTCTATATAGATTATAGCGCTTGGGTTGTAGGATCCCCTTTGGAGTCTGTACACATCGCCACTGAGCGCAGGTACCTACTGAGTGCGAGTGCCGAGTGCTGAGTGACTGGGAGGCATGAGTGATTATGAGGTATGCCCGAGTGGCATAAGTGATTGTGAGGTATGCCTGAGTGGCATGAGTGACTGTGAGGTATGACCGAGAGGCATGAGTGACTGTGAGGTTTGCCCGAGGGACTGTATATGAGTGATGTTCTGCCCGAGGGGCTGTTTATGATTTTATCACTGAGTTGCATCACATTGGCATGCACACATGACATCCAGGCATAGAGATGTATTTTTTTCTCATGCTATACAACATCACATCATTCATGATTTCTCGTACATTTTTATAGATAGGCATAGTGATGCATTTGTTTTACACGGGTTATCCGGAAAGAAAATGAAACATCTTATTTATTATTGAAAAGAATTTTGGAGAAGTTATTGTTTTCAAACTATTCATATTTTTGGCAAATTCGAGATACGATTTGGGTTTTCACTGATGTATTTGAAAGGAAGAACTATTTTTTTTTTGAAATCATGATTTGGATGAGCATTTTATCTCTGAGTTACTTCTGGTATTATTTGCTTTATGTTGTTATGGACTGTTGTAGACTATTGGTTATGGACCCGTCCTTGGTAGAAGCTCGTCACTACTTTCAACCTACGGCTAGGTTTGTTACTTACTCAGTACATGGGATCGGTTGTACTGATACTACACTTCTGCACATTGCGTGCAGATGTTGGTTGCTGTTGTTTCTGTGCTCGATGGTTGCGGTACTTGAAGATGTACCTGCATTCCTGTTGTAGCTGCCTCTTGTTCAGGGTAGCCTTAGATTAATAAAAACTTTGTTTTCCGCTTCTGCTATCCTGGACTTCGCACCTGCGGGCTCGCAGGTGCGCTTCCTTGGTCGCTTTTGCGGTCAGTGCCAGTCTCACCCTTTTTCGCATTTGCGGCTTGGATTTCGCTTCTGTGAGCTCGCATCTGCGGCTTCCCAAGTGCAGATGCGGTTGCAGCAGAAACTGGAAGCTTCAGCTTTTGGCTCAAATTTTCAAAATTTGGTCCGAGCCTCGTCCGGTTAATACTCGGGGCCCCCGGGCCCCTCCCGAACATATCAACAGGATTGAAATCATAAAACGGACTCGCTCGAACTATCGGAACGTGTAAAACAACATCAAATCTAAAAATCATACCCCAAACCAAATTGATTCAAACTTAAGAACTTCAAGTTCTTCAATTAACTTCCAATGCGCCGAAACATACTTAAACTACTCGGAATGACACAAAATTTTGCGTGCAAGTCTTAAATCACTATACGGAAATATTCCCAAACTCGAAATTCCAAATGGACTTCAATTACTCAAAAACCTACTCCAAACCAAATTTAAAGAACTTTAAACCTTCAAATAGTTGATTTTCATTATTAAGCGCCAAAACGCTCCCGGGTTATCCAAAACCCGAATCGAACATATGCCCAAGTCCGAAATCATCATACGAACCTATTGGAATCGTCAAATCCTGATTCTGAGGTCGCTTTCTCAAAATGTTGACTGAAGTCAAACTTGGCCTTTTAAGGCTAACTTAAGGAACCAAGTGTTCCGATTTCAACCCGAACACTTCCAAATTCCGAACCAACCATCCCCGCAAGTCATAAATTAATAAAAGCACATACGGGGAGTCTTATTTAGGAGAAGGGGGTTTTAAAAGTCAAAACGACCGATTGAGTCGTTACATATCAAATACAGTATGGCCCGAGAGCTATTAACGAACATCACATACCAACAATTGGTGTCAATTGCTAGGAGATTGGAAGGTATGCAGGTCCGAGAGAGGGAAGAGAGGGAAGCTAAGAGACCCCGAGATTCTGGCACATATAATAATTCTCGTGCCCCAATTGCAGCCCGTCATGGTAGAGGTTATGTGAGTCACCATATTTATTCAACACTTCCAGCTTCCAGTGGTATTCCGGCTACTCCCAGACCTCAGGTTCCATATTATGCACCGCCAGTGTATACTGTACCTCCTGTACGGGGTGCTTTCAGCGGGCAGTCTAGTCAATCAGGCCCGAGCCAGTCCCATCAGCCACGTCCTCTGAGGGCTTGTTTTGAGTGTGGTGACACTCGTCATATCATGAGGGATTTCCCCAGATTTAGGAGGGGTGTACCTCCACAGATTTCTCAGGCCCCACCTATTCCACAGGGCCCTCAGGCTTCTCAAGCCATGATTACTGCACAAGTTGCCACTCCACCTGCATAACCAGTCAGAGGTGGAGGTCGGACAGGTAGAGGTCGCCCTAGAGGGAGAGTCCATGACAGATATTATGCCATTCATGCTAGGACAGATGCCGTTGCATCCGATTCTATTATCACATGTATTACTCTGGTCTGTCATAGAGATGCATCAGTCTTATTTGATCCAGGCTCCACTTATTCTTATGTGTCATCTTATTTTTCCCCGTATTTGGGCGTATCACGTGAGTCCTTGAGTTCTTCTGTTTATGTATCTACACCCGTGGATGATTTATTACTGCTCAGTATGGTGGATTTCGATATTATTTTGGGCATGGACTGGTTGTCGCCCTATCATGCTATTCTTGATTGTTACGCCAAGACAATGACGTTGGTTATGCCAGGTCTACCGCGGCTAGGTGGAGAGGTACCTCGAATTATGTTCCTAGCAGGGTTGTTTCATTTCTTAAAGCTCAACAAATGGTTGAGAAGGGGTGTGATGTGTCTCTAGCCTATATGAGAGATGTTAGTATTAATACTCTTACTGTGGAGTCAGTTCTTGTAGTAAGGGATTTTTCTGATGTATTTCTAGCAGATCTTCTGGGTATGCCACCCGACAGGGATATTGACTTTGGCATTGATTTATTATCGAGTACTCAGCCCATTTCTATTCCACCATATCGTATGGCCCTATCAGAGTTGAAAGAATTAAAAGAACAGTTATAGGAGTTGCTTGATAAGGGTTTCATTCGGCCTAGTGCATCACCTTGGGATGCTCCTGTCTTATTTGTGAAGAATAAGGTTGGTTCTATGCGGATATTGATTACCGCCAGCTGAACAAGGCTACAGTGAAGAACAGGTATCCATTGCCATGCATTGATGATCTATTTGATCAGCTTCGGGGTGCCAGAGTATTCTCTAAGATCGACTTACGTTCAGGTTATCATCAGTTGAAGATTCGGGAGCCAGATATCCCGAAGACTGCTTTCATGTCTCGGTACGGTCATTACGAGTTTCTTGTAATGTCTTTTGGGCTAACCAATGCCCCAGCAGCATTTATGCACTTAATGAATAGTGTATTTCAGCCCTATCTTGATTCTTTCATCATTGTGTTTATTAACGACATTCTGGTGTATTCCCGGAGTCGGGAAGATCATGAACAACACCTGAGGACTGTGCTTTAGATTTTGAGAGAAAAGAAGTTATATGCAAAATTTTCAAAGTGTGAATTATAACTTGATTCAGTGGGATTTTTGGGTCATATAGTTTCGTGCGAGGGAATCAAGGTAGATCCGATGAAGATTGAAGCAGTGCAGAGTTGGTCCAGACCGTCCTCAGTTACGAAAATCCAGAGTTTCCTTGGTTTGGCAGGGTATTATCACCGATTTGTAAAGGGTTTCTCTTCTATTGCTGCATCTATGACCAAATTGACCCAGAAGGGTGCTCCATTTAGGTGGACCGAGGAATGTGAGGAAAGCTTCGAAAATCTCAAGACAGCTTTGACTACAGCCCCAGTATTGGTATTACCTACAGGTTCAGGGGCTTATACTGTGTATTGTGATGCATCGCGTATTGGTCTCGACGCAGTGTTGATGCAAGACGGTAGGGTGATTGCCTATGCGTCCAGACAGTTAAAGGTGCATGAGAAGAATTATCCTGTACACGACCTTGAGTTAGCAACTATTGTTCATGCCTTGAAGATTTGGCGGCATTATTTGTACGGAGTCCATTGCAAGGTCTACACCGATCACCGAAGTCTACAACATTTGTTTAAACAGAATGATCTTAATTTGCGGTAACAGAGGTGGTTGGAGTTGCTTAAGGATTATGATATTACCATTCTCTATCATCCTGGGAAGGCCAATGTAGTGGTCGATGCCTTGAGTCATAAGGCAGAAAGTTTGGGTAGCTTAGCATATTTACCGGTAGCAGAGAGACCTTTAGCCTTGGATGTTTAGGCCTTGGCCAACCAGTTTGTCAGATTGGATATTTTTTAGCCGAGTCGAGTTTTGGCTTGTGTGGTTTCTCAGTCTTCTCTTTATGATTGTATCAGGGAGCGTCAGTATGATAACCCCCATTTGCTTGTCCTTAAGAATACAGTTCGGCACGGTGATGCCAAGTAAGTCACTATTAGAGATGATGGTGTATTATGGATGTAGGGCAGGCTATGTGTACCCAATGTAGATGGCTTGCGTGAGTTGATTCTCCAGGAGGCTCACAGTTTGTAGTACTCCATTCATCCGGGTGATGCAAAGATGTATCAGGACTTGAGACAACACTATTGGTGGAGGCAGATGAAGAAAGACATAGTAAAGTATGTAGCTCGGTGTCTAAATTGTCAACAGGTGAAATATGAGCATCAGCGACTGAGTGGATTGCTTAAGAAGTTAGAGATTCCATAATGGAAATGGGAGCGGATCACTATGGATTTTGTTGTTGGGCTTGCACAGACTCATAGGAAGTTCGATGCAACTTGGGTGATTGTGGATATATTGACCAAGTCAGCTCATTTCATTCCTGTGACTACTACTTACTCTTCAGAGCAGCTGGCTCAGGTATATATTCGCGAGATTGTCAGACTTCACGACGTACCGGTATCTATCATCTCTGATCGGGGTACGCAGTTTACATCACGGTTCTGGAGGACAGTACAGCGTGGGTTGAGTACTCGGGTAGAGTTGAGTACATCATTTCACCCTCAGACGGACGGGCAGTCCAAACACACTATTCAGATACTGGAGGATATGCTTCGTGCGTATGTGATGAATTTTGAGGGTGCTTGGGATTAGTTCTTACCACTTGCGGAGTTTGCTTACAATAACAGTTACCAGTCAAGCATTCAGATGGCTCCGTATGTGGCCTTGTATGGTAGGCGGTGCCGGTCTCCAGTGGGTTGGTTTGAACCGGGCGAGGCTAGACTATTGGGTACAGACTTGGTACAGTATGCCTTGGAAAAGGTTAAGTTGATTCAGGATCGACTTTGTACAGCCCAATCTAGACAGAAGAGTTATGCAGATCGGAAGGTTCGTGATATTGCATTCATGGTTGGTGAGCGGGTATTGCTCCGGGTTATGCCTATGAAGGGTGTGATGAGGTTCGGGAAGAAGGGCAAGTTGAGCCCTAGGTATATTGGACCTTTTGAGATTCTTGAGAGAGTTGGAGAGGTGACTTACAGACTTGCACTACCACCTAGTCTCTCTACAGTTCATCCGGTATTCCATGTTTCTATTCTTCAGAAATATCACGGCGACCTGTCTCATGTGTTAGACTTCAGTTCGGTTCAGTTGGACAAGGATCTATCTTATGTTAGGGAACCAATGGCTATTTTAGATAGGCGGGTTCGAAAGCTAAGGTCAAAGAACATTTCTTCCGTGAAGGTTCAGTGGAAGGGTCATCCGGTCGAAGAGGCGACTTGGGAGATCGAGCATGATATGCGCAGCAGTTATCCACACCTATTCACCAGCTCAGTTACTTTTTCTAACTCCGTTCGAGGACGAACGTTTGTTTTAGAGGTGGAGAATGTGATGACCCAAAATGTCATCTTTAAATTTAATAATTAATTATGTGTTCTAAGACCTTGAAAAGTACTATTTATTATTTCTCGACTTGCGTGCACAGTTCGTATAAATTTTCCGGAAAGTGTTTATGTGAAAAATGGATTAAAATGTGAATTAGAGCTTTAAAACTCAATTAAATTGACTTTGGTCAATATTTTGAGCAAACGGACTCGGATCAGTGTTTTGACAGTTCCGGTAGGTCTGTATCGTGAATTGGGACTTGGAAGTATTCCCGGAATCAAATTCTGAGGTCCCTAGCCCGAGATATGGAATTTTGATGAAAAATTAAAAGTTTAAATTCAAATAATTATCGGATGCCGAATTGTGTGCAAACGACCTCGGAATAGAATTTTGATGATTCCAACAGCTCCGTATGGTAATTTTGGACTTAAGAGCATGACCAAAATTTTATTTGGAAGTCCGTAGTGAAATTAGGCTTGAAATGGCAAAATAATAGGAATTTAAAATTTGAAAGTTTGACCGGGGAGTTGACTTTTTGATATCGGGGTCGGAATCCAGTTCTAAAAATTTTTATAGCTCCGTTATGTTATTTATGACTTGTGTGCAAAATTTGAGGTCAATTGGGCTTGATTTGACAGGTTTCGACACCGAAAGTAGAAGTTGGAAATTCTTAAATTTCATTAAGCTTGAATTGGGGTGTGATTTGTGATTTTAGCGTTGTTTGATGTGATTTGAGGTTTCAAATAAGTTCGTATGATATTTTAGGACTTCGTGGTGTATTGGGTTAAGGTCCCGAGGGTCTCGGGTGAGTTTCGGATGG
Source organism: Nicotiana tabacum (assembly GCF_000715075.1). Classification (NCBI taxonomy): domain Eukaryota; kingdom Viridiplantae; phylum Streptophyta; class Magnoliopsida; order Solanales; family Solanaceae; genus Nicotiana; species Nicotiana tabacum. The sequence goes on from NC_134094.1 coordinate 96,411,058, forward strand.
TTAACGGATCAAAAGTGGGACTTAGCTGCTGCAATGTTTCTGCTGGAAATGCTGTCAAAATCGGGATCCCTGTCAAAATCGGGCTCCCTGTCAAAATCGGACTCCCTGTCAAAATCGTGCTCCATGTCAAAATCGGGCTCCCTGTCAAAATCAGGCTCCCTACCAAAATCGGGCTCCCTGACAGATCTGTAAGTTATAAAAACAGAGGACTTCGTCCCATTTGCCCTTTTTGACGAAATGGAGCTTGAGGAAAGGTGATTTTGATATATTTTCAAGGAAAAACATTGGGGTAAGTGATTCTAACTCGAATTTTGTCAATATACACGAATATAGCATTGTTTTCACCATTTAATTAGTGTTTTGAGATAGAACTTTGTGAGAATTTTAGAAATCTCATAGAAACGAATTTTTGAGATTTCGGTGTCGATCCGGAGTCGGATTTGAGTGAAACTGGTATGGTTGGACTCATAATTGAATGAGTTGACGGATTTTGTAAGTTTCACCGGATTCCGAGACGTGGGACCCACGAACAATTTTTGAGCTAATTTCGGATTTTTATTGAAAAATATAATATTTTCTTATGAAATTGATTCCTATAATTTTTGTTGACTGTATCGAATTAATTATGACTAGATACGAGTCGATCGGAGTCGGAAAATCGAGAAAAAAGCATAATACTTGGTTAAATTGGAGCAAGTCGAGGTAAGTGACTTGTCTAACCTTGTGTAGGGGAAATTTCCCCTAGGATTGGTATTGATGTAATTATTGAAATGTGTTGAAAGTCGTGTGCACGGGGTGACGAGTGTGTACACGGGCTAAATGTTAAAGATTATATTTTTAAATTGTGTAGATCACTGTTGCGCATTTATTAAATTATTTTATCTTGTTATATGCTTCATCATTGATCTGAGATATATGCTTTAAATTTGTTTGACGTTTTCCTGCTAATTGTTTTACCTGTTTAGTTGAAACTTGGTTTCTTTTATTCTGTGTATTATTTGAAGGTTGATTTTATTTAAATTAAATATTATTAATATGAAGGATTTGACATTTTAAAACTTGATATTGAAGCAACGTATTAAAGATTTTAAAATATTATTTTTCTGAATTATTTATTCCTGAATATTTTTGTAAGATTTTCGTACTCATTGTGATGGAGCCGTGAGCTCTTTATTTTGGAAAAATATTATTGATGAATTATTTTGGCAAGTTAAATTATCTGAGCACTTGAGGTGCAAATTGTGATATATTGTGATATTGATACGCATGCGGTGGTATAAGGTCTGGGTATTGAAACACATGCGGTGAGATAATGGTGGCTTTATATGCGTGGCTAGTAGGGAAAACTACTAGAAGTCATGCAGTGTGATAAGGATGGCTAAAACGCAGGATGCTATTCGGGAAAAATATTTTCTTTCAAATAAATTGTGAAGGTTCCCGCGGTGAGATAAGGAAATGAGATATTGTGAATTTATTTATGATTTGGGACTACGAGGCGGTACCTCGAGAGTGCCCTTGCTGATATTGATTTATGGCCGCAGTTGCCTTTGATTATTGTTGTGATTTGCTTATAGTTGAAAAGAATTTTGTTTTGTTTTCCGCGAGGTATTAATTGCCATTATTTGGTGTAAGTAAATGGTGACATACTATTTGATTCATTTCCATTGTCATTTTATCTATTATATTGTTAAACATTTTACCATGCCATTATTTATTTTCCAGTAGGGTCTGACCTGACCTCGTCACTACTCTACCGAGGTTAGGCTTGGTACTTAATGGGAACCGCTGTGGTGTACTCATACTACGCTTCTGCACATCTTTTTGTACAGATCCAGGTACTCTTTACCAGCCCCGACTTCAGTGAGTTACCTGTGCACGGAGACTTCGAGGTATATCTGTCAGCGTCCGCAGACTCCGAAGTCCCCTTCTATCATTATTATGTTGCTTCCTTATTTTTCTTTAGACCTTGGTATATAGAGACATTGAGGATAAAATTCTTAGAAGCTTGTGACTTATTTCTACCAGGTTTTGGGAGCTGTAATTATGTAAAGTTTCAGATTTATTTATTTTAGATTTTTATTTTTATTCTGCATTGATAAACTTACCTAGTTTTAGAGATTAGGTGCCATCACGACATCCTACGGAGGGAATTTGGGGTCGTGACACTTTTGTTGAGTATGATTTCTTCCTTTAATGTGTTAGTTAACTAAAGTCATTTATCATTTTCATGAACTTAAATATTTTTCTTTAATTTTTATTTTTAATTTAAATATAATTTTTAAATAATTTATCAATGTGATTATTAAAAAGTTTATATTTATTGATATGGGTACACGCGTACCCAAAGACTTATCTATACTATATACTATATTAAAAGCATGAATCTCCTATCGAAATATCGTTCGCTTTTTTAACCTTTTTTATGTGCATTCAAAGTTGGATATAATTGTAAGTGTGATCACCAATAATTTTAATTTTGGGAAAAAATAAAAAATTACCGTCCATTTAGGTTTAGGATTCTTTAAGTTTTCTTTGGTTAGAATTAGGATTTGTAAAGTTAAATTATTAAAACATGAATAGAACACAACAATTACATATTAGCTAAAAATAGAAATTCAAAAGTTACGACTAGGTCCCTATTTCTGACGACTCAACTTCTCCTATTTTCTTCGGACAGCAACTTTGGCACTATATTTTTCTATCTTCTTTCTAAGCTTGATTTTTTTTCCTATTGAGTTGGTGAATATTATGATATTTTCTTAATTTTATGACCAGTAGTCTAAATGTATTGATCCAAAGTATTAGACGAAAATTAAGATGTTACAAACAATAAACTGTCAAGTCTTGAGATTGATTTTGATAGAAGAAAGGTAATCGAAAGAAAAAGATGGGAAAAAAGTAAATTTAAAAAATAGAAGAGATTTCAGTGGGATATTTTGAAATTCACGAGTGGGGATATTTTGGAATTCACAAGTGAGGTTGTCTAATTTTTAATGCGAAGGATGTATAGATGACAAATTGGTTCGATGTAGCTGAGATATTCCATTGAATACTAAAAATGGATAATGGATTAGACTTTGATGAGTTCAATTACTATATTAATGTAATACTCATTTTACCATTTAAATGAATATTACGTTTATCTCTACGTCAATTGCTATTATCCATAATTCATTCTTATTCTATAATATATATTCTATATTTTTTTTTATTGATAGACGCAAAATACACGTACAACACACGTACACTAAATCTACTACTATATTAAAAGCACGAAGGCCCTAAACAAAATGTCGTTCGCCTTTTATACCCCTTTAAAAAATATTTTATATTGGATAAAGTAGTAATTTAATTTATTTTCCTAATATGTAGGAATAGTCATTAATTATTTTTCTACTATTAAAATAGCTATTTTAATTATTTACCTAATATTTAGGGCTTTAATTTAAAAAATTATAATATCCATTTAATTATTTATCTAATATTCAGGACTTTGATTTGAAAGATCATATTATTCGTTCAATTCCTTTTCAAGGGTACTTCACTATCAACTCCAATTATAGGAGTATTTTTAAGACCACAAATATTATTTTTTGTTATAATTTTTTTGCTTTAGGAGTTCCTATTTTTCTTTCCTTCTTCCGGTTTAGTTCCTTTTCTAGGTTATGTGTAACGACCCAACCGGTATTTTGAGTATTACAACCCTGTTTCCCCATTTACTACTCAATTTATGCTTTACAGTTATTATGTAACTTGTCAGGGGTGATTAGTTCGGGTCTGGTGAGGTTTTGGAATAATTTGAAACACTTAGTTCCAAGGTTTAGAACTTAAGTTGAAAAAGTTGACCGGATGTTGAATTATGAGTAACGACCCCGGAGAATTTTTGCTAAGGAAATTAAGGTTTTGTGGTGCCGAGGTAGATCAATTAGTACAAAGGTTGTAGAACTTTCTCCCTTGGATGTTAATTTCAAAGCAATAAGACTAAAGAAAATACAGTGAGCTATCTCCCCATAGCGCAGCTATAGCACAGGAGGGAAGCTGAAAATTTTAGCAAACCACTGAGCTAAAGCCTTATAACACAGGGATAGCACCAGTGGAAAAATATTGTATCCGATTTTAGCAAACCAGTGAGCTAAAGACTTATAACACACGGATAGCACCAGTAGAAAAATACTGTATCCATCACCCATCCGGCCAAGGCTTCCAATACACACTTAAGGTGAGTATTTATGATGATTTCACTTCACAATCATTAGTTACAACAAGATTTTGTATTGGATTCCATAGGATTTCTTCAAAATCTCAAGAACACCCCAAAAGTTGACTTTCAAGATTTGGTCTTCAAGAGGTAATCTTTCACTCTTAAACCTATAATCATGGATTGTTAGTGAATATATGAGCAAGAAATAAGCATTTGCACTTATTGGATGGTGCTTGGAAGCCATAAATACTTCAACTAGATTATTGGGTGTTGTAGAGATTTTGTAATGAATTAATTAGTAACAATTGGGTGGATGCGAGTTCATTGATGGTTGCAATGGTGCTAAAGAAGGCAATTAGTAGACAAAGGATGATTTAGTATCTCTTATTGGTGGGAAGGAGTGAATGTTGAATGAAGAAATATCATTATTAGAGGTAGTAAAATGCTATGCATTCTAGGTGTTTGATAAAATACCTAAATGGCCAAAAATCTGAAAATTTTTACTAATATTGGTCCAATTGAATTATGTTGATGTAGATTGAAGTTATAAGAGTAGTTGGAGGTTTTAATATCACTAAAGAGCTGAATTAAGAAATCTCGATTTGTGGCGATCTTATTATCGAGGGATTTTCAAGGAAATCATCGGGATTTGAGCCGTTCGGAGGTTAATACGCGCAGAATGGAATTTCCGGAGTATTGTACAGTTTGCTTGGTATTGGATTTGGCTTGTTCGAGGTAATTAACACTTCTAAACTTGGTTCTGAGGATATGGATCCCTGAATTACATATTGTATGAATTGTTTGGAGATGACGCACATGCTAGATGACGGGCGTGTGAGCGTGCATCATTGAAATCGTGACTTAACTGATTATGTGTAGTTGCATAATTAAATAAATATCATTATCCACATATTCTCCACGTGTTGTAGAAATTGAGATGAGATTCATATTAGAGATCATGTTTAGGCTACGTGCCGATATTTTTGGGACCCACAGAGGTCATGCTGTTGTTGAATTAAAATGTTTAAAAATATAATTTGTACTTAGTCACATCTATTATTTGCTTATCATATCTCAGTATCTGTTGTCATTCATTGATACATCATATCATCATGTCGGACTGATTTTCATATCATTGTGAGCCCGAGAGAATGGAGAGGTTTATGACCGAGTGAGGCCGAGGGCCTGATTTGTGAGTTATAATTATGGGATCGGGTTGCACGCCGCAACATATTTATTTATTTATGCCTGGATCTGGCTATTATAGAGTTTAGGCTGAAGGAGCCCCTCCGGAGTCTGCTTGCCCGAAGCATTTATATTAAGGGATGGATCTTCCTTGGGCATGGATCTTGCCTGAAACATTTATATTGAGGGATGGATCTTCCCTGGGCATGGATCTTGCCCGGAGTATTTATATTGTAATGAGTTTACTTGGACATGGATCTTGTCCGAAGCATTTATATTGAGGGATGGATTTTTCCTGGGCATGGATCTTACCCGAAGCATTTATATTGAGGGATGGATTTTTTCTGGGCATGGATCTTGCCCGGAGCATTTATATTGAGGGATGGGTTTTCCCTGGACATGGTTCTTGTCCAAATCATATATATTTGAGGATGGATCTTTCCCTGGGCTGGATTGGCCTTGTACAGTAACGAGTAACTGGATGTTAGTTATTATGTATATGTATTGGGATGGATCTTCCCTGGGCTGGATTGGCCATATACAGTACTGAGTGATTGAATACTCTGAGAGTGCGAGTACATGAGTTCATCTCTGAGGTACAAAGCATTGACATGCACACACGACATACATGCATAGAGATGTATTTTTCTCATGATGTACGGTATCACGTCATTCATGACTTCTCACATATATTGACATATGGGCATAGTGATGCATTTTACACTGGTTATCTGGAAAGAAAATGAAACATCTTATTTATTGTTAAAATGAGTTTTGGGAGAACTACTGTCTTCAAACTTACTCATATTTTTGGCAACTTCGATAAACGACTTGGGTTTCACTGATACACTTGAAAGACATAACTATTTTCAGAAATCATGATTAAGTTAAGCATTTTATCTTTGAGTTACTTCTTTTATTACTTGTTTTATGTTGTTATGAACTGTTGTTGGTTATTGGAGTTAGACTCTGACCTTGATACAAGCTCGTCACTACTTTCAGCCCAGAGGTTAGTCTTGTTACTTATTGAGTTGGTTGTACTCATACTACACTCTGCACCTCGTGTGCAGATCCAGGTACTTCCGGATACGGCGGTTGCCAGATTTGAGGATTTATCTGTGGAGACTATCAAGGTAGCTGCTTGGCGTCCACAGACCTTGATTCTCTTTCCTTTCAGTTATTGTATTGTTCTATATTTTCAGACAGTGATTTCTATCAGTCAAACTTTGTATTCATTTAGATGCCCATGTACTCAGTGACACCAGATTTTAGGAGTGTTTACATATGTATTTGTGAGATATCTTCCGTTGAATTTAAATATTATGTTTTCAAACTTAAAGATATGGTGATTTATTGAGATTGTCGGCTTGCCTAGTACTGAGATAGGCGCCATCACGACAGGTGAGATTTTGGATCGTGACATTATAGGTACCTTTTTGGTTATAAAATTTTACGTTTAATAGTCCTTATTTTTCTTTTCTTTTTTTAGAACTCCTTTTTCTTTGTCTATTGGAACTATACACAATTTTACCTAACATAGATCCTTTCCACGACACATATTATATTTATGACATATGTCTTTATTTTTTACTATTACTGAATTATAGTTAATTAATACACAATTTTACTTTAGTTTATCATTTAATCATAATAAATTAGTATAGTTTAGTCTTTGTATATTGAATGAATTATTTTTTTCAATATATTGACCATGATTGAGAACTTTTATGTGGATGTTTTCCGCCTTATTGAGTTGGTTATATAGAATCATTGTTCTTCATTTTCAGAACTCATATTTTACTTTTATAACTCAAACATAATTTTAAACAAAATATTTATATAGTTTTTAAAAAGCTTTTACTCATTTAGACAAGATACATGCACAACGCGCGTACCATTGACTAATATTACTAATAACTATATTCGATATAACATTAACTATATATATATATATATATATATATATATATATATATATATATATATATATACATTAAGTACGTAGCTTATCTATATATATTTAAACTATTTATTTTATTTGCTACGATAATGGGATACGTTAAGCTTAAATGGAGAAGTGAAGATTCATATAGCCGACTCCAACTTATTTGGGATGAATGTATATTATTATAGTAGAATATTTTAATTATATATATGATACATTATAAACTTATTTAGCTCTCTAAGAGAGGTTATCACGTAATAATATTTTCATACACAATTTACCATTCACAAACAAAAGTAATATATTGGACTCCAATCTTTTTCATATTCTATTTTCCTCTTCCCTATTTTTTCTTCCCATTAAATGAATACGATAATGGGATACGTTAAGCTTAAATGGAGAAGTGAAGATTCATATAGCCGACTCCAACTTATTTGGGATGAATGTATATTATTATAGTAGAATATTTTAATTATATATATGATACATTATAAACTTATTTAGCTCTCTAAGAGAGGTTATCACGTAATAATATTTTCATACACAATTTACCATTCACAAACAAAAGTAATATATTGGACTCCAATCTTTTTCATATTCTATTTTCCTCTTCCCTATTTTTTCTTCCCATTAAATGAATAGTCAAATTTCTAATTGTATTTAGGCAAAATTAATGGCTAAAGCTTCGTTATCAACATCTTTCCTACTCAAATCAGTAATTTTACGTGAAATTACAATGAAACTCAAGCAAACACCAGAGTTTTCAGATAATATCCAACGGCTTTAGCTCGACCGTCTACTCAGCCCATAAACTTTGTAGCAACCATAATTTTTAAGAGTAGGCTTATTATTCGTTCCAAACAAAGTCGTTTGGTAGGATGCATTATTTAATGCATGTATTAGTTTTGTGTATTAGTAATACTTTGTTTGGTACACTTTTTGAACATATGCATTAGTTATGCAAGCATTAGTTATACACTCTATTTGGTATTATCCTATGCATAATTAATGAATAAGAAACCATGGTATTAACAACACAATATGTTTTAATGCTTGCATTAACTTAGTTAAAGACAAAAATATCCTTCAAAATTTATACTTGATTACAATATGCTATTATATAATGCAAGTTTGAAATAATCCAAGAAAGTGAGAAATAAAATTATATCCCTAGTAAATAAATAAATACTTAGCATATTATTTTTTATAAATAAATATTAAGTTCTATACTACAATATAGGTAGACAAATCAAATAATTTTTTTAAACCTTTTTCATATACAAACATTCCTCAACATATGTTTCTTTTAAAAAAATAAAGTGATGGACTGGTTATGAGGGTATTTTTGTAAACAAACAATTCTTTTAGAAATTGTGCAATGCTTCAATACATCAAACCAAACAATGGATACGAAATATGTCAGCATAACTAATACCAGTATCACTAATGCAAGCATAACTAATACCAACATTATTAATATCAACATTACTAATATACTCTATTCAACATTATTTTTATACACTCTACCAAACGACCCCTAATAGTTTTACCATTGATATTCATTAAACGCTTCGAAACTTTAAATTTAAAAATTAAGTATGGTGAAATTATTATTTATTTAGATTGCATATTATTACAAATAATTTAAAATATCCTTTGGAGTTTAAATACTCGAGATGGTTTGATTGAAAATTCAGATTGTAACTGGAACAAGTAACATAAATAAATTGTACTATATATTTTGTTGTTGTGTGTACAAACATCATAAACGGTAGCTTGGCACGTTAAGCAAGGACTGCTAACGTGCACCATTGCTCGCCGGCGGTAGATCCCACCGGATCCATCTTTCCACACTCACCAAAGCACAAGGAAATCACTAGTCGTATGGTTACACCAGACACAGAGAGTGCTCGCAAATGTTACATTGGTTACCAGGTATGGGCAGTGCCCCCACAATCATGCAAGTTTCGCCAACTATTGAACCAGCCAAGGCAGATCCATCGGAAACAAACATGGCTAAGGCAGCGAGGAAGTTAACATACTCAGCTGAATCGTGAGGCAACATGAAGACGATGACTGAGGTGGTTAAAGGCAATCGAGCCCAACAACAAGGGATACAATTAAGGTTATATTCACCAAAAATCAAGGATGGAGTCAAAATTGTTAAACTAAATCAACTGGAAATTGAGCAGCAATGCCAAAAATGGAGACAGCAGCAACAGAGCTTCTAGGGATTGGCTTGACTATTATTAGGAATGGCCCCTACTTATGACTGACCCAACAATGGGAATTTTTGGCGCCTGTAATAAGAGAAGAGATTATACAAGCAGTTCACTCTCTCCCACCTGACAAATTACCTTGATGGCTATCCTGCAGAGTCTTTCAAGGAATTCTGGCCAGTCATTGGTGAATATATGACCACTGCAGTTCTACAATTCTTTAAGAATGGAAAATGCTGAAAGAAGTCAATTGTACTGCAGTAACACTGGTGTTAAAGGTAACTAATCCAATATATATGAAATAGTTCAGGCTAATTGCTTGTTGCACCACTTTATACAAGATTATAGCCAAAATCATGAATGCAAGACTGAAAATAACAATTGATTATTTGGTAGGACCTGCTCAATCTGCCTTTATTGAAGGGAGAAACATACTAGACAGTGTCATCATAGCACATGAATTAGTCAACGGATATACACAGAAATTAGTATCCCCTAGGTGTCTGATTAAAGTAGATATGAAGAAAGCATATGACTCTGTTAAATGGTGCTTCTTAAAGGGACTATTGCTGGAATTTGGTATTCCAACCAGAATGGTCAATCTAATCATGGAATGTGTCATTACTGTCAAACTACTCCTCGCTCATTAATGGAGGCTTAACTCCTAGATTTCCAGCCAAGAGAGGGTTGAGGCAGGATGATCCTATATCACCCAATCTCTTTGTCCTAGTTATGGAATTTCTAAGCAGAACTTTGACGAGGTTGAAGTTGATTCCAAACTCCAACTTCCATCCAAAATGTTCTAAGTTAGAGATCACACATTTGTTTTGATGATGACCTACTACTGTGTTGTAGATCTGATAGAATCTCTATTAAACTTCTGATGAGTTGCTTCGAACATTTCTCTGCTACCTCACGGCTTAAGGCTAACATGGACAAGAGCTCTTTCTATGTAGCAGGGGTAACACCTCAGTTCAAGGAACAAATGCTGAATAGGCTACACTTCTCTTCTTATACTCTCGCCTTTAAATACTTAGGTATCCCAATATCTTCAAATAAACTCACCATCAGTCAATGTATGCCACTGGTAGATAAGATAGTTTCTAGAATCAACTGTTGGACCTCTAGATTCCATTCATATGCAGGTAAGTTACAGCTTATAAAGAGTGTTCTGTTTGAGATGCAAACCTACTGGGCTCATGTATTCCTCTTGCCTAAGAAGGTGCATGCACTAGTAACTGGAATCTGCAGAAGGTTTCTTTGGCATGGAACTAAGGAAAATAGCCAAAAAAAAAAAGAAAAAAAAACTACTCTGCCAACCTAGATCCATATGAGGTTTGAATATTTTGGACTTATTCTTGTGGAACAAAGCAGCTTCGGTGGGCTGTTTCAAAAAAGAAAGACAAGCTCTAGGTGATCTGGATTTATAACCAATACATTAAGGGGAGAGACCTCAATACTATGGACACACCAAAGCAAGCTAGCTGGCTAGTGAGGAAAGTTTTTGATGCCGAAAATGGCTGAATAAAGGGATTGCAGAATTAAATAATTATATAGTAGAAAGCAAGTTCATTATTAAGAAACATAGAATGCATCCCTACCACATCTTCCAAAGGCTCCCGGAAATATTTAGTGATGCTCAAAGGACTCATTCCTAGGCAGCAATTCATAATGTGGCTGGCATTGCAGAAGAGATTAGCAACAATAGACAGATAAGTAAGATGGGGGATTCAGGTCCCTCCAGCGTGCTCATGTCGCACTTAAGATAAGCAAGAAACACACGAGTCACGACCACTTATTTTTTGAATGTACCTACTCTAAGTTTGTGTGGAGTAAATTCCATCAGGTCCATTGGTCAATGGAAGGATGAAGTAATTTGGATAGCTAACAGAGTCAAAAGCAGGAATCCTAAATGGGATGTTCTAGGATTTTTGTTCACAGCGGCTTTATATCAGATTTGGTTGGAAAGGAATAGAAGAAGATTTCAACAAATGAAAAGAGAAGCTAATGCTATAGTCAGAGAAATACTGCAAGTTCATATAGCTGGACAAAAGCAATGCAAATGGAAGTATATATTAGAAAAGCTAAACATTTATCCTTGTTAGGGAACCTATGTAACTAGCTGTATTGTAAAGGTGAGTATAGTAGGATAGTTTACATAGAGGAATAGCAGTTATGACATAGGAGAATTTTGAGAGAACTTGTTCTAGAGTCCAATTAACGTGTGTTGTACAATTATGCTCTTGGTCAGATACAAATTTTCACTTAGCTTTTTGATTGGATTCTGTAATTTTTTTTGTATATATAAGTTGTATGTAAATTGTACTTTTGACTGGATTTTGTATATTAAAAAATTATATCCAAGTTTATATATAAATTTTAGATTTTATCATATTTATGTATATTTTATAAAAAAAATTAATTGCTTATTATAAATAGAAAATCTAGCTAAAACGGGTAAATATTATCCTAATTTTGTGTGTGTATATATATATATATATATATATACGAAAAAGTCTCATTGTTATTGATGTCACAGCAAAGTCCATTTCTTTTGAGGTTCTGACATAATTGGTCGTTCGGTACAAACTTAAGACAACCGCTAGCCCATTATATTTGATTGCAAGTTATAGCCAAAAACTTATTGCATTGGCTACAATAAAATATTCGCTAACCCACCTTATCTTTTTCATTCTGCCTTTTTGCTACGCCCGGCTCCACCATCCAAACAATTATCATAACACATCATAAATATCAGTCTTTACTTTCTCAATTTGATAGTTCCTGTAGTAAGATTGATATTACATGCACTTAATAGATTTTATTTTTAGTCAAGATATGGTTACACAGAAAGAAAAAAAAAAAGAAATTTTCGCTATGCATTACTCCATTGATAATGAAAATTTTTAGTTGCAAAAACAAAAAATCAATTTTCTGTTTTTCCTTGTTTTGCATCTTTCCTTTTAAGAATTGTGGAGTATACTCTTTTTTAGAAACTGAAAATTTTATTTATATAATACTACGTAAGTTCAAACATAAGATCCGTGGAGTATACTCCATTTGTTACAATTCCTAGATACACTAACAGACAATAAATAATTAAAAATCACAATAAGTTGCATCACATCAATTATGTAATGACTGGTTTTACAAACGTGTAGTCATTCAATATACAAAAAAGACTGTTAGTATATAAAATAATATACAAAATAGAATGCCGCTATACAAAAAATATACAAAATAGACTGCCACTATACAAAAATTATACAAAATAGATGTCACTATACAAAACAATATACAAAATAGATGTCACTATATAAAATATATACAAAAAAGACCATCATTATACAAAAAATATACAAAATAGATGTCACTATACAAAATAGACTGTCACTGTACAATTTATATACAATAGACTGTCACTATACAAAAAATATACTAAATAGACTGTCACTATACAAAAAATATACAAAATAGACTGTCACTATACAAAAAATATACAAAATAGACTGTCACTGTATAATTTATATATAATAGACTGTCACTATACAAAAAATATACTAAATAGACTGTCACTATACAAAAAATATACAAAATAGACTGTTACTATACAAAAAATATACAAAATAGATATTTTGGGCTATTAAATGTAATATGTTTGGGCCGGAAGGACATTTCGGGTCAATGGAAAAAAATATGGGCTATTAAAATTTTGAGGGGATACAGAGGGTCATTTTCTCATTTCTTTTTGCCAACTCTATAGCCCAATGGGTCTAGTTCTTAAAAAGATCTTGGGCTAAGCAAAGTGCGGCCCAAATGGTACTCCTTGTTTTGTTTTTGTCTTTTACTTTGCTCATGTGTGTAGTTGACAATCACAACTCTGATTCTTTTAAGACAAAAAATTGAGATCATCCACAAGCTAAAGGCTACAATAATATCTCTCTCTCTCTCTCTCTCTCTCTCTCCCTTTCTCTCTCTCAGAAGACATTGAGAAGTATCTCAGATCCAAATCAATTACACACTTCTGAGATCCAATCAGAAACAATGTCTTCGACTTTCAGCGGCGACGAAACTGCTCCCTTCTTCGGCTTCCTCGGCGCTGCTGCTGCCTTAGTCTTCTCCTGTAAGTTAACGAAAAAAATAATAATATTTCTTTTAGAGACGGATCGAATATCATCGACATAAGGCGATATTGGATCATTGTTGAAAAGTTTTATCTTTTAAATCCGTTTTTTTAGCTCAACGGGTCTGTGTTCAAAAAGTTCATGGTAGTGGTCAACTGTCTTCTTATAAGTTCCGTACTTTATCTTGTTTTAGGTTCTTTTGCCATTATCTAATATGTTTGCGTGTCTTTAGTAGTTTTGATAAAAAAAATTGTATATACTTTTTACACACTGATTGTATGCTTGATCTGAGTTCAGTGTATGCACATCCATGATTTGAACTTTATGGGTTCTTCATTCTAGGACACGACCTCAAGTGCTAGTAATTAATTAGGTCTTAAGACTTATACAGTGTTTGGTCAAAGCTATTGGGTTCTGCCGAATCCATATCTTACCCCTGTATATGCACGTTTAGTATGTGTATGTCTCGAACAATGTGGATAATTGTATATACTAGGTGTATCCCACTGTTATTATTCAACATTCTTTCTAAGAGGCGGATCTAGAATTCGGAATCAGTTGGTATATGATGCTCTATAAAAAGATTGATAATATCCGCATATAGCTACTGATTTATTTCCAATGTTAATTATGTTTGTTTATCTTCAAAATATTGCTAGGTATGGGAGCAGCTTATGGTACAGCGAAGAGTGGGGTAGGGGTGGCGTCAATGGGTGTGATGAGGCCGGAGTTGGTGATGAAGTCAATTGTGCCGGTTGTTATGGCTGGTGTTTTGGGTATTTATGGATTGATTATAGCTGTGATTATTAGTACAGGGATTAACCCGAAAACCAAGTCTTACTATCTTTTTGATGGATATGCTCACCTTTCCTCTGGTCTTGCTTGTGGTCTTGCTGGCCTTTCTGCTGGTATGGCCATTGGAATCGTTGGTGACGCTGGTGTTAGGTAACCTTCTTCTGCCCATTTTTGCTCATTTTTGGATGATCATATAAGTCATTGCCATTTGGTTAACTTTTGTATTTTCAATATGTGCTTAGATCTTTCTAGGCTGATGATTCTTTTCCTTGTTTTACTCATATAACGCTAAAATGGTACTTGTTGTAGGTTTACTTTTTCCTTCTTATGTTACTCATTCTTAGTTGTATGGTTAGCTAAGTTATATTTGTATACAGTAGATTGCAGTCTGTTTTCTTATCCCCTTTAAATCATAAAAGAATAATTATGCTTCGCTACCAAATTAGTTGGGTTGGCTATATGAATGACATATATCTGTTCTGTTTTATTTGGACCCATCATATTCCAGCACACAGTAATTTGTTTAAGACAAGTTAATAGATAAATTAGGAGTTTCCTAAAATTAGAGTTCTCTGAATCTCATGCTTATCTTGTACACTTCATTGACTAACCAAAGTAAAAGACTCCGACAACATTGGACCTAATGTAAGTCTGCCAACAACGAATAAACCTTAACCCCTTTTGAAGAATAGCAAGCATTTTTCATGCCAGTTGAACTTAGCTTTTGTGGAAACTATATCAATGTTTCAAAAACAAAAAAATATAGTGAATTTGCCTTCCGGTAAAGACAATTAAATGACAATTGACTAAGGTAGTGATATGACAACCAGGAATTCATAATCCCACATAACTAGCATTGCCATCAACATTTTGTGTCTGCAACAGTTGCTGTTGTGACCATCGTGATGAAGAGTTGGTCTATTGTAGCTCTCTATCTTGTTGTGCTGTCCTGAGACTCCTTAGTAAGCTGAAGATACTCCCTTCTTTGCTTACTTCATTGACCTATATTAGTGATAGTGTACCTGTTTAGCCCCGGTTAGGAGGTGTGAGAGGTTCAGACATGTGAAGAGGAGACACCTTGATGACCATGGTGGGCCAGAGGAGGGGTAGAGGGAGGAGGCCTAAGAAATACTGGAGTGGGGTGATTAGGCAGGACATAACGCTACTTCAGCTTACCGAGGACATGACCCTCGATAGAAGGGTGTGGAGGTCGAGGATTAGGGTTGTGGGTTGATAGGCAGGCTAGAGTTTCGTCTAGTCTTTCCGGTAGTATTTGTACTAGTCTTGTATTATCCTATTCCTAGCCCCTTGCTATTACACAGCGTGTCATTATTTCCAGCAGGAATGACTCTATTCTTACAATGTCATATTCTTAGATCTTTGTTATTGCACGTTGCACCATGTGCTTCCGTGTCGTATTACCCTGTTTTTGCTTCTGTCTGTTTATTGCTTCATTTTCACTTTTCTTGAGCCGAGGGTCTTTCGGAAACAACCTCTCTACCGTTATAAGGTAGGGGTAAGGTCTTGGTACACTTTACCCTCCCATACCCCATTTATGGGATTTCACTAGGATTGTTGTTGTTATTGTTGTTACATGTTTAGCTAATCTGTAATGCATGGTTGATGTTGATTTACTATTACACTTTTGTGACTTGGTCATTTAAAAAGTTATGTCCGTCGGGGG
Organism: Nicotiana tabacum; assembly: GCF_000715075.1. Taxonomy (NCBI): domain Eukaryota; kingdom Viridiplantae; phylum Streptophyta; class Magnoliopsida; order Solanales; family Solanaceae; genus Nicotiana; species Nicotiana tabacum. Next base: position 96,427,211 of record NC_134094.1, read on the forward strand.
TCGTTTGGTTGGGTGTATAAGAATAGTGCGGAATAAGGTGTATTAGTAATACATGGATTAGTAATGCATGGGTTAGTAATGCAAGCATTAGTTATGCAGATATTATTTCTTATCTACTGTTTGGTGTGGTGTATTAAAATTATAATGCATTGCATAATTTTTAAGAAAAATAGTTGTTTACAAAAATGCCCTCCATATTCTCAAGCTTTAAGGGACTTTAAGGATAATTTTGTCTTTAACCATACTAATGCATGCATTAATAACCTTGTATTACTAATGCCATGGTTTTTTATGCATTACTTATACATAGGATAATATCAAGTATGATGTATAACTAGTATTAGTTATACACATGTTGGAAAAATGTACCAAACAAGGTATTAGTAATGCATAGAGTTAATGCTTGCATTATTTTTTCTAATACCTCCTACCAAACGGCCCCTCCGTCTAATCGAGTAGATGTGTTGTAGGTATTGATGGTCAACTAATGTTGATTTGGTGTAATATTAACCTTTAGTTGAGAGGGAGCTTTCCTTGGAAGGAAACTAATTAATTGTTCTTTTATGTATCTATTTCACAGAGCCAATGCACAACAGCCAAAGCTTTTTGTCGGGATGATTTTGATTCTTATTTTTGCTGAAGCCCTGGCTTTGTATGGCCTTATTGTTGGAATCATCCTCTCTTCTCGTGCTGGTCAGTCTAGAGCAGAGTAGAAGAAGAGAATGTTGTGCACCATTACTGTGAATTATCTTTGTGTTTTTCATGGATAAGCTAGTCTGGCTGTTGAATTAAATTTCCTTTTATCTCTGGGTTGCAAGATTCTGTACTTGATTGCTTGGTTAGAAGAATTGGTTCATATGTGCGGTTCTGCTATAGATTAGATCTCTAAATAAAGAAGTCGGTTAATCTGATGCCCCAACTTTCAAGGACAACGGGTTTTTGTGAAATGCCACTGTATCATTTTTTCTCAACTTGAATTCAAGTTTTTATTATTCTGTACCCAGTTTTATCTCTCCGTTTGCCCTTTCCCTTCTGCTTCTATTTTAGTTCTGCAATTGTTGTCTACTCTTGCCGTATTTGACTCGAATTTAGGTGTCACTATTTGAAGAGTATGTTTGTCATTCTAGCTTTTGCTTTCCGAGTTAGAATGTTAGCCAATTTGTTGAACACTGATCAACCCAAGAGTGTAACCTAGATCATCTTATCTTCATTACTTCATGTGACTTTTTCTAGTGAAAATTGATAGATCAAGGGGTTTGCATTTTTATCCCATAATTCACAGGATGATCTGCATTGCTGGGATTCACACCTATGTTTGGCTGGGTGACCCCTTGTTGCTTCTGTACTGAAAATAGATGTGCTGTGCTATTCAGTGGTGGGTGTATCATGTCTAAAGTGGTTTCAACTGAACCCATCATTTCCAATACGGAATATAGTTATACAATAAAAGTCACTAAATTTTTAGCACATTAAATTCTAAACTCATAATTCCAGAAGTGCTATAGGCTCAGTGATAACTACTTTAAGGTTGAACCAATCAAGTTTAAATCCAGAATCCTCTTAGGTTCTATGGACACATAACGGAGTCTCCTTTATCTTCTGGTTGTGCTATTACCAAATGTAATGTAATCTCCGGTTCCACTACACATGACGTCAAAAGCATGACAAAACGAAGATCAGTTTACTCATTTTTGAGCAATAGTTTTCACTCATTTTTGACGTCAAAAGCATGACAAAACTCAATAAACTTTTTTTCTGTGTTTCATGCCTGCAAAGTCAATGTGATCTTTGAATTGATAAAAGAAATGGTTAAGTGCTCCTTTTAGAAGTTATAAAACATTCTGAAACTGGATCTGAAACTTTGCCTACTTCTGCCTATTTTTTATTGGGGGATGGGGGGATGAATATTGAGGAGAGAAAGTTGTCACAAACCACATGCGCTTGGTTTTAAATTTTTGATTATAAAACTGCTACCTGTAATTTAAAAAGTGATATTTTAATAATAATTCTTTACGTCTGAATTTCAAATAAATGATTATTAACTAATCAAACAAAATCTATCGTTTCCGCAAAAAAATAATCGTTTTATAATGAAAAATGAGACTAGTGTTTAAGAAATTGATTATTAAATATCTTTAGCTGCGGCTGAACTTCAATTAAGTGATTATAAAAAATTTAGTGGATTTTTATAATCTTTACGTTGTCATGTATATAGATTATATATATGAATATCAATGGGAAAAAAAGATGAACTTTTTTCTTTCCAGAAGAGGATAATTGTGAAAAGTCTCGCTTTGAATTATATGAGTATCTGACTACCTTTTAGTACCTGGAACTTCATTTTTCCGTAAGCGAGACAGAACTTTTCCTTTTCAGGAAAAACAGGAGACGAAAAGGACAAAAGAAATTCCGTTGCCGGGACTTGAACCCGGGTCTCTCGGGTGAGAGCCGAGTATCCTAACCAACTAGACTACAACGGACTTGCTGCTGAAGTTACCGTACACTTTCATATGACTACATGCTAAACCTATTTGTCTCTTCGTCCTATGGTTCCTGCACCCACATAAAAAATGTTATGTGGATACATTGTCATCTCAAAATTTCTCATTGACTTAACACATGATAGTATCATACTAAAAGGGAGGAGATATAGTAGAGTGTCAAGAACAAGAAAGGCCATTTTGGTAGAAGAATGTGGAGTCAGGAGTGTCAAGAACTGTTTGAAATCTTGAGTTTTCAACATTCCGTTGGTGGATAAAAGGAATGTCTTTTTATGTTTTAGAAATAGAGTATATGAAGGGGGGCACATTTGAAGGCTGTTTGAATCGTTAAATCATTAATGCTAAGAAAATATCTGCTGAAAACCCGTTGCAATGATCAAGTAAATAATGCTCGGCTTGAGGTTAAGATATTTATAATAAATACTTATGTGTTTATTTCAGTGAGTGTATGGAGAATAAGGTTGGCATGTGGGTCGGGCCCGGTCCTAAGTGGGGCGGTCCTACATGGGCCGTTCTTATGCGGTCCGGTCCTAAACGGTCCCGGGCTTCGCGGGCTTCTTGTTGGAACCGGCTCGGGACCGGGACCACGAACTAACGGTCCCCGGATTAAGTGGACCGGTCCCGGGCCTAAGTGGGCCCAAGCGGGCCCAACTGATACTTTCTATTTTTAATTATTATTTTTTTATAGAAGTTAGAGAAAAAAAATGGTAATAAAGATATATAAGCTATATTCGATTTATATACTATATATACATCTTACTATATATATATATATATGTGTGTGTGTGTGTGTGTGTGTGTGTGTGTATGTGTGTGTGTTAAGATGTATATATAGTATAGTATAGTATAGTATAGTATAGTATATACTATACTATATATACATCTTAAGATATATAATCTATATTCGATTTACTATATATACATCTTAAGATATATAAGCTATATTCGATTTATATACTATATATACATCTTACTATATATATATATACATCTTAAGATATATAAGCTATATTCGATTTATATACTATATATACATCTTACTATATATATATATATATATATATATAACTATATATTCGATATATATACATATCTTAAGATGTATATATAGTATATATATAGTATATATATATATATATAAGCTATATTCGATATAAGATGTATATATATATATATATATATATATATATATATATATATATATATATATATAGATATATATATATAAGAAAAAGTGTAATTATAAAATAATTGGGTTTAAAACAAAGTTGGAGAGGTTAAATGCCTATTTATAAATAGCTAACGGCTATTTTGGCCGGTAAAACAACCATATTTTAAATGCCATAAAGGCTATAATGTGGCAGATTTTGTTTTTTTTTTTTAAATTAGCCCTTGGGCCCGGATAGGCCCGTTTAGGACCGCTTGAACCGGCCCACTTCCCAGCCGGTCCCGGTCCCAACCGGTCCCAGTCTCACGGGCCTCGCCTATGGGACCGGCCCACTACCCAGCCCACCTCCCTACGGTCCCGATCTTATCCGGTTAGAACCGTTTAGGCCCACTGTCCATTTGAACTTGTGATCCTGAGCCGGACCCGATCCTAACCGGCCCACGTACCACCCTTAATGGAGAAGTATGTGTGAATGAAAATCACCAGCATTATTTAAATATATAGTGCTTAGGTCGAGGATTAGACACTTCTAACAGACATACCATTTACAGTAGCGGTTTTCACTCGCTTCTACATCGCCCCTTGGGTGCATTAAATTATTATTTTGCAACACATTCTTTTAAAGATGATTCATGATATTCTAAAATTCTCTAACATTTAGTTTTTTATTTAAACTATTTGGTATCTTCTCCTTCATATTTAAACCTCTTCGTTGCTTACCTGGCATAACGTGTGTAATAACTCGTTTGAAAGCATGTGACATCTGAAAAAACCACCTAAATGGCCCACCTAACAATATATAATGGCTAATTAGCCTAATCCTTTTTCAACTAAGAATGGGCATAAAAACCGAGAAACTGAAAAACCGGACCGAACCAAACTAATTCGATTCTTTGGTTTCCGTTCTTTGATTTTTTACTATGGTCTTCGGTATTACAATATCATTATTTCTTCGGTTAAGTTTTCGGTATTAGGGTATTGGAATTTCGGTATACCGAAATACAGAACTTTTTTAGTATCCATATTAAGTGCCTAATTTAAATTTGAGTCCAACACATAACTCCAACTCAAGTCCCATAGTTTAACCCAAATAACCTCTTAAAGACTTATAGCCTAATTTATTTTTTATGGGCTTTGATTTAAAGACATATAAATGTTGCTTTAGTAGTGACTAGTGGCAATGTTAAACTGTTTAAGACCTATAACTGTTGCTTTGATTGCTCGCCCCTCACCATTATTTTGTATGTGCTTATCACGGAAGATGCTTTAACACTTAGCTAGTCACCATTAAAAGACTTAATATTTTAAAATACTTTTTTTTAAGTCTTTATATTTGTTTATGGGTTAGAACACTTGTTTTGTTTATGTTTAAGGAATATTATTGCAGATGTAAAATTCTTTGTTTGTTTGAGTTTGAGCCTCTATTTTGTATGTGCTTCGCCAAGGTTATGTATGTGTTAATGTATTGCTTCAGGTTGGAGTCTTAAATGTCATACCTTCATCTAACTGAACTGTGAAGGTTACTAGACTTGATATTTGGCAGTGACACTCTTAATTGTTAATAACTGTTCCTTTCTCTATAGAGGAAAGCAATTGAAGTGACTGAGATTGAACAAAGAATTGGAAAATTTTTATTTCCTTTTAGCTTATCAGAATATATTGATATTACTATATTTTAGTAAAGTATTAAAATAAAACTTGAGAAATATTTACATAAACTAAACCATCGCTTTACGATTATTCCCATCGTCGCAATCAATTACGGCCATATTGTCCTACCGTCCACATTCTTGTATGTAGAGCTTCAAACCGGATAAGAAATACCGCAGCGAAAGCATATTAAACCGAACAAGAAATACCGAATTGTACCGAACTAACTTTGGTACGGTATTTTGTATATATAATTGATAAATCGAATACCAAAATACCGAATCGAAATGCTTACACACTGAATCGAAGTACCGAACACCCACCCCTACTTTCAACTATGTTTTTTTAATAAATATTCTCCTTATTTTCTTTATATCTACATTTCTTCCTCATTTTTTCACCATTCTTCCTTATTTTTTCACATTTATTATTTATTTTTCACATTCTTCATCATCTTTTTGTTTTGCCTTTTTTCTTCAGTTCTCCGTATGGGTTCCCTCTGAAAAATTTTCTCCCTCTCTTGTTTCCTCTAAAATGATTTATTCTCTTTCTTGTTTTAATCTTCTTTCATATAATATAGTTATTGTTGAAAGAACACTCATATAAATCTTCTTATTAAATCCAACACCTTGTAGATAATAAAATTTAATCTCTTGAACCTTGTTTGTGTAATCCAGAATTAGAGAATGTAGTTATCGGCCGATTGGGTTCTTATATGCGAAATTTTATTTTGTATAATATTGTTTATGTGATATAAGATCATTTTTAATAAATGCAACGCTATATGCCTTCATTTATTTTTTTATTATGCTGCAAAGTGAATATAAATAAGGACTTATTTAACTGGAGTCTAGCATAAAGTACAATCACAATTAAACCTAAATTAACACATTACATTAGATACTATTTTAGCTAAAACTCTTATAATTAGTTAGTCATCTGAGAGTAATACATCATGAATAGACTACAAAAAAAACTCAGTAAAAATCATAAGTTAATATAGTTAGATGCACCTCAAAGAATTCAATATGGGGTTTTAATATATAGGACAATATAGTTTAGGGGGTTTTGGGAATACCGGATAGTTTAAGTAGGTAATTGACAAAAAAATTATATTTTAGGGGGGATTTTAGGCTGAGTTAAATAGACACGTGTAGTGCCACATGGAACGTTTTTTAGATGATTAAGAGTGTGTACTAGACACACCTCTAAGAATGCAATGAGGCATTTTTAATATGAAAGGCAATATAATTCAAGGGGTCTCGGGGATACCAAATAATTTAAGTAGGAAACTCACAAAAACACAATAGTTTAGGGAATTTTTAGGGTATTAACTCCTCTTTTTATCTTTATAGCGTTTTATTTTGTCTCTTACTACGGTTATGCATTCATATGATAAGTAGTGATGGTTAGCTCGGCTACGTACGGGCCCAATCTCGGATGGTTGACTCTGTCTTTGCAAATTTAGATATGATTAATTAATTTAATAATTTGATTATAATCATTAGGGAACTCAAGATAATATCCATTTTGTTATATTTCCAGTTTTTTTCTGAAAAAAGTATCTCGATGGCATTTGTATAAGTTCAAAAGTTATTCACTCGTTACCAAGCTTAATATCACCTTTCTAAATGTTAGGTTGTTATTTTTTAATTTAAATTTTAATTTGATTTTTGTATATTCATAAGTTAACATAGTATATTACATGATATAACAAACATTAATTATAGGTAATAATAGTAATTATATTTCATGTTTTTTTTAATATCAAAACTTAAAAAACTATCCGACCTTTTTTTTAATTAAATTTACAAACCTTTTCAATATCCTTAGAAAGAAAAGGGAAACACATTGGAAACTTGTTTTCCAACACTTCGCAAAGTCATGAAAAAAGTGGTTCAGCACTTGTAGTGCAAAAAACTTGTTTCCAAATTAAAAATTATTGAGAACTTGCATAAAGATAAAAGCAAAGATTACTTTGTTCTTCAAATTGAAGATAGTAGAGTTCGTAGTTCATATGATATATGGGTTTACTAACATACATTTGTTTTTCAAATTAACCAAGGCAAGAGCGTCAATCTTGACTTTAAGAGCAATGATTAAAATACAAGATTAAAAAATAAAAATATTTTTTTTCAATTTTGCAATACAGATGAGCTATCATTTTATAACACTTTGAATAATTTTAAAAAATTTATAACGTAAAGTTTAAAATTACTTGAATTACATTTGTTAAAAGAAAAAAAAATTATAATTTGCTTAAACTACCGAAACAACTTAGGTAAGTTTTTCCTTGGAACTCATTTTAGCCCTAAAATAGAACACATAGTCAAGCAAATCAAACGAAGAGCTCGAGAGATGTGTGAGAAATGGTAAACTCAAATTTTTGTAATTATTTTACTCCTTTTGCGATTTTATGGGTATTTCTTACCCCTTCAACGCACAACTAAAAATTATGACAACTAAATAAATACAAAAAGAGAACTATTTTCCTAACTAATTAGAACGGAGTTAACTTCAACGAGGAGTAAATACTATTTAATGATGAGGTAGCATTTTGAGTTGGTGTTGTGGGTCCCAGGTGTCATAATGTCTATTTAATATTGCTGCCAGATTTAAGTAACAAGAAGTTATTTCTTAAACATAATAATAATAATAATAATTATACTAACAAAAAGCTCTTTCTCAGACATATAGTCATAACTATCAGTGGTGTGGCTTTTCTACACGTGCTCCCTATACACGATTTACGAAAAGATATCCAACTGATCAGGTGGGATTAAATGGAGAAACTTTTGATATTTCTATTGACTCAAATAAAAGAGTCCAACGTTTATTGTATAAACACCCTTAAGCATATTGGGAACATAATTTTAACTTACACTAGGGACCCGTTTGACCATGAGTTTTGCCAAAATAAATTTGGGATTTATTTAGTAAATATATATTTGGCCATAGATTTTGTCCACATTTTGGCAAGATCCCAAATCCCAAAATTATCTCAATTATTGATTTTGGGCCAAAACATGACCATTACATTTTTTAAAATTTTTAAATATTACCCCAAACTTTTATAGTTTGTAAAAAAACTCACATTTAAATAATCACCTCAATTTCTGCTCTTGTTCCTGCTTCTTTCTTTGTATCTGCTCTCGAAAGAAACTGAAATTGATATTTACTCTGAGGAAACTGTGACTACACACTTGCAATTTGTCTTGCAAAAACATGGTTTAGCTGACGAAAAATTTTCACCAGCAGTGCCTTTCTTGCTTAACCCCAACTTTCGCAAGATATTCGTTCATATGACCGAAAAAAATCAAGTCGAATGGTCTAACGACTTAAAGAAAAATTGAGCTAACTGTTATTTTCATTTTGTTATGTTGTACTCTAATGCATGAAATGCTGATGCTAATTATTTTAGTTGTACGTTGTGGTGTAGGCATGATTGTAATCTGAGTAATGACTTTCTATGTATAATATGAGTAATGACTTCCTATGTGTAATCTGAGTAATGAAGGTTATGTATATACAAGATAGCAAGTTTGTTTGTTTGGTATTATTGGGTATTTGTGATAATTTTTAAAATTTGTGGGTATAAGTCATGTTTCATGTTTTTTCAAATAAAAAGTGAAATGTGTTTTGAAAAATCATGTCCAAACATATTTTCATTTTCAAATCAAACTTCATCCAAATCAAAATTTTCAAAACAAATTTGGGAATCTATGACCAAACGCTAGCTAAAACTCAGCTGAGCGACTGAAAAGCATGGAATTTACCAAAACACCCTGAACGACCCGCAGCTTCCCTCTTAGCCGCTTCTATAACAGTAGTAATATGAAGTTGAGCCAAATGTAGAGCTCATATTGTCAGCTGATAACTATGTTGTCACACTGTCTTCATCTTCTGCTATTGACTTTCGTCGTTATTTAGGATGCTCTATAATTAATAATTTCAACTAACAGAATATTCTTAAAGATGTATTTGATATTTTAAAAGGTGACTACGAACCGTTGCGAAGCCATGGTTTGAAACTTATTTCTCAAACTGCCATCAAAATTAATTCATAGCTGATTGTAGTAGTTGAGTTCATAATTAAATATTTATACATATTAATAAATTTTTTAATACAAATATAAAATCTAATTAAAAGATATTAAGTTTAGGGGTGGGTATAATACTAACCGAATCGAAAAAAATCGGTCGGACCGAAAATTTCGGTTTATTCGGTTTCAATTTTTTGATTTATTCGGTCGATTTGCGATTTATAGTTTTAAAAAGTTCGGTATTCGATTCGGTGGTCGGTTTTAATAGTTCGATTTTCGGTTTAACCGAAAAATCGAATTTTGATAGAGGTGGCCGGTAGGCTTTGTACACTGCAAGGCATCATTGTGCAGGGAAAGAAAGTGAATCAAGACATTAATAATGCATTATTCCCACACGCATTGATGCTATTATGTTGACACATTTTAGGAAATGTGAATCCTTGATAATATGGTGCTGTAAAACAGGAGACCGCTTCCATTGATTTTAGCTTAACTAGTCTTTTCTTCTTTTTTTTTTTTTTTTTACCAAAGAAAATATTCAATTTCTTAAAATAATCGTATTAGTAGTAGTTAAAGATTTAAAGTGGCTCATTATCTTTGAAAGAGAAATAAATTTCAGAAGACGGGTAAAAAGATTAATTACACTAACATCTCAGATAACTGTACATAGTATTAGTATATAATTTACTGATTCATATTTTTTTTTTGGAAACTTTGAAGTGATAAGTGGGAATAGAGTATGCCTTGTAATATTTATGAACACCTGGCTAGCTAGCTTTATCCCACAGACATTCTCTTTAGCTACCTTTTGAAGCTTTCCATATTGCATGCTCTATGAAATCATTGGCACTAAAGCTTGCACTTTATTCTTCATCTGCATCATTAAATTTTGATTTGTTTTCTTTTTTTAGGTTCTAAATTAGTTTTGGATAAGCACATTTAGATTCACGCAAAGCAGGAGATCCTATGTTAGTGTGCATGCTCTGTTTTTCACACAAAATCTAGTTTTCTTGTTGCAGCAAAGTACTCCGTTCGTTTTATTTTATATAATTATGTTGGATTAATCATGACATTTAAGAAATACATAAATATTTTTTAAGTTTGTAGTCTTAAATATATTACTATAATATTTGTGTGACTATAAAACTTTTGAAATTTGTCGTCTTAAATATATCAAAACAATTATGATGATAAACGCTTGTCGTTAAAAATAAAATAAAATTTTTGTCATGACTTGAAACCGAAAATCGAACCGAACATGAATAAACCGAACCGAACTGAAATTATTATGATTCGATTTTGATTATTAAAATCACAAACCGAATTAACCGAATCGAAATTATACAAACCGAAACGATCAATGTCAACCCCTAATTGAGCTCGTGCGGACCCATGAGTAATACACTAGCTCCGCCCATAATATAACAAGTAATTTATATTTCTAGAACAAGACAAAGGGAAATCTCTTTTTCGTTCCATCAAATGGAAAATCAGGGATAGGATCCTACTAGTACTAGTTAATAGCATGATTGTGAGGCCATGCGCGACAAATAAGAAGGATAGATACAGGGTAATGAGAAAAGGGAATGAAGAAATAAGTTGGAAATGGTCCTATAGCACCCCCTACTTGTTATAATAAATCCTCATCTATAAGATATTCAAAGAATATTTTGGTACCAAGTCCTCATCTATCATTACAGAAAGGTAATGAGTTCAGAGATATTTCGAAGGTGTTTGGATTCACTTTTAAGCTCATCAAATCAGTTTTTAAGCTTTTTTTTAAATAGTTTTTTTAGTGTTTGACAAAGTCAAAAAGTGTTTAAAATAAGTTAAAAACTGCTTTAAACAAGCCAAAAGCAATAAGCTAACAACCCTAACTTATTATTTTTTGGCTTAAAAGTTATTTTTGCTGAAAAAGTCACTTTTTTAAGCCAATCCAAATGGGCTCTTCCTATTCATTAACTTAAAATGTTGAATTCACCTCTATATTATTTATGTTTGTTAATTAATTCAATATTAAAGAATGCTTCGTTTAAAGCTTCTCAATAAAATTTTCAATTCAGCTAAGTGCCCGTTTGGCAAAGCTGCCAAAAATTATTTATTTTGAAAAGTACTTTTGTTCAAAAATATTTTTTTTTGAAAAAATAATTTTGCAAAATAACAGTTTGTGTTTGATCAATTCATTTGAGTAGTGCTTTTTACAAGTTCATTGTGTTTGGCCAATTCATTTGAGTATTGCTTTTTACAAGTTCATTGTGTTTGGCCAATCTTTTAAAAAAGTACTTTTAACTATCAAATTACGAAAAAAAAAATTAAAGGATTAATTTGTGATTAGTATTATTTAGAAAAGAAAAATAATTTTAAATATTTATTATAAAAGAATTCAATTAAAATATAAAATGTAAAGTAAAATATAAATAAAAAAAATTCCAATCAATATAAAATATAGTTATTCCAAAGCAATAACATTAAATGTTTAGTATTACTTATTGTTTACATGATAATTTAATATGTCAAAATAATCATTCAATATAAATTTATAATCTACTCTTAGAAATAGAAGAAAGAGAATAAAAATATAATTAAAATAAAAAGGAGAAGAAATGTATAATAGAAATTAAAAAAAAAAAGGAAAAGAAAAATGTTAAATTAATGAGAGATAATTTAGAAAAAGAAATTTATTGTAAGGTTAATTTTGTCTTGACAAATTAATTTTCTGCTTAGCTTCTTCCCAAAGACAGAAAATTCTTCTGCTGCTACTCAAAAATATTTTTTTATTTTGACCAAACACCTTAAATTATCCAAAAGGTATTATTTTGACAAAACAAAAGTACTTTTAACTTCCCAAATAGGCTCTAATTCATTTTCAACCCAAGGAAAGTTGTTCTAATTAATTATGGAGTTTTAACGCCGTATACCCATTCTATAAATCTCTTTACTCATACGCCTTAATTATGAAAGTTACAATGTATACCTATAAAGAAATTACATCGTATATCTTGGTAGAGAATCTTATGTGTGTAACAACCACTATTAATAAGGGGATAATATTCCTTAAATGTAGCCTTAATTATTGAAACCTGTACTCATTGAATTTTGAGATTCACATCTCCCTTAATTAAACCATATTCATATTTTCCATGAGAACTTCATTTTTGATATTGTATACTCTATACTTTCAAATCTTCTCATATATTTTGAACATACCATAATATTCTAATTTGAAATACAATTCAAATCGAATATATTACAATATTCTAATGACAAGTATACTATCTAAACCAAGCATATCACAGTATTCTAATTTAGAATATATTATTCAAACTAAATATATCATAATATTATAATTTGTAATACATTATTCAAATACTATAATATTCTAATTTGGAATACAATATTCAAACAGAACATACAATAATATTCTAATTTGGAATACAATACTCAAAAAATATTTTAATTTGGAATACAATATACAAACCAAATATTCTATAATTTTTTAATTTGAAAAATCTAGTTTGAATATTTTATTCCAAATTAGAATATTGTGGTATGTTTCATTTGAATATTATATTCCAAATTAGAATATTGTGTTATATTTTATTTGAATATTGTATTCCAAATTAGAATATCATCGTTGTTTGATTTGAATAATGTATTTTTCATTAGGATATTGTGGTGTATTGGTTTGAATAGCATATTCTAATATTTTATTTTATTTATATATTATATCCCTAATTAGATCATTGTCACGTTATTTTGTTTTTCTTTTAATTACATAGATGAAAAAGAAGAAAATGATTATGGAGTACTTCATAGAGAAATTATTGGGGTGGACTTTTTGGTGAACATGTATAATTCCAATTTCTTAAAACGTGGGATGATGGAGTATTTTAAGGGATTTATTAAGTTGGAGTGAGAGATAATTTAGTTCCTTAAAATGTGAAATTTATTTAATGGCATATAATGAGATTAAAAGTTTAAAAAGTAATAAACTTTTATAAAATAGGTATATAAGGTAAAATAAATATTTCAAAAGTATATAGAGTTAACTAGCATTTTCAATGGGCATATCGTGAAGATGACCCATTAATTATTCATCAATCTCGCCACCCAATTCAATTGCTACGCACAAGTGATCCATAAATGCAAAAGCACGGAAGGTCTTGTTAAAACAATGCCAAGGTTAGGAGGACGGAATTAAAAACCAATAAATTGAACTACACTCTGCCAAACCAAATCGCCACCTTTCAACCTCTTTTACCAATCATTCAATTATCACATTTTTTAAACCCTGAAATCCCATCCTTAAAACTAGGGGCGTAAATGGTTCGGTCGGCCGGTTATTTTATAAAATTTGTACCATACTAATTTTTCAGTTATTCTATTATGTATAACCAAAATTAGACATTTCGAAATCGTCCCAATCATGTCGGTTTCTTTTCGGTATCAGTACGATTCAGTTAATTTTCGGTATTTTTTAAAATATAATGTAAAATTCACCAGTAGAAGTAGAATGCAATAACATATGTTCTTTTATAAGATTTAGCAAAACTCTCTATACATTTTTATTGTTTAAAGGGTGATGAATCAAAAATAAATGAAAGATGGATAAAGTATATATCCATCGACTATTTTATAACACCATAAAAGAAATCAAGTAAAGGCAAAAAAGAAATATAAATCACACGAGTGGAAAGATATTAACCAAGTTGGGACTCAAAAATAAAGCTTATAGAAGATTAAATATTCAAAAAGATAATCACGGAGTCAAGCTCTCCGCTAAAAAAGAACGTACACAAAGTAAAGGGATGTGTGTAAAAATATGTAAAACTCTCATTGGGTAGGGTCACTCGCTCCGATAGATCAGGAGCAATAATATCCAAGTCATGCCAGCGATAATCTTCCTTCACAGCAGGAATGCTAGAAGGGCAGATGGAAGAAGGATACCTACTGACTGCCCATGCACGAGAGTTAGCAGTAGGGAATTTCTCTTCGAAGTCTTTTGTGATAATAAGACTTCTAGGGATGATGGAGCCCATTGTTGGAAGAGCGGAGTCCTCGGCCTCGTTCTTGCTCGTTGAAAAACCGGTACGCTTTGAGGAAGAAGCCATTGTATGGAAGAAGGAGAAGGTTTTTTGTTTGAAAAGAATTAGAGGAAAGATGAAGAGCAAGATGCAAGTCAGATAAGGGAAGCTTGAAAAATTATGGAGAATAAGGGAGAAGGTTGATGCGTATAAACAAAAGTTTTGGCGGCTAAATTCATGGCCATGATTATCTCGATAATCGACAAAAGCTGTGCTGAATTATAGGATGACGCTTGTTCGGGGCATTAAATGTGGAGAGATGTGCGTCTAATCAACCGTCAGAAGCCTTCAAAGGGAATTATAGTAATTCCCACCAAAAGAGTGTTTCTACCAACTTCCCAGTAACACAAAGTTATGTCACCGAAAAGTAGGAGAACTATCTGTATAGGGTAAAATATACTATGACACGTGACCGTCCAAAAAAAAGGACACGTGGAACCCAAGACGGGAGGATGGCCAAAGACCGAAGGCAACTGTTTCGTTTGTCACCGGAAAGAATAACACTCATAAATATGTGATAAATGCTCTTCGTCCGGTAGCATTTAATAGAGAACATTCCATGACATTAAGAGCAATTACCCGTTACAGAAAATTTGACATTTATATTCACCATTACATCTTCATCAATGTCTTCATAATTGACATTAAAGAAGGGCACGATCCTAAGACCTCCTTCCCTAAATATAACAATAAATAGTGAGCTCAGTTATCATTGTAAAAGGGGACATAAATTTTCTGGCAAACGTACACTACATTCTATACAAAGCTTAATACAATCTTATCTTCTTGCTTTTTGAATTTCGTTGTTGTTGTGCCCGGAAACTCCGTTCCCCAAACTATTGCTTCTGCTGTTTCGTCTACATCCTAAGGCTAAGTATTGCATAATTTTTCGGTTATTTTATTATTTCAGGATCAAATTAATTTACTTGTCTTGATATAACATATAAATTCAACAGTACCATTTTACGGGTAAACAGTTTGGCGCCCACCGTGGGGCCTAGACAACCGTGCAATTAAATAGATCCTTGCCTTTTTTACTAATATGTTTTGATTATTTTGTCTTAGAAAATATCATAAGAAATGGCAGATAACATTGTTGACAACACGCACAACCCCGAAATTCGAGGGGATCAACCTTATTTCAAGGACTCAATCAGTGACACCCACAATGAGGGGAATGGTGCCACACCGGTGCATGACAGAAAATATCCTTGACATGTTCGGGAGACAAATCCAGATGATGCTGATGAGGAACATGTCATTGACGCGGTAAGGGGCTTGCAAGAGCAACATGCGATCATTCTAGGCAACCTCACGCGATAGGAAAAGGTTATGACGGAGTTGAAGCATGCACGGTTGGGGTGTTACACCCCATATTTTTGTACGTGAAAGTACGTCGTATGTCAATTGATGTAAGTTTGAAAATGAGATTCTCTTTGAAAGTATATAAAGTGATTTAACGATGTTACATCCCATTTTCGCAAGTCTTTAAGAGTTATTACTCAGGGACAAATATTTCTAAGGGGACATGTTGTTACACCCCGTATTTCAGCTGTCACTATCATCATAGGATTATCTAATGTGAGCTCAAAAAGGACGAAATCCTTCTACAAGGATAAGAAAGGTTTACCGAAATCTTAAGTAAGTTAAGATGAATATGAGACTTTTTAATCATGATTTAAATGAGTTTAAAGTTATGATATGACTATATATGATGTTTGGATATAAAATATAAAGTTTAAAAAAATCGAATTTAAGTTGCGGAAATACCGACTAAGGATTTGCCTTGTAATGAAGGGTTTTGAGAAATATATTTTGTATGCTATATGGGGTCTTTTGGGACATATTATATACCAAATTGAATGTCTTGGAATTTAGTTTCCAACGCTCTTAACCGTTTTTTCATACGACATCCAGAAAAAAATATAAGTGTCTGAAGAAGGGCCAATCATAGGGTGCCAAGTAGTACTTTTTTGACATTTTAATAAAATGGGATATTTACATCCCTTAGCTCGTCTCTTTCTCCATTTTTCCAGAGAGAACACCCAAATAACACCCCTAACCTTAACCTTAATCTCTCTACAAGTGATTCAAATAAGATTATCATCCCGGGCACGAAATAAAGTAGCGATAATATTAAAATGATCCCTACGACGTAAGTATCGCTATATCGCCTCTCTTTTTCTTTGTAGTTTGAATTTTGGAATGTATTTAATAGTTAATAATATGACTACTTTCTGTATTTAAGCTTTTAAATATCAATAAAGGTTGATGAATTCATTTTCTAATAGTTTGAATTCAAGGGACGGTGATCAGAAGTCGTGAGTTCGAGTTATTTGACTTGTAATGGACTATTTTGTGTGTTGTTTTGTGTTGCCTTTGATCTGTCTATTTTGCTACTGTTTAATGGAGTTTTGAAGGATAAATGATGTGGATAAACACCACATAATGACGGAATGGTGGGTTGGTCGTTCATTGTTATATTGTTTGACACTACTTTGTGTCATTTTATGTATGAAGTGAGTAGGGTGTGTGGGCTCTTTTGTGGTATATTGTGATGGAGATAAGGTTGGAAAATGATGCTTACATGTTGTTATTGTTGTGTTCTTGTTGTTGTTGGTATATGGTATTTGAGGAGAGCCTAGTTACAGGGGAGATGCTGCCCAAATTTACGTAAATGAGCTACTAGTTTAAGTTGCGGACTTAGCCTTTACTCAACACTGATTTTGAATCTCTTTATGTTGTGGTAGATTGAGTTGAGTTGTTTGAAGAATTTCTTGGAATGTATTAAGGACTCAACGAAGTTAAGGTATGTTAAGGCTAAACCTTTCCTTCATTTTGGCATGATCCTGTAACTACATATGTTTGACAGTTCGTATTCATGAATTTATTCACATTATCCTAGTCTCAGAAGTTACAGTATTCTCCCTTATCGGGACTTTATATTCAGTTAAGTATTATTTTCTTCCAGTCAAGAGAGCAGAGGGTCTCTCTCTCTCTCTCTCTCTCTCTCTCTCTCACAATATATATATATATATATATATATATATATATATATATATATATATATATATATATATATATATATATATATATATATAGAGAGAGAGAGAGAGAGAGAGAGAGAGAGAGAGAGAGAGTATTACAGTACTTTCACCACCTTCGAGCTATAATCGATGGGCAGGCCTCAATTGGGCAACCTCTGATCATATGGTAAGTTATATACCGAGCCTACTATGGCCAAGCGCCTATGAGCGGGCCTACTACGGCCGAGCAGTTACACGTATCGAGCCTTATAGGGCCGAACATTTATTTTTCTTGCTATATTGAAGGAGTTGAGTCAGTATCAACAGGTAAGTATATCTCCAGATCATCTTTGACTCCTAGTTACTTTCAGTTATTATATTATCAGTTCAGTTTCAGCTTTTAGTTATGTTATTGCCTTACATACTCAGTACATTATTTCGTATTGACGTCCCTTTTCTAGGGACGCTGCATTTCATGCGTGCAGGTTTA
This sequence comes from Nicotiana tabacum, assembly GCF_000715075.1. Classification (NCBI taxonomy): domain Eukaryota; kingdom Viridiplantae; phylum Streptophyta; class Magnoliopsida; order Solanales; family Solanaceae; genus Nicotiana; species Nicotiana tabacum. The sequence goes on from NC_134094.1 coordinate 96,445,173, forward strand.
GATAGACAGACTGATCGTATTGACGTCCCTCCTTAGTAGGTGTTTCCCGAGTTCAGCCTAATCGGTAAGCTCCACGTCCTTCAGAGTTGCCGGGTCTAGGGTTTTGTGTACATCTTCTGTATGTATGTATATATGTTTTGGGTAGGTCTGGGACCTGTTCCAATCACAATACATCTATCAGTAGAGGCTTGTAGACGAGTCCTATATATTTTGTATATCAGTAGATGTTCATGGCGGCTTCATCGGCCTGCATAGTTATATATATCAGCTTTTAGGTATGTTTACCCCACAAATAAGAGAGACGTTATTTTCAGATGATTCAAAATATGGCCTCATCGGCCTAAGTTGAGGGTTACCCCTCCAGAGTTCACAGTTACAGAGTGGTACGCTTGAGCCTAGTATGGCACCAGGTGCCGGCCACGCCTCTTCAGGTTTGGGGCGTGACAAACTTGGTATTAGAGCAGTTTTGTCCTAGGAAGTCTACAAGACGTGTCTAGTAGAGTCTTGTTTATGGGTGTGTTGTGCACCACACTTATAAGCGGGAGGCTACAGGGCATTTAGGACTGTCACTCTTTCTTCTTACTCTAGATCGTGTGGTAAAGCTCAGTTGTAAGAATTCAAACTCCTAAATTTTATTTTATCGTAATACAACGATACTTACATCCAGAAATACAGTTTTAAGAGATTGAATGTAGTTGTGGAAGAGTTGAGTCAGAGGAACTCGATTTTGCATCATGCTTATGATGAGTAAATATGAGGTCTTCAGCATATCATGTGTGTACTAAGATGTGTAAGCTTGTTGATAAGGAACCCTAAGGTAAGAATATCTATCCACCTATATGATAAAAAGAAATAAGAGAATCAGAAGGTAGATACAAGTTTCAGCAAGTAAAAGAAGCAAGATGAAGAAGGGCACGAGGTGCCTAGTTAATAAAGATTATCATTATTTGCAATTCAGATAGAGAAATACAAGCATTATGAGTTACTTTCAACAGTAATAAAGTTATATACAATTGGTCACACTCATCTTAATTATGCCCTATGAGGGCCAACATATATAGTTTACGAGAAGGATGGGACATCAGAATCTAGCTGGGGTTGGAGTAACCCAAAAATCATGTATGGATTGTTATCATTAGCTAACATTTCTGAAGATAGTGCAAATATGGTAATAGATCTCCTTATGAGACACCCAGATGGTGAACTATAGAATAGTACAGTGAGATATGAATACTAGAATTTTCAGAATTTTTAGAAGATAGGCAGTGAAATCCTAGAAGGGATAAATATTTACTTTAGTATGACTCCAGCCCCGAGTAAAAAATAAAGAGAATGCTAGGCATTCCGAAGAGACAGTTAGATTAAGCAAGGGGAGCTAAAAGTGAAAGAACGTTTTGTTGAAGTTTTCAGAATAAAGTGATAGACAAAAATATTATCCGGAGAATAAGAAGGGAGTATATGAAGCATCATGAGTAAGATGTGATATATGGGTGATAACGTTTAATCAAAATATGACACGATGATAGAGTCTATAGTCAAGTGAAGGAAAAGACAAGAGGAGACATGCCTTGGAACAATAGAAAAGTATAAGCCATAAAGTAATATCCTTCTTTCGAGATATAAGTTGGTGACTCCAACGTGATTTTCAGGAGGAAACATTAGACCCCGGAGTAATAGAAATTAGTATGAGCTAGTGAACAAGATAAAATGAATATGAATTAGGGACAGAATGATTTGACAATAGCCGGCATCATGAGAATTTTAGAGATCACGTTCTGGCGATAATAGAATGGACAACAGAAGAATAACCTTTAAAGGTCATTCAGGAAGACGCTTCCCTAAAGCCAGCATTATGAGCAAAGTTAAGCTTAAGGGACTAAGTGTGCTAGTTACACTAGGTGTTACTCTCGTGTGTAAGAACTTTAGTTATCCTTGGTACAGAAAGGTTATCGCAAGGCGAGTAAGATGTCAGTAAAGATGTGAAAAGATGCCAAATATGAAGAGGTAACTATAGAATAGTAAATAAAGAATGCGGTAAAAAAGTGAAAGGAATGAGATTGCATTTAGTCAGATCCTACAGATATGATACAACTCCAGAACATTATGCAAGCATGACGTCGGGGAGGGGCAGTAAGGGTTCCGCACCAGATGATACTGATAAATAAGTGGGAATGAACACTCGATACATAAGGAGCCAGTGTGAGAGGTAAGTTAAGACAAAAGGGCATAAACCAAAAGGGGTTATACAGAATATAGATATGAGAATGGACCAACGAGTAGTCTGTAGTGGATTTAGGAAGAGTCTAGTTATGGCTAGACAAGAGGATACAAATAAATTAACAGATCATGAAAGATAAACATAGTGAACCCCAAAATAGGGAATCCAGTCTCGCAGATACGAGATCGCAATTATTGAAAACTTTTCAGATAGAAGTTGGGGTAGTTAAAGGTACTGTATAAGTGTTCCAGAAATAAAAGAGAGTGCCACTGGGGAGACATTCAAAATTTCAGTTTAGAAGCAACCCTACCAGCACAAGGGCGCGGAGGTATGTAACTAAGGATAATTATAGGCGAGTAAGAACATCAAAGATTCCTTTGGGTATGCGATGTAATAAGCTCGTAGCTTTACATAAGTCAGAGGGTCTCCACTATGTACTACCCCGAAAGACTAGCTGAGGAAATAAGGAAGAAGGCTCCAACCTAAGCATAGTGACATAAAGAAGAAATGGTCTTGTAACAATAGTCTCACTACAATATTGTATACACTCCATAAGAAAGTGGCACCATCGTGGCTAATGAACGAGAAGTAAAAATCAAAGGTGATATTTGAGATCATATGAGTTATAGGAAATTCCAGTGTTCGTGGGCAACAAGATAAGCCAAGTATTCATGCAACAAGTGATAGAATGACAGGAAAAGTAATTGCTTACATTTAAAGATAATTGAGAAGGAACGAAAGGAAATCTATGGTGCTAGCAATTTAAAGGAAGATTGCGAGTAGTATAAATAGATATGTGTAGGTCGTAAGCTAAAGTATGATAGAGCGACAAGGTTTTAGGTAGACAAGAGTAAGGTTATGAAAAGGTGAGTGAGAAGGTAACGAGAATAGGTAAGGCCTCGAGATTAAGCCTATCAAAACAAGAGAGCTGATGGTTTCCATAAGTTTTAGAAAGCTCGGTACAGTCTAAAGGAACTTAGAGGAGTCTAAGAATATGAGCAATTAGAAAAGATGAAATGCTGCCATAGTAGTAGAATAATGGTGTAATGGTGATAGATAAGAGGATGGCGTTTAGACTTTTGAATGAGTAATGATTTTAAGAAAAGGGATTTCATGAATTGCATGGGATTAGAATAACCATATAAGATGAATCATGCCAGGATTCTATGAAATACGGTTATTAAGGTATAGTATCACCCCTAGGTGGATCAGGAAAATCACTTCAGATGTTCTCCGATGAGACGTGAGCCCTAGTGACAATGTATTACGTAAAAGGTCTCAAGTTATCAGTGGTAGATATAGATCAACATTAAGGTGAATCAACAATAGATGGATAAAAATTCCAAAGTATAAGAGGAGGTTATAATGCCATTCTTTAGATGAACAGTAATAAGGAATCATTAAAGGACTTAGATTTATACATATGGGATAAGTAGTGAGAGAGTAACCTAGAGTTATGTAGCACACCTCGGTAATAATAAGATGAAGTAAGTGTTATAGTACAATACGACCTACCTAGATGCACTAAAGCCATAAGGAGAGATAACCAAGGCTAGGAAATAAAATATAGCAATAGTGGTACATTCGACAAAGTACCAAGCAAAGAACTTCAGTACACCTATATATGCCCTAAGGGACATCTTGCCATAGTTCTGTATATGTTCACAAAGTGAGGCCAAGAGATTGGAAAAAAGCTGGAGAAAAAATGAGAGAAGATCCGCACATAAAAGGACAGAGTCACATAGGCTGCATCATAGAAGGTAGTCAAAGTTACAAGATTGGAAGAATTCCGATCACAAGTCGTGATGTGAGAAGAGGCCTATAGGGAAAATGCCCTGGTCTTTGAATTATTCACAGAACAATTTCCTAGATGGCAAGTACAATATTAAAGTATTCACAAGAGCGATAGGTTATGAGACTAATAATGTCACGATCCGGAATTTTTACCATCGGGACCGTGATATAGCCTAACATTTTACTTGCTAGGCAAGCCAACGTTAGAGAATCATTAAACCAATCCTTATTTTCATTCAGTAAATAACAATAATTAGCTAAGATAAAGTATAGTGAGTGCGAAATAATATGAAACCTGCATGAATTACTACCACCCGGATCTGGAGTCACAATTCATGAGCATTCTAGAATTCACTACAAGTAATAGTCTGAAAGAAATACTACTGTTTGAATGAATGAAACAGTAGAACAGAAATGATGGATGGGGACTTCAAGGTATGTGAACGCTGAAAGATCTACCTTGAGTCTCCGGATAGCGGTCCAATAGCAAAAATCTCGATCAACCCGAGCCGATACCAGAATTTGCACAGAAAGTGTAGAGTGCAGTATAAGTACAACCGACCCCATGTACTGGTAAGTGTCGAGCCTAACCTCGATGAAGTAGTGATGAGGCTAAGGCAAGGCACCTACAAATCAACCCGTATAATTTAATAGTGTATATACAAATAGCAGTAATGAAGAGCTAGACAGGAAATATCGGGAGGGGAAAACATGCTGAGGGAAATACAAGATAAAGAACTACAACAGAATGATAACTGGAACAACTAATATACTATGAATTAATAGAAACAAACGAGTACAGTAAAGGAAAAATGCACGACATCACCCATCGTGCTTTTACTCTCAACCTCACCATAAAATCAATTGAAACGACACGACATCACCCTTCGTGCATTAACTCTCATATCATGGCACGTCATCACCCTTCGTGCATTAACACTCACACTATGGCACGACATCACCCTTCATGCTTTAACACTCACAATATGGCACGACATCGCCCTTCGTGCTTTTACACTCACAATATGGCACGACATCACCCTTCGTGCATTATCACTCACAATATGACACGGCATCACTCTTCGCGCATTAACACTCTCCCTTACCATAATACAATGAACAATTAACAACATGGAGATAGAATAACAAGTACAAGCTTTACTTCAACATTTGGTTCCACAATATCAATCTCAACTTTGAAATGAATATTCAATTATCACTAGAAAATCCGTAAACATGATAAGAACGATTAATTTAACAACATTAGTATAGACACGTAGCAATTAGGCAAAGGAAAGAGAGAATATAAGAAAAACGGGAGAAACAGGGAAAACAGGTAAATTGGCGGCGCATAAGTACTCGTTACCTCACATATACACCGCTCACATGAATTTCACATAACAAATAGTCTGAGGTTCCTAATTCCCTCAAGTCAAAGTTAGACACAACACTTACCTCGCTCCGAAGGCCACTCAATACTCAATCACAACTTTTCCTCTAGAATTCACCTCCAAACCACTCGTATCTATTCAAAAATAACTCAATAATATCAAATATTGCTAAAGGAATCCGAGCCCGCTTGGTCAAAATCCTAGATTCGGACCAAAATCCATTTACCCATTCACTCCTGAGCCCGAATAGATAATTGGTTTTGGAATACGACCTCAATTTGAGGTCTAAATCCCCAAATTTCCGAAATCCCTAGTTTCTACCCAAACCCCTAATTCTACCATGAAAACTCTAGATTTTTGGTTGAAAATTTATGAAATGAAATGGGTAATTGAAAGAAAATAGTTTAAAATCACTTACCAACACTATGGGGAAGAAAATAACTCTTGAAAATCGCCTCTAATCCGTTTGGTTTTTGAGAAAATGAATTTTTGGCTTTAGTCCTGTTTTGATTCTGTTTTAAGTGCTGGGCGACAGTGTTCTTCGCGTTCGCGAGGACACTGTCGCGTTCACGAAGAGTAGAATTGTCAATCCTTCGCGTTCGCGAGACCTCCTTCGCATTTGCAAAGGCTACTCCCCCCTGGCCTTCGCATTCGTGAGACCATGCTCGCGTTCACGATGAAGGATCATTGACTCTCCCCCAGGTGTGCCTAACACTACGCGTTCACGATAAGCTGGTCGCGTTCGCGAAGGGTAACGCCCCTATCGATTCGCGTTTGCGACCAAGCCTTCGCGTTCGCGAAGAAGAAAATTCCAGCCTGACTAGTTTACTCTTCGCGTTCGCAAAAGTACCTTCGCGAACGCGAAGAAGGACATGCTAGAACACCTGCTGCAGCAAAATATCAAAATTTCCAAAGTCCAAACATCTCGTGGCCTATCCGAAACTCACCCGAGCCCTCGGGGCTCCAAACCAAACATGCACACAAGTCTAAAAACATCGTATGAACTTGCTCGCGCGATCAAATTGCCAAAGTAACACCTAGAACTACGAATTTAGCACCAAATCGAATGAAATTTTCAAGAAAGCTATAAAATTCCTATCTTCACAACGAGACGTCTGAATCACGTCAAACCAACTCCGTTTCTCACCAAATTTCACAGATAAGTCATAAATATTATATTGAACCTATACCGGGCTCCGGAATCAAAATATGGATCCGGTATCAACAAGGCCAAACATCAACCAATTCTTAAAAACAAATAAATTTTCAAACTTTTAATTTTCATCAAAAATTCATAACTCGAGCTAGGAACCTCCGAATTCGATTCCGGGCATACGCCCAAGTCCCATATTTTGATACGTACCCACCGGGACCATCAAAACATAGATCCAGATCCGTTTACCAAAAATGTTAACCGAAGTCAACTAAAATCAACTTTAAGAGGAAAAAAAATCTTATTTTCATATATTTTCAAAATAAAAGTTTTCCGGAAACACGCCCGGACTGTGCATGCAAATTGAGGAGGGTAAAAATGAAAATTTTAAGGCTTAAGAGGACAAAATCGAGTTCTAAAACATAAGATGGCCTTTTGGGTCATCACAGATAAGCACATCAGTCAACATTCGAGGACGAATGTTCCAAAGGGTGGAATGATGTTACACCCCATATTTTTATACATGAAAGTATATTGTAAGTCAATTGATATAAGTTTAAAAATGAGATCCTCTTTGAAAGTATATAAAGTGATTTAATGATGTTAAGTCCTATTTTCGCAAGCCTTTAAGAGTTATCATTCGGGGACAAATGTTTCTAAGGGGACATGTTGTTACACCCCGTACTTCATACGTCACTATCATCATAGGATTATCTAATGTGAGGTCAAAAAGGACGAAATCCTTCTACAAGGATAAGAAAGGTTTACAAAAGTTTTAAGTAAGTTAAGATAAATATGATACTTGTTAATCATGATTTAAATGAGTTTAAACTCATGATATGACTATATATGATGTTTGGATATAAAATATAAAGTTTGGGAAAAATTGGATTTAAGTTGCAGAAACACCGACTAAGGATTTGCCTTGTAATAGAGGTTATTGAGCAACATATTTCGTGTGCTATATTGGGTCTTTTTGGGACATATTATATACAAAATTGAATTTCTTGGAATTTAGTTTCCAACGCTCTTAACCGTTCGTTCATACGACGTCCGAAAGAAAATATATAAGCGTCTGAAGAAGGGCCAATCATAGGGTGCCAAGTAGCACCTTCTTGACATTTTTAAAAAATGGGATATTTACATCCCTTAGCTCGTCTCTTTATCGATTTTTCCACATAGAACACCCAAATAACACCCCTAACCTTATCCTTAAGATCTCTACAAGTGCTTCATATAAGATTATCATCCCAGGCACAAAATCAAGTAGCGATAACATTAAAACGATCCCTATGACGTAAGTATCGCTATATTGCCTCTCTATTTCTTTGTAGTTTGAGTTTTCAAATGTATATAATAGTTAAGAATATGACTTCTTTCTGTATTTAAGCTTTCAAATATCAAGAAATGTTGATAAATTCATTTCCTAATAGTTAGAACTCAAGGGGCGGTGATCGGAAGCCGTGAGTTCAAGTTATTTGACTTGTAGTGGACTGTTTTGTGGGCTATTTCGTGTTGCCTTTAAGATGTCCATTTTGCTACTGTTTAATGGAGTTTTGGAGGATAAATGGTTTGGAGAAACACCACATAATGACGGAATGGTGGGTTGGTCGTTCGTCGTTACATTTTTTAGATTTGTTTAACACTACTTTGGATGTCGTTTTATGTATGAAGTGATTAGGGTGTGTGGGCTCTTTTGTGGTATATTGTGATGGAGATAAAGTTGTAAAATGATGATTACATGTTGTTATTTTTGTGTTCTTGTTGTTGTTGGTATATGGTATTGGAGGAGGGCCTAGTTACAGGGGAGATGTTGTCCAAATTTACGTAAATGAGCTACTAGTTTAAGCTGCGGACTTAGCCTTTACTCAATACTTATTTTGAATCTCCTTATGCTGTGGTAGATTGAGTTGAGTTGTTTGAAGAATTTCTTGGAAGGTATTAAGGACTCAACGAAATTAAGTTATGTTAAGGCTAAACCTTTCCTTCATTTTGACATGATCCCGTAACTACATATGTTTGACAACGAGATATAAAGAGAAGTTCGTATTCATGAATTTATTCATATTATCCTAGTCTCAGAAGTTACGGTATTCTCCCTTATCGTGACTTTATGTTCAATTAAGTATTGTTTTCTTCCAGTCAAAAGAGCATAGGGTATATATATAGATGGGCAGGACCCTATTGGGCAACCTCTGATGAGATGGTAAGTTATATACCGAGTATACTGTGGCCGAGCGCATATGAGTGAACCCAGGATGGCGGAGATACAGAGCCTAGTATGGTTGAGCGCTTATAAGCGAGCCTACTACGGTCGAGAAGTTACACGTATTGAGCCTTATAGGGCCGAACATTTTTTTTCTTACTATATTGAAGGAGTTGAGTCAGTATCAACAGGTAAGTATATCTCCAGATCATCTTTGACTCCCAGCTACTTTCAGTTATTATATTATCAGTTCAGTTTCAGCTTTTTGTTATGTTATTGCTTCACATACTCGGTACATTATTATGTACTGACGTCCCTTTTCTAGGGATGCTGCATTTTATGATTACAGGTTTAGATAGACAGATAGGTAGACCTCCTCAGTAGGTGTTTTTCGAGTTCAGCCTGAACGGTAAGCCCTACGTCCTTTGGAGTTGCCGGGTCTAGGGTTGTTTGTACATCTTCTATATGTATGTATATATGTTATAGATAGGTCGGGGCCCTATTCCGATCATAATACGTCTATCAGTAGAGGCTTGTAGATGAGTCATATATATTTTGTATATCAGTAGATGTTCATGGTAGCTTCATCGGCTTGCACAGTTATATATATCAACTTTTAGGTATGTTTACCCCACAGATAAGAGAGATGTTATTTTCAGATGATTCAAAATATGGCCTCATCGTCCTAAGTTAAGGGTTACCCCTCCAGAGTTCACAGTTACTGAGTGGTACGCTCGGGCCGAGTATGGCACCTGGTGTCGGCCACGTCTCTTTAGGTATGAGGTGTGACAAACTTGATATCAGAGCAGTTCTGTCCTAGGGAGTGTACAAGTCATGTCTAGTAGAGTCTTGTTTATGGGTGTGTTGTGAATCACACTTATAACCAGGAGGCTACAGGGCATTTAGGACTGTCACTCTTTCTTCTTACTCTTGATCGTGTGGTAGAGCTCAGTTGTAAGAATTCAAACTCCTAAATTTTATTTTATCGTAATACAATGATACCTACATCCAGAAAGACAATTTGTAAGAGATTGAATGTAGTTGTGGAAGAGTAGAGTCAGAGGAACTCGATTTTGTATCATGCTTATGATGAGTAAATGTGAGGTCTTCAGCAGATCATGTGTGTACTAAGATGTGTAAGCTTGTTGATAAGGAGCCTTAAGGTAAGAATATCTATCCACCCATATGGTAAAAAAAAAATAAGAGAATCAGAGGGTAGATACAAGTTTCGGCAAGTAAAAGAAGCAAGATGAAGAAGGGCACGAGGTGCCTAGTTAATAAAGATTATCATTATTTGCAATTCAGATAGAGAAATACAAGCATTATGAGTTACTTTCAACAGTAATAAAGTTATATACAATTGGACATACTCATCTTAATTATGCCCTATGGGGCAACAGATATAGTTTAAGAGAATTATAAGATATCAGAATCTAGTTGGGGTTGAAGTAACCCAAAAATAGTGGGTGGATTGTTATCATTAGCTAACATTTCCAAAGCTAGTGAAAATGTGGTAATAGATCTCCTTGTAAGACACCCAGATGGTGAACTATAAAATAGTACAGTCAGATATGAATACTAGAAATTTCAGAAATTTCAGAAGATAGGCAGTGAAATCCTAGAAGGGATAAATATTTACGTTAGTATGACTCCAGCCCCGAGTAAAACAAAAAGAGAATGTTAGGTATTCCGAAGAGCCAGTGAGATGAAGCAAGGGGAGCTAAAAGTGAAAGAACATTTTGTTGAAGTTTTCTAAATAAAGTGATAGACAAAAATATTATCAGGAGAATAAGAAGGGAGTAAATGAAGCATCATGAGTAAGATGTGATATAAGGGTGATAACGTTAAATCAAAATATGACACGATGACAGAGTCTATAGTCAAGTGATGGAAAAGACAAGAGAAGACATGCCTTGAAACAATAGAAGATTATAAGCCATAAAGTAATATCCTTATTTCGAGAAATAAGTTGGTGATATCTTATGGGTAGGTTGGGGCCCTGTTCCGATCACAATACATCTATCAGTAGAGGCTTGTAGACGAGTCCTGTATATTTTATATATCAGTAGATGTTCATGGCGGCTTCGTCGACCTGCACAGTTATATATATCAGCTTTAAGGTATGTTTACCCCATAGATAAGAGAGACGTTATTTTCAAACGATTCAGAATATGGCCTCATCGGCCTAAGTTGTGGGTTACCTCTCCAGATTTCACAGTAACAGAGTTGTACGCTCGGGACGAGTGTGGCACCGAGTGCGGACCATGCCTCTTCAGGTTTGGGGTATAACACGGGGGCTTCGAATAATGCAAACAGACGAGATCCAATTCCTCCTGGTGCTCCCGCGAATCAAACAACGCAGAGGGTCGATAACAATCCTAGGGGTGAAGTTGGCTACGTTAGGGTAGGGGGAGCGAATCCAGCCTCAATAATAAGAACGATCCTTTCAAGAATGAACCTTTACTGTTTATGATAGAAGTCAACGCCCGCATGGACCAAATCCCGGGCGCGCCACCAGTGCTGAAAGGTCCGGACTCAAAAAATTATCTCCTTATGAAATTGAATTTATGTTGCTAAAGAAATTTGGAGAAACCCTCACGAGGGGAGCCTTGACGTGGTATTCGTTGTTACCCGAGCATTCCACAGACTTCTTTAAAATGCTCGCGGACTCTTTCATCAAGGCTCATGCCGGGGCCAGAAAAGTACAAACCCGAAAGGCCGACATATTCGGGATTGCACAAAGAGAGTCCGAGCTGCTACCCGATTCCAGAAGGAGAGAATGTTTCTCCCGGCTGTCCCAGATGAATGGGCAGCTGAAGCGTTCACCAAGGGATTGAATCCGAAGAGGTCAGATGCTTCCCGAAAATTGAAGGAAAGCCTGCTCGAGTTTCAAGCAACAACCTGGGCAGATATCCACAACCGGTACGAATCAAAAATAAGGATCGGAGATGATTAGGTTGGCTTTCCATCGCCGACCAAAGGACGAGAAAAGAACAGAGAAACATCAAAGAATGATTATGATATGGATAGACGGACTTCGAGGGGACGGGTTTTGCCTAACGAACGGACCGAAGGCTGCAACAGAGGTTTCTGGACAGCGGACAGGTTCGCCGTTGATAGGAGGACTGATCGCGGTCGGAACAATCAATCACTGCAGGATAAATAAGCGTCAGGGTCACGAGATCCTTCTTACCCCAAGTTATCAGAATTCAACTTCAACGTCAGTATAATGGAATTTGTGCCAGCCATGAGAAACATCAAAGAAGCACGGTTCCCGAAACTGATGAGATCTGAACCTAGCCAGAGGGATCCCAACTTGTGGTGTGAATACCACGGGACGAATGGCCACCTGACAGGGGACTGCCGACACCTCTGGGAAGAAGTGGCAACATTATTGAAGAATGTTTCATGACATTGTAAGCCCGAGAGACCAGAGAGGTTAGTGACTAAGTGAGGCTGAGGGCTTGATTGCGAGTGATATTTATGGAATCGGGCTGCACACCGCAGCATATTTTATTAATTTATGCCCGGATCTGGCTTATTATAGCATTTCAAATGGATCTACCCCTCCGGAGTCTAACACCCACAGTGAGCGCAACTGCTATTTATATTTGGGCTGGATCTTCCGTGGGCTGGATTTGCCCTATACAGTACTGAGTGACTGACTATCAGTTATTGTTTATATTGAGGGTTGGATATGACATACACAGTATAGAGTGATTGAGTACTTTGAGAGTGTGCGCACGTGAGGCTTTCATTGTGTTGCATCACATACGACATGTACATTATATAGAGATGTCATATTCCTCATATCATTCAGATTTGATCTATTTTTACTTGTATTGGGTTTAACTGTTGAACTTGAAAACATGCCTACATTTCTGTACTGTTAATTCCATATTGAACTGTACATGCTTAGCTCGTCACTACTTTCAGTCCAATAGTTAATCTTGTTACTTACTGAGTTGGTTGTACTCACGCTACACTCCACACTTCGTGTGCAGATCCAGGTATTACCAGACACGGTGGGTGTTGATTATCTGAGCAGCTTGATCATTTGGAGATTTTGAGGTAGCTGCCCGGCGTTCACATACCTTGACTCTCCCTCCATATCTTTCAGTTTTATGTATTTAGTTTCAGTTTTTCATAGACAATATTTTTAGACTCTTATTGTATAGACGTTCATGTACTCCGTGACATCCAGATCTTTTGGGAGGATTCTTGTATTGGGTTTCGAGGTTCATATCTGGTATTTTGTGAAATTCTTAATTATCTAAACTTACTTTCGCATATTTGAGTTTCTTAAAAATGTTGGTATGTGTGAGATATCGTCTTGCCTAGTACTATGATAGACACCATTACGACAAGTCGAGTGTTGGGTTGTGACAAGTTGGTATCCGAGCCTAGGTTACATAGGTCTCACGAGTCATGAGCAGGTTTAGTAGAGTCTTGCGGATCGGTACAGAGACGTTTATACTTATCTTTGAGAGGCTGTTGAACCCTTAGGAAACTTCACATTCTTGTATTCTTGTCGTGCAGATTTGTTGATTCCGATAACTAAACTTCTAGTATTCTATTATCTCACAGATGGTGAGGACACGTGCTACCGAACAAGATGGACGACCACCAGTACCACTGGCTAGGGACATGAGAGGACGATGTCATGGTAGGGGCAAAGGTGTGGCCAGCTCAAGTATCAACTGTGCCCATTGTGGTTCTAGCCCTTCGGGAGGCTTTGGATCAGATTTTAACTATGTGTACCAGCCTTGCTTAGGCGATTTGTACTCCGGCCGTAACAGCCACTTCTAAGGCCGGGGGAGGAATTCAGACTCCCGCCGTCCGTACTCTATAGTAGATGATACAGGGACTTCAGAAATCGGGGGTACCATTAGCCAAGCCGGTTGCAGCTGCTCATGCCCAGGTGGGTCCCGTTAGGACTGATGATGAGCAGAAGAGACTAGAGAGATTTGGGATACTCCAGCCTCCATCATTCAGTGAGGCTGAGTCTGAGGATGCCCAGGACGTTTTGGACAGGTGCCAACGGATTCTTCACACGACAGGTATTCTGGAGACTAGTAGGGTCTCATCACTACTTTTTAGTTTACTGGGGCTGCCTTCAAATGGCGAGAGGCTTATGAGATACGCATGCCGGTCGGTGCAACACCACTTACATGGAATGAGTTCTCTGTTCTCTTCTTGGAGAAGTTCGTGTCGCAGTCTCGCAGGGAGGAGCTGCGCAGACAGTTTGAGTAGCTATGTTAGGATGGCATGTCTGTGACGCAGTACGAGATGAGGTTTATAGAGTTGGCTCATCACACAGTTTGGTTGGTTCTCATTGATAGGGAGAGGATTAAGAGGTTTATTGATGACCTCACATATCAACTACAGTTGCTTATGACTCGGGAAAGTGTATCTGGTGCTACTTTTGACAAGGTGGTTGACATTGCTCAGCAGATAGAGATGGTCCATAGTCATGAGCGTGAGGAGAGGGAGGCCAAGAGGCCTCAAGGTTCGGGTGGTCCCAGTGGTGTTCCTTCTGGGGGACAGTCTTACTACAACAAGGGTCATCCTTATAGGCCCGCTCAGATGGCTCGTCCAGCTCATGGTGGTACATCATCTAGTCATGGTTCATACACTGCCCGTACGGGTCAGTCATCTCTCAATGCTCTTCCAGCTCAGAGTTCATCCCGTGCACCATCAGTTTAAGGTTCATTTGTACCAGGTTCTTCTGATAGTTATTCTGGTTCTCAGTGTCCGCCTCAGTATTTGCCACCATTCTCCGAGAGGGGATGTTTTGAGTGTGGAGAGTTGGGTCATGTGAATAGGTTCTGTCCCCGCCTTACGAGAGGTCCAGTTCATCAGAGGAGTTAGGTCACGACTTTAGCACCAGTTACTTCACCAGCCGCCCAACCAGCTTGGGGTGGGGATCAGGCAGCTAGGGGTTGCCCTATAGGGGGAGGCCGATCAGGTGGCGACCAGGACCGATTCTATGCTCTTCCTGCCAGACCAGATGTCGTTGCTTCAGACACGGTGATCACATGTATCGTCTCAGTATGCCACAGAGATACTTCTGCATTATTTGACCTTAGTTTCACTTATTCGTATGTATCATCATATTTTGCTTGTTAACTGGATATGCCCCATGAGCCCTTAGTCTCATATGTTCATGTATCTACGCCGGTGGGCAATCTATTATTGTGGATCGTGTATATCGGTCATATGTAGTGACTATTGGGGGATTGGAGACTAGAGTTGATCTCTTATTGCTCGGTATGGTTGATTTCAACGTGATTTTGGGTATGGATTGGTTGTCTCCATGTCATGCCATTCTGGATTCTCATACTAAGACCGTGACATTGGCGCTGTCGGGGTTGCTAAGGATCGAGTGGAAAGGTTTTCTAGACTATGTACCTAGTAGAGTGATTTCATATTTGAAGGCCTAATGGATGGTTGGGAAGGGGTGCTTATCTTATTTAACCGTTGTGAGGGATGTTGGTGATGATACTCTTACTATTGATTCTGTTCCGGTGGTGCGAGACTTTTCGGATGTGTTTCCGGTAGACCTGCCGAACATGCTGCCCGACAGGGATATTGACTTTGGTATTGACTTGATGCTGGGCACTCATCCCATTTTTATTCCTCTTTACCGTATGGTGCCAGCTGAATTGAAAGAATTGAAGGAGCGGCTTCAGGAATTCCTCGATAAGGGGTTTATTAGGCCTAGTGTATCACCTTGGGGTACACCGGTTCTGTTTGTGAAGAAGAAGGATGGTACTATACGAATGTGCATCGACTATAGGCAGCTGAACAAAGTTACAATCAAGAACAAGTATCCTTTGCCGCATATTGATGATCTATTTGACCAGCTTCAGGGAGCGAGAGTGCTTTTTAAGATTGATTTGAGGTATGGTATCACTAGTTGAAGATTCGGGACTCGGATATTCTAAAGAAGCATTCATGACCCGTTATGGTCATTATGAGCTCCTTGTGATGTCTTTTGGGCTGACCAATGCCCCTACAGCATTCATGCATCATATGAACAGTGTATTTCAGCCTTATCTTGACTCATTTGTCATAGTATTCATTGATGATATCCTGGTGTACTCTCGTAGCCAGGAGGAGCATGCCCAGCATTTGAGGATTGTGTTGCAGCGATTGAGGGAGGAGAAGTTTTATGCCAAGTTCTCCAAGTGTGAGTTTTGGCTTAGTTCAGTGGCATTCTTGGGGCAGGTGGTTTCCAGTGAGGGGATTAAGGTGGATCCGAAGAAGATAGAAGCGGTTCAGAGTTAGCCCAGACCGTCCTCAGCTACGGAGATTCGGAGCTTTCTCGGCTTGGCCAGTTATTATCGTCGCTTCGTGGACGGTTTCTCGTCTATTACATCGCCTTTGACCAAATTGACCCAAAATGGTGCTACTTTCAGGTGGTCGGATGAGTGTGAAGAGAGCTTTTAGAAGCTCAAGACTGCCTTGACCATATCTCCAATTCTAGTTCTACCTTCAACTTTTGGTTCTTACACAGTGTATTGTGATGCTTCTTGGATTGGTATTGGGTGTGTCTTAATGCAGGGGGTAGAGTAATTGATTATGCTTTGCGTTAGTTGAAGCCCCATGAGAAGAGCTACCATGTTCATGATTTGGAGTTGGCTGCCACCATTCATGCATTGAAGATTTGGAGGCATTATCTATACGTGTGTCTTGTGAGGTATTTACAGATCATCGGATTCTCCAGCACTTGTTCAAACAAAAGGATCTAAATTTGAGGCAGCGGAGGTGGTTGGAGCTGCTAAAGGACTATGATATTACTATTATGTATCATTTTGGGAATGCCAATGTGGTGACCAATGCCTTGAGTAGGGTGGCAGTGAGTATGGGTAGCCCTGCATTCATTCATGTTGGTGAGAGACCTCTTACAGTTGATGTTCAAGCCTTGGCTAACCAGTTCGTGAGATTTTCGGATCCCAGCCGGGTTCTATCTTGTGTGGTTTCTCGGTCTTTCTTATTTGATCGTATCAGAGAGTGCCAGTATGATGATCCCCATTTATTTGTCCTTAAGGATACGGTTCAACACGGTGATTCCATAGATGTTACTATTGGGGATGATGGGGTGTTGAGGATGTAGGGTCGGATTTGTGTGCCTAATGTAGATGGGCTACATGAGTTGATTCTTGAGGAGACCTACATTTCGCGGTATTCCATTCATCCAGGTGCCGCAAAGATGTACCAGAACTTGAGGAAGCATTATTGGTGGAGAGAATGAAGAAGGATTGGTAGGGTTTGTTGCTCGGTGCCTTAACTGTCAGCAGGTGAAGTGTGAGCATTAGATACCGGGTGGATTGCTTTAGAGGCTTGAGATTCTGGAGTGGAAATGGGAGCGTATCACCATGAATTTTGTAGTTAGGCTCCCATGGACTTCGAGGAAGTTTGATATTATTTGGGCGATTATGGATTGGCTGACCAAGTTCGCGCACTTCATTCCAGTTGGGACTACTTATTCCTCAGAGCGATTGGCTAAGATTTACATCCGCGAGATTGTTCTCCTTCACGGTGTGCCAATGTCTATCATTTCAGATCGGGGCACACATTTTACATCGAAGTTTTAGAGGGAAGTACAACGAGTGTTGGGCACCTAGGTTGAGTTGAGTATAACATTTCACCCTCAGACGGACGGACAGTCCGACCGCACTATTAATATATTAGAGGACATGTTACGCGCTTGTGTCATTTATTTCAGGGGTTCTTGGGATCCGTTTCTGCCACTTGCGGAGTTGCGTACAACAATAACTACCAGCCGAGCATTCAGATGGCTCCGTATGAGGCTTTGTGTGGGAGATGGTGTCGACCTCTGGTAGGTTTGTTTGAGCCAGGGGAGGCTAGGCTATTGGGTACTGACTTGGTTAAGGATACTTTGGACAAGGTTAAATTGATTCAGGATCGGCTTCACACGGCGTAGTCTAGACAGAAGATTTACACCGATAGAAAGGTTCATGATGTTGCTTTCATGGTTAGTGAGAAGGTACTGCTCAAGGTTTCACCCTTGAAGGGTGTTATGAGATTCGGGAAGAAGGGCAAGTTGAGCCCTCTGTATATTGGGCCGTTTGAGGTACTTCAGAGGATTGGACATGTGACTTACAAGCTTGCCTTGCCACATAGTTTGTCAAGTGTGAATCCAGTATTTCATGTTTCTATGATCCGGAAGTATGTCGGCGATCCGTCTCATGTTTTGGATTTCAGCACGGTTCAGTTGGATGGTGATTTGACTTATGGTGTGGAGCCGGCGACCTTTTTGGATTGGCAGGTTTGAAAGTTGAGGTCTAAAGATATAGCTTCACTGAAAGTGCAGTGGATAGGTAAGCCAGTTGGGGAGGCTACTTGGTAGACCAAGCGGGAGATGCAGAGCAGATATCCATACCTATTTGAAATTCCAGGTAAGTTTCTAGACCCGTTCGAGGACAAACGTTTGTTTAAGAGAGGGAGGATATAACGACCCGGTCGGTCATTTTGAGAGTTATAGACCCGTTCTCCCATTTACTGCTCATTCTCTGCTTAATTGTTGTTATGTGATTTGCCGGGGTAGTTGGTTAGGGTCCGGAGAGGTTGCGGAATAAATTAAGACACTTAGTCTCACAGTTGAAAGCTTAAGTTGAAATGGTTCACTGGATGTTGACTTGTGTGTAAACGACTCTGGAATAGAGTTTTGATGGTTTTGTTATCTCAATTGGGTGATTTTGGACTTAGGAGTGTGTCCGGATTGTGATTTGAAGGTTCGTAGTTGAATTAGGCTTGAACTGACGAAAGTTGGAAATTTGGAAGTTTGACTGAGAGTGGACCTTGTGGGTTCTGGGAGTTGGAGTAGGTCTGTGGTGTCATTTGTGACTTGTGTGCAAAATGTGAGGTAAATCGGACATGATTTGATAGGTTTCGGCTTCGTTTGTAGAAGTTGGAATTCCTTAGTTTCAATAGGCTTGAATTGGGGTGCGATTTGTGGTTTTAGCATTGTTTGATGTGATTTGAAGGCTTGATTAAGTTCGTATGATGTTTTGGGACTATTTGGTATGTTTAGTTGAGGTCCCAAGGGCCTCGGGTGAGTTTCAGATGGTTAACGGATCAATTTTGAACTTGGTGTTATGGCGGAAACCTTTCTAGTGTCTATATCTGGTTTCCTTATACGCGATCGCATGGACAGGACCGTGATCGTGTATGCTTGTTTGGGGCAGTGGTTATATTTTCTCTATGCGTTCCCGAAGTAGGGTACGTGATCGCGTAGGATGGCCAAGTAGTGAATCGCGAATGCGTGGGCATAGCCATGTGCGAAGAGGAGAAGAGGCAGCTGGTTCGCGCGCGTTTGTGCTTCGCGATCACATGAGGGCGGACGCGATCACGTAGGTCTAAAGAGGCAGAGTTCCTTGTCCGCGTAGAGGACGCCGTGTTCGCGAAGACCATTTTTAGGGGAAGCTTTGTTTTTTTCTTCGCGATCGGGAGGGACTTTCCGCGATATTCAAAAACGAGGGTTTGAGTTCATTTTCACAATTTGATTTTGGGAGCTCGGTGGGAGGTGATTCTTAGAGAGATCTTCAAGTGGGTGATTGAGGTAAGTGATTCTTACTTACTTTTAGTAAAATTCCGTGTTTATGTCTTTGATTTCATCATTAAATTAGTGATTTGGAGTGGAAAAGTGGGGGATGAAATAGAGGAAAGTTCTTAGGCCGATTTTAAGGTTTTAATCGAGATTTTGGTATCCGATTTGAGTAACTTTTGTATAGGTGGACTCGTTGTTGAATGGGTGTTCGGATTTAGTGACTTTTACCCTATTCCGAGACGTGAGCCCAGGGGCCGTGTTTTGAGTGGACTTTTTGACTTTTGATTAAGAGCTTAGTATTTTCTTATGGAATTGATTCCTTTGGCTCATGTTGATAGTATCAAACTGTTTGTGACTAGATTTGAGGCATTTAGAGGCCGTTTCGCGAGAAAAGGGCTTGTTGGAGTAGAGTTTCACACAGTTTGAGGTGAATAATAGGTGATGGGCATGTGGGCGTGCACCATAGAAATCGTGACTTAATTATTCCCGTGGAGTTGCATAATCAAATAATCATGTCAATACCCACATATCCTCCACGTGTTAGAGAAATTAAGCTGAGACTCATGTTAAAATCATGCTTAGGCCATGTGCCGATATTTTTGGGACCCACAAAGGTCGTGTTGTTGTTGAATTACTTGTTTAATTTACAATTATGCACTCAGTCACATCTATCATTTGCATATTATATCTTAGTCTCTATTTCCATTCATTGATACATCATATCATCATGTCGGGCTAATTTTCATGACATTGTGAGTCCGAGAGACTGGAGAGGTTAATGACTGAGTGAGGTCAAGGGCCTGATTATGAGTGATATTTATGGGATCGGGCTGCACGCTGCAGCATATTTTATTAATTTATGCCTGGATCTAGCTTATTATAGTGCTTGGGCTGGATCTGCCCCTCCGGAGTCTACACACCCACAGTGAACGCAACTGTTATTTATATTTGGGTTGGATCTGTCCTAGACTAGATTTGCCCTATACAGTACTGAGTGATTGACTGTCAGTTGCTATTTATATTGAGGGTTGGATCTGCCCTACGCAGTACTGAGTGATTGAGTACTCTGAGAGTGTGAGCACGCGAGGCTTTCATTGTGTTATATCACATACAGCATGTACATTGGCATGTAGATATAAAGATGTCATATTCCTCATATCATTCAGATTTGGTCTATTTTTACTTGTATTGGGTTTAACTGTTGAACTTGAAAACATGCCTGCATTTTCGTACTGTTAATTCCATATTGAACTGTACTTGCTGAGCTCGTCACTACTTTCAGTCCAATAGTTATTCGTGTTACTTATTGAGTTGGTTGTACCCACGCTACACCCTGCACTTCGTGTGCAGATCCAGGTAGTACCAGACACGGTGGGTGTTCATTATCAGAGCATCTTGATCATTCGGAGATTTCAAGGTAGCTGCCTGGCATTCACAGATCTTTACTCTCGCTCCCTATCTTTCAGCTTTATGTATGTAGTTTCAGTTTTTCATAGACAACATTTTTAGACTCGTGTTGTATAGACGCTCATGTACTCTGTGACACCCAGATGTTTTGGGAGGATTCTTGTATTGGGTTTCGAGGTTCATATCCGGTATTTTTGAAATTCTTAATTATCTAAACTTACTTTCGCATATTTGAGTTTTTTTTAAAAAGTTGGTATGTGTGAAATGTCGGCTTGCCTAGTACTATGATAGGCGCCATCACGATAGGTCGAGTTTTGGGTCATGAAAGTGAGTTTTTGCTCCCGTTAAAATTTTACTAACATAATAAATGGGAGATTGAGTACCTTTGTCCTTTCGGACTAAAACCGCACTTACCGTAACTTCCAAAACCGCGAGGTAAACTAGCAACATTTCACCTTCTTTTGGTTTTGAAAGCAATGGAGGGCTTAACAAGTACTTCTTTAAATTCCTCAAACCCTGATGGCACTCTAGGGTCCATTTGAAATTATTTTTCTTTTTCAGCAGTGCGAAGAAACGATGACACTTTTCTGATGACCGGGAAATGAACTTTCCCAAAGCTTCCAATCTCCCTGTAAGCCTTTGGACTTCCATCACGTTTGATAGTTGGTCCGGGATGTCTTCTATGGCCTTGATCTTATCGGAGTTTACCTCAACTCCCCTTTGCGATACCAAAAATCCTACAAACTTACCAGAGCTGACCCCGAACGCGCATTTCTCGGGATTAAGTTTCATATTATGCTTCCTTAAGATGTCGATGTTTCTTGCAGATGTTTAAGATGATCACCTGCATTTAAAGACTTAACGAGCATATCGTCTATATAAACTTCCATAGTTTTTCCTATTTGATTTTCAAACATCCTGTTTACGAGCCGTTGATAAGTGGCTCCAGCGTTTTTCAACCCGAAAGGCATCATATTGTAGCAATATGTACCAAAATTTGTTATAAAAGAAGTCTTCTTGATCCTCCAGGTTCATCTTAATTTGGTTGCACTCGAAATAAGCATCGAGGAAACTCATTAACTCGTACCCGGCCATGGCATCAATCATTTGATCGATGTTTGGTAGTGGGAACGAGTCTTTCGGGCACGCCTTATTAAGATCTTTTTAATCTACACACAAGAGAAACTTATTGTTCTTTTAGGAACTACTACTACATTGGCTAGCCAATCTGGATATCTTACCTCTCGGATCGAACCAATATTAAGTAAGCGGGTTACCTCTTCTTTGACGAATTTATTCCTAGATTTGGCAGTCGGGCATTTATTTTGTCTTACCGGAGGTACGTTGTGATCCAAGCTTCACTTGTGTACAGTTACCTCTGTCGGGATGCCTGTAATATCCTCATGCGACCATGTAAAACAATTAACATTAGATTTAAGGAATTTAATAAAGTTAGACCTGAGTTCTGGGTGCAGTCCTGTCCCCAAGTGGAATTTCCTTTCTAGGAATTCTTCGAACAATGCCACTTGCATCATCTCTTCCGATGTGCACTTCGTTGCATCCATCTCTTCTAGAACTTGGAAATATCTCGACACCTGATAATATTCCGACGCCTCTGGCCCCGGGCTAACTTCATCTAGTTCGAGAGTAGGTGTCGGTCCTTGTAATTTCTATGGCACGTGTTCCTTTCCTTTGCTACTGGAGAACGAAATTGCATTCATCTCCCTTGCCACCGATTGATCACCCCTAATCTGCTTAATTCCTTCGGCCATTGGAAACTTCAGCAATTGATGATATGTTGATGGTACAACTTTCATATCGTGCAACCATGGCCTTCCCAGAATGATGTTGTATCCCATATAACCATCTACCACTTTGAAAAGAGTTGTTTTCATTAGTCCTTCGACATTCGTGAGTAATAAAATTTCTCCTCGGGTTGTCATGCTTACGAGGTTGAATTCGTCAAGGAGCTTTGTGGCCAGAATAATGCTTCCAGTGAGTTTAACTTGCTCCAAGACTCTCCATTGTATGATATTAGCCGAACTTCCTGAATCCACTAGAACACATTTAATCTTAAAATCTAGCACATTTAAAGAAATTACCAGTGCATCGTTGTGTGGTAGCAGCAATCCGTCTGCGTCCTCCTCCGTAAAAGTGATATCGTCTTCCCAAAGCCTTTTGCTATGAGTTATTAATACTTTCATCTTCTTTGCTGCTAAAAAGGTGACCCCGTTAATCTCGTTCCCTCCGAAGATCATGTTAATAGTTTGGCGTGGGGGATCTTCTCCTGCTTTTGAGGGTTCCGTGTTGTCCCGGTTATGACCATAATTGTTCTTAGCTCGGTCACTTGAGAATTCTCTAAAGTGAAATTAGCCCGACATGATAATATGATGTATCAATGAATGGCAACAGAGACTGAGATATAATATGCAAATGATAGATGTGACTGAGTACATAATTGTAAAATAAACAAGTAATTCAACAACAACACGACATCTGTGGGTCCCAAACATATCGGTACATGGCCTAAGCATGATTTTAACATGAGTCTCAACTCAATTTCTCTAACACGTGGAGAATATGTGGGTATTGACATGATTAAAGTCTCAAAATATGATCAACCATTCAACCACGAGTCCACCCATACCAAAATTACTCAAATCCGATACCAAAATCTCAATCAAAACCTCAAAATTCAGCGTAAGACCTTTCCTCCATTTCTTTCCCGAATGTTCCACCCCAAATCACTAATTTAATGATGCAATCAAAGACATAAACATGGAATTTAACTAAAACTAAGTAAGAATCACTTATCCCAATCACCCAGTTGAAAATATCTCCAAGAATAACCTCTAACCGAGCTCCCAAAATCACATTGTGAAAATGAACTCAAACCCTCATTTTGAATTTTAACACCGCTGTCTTGTGATTACTCTTCGCGATCGCGAAAACTCCCTAGCGATCGCGAAGAACAAAACAAAACAGTGCCCATAAATGGTCCTCGTGAACGCAGCATCCTCCACACGAATGAGGAACTCTGCCTCTTCAGACCTACGCATTCGCGTCCACCCTCACGCGACCGCGAAGCACAAACGCGAGCTAACCAGTTGCCTCCACTCCTCTTCGCAAATGCGACTATGCCCACACGTTCGCGATTCACTGCTTGGCCATCCTACGCGATCGCGTACCCTACTTTGCGAACTCATAGAGAAAAAATTGCCACTGCCCCAAACTAGCCTATGTGATCGTGGACCTGTCCACGTGATCGCGTATAAGGAAACCACATACAGACACCAGAAAATCTTCAGCTATAACACCAAGTCCAAAATTGATCCGTTAACCATCCGAAACTCACCCGAGGCCCCTGGTACCTCAATCAAATATACCAACAAGTCCCAAAACATCATACGAACTTAGTCGAGCCTTCAAGTCACATCAAACAACGCTAAAATCATGATTCGCATCCTAACTCAAGCCTATTGAAACTAAGGAATTCCAACTTTTACAAATGATGCCGAAACCTATCAAATCACGTCCGATTGACCTCAAATTATGCACACAAGTCACAAATGACACCACGAACCTACTTCAATTTTCGGAACCACAATCCGAGTCCGTTAACCATAAGGTCCACTCTCGGTCAAACTTCCAAATTTCCAACTTTCGTCATTTTAAGCCTAATTCAACTACGAACCTCCAAATCACAATCCGGACACACTCCTAAGTCCAAAATTATCCGACGGAGCTAACGAAACCATCAAAACTATATTTCGGAGTCATTTACACACAAATCAACATTCAGTCAACCATTTCAACTTAAGCTTTAAACCTTGATACTAAGTGTCTCAATTCATTCCGCAACCTCTCCGTACCCGAACCAACTACCCTTACAAGTCACATAACAACAATTAAGCAGAGAATGAGCAGTAAATGGGGGAACGGGGCTACAACTCTCAAAATGACCGGCCGGTTCGTTACACTCGCTACCCACATTTGGTGAAACTGGCCTTAGCTCTCGTAGTCGCCGCTCGAAAGTCAAGGCCTTACTTCCAATACCACCCGATAGCCGTGGTGATGACTTTCCCTTTGCGTAACATCCTCCATAAACCCGAGCGCTCGGATAGATTAGCCAAATGGGCCGTCGAAATGAGTGAATTGGACATAGAATATAAACCAAGGACTGCAATTAAGTTGCAAGTCTTGGCTGACTTCGTGGCCGATTTCAGTCCGGGATTATTGCCTCTAGCAAGAAAAGAGGCCTTAATGGTGTCAGAATCGACATCAAGGTTTTGGACATTATTTACGGACAGAGCTTCTAACGTAAAAGTGTCCGGGCTCGGTAATCACGCCTTTGGGGAAACCCTAAGGCAAGCCATCAGAATGGTCCCTTTAACTAACAATGAAGCGGAGTATGATGCTTTGATTGCAGGGCTCAAATTGGCCTAGGGACTTGACTCCGAGGTCATCGAAATCAAATACGACTCACAGCTGGTAGTAAATTAGGTCTACGTCATCTTCGAGACTAAAGAGGAGCACATGCAACAATACGTGGTAAAGGTTCAAGATCTGTTGGCACGATTCTGGGAGTGGTCAATTACTCATATTCTAATAGAAGATAACGCAAAAGCAAACCTAGGATCATCGACAAAAATAAAGGGATCGGAGTCCGAGACGGTAATACAACTGATGAACTCAGTCTTGGATACAGATGGTTACAATGAGGTAAATTCGACTAATTTGGTCTGGGACTGGAGAAATGAAATCATCTATTATCTCGAACACGAGAAGCTACCCAAAGATCCCAAAGCGTTCCTGGCATTGCGCGCCAAAGCAGCACGATATAGCTTCAAGAGAGGCCAATTGTATAGAAAATATTTTCAAGGACTGCTGGCCCGATGCATTGGGGCATCCAAAGCTAACTATGTCATGAGACAGGTTCACGAAGGGATATGCGGCAACTACTCGGGCGCAGATTCCTTAGTGCTGAAGTTGGTAAGGGCATGATATTATTGGCCCCGCATGGAACAAGACGCCAAAGACTTCGTATGAAAATGTGATAAGTGCCAACGATACGCGCCATTGGTGCATTAACCGGCATAACCCTTACATTCGGTTCTGTCCCCGTGGTCGTTCATGAAATGGGGGATGGACATCGTCGGACCACTGCCACCGGCTCCCGAAAAGGTAAAATTTCTTTTAATTTTGACTGACTATTTTTCTAAGTGGGTGGAAGCAGGTCTTTATCAGAAGATCAGAGAACGTGAAGTGGTTGATTTCTTGTGGAAAAATATAATGCGATAATGGGCCACGGTTTATCGGTGCAAAAGTTACAAAGTTTCTCGATGATTTAAAAATAAAAAGGATCACATCTTCACCCTATCATCCTAGTGCAAACGGTCAAGCAGAGTCAATGAATAAAATTATTATTCAAAACCTCAAGAAAAGGTTGGAAGCAGCTTAGGGTCATTGGCCCGAGGAATTACCCGGAGTACTATGGGCATACCGAACAATGGCCAAGTCGAGCATAGGGAAAACTCCCATTTCCCTCGTGTACGGTGCAGAAGCTTTAATCCCGGTAGAAGTAGGGGAACCCACCTTGAGATATTTCCAGGCAGATGAAGAATTGAACAACGAAGCAATGCTAGTCAACTTGGAGTTGCTCGATGAACATAAGGACTTGGCGCATGTAAGAATGGCAGCTCAAAAGCAGAGAATAGAGCAGTATTATAATCGAAGAGCCAACCTTCGTTATTTTAAAGTAGGAGACTTGGTCCTAAGGAAAGTAACTCAAAATACCCGGGAGCTCAACGCGGCGAAGTTAGGTCCAACGTGGGAAGGCCCCTACCGGGTTTCAGCTATCACCGGGAAAGGTTCATACTAGTTGGAAAACCAAAATAGAGAAACGTTGCCCAGTAATTGGAACGTGGCGCACCTCAAAAGATATTATTGCTGATGAACATTATCCAATCAGAAAGTATGTGCTGCACTCTTTTTCCTTCATTCAGTTTTTGTCCCAATTGAGTATTTTTGGCAAGGTTTTTAATGAGGAAGCAACAGAAAGCATACTACGAAGACAATAATAATAAGACCTTTAATAGTAAGGAACACAAGTAAAGATCCACTCGGGGACAATTAGATAATCTTTTGCTCTATAGCAAATTCCCACCAGGAAGTTAAGTTTTCAATTGAGCAATGGTTACCCGACCGTTCACGAGCACAAATCACTAAAGGGTTGTAGATAGTCCTTCGCTCGATAGAATAAATTCCTAAGGGGAAGTAAAATGTGTTACCAAGTTAAGGATTATCTAGCAATTCATTAGTGGAATCTTCGAAGATACAAGACTTCCAGTGTTCCAGTTTGCACTCTTCACATTCGAACACTAAGGGGGATGATATGAGGATACGACAACAATGACTACCACGTCGACAGAGAAACAAAAAACCGGAAACATAATTGCATCATCGGGACCGGGGACTGCATGGCTAGCCCCGTAGAAACAAGTTGTACAAGTTAGACACAAGTAATGTCAATTTCTTTTCAGCATAGCAAATGCTTATGTACTTTTTAAAAATAGAAGGAATAAAATAAAATGAAATCCTTTTGTTTTTATCTTGTTTCATGTCTGAACGATGAATTAACTTTGTCATTTGAAAGTTAAACAAGTACTTCAAATGCTATTGCCGTAATGAACAAGAGACGTCCTCACAGTAAACATCAGAGGGCCCTTTCTTATAAAAACCCTCACATTAAAGGGTTGATTTTTAAAAAGAATTTATGCCCGGAAACAAAATGCCTTCGGGAAAAGATACATCCAAAGTCGTATACAAAATGACGCAATATGTAAACTT
This sequence comes from Nicotiana tabacum, assembly GCF_000715075.1. Taxonomy (NCBI): domain Eukaryota; kingdom Viridiplantae; phylum Streptophyta; class Magnoliopsida; order Solanales; family Solanaceae; genus Nicotiana; species Nicotiana tabacum. Next base: position 96,472,767 of record NC_134094.1, read on the forward strand.
GTGCAAATACTTATCAAAGCCCTCACGAAAAAGGGCTGATTCCCAGAGCCAAAAATGCTTTCGGGGAGAATACACCCAAGGCTTCACATAATAAGACGCAAAACAGAAAAGCTTACACAAAATTCTTAAGAAAAAGGAAGAAAATGCAAAGATTAAAGACTTGCATGAATATTCAAACGAAAGGAAGACTCAAACAATACTTGAGCAAAAGATGTTTTTATTTACAAAAACATGCCAAAACGGCACATGTACAAGAATTGGAAAAAGAAAAGAAAAGCTAAATTGCAGTATCTCCGGAACCACGAAGAAGAGAAGTGTCTGTGCCCCGGGGAAAAGTAGATGGATCCACCAATGGCTCAACATTTTCACCAGTTTGGCCTTCAGCATCATCATCATCCGATTCTTTTTTAGTTTTCGAGAACTCGGAACCGGAACCAGAAGGACCAGGAGCATCAAACCTTGCTAGGAGTCCACTTTTAGCAACTAACTCAAGCTCATGATCCTTAGCAATTTTGGCATCAAAATCAATGACACCGGCTTAGGCCTCTTCCAAGGTTTTTCTCCTCATGTTGTACATAGCATAAGTATTCTCAACAACGAGGGAAGCCGCTCGGCACTTAAGTTCTTCTTTGAGTTGGGTTACCTCGACAGAAAGGCTTTCCCGGGCGGACCTAATAGATCTGAGGCTAACATCAAGGTCACACACAGTTGAACTAAAGAGCCTATTATGCTCGATAGTTTTCCTGTACTTCTTATCGAGCTGGGCATGTTTCGCCCCCGTAGCAACAAGTTCTTCAATTTTGGAGTTCAAGGTTGCCTCTAAGTTAGTCACTCTTTCAGATGAGGCAGCCTCGCGTTCGGTTGCAGCAAGAACGACATTATAGACTTCAACCCATTTGGCCCCGGCTTCGTCAAATCTAACACTCAGCGGGCCAAAATCTTGGCTAAGGGTTACCAGTTCTTGCTCGCTTTGTTGCAAATGAGCCTCCAATACAAAAACCTTAGCAGCTTTGGCTTCCAGTTCCGAAAGGCGAGCGACAGTTTGCTCCTGCTCTGCCAAAAGTTGATCCTATGCGGAGGTAATCTGTTCCTTTTCACGAATCAACCTATGAAGGCCCTCGGAAGCAAGAAAGTTGGCCTACAAAGCAAGAAGGGTAAAATTCAGGATATGTTCATATCAAAAATAGAAGAAGTAATAAAGGAAGAAAGGAATATAGCGTTGCGGCATTGTGCATGGCGTTGTTCAGCAAACACACTCTCTCGAGAGTGCCTGAATCTTTTCCCAATCTTTCTCTGAAGCCAAAGGCTTCAGATAATTAGCAAGCTCCACCGATCGGGATAGCAAGTTGCATCCGGTAGTGACCGAAAGAGTAACATTCCTCCTCCTTTGTAGATCTTCAGAAGGGATAACATAATTTTGCCCCAAATTCCCATGAACTAGGGACTGGGGAAGAGGAACACCTTCTTCGTGGTCAGGCGCGACCGGTGGAGATGATGTAGCAGTTGCTGGTGGAAGAGTGGATGAAGATAGAAAGGATGTAGCAGTTGCTGGTGGAAGAGTGGATGAAGATGGAAATGATGTAGCCGTTGCTGGTGTTGGTGAAGATGGAGATGAAGCTAATGGAGTTGAAGAGTGAGAAGCAACTACATCAAATGCAGTGCTGGTTGTTGGATGCGCTCCAACCAAAGATGACAGGGACCCGGTACTCAGCCCTGCAGTACCGGGCACATCAATTGGGGCCCAAAAATGGGAGCTGACATTATCTACCAAATAAAACTCTCTCCAAAGTGCCAAGGCATCGTCTTCGGTTGGTGTAACTATCTCAACAGGTCGAGCATCCTGTTGAGATGATGAGGATCATTGTCTTTTATGTAGAGAAGCTCCCTCATCACTAGCTTCTTCATCATCGTTGATCATCACGGTGTCCATGACCGGCCCGGAAGGAGGGCCAGTCACCATCGCTATCGGAGATGACTTGGGGGCATCGGTCTTTGTCTTCTTATTCTTTTCCCCGGCCGCAGAGGGGCGTATTCTCTTTGGTTATTTGTTCTCCGGTCGGGGACTCTGTAAAGAAACATTTGTGCTCGAAGCAGGCCCGGAGACATATGTTCGAGTAAGCGCCTCCTGAAGCAGCCTCGCTGCATCAGCATGATAAGCCAAGATGTCCTCCTCGGGAACAACAATAGAACCCGCGGGTAGACCTAATCTCATAGACAAGTTAGAAGGGACCAATCAAGTTCTACACATGAAAAATTGAAACAAGATGAGTTTGAATTACCATGATTTTTATCCCTTCACCTGTATTTAGGGGCCAGTTCTTTCCACAAATAAGTTTCGAGCGTCGTAACTTCCAAGATCTTCTGGACCCACCGGTCCAAACCTTCAACCACCGGTGGGATCCATCGAGTTGCTTAAATAGACGAAGTCTGGAGGATCAATACGGTTATAGAAGAATATTTAGTAAAAGGAAATATTAAACAAAGAGCTTACAAGTGCGATTCCAAGCGGTCGAAAAGGATAAAGCCGTTGCCGGAATGATGTCGTTGGTATCAAATGCAACGAACCATTCCATCCACCCACAGTCATTATCATCATCCATGCTACATAACAGAGCATGGTGGCCACGCTTGCAGAGGTTTATCATTCCCCCGTGGAAGATCTTGGGAGAATAAAGATTCATCATATGAGCTAAGGTTAGGTCTTCTCGAGTCTCCTAGCACAAATGCCGAAGGCAAGCAACCGTCCTCTACACAGAAGGACTTACTTGTGCCAAACACACTTGGTAGCAGAGGCAAAATTCCGCAATCACGGAGTCAAGCTCTCCGCTCAAAAAGAACGTACATAAAGTAAAGGGATTCGTATAAAAATATGTAAAACTCTCATTGGGTAGGGTCACTCGCTCCGATAGATCATGAGCAATAATATTCAAGTCATGCCAGCGACAGTCTTCCTTCACAGCAGGAATACTAGAAGGGCAGATAAAAGAAGGATACCTACTGACTGCCCATGCACGAGAGTTAGCAGTAGGGAATTTCTCATCGAAGTCTTTTGTGGTAATAAGACTTCTAGGGATGATGGAGCCCACTGTTGGATGAGCAGAGTCCTCGGCCTTATTCTTGCTCGTTGAAAAATCGGTACGCTTTGAGGAAGAAGCAATTGTATTGAAGAAGGAGAAGGTTTTTTGTTTGAAAAGAATTAGAGAAAAGATGAAGAGCAAGATGCAAGTCAGATAAGGGAAGCTTGAAAAATTATGGAGAATAAGGGAGAAGGTTGATGCGTATAAATAAAAGTTTTGGCGGCTAAATTCATAGCCATGATTATCTCGATAATCGGCAAAAGTTGTGTTGAATCATGGGACGAGGCATGTTCGGGGCATTAAATACGGAGAGACATGCGTCTAATCAATCGTCAGAAGCATTCAAAGGGGATTATAGTAATTCCCGTCAAAGGTGTGTTTCTAACAACTTTCCGGTAACACAAAGTTATGTCACCGGCTGTATAGGGTAAAATATGTTATGACACGTGGCCGTCCAAAAAAGGGACACGTGGAACCCAAGACGGGAGGATGGCCAAAGACCGAAGGCAACTGTTTCGTTTGTCACCGGAAAGAATAACGCTCATAAAGATGTGATAAATATTCTTCGCCTGGTAGCATGTAATAGAGAATATTCCATGGCCTTAAGAGAAATTACCCGTTACAGAAAATTTGGCATTTATGTTTACCGTTACATCTTCATCAATGTCCCTCATATTTAACATTAAAGAAGGGCACGATCCTAGGACCTCCTTCCTTAGACATAACTATAAATAGTTATCTCAGTTATCATTGTAAAGGGGACACGAATTTTTTGGCAAACTTACACTACATTTTATACAAAGCTTAATACAATCTTATCTTCTTGCTTTTTGAATTTTATTGTTGTCCCCGAAAACTCCGTTCCCGGAACTGTTGCTTCTGCTGTTTTGTTTACATCCTAAGGCTAAGTATTGCATAATTCTTCGATTATTTTATTATTTCAGGATCAAATTAATTAACTTGTCTAGATACCACATATAAATTCAACTGTACCGTTTTACGGGTAAACAAACACGACTCTCAAATCTCATATGGCTACATTGTGGATGATGCTGAATGAGAAAAGGGACTCGCCAAATATGAGAGATTTATGTTTTCTTCTTAAGAATAGGAAAACCCAATTATGGTAAACATGTTGCCCTTTTCTTCAAAAGATAGAAAAACCAATATGGTAAAAAACCAGGATAACTCCTAACAATTCTCCTCTTTTGCTTGAATTTTCTAACAAAACAAACTTGATCAACCTTCTTCACATAATCTTCAACAAGTCGCATCTCCAAATCTTTACCGCAAAGTTTGTCTCAACGCGTGTAGCACTCCGATCAAATTTTTCAGACAAAAATCACGATTACCATCAAATAGATTGCGGCTAGAAAACTAAACCCGCCAAGATGAACCTGTCTTGATTTCGCTATGATACCACTTGTTAGGACTGAAAAAAATCAGGTGTCTTGCGAAAGCTAGTAAAGCAAATCTTGAACGACGAAAAATTAGACAACAAAAGAAAAATATACCAAAAGAGACACAAACATTTAACATGGTTCGACCAATTGACCTACGTCTACGGGCAGAGATGAGCAATCCACTATAATAAAAGAGAGTATATAATATCGAGAGAACAATCTAACGAAGAGATAAACACATGTGACACACTAACACTTGTCCTGTAAAGTTCTCCCCTTAAACACGACTCTCAAATCCTATATGACTACGTTGTGGATGCTATTGAATGAGAAAAAAAGATCCTCAATTTATAGAAGTCCAAATCTTTTCCTCCATGAAAAGGGACTAGCCAAATACGGGAGATTTATATTTCCTTCTAAGAATATGAAAACTCAATTATGGTAAATATGTTGTTAATTCATTCAATATATAAGAAAATTAAATATGATAAGAAAATCAGGACATCTTCTAACAGTAATTACCATAATTGATTTTTCCTTCAATTTCTTGAAGGAAAAAGTTTGGACTTCTATAAATTGAGGATTTTTATTCTCATTCAGTAACTTTCACAATGTAGCCATATGGGTTTGAGAGTTGGGGAGAACTTTACGGGACAAGTGTTAGTGTGTCACTTGTGTTTGACTCTTCGTGAGATTGTTCTCTCGATATTTTGTATTCTGTTTTTATATAGTGGATTGGTCATCTCCGCCATGGACGTAGGTCAGTTGACCGAACCACGTTAAATATTTTTTTGGTATATTTCTCTTTTGTTGTCTAATTTATCGTCGTTCAAGTATTGTTTTACTAGCTTTCGCATGACACTGATTTTTTCGCTTCTAACATTTTTATACTGTCCAGAATCATCTTTTCCCATACCAAAAAGGTCAAAACGAGTGGTGACTTTCTTTATTTGTCACGTCTTAGATCCAAATTAAACTTATCAAACCGAAACAAGGAAAACTTTCATGGAAGTATATAGAAAGGACATGACCTAAGATTGTCTGTCACAGATCCAACTACCTAGTTTTAAGGTTCCATTCATGGGATTCACAAAAAAAGATATTTACAGCACAAGAAAGATGCTTGCACTAGCTAGTACGAGGTAAAACAACAGACATTTCAAGAACTATAGCAAAGCCAATTGAACTGGAGCAAAAAGGAGGGGGTCATCTTTTTTTTTTCTTCTTTTTTTACTCTGATAAGAGGGGATGGAGGCGGAGGTTCAAACTAAATCAAGAAATTAAAAATCTGACACACAAGTTAGAGAAAAGATCGTTGCAGTATTCTTGATTTGTGCTTGTCATCCTTGCGCAGGGTCATCCTTAGGACATTCAATAAAATTGAAACGATACAGAGAAGATCAGTAGAGCCTTCTACCAAAGGGTTCTTGATCTCTTGAAAGTAGTGGACGGTGGGCTAATCTGTGGAACAGCAAAAGAATTGTCATCTCTCCACTTTCTACTGGACTTGATGCTATTGACTTCTCTTGAGTCCTTGATCCCAATTTGCCCACCAAAGTTCAAATTTGAAGGAGATAAAAATTGGGTCTGAGCCTGCTGCTTTGACTGCAGAGGAGAAGGGGCTTGAGGGACCCAAACACCAACATTTTGTGGGGGAAAAGAACTCATATGGCTCTCAAGATCAGTATCCCAAAATGACAACATATCCTCATCACCAATCTACCAATGACCCCAAAAAAAAGGAAAAAGATCAGAATAATTGCATTGCATTTTACACTTACTTGACGATAAGGAAAAAAAATAGTTCAACATATACACACTAATAGTGTAAAGAATTTTTTTCACTATCAGGTCACTCGAAAGATATGTACAAGTGAGATTGTTAACCTTAAAATAAGACAGATTACATGCGACAATAAGTAAAGATAATTTGATAGTGTAAAATTTCTTTGTACCGCCGATGTATATAAATTAGGTGTCAATAATTAAAGAAAAGACTAAAGGAGGATATATACAAACCTTAGAAGAACCATTAGGAGTAGAACAATCAAGAAAATCTTCTACATGCCAACCAGGCAACATCTGTAAGTACTCTGATATACTACTTGTTAAGTTATTTCCCCCAACATTCACCAATTGAGAATTACATCCACTAACTTTATCTTTAACAACCTTCACTGCTTCAACAGCTGCTGCCTTGGTATTGCTAGTGATTGTAGAGGAAACAGAAGCAGCTACAGGCTTATTTGTAGGGTTCTGAGACTTGAGACTTGAAGCAGAGAAATTGGCAGAGGAAGCTGCTGATGTTGATAGTGTAGAAGAGTAGAGAGCAGAATTTGCTGAGAGCTTAATACCAGTAAGAAGGTATCTGTTATGCTTTTGAGTGTGCTCATTTACTTTGTGTATTGAAAGATCACACTCTCTACATAGAATTGCCCTATCTTGTTGACAAAATAAGATAGCCCTCCTTTCCTGTGAATACACGACCAAAACCCCATTATCAAGAAGGTAAAATCAAACAAGAATCATTCAACACGTTAAAGAGATTAGTAACTAATTAACCACACCCCCCCACCCCAAAAAAAAACTCTCCCAATATGATGATTGTTTTATTTAGAAGAATATTCTTTTTCTCATGTAACAAGTTTGTCAGATCCAAAATTAGAGGAATACTAGTGAGTTTTAGGCCCGTCGCACAAACCCTTAACCCTAGTAACTTTACCAACTAATAGAACTCAGTCAATAAACTTTAGGTGATTTCTTCCTATACGTCTGAATCTTGATTAAAGATATATACTAATAGGTGATTTCTTCCTATCCGTCTGAATTTTGATTAATAGTATATATCGATGAAGTAGTTAAGCTGCGTGGAAGCTTACTTGGATACCATACATAGTTATAGAAAAGAATAAACAAGAAATTTGAGATGAAGCTCTAAAATTTAGCATACCTGACAAATATCACACAAAGGGAATTGTTTAGGAGAAGGTTGGAGAAGAGAGAAGCGCTGATGTTTGCTAGCAAGTTTGTTGACATGGTGGACACGGTGGTCACAAGCTTCACAAAGAGCAGCTTCATCTGCTGTACAAAATACAGAGGCTTCATTCTTGTTACAGACATCACACTGTATCTTCATTTTATTACAATTATAGCCACTTTCTTGTGGATCAAGATTGTATAACTATGAAGTTGAGGTTGAAGAGGAAAAGGAAGTTGCCAGAACAAGGGAGAAAGCGAGAAACGTCGAGAAATGAAGGAGCGTTTAAGAAAGGAAAGTTGAGAGGAGAGAGAGAAGATGGAGGATTATTTTATTATACTACTGGTACTATAATTAGAAGCAATAATGAATCTAAACAGTTAGTTAAAATTACGAATTCAACAGGAAAGCCAAAATCTATGTTTCTGTTTAAAAATTCACTTATTTTCTAGAAATAATTTATTCAGTACTCTAAAAGCTATCTTTTCTATAATAAACCCATAAATTCAAAATATTAAATCCGCCTGTGCGAGAAAATACCTTTTTGCTATAGGTAGAATTAGAAAATAAATTAGGTGTGTCGAAATTTCAAAGGTGGATTTTGTTTTTTTTGAAGTCAAAATAGAAGGAAGCTTGCTCTTTTTTCTTCGTAAAAATGCAATGCATTTCTATTTTTATCTGGGAACGAACTTCCAGATAACATGGGGAATATTCTAATTGATATTTTTAGAAAGCTATAATAAATTACTTATGGAGAAGCCAAACACCTAACTGGGCACTTGTATTGTTTTAGAATTAAAGTGATATAAAAGACTCTTATATCTCAACCCAACTTATTTGAAATTAAAGCTTAATCAATTTATTATATAAGTTATATTGGGTATACTTTCTAACCGCGCAAATTGAGAACTATGACCTTGTTTCAGTTTCACTTTCACATTATCATCTGCGTAGTGTAAAATCTTAAGCAGGCTTATCTATTTCAGGGTGTTAGCAGACTAATTAATTTGAGGGTTTTTTTTTAATTTTAGCCCGCACCAGAAACTATTTATGTTTAGTAACCGAAAATTATATAAAATTTGTATAATTTTTGTATATAACATACATAATATATATATACAAAATATATATATTTTTCGACTATTATTTTGAGAGTAGCTATACAGTATCGTTTTTTCAACTATATACAATGAAAATAAATAGTTAGATAGAGCCGGGCCAAGCATTATATACTCAGGGGTGGCTCAACGGATCTCGTGACCTAAAACGAAACCATATTAAGAGGCCCTTCAATTTATTTTATAAATTATTTACACTAACAACAAAATTTACTTTTTAATCACTTAAGACAAGAAAGCGAATTTCAAAAAAATAAAAATAAAAAATAAAAAGAAGAGCACAAAAAATAAAGTGGTGGACTATCGGATGTCGAAGTCAAGAACTCAAAATGAAAATTTTGATTTGGCTTTCATTACAAACAAAAAAAAAAAAAACTTACATAACGTAAATATATAATGGTTAAACAATAATTGTAGTTTATTCTAATTAGTAGCACTTAATGGTTAATATATAAAACAAATTGTAAATAACCTAATATTATATATCGAATTACACTATAAGAAAACCGGTGCATGAATGCTTTTGTGTTCATAAAATTTCAGCGTACATTGTAAAAGAAATTCATTATGTTGTCAATATATATAACTTAATTTCTATACAAAAAGAAAAAAAATTAAAACTGAAGAGTGAAGCAAATATACTAGTTAATGAGGGGGAGGAAAATGATCATAATTTATAAATTTATTAGTATAAAATAACCTTAATTGGGGTATAAAAAAAATATTATAAAATTTTTCTTTATACTAATTATTTATATAAATTATATACTATATAGTAGTAATAATAATAATAGTAATAATTTAAAATAAAAATGGACCCTTCAAATTTTGGGGCCGAAGACAACCGCTTTTTGGCCAATGGAGCCGCCCTATATATACTGAACCAAAGAGGAAGGTGCATCAAAATCAGAACTGTACCATAGCATAAAACATACACTCTAGTAAATTGACATTTCCCCCTCATAGTAGCATAAGAAAAATAGCCTGAGTAATTAATTGGGGCTATCTTGCTTATATTCGAATCCAGATATGATGATCTTTTAACAATATAAAGTAACTTCCCAACTTCATAAAAGATTGTAAACAATTTAGATGGAACATGTTTACAAGTAAACTCATTTATTTAACTCTGTTATATCAGATTTATCAAATAGAAGTCTTATAATTATCCTAGTCAACCTTATTGGACAGATAAACAGCTGCAAATGAACTTTAAAACAAAATATCTCGTAAAAGTAGGACATAGAAACGAGGAAATATAAGGAAAGTACTTCCACTATTATTTTTATATTCTTATTTAATACATCTGTGTAACATGGGTGGAAAGCATGGGATGCTTTTAAAAGTAAGCAACTATGTAGCAAATACTTGTATTTAATTGTCCAAGTAGCAAATAGTACAGTGCCAGCGAGGATTCTAGAGCTGTGTGTGTCAGCGCATGGGCGACCAATAACTCTTCTTTTTCTTTCTATTTATTTTGTCCATATTTGGCGAACCAAAATTTAGACATTATGAATTTCTGAATTAAAGAAAGTAAATTCTAAAATGTGTATATAATTTTTTTTGACTGCACTCCCATTCTCAGTAGTAACTTGTAGGCATATTAGGGTAACAAATTCGTATTAAGTACTTATTAGGTTTTTAAAAGGGGCTAACTTGCGAGCCAGACTCCTCTCCCCATTTTACCGTCCAAACAAGTCAGTTGTAACGCTTATGACGGATGGCGGGCTAATGAGGACTAATAAGTTTTTAAACTGACAAACTTCTGAAAACGAGGTGTTTAGACTCACATCATAGTTGGAGAGAAGTGAAAAATTTTATAAGGCATAACACAAGTTTACATGGTACGTGCGTTTTTTTGTTTTATATTGGCGTAGCCCAAGAAACGAGTTTGTGAGGTCTGTTGGGCGAAAGCGAACAATACGTGTCATGCGCTTGGGCTGTGATAGAGATGTTACCAAAGTCAGATACTTCCTTTGCACTGTGGTGCAGCAAACCTCAGCAACGATGCTAAATCCCTAAGGAGGGTATATGTGACGCCCATGTCAGAGCGCGTCATAGGCGTGGGCATCATGAGTCGACGAGGGTGGGTTATTGAAGGACCGGTAGGCTTTTAGACTAACAAACTTATGAAAGAAGGGGTGCACATGGGCACATTATGTAAATCTTGCATTGGCACACTATAACGCATAACAAATTCACATGCTAAACACTTTTAAAATCAATAGTGGTGTAGCCCAAGGGACAAATTCGTGAGGTCTATTGGGCCAAAGCGAATAATGCGTGTCATGAACTTGGGTTTGACTGATATGATATCAGAGATGCGGAAGCTCCCTCGGTACAATGGTGCTCCTCCATCGAAATTGGAACGGAAAGTGAACGACTTTATAAGGCATAATACAAGTTCAATTCACATGGTATTCGTATTTTTGGAATCAACGATGACGTAATAGACAATATGTATCACGAGCTTGAATTGTAATATTATCGTTTGTTCGAAGTTCAAGGGTTGGGTCGAGCAGGATCAAAGTCGAGATAATAGCTTCGAGTTCAGGTATCGTATTGTGATTGGGTCTAACGTGATTCATAACGTGATTCATTGTACTCTATTTTTGTTTTTTCGATATTCATAACGTGATCCCTCCTGAAGCGTTGCGTTCTATCGTCTCCACGAACCGGTGGTTGAATATAGTGGGTGAAAGCATATCAATAATCTATTGTTTCTCATTTGAGTTATATATAAAATTGATTAAAAGAAAGAATTTATACTACGTTTGATTTTATTTTTATAAAAAACTTAATAAGTACAATGATCTTTCACATCTATTAACTTTATAAACCTAAATCTACCACAGTTAACGAATCTCAAGTAAAACATGTACGGCAACTATGCAATTTATTCCTATACAGAAGCATCAGCATGTGGATCCTAGCTCATTGCTTCCTCGTTCTGTTACTTCTTCCAACAACACAATGGTACGACTTGTTTTAAAATAAAAAACTAAGAGTTGATTATGTCATGCATGACATTATCAACGACAAATATTTTAAGTACATTGTTTTATTAACATCTTTCAATTATTTATTCCTCCATTATACTAATTAAGCAGAGTAGTTATTTTCTATTCTGGCCTGTTATACCACATTTAGATGTGGTTTGGTAGAATACATTAGAAAAAATAATGTATGCATTAGATTTGTATATTAGTAATACTGTGTTTGCTATATTTTTTTAACCTATATATAACTAATACAAGCATTAGTTACATACCTTATTTGGTATTATTCTATTTATAGCTAATATATAGCAAATCATGATATTAGCAATATCAAGGCTATTAATGCATGCATAAACTTAATTAAAAAAAAATTGCCCCTTCAAATTTTATGCTTGATTAAAATTCTTTTTTCATGTTTTCATTAATATAATAAGATACCAGTTGATAAATTTGTCTTTTCTAAAATTTTTCTACCACGTTTTCTAATATTAATTTCTTTCAGTTAATCATCCTTTCTATTAAATTATTACTCCTTCTGTTCAGTTATTTGAACTTATTTTCTTTTTAGTCCGTTCTAAAAAGAATGACTCATTTCTAAAATAGAAAATAATTTAACTAAAACGTCCAGTTTTACCCTTAATGAGAAGTTTTTATAGTCATACAAATACTCTAGCATGTTTAATACCACAAGATTTAAAAGAATTATAGCCACACAAATATTATGGCTTGTTTAGGAGCACAAATTTTAAAAGTCTTCGTGTATTTCTTAAACTCGTGTCCAGTAAACGGGTTCACATAAATTAAAATGGATGGAGTATAATTAACAAACAAAATGCTAAAAAATCGCAGTTCCTTTTTCGAAAATTAGAGTACTCTTTCCTACAATCGTGGGATTCTTCCTCTTCCTCTCCTGTGAGGCCAATTGCTCCATGGACACATCTTCTTAGATCAGCAATTGTACAAACTATATAGACCAAATTAATGTAACTATCTGTAAAGAATTTGGAGGGTATTTTTGTAAACAAATAAATTTTAAAACAATTATGCAATGTATGTAATTTTTAATACGCCAAACCAAATAGCCGATAAGAAATAATCTCGACATAACGAATATATGCATAACTAATACCAACATTACTAATCCACTTTATTCATCGCTATTCTTATACACTATATCAAACGACCCCTTAGAAGGTACAATGTTGTCCTTTAGAGTATTGGACACTTTGAATTCAGATGTGTTCCTAGTATGAAGATGTCACGACCCATCCGAAGGGACGCGACGAGCCTGATGCCTAACTCAACCGAGTACCAATATAATGTATCCTTCTTATCATACTATCATGGGTGAATGAGCCGAAAAGGCCGTCATGAGATAACCATAATTAACTATAAGAGAATACTCGACACAGGACGACCCAACATAGTATACAAACTTATACATGTGACATACAGGCCTATAAGATCGAAATGATCATTTGTACACTCAAAACATAGGCCGACGAGGCCATACAATCATCCATGTATATGACATATCTCTACAAGCCTCTAAGAGTACATAAACGTCATAAAGGTCGGGACAGGGCTCCGCCATACCAATCAATACATGTCCAAAGCATACTGACCAAATAGGTAACTACGGAGCAAATGGAGTGGACCAACACCTTCCACTGAGTTGATAGCCTACTAGGAGGACCGCCAACCTGTCTATTGGGACCTGCGGACATGAAACGCAGTGTCCCCAGGAAAAAGAGACGTCAGTACGAATAAAGTATCGAGTATATAAGGCATGAAAAATAATATATAAAAGACATGAAAGAAACATAGAGTAAATGACTCAACTTGTAAATCTGAATAGGTCTATGAATCATTAAACATTTAAAATGTCATGCGTATGCGTATAAATGTCATATCATGCATAGGTATATGCGTATATAACATCATCAAGCCTCTGAGGGCATCCCATCATATCATGTCGGCCTTTGTGGGCGAAATTATCAACGTATACCAACTGATCAGGTGATACATGTATATACATATAATATACACGTATATAATGCCATCTTGTCATGGGTCAATGTAGATGTATAAATGAATGCAATGCATAAGAAATAAGTCAATAAGATCTCTCGGGATTTCATAAGATCAATATGCCTTCGGTTAATATCATGAAATAAACTTTATCAACTTATGTATTTTCTGAGACCCATGACAGACGATATAATAATAGGACATATGGGGAATCAAGAACATAGGCAACCCTAGTACTTCTAAGAATAGATTCATTTGTGAAAGTTGTGTGTTTGTTCGTTTCGTTGTCATATGGATCATGCCAAAAGGAAAGAAGGGATAGCCTTAACATACCTTATCACAATATGTCTGATAACCATGTTGAACTCCTTTCATCGCACTTCAATCTACAATAACGATAATAATGATATCCGTAAGCTACGAAAGATGTAACTATCGTACAACGAACAACAAGCTTATTTTTATATTAAAATGGGTAGCATCTCCCCTGTTTTCCTTACTTTACCAAGTCCATCAACCAACATGAACCTATACAAACTTCACCTATATACTTTCAGCACCACAACACAAATCAAGCTAGACAACAACAAGTGCATAAACATCATCAACTAAACTACTATTTAAGATGACAAACGGCAAACTCGGATTGAATCCCTTTTGAACCCTATACCCCAAAGTCGTTCATTAATTAACTCAACAACATATCCAGCATGATATTAAGTAGAATGGGAGGAGTTCTAACCTTCTACCCATCTCCTAATTCACCCTCAAACAATCCAACAATCTAACAACAACAACAAGTACAACTTTCCATTGTTATGTGTCCTTTCTCTTCATACTCACAGTACCAACAACAAGTTTGACGTATAGAAAATATTTTATAATAACAAAATCATAAGAGATTCATTTTCAAAGGTTTCCAACCATTTATAGTTCATGGAAAGAACCTTTCTAAAACAGTCCATTAAAAACAATAACATCTCAAACTATTTCAAGTCTCCTCTTGTAGTAGTTTGCTCAAATAATGCAACCAACACACAAACAACTTCAAGTACATGTAGTAGTATGTTATGCCCACCTTAACCAGTAGAAAAAACATGAAATTTCAGCCAAGCACATCCCGCAACTATCCTCAATGACACCACAACACTATAGGTGTTGTATTCTCTTCTTTAATCAACTTTCAGTGTTCAAGTTGGTGTGTAAATACTTGTAGTTCGCTATGAAAATCTAATATATATGAAGGAGGGACTGATTATTAACTTAATCAACAATAACAACAAGAAACCTCAGGTGACTTCACTTTGAAGGACCCTCCAAAACAACCACAAGATGAAGAACTACGACCTAGCAAGCACCACGAGATTTCTAGCATTGGATTCATGTTTTTATCTTTGGTTTTCACTCTATAATCATGGAGGAACTCTGGGAGAGAATCTATGAGGGTTTAGGAACTGTTTTGGTCGAGAAATATGAGTTGAAACGACTTAGAATTGACTTAAATAGAAGCTGGAGTTTTACACCGACTTTGTGGGTCCCATGGGAGCTGCTTGCGTAGATTCGCGAAAATGCGAACATCTCTCTACTCCAATGTCGTATCAATGAACGACTAAATGTGTTAGAAACTAGACTCGTAGATCTTCAATTTTGTATGTAGATCATCCCGTAATTCCAAATATACTGGGATAGAAGCTTAGCTACATTTGACCTAATGTTCAGCACATTTATGAATGTGACTTGTGATGACCTTTGCCAACTTTTGTTCCACAGCTCGCTTGACGTCAAAACTCAACATATGACTATCATACAACTATAATAACTCATAACATGACCTGCTTATCATGTTAATTACCATAGTCTCACCCCAAAGTAAATGTTATAACATTCCCAACTTGTCAACTTCCGACAAAACTTATTTTCTTCAATTCGTTTAGCTTCTAAGCCTTCCAACCCTCTTGGTACTTGTTATTCATGATCTTAAATATTTGTAACCTCCAAGGTAACACTATTAACTTATTTTATATACTTCCAAATATGATCTCATTTCTGAGTTTACATCAATTGACTTACGATGTACTCTCACGTACGAAAACATAGGGTGTGACATCATTCCCCCCTTTGGAACATTCGTCCTAGAATATTTACTGATACGCTTATCAACGTCATAACCTATAGCTCTTATGAATGCTTTAATACTGTCTTTTCCATCTAGGAAACTGTTCAGTGAATAAATCCAAATGCTAGGGCATTCCCTCCCTTTAGGCCTATTTCTTACACCACGACTTGTGGTCAGAATTCTTTCAATCTCGTAACTGTTTCTACCCTATGTCATGCAGCTTGTACGACTTTGTCCTAGTATCCATGCCTATGAGACTCTTCTCTATTTTTCCTCCAGTTTTTAGCCTATCTCTAGGCCTCACTTTGTGAACAAATACATATCTATGACAAGTTGTCCCTCTGGGAATCTATAGGTGTACTGAAGTTCTTCGCTTGGTACTTTGTCGAACTTACGACTATTTCTATATTTTGTTTCATAGCCTCGGTTATCTATCCTTATGGATTTACTGCATCTAGATAGTCATACTATACCATAACACTTACTTCGGTTTATTATTACCGAGGTTTACTACCCAACTTCAGGTTACTCTCTCGCTGCTTATCCTATATGTATAAATCTAAGTTCTTTAATGCTTCCTCATTACTGTTCATCTTAAGAATGACATCCTAATCTCATCTCATACTTTGTATCTTTTATCCATCTATTGCTGATTCACCTTAATGTTGATCCATAATCTACCACTGATAGCTTGAAACCTTTTACATTATACATTGTCACTAGGGCTCGCGTCGCATCGGGAAACATTTGAAGTAATTTTCTTGATCCACCTAGGGACGATACTATACTTTAATAACCGTATTTCATAGCTTCACAACATGATTCATCTTATGAGGGTATTCTAATCTCGTACAATTCATGAACTCCCTTTTCTTAAAATCATTACTCAATCAAAGGCCTAAACGCCATCCTCTTATCTATCACCATTACACCCTTATTCTACTACTAGGGTAGCATTTCATCTATTCTAATTGCTCATGGTCTTAGACTCCTCTGAGTTCATTCAGGCTGTACCGAGCTTTCTATAACTTACAGAAACTATCAACTCTCTTGTTTTGATGGGTTTAGTCCCGATGGCTTACCTATTCTCGTCACCTTCTCACTCACCTTTTCTTATCCTTACTCCTATCTACCTAAAACCTTGTCGCTCTACGATGATTTAGCTTGCGACCTACACATATCTATTTATACTACTCGCAACCTTCCTTTAAATTTCTACTACCATAGATTTCCTTTCGTGCCTTATTAGTTGTCTTTAAATGTAAGCAATTACTTTTCCTGATTGTTCTGCCACTTGTTGCATGAATACTTGGTTTATCTTGTTGCCCATGAATACTTAATTTCCTGTAACTCATATGATCTCAAATATCACCTTTAATTTTTTTTCCCGGTTCATTAGCCACGATAGGTGCCACTTTCTTATGGAGTGTATACAATATTATAGTGAGACTGTTGTTACAAGACCATTTCTTCTTCAAGTTACTATGCTTAGGTTGAAGCCTTCTTCCTTATTTCCTCAGCTAGTCTTTTGTTGTAGTACTTAGGGGAGACCCTCCGACTCTTGTAAAGCTGCGAGCTTATTACATTATATACCTGATGGAATTTTTGATGTTCTTGCTCGCCTATAATTATCCCAAGTTACTTACCTCCGCGCCCTTGTGCTCATGGGGTTGCTTTTTAACTGAAATTTTTGATTATCTTCCCAGTGGCACTCTTTTATTTTTCCATAACACTTCTACGGTACCTTTAACTACCCTAACTCCTATCAGAATATTTCTCAAGGATTACGATGTCGTATATGCGAGACTGATTTCATTATGTTGGGATTCACTATGTTTATCTTGCACAATCTGCTCATTTGTTTGTATCCTCTTGTCTATCCATAACTAGGCTTTTCATGAATCAACTACTAACTACTCGTTGGTCCATTGTCATATCTATATTCCGCGTAATCTCTCTTGGGATATGTACTTAGTCTTAATTTACCTCTCACATTGGCTCTTGATGTATCAAGTGTCCATTCACACTTATTTATCAATAACATATTGGTCGGGAACTCTTACTGCCTCTCCCCGGCGTCGTGCTTGCATAATGTTCTAGAGTCGCGACATATCTGTAGGATTTGAATAAATGCAACCTCATCCCTTTCGCCTTTTTACCACATTCTTCCTTTACCATTCCATAGTTACCTGAACCACTTAACTCCGATTTAATACCATATCACACCATCTTCCCCTCTTTAGGGGAGTACTAAGATTTAGTGCTACGAATATCTACCTATAGATGTTTTATCTCTTCAACTTTGGCATCTTTTCACGTCATCAATGACCCTTACTCGCCTTACGGTAACCCTTATGTACCAGGGATAACTGAATTCCTTATGCTCAAGGGTGATACCTAGTGTAACTGGTACACTTAGTCATTTAAGCTTAACTATACTCACATTGCTTGCTTTAGGTAAGCGTCTTCCTGAATGAACTTTAAAGGTTATTCTTTTGTTGCCCATTCTATTATTGCCGAAACGCTATCTCTGAAATTCTCACGATGCCGACTATTTTCAAATCATTCAATCCCTAATTCATGTTCAGTTTATCTTGTTCACTAGCCCATAGTGATTTCTATTACTCTGGGGGTCTAACTTAGCCTTATGGTAATCACGTTCAAGTCACCAACTCATTTCTTGAAATGAGTGTATGACTTTATGGCTTATAAAATTTTATTATCTCAAGGCGTATCACCTCTTATATTTTCCTTCACTTGACTATAGACTCTATCATTCTGTCATATTTTTATTTACCATTATCACCCACTTATCACATCTTACTCATAATGCTTCATCTATTATCTTCTTATTCTCCGTATAATATTTCTATCTATCACTTTATTCTGAAAACTTCAACAAAATGTTCTTTAACTTTTAGCTCCTCTTGCTTTATCTCACTGGCTCTTTGGGATGCCTAACATTATCTCTTTTTTTACTGGGAGCGGGAGTCATACTAAGGTAAATATTTATCCTTTCTAGGATTACACTGCCTATCTTCTGAAATTTCTGAATATTCTAGTATTTATAACTGACTGTACTATTCTAGAGTGCAATATCTGGGTGTCTCACAAGAAGATTTATTACAACATTTGCACTATCCTTTGGAAATGATCGCTAATGATTACAATTCATCCACCATTTTGGGTTACTCTAACCCTCGCTGGATCCTAATATCCCATTCTTCTCTTAAACTATATATGTTAGCTCCCATAAGGCATAACTGAGACGGGTGTGGCCATTTGTATATTTCTCTGTTACTATTGAAAGCAACTCAGAATGCTTATATTTCTCTTCCTAAATTGTAAATAATGATAATCTTCACTAATTGGGTACCTGGTACCCTTCTTCACCTTGCTTCTTTTACTTGTTGAAACTTGTATCTACCTTCTGATTCTCTCGTTACATTTTACCATATGGGTGGATAGATATTCATGCCTGCATTAGGGCTCCTTATCAAGAATCTTACACGTTTTAGTACACACATGATCTGCTGAAGACCTTACTTTTACTCATCATAAGCATGATGCAAACTCAAGTTCCTCTAACTCAACTTCCACAGCATGTAATCTCTTACCAACCGTCTTTCTAGAAGTAGGTATCATTGTATTACGAATAAAATAGAATTTATGAGTTTGAATTCTTACAACTAAGCTCCACCACACGATCTAGAGTAAGAAGAAAAAGTGACAGTACTAAATGCCCTATAGCCTCATGCTTATAAGTGTAGTGCACAAAATACCCATAAACAAGATTCTACTAGACACGCCTTATAGACTCCATAGGACATAACTACTCTGATACCACTTTTGTCATGACCCAATCCGAAGGGCCGCGGCGGGAACCCGATGCCTAACTCTACCGAGTACTAATGTAATGTATCCTTCCTATCATACTATCATTGGTAAATGAGCCAGAAAGACCGTCATGAGATAACCAGAATTAAATATAAAAGAATACTCGACATAGGACGACCCAACATGGTATACAAACTCATACATATGACATACAGGCCTATAAGATCGAAATGATCATTTGTACACTCAAAACATAGTACGACAAGGCCATACAATCATCCATATACATGACATATGTCTACAAGACTCTAAGAGTACATAAACGGTATAAAGGCTAGGACAGGGCCCCGTACCAATCAATACATGTCCAAAGCATACTTACCAAATATGCTACTCTAGAGCAAATAGAGTGGACCAACACCTTCCACTGAGTTGATAGCCTACTAGGAGGACCTTCAACCTGTCTATTGGGACATGCGGGCATGAAACACAACGTCCCCAGGAAAAAGGGACGCCGGTACGAATAAATTACCGAGTATATAAGGCATGAAAACAATATTTAAAAGACATGAAAGAAAAATAGAGTAAAGGACTCAACTTGTAAGTCTGAATAGCTATGTAAATTATGAAATATTTATAATGTTATGCATATGTGTATAAATGGCATATCATGTATAGGTATATGTGTACATAACATCATAAAGCATCTGAGGGCATCCCATCATATCATGTCGGCCTCTGCGGGCGAAATCACCAATGTATACTAATTAATCAGGTGGTGGTGCGTATATAACACTGTAACCTTTTCCCATACCCCATATGCATATAATATACGCGTATAAAATGTCATATTGTCATGGATCAATGTACATGTATAAATTAATGCAATGCATAAGAAGTAAGTCAATAAGATCTCTCGGGATTTCATAATATCAATATGGCTTCGGTTAATATCAGGAAGTAAACTTTATCAACTTACGTATTTTCTGAGACCCATGAACAAATAATATAATAATAGGACATATGGGGAATAAAAAACATAGGCAACCCTAGTACTTCTAAGAATAGAGTCATTTATTAAAGTTGCATGATTGTTCTTTCGTTGTATCATACGGATCATGCCAAAAGGAAAGAATGGATAACCTTAACATACCTTATCACAATCTATCCAATAACTACGTTGAACTCCTTTCGTCTCACTTCAAGCTACAGTAATGATAATTGGGGGTGTTCAAACCGAACCGGAAAACCGCACCAAACCGAAAAATTAAACCAAACCGATTAAAAAACCCGACTAGGTTTGGTTTGACTTGGTTTGCTATTAAGTAAAAAAACCCGAACCAAACCGACATATAACTATTTAATTTTTATATATATTTTTAAGACTTTATATTGAATTTTCTTTAAAAACGTAGAAATATTTGAGATCCTATCATGTGTTAACCTTGAAAGCGTTTATTAACGAAAAATTATTGTTAGGCGACTAAGAAAATAACTATCATGTGTTACTAAAAAATTCTCCCATTAGAATATTTTAATAGATCATATGTTTGTCAATTTTTTTAATATTTATTAAATATATATTCACTTATCAAAACTATATCTATAACTTTTAACAAAGTAAGATTGGAATAATATTTATGTAATAAAAAAAACCCGAAAACCCGAAAAACCCGACAAAACCGAACTAATCCAAACCGATATAGTTGGTTTGATTTGGTTTTGATTAAAATCAAACCAACCCGGTCCATGTATACCCTAACGATAATAATGCTATCCTTAAGCTACGAAAGATGCAACTATCGTACAATGAATGACAAACTTATTTTTATATTAAAATGGGCAGCATTTTCCCTGTTTACCATACTTTACCAAGTCCTTCAACCAAAACGAACCCATAAAACCTTCACCTATATACTTTTATCACCACAACACAAATAAATCTACACAACAACAAGTGCATAAACATCACCAATGAAACTACTATTTAATATGACTAATGACAAGCTCAGATTAAATTTCTTTTGAACCCTTTAACCCCAAAGTCATTCATTCATTAACTTAACAACATAGCCATCATGATATTAAGTACAATGGGAAGAGTTCTAACCTCCTATTCATCTCCTAATTCACCCTTAAACAGACCAACAATCTAACAACAACAAGTACAACTTTCCATTGTTATGTTGTCCTTTCTCTTCATACTCACAGTACCAATAGAAAGTTCGACATGTAGACAATATTTTATAATAAAAACATCGTAAGATAGTCATTTTCAAAGGTTTCCAACCAATATAGTTCATGAAAATAACCTTTCCAAAATAGTCCATTAAAAAAAATAACTTCTCAAACTATTTCAAGTCTCATCTTGTAGTATTTTCTCAAATAATGCAATCAACACACAAACAACTTTAAGTACATGTAGTAGTATGTTATTCTCACCTTAACCAGTAGAAACAATATAAAATTTCAGCCAAGCACAGCCCACAACTATCCTCAATGACACCACAATACTATAGGTGTTGTGTTCTCTTCTTGAATCAAATTTTGGTGTTCAAGTTGGTGTGTAAACACTTGTAGTTCGCCATGAAAATCAAATATAAATGATGGAGGGACTGATTATTACCTTAATCAACAAGAATAACAATAAACCTCAGGTTACTTCACTTTGAAGAACCCTCCAAATCAATCACAAGATGAAAAACTACGATCTAGCAAGCACCACGAGATTTCTAGTATTGGATTTATGTTTTTATCTTTAGTTTTCACTCTAGAATGATGGATGGACTCTTGGAGATCATCTAGGAGGGTTTAGGAACTGTCTTGGTCGAGAAAAATGAGTTAAAATGACTTAGAATTGACTTAAATAGAAGCTGGAGTTTGTACCGACTTTATGGGTCCCATGGGAGCTGCTTGCGCAGTCTCGCGAAAAAGCGAATATCTCTCTAATCCAATGTTGTATCAATGAACGGTTAAATGTGTTAGAAACTAGACTCGTAGATTTTCAATTTGGTTGGTAGATTACCCCGTAATTCCAAATATATTGGGATAGAAGATCAGTTACATTTTACCTAATTTTTAGCACATTTATGAATGTAACTTGTGATGAACTTTGCCAACTTTTATTCCACAACTCGCTTGACTTCAAAAGTAAATGTTATAATATTTCTAACTTGTCGACTTCCGACAAAACTTATTTTCTTTAATTCGTTTAGCTTCTAAGCCTTCCAACCTTCGTGCTACTTATTATTCATGATCTTAAATATTTGTAACCTCCAAGGTAACACGATTAACTTAATTTATATACTTCCAAATATGATCTCATTTATGAGCTTACATAAATTAACTTACGACGTACTCTCACATACAAAAATATGGGGTGTAACATAAGAGAATTAACCTTTTTCTCGAATGATCAGAAAAAATACGTCTAAATCCTTTTGGGGAATAATTTGGAGGTTTCAAAATAAAGAATTGTGGTATTTACTATCAATATCATAAAATAAGAAATGGGAAGGAGTATTGTGATTATACACTATAATTATTTTTTTGGTAAGTAAAGATTTTATTTATCAAGTATAATTATGAACAAACTAGCATATAACAATATTTTCTCTCAGCATAGCTTTAGCTGGACATGAAGCCCCAGCTTGAAGCTACCTAATACTGACTACCATTCTACTATACTCCTCGCATTCTACCTAGGCTATTTCTGGGTATCAATTCATCTGTTTTATTGTTCTCATTAGCCTAGGAAAATATATAGCCCTCATATGGATTTCCTGAATGATTAGTCGAGTTATGGCTTTGGCTTATCTCTTCTTCTTCTGAAAAATGACACAATTTCTTTCCTGCCAGACATGATAAACCGTTGCTGCAAAGGTCATTCTACATACTACATCCCCAACACTTTTGCCTTTCGCAAACTGCTTTATCCATTGGATCTCTTCTTGCCACTTTTTCTTCACTCTCTGTATTCCTTGCTAGTGTAGCAGCTGTTGCCATATGCTTCCAATGACTTCACACTCAAAGAAAAGATGTTGCACTGTTTCATTATTCTTTTCAAATAAGTGGCATAGTTGATCTGGAATGATACCCCATTTGGCCAATCTGTCTTTTGTAACAAGCCTATTAGGCAATGCTAATCTCATGATAAAGGTTCACTTTTGGCAATCCCTTATTATTACATACTAGCTTTCTCCATGTCACCTTCAGGAATTCACCTTGCATATCTTTATAGATTTGTCAAATTGAGAATCTTTCCATCTGAGAAACATCGTTTTTAGTGTATCCAGCAGCCTCAAAGTAGCATTTAGCCTTGAATATTTTCTGCATGATCCAGGAAGCATTGTTTGGTTCTATGCCCCATATATTTTTGCCTTTAATGTAGTACGAATGTACCCATATCACCCATAATCTTTTCTTCTTTATGCAGATGTTCCATAAGAGCTTACATGTTTCTGCTTTATTCCACATCTCAACATCAATGAAGTTAAGACCCCTGTTATCTTAGGAGCACATAGCTTTTCCCAAGCAATTAGTGCTTTTTAGTAGGTTCAGCAGCCCCTATCCATAGAAATCTTCTACATATAGCCTCAATGAACTGTATTATTTTCTTTGGTAAGATGAACACTTGCGTCCAGAAAGTTTGGACAGCAAATAAAATACTTTTCACTAGCATAACTCTTCCAGTATAGGATAGGAACTTAGTAGTCCAGTTCTGAACTTTTCCTAGCATCTTATCGATCAATGGTTCACATTGAACAACTATTAGTCTCTTTGTGATATGGAGAACTCCCAGATATCTAAAAGGTAGATCACCTTTAGAGTAGCCAAGTAGCTCTATGATTTGTTTATGCCCCTGCCAACTAACTCCACCAAAGTTGACATTGCTTTTGTTTGGATTTTCTACTAAACTTGAGGCTGCAGAAAAAAATTGGAACTGGTTGTAAAGTATACTTACAGACTAAAGATCTCCTTTATAAAATAATAACAGGTCATCAACAAATCCCAGTTACACCAGATTGACTTTTGCACATTTAGGGTGAAATTTAAAATTTTTGTTCTCCTTCAAAGGCTTTAGTAACCTACTCAAGTATTCCATAGCCATTACAAATAGTAATGAGGATAGGGGATGTCCCTGCCTTAGTCCTTTCTTTGCCTCAAAGGGTACTGTTGGCTTGCCATTGATAAGTACTGAATATGAGACTGAACACAAACATGCCATTATCCATTTGATAAATGGCTCAGGAAATCCCAACAGCTTCATCACTTGCTCAATGAAAACCCATTCAACAGAATCATAAGCCTTTTGCATATCAATTTTCAACATGCACCTTGGGGATATATTCTTCTTACCATACCCTTTAATTAGCTTGTGGCTTATAATTATATTATCTGTACTTAATCTCTCATGTACAAAGGTTGTTTGACAGTTGTCAATTATATCATGCATGACTCCCTGCAATCTAGATGTTAGAACTTTAGAGATAATCTTATAAAGGACTGTGCAACAAGAAATTGGCCTGAACTCCTTGATATTGGCTGGATTCTTCACTTTGGGAATCAAGATAATGGTTGTGCAGTTGATGGACTTCCACATTTCAGCAGTATGAAAGAACTCCATTACTGCATCAGTGACTTCCTCTCCCAAGATTGTCCATATTTTTTTTTTAAAAAAAAGCATTGTATCCATCAGACTCTGGTGCTTTATTATCCTCAATATCCATCATAGCTTGTTTTATTTCCTCCCATGTGATTGGTATGATGAGCTGCAGTTTTTGGCTATGACTTAAGGTGTAACCATTCTGCATAATGTCTGGTAGGACAACTGGTAACTGAGTCGTAACTGACCCAAGTAGTCCTTTGTAAAAACTCATGATCTCCTTTTCAACTGCATCAGGATGGTTGAGTATTTTCCCTTCACTACTAGTCAACTTGCCAATGTGGTTCCTTGCCCGTCTATTTTTCATACAAGCATGGAAGTATGCTGAGTTGGAGTCTCCCAATTTGAGCCATTACACTATGAATTTCTGTTTCCACACACTCTCCTCAACTATCAGCCATTTCTCTAATTCTATTTTTCCTAGTCTTTCCTGTTGGATTGCCTCTGAGGCATCATCGGGAATATGCATCTTGTTCTGGATGGTGTTTAACTTGCACCTTGCCATCTGAAATTTGTTTACTACTCCACTAAACTATTACTTATTCAGTTGTTTTAGATGGCCTTTCAACATTCTAAGTTTCCTCCATACATTCATCATACCTGTGCCATTACTCTTCTGCCTCCAGCATTGCTGCACTACTTTATCAAACTCCTCATGGTTTTCCAGGAAATTGAGAAATTTGAAAGGCCTACTTCCTTGCTCAGAGATATCATCAAATCCTACACTTATTGGGCAGTGATCAGAGAAATCATAATTCATAACAACCCAGTCATATGTGTCAATTTTTGCATCCATTCAGAGTTCACCAGGATTCTATCAATCCTAATGTATATATGATTGTTTGTCCATGTGAACTTTATTTCCATTGTCTTTAGCTCCTCAAGCCCACTATCAAGCATAAAGTTTTTGAAGTCCCTAACTTCACTTTCCTGAACTAGATTCCCCTGTATTCTACTTTCATTGGATAAAATGGTGTTGAAATCATCAATTACTAGACTTGGTCTACTTATACCATTTAGTAGTATCTTCATGTCCTCTCATAACCTCATCCTATCTTGAATAGTATGCTTGCCATATACTACACAAAAATTAAAATTGGAACTATGCTGGTTTAAACTGACTTATCCCAGTATGAATTGTTTATGGGTTTTGATCAAAGAGAATGTTACTTGCATTTGATCCCATGCTATCCATATTCTACCTCCTAATGCATCTTCATAATTGTCTACCCACTTCCAGTTATTTAGGCTCTTCTTCATTATTTTTGCTGTATTTTTCTTTTTGACTCTATTTTCTATAATAGCTATTAGCACTACCTTATTCTCCTTATAACCTTTTTTGAGCTCTTGTTGTTTATAAAATTTATTCAGCCCTCTCACATTCCAAGTTACAATGTTCATCAGCATAAGTTGGATTGTTGTAGGGTACTTACTTTATCACACTTATTTTGCTTTCCTCTAGTATTGTGAGCATCAGACATTTGCATTATTTTTTGTGTTGTGTCCACTAGGGCCTTGAAAACATATCAACTACACTCTCCTTTGCAGTTGCCACATTTTTCTTTGAGGCAGACTTTCCTCTAGCAAGTTGCCAGTTCTCATCTGGTTCTTGTTGGATCACTTGTTCACTACCTGCACTCTCCATTTGTTCAAGGAATCTGCCTTGTATATAAATTTTATCTGTTGGAAGGTCCAGTTTCCTCACTGCTCTCCATTCTTGCTTCAGTTTCATAGTAGCACCTTTTTGTAATTCACCCTTAAGCTTCTGTTTCTTTTGATCTCTGCATGAATGACCCAACTGATAGCAAGTTTGACAGTACTGAGGCTTCCGATCATAGTGTGTTATCTACTCTAATACCTTACCTTTAGGATCGTGCAGCTTGATCTTTTGAGGTATGGGACTTGTGATGTCCATTTCAATCAGAATTCTAGCATAGGTAATACTCTCTGTAATCGTAGTGCATGCATCTACATATAGCGGTTTGCCTGAGCCACTTCCAATATTACTCAAAGCATGTTTACTCTAGCAATTCAGAGACAAATTAGGAAATTTAACCCATAGTGGAATAGTTTTTAGTATCACTTCATTGAAGTTAAATGTTTCTTTCCATGGCCTCATGATAATAGGCCTGCTATTCATAGTGTATGGTCCATTCATCAGTACATCTTCCCTCTCTTCGCAGCTAGAAAACACAATCACAAAGTAGCCATTACTATGGAAAAGTACCTATGTGTTTTCGACCTTGCTCCATTGGCTTGCTATGAATCTTTCAATTACCCCAATGGTCGGAGTATTTCCCACCACATATAGTATCACAACTCTATTCCATTTTTGGTTTTCCTCTTCAAGGTCTTATTCCAGCAATTGAACTACTATTTCTGCATCTTGTATCACCAGGGGATATATGATAAGTTCATCCCTTTTGTAGCAAGTTTATTCTCCTGAAATAATCCGATTCAGGATCTGCTTCCTTCTCCAGGTTTCTCAGCAACTTTATCTTGTGTACTCCTCTGCTCTTTGCTCTCTGCAGCTTGTTGCTCTGCTACTGGTCCTTCATACACTGTTCCATTGGGTTTTGATTTGCTAGTGGTCGCCTCACCTATTTGAATTGGCGATCTCGTTGTCTCCTTGACATCTGATCTTACCGGAGTAGCCAATTTAACCCTAGAATCATTCAGATCTGGCTAATTATGGTCACCCTCGCTGTCTTCTTTCTCATCTTTCATCTTCTCTTTGGCTTTAGTTATTTGTTTTTCTTATTCTCGCAGTATGATATTAGTAAGTTTCTTCTCTACTACTGGTGTTTCTCTTTTTTCGTCCTCTTCCCCCATTTCCGATGGATGCGCAAGTTAGCATGGTCACCTAACGTGCTCTGATAGAAAAAAACTTCTAATTTGTTTTTTTAAAAAATATGCCCCCGACATATAATTGATATCGATGAAAGAAAATTGTTCCAACTAGTAGTGTAGTGCCCCATTATACACTATAATTATTTTAATTGAAGCACAATTATTTTCAACTTTGATATGTAGGTACGAAGAAATAAAAATGGAGTATCTTAATCAAATTAAGGATTCTCACGGGGTGTAGTCCACAACTTGAACCTTTAAGTTAGGTTGGATTGTAGTTCTTGTATCAGCTCTACCAATTTTAATTCATTAGACATTAGCTTTTTCTTTGGAAAAAAGAAAAGAAAAGAAAGGGGAAAGGGCATTAATTTGCTTGGTGTGTCTATATATATATATATATTATGAATTGTTCTTTTTTAAAAATATATATAAGTCAGTGAATTAGACAATAAAATAGATTTAAGTTATATAATTGATGACGTACAAGTATTTAACATCGTTTTTAGCATATTACCAATATAATTGATGTTATTACAAAGATCTACTTGTAATTATTTTATAAATTATTTATTTTAAAATTTATTTTTGTTTAAAAGCATTTTTAGAAAAAATATATTTGATGCTTAATAGTTTATGTTTGGCAAATTCATTTCACAAGTGCTTTTAGCAATATTTGATAAGCAAATTGTGTTTAGTCAATCTTTTTAAAAAGTATTTTTGAGTGTCTAATTACGTAAAAGGATAGTAAAACTTTACTTTACAATTGTATTATTTTTTTTAAAAAAACATGAATTTAAATGTTAATTATAAAAGAAATTAAGAAATATTTTGTTTTATTTAATTAAAGTATAGAACATAAAATGATAATAAAATGTTTTTCAGTCAATATGAAATATAGATATATCAAAGCAATAATAATAGTAGGGAGTACTAGGGACATATATGCTAACAAATTACATGTATGAAAATCATTATCTATTGTGGTATTACATTCTATCAACAAAATATATGCATGCACGCGGAAAATAAATATATAAATAAAATATAAACTGGAGAACATATAATTTAGTATATTACAAAAGAAAAAATATATGTGGTGAAAGAGTGCTTGAATTTTGTGATTACGCTTGTTCATTCAAAGAGTAATATGAGGCAAAAAAAAAAAAAGACGAAAGAGAAAAGAAACGATCTATTTATGGTAGAGAGATTATTTCAATGACGAATAAAAGAAGGAGAATAAAAATACTATAACAATAAAAAAGAGAAGAAAGGGATGATAGAAATAAAAAAAAATTAAAGCTAATAAGGAATAATTTTAAAAATAAAAATTTATGATAAGGATATTTTTATCTTTATAAATTAAGTTTATGCTTATGCTTCTTAAAAGAAGCTAAATTTTATAGTTTTTTCTCAAAAAAAGAAAAATTATTTCTGCTGCCCCTCAAAAGTACTTTTATATTTTGGTCAAACACTTCAAATTTCCAAAAGAATACTTTTCAGACCAAAAAAGTACTTTGATTGAGGATTTCAAGAGAGAGAGACTGGGGGTTTTGTCTAAAGTTTCATAGAGTGAAGTTTCGGCTTTTGAACATCGATTCAGAGTCGAATTTGAGTGAAACTAGTATGGTGGACTCGTAATTAAATGAGTTGTCGGATTTTGTGAATTTTGTTGGGATCCGAGATGCGGGCTCGGGTTTGACGTTTTGGTCTATTTTGGGGCCTTTAATTAAAGATTCACCCTTTATCATTTGGAATTATTTCCTTGGGCATTATTTGATGTATTTGAGTTACTTTTGCCTAGTTTCGAGCCGTTCGAAGGTCGGTACGCGCGGGATGGCATTTTTAGAGTATCGTTTGGCTTGCCCGGTATTGAATTTAACTTATTCGAGGTAAGTAACACTTCTAAACTTGGTGCTGAGGGTATGAACCCCTGAATATACGTGATATGTGTTTGGTGTTGAGGTGACACACATGCTAGGTGACGGTCGTGTGGGTGTACCCGTGTGAATTATGACTCAGTTGATTCTATGATACTGTGTAGTTACCTGATCTTGTTTTTATCCATGAAATCTATACGTGCTAGAGTAATTGAGATGTGATCCATATTAGAAATCATGTTTAGGCTATATGCTTATTCTGTCGAGACCCACTGAGGTCATATCTGCTGTGAGTTATTTGCTTAGATTGCAGTTACATACTCAGTCATACCCGTTCATTTGCATATCATATCTTAGTCTATATTACTATTTATTGATACATCATATCATTATGTTGGGCTAATTCTCTTGACATTGTGAGCCCGAGAGATTGGAGAGATTGATGATTGAGTGAGACCGAGGGCCTGATGGTGAGGATATTGATAGGATAGGGTTGCACGCCGGAGCAGGTATTATTGATTTATGATGGGATCGGGTTGCACGCCACAACATGTATTATTGATTCATACCATGATTGGCTTATTATAACGCTTGGGCTAGATCTGCTCCTCCGGAGTCTGCACAACCACAGTGAGCGCAGGTACTTACTGAGTGCGAGTGCCGAGCACGAGTGCGAGTGCCGAGTGATTGGGAGGACCGAGTGACTGTGAGGACTGGGTGTTTGGAAGGACTGAGTGACATGGAAGACTGAGTGAATTAATACTCTGAGAGTATGCATATGGCTTTATTACTGAGTTGCATTACATTCCACATACATACTTGAGATACAGATATAGAGATGCATTTTTCTCATGTCGTACGATATTGCGTCATTCATGACTTCACATACACATTGACATGTAGGCATAAAGATGTATTTTCCTCATGCCGTTTGAAAATGAAATATTTACCTGTAGAAAGTTTTGAGAAAAAATATAGTTTTACAAACTTACTCATATTTTGGTAATTTTTACCTTGGAACGGAGTTTTGACGATTCCAATAGCTCCGTATGGGGATTTTGGACTTAGGAGCGTGTTTGAAAAATTATTTGGAAGTCGTAGTTAAATTAGGCTTGAAATGACTAAAATAGAAATTTAAGTTTGAAAGTTTGATTGGGAGTTAACTTTTTGATATCAGGGTCGGAATCCAGTTCTGAAAATTTTCATAGGTCCGTTATGTCATTTTTGACTTGTGTGCAAAATTTGAGGTCAATTGTACTTGATTGATAGGTTTCGGCATCGAATGTAGAAGTTGGAATATTTTAGTTTCGTTAAGCTTGAATTAGGGTATGATTCGTGGTTTTAGCGTTGTTTGATGTGATTTGATATTTCGACTAAGTTCGTATCGTGTTAAGACTTGTTGGTATGATTGAATTGGGTCCCGAGGGGCTCAGGTGTGTTTTGGATCACTGGTTGAGAAATTAGTTAAGTTAAGGATTTGGAGTTTGACCATGGTCAATATCGGGTCAAGATAACCTCTTTTCGGTGTTTTGCGTGCGCGAGCAGGTTCATAGTATATTTTATGATTGAAACCCATATATGGTTTGTGTCCGGGAGGTTCTGAATGAGTTTTGGGAGCTAAAACGAAAATTCTTTCGTTGCTGATTTTCTGGTGTAAAATAATTGCGAAAATATTATTTTTTTTATCTCTTAAATTTCCAGACTTCATTTAAATCTTCAAAACATCATATCTCCCCCATTTAAAGGCCAAATTGGGTGATTCAACAGCCTAACTTGATTGAAATTTCACAAGGAATCTATTGGAGGCATAAACAAAAGAGATTCGGGATTGTTTTGGCACACGAAACAAGGCAGAACAGCTGAACAAAAAAATATTTAATATCGAGGGTTTGTTCATTTTTTATTTTTGACGAATTGGAGCTCGGGAAGAGGCGATTTTAGGGAGATTTTCAAGGAAAACATCGGGGTAAGTGTTCTTAACTCAATATTGGTCAAATTATCTGAATCCATGGTTGTTTTTAACATTTAATTGGTAAATTAAGTTGGAAAATGTAGAAAACCCTTTTGGTTTAATTTAAGGATTTGAGGATCGAGTTGATGTCGGAGTTTGGTAAAATTACTATGGTTGGACTCGTGGTTGAATGGGTGTTCATACTTTATAACTTTTGTCGGGTTCCAAGTGTAATTTCGGATTTTTTGGGAAAATTAGTATTTTTGATATGGAATTAATTTCTATAATTTGTGTTGAGTGAATCAAATTAATTATGACTAGATTCGAGCTGTTCGGAAGTTGATACGTGTAGAATAGATTTTCTGGAGCATTGTTTTGCTTGCTCGACATTGGATTCGGCTTGTTCGAGGTAAGTAACATCTCTAATCCTGGAGCTGACGGTATGAACCCTAATTATACGTGTTATGTGAATTGTTTGAAGGTGACGCACACGCTAGGTAACGGGCGTATGGGCGTGCACCGTAGAAATTGAGACTCGTTTGATTCCGTAGAGTTGTATAGTCTATTAACTTGTATTTTTTCATGTATTTTTATTTGTTAGAGAAACTCAGATGTGACTCATGTTAGAAATCTTGCTTAGGCAAATGTTGTTATTATTAGGACCCACTAAGGTTATTTTTACTGTCGAATTATATGTTTAAACTGTAATTTCATACTCAATCATATTCATTCATTGCATATCATATCTTGGTCTTTGTTGATATTTATGGATACACCATATCGTCATGTTTGGGCTAGTTTCATGACATTGTGAGCCCGAGAGACTGGAGATATTGATAACAGAGTGAGGACGAGGGCTTGATTGTGAGGATAATTATGGGATCGGGCTGCATCCCGCAGCATGCCAGATTGGCTTATTATAGTGCGAGAGTTGTCTGTGCAGCATGTGAATTGTCAGTGCGGATCCAAATATCAATACTATAGTACGTGAGTTGTCCGTGCAGATTATAGCGCTTGGGCTGAAGGAGCCCCTCTAGAGTGTCACGACCCAAACCGATGGGCCATGACGAGTTCCTGAGTCCTACCTATCGAACACCCCTACGCATGCGTCTAAGATATAAATAAACATGAATTATGGGTAGGCCATGAATAACATATGTCATTAAACTGTTGAATCACGTGAATAACATACGTGAGGAAAACATGTCCAAGAGACATATATACATGCAGAAAGCTGTAGGGTGAGCCGAGAGGTTGCTATAGACAAATATATATCCAAACCTATAAGCCAATAAGGCCACATACTATCCAACTATACATGACTGTCTATAAATCTCTAATAGAATGTACAGCTGTACAAGGACGGACTGGGCCCCGTCATACCCATATATGTATACAAACACATCATACCAAAACTCAAAGCAGCTTCGGATCAAATGGAGCACACCAACTCTCACTGATAAAGGATCCTAAGAAAGGGGACCGTCAGCCTGTCTACCTATACCTGCGAGCATGAAACGCACGCCCCGGGAAATAGGGGCATCAGTACAAATAATGTACTGAGTATGTAAGGCATGAAAATCAGTACATAAAGACATAGATGAAACATGGAGTAAAGAATTCTACCTGTGAGTCTAAATAACTTTGTGAATCCTGAAACATTTATAATGCCATGTACGTGCGTATAAATGTCGTACCATGCAAAGGTATATGTGTACATAACATCATCAAGCCTCTGAGGGCATCCCATCATATAATTTCGACAACTGTGGGCAAAATCATCAACATATACCAGCTGATCAGGTTGTAGTGCATATATAACGTCGTAACCTTTTTCCATATCCCATATACATATAATATACGGGTATATAACGCCATCTGGTCATGGGTCACTGTACACGTATAAATGAATAAAATGCATAAGAAATACTTTAATAAGATTTCTCGTAATGTCATAAGATCAATATGCCTTTCGGATAACTTTATCAACTACATATTTTTCTGAGACCCATGAATAGAAGATATAATAATAAGACACATGGGGAATCAAGAATATAGGCACTCTTAGTACTTTTATGAATAGAGTCATTTATGAAAGTTGCATATTTGCTCGTTTCGTTTGTATCGTATG
The DNA here is from genome assembly GCF_000715075.1 of Nicotiana tabacum. NCBI lineage: Eukaryota > Viridiplantae > Streptophyta > Magnoliopsida > Solanales > Solanaceae > Nicotiana > Nicotiana tabacum. The sequence goes on from NC_134094.1 coordinate 96,506,799, forward strand.
AATTATGCCAAAAAGAAAGAAGGGATAGCCTTAACATACCTAAGCCGATTCTCTTGACAATCCCTTTAACATACGTCAATTGCAACAAAACACGTAACGGCTGATCGATGTAGGATAAACTCCGTATGATATTCTTGCGAAAGATTGTACCGTACTCCCTTAGAATCGAAATTTCACGCTGCTATAGTATTAAGTAGTTTCATATGAATTGTTGAAGCAAATCACGTTACTATCATATATTCTTGTATGAATTTGCTGAATCCTTCTTTCCTAACATTATAGAGATATAAACATCTCCTTACGTTATTTAGAGAGGTTTTTAATCTTGGTGGGTGTGGGGCCCACTTAGGTGATGACCTAGCTACAAGACTCTCTTAAATGTGCCACCTTGCTACATGATTTAAGAGTCATTATTTGGGCATAGCTTGCTGCCATGTTGGGGGGTGGGGTGGGGGAGGGGAATTTCCCACCCAATAATTGTCCACCAATTCCTTAATTAACTTATTAATCCCCCACTAATCTAATAATTAACCAATTACCCACATAATTAAGAATTATCCTAAATTACTTAAAATACTAATCACTTTTAACATGTTTTATACACCTTACTATCATGGTCATGTGGTACCTTGTATGACACTAGTCCATAAATATCGGGTATTATAGCTCTGACCGTATTTTATCCCAAATTGACAACCTCCAACGAAACTCATCTTCTTTGATATATTTACCCTCTAACCTTCACGGTACTTACTTATCACATGTTACAAATAGCATAAATGCTTATAAACTCAAAAATAATCCCATTCCCCAGTCTACGTCGATTAACTTACGACGAAACTTTAACGTACGATAATGCGAAATGTAACATCCTTCCCCCCGTAGAAACATTCGTCCTCAAATTTTGGTATCTATATAAATTTTAGTAGAGTTGTCTTTGAAACGGTACTACTATCAACCCTTCTTGTAGAAAACTCAATAATGCAATGCCACATATTGCCACAATCATCAATCACGACAATGGCCTCACACGACCAATGAAAATAATTAACACAAGAATCCACACTCGTACCTTAAGGCTGTGATGTCTCAGTCGGATCCTCCTATGGAAAAGGAAACAAGTGAGGATACCTAGACTTCATGTCCTCTTCAGCTTCCCATGTCATTTCTTCCACATATTTGTTTCTCCAAAGTACTTTCACCGAAGCTACGTCTTTAGTCCTCAATCTCCGAACCTGTCTATCAAGTATAACAATGGGAGTTTCCTCATATGATAGCTGCTCTGTGACCTGAACATCGTCAACTGACACGACTCTGGAAGGATCTCTGATATATTTACGGAGCATATACACATGAAAGGCTGGATGTATAGACTCCAAGTCAGAAGGCAAGTTTAACTCATATGCTACCTGGCCTACCTTGCGTATGATTTTATATGGTCCAATGTACCGAGGGCTAAGGTTTCCTTTCTTACCGAACCTCATAACGCCTTTCATTGGTGATACCTTTAGGAATACCTAGTCGTCAACCTGAAACTCCAAGTCTCATCGTCGATTATCTGCATAAGACTTCTGACATCTTTGAGATGCTAATAGCCTTTCCCGTATAAGCTTAATCTTCTCGATTTCCTGTTGTACCAACTCTAGTCCTACTAACTTAGTTTCCCCAACATCGAACCATCCTATAGGCGACCTACAATTTTGTTCGTAAAGAGCTTCGTATGGAGCTATCTGAATACTGGAATGATAGATATTATTATACGCGAACTCAATAAGCGGCAGATGATCATCCCAGCTACCCTTGAAGTCTATCACACGAGCCCGTAACATATTCTCAAGTGTCTGAATAGTACGCTTAACTTGTCCAGCTATCTGGGGATGAAATGTCGTACTAAGACTTACCTGAGTCCCCAATCCTTTTTGGAAGGACCTCCAAAAATTAGCTATAAACTGAGCACCTCTATCCGAGATAATAGATATAGGGACACTATGAAGTCGTACTATCTCCTTAATGTAAAGTCTTGCATAATCCTCTGCGGAATATATAGTCCTAACGGGCTGAAAATGGGCTGATTTTGTAAGTCTATCAAGAATCACCCATATAGAATCGAACTTACACTAGGTACGAGGTAAACCTATGATGAAATCCATATTGACTACTTCCCGCTTCCAAGTCGGAATCTCTATAGCCTACAATAATCCACCGGGTTTTTGATGCCCAATCTTAACTTGCTGACAGTTAGGGCATTGAGCAACAAACTCCGCTATATCCTTTTTCATTCCATCCCACCAATATATTTTTCTGATATCATGATACATCTTTGTTGCTCCTGGATGGATAGAATAACGAGAATAGTGAGTTTCTCCCATAACCTGCCGACGCAGCCCTATAACATTAAGGACACATAATCGTCCTCGATACCTGAGGACCCCATCTTCTGTAATCTCAAATGGTATCTTCTCCTTCTGAGGGATTGTATCCCTATAATGTGCTAACACAAGATCCTCGTATTGGCGTTCCTTCACTTCAATAACTAAATAGGATGTTGCCGCATCCTGAATAGTAATCCCAGTATCACCTGAGTCCAGTAATCGAACTCCAAGATTAGTTAGATGATGAATGTCATGGGCTATCCCACTCTTTTCTGGTTGTAAACATGACATGCTACTCATAGATCTACAGCTGAGGGCATCGGCTACTACTTTCGCCTTCCTGGATGGTATAAAATATCAATGTCATAGTCTTTCAGTAGCTCCAACTATCTCCTTTGGCGTAAATTCAATTCCTTTTGCTTGAAGATATACTGAAGGCTCTTATGATCCGTATAGATATAAACATGAATTGCATACAAGTAGTGCCTCCACATACTTAGTGCATGAATCACCGCGGCTAAATCTAAATTGTGTGTTGGGTAATTCTTCTCGTGCTTTCTTAGTTGTCTAGAAGCATAAACTTCCACCTTACCATGTTGCATCAGTACACAACCCAATCCAATGCCCTAAGCGTCACAATAGATAGCATAACCATTGGTCCCCTCTGGGAGCATTAGAATCGGTGCTGAAGTTAATCTTTCCTTCAATCCCTGGAAACTCCGTTTGCAAGCATCAGTCCATTGAAACTTAGCTCCCTTCTAAGTCAACTTTGTCAATGGTGCTGAAAGAGAAGAAAACCCCTCTACAAATATCCTGTAATAACCAACCAAACTGAGGAAGCTACGAACCTCCGTCGGTGTCGTGGGTCTAGGCCAAGTCTTCACTGCCTCAATCTTTTGGGTATCAACCCAGATACCCTCACCTAAAATAATATGTCCAAGGAAAGCTACAAAATTCAACCAGAATTCACATTTGGAGAGTTTTGCGTACAACTTCTCTTTTTGTAGAACTCTGAGCACCGTACACAAATGATCTGTATGCTCAGCCTCTGAACGGGAGTAAACCAATATATCATCGATAAATACAATCACATATAGATCTAGAAAGGGTATGAACACACAGTTCATCAAATCCATGAATACTGCTGGGGTATTAGTCAAACCGAATGACATAACACGAAACTCAAAGTGCCCGTATCTGATCCTGAATGATGTCTTCGGAATATCTTTCTCCTTAACCCTTACCTGATGGTACCCAGACCTCAGGTCTATCTTCGAGAAACACTTGGCACCTTGTAACTGATCAAATAAATCATCAATCCTCGAGAGCGAGTACTTATTCTTGATCGTCACCTTATTCAACTGCCTATAATCAATACACATCCTCAAGGAATCATCTTTCTTTCTCACAAATAACACAGGTGCTCCCTATGGTGATGTACTAGGTCTGATAAAGCCTTTTCAAGCAAGTCCCTTAGTTTTTCCTTCAACTCTCTCAACTCTGCTGGTGTCATTCTATAGGGAGGGATAGATATTGGCTGAGTATCTGATAATAGGTCAATAGAAAACTCAATTTCTCGCTTTGGAGGAAGACCCGGAAGCTCATCGAAAAAACATCGGGAAACTCATTAACCATAGGGATAGATTGAATGGTTGGTGAGTCTACTTTCACATCTTGAACCCGAACTAAGTGATAAATATAGCCCATTTTGATCATCTTCCTTGCCTTGAGATAGGAAATAAATCTACCTCTTGGTTATGCTGTATTACCTTTCCATTCCAAAACTGGCTCCCCTGGAAATTGAAATTGGACCATCTTTGATCTATAATCAACGTTGGCATAACAAGAAGCCAACCAATCCATACCCATTATAACATCAAATTTTACCATATCTAACTCGATTAGGTCTGCTACTGCATATTGACTATGAACTACTACTATACAATCTTTATATACCCGCTTAGCTATCACTGGATCCCCAACAGGTGTGGACGCCACTAAAGGTCTAACCAACTCAGGTTTTATTCCAAACTTACTAGCCACCAACGGAGTAACATATGATAAGGTGGAACCTGGGTCAATCAATGCATATACATCATGTGAGGAAACTGATAATATACTCGTAACAACATCAGGTGACGACTCCTGATCCTGTCGACTTGCTAATGCATAAATGCAGTTCTGAGGACTGCTCGAGCTAGATGTTCCACCTCTGCCTCTACTACTGCCGATTGGTGCTTGTGAACCTTGCCTAGGGTAGCGTACTGATAATGACGAAGCAACTACAGATCCCGCTGGCTGAACTAGGCTTGTACCACCTCTCGTCAGACAATCTCTCATAACGTGGCCTGGATAACCACAAGTATAACAAACACCCAACCCCATACGACACTGCCTGACATGCTGCTTACCACACTAGCACATCGTGGCAAGGGCGACCTCATCTGACTTAACTCACCCCTATACTGAAAAATTGAGGCCCTGAAATTTTGACTAGGCCCTGAATATGTGGAACGATCAAATCTTCTATCGGAAAACTGAGGGGTGCGCTAACCGATGGCTGGATACCTTAGGTATTATTGTCTCTTACCACCTCGAAACTCACCAGAAGGACCCGAAGATCTCGCTCTCTTACTCTGGACCCTATCATGCTCACGATCGGCCCTCTGCTTCTGCTTACGTTCCTCTACACCCTGAGCGTATGCCTGAATACGAGAAATATCCATGCCTGGCTGAAGTGTGACCGACATACAGTCGTTAAGCAAGTGCGGCTCCAACCCCATCACGAACCGGTGAACCCGATCCTCCATCTTAGATACAATAGTGGGAGCATACCTAGCCAACAAATCAAACTGAAGAATGTACTCCTGAACACTCATGTTACCCTACCGAAGGGTCAAGAACCTATCAACTCTGGCACGTTTAAGCTCTGGTGAAAGATAATGATGAATAAAAGCCTCTGTAAACTCATGCCATACCGCTAGAGGGGCATCTTCACCTCTGGACAACTCCCAAGACTCATACCAATTAACTGCAACATCTTGAAGTCTATAGAAAGCTAGCTCAACTGACTCAGTCGCAGTGACCTTCATTACCCTCAAAGTCCGCTACATCCTATCGATAAATACCTGAGGGTCCTCGTTTGGATCTGCTCTAGTGAATATCGGAGGGTCCAATTAATGAAATCACGAACCCTCATACTGACGGACCTATCTACATGACCAATACCTACCTCCTGACGCCAAGCCTGTGCGGTTACTAATCGAGTTAATAGCTGAATATAATCTCTCATATCCTGACCCAGTGCACCTGGTTGAGGAGCTGGATGTACAGGGGCAGGCGCTGGAGCTGGTGCCCCTCAGATCTCCTATGGATAGGGCGAGGTATGTGAATTTTGAGATGGAATCTCACTTGAGACTCTCCCCGAGCCCTGGTAACTCGTGGCGCTCGACTAGTAGTCTCATCAGTGACAGACTTGCCCTTCTGGGTGGCTGTAGCCTTCTTAGGCATCGCTGAAAACATAACATATCGTTAGGGAAATAAATTCTCATATCGCACGATATAAGATAAGAAAGGAGGATAACATCCTATATGTCCTGTAGCCTCCTGTTTATAAATATGGTGTATAACACACTCATAAACAAGACTCTACTAGACATGGTCAACCCTAGGACAGAACTGCTCTGATACCACTTTTGTCACGACTCAAACCAATGAGCCATGACGAATGCCCGAGTCCTACCTGTCGAACACCCCTAAGCATGCGTCTAAGATATAAATAAATATGAATTAAGGGTGGGTCATAAATAACATATGTCATTAAACTGTTAAATCCCGTGAATAACATACGTGAGGAAAATATGTCCAAAAGACATATATAAATACACATGCGGGATGCGGTAGGGTGAGCCGACAAGGCTGCTATAGGCAAATATATATCCAAAATTGGAAGCCGACAAGGCCACATACTATCCAACTATACATGATTGTCTACAAACCTCTAATAGAATGTACAGCTGTACAAGGACGGGACTGGGCCCCGTCATACCCATATATGTATACAAACACATCATACCAAAACTCAAAGCAGCTCCGGATCAAATGAAGCACACCAACTCTCGCTGATCAAGGCTCCTAAGAAAGGGGATCTTTAGCCTATCTACCTGCACCTGCGGGCGTGAAACGCAGGCCCCGGGAAATAGGGGCGTCAGTACGAATAATGTACTGAGTATGTAAGGCATGAAAATCAGTATATAAAGACATAGATGAAACATGGAGTAAAGAATTCCACCTGTGAGTCTAAATAACTTTGTGAATCCTGAAACATTTATAATGTCATGCACGTGCATATAAATGTCGTATCATACATAGGTATATGTGTACGTAACATCATCAAGCCTCTGAGGGCATCCCATTTATACGCACGTGCATGACATATCATCAACATATACCAGCTGATCAGGTGGTGGTGCATTTATAATGCCGTAACCTTTTCCCATATTCCATATACATATAATATACGCGTACATAACGTCATCTGGTCATGGGTCAATGTATATGTATAAATGAATGAAATTCATAAGAAGTACGTTAGTAAGATTTTTCGGAATGTCATAAGATCAATATTCCTTTCGGATAACTTTATCAACTACATATTTTTCTGAGACCCATGAATAGAAGATATAATAATAAGACACATGAGGAATCAAGAATATAGGCACCCCTAGTACTTCTATGAATAGAGTCATTTATGAAAGTTGCGTATTTGCTCATTTCGTTTGTATCGTATGAATCATGCCAAAAAGAAAGAAGGGATAGCCTTGACATACCTGAGCCGATTCTCTTGACAATCCCTCTAACATACGTCAATTGCGACAAAACACATAACGCAAATCGATGTAGGGAGAAATCCGTATGATATTCTTGAGAAAGATTGTACCGTACTCCCTTAGAATCAAAATTTCACGCTGCTATAGTATTAAGCAGTTTCATATGAATTGTTGAAGCAAACCACGTTACTATCATATATTCTTGTATGAATTTGCTGAAGCCTTCTTCCTTACATTGTAGAGATATAAACATCTCCTTAAGTGATTTAGAAAGGTTTTTAATCTTGGTGGGTGTGGGCCCCACTTAGGTGATGACCTAGCCACAAGACTCTCTTAAATGTGCCACCTTGCTTCGTGATTTAAGAGTCATTATTTGGGCATAGCTTGCTGCCACGTTTTTTTGGGGGGGGGGAATTCCCACCCAATAATTATTCACCAATTCCTTAATTAACTTATTAATCCCTCACTAGTCTAATAATTAACCAATTATCCACATAATTAAAAATTATCCCAAATTACTTAAAATATTAATCACTTTTAACACACTTTATACACCTTACTATCATGGTCATGTGGTACATTGTATGGCACTAGTCCATAAATACGGGGTATTATAGCTCGGACTGTATTTTATCCCAAATTGACAACCTCCAACTAAACTCATCTTCTTTGATATATTTACCCTCTAACCTTCACGGTACTTACTTATCACCTGTTACAAATAACATAAATGCTTATAACCTCAAAAATAATCTCATTCCCGGGTCTACGTCGATTAACCTATGATGAAACTTTAACGTACGACAACGCGAAATGTAACACGGAGTCTGTACACACCCCAGTGAGCGCATGTACCTACTGAGTGCGAGTGCCGAGCGATTGGGAGGATTGAGTGACTCTGAGGATTGAGTGAATTGATACTATGAGAGCATGCATATGGTTTTATTACTAAGTTGCACCGCTTTGATATGTACACTTGACGTACATGCATAGAGAAGTATTTTTCCTCATGATGTACGATATTTCATCATTCATGACTTCACATACTCAATGACATGTAGGCATAGAGATGTATTTTCCTCATGCTATTTGAAAATGAAACATCCTATATGTTGTTGAAAAGTTTTTTTGTTTTTGGAAAAATCACAGTTTTACAAAACGTAGTCATATTTTGGTGATTTCGGTAAAAGATTTGGGTTTTCATTGATATATTTGAAAAGGAGGACTATTTTTTCTAGAACTGTGAACGGGGTGAGAATTTCATCTCTGAGCTACTTCTTTTATTACTTCTATTATATTGTTATGAATTGTTGTTGGATATTGGTGTTAGAACGTGACCTTTATTTTAGCTCGTCAGTACTTTCAACCTAAGGTTAGGTTTGTAACTTATTAAGTATATGGGGTCGGTTGTACTCATACTACACTTCTGCACCTTGTGTGCAAATATTGGATGTTGATGTTGCTGTGATCGATGAGGGATGAGGAGGGGGAGGGGGAGGAGGGGATGAATTTGAAGATGTACCTTTGTTCCGGTCGTAGCTGCCTCTTGTTCATGGTAGCCTTAGATTTATAAATATTTGTTTATGTATTAGAGTTAGTTAAATATTAATTGAATCAGATTATTGTTATTTGGCTTATATAGCGGGTGAGGTTAGGTGCTATCACGGTTAGTTGGATTTTGGGTCGTGACAAGTTGGTATCAGAGCTCTAGGTACATAGGTTCTACAAGTCATGAGCAAGTGGCTAGTAGAGTCTTGCGGATCAGTATGATGACATCTATACTTATCTTCGAGAGGCTATATGGCATTTAGGATAATTTTCCATCTTTCTTTCCTTATCGTACGAAATTGATTCAGCCTGAAGCACAACTCTTTGAATTCCTTCCACGCATTCGTGTGCGCATGTGAGCGCTCGGTATCAGGTGTGCATCACCGGCTTGTGATTTCATGAACGAGGTTCAAAATGTGTATTCCGTGTTTTGGTGATGGGCCAGTCTGGAGGACTTGAGGCCAGGTTTAGACTGTGGCTTAGGCTCGGTAACTTCAGTTGTAACTTATACATTTGGACTCATATGTCCGGTAGTGTCCCTATGAGTGGAGCTTGTGGATCGATGAGCGATTGAATGGCCATACGATAAGTATGATGTGACTGCGGGATGTGTTAAGATGGCTTGAATATAACGAGAAATGTTTCCTTGGAATGTAAAGAGGTCCATTGGGTGCTTGATTTTCATTTGATGTGACATATAGTCTCGAATTGTGAGTGTATTGAAGGATCTGTCATGCAGTTTAATTGTGGATCGAATTAGATTTTCATGTTGTGTTGATGAGTTCAAACTCAAAAAGATTAAGTTATTGCATAGTAATTGTGGCTGCGAAAAGGTATAGCAAGATGCCAATTTGAGGCTAAACATGTGGGTTATCTCCTACGGAGTAATCTACGTAGGTGTGTTCCTTATAATATTGAGTGGATAGTTTCTTATCTACCAGCGGGGTGTATGTGTTGAGATTTGAATTTGAATCCGATTGAGAAAGTTGACTTGACTATCAATAGAATAAATGTGAGCTTAGCGGATGATTGAGGTATTTTATAGTTGGTGTTGCATGAGCTTAAGAATAATTTTCGTTGAACTAACTGTGATATTATGGCAGTAATAGAGTATGGGTTTTGTTATTTTTAAAAATGTAGTGCGCATGAAGTATGGATTTAATTGATGGCGTTAAGGTAGGATTACTTCTTTGGGTGTTGTATTGATAATGGGGCATGTGTCTTTCGGCCCGTTTGGGCGGTGCAATTTGGATTTGAACAAAATGGGTGACTCTCGAGAAAGTTCCAATGGGTGGGATGATCGTGTATGAGAGATGTGTTAGACATTCGGGCGGTGTAGTTGGGATCAGATATGGTGATTCGTGTGTTCTGTGGAATTGGAGATTGGGCGTTCTCAGGAGCAGATTGTTTTGTGTGGTTGTGGACTGTAAATTTGTGGCCAAAGCTAGCCAGATGATAGTATGTGTTATGATTTAGTCATTGTGGACTTTCGGAGGGTTATGTATCTATTTGTGGATGACCAGGATTGATCTGGGGGCCATTGGTAGGCCGAATGAGGATGTGTATTCTACACCGGGTCGGATTTGTTGACTCCGGACCGCTATTATTGAGGGATGTGCCATTCAGTTAGAATTGATTTTATTCGTATCTGATATGTTCTATGTGTTACTCTTACATGCTATGGGGGGTTGTGATTCGTTGGTTATATGCACACATGATGCGGTTCTGTTTGGGCCTTATAGCGGAATTCGAGCGAGATGGTGATTGGGGTATGGAATGGTTGATTGCGCCTTGGTTATGGCCTTTCCGGGCTATGGTATATGTGTTATTGGATTCTCCATGGTTTTGGTCATGCACTTCGTGTACTTGATGTCGAATTGCGTATAGTTATTGATTTTGAGCATTGTGGCTTGAGGTATTTCATATGGACCGGTGTTTGGATGGTCACGCATTGCAGATGGGCTATGTTGGGATATGATCCTTTGTGTTAGATTCGTATGTCTTGGTCCTACTATGTGCGATGGGTTCATAGCATTGCGTTGTTGTAGTACTTGTTGAGCTTGCGGGACAGTTCTTTCATTTGAGTCATTTCCCCTGATTAAGTACATTTGAATTGTTGCTTGTTGGTGCACAGATTGCACGGTTGTGACTTTAGGTTGTATTGGTGTGGCATGTCAATAGAATAGTTGTGTTTGATGAGATAAAGTCATTGGACCTAGAATAGATACTATCGGATTTGATTATAGTATGTTTGGAAGAATAACATCGGAAGTCGGCTTAAGACTTGGATTTGGTTCCCGTAAGACGGGAGAGAGCTTTATGACTTGTTGATCTGATGAGTGGTTAAGAGTTTTTGCGTGGTTCTTTCATCATCAGCAGTGTATAATGGTTCAAAACAAGATTTTAGTTGATATGAGGTTTGTTACCGATGTGGAGTTGGTTATCGAGCAAGTATTGCGGTCGGAAGTTATTACTATGAGTATTTGACTTATGTGGTATATCATGTTATTGTGTCTTGGGTTATGGTTATGGATTTGTGTAACTTGTTCAGACTTAGACAGTGTGTAGATGCGAGATTCAGGTCTTGTAAAAAATTCTGGATGTTGGAAATTGGATTCTGGGGATTACGGGCTAAGGTTGAAGTAGTGATATTCAGTATGTTGTATTGTCGGGCCTATATGGAATATGGTGATATGGGAGCACCCCCAGGTATGTGCATGGTAAGGTAACACAGTGATCTGACGACTTAAGAACAACTCTGGGCACATTCAAGGGCGAACGTATGTTTAAGTGGGGGATAATGTAATGACCCGATCAATCGTTTTGAGCATTTGAACTTCTCTCGACTGTTTGAGGTCAAGAGTAGCTCCGTATGATGTATTATTACTTGTGTGAATCGTCAGTTTTAGTTTTCAAGTTATTCGAAATTGATTTGGAAGACCGATTCTCAACTAGGAAGCTTTAAATTGGAAGAGTTGATCAAGTTTGACTTTTGTGAATTTGACCTTGGAACAGAGTTGTGATGATTCCAATAGCTCCGTATGGTGATTTTGGACTTAGGAGCGTGCTCGGAATATTATTTGGAAGTCCGTAGTTAAATTAGGCTTGAAATGGCTAAAATAGAAATTTAAGTTTGGAAGTTTGACTAGGGAGTTGACTTTTTGATATCAGGGTCAGAATCCAATTCTGAAAATTTTCATAGGTCCGTTATTCATTTATGACTTGTGTGCAAAATTTGAGGTCAAACAGACTTGATTTGATAGGTTTCGGTATCAAATGTAAAAGTTGAGATTTTTAAGTTTCGTTAAGCTTGAATTAGGGTATGATTTGTGGTTTTAGCTTTGTTTGATATGATTTGAGATTTCGACTAAGTTCGTATCGTGTTTTAAGACTTTTTGGTATGATTGAATGGGATCCCGAGGGGCTCGAGTGTGTTTTGGATTACTGGTTGAGAAACTAGTTAAGTTAAGGATTTGGAGTTTGACCATGGTCAATATCGGGTCAAGATGACCTCTTTTCGGTGTTTTGAGCGTGCGAGAAGGTTCGTAGCGTGTATGATTGAAACACATATATGGTTTGTGTCTGGGAGGTTCCGAATGAGTTTTGGGTGCTAAAACAAAAATTCTTTCGTTGGTGATGTTCTGGTGTAAACTAATTACGAAAATATCATTTATTTATCCCTTAAATTTTCCGCCTTCATTTAAATCAAAACATCATATCTCTCTCATTTTAAGGCCAAATTAGGTGATTCAAAAGTCTAACTTGATTGAAATTTCACAAGAAATCTATTGGAGGCATCAAAAGAGAGTTTCGGGATTATTTGCATAAGAAATGAGGCAGAATAGCTGAGCAAAAAATATTTAATATCGAGGGTTTGTTCATTTTCTATTTTTGACGAATTGGAGCTCGGGAAGAGGCGATTTTCGAGATATTTTCAGGGAAAACTATGGAGTAAGTGTTCTTAACTTAATATTGGTCAAATTACCCTATTCCATGATTGTGTTTAACATTTAATTGACGAATTAACTTGAAAAATTTAGAAAAACCCTCTTGGTTTAATTTGAGGATTTGGGGGTCGAGTTGATGTCGAAATTTGATAAATCTAGTATGGTTGGACTCATGGTGGAATGTGCGTTCATATTTTATAATTTTTGTTGGGTTCCAAGACGTGGGCCCCACGGGCGATGTTTGAATGTAATTTCGGATATTTTGGAAAAATTAGTATTTTGATATGGAATTAATTTCTATAATTTGTGTCGACTGAATCAAATTAATTGTGACTAGATTCGAGCTGTTCGGAAGTTGATACGTGCAGAATGGATTTTCTGAAGCATTGTTTAGCTTGTTCGACATTGGATTCGGCTTGTTTGAGGTAAGTAACATTTCTAATCCTGGAGCTGAGGGTATGAACCCTGATTATACGTGTTATGTGAATTGTTTGAAGGTGATGCATAGCTAGGTGATGGCGGGTGGGCGTGCACCGTAGAAATTGAGACTTGGTTGATTCCGAAGAGCTGTATAGTCAATTAACTTGTATTGTTTCATGTATTTTTATTTGTTAGAGAAACTGAGTTGTGACTCATGTTAAAAATCATGCTTAGGCAAATGTTGGTTTTATTGGGACCCACTGAGGTCATTTCTACTGTCGAATTATATGTTTAAACTATAATTTCATATTTAGTCATATTCATTCATTGCATATGATATCTTAGTCTCTGTTGTTATTTATGGATATATCATATCATCATTTTGGGCTAGTTTCATGATATTATGAGCCCGAGAGACTGGAGAGATTGATGACTGAGTGAGGCCGATGGCCTGATTGTCAGGATAATTATGGGATCGGGCTGCACGCCGCAGCAGGACAGATTGGCTTATTATAGCACGTGAGTTGTCCGTGCAACACATGAGTTGTCAGTGCGAATCCAAATATTGATACTATAGCATGTGAGTTGTCCGTATAGATTATAACGCTTGGGCTGAAGGAGCCCCACCGGAGTGTGATGACCCAAACCAATGGGTCATGACGAGTGCCCGAGTCCTACCTGTCAAACACCCCTAAGCATGCATCTAAGATATAAATAAACATGAATTAAGAGAAGGTCATGAATAACATTTGTTATTAAACTGTTGAATTACGTGAATAACATACGTAAGGAAAACATGTCCAAAAGACATATATAGATGCGAAATGTGGATCCAAATATTGATACTATAGCACATGAATTATCCGTGCGGATCTAGATATCGATACTATAGCACGTGAGTTATCCGTGCAGATTATAGTGCTTGGGCTGAAGGAGCCCCTCCGGAGTCTGTACACACCCCCAATGAGCGTAAGTACCTACTGAGTGCGAGTGCCGAGTAACAAGCGATTGGGAGGATTGAGTGACCGTGAGGACTGAGTGAATTAATACTCTGAGAGTATGCATATGGTTTTATTACTGAGTTACATCGCTTTGACATGCACACTTGATATATAGGCATAGAGATGCATTTTTGCTCATGATGTACGATATTGCGTCATTCACGACTTCACATACTCATTGACATGTAGGCATAGAGATGTATTTTCCTCATGCCATTTGAAAATGAAACATCCTATATTTTGTTGAAAAGTTTTTTTTTGGGAAAAATCACAGTTTTACAAAAACGTACTCATATTTTGGTGATTTCGGTAAAAGATTTAGGTTTTCACTGATATATTTGAAAAGAAGGGCTATTTTTCTGGAACTATTAACGTGCTGAGCATTTCATCTCTAAGCTACTTCTTTTATTACTTCTATTATGTTGTTATGAATTATTGTTGGCTATTGGTGTTGTACCCTGGCCTTTGTTCCAACTCGTCACTACTTTCAACCTAAGGTTAGGTTTGTTGCTTATTGAGTACATGGGGTCGGTTGTACTCATACTACACTGATACACCTTGTGTGCAGATATTGGATGCTGATATTGCTTTGATCGACAGGGGAGGGGTCTAGATTTGAAGATGTACCTGTGTTCCGATCGTAGCTGCCTCTTGTTCATGGTAGCCTTAGATTTATAAAAATCTATTTATGTACATTTCGAACAGAGGATGTATTTATTTTATACCAATTTTGTAAATTCTAATATTAGAAGCTAATGATATGTATTGTCAGTCCTTGGGGAGTGTATTAGAGTTAGTTAAATATTAATTGAATCGAATTATTGTTATTTGGCTTACCTAGCGGGTGAGGTTAGGTGCCATCACGGCTAGTTGAATTTTGGATCGGGACACCTAATTTAGGATCATGACTGGCGGTTAGAAGCAAGTGCCTCATAGTAAGCCTTATCGGTATTTTACCGAAAATCAGACATAGTTCCTTAATTTTAGGACTATCCACAAATTATTTGTCTCAGAAAGCAATAGCAAAATCAACCAATATTACCAAAATAAGTCATAATCTTTATCTACCATTCAAATAATTCTTCACCATTTTAATAGCTGTTTGGCCAAGTTTCTCCAAGTCAAAAGCGTTTTTTTTTTCAAAGTTAAAGTATTTTTTCTCCAAAGTCAAAAGCAGAAGCAGTTTTGGAGAAGTAGAAAAAAGTAGCTTCTCTCCAAAAATATTTTTTTGAAAAACACTTTTGAGAAAAATACACTTAGAAGCAGTTTTTAAAAGCTTGGCCAAACACTAATTGCTGCTCAGAAGTACTTTTCAAATTAATTAGCCAAACATAAATTATTTCTCACCAAAAGTACTTTTGAAAAAATTACTTTTGAGAAAAAACACGTTTCAAACTAAGCTGATTTTTGTAGTTTGGCCAAACAGGTTATAAATCAACTATTTGCATAGTAATACTAAATCCATTTTCAAAAATATGATAAGAAATTTTATATTAGTCATAGGTCTATAATAATGAATGAATACTCATGACATTAATAAAAATGACTAATAGAACGATTTCCCGGGGACATCAAAACAGCGAACGCCGTGCAGTTATACCTCAAGTCTCCTATGAGTAGCCGAAATCCGAGCAAGTCTATGGTACGCCGCTGGGATCAACTCCGAAATCTGTACAAGAAGTGCAGAGTGTAGTATCAGTACAACCGACCCATGTACTGGTAAGTGTTGAGCCTAACATCGACGAAGTAGTGACGAGGCTAAGGCGGGTCACTTACATTAACTTGTACGCAATATTAGTAACAACAATAAATAATAAAAATAAATCAGATAACTCATTTATAATAATTAAAGCCAACTCATCAGTCATAACTCATTATTATTTCAACCAATTTCCGTTGCGGCGTGCAAACCGCTCCCACAATATATTCATATTCAATCCTCCAATATATTTATTTTAGTCAAGTATATATAAACTTTTAAATAAGTCTGTTGCGGCGTGCAATCCGATCCCCCAATATAGACTTTTAACAAGTCTGTTGCGACGTGCAACATGATCCTCCAATATGAACTTTTTAATAAGTCTGTTGCGGCGTGCAACTCGATTCTCCAATATATGAACTTTTTAAATAGTCGGTTGCGACGTGCAACCCGATCCCCCAATATATTCATTTTAATCAATTCTGTTGCGGCGTGCAACCCGCTCCTCCAATATATTTATTTACCAATTCTTATAGAAGAAATTTCCCCAATAAACGCAACAATTAATATAAAATTTTAAGGCAACAAGCATAGAATAATTATGATTAAATTATGAAACAAACAATGACAAATAACAATTTATTATGGAAATCAAGGAGAAATAAGCAGTTTAATATTTAATATGCTAAATGTCAAGTAACAATTTATACACATATTCAAATAAGATGTAACAATTAATGCAGGAATTCAAGAATTAATATTTGACAAAGAATATGAGAGAAATAATTATTATAATAATTAATTCATAATTTAAAATAATTAATAATTTTTCAAGTAAATATGCAAACAATTAATTTGACGATGTATAGATACTCGTCACCTCGCCTATACGTCGTTTACATGCATTTCAGATAACAAATAATTTAAGGGTTCTATTCCCTCAAGTCAAGGTTAACCACGACACTTACCTTGCTTTACAAATTCAAATCAATTACTCGACCACATCTTTTCCTTTTAAATTTGTTTCCAAAAGCTTCAAATATATTCACAAACAATTCGATATACTCAATACGAATCATAGGAATTAATTCCATATGAATTTACTAATTCTTCGGATAAAAATCTGAAATTCATTTAAATATTCGACAATAGGACCCCACGTCTCAAATCTCGGAAAAACTTACGTAATCTGAATACCCGTTCCGATACGAGTTCAACCATACAAAATTCATCCAATTCTGATATCAAATGGACCTTCAAATCTTAAATTTTTATTTTTGGAAGATTTTATAAAAACCTGATTTTTCTTTCACAATTTCATGGATTCGTGATATAATCGAGTATGGAATCATGAAATATAATCAATATAGGATAAGGAACACTTACCCCAATATTTTTCAGTAAAAATCGCTCAAGAATCGCCTTACCCGAGCTCAAAAATTGAAAATGGTTGAAAATGGGTCGAAATTCCATTTTCAGAACTTAAATTCTGTTTTTTCAAATTTTTACTCATCGCGATCGCGGAAATTCATTCGCGATCACGTAGAACAAAATTTTTCCAGGTTTGTTTAACAGTAGACGATCGCGTATAAGGCCATGCGATCGCAGAGAACAATTTCTCAGCCTTACGCGATCGCGTACCGGTTTATGCGATCGCGTAGCACAATTTCGATGTTGTAGCTTCTTCCTCATTCCTTCTTCGCGATCGCAGCTTGTGCTCGCATTCGCAGTGCACAAGGAGCTAGCCTTTCGCGTTCGCATGCCTATCTTCGCGAATGCGAAGAGTAAAACTCACAGCTCAAAATTCGCTCTTCGCGATCGCAGGAATGGCTTCACGATCGTGATGCACAATGCACCAGATGATAGCAGAAACTCAAAAACCAGATTTTCTAAGTTCAAAATCATCCCGTAGCCTATCCGAAACTCACCCGAGCCCTTGACGCTCCAAACCAAACATGCACACAAGTCCTAAAACATCGTACGAACTTGCTCGCGTGATCAAATCGTCAAAATAACACATAGAACTTCGAATTTGACACCAAATCAAAGGAAATTTTCAAGAAAACGTTAATACTTATATTTTTATAACTGGACGTCCGAATCATTTCAATTTAACTCCGATTCTCACCAAATTCGGCAGACAAGTCATAAATATTATAGTGGACCTATACCGGGCTTCGAAATCAAAGTACGGACCCGGTGTCAATAAATCCAACATCAGTAGATTCTTAAAAATCATTAAGTTTTCAAGCTTTTAATTTTTCATCAAAATTCCATATCTCAGGTTAGGGACCTCAGAATTCGATTGCGGGCATACGCCCAAGTCGCAAATCCCGATATGGACCTACCTGAACTGTTAAAATACTGATCCGAATCTGTTTGCTCAAAATGTTGACCGAAGTCAACTCAGTTGAGTTTTAAAGCTCTATTTCACATTTTAATCCATTTTTCACATAAAAACTTTTTCGGAAATTATACGGACTACGCACGTAAGTCGAGGAATGATAATTAGTGCTTTTCAAGATCTTAGAACATAGAATTACTTATTAGATTTAAAGATGACATTTTGGGTCATCATATTATCCACCTCTAAAACAAATATTCGTCCTCGAACGGAGTTAGAAAAAGTACCTGAGTTGGAGAAAAGGTGTGGATATTTACTCCGCATGTCCGACTCGGACTCCCAGGTAGATGCCTCAACCGGCTGACCTCTCCATTGCACCCGAAATGAAGGATAACTCTTAGACCTCAACTGCCAGACCTGCCGGGCTAGAATAGCCACCGGCTCCTCCTCGTAAGTTAAATCTTTGTCCAATTGGACTGAACTGAAATCTAACACATGGAACAGATCACCATGATATTTCCAGAGCATATACACATACAACATCGGATGAACCGCTGATAAACTAGGTGGTAATGCAAGCATGTAGGCTACTTCACCCACCCTTTCAAGAATTTCAAAGGGTCCGATATACCTAGGGCTCAACTTTCCCTTCTTTCCGAACCTCATTACACTTTTCATAGGTGAAACCCGGAGAAATATTCTTTCTTCAACCATGAATGCAATATCACGACCTTTACGTTTGGCATAACTCTTTTGCCTAAACTGATCTGTGCGAAATCGATCCTGAATAATCTTGACCTTATCCAAGGCATCCTGTACCAAATCGGTACCCAATAACCGAGCCTCTCCCGTTTCATACCATCCAATTAGCGAACAACATTGCCTTCCATATAATGCCTCATATGGAGCCATCTGAATGCTCGAATGGTAGCTATTATTTTAAGTGGAAATAAATGATCCCAAGAACCTCCAAAGTCTATAACACAAGAGCGAAGCATATCTTCTACTATCTGAATGGTGCGCTCTGACTATCCATCTATCTGTGGATGAAATGTTGTACTCAACTCAACCCATGTGCCTAAATCACGTTGTACAGTCCTCCCAGAAATGTGAGGTAAACTGCGTACCTCGATCTGAAATAATAGACACGGGCACACCGTGAAGGCGGACAATCTCACGAATGTAAATTTCAGCTAACCTCTCTGAAGAATAGGTAACTGCCACTGGAATGAAATGTGCTGACTTGGTCAACCTGTCCACAATGACCCAAACTGCGTCAAATTTTCTCTGAGTCTGTGGGAGCCCAACAACAAAATCCATAGTGATATGCTCCCACTTCCACTCAGGAATTTCTAACTTCTGAAGCAAACCACCAGGTCTCTAATGCTCGTATTTAACTTGCTGACAATTCAGACACCTAGCTACATATGCAACTATATCCTTCTTCATTCTCTTCCACCAATAATGTTGCCGTAAGTCTTGATACATTTTGGTGGTACCTGGATGAATAGAATACCTAGAACTGTGTGCCTCTTCAAAAATTAATTCACGAAGCCCGTCAAAATTAGGCACACAAATACGACCCTGCATTTGCATAACTCCATCTTCCCACACAACAACCTGTTTGGCATTGTCGTGCCGCACCGTGTCCTTAAGGACAGGTAAGCAAGCATCATCATATTGCCTCTCTCTAATATGCTCATATAAAGAAGACCGAGCGACTGTGCAAGCTAGAACCCGATTGGGTTCTGAAACATCTAACCTCATGAATTGATTAGCCAAAGTATGAACATCTGCAGCTAATGGTCTCTCACCAACCAAAATATACGCAAGACTGCCCATACTCACAGCCTTTCTACTCAAAGCATCGTCCATCACATTGGGCTTTCCGGGATGATACAAAATAGTGATATCATAGTATTTCAACAAATCCAACCATCTTGTCTGCCTCAAATTGAGATCTTTTTGTTTGAACAAATACTGAAGGCTACGATGATCAGTAAATACCTCACACAAGACACCGTAGAGGTAATGCCTCCAAATCTTCAGCTCATGAACAATGGCTACCAATTCAGAGTCATGAACATGATATTCTTCTCGTGAACTTTCAACTGCCGCGACACATATGCAATCACCCTGCCATTTTGCATTAATACTGCACCAAGACCAATGTGAGATGCATCACAATATACTATATACGATCCTGAACCTGTGGGTAATACCAACACTGGCGTCGTAGTTAAAGCAGTCTTGATCTTCTGAAAGCTCAACTCACACTCGTCTGACCATCTGAATGGAACACCTTTCTGGGTCAGTTTGGTCAGTGGGCTTGCTATAGATGAAAACCCTTCCACGAACCGACGATAATAACCTGCCAAACCCAGGAAACTCCAGATCTCTATAACTGAAGTAGGTCTAGGCCAATTCTGAACAGCCTCAATCTTTTTAGGATCCACCTTTATGCCTTCTGCCGATACAACATGCCCCAAAAAGGAAACTGAGTCTAACCAAAACTCACATTTTGAAAATTTGGCATATAACTCATTATTCTTCAAAGTATGAAGCATACTCCGAAGATGCTGCTCATGATCCTCTCGATTGCTGGAGTAAATCAAGATATCATCAATGAATACAACCACAAAAAAATCCAAATAGGGCTTAAACACCCGATTCATCAAATTTATAAATGATGCTGGGGCATTTGTCAACCCAAATGACATCTCTAGGAATTCGTAATGCCCATACCGAGTCCCAAAAGCTGTTTTAGGGACATCAGATGCCCTAATCTTCAACTGATGGTAACTACACCTCAAATCGATCTTCGAAAATACCTTGGCACTTGAAGCTGATCAAATAAATCATCAATTCTTGACAGCGGATATTTGTTTTTGATAGTGGCATTGTTCAACTGCCGATAATCTATACACATCCGCATAGAGTCATCTTTCTTCTTTACAAATAGTACTGGTGCACCCCAGGGCGAGATACTAGGTCTAATGAATCCCTGATCAAGCAAGTCTTGTAACTTCTCTTTCAATTCTTTCAACTCCGGCGGGGCCATACAGTATGATGGAATAGAAATTGGCTGAGTGCCCGGAGCCAAATCAATACAGAAGTCAATATCTCTGTCGGGTGGCATCCCCGGCAGATCTGCAAGAAATACTTCTAGAAATTCACGAACAACTGGTACTGAGCCCATAGAAGGAACATCCGTACTGGGATCGCGAATATAAGCCAAATAGGCTAGACACCCTTTCTCTACCATACGCCGAGCTTTCATATAAGAAATAACCCTGCTGGAAGAATGACTAGGAGTTCCTTTCTACTCTAACCGAGGTAACCCCGGCATAGCTAGGGTCACTGTCTTGGCATGGCAATCCAATATAGCATGATAAAGGGACATCCAATCCATACCCAAGATGACATCAAAATCTACCATATCAAGAAGTAGAAGATCCACACTAGTCTTAAGATTACAATAGTAACCACACACGAACGATAGACATGATCTACTACAACAGAGTCTCCCACCGATGTAGATACACACAGAAAAGCACTCAGAGAATCACAAGGCACAACCAAACATGAAGCAAAATAGGATGACACATAGGAATAAGTAGATCCTGGATCAAATAGAACTGAAGCATCTCTATGGCAAACTGGAATAATACCTATGATCATAGCATCAGATGACTCGGCCTCAAGCCTAGATGGATAAGCATAAAATCGGGGCTGAGCCCAACTACTCTGAACTGCGTCCCTGGGATGGCCTCTAACTGGCTGGCCTCTACCTCTAACGGTCTGATCTCTACCTCTAATGGCTTGGCCTTCACCTCTAATGGCCTGATCTCCACCTCTAGTGCCTGACCCCTACCTCTAGCTGGCTGAGTAGGCGGTGAAGCAACCGGTGCCGGTATGATAGCACGTGAATCCTGCCGAGATCTGTTACTCGCCAATCTAGGGCAATACCTCTTGATGTGACCAATGTTCCCACACTCATAACACACATCCTGATGCCGTGGCTGCTGAAGCTGAAGCTGACCCAAATGGGCCGGATAACCGTTGTAGTAACTGTGGTGTGGCGGTATATTGATAAGAGCTGAATGTGCATTGAATGATGGCTGCCTGTAATAAGGCATAATAGGACCGTGACTCCCTGAAGCATCGTGAGATGCATGAAGTGCTAAATGAAACAGTTTGGGAGGATGACCCCTACTAAAATTACCCCTGCCTCCAGACGAGGCACCACTGAAACCACCGAACTGACGAGGCCTCTTATCAGACCTCTGCACTCTCTCCTGTGCAAGAACCATCTCGATCCTCCTCGCGACATTAGCAGTCTCCTGAAAAGAAATCTCACTTCCGGTCTCCTTGGCCATCTGAAGCCTAATAGGGTGAGTGAGTCCCTCAATAAATCTCCTCACTCTCTCTCCCTCAGTAGGTAATAAAAGGAGAGAATGACGAGCCAAATCCACAAAATGGGACTCATACTAAGTAACAGTCATACTGCCCTGCTGTAGATGCTTAAATTGCTTGCGGAATTCCTCTCTTAGTGTGATATGGAGGAACTTCTCTAGAAATAGCTGAGAGAAATGCTCCCAGGTAAGTGCAGGCGATCCAACCGGCCTGGTCAATGTATAATATCTCCACCACCTCTTGGCGGAACCCGTCATCTGAAATACAGCAAAATCAACCCCATTGGTCTCAACTATACCCATGTTCCGCAACACCTCGTGGCAGCGTTCAAGATAATCCTGTGGGTCCTCATAAGGTGTACCACTGAAGTTAACTGGAAAGAGCTTAGTAAACTTATCCAGTCTCAATAAGGCCTCAAAAGACATGGCGGGCCTATCACCGGTCTGTGCCGCAATAACTGGCTGAACTACCCCAACTGGCGGGGCTGCTGGAGCTTGATTCTGGGGAGCCTTCTGCTCTGGAGCGGGAGTGGTGGGAGTTTGTGATCTTCCCTCAGCCTGTGAGACCACTGGAAATGTACCATTCTGGGCCACGCCTTCCATAAGACTCACAAAACAGACTAGAGCGTCCTGAAGCACTGGAGTAGCTATGAATCCTTCCGGGACCTTAATTGGTCTAACTGGTACATCCTGAACTGGAACCTCCTCCTAAAGGTCCACCTGAGGTTCTACAACTCGAGTGCTGGACTGAGCTCTACCTCTGCCTCTACCTCGGCCTCTAGCACGACCTCGGCCTCGACCTCTACCCCTGGCCATAGTTGCCACCGGGGGCTCTGGTCCCTGTCCATCGGTAGAGGTATTACGTGTTCTCACCATCTGCGAGAGAATAAGAGTAGAATGATTCAATTATCGATGATAGAATAAAAACGCACGACAGAATAAGAAAGAAGTGATATTGTTCCTAAATTTCATAGCCTCTGAGAGATAAGTACAGACGTCTCCGTACCGATCCTTCAGACTCTACTAAGCTTGATCGTGACTCGTGAGACCTATGTAACCTAGTGCTCTGATACCAATTGTCACGACCCGAAATTCTTACCTTCGGACCGTGATGGCGCCTAACATTTCACTTGCTAGGCAAGCCAACGTTAGAATAATACTATCTATTTTTAAAACAATTTTTAAATTTATTAATAACAAAGAACAAATGCGAATGTAAAGTCTGAAATGCAGTGAATAATCCATAAAAATAACGGTATCTAAATACCATCCCATAATTGATGTCACAAGTGCACGAGTTTCTAGAATAATACAAATAAGGGTTTGATAAAATAAAGTTGTCTGGAAATAAACACACAGCTAAAGTAAAGTAGACGGGGACTTCAGAATTGCGGACGCCGTGCAGTTATACCTCAAGTCTCCTCTGAGTAGCTGAAATCCGAGCAAGTCTATGGTACGCAGCTGGGACCAACTCTGAAATTTGCACAAGAAGTGCAGAGTGTAGTATCAGTACAACCGAACCCATGTACTGGTAAGTGCTGAGCCTAACCTCGACTAAATAGTGACGAGGCTAAGGCGGGTCACTTACATTAACCTGTACGCAATATTAGTAACAACAACAAATAGTAAAAATAAATCAGATAACTCATTTATAATAATTGAAGCCAACTCAGCAGTCATAACCCATTATTATTTCAACCAATTTCCGTTGCGGTGTGCAGACCGCTCCCACAATATATTCATATTCAATCCTCTAATATATTTATTTTAGTCAAGTATATATAGACTTTTAAATAAGTCTGTTGCAGCATGCAATCCGATCCCCCAATATAGACTTTTAACAAATCTGTTGCGGCGTGCAACCCGATCCTCCAATATATGGACTTTTTAAATAGTCTCTTGCGGCGTGCAACCTGATCCCCCAATATATTCATTTTAATCAATTCTGTTGCGGCATGCAACCTGCTCCTCCCATATTTCTATTTACCAATTCTTATAGAAGAAATTACCCAATAAATGAAACAATTAATATAAAATTATAAGGCAACAAGCATAGAATAATTATGATTAAATTATGAAACAAACAATGACAAATAATAATTTATTATGAAAATCAGGGAGAAATAGGTAGTTTAATATTTAATATGCTAAATGTCAAGTAGTAATTAATACACATATTCAAATAAGATGTAACAATTAATGCAGGAATTTAAAAATTAATATTTGACAAAGAATAGGAGAGAAAATATTATTATAATAATTAATTCATGATTTAAAATAATTTATAATTTTTCAAGTAAATATGCAAACAATTAATTTGATGGCGTATAGACACTCGTCACCCCGCCTATATATCGTTCACATGCATTTCACATAATAAATAATTTAAGGGTTCTATTCCCTCAAGTCAAGGTTAACCACGACACTTACCTCGCTTTGCAAATTCCAATCAATTACTCGACCACAACTTTTCCTTTTAAATTTGTCTCCAAAAGCTTCAAATCTATTCATAAATAATTCGATATACTCAATACGAATCATAAGAATTAATTCCATACGAATTTACTAATTTTTCGGATAAAAATTTAAAATTCATTTAAATATTTGATAGTGGGACCCACGTCTCATATCTCGGAAACACTTACGAAATCCGAACACTCGTTCCGATACGAGTTCAACCATACAAAACTTATCCAATTTTCGATGTCAAATGGTCCTTCAAATCTTAAATTTTTGTTTTTGGAAGATTTTATAAAAATCTGATTTTTCTTCCACAATTTCATGGATTCATGATATAATCGAGTATGGAATCATGAAATATAATCAATATAGGATAAGGAACACTTACCCCAATGTTTTCCCGTGAAAATCGCCCAAGAATCGCCTTACCCGAGCTCAAAAATTGGAAATGGTTGAAAATGAGTCGAAATCCTATTTTCAGAACTTAAATTCTGTTTTTTCAGATTTTTACTCATCGCGATCGCGATCGCGTAGAACAAAATTTACCTAGGTTTGTTTAACACTACACGATCGCGTATAAGGCCATGCGATCGCAGAGAACAATTTCTCAGCGTTACGCGATCGCGTAGCACAATTTCGATGCTGTAGCTTCTACCTCATTCCGTCTTCGCGATCGCAGCTTTGTGCTCGCGTTCGCAATGCACCGGGAGCTAGCCTTTCGCGTTCGCATGCCTATCTTCGCGAACGCAAAGAGTAAAAATCACGGATCAAAATTCTCTCTTCGCGATCTCAGGAATGGCTTCGCGATCGCGATGCACAATGCACCAGATGACAGCAGAAGCTCAAAAACCAGATTTTCTAAGTTCAAAATCATCCCATAGCCTATCCGAAACTCACCCGATCCCTCGGGGCTCCAAACAAAACATGCACACAAGTCCTAAAATATCATACAAACTTGCTCGCATGATCAAATCATCAAAATAACACCTAAAACTACGAATCAGACACCAAATCAAAGAAAATTTTCAAGAAAACTTTAAAACTTATATTTTTATAACCGGGTATCCAAATCACGTCAAATCAACTCCGGTTCTCACTAGATTCGGCAGACAAGTCATAAATATTATAGTGGGCCTATACCGAGCTCTGGAACCAAAATACGGATCCGGTGTGAATAAATCCAACATCTGTAGATTCTTAAAAATTATTAAGCTTTCAAGCTTTTAATGTTTAATCAAAATTCCATATCTCGGGTTAGGGACCTCGGAATTCGATTCTGGGCATACGCCCAAGTTTCAAATCATGATACGGACCTACCGGAACTGTCAAAATACTGATCCGAGTCCGTTTGCTCAAAATGTTGACCGAAGTCAACTCAGTTGAGTTTTAAAGCTCTATTTTACATTTTAATCTATTTTTCACACAAAAAATTTTTTTGGAAATTATACGGACTGTGCACGCAAGTCGAGAAATGATAATTAGTACTTTTCGAGGTTTTAGAATACAAAATTAATTATTAAATTTAAAGATGACATTTTTGGTCATCACATAGGTTTATGTGCTTTTTTGTCTAGAAACTCACTTAAACTTGAAGTACACTGCCAAACGAATTTGGCACAGGACATAACAATAAAGACGGTACCCCAAAACCATACGAATAACCAAACGAATATTATTGGTATCTTTTCTTCAAATTTATAGTCATACCAGTTCTTTCCCCAATCTTTCCAATAACCTATTGTCGAACAAGTCAACGTTGCTCCAATTGTAAAGTACATAAGCATACTTGGATTTTCTAGGAAGTCAAATATCATGTCTAATACTGACATAATTATACCGGAGAATTTATCGGTGTATATTTTCCTTATAAATCTCAGATTAGGCACAAGATTGTCACGACCCAAACTAACCCTTGTCGTGATGGTGCCTATCGTGGAACTAGGCAACCCGACTCATTTCCAAAACAAATCGATATTTTCATTTCAAAGATAATTTCAATGTTATTTAACATAAAAACCTTCGTGAAGGAGTTCCAATCAAAATAAAAGTGCGGAAAGAAAAGTCCGACATCTGGATGTCACTAGTCATGAGCATCTACTACAAACTGTTTAACAATATCAAGGCTAACTCAGCCTGAAAAATAACTAAATACAACTAGAGGAAGATAAGAGGGAGAAGAGCAGGGGCTGCGATCGCCAAACAACTACCTTGCTATCTCCAAGAAAATCTGCAACCAGAACACTTAATAACCGCTACCGTGCCCAGCTGCACCTGAATCTGCACACAAGGTGCAGGGAGTAACGGGAGTACGCCAACTCAGTAAGTAACAACAATAAATAAAGACTGCGTAGTAGTGACGAGCAATAAAGCATATCATATTCATATCATGAAATCTCAGTAAAGTACAACATGCTTTAAAAATCAGTGTTTGAATCAAATTATCTCGTTTAAGCCCGGTTCTAGTAAAAATCATTTAAAGATATTTTTCCAACAGTTTTTCAAACAAAGGCTCAATGCAAAGGTGAGCAAAAATGATGAAATCATAAACAATCCCTCGGGCAAAACATCACTCATATACAGCCCCTCGGGCAAACCTCACAGTCACTCGTGCAACTCGGGCATACCTCACAAACACTCTTGCCACTCTGGCATACCTCACAATCACTCTTGCCACTTGGGCATACCTCAAAATCACTCATGCCTCCCAGTCACTCAGTACTCGGCACTCGTACTCATAAGGTACCTGCGCTCACTGTGGGTGTGTACAGACTCCGGAGGGGCTCCTTCAGCCCAAGCGCTATAATCTTAACGGACAACTCACGTGCTGCACGGATAACTCACGTGCTGCACAGACAACTCACGTGCTATAATAATAAAGTATGCTGCAGGCGGGCAGCCCCGATCAACACTCATCCTCACAATCAGGCCCTCGACTGATATCAAACATGTTGCGACGTGTAGCCCGATCCCATAAATATGCAACATATCAGGCCCTCAGCCTCACTTAGTCATAAACCTCTCAAGCCACTTGGGCATTTCAGTAAAACAGGGCATTCGGCCCAAAACATTTATATGCATCAAAATAGAGTCACAAAAACTGAGTTATGCGGTAAACAAGTATAAACATGACTGAGTATAGATTTTCAATCGAAAACAATGAGAGGATAGTAAGAAAAAGCCCCTAAGGGTCCAAACAGCACTGGCGCAAGGCCTAAACATGGCATTCAGCCCAATTTACAGAAACCTTTTCTAAAACATATAAGTATCATATAGTTTCAACAAACTATGCAACTCTACAGTTGCTACAGGACGGACCAAGTCACAATCCCCAACAGTGCACGCCCACACGCCCGTCACCTAGCATGTGCGTCACTAAAAATAGTAGAATGATACAAAATCCGGGGTTTCATACCCTCAGGACTAGATTTATAATCGTTACTTACCTCAAACCGCGAAATTCTTATTCTGCAATGTCCTTTCCTTGTGAATTGGTCTCCAAACGCCTTAAATCTGGTCATAAATAATTTATTTCAGTCAATAAAATTCATTGGAATTAATTTCACAAGATAATAATTATTTTTCATAAAAATTCAAAAATTTGCTCAAAAATCGCCCGTGGGGCCCACGTCTCGGAATTCTACAAAAGTTACAAAATCCGAAAACCCATTCAACTACCAGTCTAACCATACCAATTTTATAAAAATCCGACCCCAACTCGACCCTCAAATCTTCAATTTAAACCAAGAGGGTTTTCAAGTTTTTCCCAACTCAATTCACCAATTAAATGCTAAAAACAACCATGAATTCGGGTAATTTAATCAATATTGAGATAAGAACACTTACCCCGTTGTTTCTTCTGAAAATCTCCCAAATTCGCCTCAACACTTACCCCTAACTTAAAATTTTCAATTATGTGACTAAGTGTCTCATTTCACTCTGAGTTCCTTCCAGACCCGAACCAACTAACCCGATATAACATAATATAGCTGAATAACACAAAAAGAATTAGAAATGGGAAAAACGGGGCTATAACTCTCGAAACGACTGGCCGATTCGTTACATCCTCCCCCTCTTAAACATCAGTTCGTCCTCGAACGTGTCTAGAAACATACCTGGAGTCTCGAATAGGCGTGGATATCTGCCCTGCATCTCCCGCTCGGTCTCCCAAGTGGCCTCCTCCACAGGCTGACCTCTCAATTGCACCTTCACTGAAGCTATATCCTTTGACCTTAACATTCGAACCTGCCGATCCAAAATAGCCACCGGCTCCACATCATAAGTCATATCACCCTCCAACTGAACCGTGCTGAAATCCAAAACATGGGACGGATCTCCAATATACTTCTGGAGCATGGAAACATGAAACACTGGATGCACACTCGACAAGCTGGGTGGAAAGGCAAGCTTATAAGCCACCTCTTCTTTCCTCTAAAGCACCTCAAAAGGCCCAATGAACTGGGGGCTCAACTTCCCCTCTTCCCAAACCTCATAACACCCTTCATGGGCGATACCTTCAGCAAACCTTCTCCCCAACCATAAAAGACACATCACGGACCTTCCTATCCACATAGCTCTTCAGCCTAGACTGCGCCGTGCGAAGCCGCTCCTGAATCAATTTCACCTTATCTAATGCATCCTGGACCAAGTCTGTACCTAAGAGACTAGCCTCAGTCGGCTCAAACCATCCGACCGGAGATCTACACCTCCTCCCATACAAAGCCTCATACAGAGCCATCTGAATACTCGACTGATAACTGTTGTTATATGCAAACTCCGCGAGTGGAAGAAACTGGTCCCATGAACCCCCAAAGTCAATGACACAAGCACGCAACATGTCCTCCAATATTTGAATAGTGCACTCGGACTGCCCGTCCGTCTGAGGGTGAAAAACTGTGCTCAACTCAACTTGAGTACCCAACTCTCGCTGCACGGCCCTCTAAAACTGCGATGTGAACTGAGTGCCCCTATCTGAAATTATGGAAACTGGGACACCATGCAGGCGAACGATCTCTCGGATGTAAATCTCAGCCAATTGCTCTGAAGAGTAAGTAGTACCAACTGGAATGAAGTGCGCGGACTTGGTCAACCAATCCACAATGACCCAAATAGCATCGAACTTCCTCGAAGTCCATGGGAGCCCAACTACAAAGTCCATGGTGATCCGCTCCCACTTCCACTCTGGGATCTCTAATCTCTGAAGCAAGCCACCCGGTCTCTGATGCTCATACTTAACCTGCTGACAGTTGAGACACCGAGCCACAAACCCAACTATATCCTTCTTCATCCGCCTCCACCAATAGTGCTGCCTCAAATCCTGGTACATCTTCGCGGCACCCGGATAGATGGAATACCACGAGCTGTGGGCCTCCTCAAGAATCAACTCTCGAAGCCTATCTACATTAGGCACACATATCCGGCCCTGCATTCTCAGTATGCCGTCATCACCAATAGTCACATCCCTAGCATCACCTCTCTGAACCCTGTCCTAAAGAACGAGCAAGTGGGGGTCATTATACTGACGCTCCCTGATACGGTCATAAAGAGAAGACCTGGAGACCATACAAGCCAATACCCGACTAGACTCCAAAATATCCAATCTGATAAGCTGGCCCACTAAGGCCTGAACATCCAATGCCAATGATCTCTCTGCTGCTGGAAGATATGCTAGACTCCCCAAACTCTCTGCCTGGTGACTCAAAGCATCGGCCACCACATTGGCCTTCCCCGGATGGTACAAAATAGTGATATAATAGTCCTTAAGAAGCTCCAACCATCTCCGCTGATGCAAATTAAGGTCCTTCTACTTTAATAGATACTGCAGACTCCGGTGATCAGTATAGATCTCATAATGAACCCCAAACAAATAATGACGCCAAATCTTAAAGGCGTGAACAATGGCTGCTAACTCAAGATCATGGACAGGATAGTTCTTCTTATGGGTATTCAACTGGCGCGAGGCATAGGCGATCACCCTACCCTCCTGCATCAAAACACAACCAATGCCTGTCCTCGAGGGATCACAATACACGGTGTAAGAACTTGAAGCTAATGGCAGAACTAACACTGGAGTTGTAGTCAAAGCAGTCTTGAGCTTCTGAAAGCTCTCCTCACGCTTATCCGACCACCTGAATGGAGCACCCTTTTGGGTCAATTTGGTCAAGGGCGATGCAATAGATGAAAATCCCTCCACAAAGTGACGATAGTAACCTGCCAAATCAAGAAAGCTCCTAATTTTCGTGGCTGAGGACGGTCTGGGCCAACTCTGCACTGCCTCTATCTTCTTCGGATCCACCTGAATACCCTCACTAGACACCACGTGCCCTAAGAATGCTACTGAACTGAGCCAAAACTCACATTTGGAGAACTTTGCATAAAGCTTCTCCTCCCTCAATCTCTGTAATACAATCTTCAAATGCTGAGCGTGCTCCTCCTGACTACGAGAGTACACCAGGATGTCATCAATGAATACAACAATGAATGAGTCCAAATAGGGCTAAAATACACTGTTCATCAAATGCATGAACGCTGCTGGGGCATTGGTCAGCCCAAAAGACATCACCAAGAACTCATAATGGCCATATCGGGTTCTGAAAGCTGTTTTAAAAATATCTGAATTCCGAATCTTCAGCTGGTGATAACCGGACCTCAAATCAATCTTGGAGAACACCCTTGCTCCCTAAAGCTGGTCGAATAAATCATCAATACGAGGCAAAGGATACTTATTCTTGACTGTGACCTTGTTCAACTGCCTGTAACCAATACACATTCTCATGGAACCATCATTCTTCTTCACAAATAGAACCGGTGCACCCCAAGGTGACACACTAGGCCGAATAAACCCCTTATCAAGGAGTTCCTGAAGCTGTTCTTTCAATTCCTTCAACTCCGCCGGTGCCATACGATACAGTGGAATAGAAATGGGCTTAGTGCCCGACACTAAATCAATACCAAAGTCAATATCCCTGTCAGGCGGCATGCCCGACAGGTCTGCAGGAAACACATCCGGAAAATCACGTACCACCGGAACAAATCAATGACAAGTCTCTGCACTAACATCCCTCACAAAAGCCAAATAATATAGGCAACCCTTCTCAACCATGCGCTGAGCCTTCAAATATGAAATCCCCCTACTTGGTATATAATCTACAGAACCGCTTCACTCAACCCTCAGAATTCCCAGCATAGCCAACGTCACCGTCTTAGCGTGACAATCTAGAACAACATGACATGGAGATAACCAATCCATACCCAATATCACATCAAAGTCAACCATACTAAGCAATAATAGATCCACTCGGGTCTCCAGACCCCCAATAGTCACCATACATGACCGATATACGCAGTCCGTAATAATAGTATCGCCCACAAAAGTAGATACATGTACAGATAAAATTAAGGACTCACGGGGCATATCCAGAAATTGGGCGAAATACGAGAAAACATATGAATACGTGGAACCACAGTCAAATAATATTGAGGCATCTCTGTGACAAACTGAGGCAATACCTATAATCACCGCATCTGAAGCAATAGCATCTGGTCTGGCAGGGAGAGCATAGAAACGGGCTTGACGACCCCCTGATCTGCCTCTCCCTCTAGGGCAACCCCTAGCTGACTGACCTCCACCCCGAGCTGACTGGGCGGGTGGTGAGGTAACTGGTGTTGTAGTCGGAGGCTGACTCCTCTGCTGAGATAGACCTCCATAATGACGAGGACACTGCCTACACATATGCCCAAGCTCCCCACACTCAAAATAACTCCCTGGTGCTGGTGGCGGAAACTGAAGGGAACCCCTAGCACCAGAATGACTGGTAGAAGAACCTCGCATGGAAGAGCCCTGAACAGGTGGAGCACGGGACGAACTCTGAACTGGAAGGGCACTAAGTGATGAGTGGCCCTCATGAGAACTGTGAGAACCATGGCCAGATGATGCACCCTGATGAAATGGTCGAGCTGACTGAGCCTGTCTGAAATGACGACCTCTACCGTGCTGGAACTGACCCCCAAAAGGAGAACCGCTGAATCCACCCTGACCACGAGGCCTCTTGGCCTCCCTCTCAACCCTCTCCTGACCGCGAACCATCTTAATCTGCCGAGCAATGTCGACAACCTCATCAAAGGTAGCACTCGAAACCCTCTCTCTGGTCATGAGCAACTGTAGCTGATAAGTGAGACCATCAATAAACCTCATGATCCTTTCCCGGTCCGTGGGAGCCAACCAGATCGCATGACGGGCCAACTCAGAGAATCGCATCTCATACTGTGCACGAACTTCTCCAAAAAGACCACAGAGAACTGCTGCCAAGTAAGGGGTGTTGCGCCAACTGGCCTACGCCTATTGTAAGTCTCCCACCATCTGAGTGCAGCCCCAGAAAACTAAAAGGTAGTGATTGAGACCCCACAAGTCTCCAAAATACCAGCAGCACGGAGTATCCTCTGACACCTGTCCAAGAAGTCCTTAGCATCCTCTCTCTCTGTGCCACTGAAAGGTGGTGGCTGAAGTCTCCCAAACCTCTCCAACCTACACTGATCATCCTCAGGCATAGCAGGAACCACATAATCCCGAGCAACAGCAACCGGCTGGGCTGGTGGTGCCTCCGGTGTCTGAAGTCCCTGAATAACCTGCTCGAGTATGCCAGCGACGGGAGTCTTGAGTGCCTCCCCTGGCCTGAGAAGTAGCTGTGGCCGTCGAAATAGAGACCGCCTGAGCAAGGCCAGTACACGCTGTCAGAATCTGAGCTAGGGCCTCCTGAAGGCCTGGAATCATAATAAGCACAGGTGGTGCCTGAGCTGGTACATCAACAACTGGAACTTGGTCCTGATCTAGGATAACCGGTGGATCTGCAGGTACTGCCCTAGCTGTTGTACGGGCTGCACCTCTGCCCCTACCACGGCCTCTACTGCGGCCTCGGCCTCTCGCGGCCCTGGCTGGTGGTACTGGTGGCTGGCCCTCCTGACCAGTAGTACAAGTCCTCACCATTTGTGAGAAAATGAAACAATAGATGTTTAGTTACTAGAATCAACAGATTCGCACGACAAGAATTCAAGAATGTGGAGTTTCCTAAAGGTTCTGCAGCCTCCTGAAGATAAGTACAGACGTATCCGTACCGATCCGCAAGACTCTAAACTAGCTCATGACTCGTGAGACCTATGTAACCTAGGCTCTGATACCAATCTGTCACGACCCAAACTAACCCCTGTCGTGATGGCGCATATCGGGGAACAAGGCAAGCCGACTTATTTCCAAAACAAACCGATATTTTCATTTGAAAGATAATTTCAATGTTATTTAACATAAAAACCTTCATAAAGGAGTTCCAATCAAAATAAAAGTGCGGAAAGAAAAGCCTGACATCGGGGCGTCACTAGTCATGAGTTTCTACTACAAACTGTCTAACAATATCAAGGCTAACTCAGCTTGGAAAATAACTAAATACAACTAGAGGAAGATAAGAGGGAGAAAAGTAGAGGCTGCGATCGCCAAACAGCTACCTTGCTATCTCCAAGAAAATCTGTAACCAGAACACTCAATAACCGCTACCGTGCCCAGCTGCACCTGAATCTGCACACAAGGTGCAGGGAGTAACAAGAGTACACCAACTCAGTAAGTAACAACAATAAATAAAGGCTGCGCAGTAGTGACGAGCAATAAAGCATATAACATTCATATCATGAAATCTCAGTAAAGTACAACATGCTTTAAAAATCAGTGTTTGAATCAAATCATCTCGCTTAAGCCCGGTTCCAGTAAAAATCATTTAAAGATATTTTTTCAACAGTTTTTCAAACAAAGGCTCAATGCAAAGGTGAGAAAAAAATGATGAAATCATAAACAGCCCCTCGGGCAAAACATCACTCATATACAGCCCCTTGGGTAAACCTCACAGTCACTCGTGCCACTCGGGAATACCTCACAATCACTCTTGCCACTCGGGCATACCTCACAATCACTCATGCCTCAAAGTCACTCAACACTCGGCACTCGCACTTAGTAGGTACCTGCGCTCACAGGGGGTGTGTACAGACTCCGGAGGGGCTCCTTTAGCCCAAGCGCTATAATCTGCACGGACAACTCACGTGCTGCATGGATAACTCACGTGCTATAATAATAAAGTATGCTGCAGGCGGGCAGCCCCGATCCACACTCATCCTCACAATCATGACCTCGGCCGATATCAAACATGATGCACCGTGCAGCCCGATCCCATAAATATCCTCACAAATCAGGCCCTCGGCCTTACTCAGTCATAAATCTCTCAAGCCACTTGGGCATTTCAGTAAAACAGGGCATTCGGCCCAAAACATTTATATGCATCAAAATAGAGTCACCAAAACTGAGTTATGCGGCAAACAAGTATAAACATGATTGAGTATAGATTTTCAATCGAAAACAATGAGAGGATAGTAAGAAAAAGCCCCTAAGGGTCCAAACAGCACTGGCGCAAGGCCCAAACATGGCATTCAGCACAATTTACAGAAACTCTTTCTAAAACATATAAGTATCATATAGTTTCAACAAAGTATGTAACTTTACAGTTGCTACGAGACGGACCAAGTCACAATCCCCAATAGTGCACGCCCACACGCCCGTCACCTAGCATGTGTGTCACTAAAAATAGTAGAATGATACAAAATCTGGGGTTTCATACTCTCAATACTAGATTTACAATCGTTACTTACCTCAAACCACAAAATTCTTATTCTGCAGTGTCCTTTCTTCGTGAATTGGTCTCCAAACGCCCTGAATCTGGTCATAAATAATTCGTTCCAGTGGAGCCCACGTCTCGGAACTCGACAAAAGTTATAAAATCCGGAAACCCATTCAACCACGAGTCTAACCATACCAATTTTAAAAAACTCCGACCCCAACTCGACCCTCAAATCTTCAATTTAAACCAAGAGGGTTTTTAAATTTTTTTCAACTCAATTCACCAATTAAATGATAAAAACAATCATGGATTCAGGTAATTTAACCAATATTGAGTTAAGAATACTTACCCCGTTGTTTCCTATGAAAATCACCCAAAATCGCCTCAATTCCGAGCTCCAAATCGCCAAAACCTTTCAGAACTTAAATTCACTGCCCAGACTTTTCTATCTTCCGTCCAATTTCCTCCTTCGCGAACGCGACATCACCCTCGCGTTCACGAAGCACAAAATGCCTCTGCCTCAATGCCTTCTACGCGAACACGTTCAACCCATCGCGAACGCGATGTTTTGTTTCCCCCTCACTACGCGAACGCGACACCCCCTACGCGAACGCATAGACCAATTGCCTGGGGGGTCTTCAGCTGCTTCCTCTCTTCTTCGCGAACGCGTAACACCTCTCGCATTCGCGATGCACACCCAGTCCACCCTTCGCGAACGCGTGCTTCTCTTCGCGAATGCGAAGAGCAAATATTGCCAGCCTCCCAGTTCCTCTTCGCGAACGCGAGGCTCTACTCGCGAACGCGATGAAGGAAACCTGATGGTGCATCAGAAAAATTCTAGCAGAGTTCCAAGTCCAAAATCCAACCCGTTAACCATCTGAAACTCACCCGAGCCCCTCGGGATCTCAACCAAATGTACCAACAAATCCTAAAATAATATACGGACTTAGTCAAAATCTCAAATCACCTCAAATAATGCTAAAACCATGAATTACACCCCAATTCAAGCCTAATGAACTTTGAAATTTCCAATTTCTACAAACGATTTCGGAACCTATCAAATCACGTTCGATTGACCTCAAATTTTGCACACAAGACATAAATGACATAATAAAGGTATTTTAATTTTCAGAATCGGATTCCGACCCCGATATCAAAAAGTCAATCCCCCGGTCAAACTTCTCAAAAATTAAACTTTCGGTATTTCAAGCCTAATTCATCTATGGACTTCCAAATAATAATCCAGACACGCTCCTAAGCCCAAAATCACCATACGGAGCTATTGGAATCATCAAAATTCAAATCCGAGGTCGTTTACACATAGGTCCATATCCGGTCCACTTTTCTAACTTAAAATTTTCAATTATGAGACTAAGTGTCTCATTTCACTCCGAGTTCCTTCCGGACCCGAACCAACTAACCCGATATAACATAATATAGTTGAATAACACACACAAAAAAAAAACGGGACTATAACTCTCGAAACAACCGGCCGGATCATTACAAAGATCCATTGTATCTTCA
The DNA here is from genome assembly GCF_000715075.1 of Nicotiana tabacum. Taxonomy (NCBI): domain Eukaryota; kingdom Viridiplantae; phylum Streptophyta; class Magnoliopsida; order Solanales; family Solanaceae; genus Nicotiana; species Nicotiana tabacum. Next base: position 96,544,007 of record NC_134094.1, read on the forward strand.
TCACAGGTAATGAAAACGAGCCACAAGTACATGGACCAAAACGTTAAAAAGGCGAATACACATCTCTTGGCCTTACTAGGCATTATTGGCTCCCCAGGCGAGTCTAAAAATGGCGAAAATAACAATGTGACGAAGATTAACATAAATTGCAAAGGCAAGATTAAAATCCTATGTGAAGCATCCGATGCCATATCTCTATGAAAACGGAACTAAAATAAATCAACTATAATGAGAAAGAATTCCACTGGAAGAAAGCTGCAGCAATCAAGGAAGAGTAGGTATATTGGAATCTATATCTATATCTATATCTCTCTCTATATATAAACTGAATTTGAATTAAATGATAATTTTAATTTTTTTAGATAACATTTTTAATTTGAATTAAAATTAAAAAGAAACTTATCTTTTGTTATCATACTTAATTCGGTTAATGATCGTATGCAATCGTGTTAAGAACTTTTGTTATCTTTTCTAATTATTTAAATACTACTTCGCCTTTGGCATAAACGAAAAAAAAACTACTCCATATAACTATAAAACTCTCTCACATTTAAAATCATATAATTATAGTTCTTTAAAACACTATAGCTAGATTTGAATTAAGCGAATTTCTTTTTAAATAAATATAATATATATAATGAAGAGTTTATCCAGATAACCAAAAAGAGTTTAAAACCGATAACCAAAAAGAGTTTAAAACTGAATAAAGTTTACTTACATATATAATGAAGTAAACTTACATGCTGGAGAAAGAAACATCACAAAATTAATCAATATTCAAAAAAAGTTTTTTTTTGAAGAATGTTTGTTTGAAAAGTCAATTTATATAAATGGACATTAAACACATAACTAAAGTATATAAATGGACATTAAACACATAACAAAACTTTAGCTATACAATTGCTATCATTAATTTCAATTTAGCACATTCTAGGAATTGAAGGGTATAAGCTGAAACCTCTTCATTTAGTTGTAGTCAAGCCAACATTGCAAGGGTATAATATTTTTTTCGTTGAAGAATATTAGTTTTGAATCATTAAATTATGTGAAATACTTTTTTCTCGAATTTAACAAGAGGGATATTGGTTTCTAATTTATAGTTTCTAAAGCGATTTTCAAGTGTAACAAAAAGTATATTTAAATATAAAATAAAATTGGTATTACGTGAAATATTTTTTTAAAACGTAAACAAATGATTTCAAAATGGGATTATTTTTTAAAATATAATGTAATTTTAAAAATAAAAAAATAAGTTATTTTTGAATTTTAGTAGATAATTTTTTAAATTATTGTAATAGAAGTCATATCATTAGTAAAATCAAGAAATCGAAATCTTATGGTATTTACATAAATATCCAGCCAGATTTATTGTTTACTTTTCATCGCTAATATACATAGTTGATATACCGACAACACACGATTATACATATATTATATATGGATTATATATAAATTACACATCTTTCAATTTTTTAATTTAAGTAGTTGGGTGAGCACCTATTTAGGTTGATTAGTTAAAGTTAAAATAAAAATATGAAAGAATTTCAATGAAAGACTAAAATATAAATAAAGTTCTTATGTAGAAAATTTTTATTAAAACTCATCCTTTTATAGCGAAATAAATTAATTTTTTGTAACAAAATAAAGAACGACACAAAAATAAGATAATAGAAAATAAATATTGAAAAAATGTATGAAAAATCTAAAAACCAGAAATAAGAGATGACAATGAATTTCTTCTTTTGTTTCATCCTTGTTGAGTATAAAAAATTTGAAAGTTGATCTCATCGATTTCAAATATTTTTTTCAACTCAAATACATAGATTATAATATAAGGATATCTTAGAATATTATTTTTGTTAATTTACATTGTGTGTCATTTTTAAAAAATTACTATTACTAACAAACTAATATGATATTCGAATTTGAATTTAAATGCAATTTGAGTAGTTTGTATTGAGGTTAAGGCAAATATGGTGTCGAGAAAAGATTACTTGGAAATTTTAAGACAATATATGCAATGTTATATAATAACAATCAACTAATTTAACATTTAATGATTCTAATAACAAACAATATGTATATATAGAGTATTCAAAATTCAAAATATGTGGCTAGAGATATCGATAAACTCAAAATGGAGTCATACTGAAATAAAATTTTACCGGATAAAGAATCATTTAATTTTTTAGATAGCCGAAGGAAATTTTAAATTAAGGACAATTTATTCACTTGCATCATTTAACGACCCGACCGGTCGTTTTGGGCATTTACACTCCTTTCTACTATTTGAAGTCTTGAATAGCTTCATATGATATAGTATGACTTGTGTAAATCGTCGGTTTTGGTTAGAGGAAAAATTGCGGACCGCAGAAGAAATGTGCGGACCGGAGAAATCCTCTTGCGGCCGCAGAAAGGGGAATCTGCAGGTTCGATGGTCTGATTTCGGAAGTTTATATCTTTTAATATATAAAGAATTTTGAAATGATCCAAAATTTAAAGTTGTAGCCCTTTGAATATAGTTTCCAGAAAGGTAAACCATTCATCATTTAGATATTTGTACCGAAAGTTATAGTCAATTTACTGAACCCTGGTAGTGCAGTCACTGCTGGACTACGACCACACAATTTGGGTTGCGGCCGCAGAACCTGGAATGTGCGGATCGCACAAATATTTTGCGGTCTGAACAATGGGAGATCAAATTTTGTACTATATGAACGAGGGTTAGGGTTTTATTTCATATTTGGACTTTGGGAGCTCGGTGTGTGGCGATATTTCGTGGGATTTTCAAGAAATTCATCGAGGTAAGTGATTCTAACTCATATTTGGTTAAAATACATGAATATATCATTATTTTTATTATTTAATTAGTATTTTGAGATGGAAATTTGGGAAAAATTGTAAAAATTTCATAAAATGAATTTTTGAGATTTGAATGTCGATTCAGAGTCGGATTTGAGTGAAACTAGTACGGTTGGATTCGTAATTGAATGGGCAGATTCCGAGATATGGTTCCCATTGCCAACTTTCGAGCGGAGCTGGAAATTTATATAAATTGTTAAATTGTAAGCATTCGAGTAAATTATGATTAATTTGCACGTTGTTTGAATAGATACAAATCCTTTGGCTTGAGTTGAGGAGATAGGAAGGCGAATGGAGGTTGATACGTGCGGAATGGAATTTTTGGAGTATTGCCTATCTTGCTTGGCGTTGGATTCGGCTTGTTCAAGGTAAGTAACACTTCTAAACTTGGTTCTATGGGTATGAATTCCTGAATTTCGTGTTATATGAATTGTTTGGAGGTGACACACATGCTAAGTGACGGGTGTGTGGGCGTGCACCATAGAAATTGTGACTTAATTGATTCTGTGGAGTTCCATAATCAAATAATCATGTCATTACCCATATATCCTCCACATGTTAGAGGAAATTGAGCTGAGACTTATGTTAAAGATCATGTTTAGGCTATTTACCGATATTTTTGGGACCCACAAAGGGATTATTGCTATTGAATTATTTTTTTTAAATTTACAATTTTATACTCAGTCGCATCTATCATTTGCATATCATATCTCAGTCTCTGTTGTCATTCATTGATACATCATATCATCATGTCAGGTTGATTTTAATGTTATTGAGAGCCCGAGAGACTGGAGATTTTGAGTGATATTTATGGGATCGGGCTGCACGCCACAACATATTTTATTTATTTATGCCTGGATCTGGCTATTATAGTGCTTGGGCTGAAGGAGCCCCTCCGGAGTCTGCCCTCCCCACAGTGAGTGTGGTTCATTTATATTGAGGTATGGATCTTTCCTGGACATGGATCTTGTCCGAATCATTTATATCTAGGGATGGATCTTCCCCTAGGATGTATTTGCCTTATATAGTATTGATTGTCAGTTGATGTGTATTTATACGGGATGGATATTTCCTAAGCTGGATTGGTCATATACAGTACTGAGTGATTGAGTATTTTGATTATCTTCCTTGGACATGGATCTTGTCCGAATTATTTATATCTGGGATGGATCTTCCCCTAGGCTGGATTGGCCTTATACAATACTGATTGACTGATTGTCAGTTGATGTGTATATATACGAGATGGATCTTCCCTAGGCTGGATTGGCCATATACAATACTAACGGATTGAGTATTTTGAGGTTGTGAGTGCACAAGGTTTTTCCATAGAGGTGCATCACATACAGGATGTACATTGACATGTAGATATAGAGATTTCATATTCCCCATATTATTCAGAGTTGATATATTTTATTTGTAATGAGTTTAACTGTTGAACTTGAAAGCATGTCTACATTTCTGTATTGTTATTTTTATATTGGACTGTACATGTGGAGCTCGTCACTATTTTCAGCCCAAAGGTTAGTCTTGTTACTTAATGAGTACATGGGGTTGGGTTTACTCATACTACACTTCTGCACCTTGCGTGCAGATTTTTGATACTGATGTAGCTGCGTACAGTGGGAGCTGGATCTGAAGATGTACCTGCATTCCAGTCATTGCTGCCTTTTGTTCACGGTAGCTTTAGAATTTTTAATCTGTTCATGTATACTTCAGACATATGATGCATTTTTATTTCACACCAGCTTTGTAAATTCTAATCTTAGAAGCTCATGATTTGTACTACCAGTCCTTGGGGAGTGTATTAGAGTCAGTTAAATATTAATTGAATCGGATTGTTGTTATTTGGCTTACCTAGCGTGTGAGGTTAGGTGCCATCGCGGCTAGTTGAATTTTGGGTCGTGACAAGTTAGTATCAGAGCTCTAGGTTCATAAGTTCTACAAGTCATGAGCAAGTGTCTAGCAGGGTCTTGCAGATCGGTATGATGACGTCCATTCTTATCTTCGAGAGGCTACAGGGCATTTAGGATAATTTTTCATCTTTCTTTCCTTATCGTGCAGAAATGATTCAACTTGAAACATAACTCTTTGAATTCCTTCCATGTATTCGTGTGCGCATGTGAGCACTCGGTATCAGTTGTGCATCGCTGGCTTGCGATTTCATGAACAAGGTTCGAGATGTGTGTTCTGTATCCAGGGTTAGATCGTAGCTTAAGCTTGGTAGCTTCAACTATGTGAACTTGTACATTTGGACTCATAAGTCCGGTAGTGTCTCTATGAGTGAAATTTGTGGCTCGATGAGCGGTTGAATAGCTATATGATGAGCATGATGTGACTGGGGAATGTGTTCAGATAGTTTGATGGCGACGAGGATAGTTAGCTTGAGATGTAAAAAGGACTATTGGGTGCCAGATTACTGTCTTGATGTGACGTATAGTCTCGATTTATGAGTGTGTTGAAAGATTTTACATGTTGATTAATTATGGAACGAAGTAGATTTTCATGTCTCGTTGTGAGTTCAGACTCGGAAAGATTAAGTGATTGCGTAGTAATTGTGGTTGCGAAAGGGTATAACAAGATGCCATTTTGAGGCTAAGCAGGTGGGTTATCTCTTGCGATGTAATCTACATAGGTGTGTTCCTCATAATGTTGAATGGAGAGTTTCTTTTCTACCAGCGGGGTGTATGTGTTGAGATTTGAATTTGAATCTAGTTAAGAAAGTTGACGTGTCTGTCAAGAGAATAAATGCGAGCTTAGCGGATGATTGAGGTACTTTATGGTTGGTGTTGCATGAGCTTGAGAAGAATTTTCGTTGAACTGATTACAGTATTATGGCTGTAATAGAGTATGAGTATTGTGAATTATCGAGTGTTTTAATCTATGGCTTTGAGCCAAGTAGGGGAGGCTGCTATTGACAATTCAATTTCATGGTTATATATTAAGTTTAAGTTTTGGTCCGAGACATACTTGTGGATTAGTTATGACTGTAGAGGTTGAGATCGAGGATGACTCGAATAAGGAAATTCCTGAAATATGAGTTATCAAAATATGAGAATCGTGGAATGATTAAGTTATTATTTTGAAGGATGTAGTGCGCACGAAGTATGAATTTGATTGGTAGTGTTAAAACAAGGTTACTTTTGTGGGTGTTGTTGTGCTAATGGGGCATGTGTCTTTCGGCCCGTTTGGGCGGTGCAATTTAGATTTAAGTAAAGTGGGTGACTCTCGAGAAGGTTCTAATGGGTTCGAGATTTATATATAGCAATTGAGAAACGTTTTTTTCCATGACTTGTGTGTGGATAGATCTGAGATTTGCATTTGATGGTGCTGGGACTTGCGGTAACTCTGTATGACTATGGATTCTACATTCCAGTATAAGAAAGGTAACAGAACAATTTTAAATTCATATAAAGTCTTTTTAGAGTGGGTGTCTTGGTCGTTGTACTTTTGTGTTGCTTTAGAGGGAATACAACAACTTATGTGCCTTAGGGCGGTGTAGTTTATGCTAGGATCTATGGTGGTGAGCTTTGAGTAAGGATCGGGGTGTTATGACAAGGAGAAGTGTCAACTTGATGGTAAATCAGAAGAAACTCGGAGAAAATAGGATAAATGGGTAACATGCTGGATCAGTATGGTAATGGTATGCTCGGTCCTTTTGGTTCTTATGATGAGGTGAGGCTTTACGGGTGTTTTATGGCATTACTCTCGGATTTGGAAACCTGTGTGGCTTGGTCGAGTTAGAGGAATTCAGTTCTGATAGCTTGGTTATGTGCAAATGGGTTTAGAATAGTTCTCGATGGTTTATATCACTGTTTTGTGATTTTTCCTTGTATGGGAGAAAATGGAAGGTTTCTAACTGACCGGATATGTAATTTGCTGGTGACTCAGAGTTGATAATGGGATTCTCGTGCTTGTCACATGATGGCATAATAGATGTATGTTGTGCGAAATTAGGATTTACATGTATAAGGTGGAAGTTCAGTCTTGAAAGGAAGATCACGAATTTTGGACAGAATGGTCAATTTCAGATATTTAGATGAATGTTATAACTGCTCGGTAATCCTTGAGAAGGGTGCGCATTTCAGAAGGCGCATTGTATTTTGACTTACGGATGTTCATCGGTATTGCGGTACTCACCTGGTTGATAGACTGCTGATATTCAAATTATTGCTATGTGGCACAGAAGAATTATGAAAGTATTCCACGTGGGATGATTGTGCATGAACGATGTGTTAGTCATTCTAGTGCTGGATTTGGGATCGGTTACGGTGATTCGTGTGTTCTATGAATTTGGAGACTGGGAGTTCTCATAAGCATATTGTTTCAGGATTGCGACCTGTTTGAGGTGAGTGTTTTATTTAAACTCAGTGGAGGCACTATGTCATGACCCAAAATTCCCACCTTCGGGGCCGTGATGACGTCTAATATTTCACATGCAAGGCAAGCCACCGTTAGAATAATTTTAACCATTTTTTTGTAACAATTTAATTTAATTAATAATAAAGAAGCTAATAACCGGAATGAAATCTGAAATAGAGTGAGTAAATCATAATAATAGTGATGTCTAAATACCCTCCAAGAACTGGTGTCACAAGTGCACGAGCTACTAGAATAATACAAATAAGGGGTTGAATGAAAATAAAGTTGTCTGACAGAAATACACAACTAAAATAAAGTAAATGGGGATTTCAGAGCTGCGAACGCCGTGCAACTATACCTCAAGTCTCCTGTGGATAGCTGAATCCGAGCAAATCTACTGTACGCCGCTGGGACCAACTCCGGTATCTGCACAAGAAGTGCAGAGTGTAGTATGAGTACAATCCTGAAACAATATGCTTCTGAGAACTCCCAGTCTCCAAATTCATAGAACACACGAATCACCGTAACCGATCCCAAATCTAGCACTAGAATGACTAACACATCGTTCATGCACAATCATCCCACGTGGAATACTTTCATAATTCTTCTGTGCCACATAGCAATAATTTGAATATAAGAGAACATGAATAGAAATTAAACTGGTAAATCATATCAACAATCAAGCCAACTCGGCAGTCATAACCAATTATTACTTAAATCACTTTCCGTTGCGGCGTGCAACCCGATCCCCACAATATATGCATATTCAATTCCGTTACTGCGTGTAACCCGATTCCACAATATATTCATTTTCATTTAATTCCGTTGCGGCGTGCAACCCGATCCTCAATATATCTTTTTAATCAATTCAGTTGAAGCGTGCAACTCGCTCATCTAATATATTCACTTTCAATCAATTCTGTTGCGGCGTGCAACCCGCTCATCCAATATATTCACTTTCAATTAATTCTGTTGCGGCGTGCAACCCGCTCCTCCAATATATTATTTTCATTACTGTAGCGGCGTGCAACCCGCTCCTCAATAATATAATTTACCTATTCTTATAAAAGAAATTATTCCAATAAATGCAACAATTAATATGAAATTGTAAGACAACAAACATATAATAATTATGATTTATTTAGAAACAAGTGATGGCAAGTAGCAATTAATTGTAAAAATTAAGGAGAAAATAGGCAATTTAATATTTAGTATGCTAAATGTCAAGTAACAATTAAGTCACATAAATCAAATAAGCATGTAGCAAATATAGCAAGGATTCAGGGCATAATTTTGAGCAAGGAATATGAGAGAAATAATTAATATAATAATTAATTCACGAGTTAAAATAATTTATAATTTCTAGATAAATATGCAAACAATCAATTTGATGATGTATAGGCACTCGTCACCTCGCCTATACGTCGTTACACATGAAATTCACGTAACAATAATTCAAGGATTTTATTCCCTCAAGTCAAGGTTAGCCAAGACACTTACCTCGCTTCGCAACCAAATTCAAGAATCCAATAAGCCTTTGTCTCGCGAATTGTTGTCCGAAAGCTTCAAATCTAGTTACAAACAATTCAATATTCTCAACACTAATCGTAGGAATTAATTCCATATGAAATTACTAATTTTCCGGATTAAAATCCGAAATTCATTTCAAAAATCGACAGTGGGATGCACACCTCGAATCCCGAAAAAACTCACAAAAATCGAACACCCGTTCTGATACGAGTTCAACCATATAAAAATTATTAAATTCCGACATCAGATTGGCTTACAGATCTTAAATTTTTGTTTTTGGAATATTTTATAAAAATATGTTTTTTCTTCCATAAATTCATGGATTCATGATGTAAATGAGTATGAAATCATGAAATATAACTAATTTTGGATAAAGAATACTTACCCAACTCAAACTCGTAAACAATGTGTCACGACCCAAAATCTAACCATGGTCGTGATGGTGCCTATCGTGTTACAAGGCAAGCCTATTTCCCAAAATATTACTACTAAACCGATTATAAGAATTTAATAAAATAATTTCAACATTTGAAATTTTTTATAAACTAAATCAACTCTAAATATAATTATAGAAAATACGAAAATGAGCCCCAAACATCGGGGTGTCACTAAGTCACGAGCGTTTAAATCTATGAACTAAGAAATGAAACTGTCCAACTGTCAATACAATCCATAAGAAGAAATGATAAAAGGAGTGACAAGGTTCTGTGGACGCTAGCAGCTACCTTGCAATCTCCACAGATAGCCGGCCTGAACTCAACGATCGCCGCACTGTAACTCACCTGAATCTGCACATAAAGTGCAGAGTGTAGCATGAGATCAACCACCTCAGCAAGTAACAGAAATAACTAAGGAACTGAGCAATAGTGACGAGCTAAGTAAAACAGTCCAATTATTTATTTTCACAATTTAAAAATAAACAGAAATAAACAGGTAAATTCCATAACTCAGTAAATGCCACAAAGAAGTTTAACAGATAAATGCAGCAACAACACAAATAAATACAACCTCACAGCAGTGTCACTCCATCACTCATCACTCGCACTCAGCACTCAACACTCAAAACACTAAACACTCTGCACTCACTAGGGGTGTGTACAGACTCCGGAGGGGCTCCCAAAGCCCAGGCACTAAGATCAATACCTGGATCTGCAGGGTCAACTCACGTGTTACGCGGATAACTCATGCGCTATGGTATCAATACCTGGACCCGCACGGTCAACTCACGTGCTACGCGGATAACTCATGCGCTATGGTATTAATATCCTCATAACCAGGCCCTCGGCCTCACTCAATCATGTACCTCACTAGCCTCACCATCATCAACAATAAGGGAACACAACCCACATCAAGTATCACCGTGTAATAGCAATTAATAGAGACTGAGGTAAATATGTACAATAATTTCTATGACTGAGTACAAATAATGTGAGCATGAATAAAGCCTAAGCATGATCTCTAACATGAAGGCAAACAAGTTCAACAACAAACAAACACGCAACCACAGATAATAGCCATTAGGCCTTACAGCCTCACGGGACGGACCAAGTCTCAATCCCTCGCGGTGCACACCCACACACTCATCACCTAGTGTGGGTATCACTTCCAAACAATCACATGATGTCAAATCTCTGCGTCCTCTCCTGACCTCGAACCATCTCAATCTGTCGAGCAATGTCGACAACCTCATCAAAGGTAACCCAAGATACTCTCTCCCTAGTCATAAGCAATCGAAGCTGAAACCCGAGGCCATCTATAAACCTCCTGATCCTCTCTCGGTCTGTGGGAACCAACCAGACCACATGAAGAGCTAACTCGGAGAACCGCATCTCATACTGTGTAATAGACATATCACCCTAGCGAAGATGCTCAAACTGCCTGCGCAGCTCCTCTCTACCGGATTCAGGTACAAACTTCTCTAGAAAAAGTATAGAGAACTGCTGCCAAGTAAGGGGTGCTACGCCAACAGGGCTATGCCTCTCGGAAGTCTCCCACCATTTGAGTGCAGCCCCAGAAAACTGAAAGGTAGTGAATGAGACCCCACAAGTCTCCAAAATACCAGCAGTATGGAGTATTCTCCGACACCTGTCCAAGAAGTCCTGAGCGTCCTCTCTCTCTATACCACTGAAAGGTGGCGGCTGGAGTCTCCCAAACCTTTCCAACCTACGCTGATCATGCTCAGGCATAGCAGGAACCACATAATCTTGTGCAGCTACAACCGGCTGGGCTGGTGGTGCCTCCGGTATCTGAAGTCCCTGAATAGCATGCTTGGGTGTGCGAGCGACGGGAGTTTGAGTGCCTCCCACAACCTAAGAAGTGGCTGCAGCCGTCGAAATAGAGACTGCCTGAGCAAGGCCGGTATACACTGTCAGAATCTGAGCTAGGGCCTCCTGAAGGCCTGGAATCACAATAGGCACAGGTGGTGCCTGAGCTGGCGCATCAACAATTGGAACTTGGTCCTTATCTAGGACAACCAGTGAATCTACAGGTACTGCTCCGGCTGCTGTATGAGCTACACCTCTGCCCCTACCACGGCCTTGCCCTCTTGCGGCCCGAACTGGTGGCTGACCCTCTTGACCGGTAGCATGAGTCCTCACCATCTGCGAGAGAAAGAAATACAAATGTTTAGTTACTAAAATACATAGAAAGAATCCAAGAATGTGAAATTTTCCTAAAGGTTCTACAGCCTCTTGAAGATAAGTACAGACGTCTCCGTACCAATCCACAAAACTCTACTAAACCCGCTCATGACTTGTGAGACCTATGTAACCTAGGCTCTGATACTAACTTGTCACGACCCAAAATCTAACCATGGTCGTGATGGCACCTATCGTGTTACAAGGCAAGCCTATTTCCCAAAATATTACTACTAAACCGATTAGAATTTAATAAAACAATTTCAACATTTGAAATTTTCACAAACTAAATCAACTCTAAATATAATTATAGAAAATATGGAAACGAGCCCCAAACATCGGGGTGTCACTAAGTCATGAGCGTCTAAATCTATGAACTAAGAAATGAAACTGTCCAACTGTCAATACAATCCAAAAGAAGAAATGATAAAAGGAGTGACAAGGTCCTGCTGATGGTAGAAACTACCTTGCAATCTCCACAGATAGCCGGCCTGAACTCAACGATCGCCGCGCTGTAACTCACCTGAATCTGCACATAAAGTGTAGAGTGTAGCATGAGTACAACTACCTCAGCAAGTAACAGAAATAACTAAGGAACAGAGCAATAGTGACGAGCTAAGTAAAACAGTTCAATTATTTATTTCCACAATTTAAAATTAAACAGAAATAAACAGGTAAATTCCATAACTCAGTAAATGCCACAAGGAAGCTTAACAGATAAATGCAGCAACAACATAAATAAATATAACCTCACAACAATCATTCCATCACTCATCACTCGCACTCAACACTCAACACTCAACACTCAAAACACTCAACACTCTGCGCTCACTGGGGTGTGTACAGACTACAGAGGGGCTCCCAAAGCCCAAGCGCTAAGCACGGACAACTCACGTGCCATCATATCAATACCTAGATCTACACGGTCAACTCACGTGCTACGCAGACAACTCACGCGCTATGGTATCAATACCTGGACCCGCACGGTAAAATCACGTGCTACGCGGACAACTCACGCGCTATGGTATTAATATACTGACAACCAAGCCCTCAGCCTCATTCAATCATGTACCTCACTAGCCTCACCATCATCAACAATAAGGGAACACGGCCCACATCAAGTATCACTGAGTAATAGCAATAAACAGAGAGTAAGGTAAACATGTACAATAATTTCTATGACTGAGTACAAATAATGTGAGCATGAATAAACCTAAGCATGATCTCTAACATGAAGGCAAACAAGTTCAACAACAAATAAACACGTAACCACAGATAATAGCCATTAGGCCTCAATGCCTGACGGACCAAGTCTCAATCCCTCGCGGTGCATACCCACACGCTCGTCACCTAGCATGGGTATCACTTCCAACCAATCACGTGATGTCAAATCTCCGGGTTTATACCCTAAAAGCCAGAGTTAAAACTGTTACTTACCTTAACAGCGTAAAAATCCTAATCCGGGATGCCCTTGTCTCTGGACTCGATCTCCAAATGCTCTGAATCTATTCACAATCATTACAATACCATCAATATACGCTAATTGAATGAATTCCACAAGAAAAACTATCAAATTATGCCAAAAATCCAAAACCGACCAAAACCTGACCCCTGGGCCCACGTCTCGAAATAAGTCAAAAATGGCAGAATAATAAACCTTGTCCTCTCCCGAGTCTAACCATACCAAATTCATCAAAATCTGACATCGTTTGATCCTTCAAATCCTTAAATTACTCCCGAAATATTCTAAGCCCTAACCCCTTATTTTCACTAATTATCATGATTAAACAACGGAAAATCACCATATATACAATTATTAAGGCTCAACTAACTTACCTCAACGAAACCCACTTGATTCACTCTTCAAATCTCTCCCAAAAGCTTCAAAAACCAAATAGAAATAGTGAAGAACGCACCAAAATTCGCAAAGTGTGATATATAGGATCTGCCCCAGGGATTCCGCACCTGTGGACCTTTTCTCGCACCTGTTAACTCACATCTGCGGTCCCAGGTCCGCATATACGAAAGTCACTTAGACGCCAAGCTTCGCACCTGCGGCTGCCCCTTCGCACCAGCGGGCTCGCAGGTGCGATCCTCTCTTCCGCACCTGCGCTCAATGCCAGACCTCCATTTTCTGCATCTGCGACATGCCATCCGCACCTACGATCATCGCACTTGAAGTTCCCAATCCGCAGGTGCGGACACACCAGAACAGCAGCTCCAGCTGCATTTCCAACTTCTAAACTCCTCGATACCCATCCAAAATCTTCCCGAGCCCCTTGGGACCTCAACCAAAAATACCTACAAGTCATATACCAACATACCAACTTAGTCGAACCTTCGAATCACTCAAAACATCACCAAATCATCAAATTACCCTATGATTCAAGTCTAAGAACTTCTAAATTTTCAAATTCGACAACCAGTGTCGAAACCAACCAAACCACGTCCGAATGTCCTCAAATTTTGCACACACATCACAAATGACACTACGAACCTACTCCAACTTTCGAAATTCTATTTCAACCTTGATATCAAATTTTCCACTGCCGACCGAAATCGCCAAATTTCCAATTTCACCAATTCAAGCCTAATTCTACCACAGACCTCCAAATCACATTCCGGATGCACTCCTAAGTCCAAAATCACCTAACAAAGCTAACAGAATTATCGAAATTCAAATCCGAGATAGTTTACACATAGGTCAACATCCGGTTGACTTTTTCAATTTAAGTTTCTACTTAAGAGACTAAGTGTCTCAATTCACTCTGAAACTACTCCGGTCCCGAACCAACTAACCCGATATAACTCAACACAGCTGAACAACACATAAAGAAGCAGTAAATGGGAGAACGGGGTTATAATATTCAAAATGACTGGTCGGGTCGTTACACAATGCCTCTGAAATCGCCCAAACCCGAGGTCTAAAACTCTAAACATGAACAAAAATGTCGGACTCCGGACATATATATTCTGTCTAGGCAAGTCGCGTCTCTAAGATGCGACTTGTCTAAAAATTTTAAGCCAATAATTGCGGTAGTAGCCTTCAGTCAATCGATCATAACTTTCTGTACAAATGTCCAAATGATGAATGGTTTATCTTTTTAGAAACTAGAATCAAAGGTCTAGGCCTTTCATATTTTGATAATTTTAGATTCCTTATAGATTGCGAAATATAAGCTTCCAAAGTTAACCCTGTGCATCTGAAATTTCTGGCGATGCACACTGCCACGCAAACAAAAACTAGTCAATCGATCATAACTTTCTGTACAAACACTACTAAAAAATCATGTTTTAGCGACGGATAAATTTTGTAGCTAAACAGACAAATATTTCGCTAATCTCATTTAGCGTCAGATTAGCAACGGATTATCAAGAAATTCTGCTAGCTACGAGCGTTTTAGCGACAGATTAGCGACAACATTCGTAGCTAATTCTAGTTGTTTTTGTAGTGAAATGTCCAAATGATAAATGATTTATCTTTCTTGAAACTAGAATGAAAGGGATACAACTTTTATGTTTTGATAATTTCCAGATTCCATCTAGATTGCGAGATATAAGCTTCCAAAGTCAGCTATGTGCATCGGAAATTTTGCACACTGCTGTCAAAAACCAGTAGTTAATAATGACCTAAAAATGGCTCGAATCTCACTCGATCCCCTTGAGACATCGTCCGAACATACCAACAAGTCTCAAAACATATTATGGACCTACTCGAGGTCTCAAATCACACATAACAACAGCGAAATTACAAATTGCGTGTCAATTTGGACTTGTGAGTTTATGAAATTTTCAATTCTATAAATCGCACCGAAACATGCCAAATCAATTCGAAATGAATTCAAATTTTGCATGCAAGTCATAAATGACATAATGGAGCTCTTCTAATTTCCAAAATCAAATTCCGACCCCAATATCAATAAAGTCAACTACCGGTCAAACTTTTCAAATATCTTCTATTTTCCAACTCTCACCAAAATGTGCCAAATTGTCCTACGGACAAATCAAGATACGGACCTACTGGAACTGTCAAAATACTGATCTGGGTCCGTTGGCTCAAAACGTTAATCGAAGTCAACTAAGTTGAGTTTTAAGGATCTATTTCACATTTTAATCAATTTTTCATATAAAACTTTCCAGAAAAATTTACGGACTGCGCATGCAAATCGAGGAATGCTGAATAGTGATTTTCGAGGTCTCAGAACACAGAAATGAATATATTAAATTAAAGATGACATATTGGGTCATCACATTCTCCACCTCTAAAACAAATATTCGTCCACGAACGGAGTTAGAAAAACACTCGAGTTGGTGAAAAGGTGGAGATATCTACTCCGCATGTACGGCTTGGACTCCCAAGTAGCTGCCTTAATTGGCTGACCTCTCCATTGCAACCAAACTGAGGGATAGCTTTTAGACCTCAACTGTCGGACCTGTCTGTCTAGGATAGCTACCGGCTCCTCCTCATAAGTCAAATCTTTGTCCAATTAGACTGAGCTGAAATCTAACACATGGGACGGATCACCATGATATTTCTGGAGCATAGATACATGGAACACCGAATGAACTGCTGATAAACTAGATGGTAGTGCAAGCTTGTAGGCTACTTCACCCACCCTTTCAAGAATTTCAAAGGATCTGATATACCTAGGGCTTAACTTGCCATTCTTTCCGAATCTCATTACACATTTCATAGGTGAAACCCGGAGCAATACACTTTCTCCAATCATCAATGAAACATCACGAACCTTACGATCGGCATAACTCTTTTGCCTAGACTGAGCCGTGCGAAGTCGGTCCTAGATAACCTTGACCTTATCCAAGGCATCTTCTACCAAATCAGTACCCAACAACCAAGCCTCCCCCTGTTCCAACCAACCAACTGGCGAATGGAATCGCTTCTCGTATAATGCTTCATACAGAGCCATCTGAATGCTCGACTGGTAGCTGTTATTATAGGCAAACTCTGCAAGTGGCATGAATGGATCCCAAGAACCTCAAAAATCTATAATACAAGCGTGAAGCATATCTTCCAAAATCTGAATAGTGCGCTCTGATTGTCCGTCTGTCTGTGGATGAAATATTGTACTCAACTCAACCCGCGTGCCTAACTCACGCTGTACAACCCTCCAGAAGTGCGAGGTGAACTGCGTACCTCGATCTGAAATAATAGACACGGGCACACCGTGAAGGCGGACAATCTCACAAATGTAAATTTCAGTTAACCGCTCTGAAGAATAGGTAATTGCCACTGGAATGAAATGTGTTGACTTGGTCAACCTGTCCACAATGACCCATACTACATCGAACTTCTTCTGAGTCTATGAGAGTCCAACAACAAAATCCTTAGTGATACGCTCCCACTTCCACTCAGGAATTTCTAACTTCTGAAGCAAATCACCAGGTCTCTAATGCTCGTACTTAACTTGCTGACAATTCAAACACTGAGATTCATATGCAACTATATCCTTTTTCATTCTTCTCCACCAATAATGTAGCTGCTAATATTGATACATTTTGGCGGCACCAGGATGAATAGAATATCTGAAACTGTGGGCCTCTTCAATAATTAATTCACAAAGCCCATCCACATTAGGAACACAAATACGACCCTGCATCCGCAGAACTCCATCATCCACCACAACAACCTTCTTGGCACCATCGTGCCGCACCATGTCCTTAAGGAAACGCAAATGAGTATCATCATGTTGTCGCTCTTTGATGCGCTCATATAACGAAGACCGAGCGATTGTGCAAGCTAGAACCTGACTGGGCTCCAAAATATCTAACCTCACAAACGGATTGGCCAAAGTCTGAACATCTGCAGCTAGCGGACTCTCACCAACTGGAATATACGCAAGGCTATCCATACTCACAGCCTTTCTACTCAAAGCATCGGCCACCATATTGGCCTTTCCCGAGTGATACAAAATGGTGATATCATAGTCTTTCAACAACTCCAACCTTCTTCTCTGCCTCAAATTGAGATCTTTTTGTTTGAATAGATACTGTAGACTAAGATGATTTGTAAATACTTCACATGACACGCCGTAAAGGTAGTGCCTCCAAATCTTCAGCGTATGAACAATGGCTGCCAATTCTAAGTCATGAACAAGATAATTCTTCTCGTGAACTTTCAACTATCGCGATGCATATGCAATCACCCTGCCATCTTGCATCAATACTGTACCGAGTCCAATACGAGATGCATCACAATACACCGTGTACGATCCTAAACCTATGGGCAACACCAACACTGGCACCGTAGTCAAAGCAGTCTTGAGCTTCTAAAAGTTCAACTCACACTCGTCTGACCATCTGAATGGAGCACCCTTCTAGGTCAGTCTGGTGAGTGGGTTTGCTGTAGATGAAAACCCTTCCATGAACCAACGATAATAACCTGCCATACCCATAAAACTCTAAATCTCTATAGCTGAAGTAGGTCTAGGCCAGTTCTGAACTGCCTCAATCTTCTTAGGGTCCACTTGTATGCCTTCTGGCGATACAACATTCCCCAAAAATGCAACCGAGTCTAACAAAAACTCGCATTTTGAAAATTTGGCATATAATTGATTATCCCTCAAAGTATGAAGCACAATCCGAAGATGCTGCTCATGCTCCTCTCGACTGCTAGAATAAATCAAGATGTCATCAATGAATACAACCACAAAGGAATCCAGATAGAGCTTGAACACCCGGTTTATCAAATCCATAAATGATGATGGGCATTTGTCAGCTCAAATGACATCAATAGAAATTCATAATGCCTATACCGAGTCCGAAAAGCTGTCTTTGGGACATCAGATGACTTAATCTTTAACTGATGATAGCCAGACCTCAAGTCAATCTTCAAAAATACCTTATCACCATGAAGCTGATCGAATAAGTCATCAATTCTTGGCAACAGATACTTGTTCTTGATAGTAGCCTTGTTCAACTGCCGATAGTCTATACACATCCGTATTGAACCATCTTTCTTCTTCACAAACAACACTGGTGCACCCCAGGGCGAGACACTACGTCTAATGAATCCCTAATCAAGCAAGTCTTGTAAATGCTCCTTTAATTCTTTCAACTCTAGCGGGGCCATACGGTATGGTGGAATAGAAATGGGCTGAGTGCCTGGAGCCAAATCAATACAGAAGTCAATATCTCTGTCGGGTGACATCCCCAACAAATCTGCAGGAAATACTTCTGGAAATTCACGAACAACTAGTACTGAGTCCATAGAAGGAACATCCGCACTAGGATCGCGAATATAAGCCAAATAGGCTAGACATCCCTTCTCGACCATTCGTCGAGACTTCATATAAGAAATAACCATGCTGGTTGAATGACTAGGAGTTCTTTTCCACTCTAATCGAGGTAACCCCGGCATAGCTAAAGTCACCGTCTTGGCATGACAATCCAATATAGCATGATAAGGTGACAGTCAATCCATACCCAGTATGACGTCAAAATCTACCATGTTAAGAAGTAGAAGATCCACACTAGTCTCAAGACTCCCAATAGTAACCACGCACAAATGATAGACATGATCTACCACAACAGAATCTCCCACCGGTGGGGACACATATACAGACGCACTTAGAGAATCACGAGGCATAACCATATATGAAGCAAAGTAGGAGGACACATAGGAGTAAGTAGACCCTGGATCAAATAGAACTGAGGCATCTCTATGGAAAATTGGAACAATACTTGTGATCACGGCGTCGGATGACTCGACCTCAGGCCTAGCTAGAAAAATGTAGAATCGGGGTTGGGCCCCACCAGTCTGAACTACATCTCTGGGACATGCCATAGCTCACTGTCCTCCACCTCTAACAGTCTGAGCTCCACCTCTAGCAGTCTGAGCTCCACCTCTAACAGTCTGACCTACACCTCTAGCAGTCTGACCTCCTCTTCTAGCAGTCTGACCTCCACCTCTAATAGTCTGGTCGGGTGGGCGGTGGATCAACCGGTGCCGGTATGATGGCACGAGAATTCTACTGAGATTTGTTGCTCAACAACCTAGGGCAATGCGACCAATGTTCCCAGACTCATAACACCCATCCTGCTGGCATGGCTGCTGAAGCTGAAGCTGACCCGAATGGGTCAGATAGCCGTGATAGTGACTCTAGAGTGGTGGTGCACTAATAGAAGCAGAATATGCACTGAATGTTGGCTGTCCAGAGTAAGTAACATAAGGACATTGACACCCTAAAGCACCGTGAGAAGTCTGAAGTGCTGAATAAAATGGACTAGGAGGATGACCCCTACCATAAGTATTCTTGCCTCCAGATGAGGCGCCTCTGAAATTACCGGAATAACGGGGCCTCTTATCTAATATTGGCCCTCTCTCTTGTGAAAGAACCATCTCGATCTGCCTGGCGACATTAGCAGCCATCTGAAAAGAAATTTCACTCCTGGTCTCCTTGGCCATTTGTAGCTTGATAGGTTGAACGAGTCCATCAATGAACATCTTCACCCTCTCTCTCTCTCTCTCTCTCTCTCTCTCTGTAGGAAGCAGAAGAACAACATGACGGGCTAGATCCACAAAACGGGTCTCATACTGAGTGACTGACATACTGATCGGCTAGAGACGCTCAAACTGCTTGCAATAATTCTCCCTCAGTATGATAGGAAGTAACTTCTCCAAAAATAGCTGCGATAACTGCTCCCAGGTAAGTGCAGGCGAACCAACTAGTCTAGTAAATACATAATCTTTCCACCACCTCTTGGTGGAACTAGTCATCTGAAACACAGCAAAATCAACCCTATTACTTTCTACTATCCCCATGTTCTGAAATACTTCATAGCAGCGGTCATGAAAATCCTGTGGTCCTCAAAAGGTGTACCACTGAAATGGATTGGAAATAGCTTGGTAAACTTGTCCAACTTCAACAAAGCCTCATAAGACAAAGCAGACCTATCACCGACATATGCTGCAACAACTGGTTGAAACTACTCCAACTGGATGGGCTACTGGAGCCTGATACTGTGGAGTTGTCTGCCCCGGAGCAGGAGTAGTGTTAGTTTGTACTCCTCCCCCAGCCTGTGAGATGACTGGTGCCACTGGAAATGTACCATTTTGGGACACACCCTACATAAGACTCACCAAATGGACTAGAGTGTCCTAAAATATTGGAGTAGCTATGAATTCTTCTGGAACCTGAACTGGTCCAATAGGTACCGTTTGAGCTGGAGCCTCAGCTTCTAAATCCACCTGAGGTTCTACAACAGGTGGTGCTGCTCAAGCTCTAGATTGAGCTCTGCCTCTGCCTCTACCTCTACCTCGGCCTCTAGCGCGACCTCAGCCTCGGCCTCTGCCCCTGGTCGTAGCTGTCACTGGGGGCTCTGGCTTTTGTCCGGCTGTAGATGCAAGGTGTGTTCTTGCCATCTGCGATAGGACAAGAATAGAAGAGTTCAATCGTCAATGATAGAATAAAATCGCATGACAGAGTAGAATAGAAGTGAAATTGTTCCTAAACACCATATCCTCTGGAAGATAAGTACAGATGTCTCCGTACCGATCCTTCAGACTCTACTAACCTTGCTCGTGACTCGTGAGAACTACGTAACCTAGTGCTCTGATACCAACTTGTCACGACCTGAAATTTCCCACCTTCGGGACCGTGATGGCGCCTAACATTTCACTTGCTAGCAAGCCAACGTTAGAATAATTTTACCCATTTTTTTGTAACAATTTAATTTAATTAATAATAAAGAAACTAATAAGTGGAATGAAATCTGAAATAAAGTCAGTAAATCATAATAATAGCGATGTCTAAATATCATCCCAGAACTGATTTCACAAGTACATGAGCTACTAGAATAATACAAATAAGGATCTGAATGAAAATAAAGTTGTCTGACAGAAATACATAGCTAAAATAAAGTAAATAGGGATTTCAGAGATGCGAACGCTGTGCAACTATACCTCAAGTCTCCTGTGGATAGCTGAATCCGAGCAAATCTACCGTACGCCGCTGGGACCAACTCCGGTATCTGCACAAGAAGTGCAGAGTATAGTATGAGTACAACCGACCCCATGTACCCAGTAAGTGTCAAGCCTAACCTCGACGAAGTAGTAACGAGGTTAAGGCAGGTTACTTACATTAACATGTACGCAATAATAATAATAATAATAACAATATAGGAGAACATGAATAGAAATTAAACTGGTAAATCATATCAACAATCAAGCCAACTCGGCAGTCATAACCAATTATTACTTAAATCACTTTCCGTTGCGGCGTGAAACTCGATCCCCACAATATATTCATATTCAATTTCGTTACTGCGTGCAACCCGATCCCACAATATATTCATCTTTATTTAATTCCGTTGCGGCGTGCAACTCGATCCTTAATATATCTTTTCAATCAATTCTGTTGCGGCGTGCAACCCGCTCATCTAATATATTCACTTTCAATCAATTCTGTTGCGGCGTGCAACCCGTTCCTCCAATATATTCACTTTCATTTCTGTTGTGGCGTGCAACCCGCTCCTCAATAATATAATTCACCAATTCTTATAAAAGAAATTATTCCAATAAATGCAACAATTAATATGAAATTGTAAGGCAACAAACATATAATAATTATGATTTATTTAGAAACAAGTGATGGCAAGTAGCAATTACCTGGGGTAATTTAGGAGAAAATTGGCAATTTAATATTTAGTATGATAAATGTCAAGTAACAATTAAGTCACATAAATCAAATAAGCATGTAGCAAATATAGCAAGGATTTAAGGCATAAGTTTGAGCAAGGAATATGAGAGAAATAATTAATATAATAATTAATTCACGAGTTAAATAATTTATGATTTCTAGATAAATGTGCAAACAATCAATTTGACGACGTATAGGCACTCGTCACCTCGCCTATACGTCGTTACTCATGAAATTCACATAACAATAATTCAAGAGTTCTATTCCCTCAAGTCAAGGTTAACCACGATACTTACCTCGCTTCGCAACCAAATTCAGGATTCCAATAAGCCTTTGCCTCGCGAATTGTTGTCCGAAAGTTTCAAATCTAGTCACAAACAATTTAATATTCTCAACACTAATCGTAGGAATTAATTCCATATCAAATTACTAATTTTCCGGATTAAAATCTGAAATTCATTTCAAAAACCGACAGTGGGACCCACACCTCGAATCCCGAAAAACTCTCGAAAATAGAACACCCGTTCCGATACGAGGTCAACCATATAAAAATTATCAAATTCCGACATTGGACTAGCTTACAAATCTTAAATTTTTGTTTTTGAAATATTTTATAAAAATATGATTTTTTTTCCATAAATTCATGGATTCATGATGTAAATGAGTATGAAATCATGAAATATAACTAATTTTGGATAAAGAATACTTACCCAACTCAAACTCGTAAAAAATACTTCTGAAATCGTCCAAAACCGAGGTCTAAAACTCTAAAATTGAACAAAAATGTCGGACTCCGGATATATATATTCTATCCAGGCAAGTCGCATCTCTGAGATGCGACTTGTCTAAAAAATTTTAAGCCAAAAATTGCGGTAGTAGCCTTCAGTCAATCGATCATAACTTTCTGTACAAATGTCCAAATGATGAATGGTTTATTTTTTTGGAAACTAGAATCAAAGAGCTACAACTTTCATATTTTGATAATTTTAGATTCTTTATAGATTGTGAAATATAAGCTTCTAAAGTTAGCCCTGTGCATCATAAATTTCTGGCGATGCACACTGCCAGGCAAACAAAAACTGGTCAATCGATCATAACTTTCTGTACAAATATCCAAATGATAAATTGTTTATCTTTCTGGAAACTAGAATGAAAGGGATACAACTTTTATGTTTTGATAATATTCAGATTCCTTATAGATTGCGAGATATAAGCATCCAAACTCAGCTCTGCACATCAGAAATTTCGCACACTGCTGTCAAAATCCAGCAGTTAAAAATGACCTAAAAATGGTCTGAAACTCACCCGAGCCCCTTGTGACCTCGTCCGAACACACCAACAAGTTTCAAAACATATTATGGACCTACTCGAGGTCTCAAATCAGACATAACAATGGCGAAACTACAAATCGCGTGTCGATTCGGACTTATGAGTTTATGAAATATTCAATTCTATAACTTGCACCGAAACATGTCAAATCAATTCGGAATGAACTCAAATTTTGCATGCAATTCAGTCTGAATATTATATTGAAACATATTTCAGTGAAGATAACGATTTCTCAATATCAGATTTCAAAAAAAAATCGGGCAGGATTCGCTCAATCAAAGACAGTTCAATTCGAATGACATAATGGAGCTGTTCCAATTTCCAGAATCGAATTCCGACATCGATATCAATAAAGTCAGCTCCCGGTCAAACTTTTCAAAAATCTTCTATTTTCCAACTTTCGCGAAAATGCGCCGAATTGTCCTATGTCCGCAATCACCATACGAAACTATTGGAATCATCAAAATTCCATTCCGGGGTCGTTTGCTCATAAGTCAAAACTCGGTCAAACTTTAGAAATTCAAGCTTTATAAAATCAAACCTTTTATTATTTTTCATAAACTAACGGAAAACGTGCCTACGTACCTCGGAATAGCTTCAAATTTTCTACATAAGTCATAAATATTGTTATGAAGCTGATCGAATTCTCGTAATCTAAATCAGGACACGGTAACAATAAAAACCCAATTATGATCAAATTTAGGAATTCTTAAACCTTTAAATTTTTAGTTTCTGTTAAATGCCGATAATTTGAGCTAGGGACCTTCGAATTCGATTCTGGGCATACGTCCAAGTCCTAAATCACGATACGGACGTACCAAAACTGTCAAAATACTAATCCGGATCTGTTGCCTCAAAATGTTGACCGAAGTCAACTCAGTTGAGTTTTAAAGCTCTATTTCACATTTTAATTAATTTTTTATATAAAAACTTTCTGAAAAAATTTACGGACTATGCACGCAAGTCGAGGAATACTGAATAGTTCTTTTTGAGGTCTCAGAACATAGAAATACATATTTAAATTAAAGATGACATATTGGGTCATCATATACTAGTTGTGTTAATTATTTGTGATAGCTACGCGCTATGAGTGCGCATATATGTGAGGTTTGAGCCCATGTGATGGCGTCGGAGCAAGTATTCATACTCGAAAAAATGCTTAGGCTATGATATGCCTAGAGTTGACTGTTAAGCGTGAAGTTATAACGTTTCACGTATTCGTACCTTTCTTGAGAACTATCTGGCCTATACTTGAGGTTACAAAGAAGCTAATTCCCTGAATAAACCTAGTAGTTACTATTTATGCAATAACTTGCCAATTTGAGATGTGATAGCACACTTTGCACATGCGTACACTATGAAGTGTTATTTATACCAGTCCAGGAGAATGAGAATCTTATTTCATTATCATATACATATGAACTTTTGTAATTACTCGTGTATGATATGCTTGGGCTGGAGGCCTATAACCATGCCAAACAGATTATGTTATTGGCACGTGAGTTGACCATGCGGATCCATATACTAATATCATTGGCACGCGAGTTATCCATGCGGGTTCAGATATTGATACTATAGCACGTGAGTTATCCGTGCGATTGATGTTAATATGAGCTATAGGAGAGATAGTTACTGTTATTAGATTAGTGTGTCTTGGTTATACTATATATGATGAGCTTATAGTATTGTGGTTGTGGTGGTGCTTGTTGAACTTGCAAAACAGTTCTCTTCTTTGAGACATTTTCCATTTTTCGGTACATGAATTGCGCAGTTTGTGGCTTGATTTATATTGGTGTGGCATGTCTGTGGAATAGTTGTGTTTGATAATATAAGGTCATTGGACCTACAATGGGTACTATCAGGTTTGATTTCGGCATTTTTTGGAGAATAATTTAGAATTCAGCTTAAATAATTGGCTATGGTACTTGTTGAACGAAGGAAGCTCCATGACCATTTGATCTGGTGAGTGGTTGTGAGTTCCTATATGTTTCTTTCATTATCGGTAGTATACGAAGGTTTTGGAAATGAGGTTTTGTGGAATGTGGGGTTTACTTGGTTGGTTTTGAGTAGTTACTGTGATCGGGAATGGTGCTGCGAGTATGCGCGTTGTGTAGTATATTATGTGATTATATTTGGGGTTATGGTTATGGCTTGATACAGCTTGTTCAAACTTATATAGTGTATAGATATGAGACTCGGGTCTTGTAAGAAATTCTGGATGTTGAAAATTGGGTTCTAAGTTTTACGGACTAAGGTTAAAGTAATGATCTTTAATTATGTTGTGTTGTCAGGCCTATATGGAAAAGCGTGATTATAACGATCCGACCGGTCATTTTGGGCATTTATGCTCTTTTCTACTATTTGAAGTCTTAAATACCTTCATACGATGTATTATGACTTGTGTGGATTGTCGTTTTTGGTTTTCAGGTATTTCGGAGTTAGTTTGGAAGAATAAAATCCAAGGCTTAAAGTTTAGGTTAAAATAGTGATCGGATGTCGACTTATGTGTAAACGACCCCGGAATAGAGTTTTGATGATTCCAATAGCTCCGTATAGTGATTTTGGACTTAGGAGCATGTCCAGAAAATTATTTGGAAGCCCGTAGCTAAATTAGGCTTGAAATGGCTAAAATAGAAATTTACGTTTGGAAGTTTGACCAGGGAGTTGACTTTTTGATATCGGGGTCGGAATCCGATTTTGGAAATTTGAATAGATCCATTATGTCATTTATGACTTGTGTGCCAAATTTAAGGTCAATCAGATGTGATTTGATAGGTTCCGGAGTTGTTTGTAGAAATTAGATATTTTCTGAGTTTCATTAAGCTTGAATTGGGGCATGATTCGTTGTTTTAGCGTTGTTTGATGTGATTTGAGACTTCGACTAAGTTCGTAAGATGTTTTAGGACTTGTTAGTATATTTAGTTGAGGTCCCAAGGGGCTTGGGTAAGTTTCGGGGTGGTTTCAGACCATTTCTAGGCCATTTTTAATTGCTAATTTTTGTCTACAGAGGTGTGCATTCCGATCGCGAACATTTGGTCGCGTTCGCGAAGAGCAAACAACAGTTTGGGGCCTTGTGAATCACGATCACGGAAGCTCTTTCGCGATCGCGTAGAACAAAATATCTGCTGCACTAACCCAACTTTGGAAGCTTATATCTTGCAATCTATAAGGAATTTAGAGATGATCCAAAAATGAAAGTTGTAACCCTTTCTTTGTAGTTTTAAGAACGTCAAACTATTTGTCATTTGGAGTTTTGTACAAAAGGTTATGACCATTATACCAGAGGCTATCTGGAAGAGTTGGGGAGTTTGTTCTTCGCGATCATGAAGGGCAAATTTTGGGCTGGAAATTTTTGTGCTTCACGATCGTGAAGCATTTTCCGCGACCGCGAAGCGTAAATGCTTGGACAGAAGCTATGTTTTGAGGTTTCGACCATTTTAATAGATTTGGAGCTATGGAGCTCGGATTGAAGCGATATTTTAGGCAATTTTCACCATATGGATTGGGGTAAGTAATTCTAACTCGGTTTTGATTAAATTATCTATTGTTGTTTTTATCAACATATTAGTGTTTTGGGTTGAAAATAGTAGAAAATTTCATAGACTTTAATTTGAATATTTGAGGGTCAAGTTGATGTCGGAATTTGATAAAATTGGTATGGTTGGACTCGTGGTTCAATGGGCATTCATATTTTGTAACTTTTGTCGGGTTCCGAGATGTAGGCCTCACGGGCGATTTTTGAGTTAGTTTCGGATTTTTATTGGAAAATTAATATTTCCTTATGGAATTAATTACAATAATTGGTATTTACTTAATCAAATTAATTGTGCCTAGATTCGAGCCGTTCAGAAGTTGATACGTGCAGAATGGGATTTTTGGAGCATTGTTTAGCTTGCTCGACATTGGATTCGTCTTGTTCGGGGCAAGTAACCTTTCTAATCATGGAGCTGAGGGTATGAATCCTGAATATATGTATTATATGAATTGTTTGGAGATGATGCACATGCTAGGTGACAGGCGTGTGGGTGTGCACTATAGAAATTGTGACGTAATTGGTTCCGTAAAATTTTGTAGTCAAATAATCTTGGCATTTTCTATGTAGTTTTATGTGTTAAAGAAATTAAGCTGAGAATCATATTAAAAATCATGCTGAGGCTATGTGCCAGTATTATTGAGACTCACAGAGGTCATATTGATGTTGAATTGTTTGTTTATAATGAAATTTCAAACTCAGTCATGTTCATTCATTTCATATCATCTCTCAGTATCTGTTGCTATTTATTGATTCATCATATCATCATTTTGGCCTAGTTTCATGACATTGTGAGCCCGAGAGACTAGAGAGATTGATGACTGAGTGAGGTCGAGGGCCTGATTGTGAGGATAATTATAGGATCGGGTTGCACGCCGCAGCAAGCCATAGTAGCTTTATATACTTTATTATTATGGGATCGGGCTGCATGCCACAGCATGCGAGACTGGCTTATTATAGCACGTGAGTTGTCCGTTCAGATCCATATATTGATTCTATAGCACGTGAGTTGTCTGTGCAGATTATAGCGCTTGGTCTGAAGGAACCCCTCCGGAGTCTGTACACACCCCCAGTGAGCGCATGTGCCTGCTGAGTGTAAGTGTCGAGGGCCAAGTGTCGAGCGATTAGGAGGATTGAGTGACTGTGAGGACTGAGTGATGGGGAGGACTGAGTGAATTGATACTCTGAGAAGTATGCATATGTGTAATGACCCGACCAGTCATTTTGAGTATTACAACCTTGCTTCCCCCTTTTACTGCTCAAAACTTACTTTACAGTTATTGTGTCAATTTCCAGGGTAATTGGTTCGGGTCCGGTGAGGTTTTGGAATAAATTGGAACACTTAGTTCCAAGGTTTAAAGCTTAAGTTAAAATAGTGATCGGATATCGACTTATATGTAAACAACCTCGAAATTTAATTCTGATGATTCCAATAGATCCATGTGGTGATATTGGACTTAGGAGCGTGTCCGGAAAATTATCTAGAGGTCCGTAGTGGAATTAGGCTTGAAATGCCGAAAGTTGAATTTTTGGGAAGTTTGATCGGGGAGTGGACTTTTTGATATCGAGGTCAGAATCCGATTCTGAAAATTGGAATAGGTCCGTAATGTGAAATGTGACTTGTGTGCAAAATTTGAGGTCAATCGGACGTGATTTGATGTATTTCGGCACAAGTTATAGAATTTGAAGTTTCAAGGTTCAATGATTTCGAATTGAGGTGTAATTCGTCGTTTCAATGTTGTTAGGTGTAATTTGAGGCCTCGAGTAGGTCCGTGTTATGCTATGGGACTTGTTGATATTGAGGTCCCGGGGGCCTCGGGTGAGTTTCGAACGGTTAACGGATCAAATTTAGACTTAAGGAAATGCTGGAACTGCTTCCTACTTGTATGATCGCACCTGCGAAGATTTTGATCGCAGGTGCAAAGCCGCATGTGCATGAAATAAGTCGCAGAAGCACCCAAAAGTGGGACTGGGTAGTGCTCGCAGGTGCGAAGAATTTGCCGCATCTGCAAGGCTGCAAGTGCGAAGGCATTGACGCAGATGCGGACTGGGGCTGGCGTGAGGCGACCGCAGGTACGAAGGGGAATGCCCATCTGCGAAGCCCGCATATGCGAGAATAGAGCCGCAGATGCGAGAATTTAGAGGGCCGGCTGTTTTTCGCAGGCGCGCATTTTTTTTCCGCAAACGCGGATGCGTAGGTGCGAGCCCAGGCACCGCAGGTGCGGAAATACCTGGGCAGTGCTTAAAAACGAGGGTTCCGAGATTTCTTCTCATTTTAGACATTTTGGAGCTCGATTTGGGCGATTTTGGAGAGGAAATTTTCCACACAATTTGGGGTAAGTGTTCTTAACTCCCTTGTGATTATATTCCATAAATTCATCTTCATTTTTGGTGTAAGATTATTGAATCTTCAAGAGAAATATAAGGAAATTTCTATAATGTCACAAAACGAATTTTTCAAGTTTGAATACCGATTTGGAGTTGGATTTGAATGAAATTAGTATGGTTAAACTTTTAATTGGATGGGTTGTCGTATTTTATGAGTTTCGTCGGATTTCGAGATGTGGTCCCCACGAGTGATTTTGGGGCGTAATTTCAGATTTTGTGAAAATATTAGTATTTTGAAATGGAATTAATTCCTATAAATTTTGTGGGCTGAATCAAATTAATTGTGACTAGATTCGAGCCGTTCGGGAGTTAATACGCGCATAATGGGATTTCTGGAGCATTCTTTAGCTTGCTCGACATTGGATTCGGCTTGTTCGAGGTAAGTAACTCTTCTAATCTTGGAGTTGAGGGTATGAACTCTGAATATATTTATTTTTGTGAATTGTTGGGAGGTGACGCACATGCTAGGTGACGGGCGTGTGGGCGTGTACTATAGAAATTGTGACATAATTGTTATATGGAATTTTATAGTTAAATAACCTTGGCATTTTCCATGCGATTTTATGTGTTAAAGAAATTGAGCTGAAAGGCATATTAAAAATCATGTCGAGGCTATGTGCCAGTATTTTTGGGACCCACAGAGGTCATATTGCTGCGGATTATTGTGTTAAATTAAAAATTCATACTCAGTCATATTCATTTCATTGCATATCATAACTTAGTTTTATGATTCTAATTTGATGCATATAAATATTTTGGGCTGAATGCCCTGCTTTACTAAAATGCCCGAGTGGCTTGATTTCTGAGGATGAGTGTGGATCGGGGCTGCCCGCCTGCAACATACTTTATTATTATAGCACGTGAGTTGTCTGTGCAGATTATAGCGCTTGGGCTGAAGGAGCCCCTCCGGAGTCTGTACACACCCCCAGTGAGCGCAGGTACCTACTGAGTGCGAGTGCCGAGTTACTGGGAGGCATGAGTGATTGTGAGGTATACCCGAGTAGCAAGAGTGATTGCGATGTATGCCCGAGTGGCACGAGTGACTGTGAGGTTTGCCCGAGGGGCTGTATATGAGTGATGTTCTGCCCGAGGGGCTGTTTATGATTTTATCACTGAATTGCATCGCATTGGCATGCACACATGACATACATGCATAGAGATGTATTTTTCCTCATGCTGTACAACATCACATCATTCATGATTTCTCACATATTTTTGACAGATGGGCATAGTGATGCATCTGTTTTACACGGGTTATCCGGAAGGAAAATGAAATATATTATTTATTATTGAGAATATTTTTGGAGAAATTTATTGTTTTCAAACTATTTATATTATTGGAAACTTCGGCAAACGATTTGGGTTTTCACTGAGGTATTTGAAAGGAAGAACTATAATGTTTTTTGAAATCATTATTTGGCTGAGTATTTTATCCCTGAGTTACTTCTGGTATTATTTGCTTTATGTTGTTATGGATTGTTGTGGACTATTGGTTTTGGACCCGACTTGGTGGAAGCTCGTCACTACTTTCAACCTACGACTAGGTTTGTTACTTACTCAGTACATGGGGTCGGTTGTACTAATACTACACTTCTGCACATTGCGTGCAGAT
This sequence comes from Nicotiana tabacum, assembly GCF_000715075.1. Classification (NCBI taxonomy): domain Eukaryota; kingdom Viridiplantae; phylum Streptophyta; class Magnoliopsida; order Solanales; family Solanaceae; genus Nicotiana; species Nicotiana tabacum. The sequence goes on from NC_134094.1 coordinate 96,574,913, forward strand.
GTTGGCTACTGTTGTTGCTGTGCTTGATGGTTGCGGGACTTGAAGATGTACCTGTGTTCCTGTTGTAGCTGCCTTTTGTTCAGGGTAGCCTTAGATTTATAAAAGCTCTGTTTATGTATTATTCAAGCAGACTATGTATTTACTTCATTTTTGCTTTGTATACTCTATTCTTAGAAGCTCATGATTTGTATTACTAGTTCTTGGGGAATGTATAAGGTTAAGATAATTATTTACTTAAATTTCTTTAATAATTATTATTGGAATTGGATAGTTGAAAGTTGGCTTACCTAGCGGGTTGGGTTAGGTGCCATCACGACTAGTTGGATTTTGGGTCGTGACAAGGTGGTATCAGAGCACTAGGTTCATAGGTTCTACAAATCATAAGCAAGTGTCTAGTAGAGTCTTGCGGATCGGTATGATGACGCCCATACTTATTTTTGAGAAGCTACAAGGCATTTAGGATATATACTTCCCATATTTCTTTCCTTATTGTGCGAGATTGATTCAGTTTGAGACATAACTCTTTGAACTCCTTCCACGTATTTGTATGCGCATGAGCACTCAGTATCATCTGTGCATCGCCGGCTTGTGATTCCATAAACGATGTTGGAGATGTGTATTCTATGTTTTGGTGGTGGGCCAGTCTGGAGGACTTGAGGCCAAGTTTAGACCGCAGCTTAGGCTCGGTAGCTTCAGTTATAACTTGTACAATTGGACTCATATGTCCGGTAATGACCCTACAGTGGAATTTGTGGCTCGATGAGCGGTGGAATGGCGGTAGGATGGGTATGATGTGACCGCGGGATGTGTTAAGACGATTTGAATGTGACGAGAAGTGTTTCCTTGAAATGTAAAGAAATGGCCACTAGGTGCTTGATTTTCGTTTTAATGTGACGTACAGTCTCGAGTATGAATGTTTTGAAGGATCTTTTTTATTGTTAAATTTTGGGGTAAATTAAATTCTCATGTCTGGGTAATGAGTTTGGACGTAGATTGCCTAAGTGATTGCATAGTAATTGTGAATGGGAAAGGGTATAACAAGATACCAGATTGAGGCTAAGCAGGTGGATTATCCCCTGCGGAGTAATCTATGTAGGAGTATTTCTTATGATGTGAGTGGAGAGTTTCTTTTCTGCCGACAGGGTGTATGGGTGGAGATTTGAATCTGAATCTAGTTGAGGAAGTTGACTTGTGTGTTAAGAGAATGAATACGAGCTTAGCGGATGATTGAGGTATTTTTATGGTTGGCGTTGTATGAACTTGGGAAGAAGCTTCGTTAAACTGACTGTGGCATTATGACAATAATAGAGTATTAGTATTGTGCATTATGGAGTGTTTTAATCTATGGCTTTGAGCCAAGTGGGGGAGCCTGCTATAGACAAATCAATTCATGTATATGTGTCAAATATTTTTTAGGTCTAAAGTATACTTGGGAATCAGTGATGACTTGCAGAGGTGGAGTTCGAAAATGACTCGAATAAGGAAGATTCCTGGTTAAGGATTATATTGCACGGATGAGTATATGAAAAATCGTGGGATGAGTGAGTTGTTATTGGTGAATGATGTAGTGCGCATGGAGTATGAATTTGGTATGTGGTGTTAAAGTCGAGTTACTTCTTTGAGTGTTGTGGTGCTAATGGGGCACGTGTCTTTTGGCCCATTTAGGCAGTGCAATTAGATTTGAGCAAAATGGGAGACTCCCGAGAAAATTTCAGTGGGTTTGAGAATTATATATAGCAGGTGAGAATGTTTCCGGACTTGGGTATGGATAAAAATCCGGGATTTGCGTTTGATGGTGCCTGGACTTGCGGAAATTCTATATGACTATGGATTCTAGATTTTTTTGTATAAGGAAGGTAAGAAGAACAATTTTAAATTCACATAATGTATTCTCAGAGTGAGTGTTAGAGTTGTGGTATTTTTGAAGGTGCTTAAGAAGAATACAGTTGCTTATGGGCCGTAGGGCGTTGTGCTTCTATGCTAATGTTTGTGGGGTAAGTTGTGGTTAAAGATCATGGTATTTTAGCAAGAAGAAGTATCAATCTGAAGACAAATTCGGAAGGGATTTGGAGAAATAGGATAGCTTGGTGGTAGGTTGGATCAATATGGTAATGGATATGATCGGTTCTTTGAGTGCTTATGATGTGGGTGGGGGTTTTCTACAAGTGCTTTGTGGCAATACACCTGGACTTGGCGACCTGTGTGGCTTGGTCGAGTTAGAGGAATTTAGTTTTAAGAGCTTGATTATGTGCAAATTGATTCCAAAGTATTCTTGTTGGTTTCTACCAGTGTGGAGAATGTGTTATGTATTGTGATTTCCTCCTGGAAAGAAGCAAGAGAAAGGTTTCTAACTAAAATGGTATGTAAATTATTGGTGACTCAAAGTTGATAATAAGATTCTTGTGCTTTTCACATGATGGCAATATAGATGTTACGTGTTGTACGAAAGCTAGATTTTCATGTACAAGGTGGCAGTACAGTCTTGAAGAGAAGGTAACGAATGTTGGACAACATGGATGGTTTCAAATAACTAGATAAATACTATTACTTCTTGATGTTGTATGAGAAAGGGGCAGACTTCAGAAGGCGCAATATATTTTGACTTGCGGATGTATAAATTAGTATTGCGGTACTCACATGGTTGATAGACTGCTGATATTCAAATTTTGTCAATTAGCACGAAAGAACTTTTAAAGTATTTCTCGTGGGATGATCGTGTATGAGAGAGTTATTAGGCATTCGGGCGGTGGAGATGGAATCAAATATGGTGATTCGCGTGTTCTATGGATATGGAGATTGGGAGTTCCAAGGAGCAGATTATTTCATAGTTGCGGACTGTGAAGTTGTGGTCGGAGCTAGCAGGATGATGAAATGTGAGTGTGATGAGTAGTTGGGTATTTCATGATCGATAGCGTAACAGTTATGTCCTTTCAGGTTTTTGTGTGGTATTTTTGTCATTTGCCTCTCTGTCGTTATTAAATTGGAGCAGGGTGGCTCGGAGTATATAATATAAACCTTGTGTTAGAATCGGGTGATGGTTCTATGATGTATGATGAATTTTCAGTGTTTCGTTGTGGAAGTACTTGTTAATCTGGCGGGGCAGTTCTCTTAGTTGAGTCATTTTCCATGATTGGGCACATTTGAATAGTTGCATATTGGTGCACGGATGGCACAGGTTGTGGCTCTGAGTTATATTGGTGCGGTATGTCTGTGGAATAGTTGTGTTTAATAATATAAGATCATTGGACCTAGAATGGGTACTATCAGGCTTGATTATGGTATATTCAAGAGGGTTATGGTTTTGGTTGGGCGAGAGAGCTCCATGGGTAGTTGATCTGATGAGTGGTTATGAGTTTTTGATTTTTTCTTTCATCATTGGCAGCATATGAAGGTTTTGGAACGAGGCTTGGCTTGATATGAGGTTTTATACTAGTACTTGGTTGATTTGGAGTAATTACTGTGATCGGGAATGGTGCTGTGAACATGTGAGTTGTGTAATATGCTGGGTGATTATATCCGTGGTTATAGTTATAGCTCGATGCAGCTTATTCAGACTTATACAGGGTGTAAATGTAAGATTCGTGTCTTGAAAGAAATTCTGAAGGTTGAAAATTAAATTCCAAGGTTCATGGGCTAGAGTTAAATTAACGAATTCAGTTGGATTGTGTTATCAAGCCTATATGGAATAGGGTGACATGGGTTCACACCCGGGTACGTGTGTGGTAAGATGGAACGGTGATTTGATGGCTTGGAAACAACTCTTGGCACGTTTGAGGACGAAAGTATGTTTAAGTGGGGGAGAATGTAACGACTCGACCGATCATTTTGGGAATTTATGCTCCTTTCTACTATTTGAAGTCTTGAATACCTTCATACGATGTATTATCACTTGTGTGAATTGTCGGTTTTGGTTTTCAGGTATTTTGGAGTTACTTTGGAAGAATGAAATCCAAGGCGTAAAGCTTAGGTTAAAATAGTGACAGGATGTCGACTTATGTGTAAACGATCCCGAAATAGAGTTTTGATGATACCAATAGCTCTGTATGGTAATTTTGGACTTAGGAGTGTGCACGGAAAATTATTTGAAAGCCCATAGCTAAATTAGGCTTGAAATAGCTAAAATAGAAATTTAAGTTTGGAAGTTTGACCGGGGAGTTGTCTTTTTGATATCGGGGTTGGAATCCGATTTTGGAAATTGGAATAGGTCCGTTATGTCATTTATAACTTGTGTGCAAAATTTGAGGTCAATCGGACTTGATTCGATAGGTTTCGGCATCGAATGTAGAAGTTGGAATTTCTTAGTTTCATTAAGCTTGAATTGGGGCATGATTCATGGTTTCAGCATTGTTTGATGTGATTTGAGGCTTCGACTAAGTTCGTATGATATTTTAGGACTTGTTGGTATATTTGGTTGAGGTCCCGAGGGGCTCGGGTAAGTTTCGGGGTGGTTTCGGATCATTTCTAGGCCATATTTAGTTGCTGGGTTTTGTTTACTGAGGTGTGCATCGCGATCGCGAACATTTGGTCGCGTTCGCGAAGAGCAAACAGCAGTTTGGGGCCTTGTGAATCGCGATCGCGGAAGCTCTTTTGCGATCACGTAGAACAAAATCTCTGCAACACTGACCCAATTTTGGAAGTTTATATTTCGCAATCTATAAGGAATTTAGAGATGATCCAAAAATGAAAGTTGTAGTCCTTGATGTATAGTTTTCCGAAAGTCAAACTATTTGTTATTTGGAGGTTTGTACAAAAGGTTATGACCATTATACTAGAGTCTATCTGGAAGAGTTGGGGAGTTTGTTCTTCACTATCGCGATTGGTTTTCTGCGATCGCGAAGGGCGGATTGAAGCGATTTTTGAGGCAATTTTCACCCTATGGATTGGGGTAAGTGATTCTAACTCGATTTTGGTTAAATTATACGAATCTATTGTTGATTTTATCAACATATTAGTGTTTTGGATTGAAAATAGTAGAAAATTTCAGACATTAATTTGAATATTTGAGAGTCGAGTTGATGTCGGAATTTGATAAAATTGGTATGGTTGGACTCGTGGTTGAATAGGCGTTAATATTTTGTAACTTTTGTTGGGTTCCGAGATATGGGCCTCACAGGCAATTTTTGAGTTAATTTCGGATTTTTATTAGAAAATTAGTATTTCCTTATGGACTTAATTACAATAATTGGTATTGACTGAATCGAATTAATTGTGGCTAGATTCGAGCCGTTTAGAAGTTGATACGTGCAGAATGGGATTTTTCGGGCATTGTTTAGCTTGCTTGACATTGGATTCGTCTTGTTCTAGGTAAGTAAGTCTTATAATCTTGGAGCTGAGGGTATGAATCCTGAATATACGTATTATGTGAATTGTTTGGAGGTGACGCACATGCTAGGTGATGGGCGTACACTATAGAAATTGTGACGTAATTGGTTCCGTCAAATTTTGTAGTCAAATAATCTTGGCATTTTCTATGTAGTTTTATGTGTTAAAGAAATTGAGTTGAGAATCATATTAAAAATCATGCTGAGGCTATGTGCCAGTATTATTGAGACCCATAGAGGTCATATTGCTGTTGAATTATTTGTTTAAAATGAAATTTCATATTGAGTCATGTTCATTAATTTTATATCATCTCTTAGTCTATGTTGCTATTTATTGATTCATCATATCATCATTTTGGGCTAGTTTCATGACATTGTGAACCCGAGAGACTAGAGAGATTGATGACTGAGTGAGGCTGAGGGCCTGATTATGAGGATAATTATGGTATCGGGCTGCACACCACAGCAGGCTATATTGGCTTTATATACTTTATTATTATGGGATCGGGCTGCATGCCGCAGCATGCCAGATTGGCTTATTATAGCACGTGAGTTATCCGTGTGGATCTAGATATTGATACTCTAGCACGTGAGTTGTCCATGCAGATTATAGCGCTTGGGCTGAAGGAGCCCCTCCGGAGTCTATACACATCCCCGGTGAGCGCAGGTACCTACTGAGTGCGAGTGCCGAGTGCCGAGTGCAGAGCGATTGGGAGGATTGAGTGACTATGAGTACTGAGTGATGGGGAGGACTGAGTGAATTGATACTCTGAGAAGTATGCATATGGTTTTATCACTGAGATATATTGCATTGACATGCACCCATGACATACAGACATAGAGATTTATTTTCCTCACATTGTACGGTATCACATCATTCATGGCTTCTCACACATATTGGCCTACGGGCATAGTGATGCATTTTTCCACTGGCTATTTAGAAAGAAAATAAAACATCTTATAATTGTTGAAAGGATTTTTGGGAAAAATAACTGTTTCCAAACTTATTTGTATTTTTGGCAACTTCGGTAAACGACTTGGGACTTTCACTGATACACTTGAAAGGCAGAACTATTTTTGAAAATCATGATTTAGCTGAGCATTTATTCCTTGGGTTACTTCTTTCATTACTTGCTTTATGTGGTTATGAACTTTTATTGGTTATTGGAGTTGGACTCTGACCTTGGTATAAGCTCGTCACTACTTTCAACCTAAGGTTAGGTTTGTTACTTATTGAGTATATAGGGTCGGTTGTACTCATACTACACTTCTGCACCTTACGTGGAGATGTTCGCTGCTGATGTTGCTGCGTTCGTTGGGAGCTGGATCTGAAGGTGTACCTGCATTCCGGTTGTAGCTGCCTCTTGTTCATGGTAGCCTTAGATTCATAAAATGCTGTTTATGTACTTTTCAAACAGATGATGTATTTATTTCATACCAGCTTTGTAAACTCTATTTTTTGAAGCTCATGATTTATACTACCAGTTCTTGGGGGAAATGTATTGGTTTCAAATATTGTCTTTTAATTAATTTTCTTATTAAATTCATTAAAATTGGATAGTTGATAATTGACTTACCTAGCAGGTTGGGTTAGGTTCCATCACGACAAGTCGAATTTTGGGTCGTGACATTGATGTGGTACCACCCCCGGGTATGTGCATGGGTAGGTGGAATAGTGATTTAAAGGATTAGAAACAACTCTTGGCACGTTCGAGGACGAACGTATGTTTCAGTGGGGGAGAATGTAACGACCCGACCAGTCGTTTTGGGTATTTACGCTCCTTTCTACTATTTAAAATCTTGAATAGCTTCATATGATGTATTATGACTTATGTGAATCATCAGTTTTGGTTTTTCAGGTGTTTTAGAATTAGTTCAGAATAATGAATTTCATGTTTGAAGCTTTAAGTTGGAAGAACTAATCAAGTTTGACTTTTTAGTATTAGACCTCGGATCGGAGTTTTGATGATTCCGTTAGGTCTGGATGGTGATTTTGGACTCGGATGCATGCCCGGAATTTCATTTGGATAATTCTAGAAGGTTTCTACACCAATTGATGAAAGTTGGAAACTTGAAGGTTTGGAATGTTCATAAGTTTGACCGAAAGTTGACTTTGATGATATCGGGTTCTGATTGTGATTTCGAAAATCTCAGTAGCTTTGATACGTCATCTATGACTTGTACGCAAAATTTGAGTTCATTCCGAGCTGAATTGATATGGTTCGGCACGAGTTTTGGAAATCGAAATTTTTAAAAATTTCTAAGTTTGAATTATGGTACAATTCATCGTTTCGATGTTTTTACATGTGATTTGAGGCCTCGAGTAGGTCCGTAATATGTTTTGAGACTTGTTGGTATATTCGGATGGGGTCCCGAGTGACTCGGTTATGTTTCGGGGTGAGCTTTGAACGAGTTTGGGCATTTCGGCACCCTGATGATATTTTGGGACAATTGGAGTGCGCGAGCACATTTGGAGTACTGAGGCAAAGCCTCATTTGTGGACCTTAGAGGAAAATTGCGGACTGGAGAAGAAATGTGCAGACCACAGAAATCCTCTTACGGCCGCAGAAAGGAGAATTTGCAGGTTCGATGGTCTGACTTCGAAAGATTGTATGTTTTAATCTATAAGGAATTTTGAGATGATTCAAAAATGAAAGTTGTAGACCTTTGAATCTAGTTTCAGAAAGGTATACCATTCATCATTTGAACATTTGTACCGAAAGTTATGATCAATTTACTGAACCATGGTAGTACAGTCACTGCTGGACTGCGACCGCACAATTTGGGTTGCGACCGCAGAACCTAGAATGTGCGGACCGTACAAAAGTTTTGCGGTCAGCACAATGAGAGATCAGATTTTGTACTATATGAATGAGGGTTAGAGTATTTTTTCATATTTGAACTTTGGGAGCTCGGTTTGTGGTGATTTTCGTGGGATTTTCAAAAACTTCATTAGGGTAAGTGATTGTAACTCGGATTTGGTTAAAATACATGAATATATCATTGAACAAGTCGGATTTAAGGAAAATTGTAGAAATTTCATAAAACGAATTTCTCGGATATGAATGTCGATTCGAAGTCGGATTTGAGTGAAACTAGTATGGTTGGACTCGTATTGAACGAGTTATCGAATTTGGTGAGTTTTGACGGATTCCGAGACGTGGTCCCCACTGCCAACTTTTCAAGCGGAGATGGGAATTTTTATAATTTATTAAATTGTAAGCGTTGGAGTAAATTGTGATTAATTTTCATGTTATTTGAATAGATACAAATCGCTTGGCTTGAGTTGAAGAGATAGCAAGGCATATGGACGTTGATATGCGCGGAATGGAATTTCCAGAGTATTGTTTATCTTGCTCAGCATTGGATTCGGCTTGTTCGAGGTAAGTAACATTTCTAAACTTGGTTCTGAGGGTATGGATTCCTGAATTTCGTGTTATATGAATTATTTGGAGGTAACGCACATGCTAAGTGATGGACGTGTGGGCGCGCACCATAGAAATTGTGACTTAATTGATTCCGTAGAGTTGCATAATCAAATAATCATGTCATTACCCACATATTCTCCATGTGTTAGAGGAAATTGAGGTGAGACTTATGTTAAAGATCATGTTTAGGCTAGGTGCCGATAGTTTTGGGACTCACAGAGTTCTTATTGCTATTGAATTAATTTTTAAAAATTTATAATTTTGTACTCAGTCACATCTATCATTTGCATATCATATCTCAGTGTCTATTGTTATTCATTGATACATCATATCATTATGCCGGATTAATTTTCATGTTATTGAGAGCCCGAGAGACTGGAGATTTTGAGTGATATTTATGGGATCGGGTTGCACACCGCAACACGTTTTATTTATTTATGCCTGAATCTGGCTATTATTGTGCTTGGGCTGAAGGAGCACGTAACGACCCGGCCGATCGTTTTGAGTATTATAACCCTGTTCCCTCATTTACTGCTCAAGTTAAGCTTTACAGTTATTTTATGACTTACCGGGTTAGTTGGCTCGGGTCCGGAAGGATTTCAGAGTGAAATGAGACACTTAGTCTCATAATTGAAAACGTAAGATGAAAAAGTTGACCGAATATTGACTTATGTGTAAACGAACTCGGATTTGAATTCTGATGATTCCAATAGCTCTATATGGTAATTTTGGACTTAGAAGCGTGTCCGAAAAATTATTTGGAGGTTCGTGATGGAATTAGGTTTGAAATGGCGAAAGCCAAATTTTTGGGAAGTTTGACCGTGGGGGTTGAGTTTTTGATATCGGGGTTAGAATCTAATTCTAAAAATTGGAATACCTCTGTTATGTCATTTATGACTTGTGTGTAAAATTTGAGGTCAATCGGACGTAAATTGATAGGTTTTGTTATCGTTTTGTAGAATTTGGAAATTTCAAAGTTCATTAAGCTTGAATCTATTTGTGATTCGTGTTTTTGGTGTGATTTGAAGGATCGAATAAGTTCGTATGATGTTTTAGAACATGTTGGTGTATTTGGTTAAGGTCCCGAGGGTCTCGGGTAAGTTTCAGATGGTTAACGGATCAAATTCGGACTTAGAAAAAATCTGGGAAATTTCTGTCTTCTGTTGCGATCGCACCTGCGAGAAATTGGCCACAGGTGCGATGCTGCAGATGCGGCTCATGTTGTGCAGAAGCGACTCATGTAGGCACGGGCGAGGGTGTGCAGAAGCGCACATAGGGCGGAAATGCGGCGCGCGCAGAAGTGCACATAGGGGCGGAGGTGTGACTCTCGCAGAAGCACTCAAAGGGGTGTAGGTGCGAATTTTGGTGCAGAAGCGGGCTATGAGGGCGCACCTACGAGACCGCAGAAGCAGCCAAGTTGCCGCAGGTGCAAAAATCCTGGGCATAATGTTAAAAATAGAGGAGTCCGAGATTTTTGTCATTTCTAACATTTCCAACACAGGTGGGGCGAGTTTTGAGCTAGAAATCACGGGGAATCTTGAGGTAAGTCACTCGTGATCATTTCTACTCCATAATATTGAATTATCATCGAATAATATGACTAGATTACGTGTTTCTTAGGTGTAATTCGGGGATTTGAAAATAAGATTTGAGAGGTCGAGTTGAGGTCGGATTTTGGTAAAATTGGTATGGTTAGACTCGTGGTTGAATGGGCTTTCGGATTTTATAACTTTTATCGGGTTCCGAGATCTGGACCCTAGGATGATTTTTGAGCTAAATTTCGGATTTTGTTGGAAAATTAGTATTTTCTTATGGAATTAATTCCAATAAATTTTATTGACTGAATCGAATTATTTGTGGCTAGATTTTAGGCGTTTGGAGACCGATTCGCGAGGCAAAGGCATTGCAAAAAAAAAAAAGAATTACACGATTTGAGGTAAGTAACAGTTCTAAATTTGGTCGTGAGGGTATGAAACCCCAAATTATGTGTTATGTGATTGGTTTTGAGGTGACGCACATGCTAGGTGACAGGCGTGTGGGCGTGCACCGTAGGAATTGTGACTTGGTCAAATTCCATGGAACTATGTAGTTGAATAATCTGTTGGTACCAGTACATTCTCTATGTGTTAGAGAAAATTGAGTTGAGACTCGTATTATAAATCATGCTTAGACATATGTTGTTATTATTGGAACCCACTGGGGTCATTGCTTTGGTTGAATTATATGTTCAAATTGTAATTTCACACTTAGTCATGTTCATTCATTTCATTTCATATCTTAGTCTCTGTTGCTATTTATTGATGCATCATATTATCATTTTTGGGCTGATTTTCATGTCATCTTGAGCCCAATAGACTGGAGAGGTTGATGAATGAGTGAGGTCGAGGGCCCAATTGTGAGGATATTTATGGGATCGAGTTACGTGCCGCAGCATGTTTCATTGTTATATTCCATGATTTGCTTGTTATAGCGCTTGGGGCTGAAGGAGCTCCTTCGGAGTCTGTACACACCCCCAGTGAGCACAGGTACCTACTGAGTACGAGTGCCGAGTGCCGAGTGATGAGTGACTTTGAGGAATGAGCGACTGTGAGGAAAGAGTGGCTGTGAGGAAAGAGTGACTATGAGATTGGAGTGAATCGGAGGAATGAGTGACTGTTACTTTGAGAGGATGCATTGATTTCATTATTTGCTGCATTTTAGCTGTCATATATCACTATTTTTGAAATTTCGAAAAAACATTATTTTCTCTTTCAGTCAACTTTGATATGAAATTACTGTGAAATTATAAATGTTAACTTGAGAGTATGCCTACCCTTTTCTGTCAGAAAGTACTGTATTTGGACTTAGCTGAGAAGCTCGTCACTACTTTCAGTTCTTTATTTTTTATTATTACTTACTGAGTTGGTTGTACTCATACTACACCCTGCACTTCGTGTGCAGATCCAGGTAATCCCACACACAGTGAGTGTTGATTCTTTCACATAATTGATTTTTCGGAGATTCAGAGATAGCTGCTATGTTTCGCAGACCTTGTCTCTCCTTCCTTATCCTTTTGTTTATTGTATTTGGTCTTGGATTGTTATAGACCGGGTTTCTCGTACTTGTAATGTATAGATGCTCATGTACTCGGTGACACCAGGTTTTGGGAGTGAGTTTATTTCCAATGTTGGTGCGATTTACCCTTAAACTTAATTATTGTGCTTTCAGTATTTAAAATAAATTGTAGGTTATAGGTGTTGTCGGCTAGCCTAGTATTGAGATAGACGCCATCACGACGGGTGAGATTTCGGGCCGTGACAAGGTTGTATCAGAGCCTAGGTTACATATGTCTCACGAGTCATGAGGAGGTTTAGTAGAGTCTTGCGGATTGGTACAGAGACGTCTGTACTTATCTTCGAGAGGCTGCCAAACCCATACAAAAATTTCATTTTTCTTGTATTCTATCGTGCGAAATTGCTGATTCCGGAAAACAAAAATTATGTTATCATATTCTCTCACAGATTGTGAGAACACGTACTACCGGATCAGACGGTCAGCCACCAGTGCCACCAGTTAGGGTCGCGAGAGGCCGGAGCCTAGGTAGAGGTCGAGGTGTCGCTCGTACAACAGTTGGAGTAGCACCTGTAGCACCACTAGTTACTCCAGCTCAGGAGAAGATTCCAAATGTAGTTGAGCCGATGTGACCCACTCAGGCACCAGTTGTACCCATTGAGAGTCCAGGCCTTCAGGAGACTTTAGCCCAGATATTGACAGTTTGCACTGGCCTTGCTCAGGTGGTTTCGGCTCAGGTCGCACCTACCACTTCTCAGGCAAACTCATATCCCTGTTGACCGTACTCTAGATTAGGTAGTGCAGGGACTTCAGATACCGGGGGCAATACTAGCCCAGCCAGTTGCAGTTGCTCAGGCCCCGGTAGTCCCTGCTATGGCAGATGATGAGCAGAGAAGACTTAAGAGATTTGGGAGGCTTCGACCTCCATCATTTAGCGGTGTTGAGTCAGAGGATGCTCAGGGATTCTGGAGACCAGTGGGGTCTCGTTCACTACATATCGATTTTCTGGAGCTGCCTTCAGATGGTAGGAGGTTTATGAGAGGCGCAAGCCGATTGGTGCTGTACCACTTACTTGGCAGGAATTCTCCGTTCTCTTTTTGAATAAGTTTGTGCCGCAGTTTCGCAGAGAGGAGCTGCGTAGGCAGTTTGAACAGTTACGTCAGGATGGCATATCTGTGATGCAGTACGAGATGAGATATTCTGAGTTGGCTCGTCATGCAGTTTGGTTCGTTCCCACTGATAGGGTGAGGATTAGGAGGTTCATTGATGGCCTCACATATCATCTACAGTTACTTGTGACTTGGGAGAGAGTATCTGTTGCTACTTTTGATAAGGTAGTTGACATTACTCGGTAGATAGAGATGGTCCGTAGTCAGGAACGTCGAGAGAGGGAGGACAAGAGGCCTCGTGGTCTAGGTGATTTCAGTGATGTTCCTTTAAGGGGTCAGTTTTACCGCAGTAGGGGTCGTTCTTACAGACACACTCAGACGGGTCATCTAGTTTATCGTGGTGCATCATTCGGCCAAGGTTTATATAGTTCTCATCGGGGTTAGTCATCTCTCAGTGCCCTCCCAGCCCAGAGTTCGTCCCGTGCCCCTTCAGTTCAGGGTTCATTTGCACCGGGTGATTCTAGCAGTTATTCTGGTTCTCGGGGCCTGATTCAGTCTGCACCACCACCAGTACCGGGGAGCTGCTTTGAGTGCGGGCAATTTGGGCATATGTGGAGACAATGTACTTGTCGCTCGGGAGGTCCAATGCAGCAGAGAAGTCAAACTACGACTTCAGCACCAGTTACTTCACCACCCGCCTAGCCAGCATGGGGTGGGGGTCAGTCAGCTAGGGGTCTCCCAAGAGGGGGAGGCCGATCAGGTGGCAGTCAGGCCCAATTCTATGCTTTTCCTTCCAGGCCAGATGTCGTTGCTTCAAATGCAGTGATCACAAGTATTGTCTCAGTGTGCCACAGGGAAGCTTCTATATTATTTGACCCTAGTTCTACTTATTCGTATGTATCATCGTACTTTACTCATTATTTGGATATGCCTCGTGAGTCCTTAGTTTCACCAGTTCGTGTATCTACGCCGGTGGGCGATACTATTATTATGGACCGTGTAACTATTGGGGGACTAGAGACTAGAGTTGATCTCTTATTGCTCAGTAGGGTCGATTTTGATGTAATCATAGGTATTAGGCTTATTTGAAAATTCTTATATGAAATTCTCTGTGCATAGTTTTCAAATTTGTGTTGTAATTATTAATTTTTAACCTACGAGGTAGGTGCCCGCCCAGGTGGCGTTAAATGTGACTCGTTAATTCGGGTAAATAATTATGAGGTCTTCATGCCTCATATCTCGTTATCAGTATTATGAAGGTTTGCAATGAGATTTTTGTTAGCATGATGTTAATTGACGATTCTGTAATTGATTATGAACAACTATTAAGACCAGATTGACCCAAGAGGGTGCTCCATTTATAGGGTCAGACCAGTGTGAGTTGAGCTTTCAGAAACTCAAGATCACTTTGACTACGGCACCAGTATTGGTATTACCTACAGGTTCAGGGTCTTATACTGTGTACTGTGATGCATCACGTATTGGTCTCGGCGCAGTGTTGATGCAAGATGGTAGGGTGATTGCCTACGTGTCCAGATAATTAAAGGTGCATGAGAAGAATTATCCTGTACATGACCTTGAGTTAGCAGCTATTGTTCATGCCTTGAAGATTTGGTGGCATTATTTGTACGGTGTCCATTGCGAGGTCTACACCGATCACCGGAGTCTACGACATCTGTTTAAATAGAAGGATCTTAATTGCGGTAGTGAAGATGGTTGGAGTTACTTAAGGATTTTGATATAACCATTATCTAACATCTGGGGAAGGCCAATGTAGTGGCCGATTCCTTGAGTCGTAAGGCGGAGAGTTTGAGCATCTTAGCATATTTACCGGTAGCAGAGAGGCCTTTGGCCTTGGATATTCAGGCCTTTGCAAACCAGTTTGTCAGATTGGATGTTTCCGAGCCGAGTCGAGTTTTGACTTGTGTGGTATCTCAGTCTTCTCTTTATAATCGTATCAGGGAGCGTCGGTATGATGACCCCCATTTGTTTGTCCTTAAGGATACAGTTCAGCACAGTGATGCCAAGGAAGTCACTATTGGAGATGACGTTGTATTACGGATGCATGGCAGGCTATGTGTATCCAATATAGATGGCTTGCGCGAGTTGATTCTCCAGGAGGCTCACAGTTCGCGGTACTCTATTCATCCGGGTGCTGCAAAGATGTATCAGGACTTAAGACATCACTATTGGTGGAGGCGGATGAAGAAAGCCATAGTGGAGTATGTAGTTCGGTGTCTAAATTGTCAATAGGTGAAATATGAGCATCAGCAACCAAGTGGATTGCTTCAGAAGTTAGAGATTCCAGAATGGAAATAGGAGCATATCACTATGAATTTTGTTGTTGGGCTCCCACGAACTCAGAGGAAGTTCGATGCAGCTTGGGTGATTGGGGATAGATTGACCAAGTCAGCTCATTTCATTCCTATGATTACTACTTACTCTTCAGAGCACCTGACTCAGGTCTATATTTGCGAGATTGTCAGACTCTTTGGCTTACCGGTATCTATCATCTCTGACCGGGTTACGCAGTTTACATCACGATTCTGGAGGGCAGTACAACGTGAGTTGAGTACTCGAGTAGAGTTGATTACAGCATTTCACCCTCAGACGGACGGGCAGTCCAAACGCACTATTCAGATACTGGAGGATATGCTTCGTGCGTGTGTGATAGATTTTGGGGGTGCTTGGGATCAGTTCTTACCACTTGCGGAGTTTGCTTACAACAATAGTTACCAGTCAAGCATTCAGATGGCTCCGTATGAGGCCTTGTATAGTAGGCGGTGCCGGTCTCCAGTGGGTTGGTTCGAACCGGGCGAGGCTAGACTATTGGGTACATACTTGGTTCAGGATGCCTTGGAAAAGGTTAAGTTGATTCAGGATCGACTTTATACAGCCCAATCTAGACAGAAGAGTTATGCGGATCGGAAGGTTCGTGATGTTGCATTCATGGTTGGTGAGCGGGTATTGCTCCGGGTTTCGCCTATGAAGGGTGTGATGAGGTTCGGGAAGAAGGGCAAGTTGAGCCCTAGATATATTGGGCCTTTTAAGATTCTTGAGAGAGTTGGAGAGGTGGCTTACAAACTTGCACTACCACCTAGACTCTCTACGGTTCATCCGGTATTCCATGTTTCCATACTTCGAAAATATCACGGCGATCCGTCTCATGTGTTAGGCTTCAGTTCTGTTCAGTTGGACAAGGATCTATCTTATGTTGAGGAACCAGTGGCTATTTTAGATAGGCAGGTTCGAAAGCTGAGGTCAAAGAACATTTATTCCGTAAAGGTTCAGTGGAGGGGTCATCCGGTCGAGGAGGCAACTTGGGAGACCGAGCATGATATGTGCAGTCGTTATCCACACTTATTCACCAGCTCAGGTACCTTTTCTAACTCCGTTCGAGAATGAATGTTTGTTTTAGAGGTGGAGAATATAATGACACAAATTGTTATCTTTAAATTCAATAATTAATTATGTGTTCTAAGACCTCGAAAAGCACTATTTATTATTCCTCGGCTTGCATGCGCAGTCCGTAAAAGTTTCCAGAAAGTTTTTATGTGAAAAATGGATTAAAATATGAATTAGAGATTTAAAACTCAACTGAGTTGAGTTTGGTCAACATTTTGAGCAAACGGACTCGGATTAGTGATTTGACAGTTTTGGTAGGTTCGTATCGTGATTTGGGATTTGGGCGTATGCCTGCAATCAAATTCCGAGGACCCTAGCCCGAGATATGGAATTTTGATGAAAAATTAAAAGTTTAAGTTCAAATAGTGATCGGATGTCGAATTATGTGCAAACGACCCCGAAAAAGAATTTTTATGATTCCAACAGCTCCGTATGGTGATTTTGGACTTAGGAGCGTGATCGAAATTTTTTTTTGGAAGTCCGTAGTGGATTTAGGCTTAAAATACCAATAGTTGAATTTTTGGGAAGTTTGACTGGGGGGGTGACTTTTTGATATCGGGGTCGTAATCTATTCTGAAAATTTTCATAACTCCGTTATGTCATTTATGACTTGTGTGCAAAATTTGAGATCAATCGGACTTGATTTGGTAGGTTTCGACATCGAATGTAGAAGTTGGAAATTTTAAGTTTCATTAAGCTTGAATTGGAGCTTAATTAGTGGTTTTAGCGTCATTTGATGTGATTTGAGGTTTCAAATACGTTCGTATGATATTTTAGGACTTGTTGATTTATTTTGTTGAGGTCCCGAGGGCCTCGGTTGAGTTTCGGATGGTTAACGGATCAAAAGTTGGACTTAAAACAGGTGCTGCAATTTTTCTCTTATGCTGGAAATTTTGGGCTGTGATCGAGGCCCAAAATCGAGGCAGTCCATGATCGGACTCCCATGATCGGGCTCTCCATGATCGGACTCCCCATGATCGAGGTCCAGGATCGGACTCTATGATCGAGGTCTGCCTCGACAGATTTGTAAGTTATAAAAACAGGGGGGCTTCGTCCCATTCGCCATTTTTAACAACTTGGAGCTTGAGCAGAGGCGATTTTTGATAGATTCTAACTCGGATATGGTCAGTATATACGAATATATCATTGTTTTCACCATTTAATTAGTGTTTTGAAATTGAAATTTGAGAAATTTTAGAAATCTCATAGGAACGTATTTTTGAGATTTCAGTATTGATCCGGAGTCGGATTTGAGTGAAACTGGTATGGTTGGACTCGTAATTGAATGGGTTGTCGGATTTTGTAAGTTTTGCTTGATTCCGAGACATGGGCCCATGGGCAATTTTTGAGCTAATTTCGGATTTTATTGAAAAATGTAATATTTTCTTATGATATTGATTCCTATAATTTTTGTTGACTGTATCGAATTAATTATGACTAGATACGATTCGATCGGAGCCGGAAACAATCGAGGAAAAAGCATAATACTTGATTAAATTGGAGCAAGTCGAGGTGAGTGACTTGTCTAACCTTGTGTGGGGGAAATTTTCCCTGAATTGATATTGATGTGATTATTAAAATGTGTTGAAAGTCGTGTACATGAGGTGATGAGTGTGTACACGGGCTAAATATGAAAGATTATATTTTTAAATTATGTATATCATTGTTGTGCATTTATTAAATTATTTTATCTTGTTATATTCTTCATCATTGATTTAAGATATATACTTTAAATTTGTTTGACCTTTTTCTGCTAATTGGTACACCTGTTTAGTTGAAACTTAGTTTCTTTTATTCTGTGCATTATTTGAAAGGTGATTTTCTTTAAATTAAACATTACTAAAATGAAGCATTTTGACATTTTAAATTTGATATTGAAGCAACGTATTAAAGATTTTAAAATATTATTCTCCTGAATTATATATTCTTGAATATTTTTGTAAGATTTTTGTACTCATTGTGATGGAGCTGTGAGCTCTTTATTGTGAAAAAATATTATTGTTGAATTATTTTAACATGAGCTGTGAGCTCTTTATTGTGGAAAAATATTATTGTTAAATTATTTTGGCAAGTTAAATTATTGAGCACTTGAGGTGCAAATTGTGATATATTGTGATGTTGATACGCATGCGGTGGTATAAGGTCTGGGTATTGAAACACATGCGGTGAGATAAGGGTGGCTTGATACGTGTGGCTAGTAGGGGAAACTACTCGAAGTCATGCGGTGTGATAAGGATGGCTAATACGCGGGATTCTATTTCGGAAAAAAATATTTTCTTTCAAATAAATTGTGAAGGCTCCCGCGGTGAGATAAGAAAATGAGATATTGTGAATTTATTTATGATTTGGGACTACGAGGCGGTACCTCGGGAGTGCCCTTGTTGATATTGATTTATGGCCGTAGTTGCCTTTGATTATTTATTGTGATTTTTCTTGAAGTTGAAAGAAAATTTTGTTTTATTTTCACGAGATGTTATTTGCCATTATTTTGTGTAATTAAACGGTAACATGCTACTTGATTCATTTTCATTGTCATTTTATTTTATTATATTGTTAAACATTTTACCATGCCAATTATTATTTTCCAGTAGGGCCTGACCTGACCTCGTCACTACTCTACCGAAGTTAGGCTTGGCACTTACTGGGTACCGTTGTGGTGTACTCATACCACGCTTCTGCACATTCTTTTGTGCAAATTCAGGTACATCTTATCAAACCAGGCATCAGTAAACTAGTTGTACAAGGAGACTTCGAGGTATATCTGTCAGCGCCAGCAGACTCCGGAGTCCCCTTCTATTCTTGTTATGTTGCTTCCTTATTTTCTTTAGACTCTGTTATATAGAGACATTGAGGATAAACTCTTAGAAGCTTGTGACTTATTTCTACCGGGTTTTGAGAGTTGAAATTGTTTGAATTGTAGTTTATTTATTTCACATATTTATTATTATTCTGCATTGATAGGCTTACCTAGTCTTAGAGATTAAATGCCATCACGACCTCCTACGGAGAGAATTTGGGGTCGTGACAGGTACCTACTGAGTGTGAGTGTCGAGTGCGAGTGCCGAGAGATGAGTGATTGTGAGGAATGAGCGACTGTGAGGAAAGAGTGACTGTGAGGAAAGAGTGACTGTTACTCTGAGGGGATGCATTGATTTCATTATTTGTTGTATTTCGGCTGTCATATATCACTATTTTTGAAATTTCAAAAAAATGTTATTTTCTTTTTCAGTCAAATTTGATATGAAATTACTGTGAAATTTTAAATGTTGAACTTAAGAGTATGCCTATCCTTTTATGTTGGAAAGTACTGTATTTGGACTTAGCTGAGAAGCTCGTCACTACTTTCAGTTCTTTATTTATTATTGTTACTTATTTAGTTAGTTGTACTCATACTACACCCTGTACTTTGTGTCCTGATCCAGGTGATCCCGAATACAGTGGGTGTTGATTCTTTCACACAGTTAATTTTCCGAAGATTCAGAGGTAGCTGCTATGTTTCGCAGACCTTGTCTCTCCTTCCCTATCCTTTTGTTTATTGTATTTGGTCTTGGATTATTATAGGCCGAGTTTTTCAGACTTGTAAAGTATAGATACTCATGTACTCAGTGACACCGGATTTTGGGAATACGTTTATTTCCAATGTTGGTGCGATTTACCCTTAAACTTAATTATTATGTTTTCAGTATTTAAAATAAATTATGGGTTATTGGTGTTATCGTCTTGCCTAGTATTGAGATAGGCGTCATCACGACGAGTGAGATTTTGGGTCGTAACAGAGCCCCTCTAGAGTCTGCGCCCCCCACAGTGAGCGCGGTTTATTTATATTGAGGGATGGATCTTCCCTGGACATGGATCTTGTCCGAATCATTTATATTTGGAGATGGATCTTCCCCTATGCTGGATTGGCCTTATAAAGTACTGATTGACTGATTGTCAGTTGATGTGTATATATACGGGGTGGATCTTCCCTGAGATGGATTGGCCATATACAGTACTGAGTGATTGAGTATTTTGATGATCTTTCCTGGACATGGATCTTGTCCGAATCATTTATATCTAGGGATGGATCTTCCCCTAGGCTGGATTGGCCTTATACAATACTGATTGACTGATTGTCAGTTGATGTGTATATATACGGGATGGATCTTCCCTGGGCTGGATTGGCCATATACAGTTTTGAGTGATTGAGTATTTTGAGGTTGTGAGTGCACGAGGCTTTTTCACAGAGGTGCATCACATACAGGATGTACAATGGCATGTAGATATATAGATGTCATATTCCCCATATCATTTAGAGTTGATCTATTTTATTTGTACTGAGTTTAAATATTGAACTTGAAAGTATGTCTACATTTCTGTACTGTTATTTCTATATTGAAATGTACCTGTGGAGCTCGTCACTACTTTCAGCCCAAAGGTTAGTCTTGTTACTTATTGAGTACATGGGGTCGGTTGTACTCATACTACACTTCTACACCTTGCGTGCAAATTTCTGATGTTGATGTAGTTGCGTACGGTGGGAGTTGGATTTGAAGATGTACCTGTATTATAGTCATTGCTGCCTCTTGTTCATGGCAGCTTTAGAATTTTTAATTTGTTCATGTATACTTCAGACATATGACGTATTTTTATTTCACACCAACTTTGTAAATTCTAATCTTAGAAGCTCGTGATTTGAACTATCAGTCCTTGGGGAGTGTATTGGAGTCAGTTAAATATTAATTAAATCGGATTGTTGTTATTTGGTTTACCTAGCGGGTGAGGTTATGTGTCATCACGGCTAGTTGGATTTTGGGTCGTGACACATCATTATAAATATAATCATTATTGAAAAATATATAAAATTTTAGAAATTGGAATTTCAAAATTAAAATATTTTTTGAAAGATAACAACATACCAAATAAGAGTCCAAGTCGTAGTAAAAAAAGTCACGCCGTAACCAAAGAGTCGTTCATATTGTGTCAACCTTTGTGCTTTGCCATAAATACGAGTTTTATTTCACTTTGTGACTATTTTTAGGTTCCAATGTCACCAATGAAAATGATGAAAAAATAAAATTATCATTACGAGATTTGAGATAAAGTTAGTCGTTTTCCATGTAGTGTTTCTTAATTATTATCTAACGATTATCTATAATTATCTTGATGGTTTAAATTTTAAGGTTATTTACATATAATTCAAATAACTCAGATATTTAACATGGTTAATGTAAAATATCAAATTGGAGTCATACTGAAAAAAATATTCAGTGGCTAAAGAATGTTTTAAATGTTTAGATAGCCGATTAAAATAAGTTTTGAATTAAGGATAATATTTTCACTTAAATTATTATAACAATAATTATTATTGAAAAATAAAGTTTTAGAAACTGAAATTTTAAAATAGAAATATTTTTTGAAAGATAACAACACACCAAATAAGAGTAAGTAGTAGTAAAAAAGTCAAGTCGTATCCAAAGAGTCCTTCATAGTAACCTTTGATTGTTTTGCCATAAATATGAGTTATTATTTTATTTCCTAACTATTTTTAGGATTCAATGACACCGACGAGAATGATACCAAAAAAAAAAATAGAATTATAACTAGGAGATTTGAGAAATGGTTAATCTTTTTCATATAGTGCTTCTTAATTAATATCTAACAATTATCTATATTTATCGAAAAGTTTTAAATTTTAAAATTATTTACATATAATCCAAATAACTCAAATGTTTGATATGATTAGTGTCTGCGCATCCGCGCGGGTGCTAATACTAGTTATATATAATGAGAAGTTATTTCGTCCAATTATTGGTAGTTTTGAGAATTCGTGTTCGAAAAGGAAAAGGATTGTCCAACGCCAGCAACTTAGGAAAGGATCTAAAAAAGGTAAAAACCACGCAATGTACACATCAAATTACATTAATTTATCATAGTATATTACTCTATTAATGTAGAATTTGCTTTAGTTATTTTATGATTTCGGTGATAGATTTGTGAAAATACCAGGGTGAGTTTATTCATCGGGTACAATAGCACTTTAGCTATTGGTAAATTCTTATTTTAGTTCTTGTAATATCTACTAATTAACTGAAATATGTTCTTTTGATCCCTTTGCTTGTAATATTTGTATACTGTCGAAATAGAGTTTGGCCTTCGTACGTCTGATCGAGTTCGAATAATAATCGATCGAATTGAGACTTCGAGATGGGTTGCGAAGATGATACAAACAAGCTTCGAACCCGAAGGGCCGATCAATGTCGAGTTCGATATCATTATCAAGCTCGAATCCAAATCGAACTATGATGCAAAGTAAATCTATCAAGCTTATGATCCAGAGACCGACCAACATTGACCCTGAATCAATTCAAGGGTCCGAGTCAGAATCGAGCTTAAGCCAAGATCGAGCGCTCGAGTCAGAATCGAGCTCAAGCCAAGATCGAAAGCTCGAGTCAAGATCGAGCTCATAGACAAAAGCCGTTGCAATCCCACTAGAGGAGAGAATCTTGGCAGGAATTATAGAAAAACTGATTTATCATGGGTCTCCCACTGAATATTTGTAATTATATTGAAAGTAAGATCCCTCCACTATAAAGGGTATGGTTATCATTTCTATACGAAGGTTTGTTTTTAGCTCACATTGTAATTCAAGCACCATATTCTCTTATATTCAAGAGTTACTCTTTTAAGCCTCATAAACTGATTCATCTTGCTTAGTACTAAAAATCGTCTTCTTTACAACTTTGTTTATTTTGCACTCTTTGCAGTCCATATTTGATATTTCCTTTTATCCTTACGATTTGTATTAAGCTACATCACATATCCTTAGAACTACGTATAAAATTTAACTCTATCCGTTTTTCGGGTAAACAGTTTGGCACCCACCGTGGGGCTAAGGATAAAAGTGGTTACTTAATACGAATCTGAAAAAACACACACCATTGTGTTTTGCGCTTGTTTATGAAAATATCTAGAATTTCGGATTAGCAACGACTAACCACCAATCAAATGGCTTCACCAATCAACAACGAAGCCGGTCTTCAAGATGAAAACAACAACTTGACACCCAGTACCGAAAGACCACTTGTAAACGCTGTTGGAGCTCGAATCGGAGCGCCGATAGATATCAATTCGCATGTAGCCATTGAGGCGAACCTACATGTTGAACCCGAAAATAGCATCCATGGTGGTACTCGGTCTGCAGCTCGAGATACCCATAACGTCGAGGAAAACGACATTAGCTTGCGTATGATTTTCGAAATGTGGCAAGCCCAACAGGCAGCAATAGCTCAGTTACAGAGCCAAACCCAGCTACAAAGCAGGCCGAAGCCCAATCCACCTTGAGAAATCACCCATAGAACGGAGCCAGCCATAGTGAAGTCAAATGAGCAAGAATCGGGGACTACTCCCGAAATTGCTAAATTGCTCGAGGAACTCACAAAGCGAGTCGAAGCCAACGATAAAAAAGTAGAAACTTATAACTCTAGGGTCGATCAGATCCCGGGAGCTCCACCAATGATAAAAGGGTTGGATTCGAAAAAATTCGTGCAAAAAC
Source organism: Nicotiana tabacum (assembly GCF_000715075.1). Classification (NCBI taxonomy): domain Eukaryota; kingdom Viridiplantae; phylum Streptophyta; class Magnoliopsida; order Solanales; family Solanaceae; genus Nicotiana; species Nicotiana tabacum. The sequence continues at coordinate 96,598,761 of NC_134094.1, forward strand.
CTTTTCCCTCGAGCGCAGCCCCGAAACCAATCCCCAAAAAATTCCGTATCCCCGAAAATAACCAAATATAATGGAACGACCGATCCCAGCATGCACGTCACTTCTTACACATGTGCCATCAAGGGAAATAATTTAGAAGACGGTGAAATCGAGTCTGTGTTGTTAAAAAAATTCGGAGAGACCCTCTCGAAGGGGGCAATGATTTGGTATCACAACCTACCACCAAATTTCATTGACTCGTTCGCCATGTTAGCAGATACTTTTATGAAAGCACATGTCGGCGCCATAAAAATTGCAACAAGGAAATCGGACCTCTTCAAGGTAAGACAAAAAGATAACGAGATGCCGAGGGAGTTCGTATCTAGTTTTCAAATGGAACGAATGGACTTTCCACCAGACAGAAATGATTGGGCTGTTCAGGCTTTCACTCAAGGTTTGAACGAACGAAGTTCGACGACTTCACGGCAGTTAAAACATAACCTGATCGAATACCCAGCCATCACGTGGGCCGACATGCACAATCGGTACCAATCAAAAATTAGGGTCGAAGATGATCAATTGGGATCTGAACCCGCTGTTCGAAGGGATACTAATCGAGAACGAGGTCCGATCGGGGATCGATACCAACCGTACAACGGAAGCCGCAGAGTCAGTGAATCAAGACATAACCTCGGGCAAAATAACAAAAGAAGTGATCGAGGTCAAGGGTCCCGGGTTTGATGAACAGAAGTAGGTTCGATAGACCTGTCGGATCTAAGGAAGCGCCTCAGTTATCGCAATATAACTTCAGCATTGATGTATCCGCCATCGTTTTGGCTAGCAGACGCATCAAAGACACTAAATGGACTCGACCCATGCAAACCGATCCTACCCAGAGGAATCCCAATCAAATGTGTGAATATCATGGCACCCATGGCCACAGAACAGAAGATTGCAGGCAACTAAGAGAGGAAGTAGCCCAGTTATTCAACAAAGGGCACCTTCGAGAATTTTGAGCGATAGGGCAAAGAAAAATTTTTAAAATAGGGATTTTTGCAAGCAAAACGAACAAGAAGAACCATATCACGTCATTCACATGATCATCGGCGGCACCGATACCCCTCAGGGACAGGTGCTTAAACGCATTAAGACATCGATTGTGAGAGAAAAGCGATCTCGAACTCAATATTACACACCCATAGGAACTTTGTCCTTCAATGATGAAGATGCAGAAGGAGTCATACAACCTCATAACGATGCACTGCTAATATCCGTACTCATGTATAAAACTAAAGTTAAGCGTGTGTTGATTGATCCAGGTAGCTCGGCCAACATCATCAGATTGAAGGTTGTAGAACAACTCGGCCTGCAGGACCAGATCGTACCTGCAACCCTGGTTCTAAACTGATTCAATATGGCATGTGAAACCACCAAAGGCGAGATAATTCTACCGATAAACGTGGCCGGGACTATCCAGGAAATGAAGTTCCACGTGATCGAAGGCGACATGAGATACAACGCCCTTTTTGGAAGGCCATAGATCCACAATATGAGAGTTGTACCTTCGACACTACACCAGCTCCTTAAATTCCCAACATCGAGAGGAGTCAAAACAATATACGGAGAACAACCAGCCGCAAGAGAAATATTCGCCGTCGAGGAAGCGAAACCAATATCAGTAAAGGGATAGGGCTCAAAAGGGGAACGAGATACCAAATAGCAATCACAAACATCAGCTTTGGCTCAACCAGATAACTAGAAGATCGAAGAAGATAATGATCAGAGGATCCCTTGATCCTTCGTGATTCCCGATGATTCCGACACTACCAAATCAACGATTGAGGAATTGGAGCAAGTCATACTAATCGAGCACTGGCCCGAACGGGAGGTATACCTGGGGACGGGGTTGACCCCCGAACTCAGGAAGAAACTTATTCAATTTCTTATTGATAACATTGATTGCTTTTCCTGGTCCCATTTAGATATAACAGGGATCCCACCGGACATAACGACGTATTGGCTAAGCTTGGACCCCAGGTTCAGACCGGTGAAGCAAAAGAGAAGACCCCAGTCCGAGGTAAAGCACGCATTCATAAAGGACGAGGTAACCAAACTTCTCAAGATAGGATCCATTCGGGAGGTGAAATATCTCAATTGGTTAGCTAATATAGTTGTAGTGCCTAAAAAGAGGAACAAACTTAGAATGTGTATGGATTATAAGGATTTAAACAAAGCATGCCCCAAAGATTCATTTCCGCTGCCCAACATTGATCACATGATCGATGCTACGGCCGGCCATGAGATACTCACTTTTCTCGATGCCTATTCCTGGTATAATCAAATCCAGATGAACCCGGAAGACTAGGAAAAGACTTCATTTGTCACCAAATATGGAATATATTGTTATAATGTGATGCCCTTCGGGCTAAAAAATGCAGGACGTACTTACCAACACCTAGTAAATAAAATGTTCGAAGAACAAATAGGTAAAATAATGAAAGTTTATATTGATGAAATGCCAGTTAAGTCCATGCGCGCAGAGGACCATTTGACCTATTTGCAGGAAACATTCAAGATTTTGAGGAAATACAACATGAAGCTCAACCCCGAAAAATATGCTTTCGGGGTCGGTTCGGGCAAGCTCATTAGCTTCATGGTGTCAAATCGGGGAATCGAGATTAACCCCGATAAAATCAAGACCATCGAAGATATCACCATCGTGGACAGCGTAAAATCCGTACAGAGGCTAACGGGACGGATTGCAGCCTTAGGCCGATTCATTTCAAAATCGTCAGATCGAAGTCACAATTTTTTCTCTTTACTCAAAAGGAAGAACGATTTTGCTTGGACCCCGGAATGCCAGCAGGCATTGGAGGAATTAAAATGATATCTATCGAGCCCGCCATTTCGGATACTGCCAAGTACAAGCAAATAAAATCAGATGAAAAACTTTGCTTGTACTTGGCAGTATCCGAAATCGCAGTAAGCGGTGTCCTAGTTCAAGAAGAGTAAGATACGCAATTTCCCGTTTATTATATAAGTCAGACCTTAGGAGAAGCAGAAACTGGATATCCGCACCTAGAAAAATTGGCACTTGCATTAATAAGCACCTCTAGAAAATTAAGACCGTACTTTCAGTGTCACCCCATATGTTTATTAACCACTTACTCGCTTCGTAATATTTTGCACAAACCCGAACTATCAGGCCGATTAGCCAAATGGGCAATCGAACTCAGTGGGTATGATATCGAATATCAACCCCGTACGGCCATCAAGTCTCAAATTTTAGCAGACATCATGGCCGATTTCACGCCAACCCTCGTACCCAAAGTCGAAAAAGAACTCATGTTGAAATCGGGTACGTCATCGGAGGTATGGACCCTTTAGACGGATGAGACTTCGAACGTGAAGGGGTCCGGGCTAGGTGTAGTTTTAAAGCCACCCATGGGTAACACTATTAGGCAATCTATCAAAACAACCAGGTTGACTAACAACGAGGCCGAGTGTGAGGCCATGATTGCAGGTCTCGAGCTAGCTAAAAGCTTGGGAGCAGAAGTCATTGAAGCCAACTGTGACTCTTTGCTGGTGGTAAATCAAGTAAACAGAACTTCCGAAATTCGAGAAGTTAGAATGAAAAGGTATTTGGGCAAACTACATTTCACTTTGCACCATTTCAAACAATGGACTTTACTGCACGTTCCACGAGAGCAAAATAGTGAGGCTGATGCACTTGCGAATTTGGGATCATCGGTCGAGGAAGGTGAGTTAAGCTCGGGGACTGTCGCTCAACTATCGAGATCCTTGATCGAAGAAGGTCATGCCGAGATAAATTCTACAAGCTTAACCTGGGATTGGAGAAATAAGTAAATTGAATACTTAAAGAACGGAAAGCTCCCATCAGACCCTATAGATTCAAGGGCCCTACGAACCAAAGCTGCTCGATTCACGTTGGCTTCGGATAGAACGCTATACCAAAGGACATTCGATGGACCGTTGGCAGTATGCTTAGGCCCAGGAGATACCGATTACATCCTACATGTGGTGCACGAGGGCACTTGTGGGAATCACTCCGGTGCCGATTCACTAGTCCAAAAAATAACCAAGCCAGGGTATTATTGGATCGATATGGGCAAAGATGCAAAGGAGCTTGTTCAAAAATGTGACAAATGTCAAAGATTTGCACCAATGATCCATCAACCCGGAGTGCAACTTCACTCAGTCCTATCCCTATGGCCATTCATGAAATGGGGTATGGATATCGTCGTCCCTCTGCCATCGACCCCAGGTAAAGCTAAATTTTATGACTGATTGTTTCTCTAAATGGGTTGAAGCACAAGCGTTCGAGAAAGTAAGAGAGAAATAGGTTATAGACATTATCTGGGATCATACCGTGTGTCGATTCGGGATACCCGCCGAAATAGTGTGTGACAATGGGAAATAATTTGTCGGCATCAAAGTGACGAAATTCTTCGAAGGCCACAAAATAAGAAGGATATTATCAACACAGTATCACCCCAGTGGAAACGGATAGGCTGAATCAACGAACAAAACTATCATTCAAAACCTAAAGAAGAGGCTGAACGACGCTAAAGGAAAATGGAGGGAAATCCTACCCGAAGTCCTTTAGGCATATCGAACAACATCAAAATCTAGTGCGGGGCAACCCCATTCTCCTAAATATGGCTCCAAAGCCTTGATACCAGTCGAAGTCGGCGAACCCAGTGCCAAATTTCGATATACAATAGAAGAATCAAATAACGAGCCCATGAACACTAGCCTCGAATTATCGGACAAAAAATGAGAAGCTGCTCTCATCCAATTGGCCGCCTAAAAGCAACGAATTGAAAGATACTACAATCAAAGAACCAAGCTCCATCATTTTAAGCCCGGGGACTTAGTGTTAAGGAAAGTCACCCTCAATACCCGAAATCCAAATGAAGGAAAACTAGGACCGAATTGGGAATGACCATATCAGGTTCTCGAAAACATCGGAAAGGGATCATACAAGCTCAGCATTATAAACGGCAAACAACTATCAAGCAATTGGAATGTGTCGCATCTAAAACGATACTACTGCTAAGGTACGACCCTCCCATATTCATTTGCATTTCAAAACTAACCCCTGCAGGAGTCCGGTCAGGAGCTAAGATGGATCCTTCAAAATGAAGCCTTAGATCTGAAAGCACGCGTTGCACTCTTTTTCCTTTAGACTGATTTTATCCCAAATGGGTTTTTCGGCAAGATTTTAATTAGGCAACCAATGATCGTGTTGTACTTGGAAACAATACGACAGTATCCGAGGCCTCTTTACAATCGACCTCGAATACTGCGGGGGCATTAGGCCCTCAAATATATTGAGTTCTGATGCAAGAAAGTTATTGTGCAACAACGGGGTTCCAATAGGAAAAGTTGTACCTGACGCAAAACATGAACGCATGTGTAATGACTTGCAAAGAAAGTTCTCCTCTTTACCAATATCTTATATCCAAGAAAAATTCCTCTATTTTGAGTTCTGATACGCAAACAGAATTAAGATAAATCTCCGGGTCCGAGTAAGCACTCACTCGACCATTACGCCTACGGGCTACATTATTTCGAGTTCGAATCATTCATTCAACTACTAAGCCTAAGGGCTACTTTTATTTCGAATTCGAGCAAGCACTCACTCGACCATTACGCCTATGGGGTACTTTTATTTCGAGTTCGAGCAAGCACTCACTCGACCATTACGCCTGCAGGCTACTTTTATTTTGAGTTCGAGTAAGCACTCACTCGACCACTAAGCCTACTGGCTACTTTTATTTCGAGTCTGAGCAAGCACTCACTTGACCATTAAGCCAACGGGCTACTTTTATTTCGAGTTCGTGCAAGCACTCACTCGACCATTATGCCTACGGGCTACTTTTATTTCGAGTTCGAGCAAGCACTCACTCGACCATTACGCCTACGAGCTACTTTTATTTTGAGTTCGACAAGCACTCACTCGACCACTAAGCCTACGAGCGACTTTTATTTCGAGTTCGAGCAAGCACTCACTCGACCATTAAGCCTACGGGCTACTTTTATTTCGAGTTCGAGCAATCACTCACTCGACTATTATGCCTACGGGCTACATTACTTCGAGTTCGAAATATTCACTCGACTACTACGCCGTACTTCGAGTTCAAAACATTCACTCAACTACTACGCCTACGGGCTACATTACTTCGAGTTCGAAACATTCACTCGACTACTACGCCTACGGGCTACATAACTTCAAGTTCCAAACATTCACTCGACTATTACGCCTACGGGCTACATTACTTCGAGTTCAAAACATTCACTCGACTACTACGCCTACCGGCTACATAACTTCGAGTTCAAAACATACACTCGACTACTAAGCCTACAGGTTACTTTTATTTCGAGTTCGAGCAAACACTCACTTAGTCATAAAGGCTACGAAGTCCAAATTTGATGAAATTGACTAAATCCTTATGAAAACATTCTCAAGGCATTAATGAAATCTTCACAAGGCAAGAAAGTGGAAGCAAGTCAGTAAAAGAAAAAAGATATTTGTATATATATACAAATATTATTTACATGATTCATTGCAACATAGAAACTAAGGGCTAAGCTTCTGGGTTATCACCGGGAGCGGTATCTTCTCCACCGGGCTCCCCCCCTCGTTCTTGGACCCGCTCTTACTACCATCATCGTCATCGTCATCGTCACCATCAAAAGCTAAGGCTTCAGTATCAACTTCGAGTTCTTTGGCCCTTCTTATCTCTTCAGCAAGATCGAAACCTCGAGCGTGGATCTCCTCGAGGGTCTCCCTCTAAGATAGATACTTAGCAAGTTCAGCGACCCAATATGCTCGAGTGTCGGCAGTATTGGCTGCCTCTCTTGCCTCTATCTGGGCAGCTTCAGCATCATCCCGATAGACGACCACGAGTGCATCAACATCGGCCTTTGCCTGTTCGGCATCAGATTTGGCCTTGGCAAGTTCGGAGGCCAACCGAGCCTCGAGCTCCTCTATTCTTCTTGCTTGAATCATGCCTTTTTCCTTCATTCTTTGAAGTTGGGTTTCGGCCGATGATAACTGGGCTCGAGCAGTTTCTTTCTCTACAGTAAAGAGGTCCATACCTTCTTTCCACTGCAAAGACTCCGCTTTTATTATGTAGACCTCCTCACGAAGCTTCCCGATCATCTCAATGTTTTGCTGCAACTGTGAGACCAAACAAATAGCCATCGTTCTGGTATCAAGCCCATAGGCTTTTAAAAGTATCATTAACTGCTCAGACAGATCGGTCTGATTTCGGTAAGCCTTGGCCAACTCGGCTCAGAGGTCTTTTATTTCCTCTTCCCTTTGCCCTAAGAGAAGTTTTAGAGAGTTCCTCTCCTCAGTAACCTGTTGAAGGTTGGCCTCGTATCGACGCGGCTCATTTTGGGACCGAGAACATACTTCTCGATGAACTGTCGCTTCCTGCAAAGAAACAAGAAACGAAGTTAGAAACAAAAAGTAAACGTAAAGGTAGTACCGTCAAAATAATTTGAAGGCTTACCTGATTCAAAGCCTGCTGCACCCCGTGAAAAAGATCGGATTCATCACTAGTACCGGCAACGTCCTCGATACTGGTAAATAGGTCACGAAAAGGATCCTTTCCATCATGAGTCCTGTCTAGATCGAGGGCCCCCAAAGCTTGGGCTTCCCGAATCACCCCTGCAAACAAAACGGGGAAGGTGGGCGAGTCTTCGATTGCTGCTGCCCTAAATGAATCACTTGGAGCATTCTCTTCGGTTCGAAGGGATTCAAGAGGGGCCTCTTCAGACATATCCCCCATTTGTTGGCTCTAATGGGGTGCATCTTTGATCTCCGACAACTCATGGACTCCGCCAGAATCTTTCTCCAGTATACCCTCAGTTCGAGGCGGAGCCTCATGAAGCATCATCGATCCAGCTGCCGATGGGGCATCGGTGGTTCTCTTCGTTCGGGCGCCAGTGCGGACCCATCATTTTCTTCTTCTTCCTCTTCTTTATCTTCATCCCTTAGATGCAGAACAGATTCTACGGTCAAAGGAATGGCATTCTTGTTCGGCTTACAAGTCGTCCTCTTCTTCGGTTTTGGATCTTCGGGAACAGACGCTCTTTTCCTTTTATTTTCCTCCACCGGCTTTGGGACAGAGGCCAAAGTTTCTTCCTCGTTGGACAAGGGCCTCAAAACCGCATTTTTGCCCAAACTTGCATATGGAGAATTTTATTAAAATATTTGGAAAGAATCCCGTTTGAATTATCAAAGAGTACGAGAAAGGGGCCTACCATGATTTTTGGCCTCCCACCGACCCTTTGACAAATCACGCCATGAGCGCTCGGCATATGTGGAGGTCGAAACAAAAGCTCGTACCCAGTTCTTGAGTTCGAGAACTGCTTCGGGCATCTAGGGAACCGCTGCATCACAAAAAGATGAGTATCGATGAGAAAAGAAATAAAAGAACAAAATAGAAGGAAGTAATAGCAAGATCACACTTACGTTTTATATTTCAATCCTCGGGAAAGGGCATCTTTTTTGTCGAAATCAGGTCCGAAGTCCTCACTCGGATGAACCTGCCCATCCAGTCCCTATCCATGTCCTCGTCAATGCTCGAGAATAGAGCCTTGGTAGCCCGACGCTGAAGTTTTATTAACCCTCCTCAAAAAAGTCGAGAATGGTACAATCGGATAAGAAGGTCGAGGGTGAACGGCATCCCCTCGATTTTGTTCACAAAGTATCGGATCAAGATAACGATCTGCCAAAACAAAGGATGGACCTAGCCTAGGGTTATTTGGTATTGATGACAGAAGTCAATAATAACGGAATCGAGGCGACCTAACGTGAAAGGGTAAGTATACACATTCAAAAACCTTTTTCACGTAAGTGGCGAAATCTTCGTCAGAAGTAGGAATTATTATTTCTTTTTTATCCCAATTGCAATCTTTCTTTAGCTGTTTGAAGTGCTTCTCGATTATCTAACATATGTACCTCGATACTGGCTCACATCGGCCTGGGACCGATGAGCCTTTATCGACCTTAAAATTAGAAGTAAGAACACACGCCCCGGGAACGCACTCCTCAGGCCGTGGTTCTGCCGGTGTCTCATCGGCGGCACACTGTGAAGATGAAGCCTTCTCTTTCTGAGGAATGGTTTGTGATATTTTCGCCATTCTCGAATTCAATGGTGAGGAATAGAAGAAAGTGACAAAGATTTGATAGAACTGATGAGGGGCTTTTTGCAAAGAGAAATCACAGATTTGAGGGTAAGCTAGAGAATACGAAAAGGGGCTTGGGAAATTTGGAAGACTGAAGATGTAAAAGTGGTAAATGATAAAAGGAAGGGTTATTTATAGGTTTAAGCAATGGCGGTTCAGTATCAGCGGTGGCCGACCACCGTCTGACATGCATTAAATGCCTTGAAATACTAAATCAACTGGACAGCTATCACGCGTCATGATCGAGCCCGATGAAAATGTCAGATTATAATCCGATCGAGCCGTTGAGAAATCATATCGTTTCTCACTACATTCTTCCTGAGAAACGAGGGGACTATCTCTATACTGTCGAAATAGATTTCGGCCTTCGTATGTCTGATCGAGCTCGAAAGATAATCGATCGAAGTGAGACTTCGAGATGGGTTCCGAAGATGGTACAAACAAGCTTCGAACCCGAGGGGCCGATCAATGTCGAGTTCGATATCATTATCAAGCTCGAATCTAAAACGAACTATGATGCAAAGTAAAGCTATCAAGCTTATGATCCACAGACCGACCAACATTGACCCCGAATTAATTCAAGGGTCCGAGTCAGAATCGAGCTTAAGCCAAGATCGAGAGCTCGAGTCAGAATCGAGCTGAAGCCAAGATCGAAAGCTCGAGTCAAGATCGAGCTTACAGACAAAAGCCGTTGCAATCCCACTAGAGGAGAGAATCTTGGCATGAATTGTGAAAAAGCTGATTTATCATGGGTCTCCCACTGAGTATTTTTAATTATATTTAAAGTAAAGTTCCTCTACTATAAAGGGGAGGGTTATCATTTCTGTAAGAAGATTTTTTTTAGCTCACATTGTAATTCAAGTACCATATCCTCTTATATTCAAGAGTTACTCTTTTAAGCCTCATAAACTGATTTATCTTGCTTAGTCCTAAAAATAGTCTTCTTTACAACTTTGTTTATTTTGCACTCTGTGCAGTCCATATTTGATATTTCCTGTTATCCTTACGATTTGTATTAAGCTACATCACATATCCTTTGAACTACGTATAAAATTCAACTCTATCTGTTTTTCGGGTAAACAATGTTCACAAATTTACCACGATTATTAATTTTTCTATCATTTTATTATCCATGTGTTATGTTAAATTTGTACTAAAAACTAACAAAGGAATTATCGAACTGAGTCAAAAACCTCATATTTGGTAACACGCGAATTATCGAACTGAATCAAAAATTTCAGTTACGGTTTAAGTTGATATTTATTTTTCAATTTCAAAATCTAGTTGATTTGAGTGAATTTCCGGTTTTATACAAAAAAACAGGTAAATATCGCAAACAAAATATATATATATATATATATATATATATATATATATATATATATATATATATATATATATATATATATATATATATATAGTCTTAGGGTACGCGCTTTGTGCGTATACCCATATTAATGAGTACATAATTTAAAAATACGTGAATATTATTAGACAATACATTTAAGTTATATAAAATTACTAAATAAAAATTAAAGAAAAAGTCCTGAAAAATATATATTTAGCTAGCTCAGTAAATAAAGAAATTTTATCTCCCAGAACATTTCAGATGTCTTATTATGATTTATAAGGATTTATATGAGAATATCTTATTATAGTCGAGATGTTCATTTATCATGATTCTTATTAAATCATTTTATCATGATTCTTCAAAGATTCATCAAAGAAGATATTATAGTCGAGATGTTGATCGAGTTTTTAAGTCTTTAAAAATAAATTTTATATTATATTGGACAAAAAGTATAATTTTAATTTTTTTTAATATTTAGAACCTTAAATTAGCTAAAATATTTGGTTATCAAATCTTTATTTATTGAAAATCATTAAGATTTTTACCTTATATATTTTTTTTTCATATTTTAACTATGTATGTCCGTAATCTTACTTTACCTATAGATTTTTATCTATATGTACAACATTAGAAACTTATTTACCCTCATTGTTTATGTTTTAACTTAATGTGATGACCCAAAAGGCCATCTTATGTTTTAGAACTCGAATTTGCACTCTTAAGCCTTAAAAATCTTATTTTTACCCTCCTCGATTTACATGCACAGTCCGGGCAGATTTCCGAAAAGCTTTTATGTTGAAAATTGATGAAAATAAGAATTTATGCCTTAAAAGTTGATTTTAGTTGACTTCGGTCAATATTTTTGATAAACGGGTTCGGATCCATATTTTGACGGTCCCGATGGGTCCGTATCGAATTATGGGATCTAGGCGTATGCACGGAATCAAATTCGGGGGTCCATAACTCAAGTTATGAATTTTTGATGAAAATTAAAAGTCTGAAATTTTATTTGTTTTCAAGAATTGATTGATGTTTGACATTGTTAGTGCCGGGTCTGTATTCTGGTTTTGGAGCCCAGTACAGGTTCATTATGATATTTAAGACTTGTCTGTGAAATTTGGTGAGAAACGGAGTTGATTTGACGTGATTCAGACGTTTAGTTGAGAAGATATGAATTTTAAAGTGTTCTTGAGAATTTCATTTGATTTGGTGCTAAATTCGTAGTTCTAGGTGTTATTTTAGCGATTTGATTGCACGAGCAAGTCCGTATGATATTTTTAGACTTGTGGGCATGTTCGGTTTAGAGCTCCGAGGGCTCGGGTGAGTTTCGGATAGGCCACGTGATGTTTTGAACTTAGAAAATTTTGCTGGTATAACTGAACCTGTTGCAGGCCTCTGATCTCGCAAATCTGAGATCAGGCTTCGCAAATGCGAAATAAGCAGGCCTAGCAATTGCAAAGTATTTATCGCAATTGCGAAGAAGGCCTGGGCCAGCATGTTCTCGCAATTACGAGATTTTCTTCGCAATTGCGATGGGAGTCTGGGAAGGGCAGGTTCGCAAATGCGAACATCTACTCGCATTTGCGATGTTCAGTGGTCGTAAATGCGACACTTTCCTCGCATTTGCGAAGGCAGCGGGATTGTGAAGGGCATCGCAATTGCGAGTGTTCCTTCGCATTTGCGAGCTTCACTTTTGCAAAGCTCAGGTCGCCATTGCAACACCTGCAGCTTAGTAAAAGGGACTTAGACGAGATTTTTCACTCATTCTTCAAATTTTCAAAACCTAAACCTCAAGGGGCGATTTTTCAAAGACCAATTCTTTCCCAAATCATAGGTAAGTGATTCCTAACTCTTTTCTTTCAATCTTTTACATCTTATAATAAGATTTCAACCTAGAATCTAAGGTTTTCATGGTAGAATTAGGGGTTTTGGGTAGAAACTAGGGATTTCGGGAATTTGAGGATTTAGACCTCAATTTGAGGTCGGATTCCAAAACTAATTACATATTCGGGCTCGGGGGTAAATGGGTAAAAGGATTTTGGCCTGAACCTCGGGTTTTGACCAAGTGGGCCCGGGGTCGATTTTTTAATTTTTTGGAGGAAAATTTGAGGAATTTAATTTATGCAATATAATTGATTTCTTAAGCAATATTTGATATTATTGAGTCACTTTTAAATAGATAAGAGTGGTTTAGAGGTGAATTCCAAAGGAAAAAGCTGTGATTGAGAATTAAGTAGCCTTCGGAGCAAAGTAAGTGTCGTGGTTAACCTTGACTTGAGGGAATAGAACCCTTAAATTATTTGTTATGTAAAATGCATGTGAACGACGTATAGGCGAGGTGACGAGTGTCTATACGTCGTCAAATTAATTATTTGCATAATTACTTGAAAAATCATAAATTATTTTAAATCGTGAATTAATTATTATAATAATTATTTCTCTCATAGTCTTTGCCAAATATTAATTCTTGAATTCATGCATTAATTGTTACATGCTACTTGAATTATGTGTCTTAATTGTTATTTGACATTTAGCATATTAAATATTAAACTGCCTATTTTCTCCCTGATTTCTATAATAATTTGCTAGTTGACATTGTTTGTTTCATGATTAAATCATAATTATTGTATGCTTGTTGTCTTATAATTTTATATTAATTATTATATTTATTGGGGAAATTCCTTCTATAAGAATTGGTAAATGAATATGTTGGAGGAGCGGGTTGCATGCCGCAACAGAATTGATTATAATTAACATATTGGAGAATCGGGTTGCACGCCGCAACAGACTTATTAAAAGTCCATATTGGAGGATCGGGTTGCACGCCGCAACAGACTTATTAAAAGTCCATATTGGAGGATCGGGCTGCACACCGCAACAGACTTATTAAAAGTCTATATTGGAGGATCGGGTTGCACGCCGCAACAGACTTATTAAAAGTCCATATTAGAGGATCGGGTTGCACGCCGCAACAGACTTATTAAAAGTCCATATTGGAGGATCGGGTTGCACACCGCAACAGACTTATTAAAAGTCTATATTGGAGGATCGGGTTGCACGCCGCAACAGACTTATTAAAAGTCCATATTGGAGGATCGGGTTGTATACCGTAACAGACTTATTTAAAAGTCGACATACATGAATATATTGTGAGAGCGGGTTGTACGCTGCAACATAATTGAATGTGAATATATTGTGAGAGCGGGTTGCACGCTGCAACAGAATTGAATGTGAATATATTGTGAGAGCGGGTTGCACGCTGCAACAGAATTGATAGAAATGATAATTGGTTATAACTGCTGAGTTGGCTTCAATTATTATAAATGAGTTACCTAATTTATTTCTATTATTGTTGTTGTTACTAATATTGCATACAGGTAATGTAAGTGACCCGCCTTAGCCTCGTCACTATTTCGTCGAGGTTAGGCTCAGCACTTACCAGTACATGGGGTCGGTTGTACTGATACTACACTCTGCACTTTTTGTGCAGATTTCGGAGTTGGTCCTAACGGCGTGCCATAGACTTGCTCGGATTTCAGCTACTCGGAGGAGACTTGAGGTATAACTACATGGCGTCCGCAGTTCTGAAGTCCATGTCTATTTTACTTTAGCTGTGTGTTTATTTCCAGACAGCTTCATTTTATTCAGACCTTTATTTGTATTATTCTTGAAGCTCGTGCACTTGTGACACCAATTCTGGGAAGGTATTTAGATATCATTATTTTTATGGATTATTTCACTATATCTCAAACTTTGCTTTCGCTTTTGTTTCCTTGATTATTAATAATTTAAAAATTATTAAAAAATTGGTTAATATTATTCTAACGTTGGCTTGCCTAGCAAGTGAAATGTTAGACGCCATCACAGTCCGAAGGAGGGAATTTCGGGTCGTGACACTTAAGCAAGTTGATATTTAATTTACCAGTTAGATACAAATAAATTTTAAATGAGTATCCTTGATTGTAGCCATTTAATGTGGAAATCAAATTCTACAGATCTACCACTTCCACATATCTCTCTCCTCTCTTTTTTTTTCTCCCGACTTCTTCTTTTCATAATGGATCTCTATGATTCTCTTCAAATTTTCTTATCTCCTTTTTCTTCTTTTTTTTTTCTTGAGAGAATTCAATGATAGATTTGATGCAGTCGCTTATCACCATCGAACTACTCGTTGTCCACTGCCCCGCCAATCATCAAAAGCTTCGAAACTTTCATTTTGAATTCGATTTTTTTAAAATTATTATTTTTTTATTTGTGCAAATGATTGGGAATATTCTATGCAGTTTATATCTCAATTTTGAGGGTGTTTGGTGAAATTAGAGTTGATTTTAGATGAATTTTCAGATTGAAACTCGAAGATGAAGATGATGTATTAAAGTTGCATTATAATTATATGTAAATTGTATTTAAGTTGTGTTATGTTGTAGTTAATATTTTTAATTTGAATGTTGTACGAAAGTTGAAAAATAGTTGTATAATATATGAATCGTTATATGAAATTTGTATTTAAGTTATACATACTTTCTTTTTACATAAAGTTATTGATATGCATCAAAATAGTATTATAATAGAAAAAGTTTTGATTGGAATTTCAGAGAAGAAGAACACACCATATACAAAATATATACAAATCATATATAAATTACATAGAAAAGATATATTTGTATAAAATTTGTATGAAAACTGTATTTAAGTTGTATGATATTGTAGTTATTTTTAACTGGCTAAAAATGATGTATGAAAGTTGTAGATAAGTTATAAATAAGTTGCATAATATATAATTAATTGTATACAATTTATTTTTAGTTTATAAGTTGTTGTAGTTGTATTAAATTTGAATCATATTTGAATATATTCCGGTATTCAACTTGTCTAGTTTAGGTGATGTCTATCGTCAGTGCCTTTATTGCTTTGGTTTTACGCTACTTTCTGGTTCAAGCTATTAAAATAGTTTTAAAAGTTTTGGTTCTCAATTAAGTCTTGAACTATTTTACGTCACTGTGGTTTGACATTAATGAAATTGCTATACTACATTTAAGGCACTATTGGAAAGAGGAGAGGAGAGAAAAAAGGAAAATTGTGTAACTGAATATCATAATTTAATGCACTAATAATGGATTATATATGGAGAGAGGCGGTAGAGAATAGGGAAAAAGGAGAGGGGAGAGAAAAGAAAAATTGATGTAACTGAATATTCTAATTTAAGACACTAAATTGTAATAAATTGTAAGAAATCATTATTTAGGGAGGGTAATAAACAAAATTAGAATAATTTTAGTAAATAAGTATCAAATATTGGAACCAAAAAATCAAGTTTTTTTACAAAGTCAAAAGACAAGTTGGGCTACCGTTCTTTTCTTTTAATTCTTATTACATACAATTTAATATACCACGTTAAACTATGTATGTATGTATGTATGTATGTAAACACATTCGTTAACTGCTATATATATTATTGTAGAGACCATATTTAAGAAGATTCACTGAACGGAGTGAAAACAAAACGGAGAAATTAACTTAAATAGAAATCAACCAAAGAAACAGTCAAACATAACTGAAAACAAAACAAACCTAAAGTAAAACTTTATGTTTCTGAATCCAAAGGACTATTCACTCTCCTAGACGTCCAAAGCATAGGAAAATTTTCCAGATTCCCATCCCTCCTTCATTGTTGCATCTTTTGAAGCAAACTGCCATAGGAATCTGACACAGGGCTTAACAACAAAGATGAAACACCATAACCATAAGAATAACCATACGAGTACGATACCCACCCTTCCGTCAAATTCATGTTGATACCAATTCTTGAACCAATCTTTCCAATAATCTATCGTCAAACTAGTCAACGTTACTCCAATTGTAAAGAACATAAGCATACCTGGATTTTCTAGCAAGTCGAATATCTTGTCCAATATTGACACAACCATACTGGGGAATTTATCGGTATATATATGCCTTAAATTTCTCAGATTAGGCATAACTTCCATTGTATCTTCATCACGTATAAAGTAAAGGAACCATACGTATATGGACCAAAACACAAAAAAGTTGAATACACACCTCTTGGCCTTAATCGGCATAAATTGCTCCCCATCAGGCGTGTCGAAAAATGGCGAAAATAACAACGTAACGAAGCTTAAAACACATATACAAAACAAGATGAAATACCTATCTGCAGCATCCAATGGGTCCTTATATGTATTCATGTTGGCCTAGATAGCACTGAGCAAACGAAATAAAAATAAATCAACTATGACTGAATATACAAAGAATTGAACCAACTAGGGTTTAAATACTTGCGAGAAATTTTGAAACCAACTAGGATTAGGTTTTGGAGCCTCGGCATGCACCAATTCTTCATAAGAAATAGGAATATTCATCTTATTATTGGTTCTCTTAGAAGTAGTGTTTGAAAAGGAAAAGGATTGTTTAACGCCAGCAGCTTATGATAGAATAACATGAAATACTTATACATGAAGAGAGTTACTAATAATATCATCCCTAATTCTGGAGAGGGAAAATACAATTAGAATAGCATAACTATTAACTTAAATTAAGTAAAGTTATTTTGGTATATATTTTTTTCAATGAGTATTTTTGCCAAGAGAAAAATTAAAAAGCAACTTCTGCTTCTTGTGAGAAGCAGCTTCTGAAAAAGAGCATGTGCTTATACCCAAAAGCACTTATTTTTCTCCTCCAAAAGATTTGAACAAACGCTTCAACTTTTTAAAATAAGCATTTTTTAAAAGAAAAATAAATACTTTTGACCTTCTAGGAATTTGGCCAAATAGGCTATAACTTTTCTTATGATTTACTATATTACAATTATCTTACTTATTTGTATATATGTATTATGTACAATAATTTAAAAATATAAATAAATTAATACAGAAACATATATAAATATGCCAAATTTCATGCCCCAAACAAGTAATTAATTGCACCGCATGGCAACTTCGATATTCCCAACAATTTTTCGAACCAAAAGTACTTCGAATATACGAAAAGGTAACAAAAATCTCCAAACATCAGACCAAGGCTAAACACCATGTGCAAAATAATCTAAGCTATATACATATGATTGAGCTAAAAACTTTTGTATCAACTAACCAAAAAACATAAAGAATTTATAAATTAAATCCAAACATGTTACGGTAAAAGGAAGATAAAACCAAAACCAAAGGGCTATGATTGTTCTTTTAGACATCAAAATTCCAGATTTGCATCCCTCCTTTAGTACTCTTGCACAGAAGACTTAAAGTTCCTGTGCTTCTACGTCGACAAAATTACTTAAACCTGAAGTAAACTGCCAAAGTAATCAATCTCGCACCGAGCATAACAATAAATTAAAGACGATGCACCAAAACCATAAGAATAACCATACGAATATATAGGATTATCATCCTATCTCCATTTTCATAGTGATACCAATTCTTGATCCATTTTTTCCAATAATCCATAGTTGACCAAGTCAATAGTACTACAACAACGTGGAAGTCAATTTCCACGTGTTTAGTAAGCTCATGAAAGACAAACTCACAGATAAGTAAGCAGCCCCTAATTAATATGTCATATTCTTGATTCTTTCTCCTCCTTTTTCACTTTTTCCGCCACCTCAGTCCCAAGCAACAAATGTTTTTTTCTTTCTTTCATAGATTCAAAAAGAACAAGAAATATAAAATCTTTAATTAAAAGGGTATTAGGACAAGAAACTGCATCAAGAAAATAAGGATTTAATAAATGTTAGTACCTTCGAATCAGGGGCGAAGGTACATAGCCCTAAGGGTGGTCAACTGACCACCCTTCGTCGAAAAATTACGCTGTATATATAAATAAAAAATTAGATTTTAATGGTATATAATATAATATTAAACACTCTTTATCGTATTTGTTTTTACTTATTTCAAGTTTGAACACCGTAAATGAAATTTCTGGTTTCGAACTACTTCGAATAAACCAAAGCTTTGATTCACATTGTTGACTTCGAATAACTATAAAGGATTAGAAATCTTAAAAGCGCTTTAAGGCATCCCCCTCCTTAATTTCTTTAGTAAATGAATTTTTTCTCAACCGAATTTATCTTTTTATTTTTGTTTTTATGAATAGGGTATAAAGTAAACAACTTTAAGAGTTTATTTATGTATTTGGCTGACTTTTTTTATTCTGTTTAGTTAAAAGCAAAAAGGTTTTATTTTTTGCTCCAGAACAATAGGTAAATTAATTCTCGCGTAATTAACAAACCCAAAAACCATTAAACAAAAACTAATCCAGACACTTAATAAAATAAAAATATAACCTGAACAAAAAAGTACAAGTATTTTTAGATCTAAAGCTCTATCCACATAGTTTCACCATATCTCACACACATCTTAATTTGGGACATCAAAAGCTTGGAAATTCTGGATTTACATCCCTTCTTTCGTAAGAGCTTGAGTGCTACATCATCTCGGATTTCAATATTGCATCCTTCCTTTCAGAAGACATTCCCTTATCTCTTTGTCAACACCTTTGTTTGGAATTGAGGCGCAGTTAATTGAATGATTCGTTGATTGTCTAAAGGATGTCGCGATAGGATCAAGAACAAAATAGACTATGAACCATAACAACCATAACCATAAGTAAACAAAACAAACCTTAGCCCCAACATTATACTTCTCCCAATTCCTAATCCAATCTCCTGAACATTCCACTTCCAACCAGGCAATTACTACTCCCATTATATATATCAGAACCTCTATTGGTTCTTCTAGGATATCCAATATCTCCTCTAACATGGACAATATCATACCTCGTATTATTCCAGTGTTGCATCTTTCACATATTTGTGCACTTCATCCATAATTTCATAATTGATGTATGTCTCTCTAATATATCTCGTGCAAGGCAGACACATTCGTTCTTGATCCAAGAAAAAGAAAAGGAACCATAAGTATAAGGAATAACAAGAATAAATGGTCAACCAAGTCTTCATCACTTTAAACGCCATAATTGGCATATCTGGCCTGTCTAAAAATGGAAAAAAGGCTACCAATGCAAAGTTACAGAAGATTATTTCAAACAAGATCCTTGGCCTAGTTCCTTCTGCTGGAAAGTCGACGATTCGTGCTAAAATTGATGCTGCCATATTTTGGTTCCTTGAGATCGCTATGAAAGCAAAAGTAAAATACTGCAACGATAAGTGAAAGCCAATACCCCACCACTACAAGGCGGCTTAATTTTTTATTTTTTTAAAAAGAAGTGGAAAGTATGAAGCAATTGATCACAAAGAGATATTTAATTGAGTTTAAAAACATGCGTGGGAAGTGTTACTTTTAAAGGCTAATAATCTAGTAATAAATCACCAATTTGAATTAGGTTTCGGAGAACTTGCGTCAACTAGGAAATTTTGAGGCTGTTAGACTAACCAAACCAAATTAGAATTAGGAAAGGAGAGGGTCGTCTAGCGAGCCCCCCCCCCCCCCCCCCTTTTTTTTTTGCTTTTCCTTTTTTACGTGGCCCAAAAGTTATTTTATATCAAATCCATCTTTTTCATGGTCCACTTATACGCATTTTTTTTATAACCATGGTGTCCGGGCCAGTGTGCGCGTACCTCGACTAATTCCACGAGATACCTGTCACCTCTCACCAGCAACAAGTATCAGGTAACTCTATTCACCAAGGCTTGGATAGATGAGAAGAAATCACCTAATATTTGCCTCCGCTGGGATGTGAACCTGAGACTTCAAGGTTCTCGCCCCCACTTATATCTTAGAAAGACTTCTCAAAGACTAAGATACATTAGAAACAGCAAAATATATATCTGCAAGCTGATACTCCTTCCACTTATATGAAACTAGTTATGTCGTAGAAGATAGAAAAAAAAATTACTCCATTTGTCTGACTTGATGTGATGCGGTTACTATTTGAAGGGTCATAGAAGTTTTCTTTGACCGCGAGTTTTTTTACATAAATATTTTGAATTGTTAATTCTTATTACGAGTTATAATATTTTTTATGTAATGTTCAAA
Organism: Nicotiana tabacum; assembly: GCF_000715075.1. Taxonomy (NCBI): domain Eukaryota; kingdom Viridiplantae; phylum Streptophyta; class Magnoliopsida; order Solanales; family Solanaceae; genus Nicotiana; species Nicotiana tabacum. Next base: position 96,619,323 of record NC_134094.1, read on the forward strand.
TATATAAATTTTATTCTAAAAAGCTTAAAGATTTTATATTTAAATTCACACCAATTAAATAGTTTGACTTTGACCCTCTTACTCGGAATCCGGATCTCATCACATAAACGGTATATAAAGTGTGACAATTTGAAAAATGCTCGTCTCTATAGCATTTAGAAGTAAACCAATAGAACAAGCTCCAACGCTTGATCATAAATACACCAGTGAATATTCAGAAATAAGAAGAAAAAAAAAAGGAAAAAAAAAGGAAGAGCAAATAGGTATTGAACTTTTTTCCCTTGTAAACCTTATTCAAGAGGCCATACCCCGAAATTCATCAGTATCATTCTTCTTTTTAAATCGACCATCCAGTTCAAACACCATTGACTCATCTCTAATTGTTCCTCTTTCACCATTTCTTCCTTTGTATCTCCATGCAATCACTAAATATACCAAGAAATTCACTGCATTTATCCCTGTTAATATCCAATAAAAATAATCAAGTTTGCTTTTGTTAAGATTATTCCTAAGCCACCCTTTCTCTACACCACCCGTGGCACTTTCCACAATTTTCACTATGGCAGAACTTAACCAACTCCCAATTCCTATCTCACTTAAAAATAATGCACTGCTTATACTTCTCGTACCATCGGTTGCTTCATCGTAGAAAAACTCCAATTGTCCTACGTATGAGAAAACCTCAGCTGTACCTACGAGAAAGAATTGAGGAAACAACCAAAATATGCTCAAACTTGTTGGGTTTGAGCTCTGACGTCTCATTCTCTCAACCAATGCAGCGGACATTAGGGCAAAAATGGACACGAATAAACCGACCCCTATACGTTGTAACGACGTGATGCCACGTTCGTGTCCGGTTTTGGAACGGAGGTGAGGGACGATGAATTTCTCGTATACTGGTACGAGAAGGAGTCCGTTGACGGCCGTGAAGACGGGGACGGAGCCGGCGGGGATAGTGAAATGGGGGGTGATTTTTCTGTCCATGATGTTGGCTTGAGTGAGGAAAAAAGTCGAGAGTTGAGCAAATGAAATGGAAAGAGCTATTGTAGATGCCCAAATTGGAAGGATTCTGATAAAGGATTTGAACTCTTCAACTTGTGTCACTGTGCATAACTTCCATTTGTTGTTGATGATGATCTCAGGGTCTGTTACTACTGCTGCTTTATCCAAAAATCTGCAATGTCCAACATGAATATAGTGAGAAACGCCATCATTAATTGGTACTTAATTTACGTGTTAATTTCTATGATATGCTTTAATGGTAATTACCTAATAAAAGAAGGTAATTAAATTATTATAATATGTTAAACTACACTCACCATATTAAAAAACAAAAAACTTTATACGATCAATATATATAACTTAAGCCGTATATACTTTAATGCAAACCTAATCAAAACAAAGGTATAACTTATTATCATGGGTTAACTACACTCATCTTATAAATTTTTTTATACTATCAATCTTGTTATCAATGTATTTTTACCATGTTAAATTAGTATTCTCCGTCCGCCCCAATTTATGCAATGTTCTTTTTTTCCTGTTCCATAAAGTATGACATATTTCTATATTTTGTAAAGATAAATTCAACTTTAAAATTTTTATTTTACCTTTAATGAGATGATTTAATGACATACAAATTTTCATAATTTATTTGAGAACATAAGTTTCAAAAATCTTTTTTTTATGTTTCAACCACATGCTTAGTCAAACAACATCACATAAATCGGGGCAGAAGATGTAACTGTCTAATTTTCCTGGTTATTAATTCCACAAATTAAGGACGGTTACATGTATTGGTTTTTAAATGTGACCTTATAATGTAAAAAAAATTTAATATGTAAAATTAAACTCAAAAAGAAATTAACATTGACCTGTATTGCTTAGTATGAGGAAGCTTTCGAGCACCAAAAATATCAGATTCTTTGGTCTTCATCTCATAGAGTTCACTTTCACTTGCCACCACCACACCTCTGAAATGATTTCTAATAGAAACCACAATAACCTGAACAAATCTAGTGAAAGCACTTCCCATAGGTTTCTGATAACGATAATTAGTAAAGCCAGCAACTAAGATAACAATAGATACAAACATAGCTGCTGTAGGAACAACAAAACCCCAAGTCCAACCTTTTTCTTGTTGTACATAAACCAAAAGAGTTATTCCCAAGAGTGCACCCATATTAATAGCAAAGAAGAACCAATTAAAGAATGCATATTTTTTTTGGGATTCTTTTTTGTCAGATTCATCAAATTGATCAGCTCCAAATGTTGAGACACAGGGTTTGATGCCCCCTGTTCCAAGTGCTATGAGATAGAGTGCTCCATATAGAAAAGCTGTTTGGCCTTTTGTTGCTGGAATGCATGGCCTCGCTATGCATTGAGGTGGTCTTAAGCTGTCGATTGATGCCGATAGTGTTAACAATATCATTCCCTGATTAGAGACGGATTCAAGATTTTAATTCAAAAGAGAATAAATTGCATCCGCCACGGAAAAAGTAAACAATAAATCCAGCTGGATGTTTGTATAAAGATCCGGTTTATTTAACTGATAGTTAATCACCGGCCAGATACACATGAGCAATAATGGGCTGTAAAATTTTAAGGTTCACCTTTGTATTGTCCTAAGAATACTGGAAAATTCAACTGGCAATAAAAGAAAAGGAGTGATCATTTCTTACCACGAAGTAGATACAAGAGAAAATGATGATGGTTAAGAAGCGACCGAAGTAAGCATCAGCAAGGAAAGCTCCAAGTAGAGTCAAAACATAGGCAGCTCCAATCCAATCATTGACATGAGTTGCAGCATCTGGAAGTGATTGATGCATCTCAAACACCAAATATGCCACCATACTTACAGCTACGGCAAAGAATGCCAACCTCTCTGCCACCTCGTTGACTGCCTCAATACAAAAAAGGAAAAAGAAAAAAGAGTTAGCAAAGGATCTACATAGATTAACTGCAGCTCCCGGTACGCACGGGGTCTGGAAAGGGCCGGACCACAAGGGTCTATTATACGCAGTCTTACCTTACATTTCTACAAGTGGGTGTTTCCACGGCTTGAACCCGTGACCTCTTGGTCACATGACAATAACTTTACCAGTTACACCAAGGCTCCCTTAATAGTTAATCGACATGGATTAACTAAGTTCTTTATTTATTTGATCATTAAAAGAAGAAAAAAAATGAGAAAAGAGACCTATAATGAATGGTGAAGCTTTCCATCCTCCAGTGGTTCGTTTATCCGCAATATTCCCTTTATAATCCACGCACCCATTGGTTACCAAAGTTTTTGTTACCTGCAATTTCACCATGTTTTTAGAATACAAAATATAAATAATTAATGGCAACATATAACAAAATATCAAGTTAGCTAGGTTAAATACCTTCTTGACATTCTTATTCATATCCATAGTTCCATCAAAAGATGGTTGAGCATAAGATTTGTCATGCAAATTGTCAACGTGAATGCTTCTATCCATAGTGAAGCTACAAAGCCTTACCTACGTACTTCTTTCCTCAAACTCGTAACACTTCACTTGTCGCTACTTTTATTCAAAAGATATTAGATTGTTCTAACATTTTCGCTTTCTGCAAATGTAACCACTTGTTAGTTGAACTAGCTAGCTGCTATTGTATTTCAATCTTCAGAAGGAAGGTCACAATCTGGTATATCTATATAATACAAAGTCAAGCAAAGTTTTATTATTCTTTGCATCTGCTTTAAATTCGGGCCGGTAGATTAAACAAACATATGATATGAATCTATCTTCTCAGAAGTCTTGATACTCCAAAAACTAGAATACAGCAACAAACATATTTTATTGCCAATTGGCCGTACATTTTCAAAATTTGGAAGAAATTGGACGTACATATATAAACAATTTTAAATTATATACATTATCGATAAAAAGAATTCTTTACGCTATTAAGTCATCCCAATGATATTTACAAGTAAATCTCCTTATAGTGTAGGATTTGTAAGTCTGTAAATAAGCCCATTAGGATAATCTGATAGCGTAAAAATTCTTATTGACAGTGTATATACATTACTGTTGAACCACGAATAGTAATTAAGGAAATAACAGCAATCCAAATTGCCGCCTAGATTTGGTCAGACAGATAAAGGTATAAAAACGAGGATTTTGCTGTCTAGCTTGGCTGGTTATTGAGGTCTTTTTCCTTAAACGTGTTAGACGGCTACGTTAAGAAAAAATTATGAGAAGTTTTCTTTTCAACTCTCTCACTTGCAGTTTTCATATCCCTTTTTGTTATTTTTGCTACTATTTGTTTACCCGAAAAATGGTACAGTTGAATTTGTTCGTAGTTTCTACACAGATGAATCAATTTGATCCCAAAAGACAATGAATTAATCGATTTGGATGCAAAATATTTAGCTCAAAACGTAGATGAAACGATAGATTTTAAGAGCCCGGGAATAAGGTTTCCGGGCACAATGCTGATAAGACCAACAAGCGAGAGAGAAAAAAAGTATCAAAATGCTATCAAGAATCTATTCAATGTAATCCAGAAAAACCGTGTCTTACAATGATAGTTGAGCTTATTATTTATAGCCCAGTGGGCGTAATGGTCGGGCCCACAATTATTGAAATGAGATAATGGAAGCCTAACGGTAAACATAAATGCCTGAATTCCTATAATGAGCCTTTACTTTTTAATGTTGTGGAATATTCTTCATTAAATGTTACCAGGCGCAACATGCTTAGTGCCTTTATGGATTTGCCTTTCTCGGTGACACACGAGATAGTAGTACCCGATTTTTCGTCCTTCCGGTTTTGACTCCACGTGTCCCCCTTTTTGGGTGGCCAAGTACCGTAACGTATTTTACCCAATATAGATAGTCCTCCCTGCTTTCCAGTAACATAACTTTGTGTTATCGGGATGTTGGTGAGAATCTTCTTTCAGCGATAATTACTATAATTCCTTTTGAAGGTTACTGACGGTTGATTAGACGCTTGTCTCTCCGCATTTAATGCCTGGAACACGCGTTCTCCTATGATTTAGCGCGCCTTTTGCCAGTTATCGGGGTAATTGGAGCCAAGTATTTTAGCTGCCCAAAATTTTGCCTATACATATCAACTCCCTTTTCCTTTGGGTCTCACCAGTCGATCGAGCCTCCAAACTACATTCCTGTTTTGCATCTTTTCTCTAACTTTCTCCCGACACAGAACTTTTTCTTTCCCTTCTCCAATGGCTTCTTCATCTAAACGCGCTGGTTCTTCAAAGAGCAAGATTAAGAACAAGGATTCCATTCCTCCAATAGTAAGTTCCATAATCCCTAAAAGAGCTAGTACTTGGAGGAGAAATTTTCCACTGATAACCCCCGCATATGGGCGGTTAGCAGGTACCCATCTTCCATTCGTGCTTCCAGTATCCCTACTGTGAAGGAAGACTGTTGCTGCCAAAACTTGGACATCATCGCTCCCGATCTATCGGAGCGAGTGACCCTTCCTAGAGAGGGTTTCACATATTTTTACACGTACCTTTTTACTTTGGATGTGTTTTCTTTGGACGGAGAACTTGATACTGTGATAGCAGAATTTTGTCTCCGTTATCAAGTGTGTTTGGCATAGGTAAGTCCTTCTGTGTGGAGGACGGAGCCTGCCTCCGGCGCTTGTGCTGGAAACCAAAGAAGAGCTATCATTGGCTCATATGGTGAATTTGTACTCCCCCAAAATCTTCCGCGGGAGAATGATAAATCTCTACAAGTGTGGTCATCATGCTTTGATATCCAGCATGGATAACTACAACGACTGAGGGTGGATGGAACGAGTCGTTGCAGTTGCCTCTGGTAACATTATTCCCATAACGGTCTCATCCTTTCCGGTTGCCTGGAACCGTTCCCGTAAGTTTCTTTCAATACGTTCTTCCCTCCTAAATGATTTTTTACGCCTGTATTGATCTTTCAACTTTTGTATGTTACATCGACCCGATGGGTCCCACTGGTAGTAGAAGGCTTGGACCGGTGGGTTCAAAAAATCTTGAAAGTTACCATACCCGAAATTTGCTTGGGGAAAGAACTGTCCATCAAATACGGGTGAAAGTCCAAAAATCATGGTAACTATAATTTGTTTTTCTTTAGTTTTTGTATATGTGGAATTTGGCTGAATCTCCTGGCTTATTTGTCGAATTAGGTCTACCCCAGGGCTCAGTCGAGATCCCTGAAGAGAATGTTTTGGATGACCCTGTCGATGCAGCGCAGCTGCTCCAGGAGGCACTTGCTCGAACGGATGCCTCCGGGTCTACTCCGGGCATAAATATTTCTTCACGGAGTCCCCAGTCAGAGAACAAGCAACCAAAAAGAAGGCGTTCCTTTGTGGCCGGGGAGAAGAATAAGAGGGCAAAGGTTGATGCCCCCGAATCATCCCAAGTGGCGACATTGGCCGGTCCTCCCTCCGGGCCGGTCATAGATACCGTAGTGATTGACGATAAAGAAGCTAGTGATAATAAAGCTTCTCTTCATAGAAGACAACAATCCTTATCCTCTCAACAGGATGCTCAACCTATTGATGCAGTCACACCCACCGAGGATGATGTCTCGGCACTTTGGGGAGAGTTTGATTTGGTGAAAAATTCCAACTCCTATTCTCGGGCCCCAATCGTTATGCCCGGTACACTAAGGCAGAGTACCGGGTCCTTGCCGTCCTCGGTTGGTGAGCACCCAACAATCAGTGCTGCCTTCGGTGCAGCTGCTTCACGTTCTTCTTCTTCACCAGCTTTATCACCACTTTTTTTGCCACCAGCAGCTGCTACATCTTTTTCATCTTCATCCACGCTTCCCCCAATAACATCATCTCCAATGGCCATGCCCAATCGTGTTGAAAGCGTTCCTCTTCCCCATTCTCCTGTTCATGAGAATTTGGGGAAAAATTATGCTGCCCCTTCTGAATATCCTCAGAGGAGGAGGAATATTACCCTCTTGGTCTCTACCGGGTGTAACCTTCTTTCCCGGCAGGTAGAGCTTGCAAATTACTTGAAGCCCTTGGCATCAGAGAAGGATTGGGAGAAGATTTAGACACTCTCAGGAGAGTGTTTGTTGAACAATGCCATGCATAATGCCGCAACGGTATGTTTCTGTCTTTCTCTTCTATTTCTCAGCTTCTGAATGAGTGCATTTTAAGTTTTACCTCTTCTTATCTTGCAGGCCAATTTTCTTGCTTTTGAGGGCCTACAGAGGTTAATCCGTAAGAATGAGGAACTTTTTTCTGAACGGTATCAGACAGTTCTTCGCCTCTCGGAACTGGAAAGCAGGGCCATTGAGGTCGTTGTTTTGGAAGCCCGCTTGCAGCAAAGTGAGCAGGAAGTAGAGATCCTTAGCCAGGAAATTGGGCCATTGAGGACTAGTTTTGATGAAGTCAAAGCTAAGTGGGCTGAGGTCCAGGATGCCATTCTTGCTGCCAGTGACCGAGAGGCTACTGTTGCTAAAAGGGTAACTAACTTAGAAGCAGCCTTGAATTCTAAGGCCGAAGAGCTTACTGCTGCAGAGGCGAGATACGCCTGGTTAGAGGAGAAGTATAAGAAAACTATCGAGCACAACAGGCTCTATAGTTCAACTGTCTATGATCTCGATGTCAGTCTCTGATGTGCTAGGTCTGCCCGGGATAATCTTTCTGCCGAGATCACTCAACTCAAAGAAGAACTCAGGTGTCGAGAGGCTTCCCTCATTGAAATAACTTAATCCATGTACAGAATGAGGAGGAAGACCTTGGAAGGAGCCAAATCTGGCATTTTTGATATTGATGCTAAAATTGCTAAGGCACGCGAGCTTGAGTTGGCTGTAAAGAAAGGACTCCCAGCGCGGTCTGATTCTCCAGGTTCTTCTAATTCTAGTTCTGAGATTTCGGACACTGAAGAGGAATAAGAAGGCGTTGATGTCAAAGATCAAGCTGGGGAAGATGTTGAGCCATCGGTTGTACCGGCTACTGCTCCCGGGGATATGGATACCTCTCTTCCTCCTGATTCCAGTGATGATGTAGCTTAACTTTTCTTTCCCTGTTTTGTATTTCCTTTTGGTACATCCTTGTAAATAAAGACGTATTGTTGCTCAACTATTTGGCTGAGTCTTACCTTGCTTGGATATCTGTGCAAGTTTTTTAACCCTTGTGCATGTCTTCCTTCTTTTCTGCATGTGGTCTTGGGTGCTTTTTCTTCGATGCACTTCTGTCTCCGAGAATTATCCCTTTTACATGAGGGTTTTTATAAGTGTTTACTCAAGTTTGGTTTCTATGTCTTTTTCATATGTGGCTTCGGGTGTATTTTTTTCCGATAGCATTTTTGGTTCCGGGGATATATTCTTCTGGAACTAACCCTTTAACATGAGGGTTTTTATAGGAGAGGGTCCACTTATGTTTACGGTGCTCTTGAAGAGGACGTCTCTTATTCATTACGGCACTAGCATTTGAAGTACTTGTTTAACTTTCAAATGACAAAATTAGCTCATCTTGCAGACAAGAAACAAGATAAAAGCAAAAGGATTTCATTTCATTCCTTCCGTTTTCATAGTTTACATAGGTATTTCGCTATGTAGAAAAGAAGTTGCAATGACTTGTGGCTATCTTATATAACTTATTTCTTCGGGGCTGGTTGTGCAGTCCCCGGTCATGATGATGCACGACATTCAGTGTTGCCTTGCCGGATTTTCATTCCCGATTGACGTGGCATTCAGTGTTGCCTTGCAGGATTTTCGTTCCCGGTTGATGTGGGATTCAGTGTTGCCTTGCTGAATTTTTGTTCCCGATTGACGTGGCATTCAGTGTTGCCTTGTAATCATATCATTATCCCCCTCAGTGTTCTAATGCGAAGAATGCGAGTTGGAACTCTAGAAGTCTTGTATCTTCGAAGGTTTCACTGATGAATTGCTACGTAACCCTTCGCTCGGTAACATATTTTGCTTTCCCCTTAGGAATTTATGCTGTCGAGTGAAAGAATACCTAACAATCCTCAAGTAGTTTGTGCTCGTGAACGATCGTGTAACCTTTGTTCGATAGCAAATTACCACCGGGAAGTTAAATTGCTACCGAAGCAAAGATTACGTTATCGTCCCCGAGTGGAGACTTGTTTGTTTGCCTTGTCATCAAAGGTCTTATTGCTGCTTTTTTTTTGTAGTATGCTTGTGGTCGTTGCCTCGTTAAAAACCTTGCTTTTCGTCTGACTGTTGTTTGTCAGCAGTAATATTTTTTGAGATGAGCCACGTTCCAGTTGTTGGGCAACGTATCTCCATTGTGGTTTTCCAACTCATATGACCCTTTACCGGTGATAGCTGAAACCCGGTAAGGGCCTTCCCATGTAGAGTCTAACTTGCCAGCATTGAGTTCTCGGGTGTTTTGAGTCACCTTCCTCAAGACCAAGTCTCCTATTTTGAAGTAACAAAGGTTGGCTCTTTGATTGTAATACCGCTTCATCCTCTACTTTTGAGCTGCCATTCTTATATGTGTCAGGTCTCTATGTTCCTCGATCAATTCTAAGTTGATTAGCATTGACTCATTGTTTGATTCTTCGTTTTCCTTGGAATAACTTAAAGTGGGCTCCCTTACTTCCACCAGTATCAAAGCTTATGCGCCGTACACAAGGGAAAAGGGGGTTTCTCATGTGTTTGATTTGGCCGTTGTTCGGTAGGCCCATAATACCCCTAGTAACTCTTCGGGCCAGCGGCCTTTCGCTGCTTCTAGCCTTTTCTTTAGATTTTGCGCAATTGTTTTGTTTGTCGACTCCGCTTGTCCGTTTGCGCTCGGATGGTAAAGTGAAGAAGTAATCCTTTTTATCTTCAGATTTTCAAGGAACTTTGTAACTTTTGTGCCGATAAACTACGGTCCATTGTCGCATGCAATCTCCTTCGGTATTCTGAACCTGCATATTGTATTTTCCCACAGGAAGTCGACCACTTCGTGTTCTCCGATCTTTTGGTAAGGAACTGCTTCTACCCATTTAGAAAAATAATCAGTCAAAACTAAAAGAAATCTTACCTTTCCCGGAGTAGGTGGTAGTGGTCCGATGATGTCCATCCCCCATTTCATGAATGGCCATGGGGACAGAATTAAATGTAGTGGTTCTGTTGGTTGATGTACTAGTGGTGTGTGGCGTTAGCACTTATCGCACTTTCGTACTAAGTCCTTGGCATCTAGTTCCATACGGGTCCAATAATATCCTGCCCTGACTAATTTCAGCACCAAAGAATCTGTGCCCGAGTGGTTGCCACAACTCCTTTGTGAATTTCCATCATGATGTAGCTGGCTTCCGATGCCCCTAAGCATCAGGCCAACGGGCCTTGAAATGATTTACTGTATAATTGGCCTTTCTCGAAGCTGTATCGTGTGGCTTTGGTGTGCAGTGCAGTTTCCCGTGTTCAAGATAATCGATTATCTCATTTCTCCAGTCCCAGACTAGATTGGTCGAATTCACCTCATAGTAACCATTCATGTCTAAGGTTGAGTTCATCAGTTGAACTATCGCCCCCGATTCCGGCCCCAAATTTCTGTCGATGAGCCCAGATTTGCTAACGTATCTGCTTCAGCATTTTCTTCCCTCGGGATATGGGTTATTGACCACTCCCGGAATCGTGACAATAAGGCCTGAACCTTTACCACGTATTGTTGCATTCGCTCATCTTTCGTGTCAAAAATTCTGCATACCTGATTTACCACTAGCTGCGAGTCACATTTGATGTTGATGGCTTCGGAGTCGAGCTCCCGGGCCAATTTGAGCCCTGCAATCAAAGCTCCATATTCTTCTTCATTGTTAGTTAAAGTAACCGTCCTGATGGCTTGGCTTACCACTAATGACAAAATCCGTTGTTCGGTAGGCCCATATTACCCCTGGTAACTCTTCGGGCCAGCGGCATTCCGCTGCTTCTAGCCTTTTCTTTAGATTTTGCACAATTATTTTGTTTGTTGACTCTGCTTGTCCGTTTGCTCTAGAATGGTAAGGTGAAGAAGTAATTCTTTTTATCTTCAGATTTTCAAGGAACTTTGTAACTTTTGCACCGATAAATTGTGGCCCGTTGTCGCATGCAATCTCCTTTGGTATTCCGAACCTGCATATTATACTTTCCCATATGAAGTTGACCACTTTGCGTTCTCTGATCTTTTGGTAAGGACCTGCTTCTACCCATTTGGAAAAATAGTCAGTCAAAACTAAAAAAAATCTTACCTTTCCCGGAGCAGGTAGTAGCGGTCTGACGATGTCCATCCCCCATTTCATGAATGGCCACGAAGACAGAATTGAATGTAGTGGTTCTGTTGGTTGATGTACTAGTGGTGCGTGGCGTTGGAACTTATCGCACTTTCTTACAAAGTCCTTGGCATCTAGTTCCATACGGGGCCAATAATATCCTGCCCTGGCTAATTTCAGCACCAAAGAATCTGCGCCCGAGTGGTTGCCACATACTCCTTCATGGATTTCCCTCATGAAGTAGCTAGCTTCCGATGCCCCTAAGCATCGGTCCAACGGGCCTCGAAATGATTTTCTGTATAATTGGCCTTTCTCGAAGCTGTATCGCGTGGCTTTGGTGCGCAGTGCTCTAGACGATTTGGGGTCTTTGGGCAGTTTTCCGTGTTCGAGATAATCGATTATCTCGTTTCTCCATTCCCAGACCAGATTGGTCGAATTCATTTCAAAGTAATTATTCATGTCTAAGGTTGAGTTCATCAGTTAAAATATCGCCCCCGATTCCGATCCCTAAATTTATATTGATGATCCCAGATTTGCTAACGCATCTGCTTCCATGTTTTCTTCCCTCGGGATATGGGTTATTGATCACTCCCAGAATCGTGACAATAAGGCCCGAACCTTTACCACGTATTGTTGCATTCGCTCATCTTTGGAGTCAAAAATTCCCCAGACCTGATTTACCACTAGCTGCAAATCGTATTTAATGTTGATGGCTTCGGAGTGGAGCTCCCGGGCCAATTCTAGCCCTGCAATCAAAGCTTCGTATTCTGCTTCATTGTTAGTTAAAGTAACCGTTTTGATGGCTTGCCTTAAGGTTTCCCCCGAAGGTGTGACCAGGACTATTCCGAGCTTGGACCCCTTCATATTAGAAGCTCCGTCTGTGAATAAGGTCCAGACTCTCGATGCTGGATCTGACACCATTATTGCTTGTTTGGCAGCCAGGGGCAATAACCTCGGGCTAAAGTCGACTACGAAATCAGCCAATGCTTGTGACTTAATCGCAGTCCTTGGCTTATACTCTATATCGAACTCGCTCATTTGAATGGCTTATTTGGCCAACCTACCCGAGAGCTCGGGTTTATGGAGTATGTTCCTCAAAGGAAAAGCAGTCACCACCGCTATCGGGTGGCATTGGAAGTAGGGCCTTAGCTTCCGGCAGCTACCACGAGAGCTAAGTCCAGCTTTTCCAGATGTGGGTAGCGAATTTCTACTCCCGTTAAAATTTTGCTAACGTAATATGTGGGGAATTGCATACCTTTTTCCTCTCGAACCAAAACTGCACTTACCGCAACTTCTGCAACCACCAGGTAGACCAACAATGCTTCTCCTTCTTGAGGTTTCGAAAGCAACGGAGGGCTTGACAAGTATTTCTTCAATTCCTTCAAGGCTTTTCGACACTCTGGCGTCCACTCAAAGTTGTTTTTCTTTTTGAGCAGTGCGAAGAAGCGATGACACCTTTTTGATGACCGAAAAATGAACCTGCTCAAAGCCGCTAATCTGCCTGTGAGTCTTTGTACTTCCTTTACGTTGTATAGTTGATCCGAGATGTCTTCTATGGCCTTCATTTTGTCGGGACTCACCTCAATTCCTCTTTGTGAGACTAGGAATCCTAAGGATTTACTTGAACCGACCCCGAACACACACTTCTCGGGGTTAAGCTTCATATTATGCTCTCTCAGTGTGTCAAACATTTCTTGCAGATATCTCAGGTGGCAACCTGCATCCAGAGACTTGACAAGCATATCGTCTATATATACTTCCATAGCTTTTCCTATCTGTTTTTCGAACATCTTATTTACGAGTCGTTGGTAAGTGGATCCGGCATTTTTTAGTCCAAAGGGCATTACGTTGTAACAATATGTACCAAAATTTGTTATAAACGAAGTTTTTTCCTAATCTTCCGGGTTCATCTTGATCTGATTGTACTCGGAATAGGCATCGAGGAAACTCATTAACTCGTGCCCAGCCGTAGCGTCAATCATTTGATCAATATTCGGCAATGGAAAAGAGTCCTTTGGGCATGCCTTATTAATATCTTTATAATCTATGCACATCCAAACTTTATTGTTTTTCTTAGGGACTACTACCACATTAGCTAGGTAGTCCGGATATCTTACCTCTCGGATTGAACCAATCTTGAGTAGACGAGTTACCTCTTCTCTGATGAATTTATTCCTTGCTTCTGCAATAGGGCGCTTATTTTGCCTTACCGGAGGTATGCTCGGGTCTAAGCTAAACTTGTGCACGGCTATCTCTGTTGGGATTCCTGTCAAATCATTGTGCGACCATGCAAAACAATCGACGTTAATTTTAAGGAATGCAATAAAATCTGACCTGAGCTCTGGGTGTAGTCCTGGTCCCAAATGGAATTTTCTTTCTGGGAGTTTTTCGAACAGGGCAACTAGCTCTAGTTCTTCTACCTTGGATTTCGTTGCGTATGTTTCTTCCGGTACTTGAAAATACCTTGGTACATGATGTTGCTCTGACTCTCCCGCCCTCGGAGAGACTTCCTCTGGTTTGGGGTCGAAGCCGGTTTTGGTAACTGCTATGCCGCAGGTTCTTTTCCCTTGCTATAAGAGACCGAGATCGCATTCATCTCTCTCGCTGCCGGTTGATCACCTTTTATCTGCTTGATCCCCTCGGGTGTCAGAAATTTAGCAATTGGTGGTACGTCGAAGGCACAACGTTCATCTCGTGCAGCCATGGCCTTCCCAGGATGATATTATAGCCCATGTCCCCATCTACTACTTCAAAGAGAGTTGTCTTCATTACGCCCTCGGCATCCGTAAGTAGTAAAATTACCCTTCGGGTTTTCACGCTTGCGAGGTTAAATCCAGCAAGGAGTTTTTTGTCGGGACGATGCTCCCGGTGAGTTTATCTTGATCTAGAACTCTCTATTGTATGATATTGGAGGAACTTCCTGGATCCACTAAAACACGTTTAATTTTTAAATTTAACACATTTAAAGAGATTACCAGTGTGGCAGTTGTAATCCGTCCGCGTCTTCATCCGTGAACGTGATATCATCCTCCCGGAGCCTCTTACTATGGGTTGTCGATACTTTTTTTTCTTTGCGGACGAGAAAGTGATCCCATTAATCTCATTTCCTCCAAAGATCATGTTGATAGTTTGGTGTTGAGGTTCCTTTCCTACTCTCGAGGTTTTCATGTCGCCCATGTCTCGGCCGTAATTATTTTTGGCTCGGTCACTCAAGAATTCTCTGAGGTGACCGTTTTTTAACAACGTTGCCACTTCTTCACGGAGGTGCTGGCAGTCCCCAGTCCTATGACCATTAGTGCCATGGTATTCACACCATAGATTTGGGTACCTCTGGCTGGGATCAGACCTCATCGATCTCGGGAACCGTGCCTTTTTAATATCTCTCATGACCGACACTAACTCCACCACACTGATGTTGAAGTTATATTTTGATAACTTTGGATAGGAAGGACCTCGTGGCCCCGGGGTCTCCCTATCCTGCAATGATTTGTTATTCCGCCAGCGATCAGTCTTAAAGGTCATTGATAAACTTGTCTACCGACCGGAAGTTCCTACCGCGACCTTCCGTCTGCTCGTAGGGTAGAAACTGGCCCCTTGAAACTCATCTAAGTGAGTTGACATCGTCCTTTATTTTTTCTTTGTTCTTCTCTTGTCCCTTTGCTGATGACGGGAAGTCAACCTGATCGTCTTTAATCCTTATCTTTAACTCGTACCTATTGTGGAAATTTGCCCAAGTCGTTGCTTGAAACTCGAGCAAACTTTCCTTCAACTTCTGAGAAGTATCTGAACTCCTCGGGTTCAAACCCTTAGTGAACGCT
The DNA here is from genome assembly GCF_000715075.1 of Nicotiana tabacum. Taxonomy (NCBI): domain Eukaryota; kingdom Viridiplantae; phylum Streptophyta; class Magnoliopsida; order Solanales; family Solanaceae; genus Nicotiana; species Nicotiana tabacum. The sequence goes on from NC_134094.1 coordinate 96,634,328, forward strand.
TCAGCTGCCCATTCATCCGGGATGGCCGGTAACAACATCCTTTCCTTCTGGAACCGGCTAATAAATCTTCGTAATAATTCGGATTCTCCCTGCGCGATCCTGAATATGTCAGCTTTTCAGTCGTGTACCTTTCTGGCACCGACATGGGCCTTAATGAATGAATTCGCGAGCATTTCGAAGGAATCTATTGAATGCTCGGGCAATAATAAGTACCATGTCAAGGCTCCCCTCATGAGAGTCTTACCAAATTTCTTCAATAACACGGAATCAATTTCGTGAGGAGCCAAATCATTTCCTTTCACCATCGTTGTGTAGGTGGTGATGTGCTCTTGTGGATTTGAGGTCCCATTGTATTTTGGCACTTCTGGCATCCTGAATCATTTTGGGATTAATTCCGCAGCCGCACTCAGTTTGTACGATAATTGGATGTACTTCTTCGAGCTCGGGCCTTTCAATACTGGGGTGCGCCCGGAATTTGGTCTATGCGGGCGTTTACTTCCTTTATGAACCGTAGGAGCTCCTCCTTGAATGGATCGCTATCGTTGTTGAGGCCAGATTTACTCCCCCCAACCCTGTCAGAGCCAACGTCCCCCCTGGAAGTGTTGTTGTCGATTCTTTGCATTGTTTGGTTTGCAGGAACAACAGGGGAAACTAGATCTCGCCTTTTTGCATTATTTGAAACGCCTGATAGCGCCTGCTTTAACTCCGTCATAACCTAATCCTATCGTGTGAGGTGGCCTAAAATGATTGCATGTTGCTCTTGCAGGATCTTTACCGCATCTGCTACCTTCCCCTGTTCAGCACCATCTGGAGTCGTCTCCCGTACTTGTCTGGGGTACTGCCCGTCATATACCGGCGTGGCATCTTCCCCCTCATTGCGAGTGTCGCTGATCGTGTCGTCAAAATGGGGGTTTTCCCCTTGAACCTCAGGATTGCGAGTGTTATTAATGGTATAGTTTGCCATTTTTTGTGATTTTTCTAAGACAAGAACAATCAAAGCTCGTGAGTGAAAGAGGTAAAGATCAACTTAACAACACGACTGTCTAGGCCCCACAGTGGGCGCCAAACTGTTTACCTGAAAAATGATACAGTTGAATTTGTTCGTGATTTCTAGACAGATGAATCAATTTGATCCCAAAAGACAATGAATTAATCGATTTGGATGCAAAATATTTAGCTCAAAACATAGATGAAAAGATAGATTTTAAGAGCTCGGGAATAAGGTTTTCAGGCACAATGTTGATAAGACCAACAAGCGCGCCCACCGAGAGAGAGAGAGAGAGAGAGAGAGAGAGAGAGAGAGAGAGAGAGAGAGAGAGAGAGAGAGAGAGAGAGAGAGAGAGAGAGAGAGAGAGAGAGAGAGAGAGAGAGAGAGAGAGAGAGAGAGAAGGTATCAAAATGCTATCAAGAATCTATTTAATATAATTCAGAAAAATCGTGCCTTACAATGATAGTTGAGCTTATTATTTATAGCTCAGTGGGCGTAATGGTCAGGCCCACCACTAATAACAATTATTGGAATGGGATAATGGAAGCCTAACGGTAAACATAAATGCCCAAATTCCTGTAATGAGCCGTTACTTTTTAATGATGTGGAATATTCTTTATTAAATGCTACCAGGCACAGCATGCTTAATGCCTTTATGGATTTGCCTTTCTCGGTAACACACGAGGTAGTTGTGCCCAGTTTTTCATCCTTCCGATTTTGATTCCACATGTCCCCTTTTTGGGTGGCCACATACCGTAACGTATTTTACCCAATACACTACTATTTAGTTACTAATTTTTCTTTGGCATGTGTTACTAAAAATACAACAATAACAATAACAAATACAGTGTAATATATCCCACAAAGTGGGGTTTGAGAAGGGTAAAGTGTACGTAGACCTTGTGAAGGTAGATAGACTGTTTCCAATAAACCCCCGGCTCATTACTAAAAATACAACATATTAAAACATATCAATTATATTGTCGAAGTATTTTTTAAAAATATTCGTGCTTTTTTTTTTATACTAAAAATGTTTCTATATAAAAGAATCCAAATAGCTCTTGGCAAGGAGATCGATAGATTTCTTATTAACCTTCAACATCAAAGCTACGATAGAATCTAATCTAGCGTTTGGATATAGATTTGATTGAAACTTGAAAAAAGAATTTTTTGAAGTTATCTTGAAAAATAATTTCTGAAAGTTAAAGTTGTGTTAGGATATGCATTTTATTTGAAGAAAAGTTGAAGTTTTATGAGTGAAAGAAAAAATTTCACATAAAAACTAGTTTGGGAACCTTGAAAATTTTGAATTCTTTTATCCTAAAATATGATCATATTTCATAAATAAATAATGCTTTCAAAAAAATATTTATAAAAATAAAGCCAAAATGTATGGCCAAGCAGGAGCTAAGTATCCACAAATGCAAAAATAACGAAAGAATCTGAGAATTCAATCTCAATCTTAAGATGAGTGGAGTAGCTTTTGACCATTATAGTTCCTTTTAAACCTTACACAAACCGATGAGGGACAAATATAATATTTTTTAACTTAAACCTCATGTACCGTGGGGCAAGAAATTTCAAGTTTTCTTCGAATTCAACTAGTGATTCAATAAGATTTACTCATTTAGAAACACAAAAAGTTCTTTTGGAAATTAAAAAGGAAAATCTACGCTAGATGCCTATTTGGGCCATTTTATTATCCCTTTTTGCCCATTTTTACAATATGTGCCTATGCAGTACAATTACTTATCCGACTATCCATTTTCAAAGCCGTTTCCCTTCTAATCCCAAATCACATGAAACCACATTAACTGCCCCAACTCTTTCCTATTCTAATGCTTGGATTGGTCGTTTATAAGAGAATTTTAGTGGAAGAAATAAAAGATCCACCATTATTGAGTGTGAAACTCTTGAATATGAGAGAATTTAGAGCATGTTTGGCCAAACTTATAGGAGTCTAAAATCACTTCTTCTTCTTCCTTTTTTTTTAATCAAAAAGTATTTTTTGGAATATAGATAAGTGTTTTTTAACACCATAGTTTTTCTACTTTTGGAAAGAGGATACAAATTCTTGCTTCTTTCAAGAAGCAGAATCAGAAAATTATTTTTTTCAAGAAAAAGATAACCTTACCAAAAAATAAATATTTAATTCTCCCTCATTTTCACTATTCTTCTTTGAAATAGTTCCTCTATTATAAATAGATTTTTTTTATATAAGATTATGGAACAGATTTTTAATTTATACCCAATGAAGTATGTACATGAATGATCATGTAAATAATATGTAATACCATATACCCGATATTATTTCTTTGGAAAACTAATTTTATGTTGATTAATTTTTTAATATATATTTTCTAAATTCAGTTCTCTGTTAAAATGATATTAATTGTAAATTATATGTGATGACATGTTAGGTCATTTATAGTATTACCCTTCATTTCTGTGTTTCGAGACCTCAAATAGATCTGTTTATCCTTCCTCGATTTAAAAACTAAAAATTTAAAGGTTTAAAGAATTCATAAGTTTGACCGTTGGTTGAATTTGTTGCGACTGGTTTCAGATTTTGATTCCGGAACTTGGTATAAGTTCATTACAGTATTTATGATTTGTATGCAATATTTGGTGCGAAACAGAGTTGATTTGACGTGATTCGGACGTCCGGTTAAAAAATTGCATGATCTTAAGCTTCATTGAAAATTTCATTCGTTTTGGTGTCCGATTCGTAGTTCTAGGTGTTATTTTGATTTTTTAATCATGCGAGTGAGTTCGTATGATTTTTTGGACTTATGTGCATGTTTGGTTTGGAGCCCCGAGGGCTCGGGTGAATTTCGGATAGGCTACAGATGTTTTTGAACTTAGGAAAAAATTCTGGTTTAGCTTCTGCTGGTTTCTGGTGCATACTTCTTCGCGATCGCAAAGAGTAATTTGGGACTGAGGTAGATTTTGCTCTTCGCGAACGCGAAGTGGAGGGCGGCTTTCCCTTCGCGAACGCGTCTGTACCTCCGCGAACGTGAAGCATTGGGGGCTTTGGGGGAGTTGGGCTTGTGTGTTACGCGACCATCGCAAATATGAGGCACATCTCGTGAACGTGTAGGCCATTTGGGCCGCTGTGCATCGCGAGCGCGGCAGGCTCTTCGCGAATGTGAAGAAGGCCTGATGCCTAGACCCTAAAACATTTCAAACACGGGATTTCACCCATTTTCACCATCCTTCTATTAGAGCTTGGCTTAGAGGCGATTTGGAGAAGAAATTTCATCACCCTTTCATGGGTTAGTGTACTTTAACTTATTTTCTTCCATTTCAATCACCACCCATTAATTTCTAATCTTAATCTTTGTTCTTTCATGGTAGAAAATTTGGGATTTGGGAAGAATTGGATTTTTTATTTTTGCAAAATTGAGATTTAGACCTCAAATTGGGGTCGGAGTACGAAACTAATTATATAATCGGGCTCGGGGATAAATGGGTAAATGGGTTTTGGTTCGAATCTCGGGTTTTGACCAAGCGGGCCTGGGTTTGATTTTTTGACTTTTAAGAAAAAGTGTAAAAAACTTTATTTGATTTCCCTAGCATTATTTGATGCTATTGAGTCGATTTTGGTTAGATTCAATTGATTTGGAGGGGGATTTTAGAGGTAAGGCCCCGGTTGAGCTTTGATTTGCTTGCGAAGCAAGGTAAATTTTGGGTCTAACCTTGATTTGAGTGAATAGGAACCCTTGAGCAATGTATTATATGAATTACATGTGTAGCGGCGTATATGCGAGGTGACAAATATATATACACCGTCAAAGTTATTGTTTCCATGCTTTCCCGTATTCCATTAATTATTTTATTCCATGCTTTAATTGTTACATGCTTTAATTACCTCCCATGCCTTAACTTCCTTAATTTAATTTCTACTTGCCTTAATTGACTTACTTGTACCCTTTAGTTGTCATTTATTTGACTTGTCTTGCTGCTTAGAATTAAAATAATTATTAAATAATTTGGTACGAGATTTCCCTTATAGTTCTGCTTTCATATTCGTTAATCGTAGAGATTCTTGTGATTCGAGTTGTTGAATTGGTTTCATTTATTGATTTGTGTTTATGGATCGGGTTGCACGTCGCAACAGGTAGAATAAGGGAGGATTGATATTGATACGGTGGGATCGGGTTGCACGCCACAACAGGTGGAATAAGGGAGGATTGATATGGTGAAATAAGAGAGGATTATGATATCGATTCTTATTATATGATGAGATCGGGCGCGCCGCAACATATTTTTACTTGTTATTATTGATATTTACATGGAGGAATAAGGGAAAATCGTGATTGTACGATGGGATTGGGTTGCGCACCGCAACGGTTTATGTGTTTGGTATTCCTTGTTGTATTGTGTTGGCTTTGGTGTTTTTGTACGAGATTCTAAGGATTTGTATTTCTAGTTTTACTAGTTTTCGAGAATTGAGTTATTTTCATGAGTTAACTACCTTACTTTCCTGTATTTTCCTTTCCTGTCATTATTATTATACTACGTACACGTTATTGTAAGTGACCCATCTTAGACTCGTCACTACTTCGTCAAGGTTAGGCTCGACACTTATAGAGTACATGGGGCCGATTGTACTCATATTACACTCTGTACTTCTTGTGCAAACTTTAGAGTCGGTCCCAGCGGCGGTCAGTAGATTGCTCTGATCTGACATCTGACAGAGACTTGAGGTACAGTTGCTCGGCGTTTGCAACTCTGAAGTCCCCTTCTACTTTATCCTAGCTGTTTATTTCTTTTTCAGACAGTTTTACTTTCATTCAGACCCCTTATCTGTATTATTCTAGTCGCTCATGCACTTATGACACCAGTTATGAGTTATATTTAGATATTTTGCTAGTTATGACTTTTTCGTACTTTATTTAAGTTCTATTATAGTTATTTCAGTTTAATTGGCATCGGTTAATTTAATTTATTAAAAATGGCTTAAAACTATTCTAACGTTGGCTTTCCTAGCAAGTGAAATATTAGGCGCCATCACGGTCCCGAGGGTGAAAATTTTGGGTCGTGACAAGTTGGTATCAGAGCACTAGATTGCCTAGGTCTCACGAGTCACAGAGATTGCCTAGATTGCCTGGAGGATCGTACAGAGACGTCTGTACTTATCTTCCAGAGCCTATGGAGTTTAGGAAAAATATCACTTCTTTCTTACTCTATCGTGCGATATTATTCTATCATTAATGATTGAACCCTTCTATTCTTGTTCTCTCGCAGATGGCGAGAACACGAACTGCATCTACAGTTGGACAGGAGCCTAAGCCCCCTGTAGCAGCTACGACTAGGGGCAGAGGTCGAGGCCGAGGTCACGCCAAAGTCCGAAGCAGAGCTCAGCCTAGAGCTCGAGCACCACCCGCAAGTGGAGCCTCAAGTGGATTTTGAGGAGGAGGTTCCAGCTCAGGTTCCAGAGGGATTCATAGCCACTCCAGTGCTTTAGGACACTCTAGTCTGTTTGGTGGGCCTTATGGAGAGTGTGGCTTTGGTACATTTCCGGTGGCACCAGCCGTCTCTCGGACTGGGGGAGGATAACATACTCCCGCTACTCACACCCCGGAGCAGGTGGCTCCTCGGTATCAAACTCCAGTTGCCCCGCCAGTTGGGGTAGTTCAACCGGTTGTGCGGCACAGGCTAGTGATAGGCCCGCTTTGTCTTCTGAGGCTATGTTGAGGTTGGACAAGTTTACCAAGCTCTTTCCTGTTCATTTCAGTGGTGCATCTTCTAAGGACCCATAGGATTTTCTAGACCGTTTCCACGAGGTGTTGCGTAACATGGGTATAGTTGAGACCAATAGGGTCGATTTTGCAGCATTTCAGATGACTGGTTCTGCACAAAGATGATGGAGAGATTATATGTTGACTAGACCAGCTGAGTCGCCTGCACTTACCTGGGATCAGTTCTCACAACTTTTTCTAGAGAATTTCATTCTTGTCGCTCTGCGAGAGGAGTACCGCATGTAGTTTGAGCGTCTTCAGTAGGGTAGTATGACTATCACCCAGTACAAGACTCAATTTGTGAACCTAGCTCGCCATGCCACTATCTTGCTTCCTACCGAGAGGGAGAGAGTGAGGAGAGGGAGAGAGTGAGGAGATTTATTAATCGGCTCACTTACACTATTAGGCTTCAGATGGCCAAGGAGACAGAGAGTGATATTTCCTTTCAGACTGCCGTAAATATTGCTAGATGGATCGAGTTAGTTCGTTCTTAGGAGAGAGAGTCGGTCTCAAATAAGAGGCCTCGTCATTCCAATAGTTTTAGTGGCGCCTCATTTGGAGGCAGGGGTGCTTTTGGTAGAGGCCATCCTACCAGGCCATTTTATTCAGCGTTTCAGGCATCTCACAGTGCTTTAGGGAGCCATGGTCCCTATGTGTCCCAATCTTGGCAGCTAGCCTACAGTGCACCATCAGCTCCTATCAGTGCACCTCCGATTCAGAGCTATCACCATGGTTATTCAGCTCGTTTGGGTCAGCTTCAGCTTTAGTAGCCACAACAGCAGGATGGGTGTTTTGATTGTGGTGGTATTGGTCATATCAGGAGGTTCTATCCGATTATTGGGCGGCATGCCACAATAGAGTTCTCGTGCCATAGTTCCAGCATCGGTTGCTCCACTGCTCACTCAGCCAGCTAGAGGCAGGGGTCAGGCATCCATATATGGAGGTCAGGCCGTTAGAGGTGGAGGTCAGGCTGTTAGAGGTGGAGGCCAGCTAACTAGAGGCCATCCTAGAGATGTAGTTCAGAGTTGTGTTGCCCAACCCGATGCTATAGTTTACTAGCTAGGCTTGAGGCCGAGTCATCTGACACCGTTATCACATGTATTGTTCCAGTTTTCCATATAGATGCTTTAGTTATATTTGATCCGGGATCTACTTATTCCTACGTGTCATCATATTTTGCTTCATATCTGGTTGTGCCTCATGATTCTTTGAGTGCTCCTGTGTATGTGTCCATGTGTGTGGGAGACTCTATTCCTGTAGATTATGTCTATCACCCGTGTGTGATTACTATTAGGAGTCTTGAGACTAGCGTAGATCTTCTACTTCTTGATATGGTAGATTTTGATGTTATCTTGGGTATGGATTGGTTGTCACATTATCATGCTACATTGGATTATCACGCCAAGACGGTGACCTTAGCCAAATCGGGGTTGCCTCGATTAGAGTGGAGAGGGACTCCTAGCCACTCTACCGGCAGAGTTATTTATTATGTGAAGGCTCGACAAATAGTCGAGAAGGGATGTCTATCTTATTTGGCCTATGTCCGTGATTCTAGTGCGGAGGTTCCTTCCATGAATTCAGTACCAGTTGTTCGTGAGTTTCCAGAGGTGTTTCCTGCAGATCTACCGGGGATGCCACCCGACAGGGATATTGACTTCCGTATTGATTTGGCTCCGGGCACTCAGCCTATTTCTATTCCACCATACTGTACGGCCCCACCGGAGTTTTCCACCATACTGTACGGCCCCACCGGAGTTGAAGGAATTGAAGGAGCAGTTGCAAGATTTTCTTGATAAGGGCTTCATTAGACCTAGTGTCTCGCCCCGGGGTGCGCCCGTGTTGTTCATGAAGAAGAAAGATGGATCGATGAGGATGTGTATAGACTCTCAGTAGTTGAACAAGGTCACTATCAAGAACAAGTATTTGTTGCAGAGAATTGATGACTTATTTGATCGGCGTCAGGGTGCCAAGGTGTTTTCGAAGATTAATTTGAGGTTTGGTTACCATCAGTTGAAGATTAGGGCATTTGATGTCCCTAAGACGGCTTTTCAGACTCGGTATGGGCATTATGAGTTTCTAGTAATGTCATTTGGGTTGACAAATGCCCTAGAAATATTTATGGATTTGATGAACCGGGTGTTCAAGCCCTATCTGGATTCTTTTGTGATTATATTCATTGATGATATCTTGATCTATTCCCGCAGTCGAGAGGAGCATGAGCAGCATCTTCGGATTGTATTTCAGACTCTGAGAGATAGCTAGTTATATGCCAACTTTTCAAAGTATGAGTTTTAGTTAGACTTGGTTGCCTTTTTAAGGCATGTTGTATCGGCAGAGGGCATAAAGGTGGATCCTAAGAAGATTGAGGCAGTTCACAACTGGCCTAGACCTACTTCAGCTACAGAGATCCAGAGTTTCCTAGGTTTAGCGGGTTATTATCGCCAGTTCGTGGGGGTTTTCATCCATAGCAGCCTCATTGACTAGATTGACCCAGAAGGGTGCCCCATTCAGATGGTCGAATGAGTGTGAGTTGAACTTTCCGAAGCTCAAGACTGCTTTGACTATGATGCCAGTGTTGGTATTGCCCACAGGTTGAGAATCCTACACGGTGTATTGTGATGCATCTCGTATTGGGCTCGGTGCAGTATTGATGTAGGATGGCAGGGTGATTGCATATGCATCGCGGAAGTTGAAGGTTCATGAGAAGAATAACTATGTTCATGACGTAGAGTTGGCAACCATTTTTCATGCATTGAAGATTTGGAGGCACTATCTTTACGGCATGTCGTGCGAGGTATTCACGGATCATCGGAGTCTGCAGTACTTGTTCAAATAGAAGGATCTAAACTTGAGGCAGAGGAGGTGGTTAGAACTATTGAAAAACTATGATATCACCATTTTGTATCATCCCGGGAAGGCCAATATGGTGGCCGATGCCTTGTGTAGAAAGGCAATGAGTATAGGAAGCTTTGCGTATATCCCAGTTGATGAGAGGCCGCTTGCAGCAGATGTTCATGCTTTGGCTAATCAGTTCGTGAGGTTAGATGTTTCAAAGCCCAGTGGTGTGCTAGCTTGCACAGTCGCTCGGTATTCCTTGTATGAGCACATCAGAGAGCGTCAGTATGATAATCCCCATTTGCTTGTCCTTAAGGACACGGTGGTGCCAAGCAGGTTACTGTTGGAGATGATTGGGGCTTGAGGATGCAAGGTAGTATTTGTATGCCCAACGTGGACGGGCTTCGTGAGTTGATTCTTGAGGAGGCCCATAGTTGCCGGTATTCTATTCATCCGGGTGCCGTCAAGATGTATCAGGACTTGTGGCAACATTATTGGTGGAGGGGGATGAAGAAGGATATAGTTGAATATGTAGCTCGGTGTCTAAATTGTCAGCAAGTAAAGTACGAGAATCAGAGGCCTCGTGGTTTGCTTCAGATGTTAGAGATTCCTGAGTGGAAGTGGGAGTGTATCACTATGGATTTTATTGTTAGACTCCTACGGACTGAGAAGAAATTTGATGCGGTATGGGTCATTATGGACAGGTTGACCAAGTCAGCACATTTCATTCCAGTGGTAGTTACGTATTCTTTAGAGTGGTTAGCTGAGATCTACATCTGTGAGATCTTCCGACTTCAAGATGTGCTCGTGTCTATCATTTCTGATCGAGGTATGTAGTTCACCTCGCATTTCTGGAGAGCCGTACAGCGTGAGTAGGGCACACGGGTTGAGTTGAGTACAACATTTCACCTCCAGATGGACAGGCAGTCCGAGCGCACTATTCAGATATTGGAAGATATGCTCCGTGCTTGCGTTAAGGAATTTAGGGGGTTCTTGGGATCAGTTCTTGCCATTTGCGAAGTTTGCCTACAACAACATCTACCAGTCGAGCATTCAGATGGCTCCCTATGAGGCATTATACGGGAGGCGGTGTCGTTTGCCAGTTGGATGGTTCGAGCCGGGGGAGGCTCGGTTGTTAGGTACAGATTTGGTACAGGATGCCTTGGATAAGGTCAAGATTATTCAGGATCGACTTCGCACCGCTCGGTCTAGGCAAAAGAGTTATGCCGACCGTAAAGTTCGTGATGTTGCATTCATGGTTGGAGGGAGGGTATTTCTCCGGATTTCACCCATGAAGGGTGTGATGAGGTTCGGAAAGAAGGGCAAGTTGATCCCTAGGTACATCGGATCCTTTGAGATTCTTGAGAGAGTGGGTGAGGTGGCCTACAAGCTCGCATTGCCACCTAGTTTATCAACTTCCCATCTGGTGTTCCATGTGTCCATGCTCCAGAAGTATCACGGTGATCCGTATCATGTGTTAGATTTCATCTCACTCCAATTGGACAAGGATTTGACTTATGAGGAGGGCCGGTGGCTATTCTAGCTCGGCAGGTCTGACAGTTGAGGTCTAAGAGTTATCTTTCAGTTCGAGTACAGTGGAGAGGTCAGCCGATCAAGGAAACCACGTAGGAGTTTGAGTCGGACATGCGGAGTAGATATCCACACCTTTTCACCATTCTAGGTACTTTTCTATATCCGTTCGAGGACAAACGTTTGTTTTAGAGATGGAGAATGTGATGACCCAATAGGCCATTTATAGTTTTACTCTTTATTTCTGTGTTTTGAGACCTTGAATAGCTCCATTAGCCTTCCTCGACTTGCGTGAACAGTTAGTGTCCTTTTTCCGGAAGGTTTTTATGAGAAAATTGATAAAATATAAAATCATACCTTAAAAACTCATTTAAGTTGACGACGGTCAACGCTTTGTGTAAATGGACCCCGATCAGTATTTTTACGGTCCCGATGGGTCTGTATTATGATTTAGGACTCGGTCGTATACGCGTATGTCCGGAATCAAATTCGGAAGTCCCTATCTTGATCTAACGTAATTTGTTGAAAACTAGAAATTTAAAGGTTTAAAGGATTCATATGTTTGACCGTAGGTTGACTTTGTTGCTACTTGATTCGGATTTTGGTTCTAGAACTTGGCATAAGTTCATTACAGTATTTATGACTTGTTTGCAAACTTTGGTGCAAAACGGAGTTGATTTGACGTGATTCGGACGTCCGGTTGAAAAATTGCATGATCTTAAGCTTCATTGAAAATTTCATTCGTTTTGGTGTCCGATTTGTAATTCTAGGTGTTATTTTGGTATTTTGATCGCGCGAGCAAGTTCGTATTATATTTTTGGACTTGTGTGCATGTTTGGTTTGGAGCCTAGAGGGCTCGGGTGAGTTTCAAATAGGCTATAGATGTTTTTGAACTTAGGAAAAAATGTTGGCTTAGCTTCTGCTGGTTTCTGGTGCATACTTCTTCGCGATCGCAAAGGGTAATTTGGGACTGAGGTGGATTTTGCTCTTTGCGAACGCAAAGTGGAAGGCGGCTTTCCCTTCGCGAACGCGTCTGTACCTCCGCGAACGCAAAGCATTGTGGGCTTTGGGGGATTTGGGCTTGTGTGTTACGCGAACGCGATCACTTGGTCGCGAACACGATGGTCAGGGGGAAAAACCATCGCGAACGTGGAGCACATCTCGCGAACGCGTAGGCCATTTGGGACTCTATGCATCGCGAGCACGAAAGGCCCTTCGCGAGCGCGAAGAAAGCCTGATGCCCAGACCTTAAAAAATTTCAAACATGGGATTTCACCTATTTTCACCATCTTTCCATTAGAGCTCGGCCTATAGGCGATTTGGAGGAGAAATTTCATCACCCTTTCATGGGTTAGTGTACTTTAACTTATTTTCTTCCATTTTCATCATCACCCATTAATTTCTAACGTTAATCTTTGTTCTTTCATGGTAGAAAATTAGGGATTTGGGAAGAATTGGAGATTTTTTTCAAATTTGGGATTTAGACTTCAAATTGGGGTCGGATTTCGAAACTAATTACATAATCGGGCTCGGGGGTGAATGGGTAAATGGGTTTGGTCTGAACCTCGAGATTTTGACCAAGCAGGCCTGGGTTTGACTTCTATTGACTTTTTGGAAAAAGTGTATAGATCTTAACTTTATGTATTGCAATTGATTTTCCTAGCATTATTTGATGTTATTGAGTTGATTTTCGTTAGATTCGATTGGTTTGGAGGTTGATTTTAGATAAAAGGCCTCGGTTGAGCTTTGATTTGCTTGCGGAACTAGGTAAGTATTGGGTCTAACATTATTTTGAAGGAATAGGAACTCTTGAGCTATGTGTTATGTGAATTACATGTGTAGCGGCGTATATGCGAGGTGACGAGTGCATATACGCCGTCAAAGTAATTGTTTCCATGCTTTTCTGTATTCCATTAATTATTTTATTCCATGTCTTAATTGTTACATGCTTTAATTATCTTCTATGTCTTAACTTGCTACTTGTCATTTATTATTCTCGTATTAAAATGTTAGTTTCTCCCATGCTTCCATAATTTAATTGCTACTTGTCGTAATTGACTTACTTGTACCCTTTAGTTGTCATTTATTTGACTTGTCTTGCTGCTTAGTATTAAAATAATTATAAAATAAATTGGTCAAACACAAACTTATGAACTAAGTTTGTTGAGTTTGTAGTTATTTTGATCCGGTTCTGTCTGGCATGTGGTTGAAATATTGATTGGAGGTTGTGGTTGAATTTTAAGTTAATGCAATGAAGATTTTCGAGTTGGTTTGTGGATTTTTGGACGAATTTTATTGAGTCAAATTCGAAGATATTATTGATGTTGAACAAAGAACATAATATATCACTTGATAGACGTATGACCTAAGATTTAGATCTAGATTTTTATACAATTAGATTTATAAAAAAAGGGTTAATCTCAGTCAATATTAATGTCCAAGTAGCAGATCTAATATATTTATGAGGAGTATTAAACGTGTATGTTTAGGTAAGAATGTCATAGAGCAATAATTGAGCAATAATGGCTTAAAATATGAAAGATAGTAATAAATGACAATAAATGATATATGGAACAAGGTTCGCCCGATAAGAGTGAAATTTTTCTCTAAGCTTTCTGACAATGATGAATGATGATAAGCAATTGAATATTCCGATTCTTCTTGGATCGGGAGAGAAAGATAGTACAAAACAAGTATAAATGCAAACTTTGTATGTATTCAGTAAAGATAGAATCTTCATAGAGAATGTCAATGTTATTCTTTACAAAAATATTCCATCCTCTTTCTAGAACTACATCTCTTCCTATTTATAAGGTTACATGGGCCACAAAATCCTAGATAGTACCACAGAGAGGAATATCCAGTAGAATATTCTCTTGGGAAATCTAAATCCTTAAACTAGTTGTTATTGCGTACTGAGGATGGATGCCCGTCCTCGCCTTCTGTCAAGCCACCTTGTCCTTTACGATGATTTGCCTCCTTTACATGACCTCGACTATTTGAGGTCGGATTGACATGTCACAACATCGACACGTCACGGCCTTCAAAGGATTTATCTCTGTTGACCAGGTCAAGTCTATCCACTTGTCGAGGTCGTCCTCGTGGGCGAGCTTGATAAGTAGATAATAGCAGTCATGGTCGTCCTCAGGGGTTGATGATGTGTCGTTGTATGAGCTGCGTATTTCGAACTCTTATTGACTTGATTTTTTGGGGTAACCTTTAGAGAGAACTTGACATGGATAAGACGTGACGTCATTCATCATGATGATGCATGTTCCCGATAGGTCACGTCAGTACACGCGCTTCCTTTGGATTGGTTCTACCATTTCGATTTTGGCTGCAATCATGATGAGACATTTCAGATTCGACATTTCTCCTCTATAAAGAGGGGGTGATTACCATTATTCAAGTTTTACCATCATTTTGTTGCTGCTAAAATTTCCTCTGTTTCTCTTGAGTTTATTTCTTTTGCTTGGTACTCTCTAATTTTCCCTCCCATCTTCTTAACTCTTTTTCTCCCTAACATTCTTTGAACCTCTTTAATCATGTTTGACTAACCTTCCGGTGCTCATAGTGGAGAGATTTCTGGTGTGAATGAGAATATCCTGGCTACCTCGTCGGTTGTTACAGCCTTCGTTCGTAGAGGAGACACCACCTCTACCACTGAAGCGGATGCTCTTCCATCAGTGGAAGAATTTATTCCCCGCAACTCCGATGCAAAACCCGATTTACAGCGGCCACCGGAGGCAATGTCTAAGGTTTTCCGATCCTCTTTGATGGCTGAACGTTTAGTAGAGTTCATGGTTAAATATGTCCTTCCTAGTCAGGTGGAGCTCGTACCCGTGGGGACAATGAAGTTTACACTCACTACCCGGGTTATTGTGCTCTATTTGCCTACCCTTTCACTGTAGGCTATTCGCTTCCTCTTCCTCCTTTGGGGGAGGAATTCTGCCATTATTATCATATTTGTCCTATTCAGCTCTCTCCCTTCGTCTACAAGGTGATCAAAATGTTGTCGAAGTTTCCCTAGTTGGTTGGCGTCGAGGTCACCGTGCGACACTTAGTGCACCTCTTTATGACCAATTTTTACCGGGGCACGATGTTGAACCTTCGTCATCATGGAAGCAAGTCCTTAGTCGTTAGGATGGATGACAAAGGCAGTCGACAATTTTTGCTCAACTTTTTTTTGTTCAAAACTAAGGCTGTCATGGACAATATCACAGATTTTCCTGAAGCTTGGAATCGTACTCGTAAGTATTTGTGCTCACATTTATCCTTTCATATCGTCGTGTCATGATCGAGTTCTTGAGTTAATTCTTCTTATTTTGCAGCTGCTCCTCAACCCCTTCAGTTGGTGGTGTACCTCACCGATTGGGTCAAGCAGGTCATTCTCTGTATTGCAAGGATTCGAGATTGGTTGAGCTTCTGACAGAAGTTCAAGACAGCCCTCCCCTTGAAAGGTAATGTCTCTCTTTAGACGGCGGTGTTTGTCCCCGTCCATTTTATCATGCTCATCTCTTTTTTGTTTTTGCATTCTTCTAGGCTCTATCAGGGAGGTTGAAAAAAGAAACATAGCGCCGACGCCTTCCTTTAGGAGAAGAAGGGTTGTTGCTTCCTCTGCCCCTGCCTCCATCTCGACTACTGTGCCTGTACCTTTCTTGGCTCTATCACATGTCGAGGACGAGGAGATTTCCCTGCATGACGCAGACTTGAGGCCCGTAAGAGGAAAGTTGTAGATGTGGGCGTAGGTAATTATCGAGGGTGAGATTATAGTATGAGAGACTGCGACAATATTTATCGAGGAGGGCGTTAGGGCAGCCTCTGGGGAGCCTAAGTTAGAAGATATTGGTGTTGCCACACCTTCTCGACCTGAAGATGAGGAGGCTATTGTAGATGCCTCTAGTGACTGTTCTGCGTATCACGGGCACAGGGAGGCCTCTTTTTCTAGACTGGCTCAGGAGGCTTCTCCTAATGATAAGGGAAAAAACAAGATGCCCGTTGAGCAGGACGATGGGCAAGCTGAACTCGTCGGTGATGAGTCCGACTCCGACCTTGACCTTGAAGATCATGAGATGATTGATAGTGGGACTACTCAGGTCGACGTTAGGGTAGAATGGTGATTGAGAACCATCACGATCCTAGTAAATCATGATCTTCTCAAGGATACCGAGGATGTGATTCATGCCTTTGGTTCTTTCTGCTTTGACGCCGAGCATATGACTCTTGGGGAGCTGAACGATAGCACCTTGTCCAAGAGCATCATTGGCCTCTCTCTCAAGGTAAATCTATTCCTTTCTCACTCTTTCCTTTTTTTTTACTCTTAAGCCTTTCTTTTACTTATTTCCTTTGCTTGTGTTTACAGATCGTTATCTTAGATATCGAGAGCGTGCAGAGACAGAAAAAGAGAAAAGAGATCTATCGTAAGTTGCAGACGAAATACGAAGAGTTTTGCAGGAAGTATAAGGAGGTTGAGAGGCGACTTCGTGAATGCGGCGATGCGCTCTCTCCGAGGGAGAAGCTGAGGAAGAAAGATGAAGAGTTGCTCGTGTCTGTGGAGCGGCTCAGCTCTCTCGAGGGGGCATTGAGGAGAGAGGAGGAGGAGCTCGAGGTGAACAAGGGCGCAGAGACCCAGTGCCGCGACCTTTAGAGCCAGGTTGATCAACTGCAAAGCCAGTTTTATGGGTGTCAGTTCGAAATGGACGAACTAAGGGGAGAGTTTGTTGACAAGCAGCAGCTGCTCGAGGAGGTGGAATCCTCCTAAATATAGACTCGAAGAAGGGCCGCTCTTTTAGATTTGGCGAACATGACCCTTCACGCTGACCGACACAATGTCCAGTCGATGGCCGAAGCTAGAGAGGCCAGGCTCGAGGAGAGGAAAGGCGAATTAGAGAAAGAGAACTCCGAGCTACTAGAACAAATTTCTACTGTTGAGGGCGAGAATGCCAGACTACTCGAACGGCCCTCTAGTTCTCATGCCTCCGGGTTTCTTGCCATTCCTCGAGAGCAGTACGAGGAATGGATCATTGCCAAAGCTCGAGTAGAGGTGGTTCAAGAGTTAGGTTGGACAGGCTTCATCTTTGAGATGGCCATGGAGGAGGCTCGAGTTAAAGCTCATGAGGCTCGGTTGGCCTGTGGCCATGATCCTACCATACCTCAACCTAATGCCGAAGACAATGATGATAGGTGTATTGACCATCTCGAGGACACTTCTTGGTGTGACTCTGCCTATAATCAAGACGAGGATGGAGAGGAAGGCGGAGACCAGGGTGGTGATGGCCACTAGATATTCTGCCTTTGTTTTTGTTTAATGTTTGTTACTTTTTTGTTGGCATCATCGAGTGCCTTTATAAAGACTCTTTAACTAAATATTGAAGTTAGTTTTTGTCTTGTACACACCTTTCTTATCTTTGTACGTGTTGTTGCTGCACTTGTGTGTTTTGCTTTTATACTTTCTTTCTTCGTTGTTATCCTCTAGGCTCTGATAGCCATGGGTCGAGTGGGAGTGGGCCGTATCAGCCTTTGTTTTTATTAGTTGATGTGTCTTTTAGTTGAGATGTGGCCAAGGGTTGATAGGTATTTTTCAATCCGGTCGAACATACCTTTAAGTTAGGTTGATACCGAGGGTCGATAGGTGTTGTTCGAGTTGGTCGAACGTACCTTTAAGTTAAGTTGAGGGTGAGGGCCGATAGGTATTGTTCGAGCTAGTTGAACATGCCTTTAAGTTAAGTCGGGGCCGAGGGCCGATAGGTGTTGTTCGAGCTGGTTGAACATTCCTTTAAATTAAGTCGAGGCTGAGGGCCGATAGGTATTGTTTGAGCTGGTCGAACGTTCCTTTAAGTTAAGTCAAGGCGGAGGGCCAATAGGTATTGTTCGAGCTGGTCAAACGTACCTTTAAGTTAAGCCGAGGCCGAGGGCCGATAGGTGTTGTTCAAGATGGTCGAACGTACCTTTAAGTTAAGTCAAGGCCGAGGGCCGATAGGCGTTGTTCGAGCTGGTCGAACGTACCTTTAAGTTAAGTCGATGTCATCGATAGGTGTTGTTAGGGCTGGTCAAACTTACCTTTAAGTTAAGTCGAGGTCAAGGGCCGATAGGTATTGTTCGCGCTGGTTGAACGTACCTTTAAGTTAAGTCAAGGCCGAGGTCGATTGGTGTTGTTCGAGCTAGTAGAACATACCT
This sequence comes from Nicotiana tabacum, assembly GCF_000715075.1. NCBI lineage: Eukaryota > Viridiplantae > Streptophyta > Magnoliopsida > Solanales > Solanaceae > Nicotiana > Nicotiana tabacum. The sequence goes on from NC_134094.1 coordinate 96,652,601, forward strand.
TTTCAAGAGAGCAGTTTCAATGATTGGGTATCTCATTTATTTTAACATCATCGCATTTATTACATCTTTTCGCCCTGAGGCATTTTTGGAGAAAATTACAAGTTTTAGGTCCTGACTGGCATTCTAGTCCCAATATATCTAGTCACTTCATTGTTCGACTTGGAGATTTTTGAGGAGTCGGGCAATAAAATTGTGTCTGTTCTTGCGTGCTCCAACTCGGAATGTCCAGTTCGTTGCCTCGTTAAAACCTTTCTTGAGAAAACCTTGTTGGGACAAAACTCGAGTGAGGGAAAAAGAGTGCGACTTACGAGGTACTCCTTATTTCTCAGAAGTTAAAGTATTTGAGGTGGATGATATTCCAATTGTTTGGTAAGAGCTTTCCTTCCGATGTCTCTAGTTGGAATGAGCCCTTGTCTGCCTTGCATACGATTTTGTACGGTCCGTCACAATTGGCTCCTAATTTGACTTCTCGGGAATCTCTTCTTGCTTGGATCTTGTCTTTGAGTACATAGTCCCTGATCTTGAGTAACCATACCTTGGACTTTTTGTTATAGTAGCGTTCTTCTTGTTGTTTTTGTGAGACCATTCTTATATATGCCATATCTTGGCACTCTTCGATCTCGTCAAGGTCTTGCCTTCTGTTTTCGTCATTGTCGTTGCCACTTTTACTGGTATACCTTAAGCTGGGCTCTCTGACTTCAACTGGTATGAACATTTCAGTCTCATAGACTAGGGAGTAAGGTGTTTCTCATGTGCTCATTTTTGGGGTTGTCCTGTCCACCCACAATACTCCTGGGAATATTTCCGGCCACAGTCCATTGGCCTCTTCGAGTCTCTTCTCCATCATGTTTAAGATTGACTTGTTAGAGGACTCTGCTTGTTCGTTGCTGGCTGGGTGGTAAAGGGTTGAGAGTATCCTTTTAATGTGCCATTCTTCTCAAAACTCATTGGTTTTCCTTCCTGTGAATTGGGGTCCGTTGTCGCAACTTATTTCCTTCAATATGCCGAATCATCAGATGATGTTTTACCATATGAAGGTGATTACCTCTTGCACGCGAATTTGGGCGAATGTGCCTGTTTCCCCCCATTTAGAGAAGTAGTCAGTTAAAACTAAAAGAAATTTAACATTACCTCATCCTGGCAGAAGCGGACCCACAATGTCCATTCTCCACTTAATAAACGTCCATGGGGAGGTTGACGAAATGGAGGTGTTTGCCTGCTTGGTGGATTATGGGGGAAAACTTCTAGCACCGTTCGCATTTTTTCACAAATTCCAAGGCTTTCGTCATGGTAGGCAATTAGTACCCCGCCCATATGAGGCATCTGACCAGTGCTCGGTCGCCAGAATAACTGCCACAGTGGCCTTCGTGGACTTCCTCAACAACGCGTTAGGTTTGATTCGGGCCCAAATATTTTGCTAAGGGGCCACCATACGTTCTCTTATACAAGTCATTGTAAAGGAGACTGTACCTGGAGGCTTGCATTCTCAGCTTCCTGGCTTCCTTTTTGTCATTTGGGAGGGTACCATCCTGCAAATAGTTTATAATACAATTGCGCCAGTCCCAGGTTAGGTTAACGGATTTTACCTCAATGTGGTCTAGTGCCGAGCATAGAAGATGCACCACGCTCCTATCCCTAAGAGTTATGCTTTTTGTTGCGGCGGCTAATTTGCCTAGACCGTCCGCCTCGACATTCTGAGTTCATGGAATCTAGTCGAGCTAACGCACATCAAATTTGGATAGTAGTTTGCATATCTCGGTTTGGTATCTCTGCAACCTTTGTTCTTTGATCTGGAAAGTCATGGTAACTTAGTTGATTACGAGCTGAGAATCGCAATGTAGCTTTAGACGTCTCATCCCATATTTGAGTGCTAGTCTCAATCCTGCAATTACGACCCCATACTCGGCCACGTTGTTAGTCATATATAGGCACCTTATGAATTGGTGAACTACTTCACCGATGGGAACTTCGAGCACGAGTCCCAGTCCAGACTTGCATGTGTTGGATGCGCCATCAATGTGTAAGACCCAGAGGTCTTGTATTAGGTGAGAAGTTTGAGTGGCTTCCTTCTCAGCCTCGGGCATCACTTTGGCACTGAAGTCCGCTACAAAGTCGGCGAGCACTTGTGATTTTATTGGTGTGTGGGGCTAATAAGTGATGTCGTGCTCACTTAATTCGATCGCCTTCTTGGCTAGCCTCCCCGACAGTTCAAGTTTGTGCAATATGCTTCTTAAAGGGAACGTGGTGATGACCGAGATTGGGTTGCACTGGAAGTAAGGCTAAGCTTTCATGAAGCTACGACGAGGGCCAAGGCCAGTTTCTCGAGGTGAGGATACCTAGTCTCGATGTCGACAAGTGTTTTACTGATATAATAAATTAGAGATTGCGTACATTTTTCTTCTCGAACAATTACTACACTTACCGCTACTTCTGAAACAACGAGGTAGACGAGGAGACGTTCTCCGGGCTCGGGCTTTGAGAGCAAGGGTGGTGATGATAGGTATTTCTTAAGTTCCTTCAGTGCTTGTATGTATTCAAGCGTCTATTCGAGATCGTTATCCTTTTTGAGTACATTGAAGAACTTGTGGCATCTGTCAGACGACCTCGAGATGAATCTAGATAGGGCGGCAATTCGACCCGTTAGTCTCTAGACTTGTTTCTTATTGGTTAGATGTTCCGATATCACATCGATAGCCTTAATCTGATCTGGGTTGACCTCGATTCCGCATTGTGATACCAAGAAGCCCAAAAACTTACCTAAAGTTACGCCAAATGCACATTTCTCGGGATTCAGTTCATCCCATACTTCCTCAATATTTCGAATATATCCTTTAAATGGTCGATGTGATCCTCAGCCCTCAAGGATTTAACCAACATGTCGTCGATGTATACCTCTATGATTTTGCTGAGCTGGTTTTTGAACATCTTCGTGACCAGCCTTTGATAGGTAGCTCCCGTGTTCTTCAACCCGAATAGTATGACCCTGTAGCAGTACGTTCCTCTGTGAGTGATGAACGTAGTTTTATCTTGGTCATCTTCCTCCATGAGTATCTGATTGTAGCCTAAGTAGATGTCCATAAATTAGTAGCTCATGTCCTGATGTCGCGTCGATAAGCTGGTCGATGTATGGCAATAGGAACGAATCCTTTGAGCAGGCTTTGTTCAGATCGGTGAAGTACACGCACATCCTCCACTTCCCATTCATCTTTTTTACAATTACCACATTGGCAATCCACTTGGTATACTTCGTCTCCCTAATAGAGCCATTGGCCAATAGTTTCTCTACTTCCTCGTGGACGGCCTCGTTAGTGGTAAGATTGAAATTTTGTTGGACATGCCTTACTGGGGGTAGTAGGGGTCGACATTTAGTTTGTGCGTGGCTATCTCTTAGGGATGTCGGTCATATCTGTATGGCTAAAAGAAAATAAGTATGCGTTAGCTATTAAGAATTGACTAAATTTACCTGGGTTTTGGAGTTTGCAGTCGATGTAGGCCTTTTTGCTGGGATCGTTGTGGTCTAGCTAGACGAGATCGTGATCCTCTATGGTTGATCCTATAGCTTTGACCATTTCTGGGTCCATAACGGTGTCTTTGGCATCGACATGTAGAGACCTCGACCCTGCTAATTGCTATGCTTCTTTTTCCTCTTCTTTCTTTTGTTGGGTTGTCGTACTATCCAGGGCGATCCAATAGCATTCCCGGGATGTGCGTTGTTCCCCTCGTATGCTGAATATTCCCCAGGGGGTCGGGAACTTGATCACTTGGTATAGGATGGAGGGGACTGCCCTCATGAGATGTATTCATGGTCGACCTATGATGGCGTCGTATACGGTGTCTTGATCCATGATATGGAATGTGGCCTCCAGCGTCACCCCACCAGTGAGGATGGGGGGTATGATCTCGCCTGAAGTTCGTTCAACTGTATTGTTAAAACCGGTTAGTGTAATGCAGCACGGCACTATCTTATCCTCAAGTCGCATCTGTACAAGGACTCAAGGATGGATGATGCACGCTCCACTTCCGTCGTCTACCATAATTCTCTTAACATCAATATCAAGAATCCATAAAGTAATGATAAGTGCATCATTATGAGGGAAAGTCAAACCGCCAGTATCCGACTCATCGAAGATGATACTTTCTTCGAGGCCGTCATACTATTCGTGGGTAATTGATCTCTTGAGTTTGTTAGTGGCGGTGAACTTGATGACGTTGATGGATGCGTCATTACTGCCACCAATAATCATATTGATGGTGCGAGCAAGCGAAGGTGGTTTAGGTGGTCCTGTGTGTTCTCCACCCCTTGTTAAGGCATTCCTGCCTTTGTCGCTGAGCAATTCTTTGAGGTGCCCTTGCTATAGCAGGTTCGCAACCTCAAATCTAAGTGTGTGGCAGTCTTCCTTTTTGTGTCCACATTCTTGGTGAAACTCACAGAAGGCGTCAGACTTCTTGGTGCTTGGGTCGTATCTCATCTTTGGTGGCCACTTCACCTTTGTTCTGAGCTTCTCAAGTGCGTAGACCACCTCTATAGGTGATACACAAAAGTTATGAGCAGATAGTAGGGGTCATACCTCGATCGTTTCTGTGGATGTTTGATCTCGTCTTGGAGGGGCCATCTTCGCGACAGAAGTTGGGGACGGGTGCCCTGATGTAAGGTTGATGCCGATCTTTGCCTAATTGTGATACTGGAGGGTATCTCTTCGCGTTGTCCCTGCGTTCCCTCCAGGGTTCGGGTTGTACTGAGGTGAGTCATCGGGTTGGCCCATTGAGTTCTTCGTCATCTGCCCTGACCTCGGCATAGTAGGCATTGTGGATGTCGTCCCAGGTAGCAGGCGGGTACGTCATCTATCGGCTTTGTAGCTTTCTGGTCACCTTTGAATCTTCTCTGTTCAGCCCGTTTTTAAAGGTTGTCATGACCATTCCTTCGGAGACATTTGGTAAAGTTATCCTCACCCTGTTGAATCGGGCTAGGAAGTCCCCCAGTCCCTCTCCTGGGGATTGTTTGATGGCAAAGATATCATTCACCCTCGTTTCGGCTTTCTTGGCCCCAGCATGTACCGTCACGAACTTGTCTGCCATATCTTCGAATGTTTTTATGGAGTAGGATGGCAGCTGCGAATACCATGTCAACGCCTCTCTTGTGAGGATCTCACCAAATATTTTCAACAAGATTGAGGACACCTACTCTTTGGTGAAGTCGTTGCCTTTTACGGCGGTGACATAGTGGATTACATGGTCTTTGGGATCAGTTGCTCCGTCGTAGATTCTAAGGTATGGGGCATCTTGAAAGTTTTTGGTATGGCATGAGAAGCCGCTTCCTCCCTGTATGACTATGCCACGAACCTGTCGGCGTCTCTTTTTGGTAACAATTTGGGGGCACCTGATATCTTGACTACCCATTCCTGGTGCTCCTTCATTTGTTCCTTGAGCGCTTTGTTCTCATTTTCCATTTCCCACATTATCTTTAACAGAGCGGCGAGGACGTTGTCATCTGCACTATCAGCAATTTTATGAGTGCTACCTAAAGTGGGAGGGTTTGGTTGGATTCTTGTGGTTTTCATGATCGTGCATGGGGCTTGCTTGCTCATTACATTAACTAGAGTGTCGGTTAGCCAGGCTTCGAGGAGCTTTTTCATAGAAGGTGGTGCACCCTCTCCCGCAGACATGGAAGCCCCATTTCCAGTCGGTTTGGTTGTGTTGTAGAAAGGTACATGCGACTTCCCTAATCTGGGGGATGCCGTGGGGATCACCTCCTCATCTTGGGTATCATATCCTCTGTCGATGGCACTCATAAGATTGAGCGGGACGTTGTTCATAGCTTTTGTTCCGTTTCCTTGGTTGCCTGCCATGGAATCCTTGTATACACAGAGAGAAAGGATAACTCAAAGGCACGTTAGGTTAACAAGTCACAAAATTTGTAGATCTGAATGAAAACTAAAGGTTTGACTAAGAAATCTTCACAAACGGCGCCATACTGTATGACCCAAGATTTAGATCTAGGTTTTTATACAATTAGATTTATAGAAAAAAGGGTTAATCTCAGTCAATACTAATGTCCAAGTAGTAGATCTAATATTCTTATGAGGAGTATTAAAAGTGTATGTTTAGGTAAGAATGTCATAGAGCAATAATGGCTTAAGAATATGAAAGATAGCGATAAATGACAATAAATGGCATTTATGTTATAAATGGAACAAGGTTCACCTGACAAGAGTGAGATTTTCCGCTGAGCTTTCTCACAATAATGGATGATGATAAGCAATTGAATATTCCGATTCTTCTTAGATCGGGAGAGCAAGATAGTGGAAAAGAAGTATAAAGGCAAAATTTGTATGTATTCAATAAAGAGAGAATCTTCACAGAGAATGTCAATGTTGTTCTTTATAAAAATGCTTCATCCTCTTTCTAGAACTACATATCTTCCTATTTATAAGGGTACATGGAGCACAAAACCCTAGATAGTATAACAGAGAGAAATATCCACTAGAATATTCTCTTAAGAAATCTAAATCCTTAAACTAGTTGTTAATTACTACGTACTGAGTACGGATGCACATCCTCGTCCTCGTCTTTTGTCAAGCCACCTTGTCCTCGACAACGATTTGCCTCCTTTATGTGAACTCGACCTTTTGAGGTCAGGTCGACACGTCACAACATCGACACGTCACGGCCTTCAAAGGCTTTATCTCCGTTGGCCAGGTCAAGTATATGACATGGAGTTTTTCACCCATATAATAGATAATATATAATTCATCCGTATATAGTTTAATGCAACATGATACTGCTATAGTATATTGTATAATATAATAGTATACTGTTACAATTTAATCATTTTTTTGTAACTTTTTTGAAATTTCAAACCCAAACCTCTTTAAAATTTTCAGCGTAGTTCTCATATTATTTTCGATTCATTTCTTAAACGAGGTATTTGATGGAATTTTATGAAAATATAATTCACTACACCAAAAGTAGATGCAAGAGTTCACATACAATAGTATCGTTTTAGTATACTATTATCTTAGACACCAATATATCATTTTATTATATTGATATTTCATTTTTTTATGCTGATATATTATTTTGATAAACAATATGCTAGAAACACCTACAGTAATACACATACTTAAAAAATAAAAAATCTAAAACAAAAAATAAAGAAAAAAAGTATATTAAATGGAGTAAGTTATTTTCCGATAATTGGTATAGAGAAAATGAAAAAATGTTTACTGTATCAGTTATTTGTTTTTATTGATATAGAAGAAGAAAAAAAGGAGCTGAAAAAGTGAGTGAAACCAGATTAGGAAGAAAAAGAGAAATTAAAAAAATGATTTGGGGAAAAATAATGGAATTCGAAAAGGGCAAAAAAGAAAAAAGAAAAGGAGAAAAGAGTTGTGGTGCCGCATCAGTATTCTTCAATGGCCTCCAATTCTTAAGTTGGGCTGATATACGATGATAGAATGTGTAAGCATTTTGATTTAGTGTGTACTATTCCGAGAACCCAAATGCTGGGTAAATAATTTGGTTTGTGTAGCGCTCCTAATTATTTTGTGTTCTATAGTTATTTGTGAATTTATCCAAAAATTAAATTTGCAACCGAATTATTCAATTCAATGGATAATTATTTGGGTGCCATTTATTGCGCATATTATTCTTTATTCTTACAGCTTCTTGGTGTTGGATTATGATGCTATTGATAAACTATCAATCTGCTGAACTGAGAGTTGGTAATGAAGTTCGCAGTCATTTCGTCTTGTGGAGTTATAACTTTAATTTAGATATGCTCTTTCAAAACAAAGGATTGTGCTCTTTCTATTTGCTCTTAATGGAGCTGCTTGCTTAATGAGCCGGAAGCGAATTCAAAATCTAGAGTCAGTGAATTTAAAAAATGTGATCTTCTAATGTGTTTTTATTTATTTTTGGTATATGTACACACAATTCGAGCCTAAAGTAATGAGTTTGATTGAACCCATAGAACCTGCCCTAAATACGCCTCTGCTTAATAACATGCATGGAGTAGGACAAATGAATCTGTGTTGCAGGCAACAAGCTACTATCTCTTTTGTGAAAGTAGTCAGCCTTAAAGTGAATTTTTGCTGCTCATCAAATGCTAATATAATTTTGGTACAAAAGAAATTGAGTTTCTGGATAATAAAAATTAGTCAGCAAATTACTTCTTTGAAGAAACAGCTACAGATTTTGTTCTCCTTGAAAATTTGTACATCACCATCCTCACAATCTTGTAGAACCAGAAAGCACTGACAAGTTGCAGCCCCAAAGCCATGGCCTAGAAATTTCAACAACATTAATTGTTATTCTAATATAAAATGTTTGTAGGGGACATTTGATCCTAAATTTGTGTGGAAAATAAGCGTAGAACATTACCTTTATGAGGATTGGATTATCAGCAGAAAGAGTAACATAGGCAAGATATGGCCCCCCTATCATCCTAGCAATGCTGAAGATGACTGCAAACAAAACCTGCAAAAGATCAATCTTGGCTTAGAGATTGCTAGTAGTTAAGTTGCAGGACTCGGGTGCGGGTATCTAGTAATGATCTAAATTTTAAGTGCGTACGGATATGGGCGCAGAGATTTAGCTAAAAATAATTCAAATATCTAAAAATAGAGTTACAAAAATATGTCTAAATTATGAGATATTATGTGAAAAATTTATAAGGTATCCCGAGAAGGAGAAAATATTGATTTAGAGGAGAATCCGAGGAGGAGATACAAGGAAAAGGACTAACATAGAAATTTCTATATACAAGGTATTTTATTTTCTTCAATTTCATTATATCTTTTGTTTTGATTTCGGAAATCAATGTATATGTCCCAAATTTCTCCAACAAAGTCAAAATATCCAAAATTAGTTGATCAGATCCGGTACGGATCCAGACCCACACCCACGTCGTGTTGACACAAGTGCGGCACCGAAAGTGAAGAGCCTGAGTAACCTAGGCTAGTAGTGTGCTTGTGACCATATTGGAGGATAAAACTTTCATGGTTTAGTTCTGGGGCGAATTTATGATTTAGAGCCAGTGGGTTCAAAATGATTATGATCTTATTATATATATACATTTTCAATAAAAATTAAAATGTAAATGCAGATGAATTAAAATTTGAGAAACTAACATCAGCTGCGAAGTTTAGGTCAGTGTCTCTGTATCCAAGTTCTTTGAGAAGCTCCCTCAGGTGGAGGAATGGACTGGAAATTTCTGTTATCCATAGCGTGGCAACCATTTCTGAACCACACTGCAATAGGGAGTAAATATTTGCTACGTAAAACCAATTAATTAAAAAGAAAACAAAAAGGGACTTGTAATTAGGATAAGATACTCTTAGTTACCCGTTCATAAGCATGGCCAGCTCCAATTCCAATAACACACACCAAATGGTGAATTAAGTTATCAATCTTCACATTCTTGTCAAAGAGGCAACATACAAAATCATAAATAAGATAGGCCGCTGTCATTGCAAGTGCCCTCATCTGTTTTATTTTTCCCAAGAGTCATTGTTAGAGTTTAACTTCCAAAAAAAACAAAAGAATAATTAAGATACAAAATGTGTTCAATGGTGCAGGGTGGAATGAAAATCATGAGATATTAGAGTTCAAATCTCAATAGAGGCAAAAACCGTAAGGTGATTCTTTTGTCTGCCTAAGTTTAAGTACACAGAGTTATTTGTTGAAACACGCGCAAACTAACCTAAACATCACGGTAATAAACAAATTAAAATTAGAAAATATACCTGCTTGGGAGAAGATTTTGAAGCCACGGGACAGAGTGGGCAGCTCCAATCTTGAACAGAGAGGGAAGCCAAAATTACTGCTAAAGATGCATGGACTGTGGAAACCAAACGGTTACAGAAATCAAAAGAACGTTTTGGAAAGACCTTTCTTATTAACAGAAACAGTGTAGTCCACGATATAACTCCTAATAAGACAAGACTTATTATTGAATCTTCCATCTACAGCTCTGTCTCTTCCTTCTACTTCAAAATAAGAAATCAGAAGTACCAATTATTTTTCCACAATGCCAAGGGAAACTAGAATAGGAAAGTAGGCGTACAACGATTAAAGTTGCATTAATATTTTTTCCAAGTGTCAGAGGTAAGGTAGGTGGGGAAGTTAACCAAGTAGTTGGAGTTCATTATATCACAAAGGTTTCATGATCTTTTAGTGTAAGGCCCCCCCTTATTTCTACATTTATTTTGTACATGCTTTTTCTCTGTGTTTACGATATGAAATGCATGTACAAATGATGAACTTAGTTTAGTACTATATATGTAAAGGGAAGCATCTGCCATAAGTGAAAATGTTAACCTAGAAATATAATTAGAAAGACAGAGAAAATGCACCCCAGTTTGTGAGCTAACGCAATCATAATTTTCGATGCACGATAAGTCGATAATTAACTTACATATTAGAGGGCCTTTGTTTGAGGTTCTATAACTAGATGATTACTTATGTACTTATTTTCTTAACCAATAATTTGCGCGAATTAAATGCAACGCATAATCAGCTATGGGACTAGGAACTCATCTGAGTAACTGTTCCTTCCTATCGAGATTTTACTTTTGCTTTGTTCCAAAAAGAGCACATTCATTTACGATTACAGCATTTATTAAGGATCATGAATGTTTAGTGGTCTTCAAATTTTTAAACATAATTCACGGTTTAAGGAATTAATTTTGATCCATATTAATCTATCCATATTTCTCTCTCATCATTAATCTAAACTTGCTATTCCTAAGGGAAAGTCCCCCCCCCCCCCCCCAACCACAAGTTGCTCTTACAATCCCCATTTTCCTTGTAAATCTCTCTCGGCCGACCTAAAATTTGGGCCTAACTTGGCCTCGTTTATGTCATAACAGACTCTTTCAAGTTTCAAGGAACTTTTTCGTATATATACTAGATTTTAAACTTATTTACTCGGTTTGTCTAAGTTTTCATATTTATATAAAGTAACTAAATTTTGTTTACAAAATATATATAAATCCGGTCAAAGTCTACAATTTATCTACAACTTAAATACAATTTTTTTGTACAGAATCCGGTAAAAAACTATAATTTATATACAAGTTGTATATAATTATGTAAGTTGTAGATATTTTATATATCGTTTCTACACTCGAGCAACAAAATATATACAATTTGTTTATGTTTTCTTTTTCGAGTTTCAATATGAAATTCCAACCAAAACCATCTCGAATCTTCACCAAATTTTGTCAAAATTAAGATATAAACTCCAAAGGATATTCCCAATCATTTGCAACAATATCCAATCCAAACAAAAAATAATTTTGCAAATTTCAATTTTTAAATTCAAATTCTAAGCTTTCTAATGGCTATCATTGGAGTTTAAGCTCATGTATACACGACCAACTTCAGTTTAGTTTCAATTACACCGTTAATTCGTTTCAGTTTAGTTTCAAATGCCACTCTTGTTGATAATTTTTTGTTTATTCATCTAAAAATAGTTCTGCTAACCCATTTGTATTGGTGCTTCATATTTGTATTATATGGCTTTTAATCAGTTGAATCATTTTTTTTCACCATTCTTCAAAACTTCGAGCATGTTCATCTGCAAAAGCCGGATCAAAGAGGAACGAAGAGAGAAATATTTATACAGAGAAGAAAAATAGAGAAGAATGAAGCCTAAAATTGGTAGGATTGGAGTCTAATATATTATTTTTGTGTATAAATGGTAAATTATATATGCTATTATAATTAGTTAATAACATATCTATGAGGGATAAATAAGTTTATAATGTAATATAGATTGATAAAAATCTCCTCTTTCAAATGGATTCCTTTCATAAGCCCATAAACCCACTGAGGCGGATGCAATGTATACGTACCGGGTTCAACCAAACCCAATACTTACGATGCCAAGCATAAATTTATGTGTAAAAATTTTTAAAATTATAATAAGTAATAGATATGAACTCATAACTTTAAATACGTAATGAGTTCAATGCTAAAAATCTTAAAGATTGAACCCATAAAATTCAAATCCTAGATCCGTCTATCGTAACCCTCAATGTTGGCTTAATTTGTAGTTTTAGCAAAAGTGAAAAAGCGACTACCATCACTTAATGAGTGTCAAAATAGAAAAAACCAATGTAAATTATCACAAGGGACATGTTTATTATCCTACTCCTTGCATTGGAGTTGTAGTGTGCTGATAAATAGGGCAGCGCGAAGCGTGACAATGGCATCCGTGCCCGCTTAAAAGCCTTTCGCTTTCACTTTTGGATAGCTATAGCTACCGGATTGTTATGGCTTGAATGGGACGAAATCCATGAAAGAAAAATTGCTTCTTTAGAAAACAAACTTACTCAGAGGTGATTTATCTGCGCTCATTTCTCTCATATCTTACAGTTAATTGTTGCGATTCTATTCTGCACAATATAGTACATGATTTCAATGCCATTAGAATCTCTTCCCTCTTGCATCTTCTCCTCTCCACTATTCAGGAGTTCACTGACACTATAGTAATAATTTGAAAAGAAAAAAAAACCATAATCTTATAGTTGAAGCATCATTGACCTTGAAACGTGGAATTTCAACTTATAAAAAATATAGAAAAATAGAAAAAATGCTTTGTGTTATAAATAGTTTATAGATATTGACACCCCATGTGTGAATAGCTTATGAATGAATTCTCACGCTTTATGTCCATCCATGCACTAGTTTACAATAGTATATCTTTACCTTTTATGCCTATAAAAGACTATGTAAATGGCAGTGGAAAGACACTCCAGAAGAAGTGAAAAATTACTTCTTTTCTATCTATGTTTGTTATATTTTACTAAATTACTTTTATTTCATTACACGTTATCAACACGAAATTCTAATCCTCTTCAAGTGGATTTTCAATTTTCACAACATATATTGTTTAACTTAATAAACAAATATAATGCACTTTGATGTGCCAATACTTGCTTACTATTTCATTTTCGGTTAGTTCACTTGATAAGTCATTGCTAATAAATGGTATGGTTTCTTCTTTGAGTTATATTTAGCTTAGATGTGCATTTGCAGTTTTTAGTCTACCCATTACTTTATGGATATATTTAAGGCATATGAGATAAAATAGTTAACATATATATGTTAGAAAATATGAAAGCACTGTGATATATCGTTTCATGTATCTTGAAAATTTATGTCTTGGAATACTATAAGTTATTGGCTCAACGATTAGATCTCCGTGTATGTTGCTATTGTAACTAATTGTCTATGTCTTTGTGCTTCACAGCTATAAGCAGAAGCATGCATTTTCTCACTAAGTTTTAGTGTCATATATATAAGTTAATCACAGTGATATGTGAAGTATGTACAAACTTATATTTGCATTAATATTAACAGCTAACGTGTATTTACATCAATATATCGTTAGGATCTACTAAACTCATATGATTCTTATTTATTGGCATTCAGAAACTTATTTTTAGTTGTTCTCTTTATTTCTAATTCATTTTTTATGATAGCTTTTACCATGTCAAATTTATCAAAACTTGAATTTGTGACACTTGATATCTCTCGAAAGAACTATTTATCATGGGTTCTCGATGCTCAAATTCACTTAGACGTTAAAGGTCTTGGTGATACCATTACTCAAGGTAATGAGGCATCGAGTCAGGAACAAAGTGAAGGCTATGATTTTCCTTCGTCATCATCTGGATGAAGGATTGAAAGTTGAATATCTGACAGTGAAAGATCCACTTGAATTGTGGATCGGGTTGAAGCAAAGGTATGACCACTTTAAGGCAATGGTATTGCCAAGGGCTCGTTATGAGTAAATACACTTACGGTTGTAAGATTTTAAGATCATAAGCGAGTATAACTCTATTGTATTTAGAATAACTTCCCAATTAAAATTATGTTGGAAAGCTATAAATAATTAGGACATGTTGGAAAGATTTTTATGACTTCTCATGCATCAAATATGGTATTACAACAGTAATACCGTGAAAGGGATTTTAAAATATAGTATGAGTTGATCTCATATCTTCTTGTGGCTGAGCAGCATAATACCCTTTTGATGAAAAATCACGAAGCATGTCCCACTAGATCTTCTCCATTCGCAAAAGCGAATGTGGTAGCGGCACGTAATAAGTCTGAAAGAAGATAAAATAATTATCGAGGCCATATTAATATACGTGGACGTGGCAATGTCAAGGGACGATATAATAATCGTCACTATGGTGGTCATTAAAATGAGAGAACAATATGGGTTCTTAAAACAATCCTTCAAGAGGAAAAAACGGTAACTGCCACCGTTGTGGCATGAAAGGTTATTGGAAAATTGAATGTCGTGCACCTGAGCATTTTGTCAGGCTTTATCAAAACTCCATCAAAAGAAAGGCAAATAATGTTGGAGCATCTTCTGCTAATGCCCCAGTGGAGTCACACTTAACCTTTCAAAATGATATTGAGGCATGATCTTCAAACAAATATGATGATAATGTCAAGACAAATAACACTTTTAAAGGTGACGATTTTGAAGACCTCAATGATGTTACTCATTTGGAAGTTAGAGACTTCTTTGGGGATCAAAACTGAAGTTTGTTTATTTATTGGGTGTAACGACCCGGCTTGTCGGTTTGAACATTTGCGCTCCTTTCAACTATTTGAAGTCTTGAATAGCTTCATATGATGTATTATGACGTGTGTGAATCGTCGGTTTTGATTTTTAGGTATTGATTAGTTCGAAAGAATAAATTTCATGTTGAAAGCTTAAATGAAAAGGGTTAATCGGAGTTTGACGTTTGTGCAAATGATTCCGTAATGGAGTTTTGATGATTTCAATGGCTCTGTATGGTAATTTCGCATTTAGAAGTGTGTCTGGATCTTTACTTTGAAGTCCGTAGTTGAATTTGGCTTGAAATGGCGAAAGTAAGAAATTGAAGGTTTGGAAGTTTAATCGGGAATTAACTTTATTGATATCGGGGTCGGAATCCGATTTCGGAAATTGGAACAGCTTCATTATGTTATTTATGACTTGTACATAAAATTTGAAGTCATTCTAGATTGATTTGGCATGTTTCGGCACAAGATGAGTTTCAGGGTAGTTTCGGACCATTTCGAGGCCATTTCAAGTTGCTAATTTTTGGCTACAGGGGTGTACAGTGCGATAGCGTGGACCTGGCCACGATAGTGAAGAGAAAAATATGAAAAATGGAACTGTGCATCGCGATTGCATGCGATTGCACGCGATCGCATAGGATAAAATCTCTGCTGCAGTGACTCGACTTTGAAAGCTTATATCTCGCAACCTACAAGAAATTTGGAGATGATCCAAAAATGAAAGTTGTAGCCCTTGATTTGGAGTGTTTTAAAAAATATTATGACAATAAACTACAAGCTGTCTGAGAAGAATTTGGGAAGTGTAATAGAAGTTTGTGCTTCGCGATCGCGAGGAAATGGCCGCGATCGCATAGAGTAAAAATGCTCTAGAAATTTTTGTGCTTTACGATCGCGAAGAATTTTTCACTATCGCATAGGGTAATGACTGGGCAACAGAACTTAAGTTTGTCTCATTTTCTATTTTTACGATTTGGAGCTCGGGGAGAGGTGGTTTTCGGGATATTTTCAAGAAAAATATCGGGGTAAGAGTTCTTAACTCAATTTTGGTCAAATTACCCTAATTTATTATTATTGTTAGCATTTAATTGGTATTTTAACACTACAAAAAAATAGAATTAGCTACGAACGTCGTTGCTAATCTGTCGCTAAATCATCCGTTGCTAGCAGGAGTTTTTGATAATCTGTCGCTAAATGAGATTAGCGATGGATTTTCTTTTTAGCTACAGAATTTGTTCGTCGCTAAAACTAGATTTTTTAGTAGTGTAAGTTGGAAAAATTATGAAAACCCTTAAGGTTAAATTGAGGATTTGAGGGTCGAGTTGATGTCGGAATTTGGTAAATTTGGTATGGTTGGACTCATGATTGAATGGGCGTTCATATTTTGTAACTTTTATTGGGTTCCAAGACGTGGTCCCCATTGTCAATTTTTGGGTAAATTTTCGAATTTAATTGGAAAATTTAGTATTTTCACATGGAATTGATTCCTATAATTTGTGTTGACTGTATCGAATTAATTCTGACTAGATTCGAGGCGTTCGGAGGCCGATTCGCAAGGCAAAGGCATATTGGGATAGAGAATTTCACGGTTTGAGGTAAGTAACATTTCTAAACTTGGAGATGAGGGTAAAAACCCTGAATATACGTGCTGTGTGATTTGTTTGGAGGTGACGCACATGGTAGGTGACGGGCGTGTGGACGTGCACCATATAAATTGTGACGTAATTGATTTCGTGGAATTTTATAGTCAAATAATCTTAGCATTATCCATGCACTTTCATGTGTTAAAGAAATTGAACTGAGAATCATGTTAAAAATCATGCTAAGGCTATATTCTGATATTATTGTGACCCACAGAGGTGGTATTGTTGTTGAATTAATTGTTTAAATTTTTATTTCATACTCAGTCATATTCATCCACTTGTGAGGTTATTTATGGGATCGAGTTGCACATCGCAACAGGCCATATATTTTATCGGGGCTGCACGCCGCAGCAGGTCTTATAAGCTTTATTATTATATGGATCGGGACTGCATGCCGCAACAGGCTTTACAGGCTTTATTATTATGTGATCGGACTGCACGTCGCAGTAGGCAATATTGGCTTTATATAACGCTTGGGCTGAAGGAGCCCCTCCGGAGTCTGCACCCTCCCCAGTGAGCGCTACACCCCCCCACAATGAGCGCAAATGATATTATATTTGGGATGGACTTCCTAGGGCATGGAGTTGCCTTATTTATTTCTAATTTTTCTGGGCAAGGGTCTTGCCCGAGTCATTTATTATATTTGGGATGGAGTTTCCTGGGCTGGATTGGCCCTATACAATACTGAGTGACTGAATGTCATTTATTATGTATATATATGGGATGGATCTTCCCTGGGCTGGATTGGCCATATGCAGTGCTGAGTGATTGAGTACTCTGAGAGTGTGAGTACATGAGTTTATCATTGTGCTGCATTGCATTAGACATGCATACTTGATATGTAGGCATAAAGTAGTACTTTTCTCCATGTCATCTGATAATGAAATTTCTTATCTGTCGTTAAAGTTTTTGAGAAATAACACAGATTTCAGACTTACTCATATTTCGGTGATGTTCGGCAAAAGATTTGAGTTTTACTGTTATACTTGAAAAGAAAATATTTATTTTCCATAACTGTATACAAGCTGAGCATGTTATTATTGAGTTATTACTTGTGCTGCTTTAAATTGTATTGTTATGAGATGTTATTAGTTATTGGAGTTGGACTCTCACCCTTGTCCCAGCTCGTCACTACTTTCAACCTAATGTGAGGTTTTTTACTTATTAAGTACATGGGGTCGGTTGTACTCATACTACACTTCTGCACCATGCTTGCAGATTTCTGATGTTGATATTACTGTGTACTGCGGAAGATGGATCTGAAGATGTACCTGTGTTCCAGTCATTGGTGCCTCTTGTTCATGATAGCTTTAGAATTTTTAATCTGTTCATGTATATTCCAGACAGATGACATATTTTTATTCCACACCAGTTTTATAAATTCTGAATCTTAGAAGCTCATGATTTGTATTACCAGTCCTTGGGGAGTGTATTAGAGTTAGTTAATTATTAATTGAATCAGATATTTGTAAATTGGCTTACCTAATGGGTTGGGTTAGATGCCATCATGGCTAGTTGGATTTTGGGTTGTGACACTGGAAATACAATTATGTTATTGCTTTTATTTCTGTATTTTAATTGTCTTGTTCTTTCTTAAGTTGCTTTAATTTTCATGTACCTTAAGTTATCTTATAATGTTGTTAGTTTTGTGTATTTCTTATAATATACTTTTATTTGATGAAGAAAATTAAATTTCCAGTGTTCAGTTGGATCCAAGATGAGTAATGAAGATATATGCTTTATGGATAGTGCTACAACTCACACTATACTAAGAGAATAGAAATATTTCTCTTATTTGGTTATGAAATAGGCCCATGTGAATACAATATCAGGTAGTATAAAATTAATTGAGGGCTCTAGAAGAGCGGCTTTATTACTACCTGGTTGAACAATATTGGCTATAAATAATATCTTGTATTGTAGTAAGTCTTGAAGAAACTTATTGAGTTTCAAAGCTATTCGCCAAAATGGCTACCATGTTGAGACTTCCAATGAGGGAAATGTTGAATCCCTTTATATTATTACAATAACAGCGGAAAAAGATGTATACATGAAAAGTTACCCGCATTTTCCTCTGGCTTGTAGCACACAAGTATTAGTGTGGTTGAATCACATGTCGTAGTAAATAAGAAATTTAGTGATTCTAATAATTTTATTATTTGGCAAGACCGGCTGGGCCATCCCGGTTCTAATATGATGCGCAAAATAATTGAGAATTCACATGGGCACATATTGAAGAATCAAAAGATTTTTCAATCTAAAGAATTCTCTTGTGATGCTTGTTCTCAAGGAAAATTGATTATTAGACCATCAGAAACTAAGAATTCCCTACATTTTTGGAACGTATACAGGGTAAAATATGTGGGGCTCATACACCCTCTATGTGGACCATTCAAATTTTATATGATTTTGATAGATGCATCTAAAAGATGGACACGTGTGTACTTGTGATCAACTCACTATATGGCATCTGTGAGATTGTTGGCTCAAATAATAAGGTTAAGAGCATAATTTTCAAATTATGCAATTATGACAATTCGTCTTGATAATGGTGGTAAGTTTACATCCCAAGCCTTAAATGACTATTGTATATCAACTGGATAATAATTGAGCATCTGGTTGCTCATGTTCATACTCAAAATGGTCTAGCGGAATCATTGATCAAATATCTCTGATTGATTGCTAAACCAATGCTTATGAGAAAAAAAAAACTTCCAATTTTAGTATAGGGTCATGTTATTTTGCATGCAGCAGTACTTGTGCAGATAAGGCTCACAAGTTATCTGTCACGATTCAGTTCCCACCATAGGCCGTGATGGCAGCCAACCTATCATTAGGCAAGCCAACAATTAAATCAACCAGATGATAGATAATTCAAGCGTATCTCGAAATAAACAATGAAATAAAATAGCTGGAATCGTTTATTTTCATAATAAAATATTGATATTAACTTAAAGGTTCAAACACGGTCAAATATAAACCCAGAATCATAATGGAATACTGCCAAGAACAAGAATCTAAATCCCCAAAATCATGTGTTACAAGTGCATGAGCATCTACTAGGAAGTACAATACTACTACAACATATATCTGAAACATAAAATAGACAGGGTATGATAAATGAATAAGACAGGGACTCTGTGTGCTGTGGATCGTAACATGGAGTGCATCTCACCATAAAGTCTCCTCAGCAGTTGCGCCTATGAGTCAAGATAACCACCAAAAGTACATGTCTCATTGCCTGCACAAATAGTGAAGAAGTATAGTATGAGTACGTAAATCGATGCGTACACAGTAAGTATCTAACCTAACATTGAAGAAATAGTGACGAAGGGTCGACTTCGATACTTACTAGTGGTCCAGTAAATCAAGTACAATAAAAGTAGACAGGTATGAAGCATAGCAAATAAAATAATGGAAACAGATATATGTACATACCACAATCATCCACAGAAGAGTAAACACAACGTCCTCGAATACCCAATACTACCGCGAATGTAATGTATGTCAGGTCAATAACCACTAAATTTTCACGTCTCAAGTCAGATGGATTTATAGATACACTGACTCCTTATTAAATATTATGCACGATTCTGCTGAGGCGAACGACATGATCCCATAAGAGTGATGGTATAAGACCCTATAGTGGCGTACGACCTGATTCCATAAGAATAATGTACACTGCCGAGTACAATTGGATTTATAGATGCATCTCATAATACTGCTGAGGCGAACAACTCGATCCTATAAGAATATGTTACATGATATTACTGAGGCAAACAACCTGATCCCATAAGAATATTGCTCAAGCGTTCAGCCCAATCCCATAAGAATATAAAACTTTGACGGATCAATGGCCCCACTCATGAATATACGTATGAGTTATGAAATTCAAAAAACTTTCGGATGAATACGCTCAATGCAGAAGAAATCCGTAAAAGGAAGTAGAATTTTCACTACTAATCAAGTAGCTCGTCAAGTATATGCAAGTCTAGTCTTAGGTAAAATATAAATTAAGGGATTTAAACAGGCAAGAATAACTCAAATAATGTAGTTAAAGCATAACGTAAGTCTAAGTTTACACGGACATGATCAAGAAATTCTAGCATACGTATAGACATTCGTCACCTCACACGTGCGTAGTTCCCATAACACGCAGCACATAAAAAATATAGCACATACAGCGTAAATTCCCCCTCACAAGGTTAGACATAAGACTTACCTCGCTCCGAAATTCGATAATCGGCTCCAATGCCTCTCTATAATCTCAAACAATGCCAAACGATCCAAAGCTAGTCAAAAGAACATGCAAACCAATCAAAATATACTCAAAGACTCATAATTTAACGATTAGAAATAATTTCCAACTCCACACGAAAAGTCAACAAAGTCAACTCCTAGGCTCACGCTCCCCAATTCTGAAAGTGCTCGAACATAAATACTACCCATAATAGTACGAACTCAAATATATAATTTATTCCCAATTTCATATCCAATTTCATGGTCAAAACTCAAAAATACCATTTCTAGGTTTTCTTCCAAAATCTCCCAATTTCTTCATATTAAAATCCATACATGTTCATGAAATAGAATCAAAAGCGGGTTAGAAACACTTACGCTCAATAGGTGGATGATATAGCTCTCCAAAATCGGCTCCAAAAGAGAAAATGAGATGAAAATGAGCAAAATCCCGATTTGCTATCTTATGTTCTATGTAATCGCGGAAGCAACCTCGCGGTCGCGAAGGCCAAAACAGCCTCGCCCAGAAACCTTCCATCACGAATGCGATATCATCTCGTGATCGCAACCCTCATCCAGCCATGCCTACGCGAACGCGAGCCCAGCTCTGCGAACGCAAAGGCCAATCTTTCAGCCTTAGAAATTCATCATTCGCTACCGCAGAATCTCCCACGTGATCGTGAAAATCAACCCTCCAAACCAGGCCATCCCCACAACACATCGCGTTCATGATCCTCACCATGCGAACGCGAAGCACACCTAGATCAAGCACCGTTATCGTGATCCCCTAGTCGCGATCGCAAAGAACAAATTCTTCCCATCTCCATACAACACTCTGAAATCACGAGTCCTTCTCCTTGATCACGATGTACACCCCTAACACCAGAAACCAGCAGTCACAATATAAAGGAAAATGGTCTGAAACCATCTCGAAACACACCCGAAGCCCTCCAGACTCCGTCCAATCACAACAACAAATCCCCATACCTTATCAAAACTTATCCAAAGGCTCTAAACACCACGAATAATATCAAAATCATGAATCGACGATCAAAATCCTTCTTTTAACTTTCAAACCTTCAAACTTCGCCGAACGCGTCGGAATCATACTTAGACATTCTAGGTTATGATCAAACTTCACTCACAAGTTCCAACCAACTAAATGAATCTATCCAAGGTCCTACAACATTGCCCAGAGTATGATAGCACCAAAGTTCACTCTAAGTCAAACTTAGCTAATTCAAAAACCTTCAAAAATGAAACTTTCCATCCGATCTCAACCCGAACATACGTCCAAGTCCGAAATTGCCTTACAAACCTATAGGAACCATCAAATCCCGATTCCAAGTTCGTTTACTCAAAAGTCAAATCTTGGTCAACTTTCCCAACTTAAAGCTTCCGAATTGAGAATTACTCTTCCAAATCAACTCCAAACATGAGCTAAGTCCCGAAATTTCCCACTTTTACCTAGCTGCAGATGGAGCAATTGTGAACTCTTGTTCGAAAAGATCTTAAAGCGATTCTATATGGATAAAGCACATCTATTGAGTGCCCCGATGGTTGTGAGATAACTTGATATACTTGAATATCCATTTCGACCTCATGAAAATAATGAAGAGCTTCTTGGTGTTGAAATACCATATCTTAGTGTAATTGGGGCATTAATGTATCTTGCCAATAATTCTTGACGAGATATAGCTTTCTCAGTAAGTTTGTTAGCAAGATTTAGTTCTTCCCCAACACAAAGACATTGAAATAGCATTAAGCATATAATTAGATACCTACGAGGACCAATGATATGAGTTTATTTTATTTAAATGAATCCAACTCAGCGTTAGTTGATTATGCAGATGCAAGATAAATATCCTATCCACATAAAGCTCGATCTCAAACAGGCTATTTATTTATATGTGGTATCATGCCGTTCAACAAAACAAACTATGGTTGCTACTTCTTCAAATTATGCAAAGATAATAGCCATTCATGAAGCAAGCCGATAATGCGTTTGGTTGAGACAATAACTCAACACATTCAGGAAACATGTGGTCGTTGTTTGACAAGAAATATCCGAACAACATTGTATGAAGACAATACTGCATGCATAGCTCAACTGAAGGGAGGATACATTAAAGGAGACAGAACAAAACACATTTCACCAAAAAAAAGGTTTCACTCATGAAATTCAAAAGAATAGTGAAATAGACGTTCAACAAGTTCATTCAAGCGATAATTTGGCGGATCTGTTTAATAAGGCATTGCCAACCTCCACATTTGAGAAGTTAATATATAAGATTGGAATTTATCGTCTCCAAAACATTAGGTGACATTTTCATTAGGGGAAGTAAAATATATACCCCACTCTTTTTTCCTTAACCAAGATTTTAGCTCACTGGGTTTTAGCGGTAAAGTTTTTAATGAGACAATAAGTAATGCATATTATAAATAACTATGTACTTTCCAATAGGTTTTTTTCCTAATAAGTCCTTAATGAGACATGTTATTCTTTATATATATGGATATCCAAATAGGAGCGTTATGAATAGTTTATAGACATGGATGCGCATGTGTGTATAGCTTATGGATGGATTCTCATGCTTTATGTTCATCCCATGCACTATTTTATAATAGTAAGTCTTCACCTTTTATGCCTATAAAAAGCTATGTAAATGGAAAGACACACAAGAAGAAATGAAAAACTCCTTTATTCTATCTCTATTTGTTATATTTTATTAAATTATTTTTATTTCATAACACATTTATCTTTTTGGCATGGACGGAGACTCTCCAATAATTGATATTCGGACATATACAGTTAAAGTTCAATTGTTTCCATTTGTCACACTTCCTCTTGATAAGTTGTAGTCGTCGATTTATAGTAGATGGACCAGACTTTGAGTCCACAAGTTGACCAATGAACTAAACACAAAATTCAAGTAAGATACAAAGGCATCAACATCTAAATAATCTCATCCAACACGTTGCTTGATTTTTCTTTTGCAAGGCTAATAAATATTGGCGGCCACTGTTTCATTTCTGTGTCATTTTCCATGTCGATAGATATTTTCAATTGGCGATTTAGTTCATTAACATAACCCATTCTGTTGCATAATGGTAAAAACATTGCAAAAATATAAAAGTATCATTATAGAAGAAGAAGAAGAAGAACATCTCTTTCTTTTATTCGTCTTTAATTAAGTAATTGGATTAGTGATCCTTGCCAGTTGTTTTTGAGCAATAATAGAGAAACAAAGGCAATACGATGTGTTCTATAGAACGGAGAGTAAAATTTTTATTTTTTTTTTGTATAGTTTGTTAGATTAGTTAGTGTTTGATGGGAGTATTTGAGAAGAGGTTGTTTTGTCTCTCATTGGAAAAAGAAAGAAAGAAAGAAAGAAAGAAAGAGGTGTTTAAAAGCACTTCTTTGTCTTATATAGTTTGAATATTTTCGAGGATGTTTCGGAAGGAAAGTAAAAATTGACTATATTATTAATAGTCAAGATTGGGCATTCACTTGGGGCAATTGGGCTTTGGCCAATTAAGTAGTCCGAAATTAATATTTTAGTCAACTATTATTTTATTAATTAATTTAAAATGTTTTTTAATTAAATTTTAGAAAAATATTTTTAACAGTTTTCTTTAAATTCAAAAAGGTGACTATTGGTATTAATAGGTGCATGTTGGCACAGACACCTAAAAAGGGTTTATGAATACCTTATTTCTCTCCAAAACGAAAATTATTATAAAAATAACGATTTTTCATCTTTTTCTCTTTTTGCTATCTACAATTCATAAAGTTTGTTCTAGTGAAAATTCGAGTTAATTGTTGATATTCGAATTTCATAGGCTTTGTCGAATCTTGAAGGAATTCTTTCACAATCCCTGCAATAACGAAATTGGGAGGTTTAAATTCTTCAAGGATAGTGACTACACTATCAAGGCCTAATTATTTCGTCCCGTATTCTCCTATTTTTTCTAACATAGTTCGTATTGTATCTGTTTCGGTTCATATAATATCTTTTTTATTAAGGACTTCTAAAATATTTAGATAAATGTTTCATGTCTCATATTATATGATATATTTAATTGGACATAGAGCCATATGATGGTTTGACTTACATATCATATTGATGATAATTGAAGAGAATATTAAATGGACAAAAAGGTTAGATTAGACCAACATCAGTTACTTATATATAACTCAATGACCTTAAATTGTTAAAGAGCTGAAAACTGATTTTGTGTAATATTTCAAATGCGATTATGTTGAGTTTTAAAATGTTAGTAATAAGCAGTATAAAGATAACAAGTGAAAGTGAAGTTGTTAGGGAAATGCCCCATTACTCCAAAAATCAAAATATAATTGCAACTATACCTTATCCATATAAAAGTAGACTTCTAATTCCCAAAACATATACAAGTGGACCTTATAAAAGTCAATGTTAGCCCCACAAATATAATTATAGTAACTGTATCTAGTAATCTATCTAAAACAGTAGGCAGTAGGTTATAAGAACTCATATCTATTGTAAAAATTGGTTACTTAGAATAGGACTTAGCAAAGCTTGAGGCATGTTACACTGTTTTTACGGATATTTTGCTTACACGATAATAAATAAAATTAGGCATATCTTTCAATTATAAATTGGGAACATAACTAGCAGAAAATTCAAGAAAGAAACCTAGCATATAGGAGGAAGAAGAAGATTTAGAAAGTTGTTCATGAAAGTGTGCCTTTAACTCTCTAAAGACGATGTTTATATAGCCGTTGCTCTAACGGCTAGTTAACAACTATATAACGGCTAGTTTGACTCTATTAAATACTTTAAAAGTTACTAAATAGTAAGTAAATATAAATAACTTTTGAAAGAGAAAAAAGTTTTTAAACTAAGATGGACATTATCTCTTGAGATACCACTAATTTTTCAACAATTACTGAGCTAAGTAGTCTCAACATGCATAGTCAAACTTCAGTAATGTTTTACATCTCTTTATTTTTCTCGAATAATAGATAATGTAGGACTTGTATTCTATGGGTAGTACACACAACCAGGGCGGAGCTCAGCGCTAGAAATTTATACCGAGCAGATAGATTAA
This sequence comes from Nicotiana tabacum, assembly GCF_000715075.1. NCBI lineage: Eukaryota > Viridiplantae > Streptophyta > Magnoliopsida > Solanales > Solanaceae > Nicotiana > Nicotiana tabacum. Next base: position 96,678,160 of record NC_134094.1, read on the forward strand.
ATATTTTATACTTTATACAAATATATTAAATATAACATTGTTAGATAATATTCACATAACAATTTCTATATACTTTATTTATACCATAATAATTTTATATTATTATTAATCCATTTTATAACTTCTATAATTAGCTTGTGGACCAAATAATTTCTATGGATGCCTATAAGTAGTCAGACTGTGTTCCCAATTATGTTAAATCTCACACCATTTCTTCTCGTTTATCCATTCACTCTTCTGTCGGCCTTCAATTATCCAATTCTATAGATGTTTTGGAGCTAACTTTTATTCTTTTTAGCTCTGGGAAAAACACTCTTGACTATTCAATACAGTAATTCTCAGAAAACTCGATCATTTCTTCTGGTTGAAGCTATGAATTGATGATCAGAAGCTGTTGATTCTTACAGTTCTGCTGAAGATTAAGAGCTCTCTAGAGAACTTTATAACTCAGGTGTGATATATATTATTATTGGATGTAAGTAAATTATTTGATTGGGCACAAAGTTAAAAAAAGGAATGAAGGTTTTTCAAATTTGCGGTCTTAAACATGTTTTACTATTTGTGTGGTTATAAAAACTTATCATTAATTATAAAATTGGAAGTTTAATTTATTTATTTTTAAATTTATATTAATCGTTCCTTTTGGAATAGACTAAAAACGAAATAGTTGCTTGAAACTAGAGAGGAGGGAGTGCATATCATTTCTATTTTGTGTAATGTTTATCACTTAACTATGGTTAATTAATTTGTATCCATGTATGATTTCTTCCAGTATGATCTTTGTGTTTGTCTGTGTATAAGTCACCAATTGTAAAAAGGAAGCTACTACTAAGTGTTTCGCCAAAGTACAGGAGCAGTTACTCTTTTATAAAACTGAAGTAGTGGATTATAATCTAATCATTGTGCAATAGATTTCAAATTAGGCAAAATGAGCTCTCTACAGGGGCCTATTGTTTGCCCTGTGGTTTGCGGAAAGCGAACAGGTCCTGTCAATTCATCTATAGTAAAGGCTAAGATGCTGAGGAGTGAGTTCTGGGGATTCAATGGGATATCTAGCCGTGTGGCTCGTCTACCACGATCACGCGTAAGCAAGTTGATTGGTTGCAGTTTCAGTTCATCATCAAATGGCAATGGTAGCATGGCCGAGAATTTTAATGAAAGCGATGCTGATTATGTGAATTCTAGCGTGGTTGAAGCTGGTATGCTAATTTTGTTGTTCAGGGCGATATGTCTGCTGTGTTTTGACATTTTGTTTGCTGTATAGTGGTGTGTTGTTTGTTTTTGTACAAGTGGAGTAAACTATTTCTTCACTTAACATTGATGGAAAAGAGAGGATCTTGCTGAAGTTTATTTTATAAGTAAGGCAGTGAAAACCATTGATGAAAACCTTCTAACTTTTTTCGGGAAATGGTTTTCCATGATATGATGAAGTAATATTTCCTGAAAAATTTTCCCTATCTTTTCTGCTAGATTTCTGTAATAGTACTGTTTTGCTAAATTTGCAAGACAGTCAATCTTTCAACATTTAATGGATCAACGAAGCACGCTGCCAAGTCTCAACACATGTCAAAGTAAAAGTGTGGTACATTTTTTGTGATGACTTTCCTATTATCCTGTGTAGTTGAAGTGCGAAGTGGGAAAGATGGTTTCTTGATCAAGATGAGAGATGGAAGACATTTGAAATGCGTCCCCAGCAATCCACAGTGCGGTCATATACCTGATTATGCTCCACAACCAGCGATCGTACTAAGGATGGAGGATGGAACTGGGCTGCTTCTTCCTATAATTGTTTGTATGTTCATAATTCACTTATTGTTTAGTGAGGGCACATTTTCTTGGGAGTGTTTTCGATATAAGGCTGCCTAATGTTGTGTCTCCTTTTTATACAACAGTGGAGATGCCAAGTGTGCTGCTCATGGCAGCTATACGTAATGTCCAACTTGTACGTCTTCTGTTTCATATTGATTCTGATAAGGCCATTCAGTTACAGTAAGCATTGTTTTTATGCTGTTACTAAAAGGTACAAATATTGGCTCCATTTCAGGCCAGACCAACAATGTATCAAGTTTTAAAGGAAATGGTCGAGAAGATGGGTTATGTAGTAAGTTTGTTGTTTGTACGCTTACCAATTACTGCCATATCCTTTCAAGTTTAATCTGACAGGTTGTAATTTGAAGGTTAAACTTGTTCGAGTTACCAAGAGAGTGCACGAGGCATATTTTGCCCAGTTATACCTAACCAGGGTATGTATAAAATATACTAGTTGCAAATGTGACCCAAATGCATGTATATATTTTGTACTATGCAACTTTACGGACTTTCATGTGCTTGTGGTAACAGTTGGACAATAATGCTGAGAGTATTAGCTTTGATCTTCGTCCTTCTGATGCAATCAACATTGCTGTGCAATGCAAGGTATATTAGTTGGAATGTAATGCATTTTTTGACATATTTGATGGTAATGGACATTATTATTCCCAAGTTCTTACATGTTGTAGGCAGTCTCTGTGCATATGAATTTCTTCATTTGCAAGAGATAAATTGCTAATGGAATTGAAAAATCCTTTTCCACTTTTTCTAAGCTCATCTATCTCAATAATTTTATCCTTTATTTCTCATTTTTCCTCATCTATCTCAATAACTTTAGCTTCTAATCTCGAAAAATAAAAGAAGCATGTAGGATGAAAATATTACCCAATTACATGCACAATGCAGTTGCTAACAATCCCCTTTAAACCACAAACTGAAATTCCATTTACAATTTGGTGACTGTAGCTCGGTGGAATTACAATTTTTAACCAAAGAGAGTGAAGTATCAGGACTTATGTGTTTTCTAATTTTCCTAGGTGCCAATACAAGTCAATAAAAGCTTGGCGTATAGTGATGGCATGAGGATTCTTGAATCTGCAAAGCTTGCACTGCACACTGCCGCTTCAGATGGCCTATTGTTCAGTCAGCTTGACAGGTAAGTTGATATTCTTCAAAAATATTGGTCCAAATAAGTTGCATTTGGTACTTCAGTAGTCATCTATTGATTCTCCTGAATCTGTGTGCCAAACATGATTGGATCTAATATGGTGCATATCTTTTGTTTCTAGTATATAAGTGAAAAACAGTAGTTTGAAAATTCAAAACTAGCTGAAGCTCTAATATAACCTGATATGTCTGCATTCAGATATGAGAATGACGCCTTAGATATGCCTTTTTTGAACGAAATATAGTTCTAACTTGCATTATCCATTCAGACCCACTGGACACCCATCCATTGAAGCAAAGGAGTTTATTCTAGTGCGTAACATGCTGGTTGCTGCAGTTGAAGAACGATACACAGATGCAGGTAGACTTTGTTTACTTGTCTAGAAATTATGTGGAACATTAACATATAACTATCTTGTCGACTACCTTTCTTTTCATACTATTAAAAAACTTTTAGTTTTAGTTCTTATCGTAAGATGGAGAGTTTTACAGCTACAGAGAAACTTGCAGGGGGTTTTACAACTGGTAAAAGATGTTGTCATTATAATTTTTGTCGCCAACCACATTAATTTAGATATTGAGCCTGATAGCTGCAAAATATAACCAAAAAGTAGGAGCATTTTTATAACTGTTCCCTAGGATTTGGTCAATTTTGTTTCTATCTCTCTGGTTACTAAGTAATTGGACTGATTGCGTGTAGTAGTCAATAATTAAAGTAATTTATTTGTTTTTTCTATAGGACCTGAAATGTGGTCATCAATTTGGAATGCTAACCTCTTAGTTCTCACTAAGGATAAAAATGCCTTCATCCACTTGTGTTTCCTGAAAACTGCTCCTAACTCCGCGTAGGGTGGGGGTGGGTTTTTGGTTTATGCATTTTTAACATTTCTTCTTTTTCTGTCATGATCTGTACCCGGGGCTTTTAAACCCTTTGGGGACTGGGAGAGGATGAACTGGGTAGGTGCATGAAATGTCTTCATATGTAGCGCAAAAAATGTAAAATCGAGAGTCTATGTTTGCATTGTTTTCTACATAGTTGAAAACTTTTAGGAGTGCCAAGCTTTCTGCTGTTTGTAACTCGGTTAAAGCTTTTAATCTGCACTTGTCTATTGGGTATTGTAGCTCTTTGGAGGGACCAGCTTATGCAACTTCGCTCCGAGAAGAATTGGACATAGCAGGTGTGTTTTTCCAATCTTTTATCCTCAGTGTCACAAGTTTAGCAAATCCAGTTGTGTCTTCTCCTTCTTTATGCGTTCCTTCCAATTTAAACACACGTTGGGGTTCGGAGAGTACTTGAATTTTATAAGAAGCTTGCTTCATTTGTTTGACAGGATTGTTGCAGCTTGTTCAAGCAAGAACTCCTATGTGTATAGCAGCCATTCATCGGAGTCAACGTGGTCAGCATCTTGAAGATCAATTATAGCTCTTCCCCAAATATGTAAAGAACTTGTAAATATATTGTATAAACTGTAATGTTAACGTAAATAAACCTGAAACTGGTAAAACTTGTTCCCGGCATGTCTAGCTAAGTTACAACAACGACAACAACCTAATATAATCTCACAAGTGGATCTAGGAGGGTAGTGTGTACGCAGATCTTACCACTACCCTGATGGGGGTAGAGAGGTTGTTTCCAATAGATCCTCGGCTCAAGAAGACGAAAAGAGACAATAAATCAATAATAGTAACAGAGACAAGAAAGATAATACCAGTAACCTAAGAACCAGAAAAATAGATGAAAAAAGCAATATCAATGACCAGTAACAATGGCAAGGTACTAGGAAAATGGAGCGAAGTATGAATATAATATGAACCACTAGCAGTCTAAGACAAGACACTGTCACACAAGCCTCACACCCAGTACAGAGTAGATAAATGCTCAACTACCTCTTAACCTTCATCCCTAATGCTCGACCTCCACATCTTCTTATCAAGGGCCATGTCCTCGGAAAGCTGAAGTCGCGTCATGTCTTGCCTTATCACATTTTCCCAATAATTCTTTGCCCGCCCTTTACCTTTTTTCATACCTGCCAAAGCCAACTGCCCATACCTCCTTGTCGGGGCATCTACGCTTCTCCTATGCACGTGTTTGAACCATCTAATCTTCGCTTCCCGCATTTTGTCTTTCTTGAGGGCCACGTCCACCTTCACCCGAATAACTTCATTTCTAATCTTATCCAACCTTGTGTGTCCATACATCCATCTCAACATCATCATTTCTGCTACATTCATCTTCTAGATATGGGAATTCTTGACTGGCCAACACTCTGCCCCATACAATATGGTCGATCTAACCACCGCTCTAAAGAACTTACCTTTACGTTTTCGTGGCACATTCTTGGCACACTAGACGCCAGATGCTAACCTCCATTCCATCCATGTCGCTTCTATACGGTGCATAAATTCCTCGTCAATCTCCACATCCCCTTAGATAACTGACCCAAGATACTTGAAAGGCAAAACATATCGATGGCCCTTTAAAGTTGTTCACACTTTTCACTTAAATACTTTATTTTAAGTCAATTTCATTTGAACTCTCCAACCACATTTGAAATGTGTCATTTAGACACAACTTCGTGATGTGGCATGGCGTATATTACACCATTTCTCAGAGCGTGAGAGATAATTCTTTTTCTTTTTAAAATTCGTTTCTCTTTCTTCTTCCCTCCTACTCTTTCACACACCATCACCTTCCTTTCTCCCCCCCCCCACTAGTCCACCACCATCCACCTTACTTCTTAGTTTTCATTGCCGGACTTAATGGAGATTGCCGGAAAAATTCCAAACATGTGTTCATTGCAATTTGAATAATTTCCATATAAAGAGGCCAAGATAAAAGGCTTAAAAATGATTTTGATACGCTCTACCGTGTGGCATAAACAACTGCGTAATTACTTTGATCCATTCATTTATTACTAACAAGATTCAGTTCTTTCCTTAGTAAAAATCAGATATGGCATCTAACGATGTCAACAATACATACAATGTTGAAGCACGTATTGAACGGGAAGAATTGTCCCAGTGTGATGACTCAATCAGCGACACCGTAATGAAAGGGACGAAGCAACCCCGATTCGCGAAGGTCAGTATCCTTGGCATGTGTGGGACCCAACTCCGGATGATGCAGAGGAGGAACATGTCGTAAAGACAGTCAAACTCCTGAGGGAACAAGAGAAAACAATCATGGATCATCTCTCAAGGCATGGTCGGGTGATGGCAGAGTTAAAACAAGCATTCACAGGTGCTTCCAACAACACAAACGTAAGGGGTCCAATCCCTCCCAGTGTTCCCATATATAAATTGCTCGGAGAATCGATAACAACACACCAAGGGGCGAAGACGATTTCGACAAAATTGGAGGGACCGGTAGCGGATATGGGAACAATAACGGGAGTGATCCTTTCAAAATCGAGCTCATGAGATTCATGAGAGAAATGAACGAACGAATGGATTAGAATGCGAAAGAGTTTCACGCTGGGATGGATTAGATTTCGAGCGCACTACTGACGAGCGCAAAACACAACACGAAATTGATGCTTGCTAATCAAAGATATTATAGTTAAATTATCGTCTCTACGGGGATTGGATTTAAACAATGCTCTAGTAATTTTTGGTTTAACTGCTATTCAGGATGATCAAAACTTAATATGGATTGATTACGAACTACGATTAACTACTAAAGTAATGTAATTGACAATTGATCGCAAAGAACTAGAGATTAGCAGAGTTGGTTTCTTATCAATGTGAGGAATAAGGGTCATGACAAGATAGGTGCAAGATAACTATTTGGGATTTAACTCTAGTTTAATTCACTCTAATGTTCTAATGATTCTCACGAATTCACTCGATGATTAGTTCAAACGTGTAGTCAAGGCTTCTCTCTCGATTAAATCTTAGCTCTACGAGGTGAACTAATATAAGCACTGTGAAAATATGCAAGCATTCGTTAATGGATTAGTTTTTAGGAAAACATCTGTCGAATATTCTCCTAACTTGATTTAGTCAATAATTCAATAAGCTCTTTTGATTACTTAAGAGAATCACTGAATTAAATCAAACAAAATAATGCAAAGATAATCACCAAAATATTCCTCTTTCGATTAAATAAACCGGTGAATAAAGTTACAACAATTCAAAGCTCCATAAACGAATTTAAACAAGAAACTAGAGTTAAAATTCACAACTATCAAATCAGAATACCATATCCATCAAATCCTAAGGGTAACTACTCGATAATCATGTAGGAAGTCATCACAAATATAATTAAAGAGTAAGAACGCATCAATCTAACGTTACAATCCAAACTCCCGTATTGAATTGATGGAAAGATGATGAAATCATGTGTCTTGTAGCCTCCAATGCTCTCCCAAAGCTTCCAAGGTCAAAAGTCCTCTAAAATTTATATTTTTGATATATTTATACCATGTAGGAACAGACCCGGACGAAACTATCCTTTCCAAGCCAAAGTGGAAAAAGTTGGGCGAGAAAATACACTATCGCGACACACCAAGCGGCGCACCATGTGCCGCATTAGTGAAAAAATTCAGAGGCCTATTTTTTTCACTTTGCAGGAATTTTGCATTAGCGCCCCGTGCCCCGCTAAGCAGGGCGCGACGCGGTACTGCAATTTTTCTAGAGTAATATTTTTTTCTCACTTTTTGACTTCTAGACTTGGTCCTCGATCCCTGAACATTATCACGGCTTAATTTGTTGGTCTTCTACTCAGATTTGAAAGCTCCAAATTATCCATTTTAGCTCCGAACTTGCTTCTTCACTTGGAATCAAATCCTACACAACATAACACACATAATAAGTATAAAATACTAGCAATTAGGCTCAAATACTATAAAAGTATAGTAATTAGAGTGTAAAGTGTAGCTAAACCATGAGTTTCTAGCCTACCATCAACCACTAGTATTAAAGGGTCCAAATTCAAAAAAGTATACGTAGTTGCCATTTAAGCCAAGTGTAACACTAGAGTTAATTCCAAAAAGATTCAAGATGTCGTACATACCGAAGTACATTGGGACTTCGGATCCACTGGAGCACATCACCACCTACAACACGACGGTGAAGGGAAACGATTTGGCTCAACATAAGATCGAGTCGGTTCTGTTGAAAAAGTTCCGTGAAACCCTCATGAAGGGGGCTCTGATGTGGTACTTCCTCTTACTCGAGCATTAGATTGACTCTTTTGAAATGCTTGCAGATTCGTTCATTAAGGCCCATGCTGGAGCTAGAAAGGTTCTTGCTAGAAAGGCAGTCATATTCAGAATTTCGTAGGGCGAATCCGAGTTGCTGTGAGAATTTGTGATCCAGTTATAGAAAGAAAGGATGTTGCTACCAGTGGTGCTAGATGAGTGGGCAACGGAGGCATTCACGAAGAGTCTAAACCCATTGAGTTCCGATGCCTCCCGAAAACTGAATGAGAGTTTGCCCGAGTTTCAGGCAACCACATGGGCAGATGTCCATAACCGCTATGAGTCAAAAATAAGGATAGAAGATGATCAACTTCGATCGTCGGTATCGACCAAGGGACGGGGTCGAGACCAAACTCAGGACAGGTTTAAGAATGACTTTGATGCAGATCGACGATCCTCTAGAGGTCATTTTTTACCGTACGAGAGGACCGATGGGCGTAACAACAATGGTTTTCAGTCATCAGATAGGTTTTCTCCCGACAGAAGAATCGATCGTGATCAAAATAGCAGGTCGCTGCAGGAGAAAGAGGTATCAGGGGCCCGAGACTCCGCATACCAGGTTGTCGGATTACAACTTTAACATTAACTTGGTAGAGTTGGTGTCGGCAATGCAAAATATTGAAGAAACACGGTTTCCGAAGCCAATCCGATCAGATCCTAGCCAGAGGGATCCCAGTTTATGGTGTGAATATCGTGGGACTCACGACCACAGAACTAGGCGCTACCAACATCTTTGCGAAGAGATGGCAACATTGTTGAAGAATGGCCATCTTAGGGAGTTTTTAAGTAACCTAGCCAAGAACAACTACACCCGAATCCGGGATAATGCGAAGCCTTCGAAGGTAGCAGAAGGGTCATCTCGGATCACTATCAACATGATCTTCGGAGGAAATGAAGTCAATGGTGTAACCTTTTCAGCAGTAAAGAAAACAAAGATATCAGTGAATCACAATAAGAGACTCCGGGAAATCGCGGAAGATGATCTCACCTTCACGGAGGAGGAGGCCGACTGACTTCTTCTACCATATAATGACGCTTTTGTAATCTCTCTCAATGTTTTAGATTTCAAAATTAAGCGTGTTTGGTTGATCTAGGAAGTTCAACCAACATCATCTAATGGAGAGTTCTAGAACAAGCTAAGTTAACCGGCATCACCTAAGTGGCCTTGTTCGAAGAGCTTTTGGAAAGGAAGTTTCATCTAGGAACAGGATTAAATCCCTAGCTCAGGTTAGAATTTATAAATTTTCTTAAATCTAACGTTGACTGTTTTGCATGGTCGCATTTGGATATGACATGTATCCCGTTTGAGGTAGCGGTCCACAAGCTAAGTCTGGATCCAAACTTTCCACCAGTAAGTCAAAATAAACGGCCGATAGCGGAGGCCAGGAACATGTTTGTTAAAGAAGAGGTAAGCTGACTACTCAATATCGTTTCAATCCGGGAGGTAAATTATCCGAAATGGTTAGCCAACGTAGTTGTAGTACCCAAAAAGAATAATAAATTTAGGATATGCGTAGACTATAAGATTTAAACAAGGCATGCCCTAAAGTCTTATTCCCATTGCCAAAAATTGATCAAATGATTTATGCGACAGTCGGACACGAGCTAATGAGTTTCCTTGATGTTTACCCCGGGTACAATCAAATCAAAATGAATCTGGAGGATCAGAAAAATACCTCTTCTATAACAAACTTTGGCATATATTTCTATAATGTGATACCTTATGGGCTTAAGAATGCAGAGCCACTTATCAGAGGCTCGTTAATAAAATGTTTGAGAATTAAATAGGCAAAATAATGGAAGAATACATTGCTGACATGTTAGTCAAGTCTTTAAATGCAGGAGATCATTTGAAATACTTCCAAGAGACTTTAGACATTCTGAGGAAACATAACATGAAACTCAACATAGAGAAATGCGCGTTCGGGGTTTGTTCCGGTAATTTCTTGGGGTTCATGGTCTCGCAAAGAAGGAATCAAAGAAAATCCCGACAAAATCAAATCTATCGAGGACATTCCAGACCAATTGATTAGTATGAAGGAAGTACAGGGGTTGACTGGATGGTTGGCGGCCCTAAGGAGATTCATTCAAGATCCTCAGAGAAATGCCATCACTTATTTTCACTTCTGAAAAAGTAGAGAAATTTCGAATGGACTGCGGAATGCCAACAGGCATTGAAAGACCTAATAAGGTACTCGTCCAGCCCCCTATTACTGTGAATACTAGGGGAAGGCGAGCAACTGTTAATATATCTAGCGGTCTTGAAAGTAGCGGTAAGTGTCGTTTTGGTCCGAGAGGAAAAAAATACGTAATTTCCTGTTTACTACGTTAGTAAAATATTATCGGGAGCAGAGACTCGTTATCCGCACCTCGAAAAGCTGGCCTTAGCTCTTGTAGTTGCCTCTCGAAATCTTAGGCCTTATTTTCAGTGCCGCCCGATAACCGTTGTGACAACCTTTCCCTTAAGGAATATCCTTCACAAGCCTGAGTTGTCAGGCCGTTTGGCTAAATGGGCAGTCGAAATTAGTGAATTTTACATCGAGTACAAACCTAGGACTGCAATCAAGTCGCAAATTTTGGTTGTCGTGTTAATTCCCTTGGCTTCTAAGGTAGCAGTGCTGGTGTCGGAAACGACATCGAGAGTTTGGACCTTGTTTAGGGATGGAGCTTGCAATGTAAAAGGGTCCGGTCTCGGGGTGATTCTAATCATGCTCTCGGGGGAAACTCTGAGGCAAGCCATTGCACCTATTCAGTTAACTAACAATGAAACCGAGTGTGAGGCTTTGATTGCAGGACTAGAACTAGCCCGGGGACTAGGCTTCGAGGTCATCGAAGTGAAATGCGATTCGCAGCTAGTAGTAAACCAAGTGTATGGGATTTTCGATACAAAGGAAGAACACATTCAACAATATTTGAACAAGTTTCAGGCGTTGCTTGCACGATTCAGAGAATAGTCAATCATCCATATTCCAAGGAAAGAAAATATGGAGACGGATGTATTGGATAATTTGGGGTCATCCACGGAAATGAAAGGATCTGATTCTGGTACGGTCATCCAACTTCTACATTCGGTGTTGGATGTGGATGGCTACTGCGAGGTAAATTCGACCAACTTGATCTGGGACTGGAGGAACGAGTTAATAGAGTCTCTACGGCATGGTAAATTACCCGAGAACCCAAAGACGTCCCGGGCACTGCGAACCAAAGCAGCTCACTACTACCTCGTAAATGGGTAGTTATATAGGAGGTTGTTCCAAGGACCATTGGTCCTGTGTCTAGGGGACTCGGAGGCGGACTACGTGATGAGGGAAGTACATGAAGAAGTTTGCGGGAATCATTCTGGTGCAGACTCATTAGTTCTAAAGTTAATCAGGGCAGTTTACTACTGACCCCGGATGGAGCAGGATGTAAAGGCATTTATTCGGAAATGTGACAAATATCAACGTCATGCATAGTTGGTGAACCAACTAGCAAAACATTTGCATTCGGTGTTGTCCTCGTGACCATTCATGAAATGAGGGATGGACATAGTTGGTCCTCTACCACCGGGCCCCGGAAAGGTAAGATTTCTTTTAGTTTTAACTAATTACTTCACTAAATGGGGTGAAGCAGGTCCTTACCAAAAGATCGGTGAATGCGAAGTGGTCGACTTCATATGGGACCACATAATCTGTCGATTTGGAATACCGAAGGAAATTGCTTGTGACAACGGCCGCAGTTCATAGATTCAAAAGTCACAACGTTTTTGAAGGGTTAAAAATCAAGAGAATTACGTCTTCACAGTACCACCCAAGTGCCAACGAACAGGCGGAATCAACCAAAAAGGCAATTATTCAAAGCTTTAAGAAGAAGTTAGAAGATGCTAAGGGCAAGTAGCCCAATGAGCTACCGGGAGTTCTATGGGAATATCGGACAACGACGAAGTCGAGCACGAGAGAAACACCCTTCTCACTTGTGTACGACGCGTAGGCTTTGATACCGGTAGAAGTTGGGGAGCCGACTTTAAGGTTTTCCCGAGCAAACGAAGAGGCAACCAGTGAAGTATTGCTGGACTTGCTCGATGAACACCGGGACTTGGCATACGTAAGGATGGTGGCTCAAAAGCAAAGGATGGAAAGATATTATAATCGCAGGGCCAATCTACGCTATTTCAAAGTAGGAGATTTGGTTTTGAGGAAGGTGACTCAAAGCACTCGGGAAGTTAACGTCGTTTGGGACCAATGTGTGAAGGTCCTTACTATGTTTCAGCTATCACCGGTAAGTGATCATATGAGTTGGAAAATCAAGATGGAGTCAAATTGCCTAGTAATTGGAACATGACTCACCTCAAAATTTTTTATTGCTGATGGTTCCTACCAATACTGAAAGTATGTGCTGCACTCTTTTTCCCTTCGTCCAATTTTTGTCCCAATCGGGTTTTTCTGGCAAGGTTTTTAATGAGGCAGCAACAAAAATCATATTACGAAGGAAGCGTCATCGGAAAAGGTAAGACCTTTAACTATCACGACACTAAAACTTTCACATCGATGATAAACAGCTATATGGATGGTTAAATCGATGGTAAGCCTTGCCTTCCATTATTAAAAAAGGATTATTTAACCGTTCATAAGTTGTCTCCACCGATAAAGCAGCAATCTGGGTACAAGATTTCTAGTGTTCGAATTCGCATGCTTCACATTCAAACACTGGAGGGGGGGATAGTATCTGATCCGGCACCAGGAGTGCGAAAACCGGGGACTGCGAGAACCGGGATCAATGTTTCATCTAGACCAGGGACTGCATGATCAGCCTCGTAGAAATAAGTTGTACAAGTTAGCCACATGTATTGACAATTCTATTTACTTAAGCAAATAAATGCTTATGTACTTTTAAAAACAAAGGGAATAAAACAAAGTCCTTTTTATTTTTATCTTATTTCTTGTCTGCATGATGAATTAATTTTATTGTTTGAAAGTTAACAAAAATTTCAAATGCTTATCCCGGAATGAACATGATATGTCCTCTTCAAGAGCACCGTAAACATAAGAGTCCACTCTTATGAAATCCTCATAGTAAATGGTAGATTCTGGAAGAGTTTATACCCAGAATCAAAAGCTATCGGATGAAAAAATATACCTGAAGCTTTAATCAATTAGACATAAAAATGATATTTTTGCACAATACTTCAGCAAAAAATTCTTTTATTGAAGTGCCAAACTCAAAAAAAGTTTGGCATAATTACAAAAAAGAAAAGAAAAAGAAAAGAAAAATCATACATCATTCGTGCCGCCAGAACCCGAAGGAGGAGGAGAAGGCGGATCCACTGCCGGTTCAGGGCCTTCAACTTCTTCAGTCTCCCATTCGATTCCCGAATACTCAGAACTAGTATTCGAGGAGTCAGTCGCAGTGGGCCAAGCAGGAAGGTTTTCATGAGCGGATAACTCCAGTTCCCGGACCTGGGCAATGCAATCATCTATATTGGCGATACACACTTTGGCCTCCTCAAAGGTCTTTCTCTTCATATGATATATAGCATAGGTCTTCTCGAAGATAAGGGAATCCTCTTAATCTTGGAGTTTTGCTCGGAGATTATCGATTTTGGCCTGGGGCTCTTCTCTTTCAGACTTCATGGAGTTTAGGCGGGAGTAAAGCTCAACATTTGTAGTTGAGTGAAGTTGGTTTTGTTCCATGGCCCTCTTATGCCTCTTTTCCATTCGGACCCTCTTCTCCTTGGCAGCATTTGACTCCTCGATTTTGGAGCAGAAGCTAGCCTTTGCTGTAATCGAGCCTCATTCTCGTCTATCTGAGCAGCTTTTGCCTCCAGCACCGGGAGGCATGTGGCAAGCTGGTTCCTCTCTCAGCCAAAAGTTGATCCCGCTCGGCAGCAAGCCCTTGTTTATCAAGGATCAACCTTTGCAGGCCCTCAGAAGCAAGGAGGTTGGCCTAGAAAGAAAAGACTAGAATGAAGGTTACCATTGTAGAATATAAATGTCAAAAAGGATTAGAAAGAAATTAGGATGGTACCTGTGCTGCACTGTGCATTCCATTGTTTATCAGACACTCCCCGAAAAGTGAGTCCATTTTCTTCCAATCCTTCGTCAAAGCCACCGGCTTCATATAATTGGCAAGTTCCACCTGCCTGGATAGGACGTGACACTCCTTCGAGATTGAAAGAGTGGCGCTTCGCCTTCCTTGGGGATCTTGAGAAGGCATAACATATGTGCTTCCCAAGTTGCCGTGGTCAGGAGACCGGGGAGGAGAAACATCTTTTTCTCGATCATCTGGTGCCGGTGGAGGTGATGCAGTTGGTACTGGTGGAGAAGGAGCAGCTAGCGTTGATGGGCGAAAGGTTGTTGGTGTAGAAGAAGCAGAAACAACAGTGGCAGAAGGAGGGGCGGTTGTTGCTTGCTCAATAGTTGAGGACATAAGAAGCCTAGGTCCGAACTCCTTGGACCAGAGACAGAAATAAGGGCCGGGAAGCGAGAGTCAGCATTCTGAACTAATCCCATTTCACCCCAAAGCGCCTGGACTTCATCTGTCGATGGGTTTTGGAGCTCTCTCGGTTGAGCGTCTGGTTGAGCTGATGAAGATCTCCTTTGAAGGGAAGCCTCTTCATCACTGGCTTCTCCTTCATCAACGAGGACCACTGTGGCCGTCTCGGATGGCGTTTTCTTCGCTCTCTTCTCCTGAGTCCCAGCCGAGAAGGAGCGATTTCTTTTCGTTTTCTTGTTCTCAGATTGGGGACTCCGAGAGGAGGCACCCTCACCGGAGACTTGAGCAAATCCACGAGCTCTACTTCGAGCGATGGCATTTAGCAACACCCTGCTGGCTTCTTCGGGGTCATCTAAGGCATCGACTTCGAGGAAGATGACACAACCCCTCGGAATCCCTGTATTAGACAAAAATGAAGTTAGCAATTTATTCATGAGATTTCTTGTGTCCGAACAAGGATAAAAGAAAGAAGGACTTGGCTTACCATGGTGTTTGTCCTTCCACCCGTATTTGGGAGCCATTTCCCTTCACCGCCGGGATTCTGGAGTTGTAATGTCCAGAATATTCTGACCCATTGGTCCAGACCTTGAACTCATGGAGGCTCCCAGCGGGTAGCTGAAGCAAAAGAAATAGAAAATCAGCAAAATAATAAATCATCTTTTTACGAAGAAAGGCAACAGGTAACAAAGACTTACGAAAAAGGTTCCACGACTCGGGAAAAGCTGGAGTTGTGGTCAGGATGATATCCCTGGTAGCAATAGCGACGAACCGTTCCATCCATCTGCGGTCGTTGTTGTCGTCTACGCTGGTGAGGAGATCGTGGTGACCATACTTGCTAAAGTTTATTATTCCCCCACAGAAAATATTTGGAGAGTAAAGGTTCATTATATGTGAGAGTTAGGGTTTCCTCGGTCTCAATGCAAAATTGACGAAGGCAGGCCACCGTCCGCCATATAGATGGGCCTACTTGTGCTAAGCAGACCTGATATCGGCGGCAACACTCCAAAATTATTGGGTTGAGCCCTTCACTCTACCCCAAAGAGAATGTACCCACGGTAAATTGATACGTATAGACATACATAAACCTATAGACATACATAAACCCCTCCTTGGAGTAGGTAACTTGCTCTACCATATCTGGGGCAAGGATTTCAATATTGGTTCCGTTGCAGTCCTCCTTCACAGTTGGGATACTAGAAGGGCGAATGGAGGAGGGAAACCTGTGAACTGGCCAAAACCGGTGGCCTTGATAAGTTGCTGAAGGAGCTTTTTCTTAAAGGTCGTTTGCAGTGCTGAGTTGAAGAGGTATGATGGTGCTAATAGTTGGAGGTTCAGACTCAACTCAACCTCCTTAACTTTGTTTTTCTTCGGGCCTCCACCGAAGAAAAGACCAGTATTACCAAATAGAGGAGTGTATGAAGACATGATGATAAGAGGTTTGTAAAAGAAAAAGTTCTTGTTAAGAAAGTTGAAGGTTGTTAAAGGTTTCTAAGCAAACGCAAAGAAGAAAAAAGACTTATGAAAGTTGTGTGAGTAAAGAAGTAAAAATGATGAGTAGCAGAGAAGTTATAGACGACAAAAATCCTGGTCATGATTACCTCAAAAACCGACAAAAATATTTATTGTATCGTGGGGAAACACGTGTTCGGGCTTTTAAATGCAAGAAGACGTGCGTCCTTTCAAGTGTTAGAGACTGTTCAGGAACTTTTCCGTCAAGCAAGGAATCTTCACCTACTTGCTCGTAATACTAAGTTGCGTCACTGAAAAGTAGGGAGACTATATGTTATGGGATAAAATTGGTTGATAACAGGTGGTCGAATGGTAAGATGATACGTGGAACCAAAGATAGACAAAGGACGAGTCGATAAACAATTAGTACCTAATGCGACGCGTGTGACCGATACCGGATGGATTCTGAATGGAACGTAGTCAGCGGTAGAAGTTCAAAGATTTTCCATCGGACAACATTCAATGAGGGAATATTTGCTAGCGTTAAATGAGCAACCGTTACAGAGAATATTTGCGTTCAAGGCCTGCCGTTACATATTCATCAATGACACTTTTATTCTCATTTAAGGAGAGTTTGATCCTAGTATCTTGTTTCCCTAGGTAGAGCTATACATAGTGGGGTTAACAGCCATTATAGGACATGAAATATTCTGCACACAAAAGCTATATTTTACTATTATGTTCTCAATCTAATAGCCTTTTCATTGCTTTATCATTATTTTCTCTTATGCTCTCGGAAACGCTGAGTTCGGAATCAGGCTTGTTATCTTCTTTAATTTGAGTCGTTCAATCTTAAATTTAGTTCTATTTCTTTATCATTTTTTGGGTCAAATCGATTCGCTTGTCTATAAACCACGTTACAAATTCAACTATATTGTTTTACGGGTAAATATCCATCGCAGGGCAAATTAGAACAGGCCGAGCACATATCCTTGGTGTAACCCCATAAGAACCAGAAAATGCTCCGATTCCTCCCACTATCCTGGCCCGAGTCTTAGCTCCATCATACATGTCCTTAATAACCTTAATGTATGCTACCGAAACATCTTTTACCTCTAGGCAACTCCAAAGAATCTCCCTAGGGCATGTCTAGCTAAGTTCTCTACATTAAATCCCCACGTTTAGTTAACTAGGATATACTAACATATTGAACTTAAACTTTTTTATGTGGTAAAGTTAACTCTACCACACAAGAAAAAACCGCCGGTGTATTGCGATGGATTTTCTGATTCACGTTTTCTATCAGTTTTGCAACATTGTTGTATCTTCGTTAGGGATTAACTAATTAATGAGTGTCAAATGAAATATAAGTACCAAGTGTCCCCGGTAAAAATAACAGGGAGCCAAATAAAAAAAAAGCACTTTGCACATATTCGAAATCACATTCGAATCTTTAAATGGAACTGTGAATATTTGCAGAATATCTTGTATTTTTTTACTTCGCATTTCTTTTTTATACGATTGATTGCCTTATTTTTCCAATCTATCGGTTCATTGAATGACTTGGATAATTAAATTGATAAGAATTGTTTCGACTAACTTCTTCCAAAAAATTAATAAGTCTTGTCGCAAATCAGAAGAATGTTTAACCGAACTTTTCTTTGGTTGCAAAATGTCTAAAAACAATGAAAACAAAATAAAATAAGAGAAGGTATGATTTTTTTCCTTTAGAAATACTTTAACCTTAGCTCTAATGTTTCTTCTTTTATTTTTAATTAAAGAAAACAACTAGCGGTTGATGTCAAGTTCCTAAAGTTGATAAGTGAGAATAGTTTTTAGTGGTAAGCGTCACTCTCTTTCATAGTGATCCTATCTTGTTTGGAACATTCTTTGGTAAGTTTTTATCTTATCTTATTTTGGGAATTACTTTTGGTATCGCTCTCTTCTTTGCTCCTCTTTTTCTGCTTTGATTGTTACGGAAGTACAAATTGAAGCTATCTCATATTAGATTTTCGATTTAAGAGATAACAATGCTTTTTATTTTTAAAAATAATTTAATTTTAAATTTTTTTATTTTTCTTTATAAAATAATTTATAATTATATAAATTTATACTATAATTTATTTTAAATTACAAGTTTCAAACATAAATGTTCAAATTCTTTCCCTTGACGTAGCTAAAAAATCTAGGCTTGAGCAGGGTTTAATATTGTCATTAACAAACACTGCTACACCAAACTTACCAAATTACTCTCTGTTTTACTCAGCAAAACGATGGCGGCCATTTTTTCTCAGCTACCCTCTCTCCGGTCACCGGAAACCCTCTCTTCCTTCTCCTCCGTCTCTACTCTCTCTCACTCCGGCAAGCAATCGTCGCACTTCTCCGGCGTAATCGCGCCTTCTCCGGTCACATTTCCGGCTACTCGTCAACGCATCTCATGCCAAATCAGCTCGTCAGCTACATTTCCTTCCTCCGTCATTGCAAATGGTCCGCTCCATTTCCTCGAATTTTTAAATGTTTGTGTTTAATTTGAAGTTTTTGCCGTTGAAATTGTTTATTTCATTCATTTTTTAATGCGGGGCTTTTTTTAAAACTTGGAACGTGTAGTCACACGCAGAACATTTCATTTCAATTTTAGGGATACTTTTGCATTGACTTAATTGAGTTAAGTTCTGTGATGTATATTTACACAATCAAGTCATGTATTAGGCAATTACCTGTAAATCTCTATGATAGGCAGTAATCAGTGGCGTACTGAGTATTTTGTGTAAGCGGTGTCACTTAAAAAAGCTAACAAATGATTTTTTTTTTTTAACTATAACACCAAACTCAGTGATAAGCTTTGTCTTCGACACACTCGGGGAAACATTTGGTGTGTAAGACCTTTAGAATATTATTAAGAAATTATTTATAATAAAAAGGTAAGAAAAATGCCTAGACTAAGCATATGTAGAGAATCGAACTCAGGACTCACATTAGCATAAAGAACTGTGTTAACAACAGACTAGAGCACCTCACTTGTTCAAGTGGTGTAACTGTAATGGAAATTATCTGTTATTTCTCTTTTAATTTTTCATTTATACATATATTTAGTGACTTTTTTCCCTTGAAGCAGTGCCACGTGACACCTCTTGAAACCACGTGTATCGCCCCTGGCAGTAATAGGTATCCTGGTAAAAATAGTAAGTAACCTACTGTCATAGGTTAGATTACATTGGTAGTGTAAAAAATCTTTACACTGTTAGTGTGTATAGCTTAAATCATACTCTATTTAATTTACTTGTCGAAAACTCATGTTCTGGTGGAACTTTGTCTAAGAGGGATATTGTTGCTTGTCCTCATATATTGTCTAGGAAGTCGAATTTTATCATGCACATTGGATGATTAACCTGATTGAGCTTGTATGCTTTCTACTTCATTTCTTATTGGGTGTGTTTTTGGTAGATGCAAAATAAATTCCTCGCTAATAATTTTTGTTGATTAAATCAATTTCACGAGTTTGGTTACATTGAGTTTTTGAAAATGTTTTCTCCAAGGAAAATATTCTCCGCCAAAAGAGTGAAAAATGACTTGTGTTACTTGTGTACATAAGTTGTTTTTCCTTTAAAGGCATCCCAACTCATATGCCACATCACTCGCTCCAACCAACATATAGACATTGGTATTTATCTTTAATACTCTGAATGATGACCGGAACATTATCGTCATATGCTACCTCTGCACCGTAAGATTACCCGCCTAGTTTTAGTCTTTTATAGCCAGTCAAACACTACAAAATGTCCAAACAATAATCTATTTCCCAAAATAAAACATATTATAAGATAATTCCATGGAGGCATTTTAATTTGTACCAAACTCACGCTTAGTTAGTTCGTCTGCCTTTTCACCTTTTTGGTATTTACAGTTGCTTCATAGTAATTAGTATTGGAGTTGAAATAATCGCTAAACACCAGGCATGTTTTGTTTAAAATTGTTGACATATTCTAGTTTTAACCTATGCTACTCGAACTCTTCAATAATGTTGTTGGGTGCGTGTCGGATCCTCCAAATTTAGTGCATTTTTAAAGGATCCGACACGGGTACGGTAACATTTTTGAAGAGTCCGAGCAACATAGGTTTTAACTGTCTTCCTGTCGTGGAGTGAGTAATTAAAAATTTGTTATTACTGATTTGGTTAAGAAAAGACATATTTTGCTACATGGACATTTGTATTGTCTATTGTAAATGTGGCTGATTGGCCAGTTTATGAGGAGTTATCTGCCAGTATTTAAAAAACTTGAGGTTTATAAAACAGATTGGTTTGACAAGGATAAAGTGTAAGTAACATATGAATTTGAAGAACCAACATGTAATTTTCTACAATTTTTAGAACATGAATGCTAAGAAAAGTGATATAAAGCTTCTCATAGGAAAAATGCAAATTTGTTAAAAGAGCATGTCTGCTGATGATTTAATGATGGGGTAGATGTGATCTGAACATGCTCACTAATCATGTGTTAAGTACAAGTTCTTATCATAGTCTGTTGAAGATGGATATTTTTAACATGTCTTCTTAAGTTTTCTATTCCAGCAACTGCCAATCAGAAGGACTTTCTACACATCAGTGATTTTGACAAAGCCACTATTTTGAACATCTTGGATAGAGCTAGAGAGGTTAAAGAGTTGCTAAAATCAGGAGAGAGGACGTATCTCCCATTCACGGGTAAAACTATGGCAATGATTTTTGCTAAGCCTTCCATGAGGACACGGGTTTCTTTCGAGACAGGGTTTTTCTTGCTTGGAGGCCATGCGATATATTTGGGACCAGATGACATACAGATGGGTAAACGGGAAGAAACTCGTGATGTTGCTCGTGTTCTTTCTCGCTATAATGACATCATTATGGCGAGAGTTTTTGCTCATCAGGTATGCTGGTGAGTTTTCTGTTGTGACTTTTTCCTGGTGCTTGGTTAGAATTAAGGCTTATAAGAAGCATTGCATAACAGATATATTTGTTGTAGCGTTACAGCTATCAAGTCTGCATTTTTGCATCTTCATTTAAAGCCGCTCTTGGCAACTCCATATAATAGTTGAAAGAAATATTTTCTTCATTTTCCCCGGGGGCAGTTAGGAGGAGGTAGGGGATGGCGTACATAGAAGACCCATTTATATTTGATGGCCCTACATTTGTTGTTATGATTAAATCTCTGATGGCATTTGGCTCCACAGACATAAACTGTCTTTTCTTTTCTTTGTTCCTTTTTCTCTAGAAACAATGACGCAAACCATCAAGATGCTCTTGAACCTAGTTTTATTACTGCAGCTTACAGATATGGCAATTTGATGATGTTGCTGTGCTTTTCTCAGAAAGTTAATTGAGTGGATAGCAGTTCATGTCTAAATATTCTTTAGGCATTGCTTAAATAGAAATGTAGACCAAGTTATCTGTTCACTGAGTTTAGGAAAATCTCCCCCCTTTCTTTCATTCCCACTGCAAATCAAATATTGGTATCAATTGTATTTCATGTGTTTTGTAGGACATTCTTGATCTAGCTAAATATGCAACTGTGCCTGTGATCAATGGCCTCACAGACTATAACCATCCTTGTCAAATTATGGCTGATGCCCTTACAATGGTCGAACATGTCGGTCAGCTGGAAGGAACTAAGGTTAGTTTTTTTTTTTTTAGTTTTCTTGATGAAGCAATTACGTTTTATTTATATGCACCCAGAAGATGCAAAAAGAGTACATCTCAATCAAGAGGCATTACAACCCCTTTATATAGTCTCACCTTCCACTTCTAAATAGAACACAATGAGCATAGAAAATCCAAAAAGTGATCTATATTGTCTACATTGTTCTTACCAACAAAAGGGATTCATTAAACATCTAACCTTGAGGGTGGATGTGGAATTGAAACACCTCAAAACATCTCAGATTTCTTTTAAATAATCTCAAACATGTTTTGTGTATTGGTAATTCGATTTCAATAACCTAGTGGTGGCTGCATATTCCAGGTCGTCTATGTTGGAGATGGAAATAACATAGTGCATTCCTGGCTGCTATTGGCGTCAGTGATTCCTTTTCACTTTGTTTGTGCCTGCCCCAAAGGTTTTGAACCTGATCAGGAAACAGTTGAGAAAGCACGACAGGCTGGAGTCAGCAAAATTGAGATAACTAATGATCCAAAGGAAGCCGTTAGAGGCGCTGATGTTGTCTATGCAGATGTCTGGGCCAGCATGGGACAAAAGGAAGAAGCTGCACATCGCCTTCAAGTCTTTCAAGGATTCCAGGTAGGAGCATGAGAAATGGCTCTTATGATCTAGTCAGCTTGTACAAGTAGGAGAATTAAATACCTATTTCAACCTAACACGAAATAACTTGGCAGAGAGCTCAATACATTGGCAATTTAGGAGGTTTCAAAAAATACGTCTTGCTATCACTATCAAGCTATTGTAGCAAGGTTGACTTTATTGAGGGTTTATGAAAATATTATGCGGGGAGTTAATGAACTGCTCCAAATGGTCTTCTATTTAACATTTCTGGCCACTGGGATCCAGGTTTCTAGGAGCCAGTTTATCCTTTATTGTTGGGGTGGTTGGGGAGTTATCCGAACTTTCTGGAACTTTAATGGGGCGGTGCTCACTGTGTAGGCACTGCTTGTGCATCAACTTCTTTGTGTACGATTAGACTTTCATATTAGTGGAAAGGTAGAGACCTGAATCATATTTCTTTTAATATGAAAAAGCAAGGTTGCAACATATAATTAAGAGAGGGTTTGCTAGCAAGTGATACTCGGGTAATAGATAGTTGAAAAGCATCTCACTCTGATATTTTACTGTGGCTTGCTTCATAGTAAATTAAGTTCTGCAATTGTTGCCAATTCTAAGAAATTGTTTAAGATGGCTATATTTCCTGTTTTCGGGTTAGTGTGATACCCTCTCTAGTTCTGATAGACAACTTGAGAAGAATCAAAAGCAAACAATAATCTCAATCCGTTGTTTTATATTATCAAAACAAAGTTGAACTCTGCCTAACTTGTCAAAATAAACTTGTACTCCCCTATATTCAGAAGCATTTATCGATGCCACACCAACGCTGCAGCACATGCTTGACATTATGTCTTATTATTTCTCTACAGGTGGATGAAGAACTGATGAAACTAGCTGGAAAAAAAGCGTATTTCATGCATTGTTTGCCAGCGGAAAGAGGAGTTGAAGTTACTGATGGCGTGATTGAAGCACCAAACTCCATTGTATTCCCCCAAGCTGAGAACCGGATGCATGCGCAAAATGCAATTATGCTTCATGTTCTTGGTTTGTAAATGCCCTCTTTTTGACCTAACGAAGAGCCTTGTTAGGACCAAAAAGTAAATCCTTACTCTGTTCTCCTTGAACCATATTTTTATTTGGAGCATTTTTAGAACTTAGAGACTATCTCTGTGCATATAGCTCAAGGTGTTTAGGATTCATGCTGAAATATTTTCTTTGCCATGTTACGATATTGTTATTTTATATGGAAACAAGTCCCCACAGGAAATATGGTCCCAAGGTGGGTTCCAAGGCATTGGTTGCATTGGTTAATACCATGTCTTAACTGTTAGAATGGATGTTCCAAGATACTCTTTGCATCTTGTGACATTGCCATTTCAGACCCAACAAACCAACGCTCTGGATCTCTTGAATTAGGGAGATGGTCTTTCTCATTTCGTCCTGATTTTCAAAAGCATTCTTTTACTTTTTGTCCTTGTTAGATTGCCAATCGGTCATGTCTATACATGATAAAATTAAGGAGTAGTTGGAGCTTTTCTCATCCTTCCTTTCTAAGTTGTGATTTTTGATATAGCAGAGATCGGAACGGAGCACCTGCTCATGCCAAAGAACTGCCAATATCATAATTTAGTGTTTACCACTCTTCCAAGTTTAACTTATTCCATGAGGCTTGCGGTTCATTTAGCAAAGAGACATAACGTGATCCAACATTATCACATAGATAAAGATGGTATTTTTGTGCATTCTGTTTACATCAAAATGAGTCTTGTGACTTTTTCTGGGTTGCATGTTCACGACTCTAGTCGCTAAGATATCCTAGGTTGGTATCTTTTGGCACTTGCTCATGCAGCTAAAAGAGTACCAGATAATCATGTTACTGGTTGTTTTCAGAATTTTGCAACAGTTATTTTCATCTCAATACACCATTCTCCCAACTCATGATGTTTGATTCCGTGAACTAATATGCATGTAGTAAACTCAAACAGATCGGTAGAGTTGTGCAATTATAGAAAATGATTATTCACTTCGAGAAGGCAAAAAACCTCTTCACAAATGTCTTTTTGCTGAATAATTACCACATCCCCTTCAGTACTACCTTTTTGCACGGTTGCAGCAAGTAGGAAAGACTCAACTTGGAGAGATTCGAACTTGTGATACTAGAATTACACTTATAACCACTTGTAGTATAGTTTCGGGTTCCATAGAAACAACTTCTTTTAACTCCAAACTTGTATGTGTATATATGAAAAGCAAGTGTAGATGGAGTTAGATATTTACCTTTTGAACTCACACTCTTAACTTGGAATTCATGGCGTTTTTTTAATCATCACTTCAACCTAGGTGGACTGAAAAAACACCAGCGCAAATAATAAAACTGAGAATAAGCGCAGCAACATAGAGATTAAAATCTACACATTTTGCAAATTCTGGCTATATTTTAAACAGCAGCCATAAAAGTGGCTACCTTGTGTTATGCTAATATCTTAATAGACTGGGCCGTAACTGTTTCGGCCCAAAACTGAGCTACTTTAACTGACAGTGAAGAAAGAGTGAGTAGCAGCGATAACCTCTTTCTTCACACACTTTGCCTTGAACAGAAAGAAAACCAAAATCCATAAGCACAAAGTAAACCATTTCAGAGGGTAGAGTGTGAATCACTCAACATTGTCAGCGCGTGAAGATGTTCAGGAACCAGTACGACACCGACGTAACAACATGGTCGCCGGCGGGAAGGCTATTTCAAGTAGAGTATGCAATGGAAGCAGTAAAACAAGGATCAGCAGCAATAGGACTTCGATCGAAGACGCACGTGATTCTCGCGTGCGTCAACAAGGCTAATTCTGAGCTTTCATCTCACCAGAAGAAGATCTTTAAAGTTGATGACCATATCGGTGTTGCCATCGCCGGACTCACCGCCGACGGCCGTGTACTTTCTCGATATATGCGTTCGGAGTGTATTAATTACAGTTATTCTTATGAATCGCCGTTGCCAGTTGGTCGACTTGTTGTACAGCTCGCTGATAAAGCTCAGGTACGAAAATATTTTATCAAACCCTAATTTATACTTAGAATTGTTTTTGTTATAATGTTGTGTGTGTGTGTGTGTGTTTGTTGTTTGTTGATGAAGTGAGTTTTTGTATTTGTCTTGTGGAAATTGAGGGGTTGAGGTTTTAGTTTGGATGTTCGATTTGGTTTCTCCATCCATAGATTTGTATTGAGTAAAATGAAATGCATTTTTTTCAGCTGGAATCTGAAACTAAAATCCCTGAGGTCTACGCCTTTTCTCGGCCGTTTGCTTATTTCTTACCACTTACTGTTGTACATACTCTAAATTGCTGCTTTTTCAAAAATAAATTCTTCTTTTCAGATGAACCCTATTCTGGGGTGATGTTGAGCATTAATCCATTGAGTTTCAATACAAATATTGCTATTTGTTGCTTAAAAGCCTGAACTCTGTTTGAACTGTCTTTCAAATAAGTGCTTTCTTGTTGGTCCTCTCCATAAGTTTTACACCTATTAGATGGTGTAATGAACAGGTAAAGGAAATCCTTATTTTCTCGTTTAGAGGATTTGGACTTTCAACTGCACCCTTCAGTGTTTTGTTGTAGGGTCACAACAATTTATCATAGCCTCACACCTCGACTTTTACTCAATTTCTTTTCTCGCAAACTCATATCATTACATTTCATTTGTGTAAGAATGTTCGACTTTGTTTCTCTGAATATATATGTGAAGATGAGCCTTGTTTCTCTGAATACATTGGTGATTGTGATGCAAGCTGGCTTCTTTAGAATTATTTCACATTTTACTGAGGATCTGAAATTTTCAGAAAACCCTCTCAAATTTCGAACTGATATAGGAGTAAGGGCGTATAGACATGCATAATAAAAGAAAAACACAAACTAATATTTAGCCTGTCAGTGTTTAGTAGGACATTTGTAATAATATATTTTTAGACAAAGTGCATAAGGGGTATTCCCATAACTATTAAAGCTTGAGAGTGTGTCTTTACAAGTGTTGGAAACTCAAGGCACTTCATGTAACCCTTTCCGTTAAGTCATTGATGATGTGCCTTGCATGTGTAAGTCCATTATAATCACGCTATTCTGTTCAGTAACTTGGAGTAAGTTACATTAAAGTTACCAAGTGGAGGTTTGATAATATTTGGTAATCATTTGTAGTAGCATCAATTTACCAATTGGAGGTTTGATTACATTTAGTATATTAAGAGAAGTTCAAA
The DNA here is from genome assembly GCF_000715075.1 of Nicotiana tabacum. Taxonomy (NCBI): domain Eukaryota; kingdom Viridiplantae; phylum Streptophyta; class Magnoliopsida; order Solanales; family Solanaceae; genus Nicotiana; species Nicotiana tabacum. Next base: position 96,704,748 of record NC_134094.1, read on the forward strand.
TGTGTCTTTTGTGGAAAAGGAACAGTATTTTGGAGAAGTTCTTTCCACAGAAGAAAGTTGGTCAACCAAAGAGCTACTTTGGGTTCAACTGATACCTGGATGTGGTTGGTAGATATCCTGGCAGTGGCACGTGCCTAAGGTCTGCCAAAGCCCTAGGTCATGAATGAAACACAAGTATTACTTTTGGATTCTTTCTTATGTCGTAGTGGATATTGATCTAAAACTTTTTATTGACATGGCTACTGCAACTTCATCATTTGAACTTTAGTACTACATTAAGTAAATGACTAGTCTTCCTTGAGTTTGGTGGTTGTGGTTGATTTAATGCTTATTGGCTTCAAAGTCTTCCACTAGCTCAAGAGTTCAAGACTGGTTCAAGGGGAAGACTAGTACATTAAGTAAATGGTTCTTTGCTGATATGTTCTTCTAAAAAAAAAAGTTGGGGGGGGGGGGGTTGTTCCCATATACAAGGAGATATACAATTCTTTACAAATGCCATACAGTGCCATACAATTATGCACCTTGAGTGCAACTAGAATAAACGAAAAGCACAACAGTTATTTGCATTTCAATAACGAGTCATTTACAATTTGGATAATGGTTTTTCTTTGCCCAAAGTTCCTGAGTTCCTCTCCCTCCATCTAGTCTACAACTGGGGATAACATTCCATCCCCTGGTGTTGTTCCTTTTTTACTCCTTTGCTTCTAAACCCAAAAGCCTATTATAAAATGTTCAGCATCACATTCCAATATTCCATACAATTGACGTCACTTTGCTATGAAAGTTTGGGAGATAGTGGTAGAGCTAAGGGTGAGGAGGAGTGTGTCTATTTCCGAGAATCAGTTTGGGTTTATGCTGGGACGTTCGACAACAGAAGCCATCCACCTTGTTAGGAGATTGATAGAGCAGTATAGGGAGAGGAAGGACTTGCATATGGTGTTCATCGACTTAGAAAAGGCGTACGATAAAGTTTCGAGGGAGGTTTTGTGGAGATGTTTGCAGGCTAGAGGTGTACCTGTTGCCTACATTAGGTTGATTAAGGACATGTATGATGGAGTAAAGACCCGAGTGAGGACAGTGGGTGGGGACTCGGACCATTTCCCAGTTATGATGGGGTTGCATCAGGGGTCGGCACTCAGCTCTTTTTTGTTTGCTTTGACGATGGACGTACTGACGCGCCACATCTAAGGGGAGGTGTCGTGGTGCATGCTATTTGCAGATGATATTGTATTGATTGATGAGATGCGAGACGGTGTCAACGCGCAATTAGAGGTATGGGCAGACCTTGGAATCTAAAGGTTTCAAGTTGAGCAGGACCAAGACAGAATACTTGGAGTATAAGTTCAATGGTGAGACTCAAAGAGGGGAAGGGGAGGTGAGGCTGGACTCATCCCTAGGAAAGGAAGTTTTAAGTACCTTGGGCCTATTATTCAGGGGGATGGGGAGATTGACGAAGATGTCACACATCATATTGGGATGGGATGGGTGAAATGGAGACTCGTTTCCGGTGTTTTCTGTGACAAGAAGGTGCCACCGAAACTTATGGGTAAGTTCTCTACAAAGTGGTCAGACCAACGATGTTGTATGAGGCTGAATGTTGGCCAGTCAAGATCGCTCTTGTCCAGAAGATGAAGGTAGCAGGGATGAGGATGTTGAGATGGATGTGCGGGCATACCAGATTAGATAGGATCAGAAATGAGGTTATTCGCGACAAGGTGGGTGTGGCCTCTATTGAGGACAAGATGCGGGAAGCGCGACTTAGGTGGTTTGGTCATGTGAGAAGGAGGAGCACATACGCCCCGATGAGGAGGTGTGAGAGGTTAACATTGGAGGGCTTACGGAGAGGTAGAGGTAGGCTAAAGAAGAGGTGGGGAGAGGTGATTAGGCAAGACATGGCGCAACTTCAGCTGACCGAGGACATGACCCTTGATAGGAAGGTATGGAGGTCGAGGATTAGGATAGTAGAGTAGGTAGTCTATAGTGTTCATAACAGCAGTATTGGCACGCAGTCTCGCTTTCTGTTGGTAGTAGGTTTTTATGACTAACCATTGTTTCCTTCATTGTTGATCACCTTACTATTTTTTTGTTTTTTTTTTTGCTTTTATATGGCTTTTTGGTACTGTCCGTTCTTGTCTATATTTTCATTAATGTGGTGCTTCTGTTTGCCTGAGCCGAGGGTCTATTGGAAATAACCTCTCTATCCTCACAAGGTAGGGGTAAGGTCTGCGTACACACTACCCTCCCCAGACCCCACGGTGTGGGATAATACTGGGTATGTTGTTGTTGTATCAATCAGCATAGCACCCTAGAGGAGCTATTAAGTTCTTATCCTCCTCCCCACAAAAAAACAAATTTAAACAAGAAGGGGGAATAAAAGAGCTGCTGTAGTGCATTCGATGCCAAAACAGCAGTTAAAGGAAATTTCATCCGTTGCCTCCTCAATAACAGCAAATTGTCCTTTGTATTATAAGAATTTTCTGATATTTGTGTTAAGTGAACACCTTTACGGAATTGAACTCGTTTTGAAATTAGAGTTAGGACATCTAGTACCAATAATTTGTCTTCTCTTTGTTAGATTATAAATTGACATGCATATGTTGCCTACTTAACTGTCTGATTTCAAAAGGCTGATGCTTCTTTTCTGTCTACAATCTCTTGACATCTTTTTGGTGGCAGGTTTGTACCCAGCGATCCTGGAAACGACCTTATGGTGTTGGCCTGCTTGTAGGTGGGCTGGATGAATCTGGCGCTCACCTCTATTACAATTGCCCTAGTGGTAACTACTTTGAATATCAAGCTTTTGCCATTGGATCTCGTTCGCAAGCTGCAAAAACATACTTGGAGCGTAGGTTTGAGAATTTCACGGATTCTTCACGAGGAAGTCTGCTTAAGGATGCACTTTTTGCATTGAGGGAGACACTGCAAGGAGAAAAGCTGACAAGCACGAACTGTACGGTTGCTGTGGTAGGAATAGGAGAGCCTTTCCATATGTTGGATAAAGATACTATCCAAGGATTGATCACTGAATTTGAGTTAGCTGGTGAAGAAGCTCCTGCTGCAAGCACAGATGCAGCTGCTGACGCCGAATCAGCAGTACCTGAAGCAGGCGCCCCTACTGATGAAGGTGCTGCACCAATGGATATATGATGACGTTATGTTCTCCTTTGGATGTTATTCCTTCCATATGCAAAAGTTTCTTGTTAGAATATTGAGGTTTCCTTTGGGAGTGGACCATATTTTCTGGTTGGACTTTTTTGTTATGCAATTATGTTTTACTCCTTTTGCCGAAACATTTAGAGTGTCTCTGATCTTCGTCATAATTGTACTACATATGGGAATTTCATCAGTTGTTACCATGCGTGAACTGGTGCCAAGATTTTACTTTGTGCCTCACACTTGTGTGGGGGTTGCCCATGTTAGACAAGCGTAATTCAGGATTTTAAATCACTGTTCCACAGCTTTTCGTGATATGGACCCAGACTTAGTATTAATATATACTACTATACTTTTTTTAAAAATGTCAAATATTATGTACATAACTCGAGATGAAGATGGTGCATTTCCTTTGCGTTCAACATGGAGCCGTCCTTTCCATTAAAGATCTTTTGAACAAGTATTTTCCCCTTTATTCAAAGACAGATTCGATCCATCTTTTGTGTACTTGCGCTTTCACTGGAACATGACAGGGCAAGTTTTAAAAGGTTTACCTCTTTTGACTTTTGAGAAGTCAAAAGTTGTCTAGGCAAGATAAATTCTTGCCTGATATTCGAACAGATGATTGAAAAAAGCTCTAATTGAAAGGCTTCAAAACATAAATCCTTTTGAAAAGAAAAATCTCAAATTTGACTAAATGGAGGACAAAAAAAATTATGCAGACTGTCCTCCTGAATTTAGGTTGTGTATGGTTGAAGTTTAGCAAGGAATTTCAAGAGAAAAAAGGACCTTAACTTTTTCTGTTCATAAATACTTTTGGCAACATGACAACCTTTGACTTCACAGTTCTATAATCTTTGCCGCAGGGGTTATCCAATACATGTACTACTGGGAGGCAGGGACGAAGCTATGTATGGCTAAGGGTGGTCAACTGAATACCCTTTGTCGAAAAATATAAAATATTACTTGTTATTGATTAAAAAATAGACTTTGAACACCCGTATTGAATTTTCTGGCTTCGCGTGGGTCTCCATGAAATAATCGAGGTTTGCACAAGCTGGTCCCGTTAGTAAAAGAGATTCTCAATGATTACCAATCATTGGAAAAAGGACTAGTGAGCCAAAGAACATGGGTTTTAGGGAGAAATATAGGGCTGGAACCTGAATTTCCTATGTTCTTACGTATCAGACCGTTTTTGCTGTATATCTACATAGATTCCTGCTGCAAGTTTCCAGAATATTACCTATAAATTTGAGAATAAGGGCCCTCCACTCCAATATTAAAGAATATCTCGAAGCAAGTTGTCTGAAGGGGATAATCTACCCTTTTTGATAATTCTGAGTGGCTTTCAGAAAGCAAACACTCAACCAAAGAGACAATGAAAGTATTTCATTTTCAGAATGATAGATACTTCACAAAACTGGTCCTAATTAACAGGACCTTTTCCCTCTATAGCAGAATTAAAAGTCTGGTTTCCCCTTTTAAACATGAGAGTGAAAAAAGTAATACGGAAAAATCAGGTAACTTTGGAAGGAAGTGTAGTTAATGAATAGATAATGAAGAAATTATCCAATAACAGTTCTTGTGTTGCAGGCAGCATTAGCTGTGGTGATTCACACAATTGTTTTATGAAGAATTCGTCAAATCAGAAGTAGTGTGCATTCGATCAGGCAAAGACCATACTAGCTTTGAAATGATTTGTTAGAAAATAACCAACAAGTGAAGGCTAATACATGTTTTATCAATTCGACGTAAGCAACAATTTCCAATATTTTAAGCTTCAAATATATCACTTGAACAAAGCGTTATCAGTAGCTATATATCATTTGTGACCTCACTTTGCACTGTAAACATCAAGGATCCTGATTCTTGTCATAAAACAAAAATGTCAAATATTACGTACATAACTTGAGATGAAGATAGTTGGTGCATTTCCTTTGCGTTCAATATGGAGCCGTCCTTGCCACTAAAGATGTTTTGAACAAAAACTTTTCCCTTTATCCAAAAGACACAGATTCCATCCATCTTTTGCGTACTTGAGCTTTTACTGGAACATGACTGGACAAGTTTAAAACAACAACAACAACAACCCAGTATAATCCCACTAGTGGGGTCTGAGGAGTGTAGTGTTTCCGATAGACCCTCGGCTCCTCCCGCCTTCTAAGAACTCTCCACCTTGCTCTTGGGGTGACTCGAACTCACAACCTCTTGGTTGGAAGTGGAGGGTGCTCACCACTAGAGCAACCCACTCTCGACAAGTTTAAAAGGTTTACCTATTTTCACTTCTGAGAAGTCACCAAAGTTGTCTAGGAAAGATAATTCCCACCTGATATCCGAGCAGACGATTGAAAAAAAGCTCCAGTTGAAAGGCTTCAAAACATAAATCATTTTGACAAAGAAAAATATCTCGAATTAGACTAAGCGGAGGACAAAAGAATGAGGCAGACTGTCCTCCTGAATTTAGGTTGTGTATGGTAGAAACATTGGTATTTTACACCTGAGTCTAGCAAGGAATTTCAAGAGAAAAAAGAACCTTGACTTTTTCTGTTCATAAATACTTTTGGCAACATGACAAACTTTGACTTCACAGTTCCATAATCTTTGAGGCAGGGTTATCCAATACATGTACTACTGGGAGGTAGTAGATGTTGTGCGCAAGTTGGTGCGGACACTACCGTTAGTAAAAGAGATTCTCAATGATTAGCAATCGTTGGAAAGAGGACTAGTTAGCCAAAGAACATGGGTTTTAGGGAGAAAAGTGTGGGCGGAACCTGAATTTCCTATGTTCAGACTGTTTTTGCTGTATATCTACATAGATTCCTGCCGCAAGTTTTCCAGAATATTAGCCACTATAAATTTGAGAATAAGGACCCTCCACTCCAGTATTAAAGAATCTCGAAGCAAGTTGTCTAAAAGGGGATAATCTACGCCTTTTTGATAATTCTGAGAAGCTTTCAGAAAGCAAACACTCAACCACAGAGACAATGAAAGTATTTCGTTTTCAGAATGATAGATACTTCACAAAACTGGTCCTAATTAACATGACCTTTTCCCTATATGGCAGAATTAAAAGTCTGGTTTAATTTCCCCTTTTAAACATGAGACTGAAAAAACTAATACGGAAAAATAAGAGTAACTTTGGAAGGAAGTGTAGTTAATGAATAGCTAGTGAAGAAATTATCCAAGAAATTATATGAGATGAGATGATAATTTTTAATTGATGCCCAATCTGGTGGAAGCATATACGTCAAATGTGTGTGCAAACTTTAAATAAACAAATTATCCAATCTCTAACCGTTTAATTAGGTGATTCACACAAACCAACATGATATTAGAACAAGCAGAGATTCTTGGTTCGAGTCTTATTTGGCGGGATGTGTCGCAGGCCTAATATAGATTATATATGTTGCTAACAGGTTTACTTACATGAGTCATCTTACACAATTCAGCAATATGTTCACAGGGCCTAATGCATCTATCTCCTTATCGTTTGAAACCTTTACATCACCCAAAAAAATGAAAAAAGAGAGAAAAGAAGCTGCTATTCCTCTTTCCCATATGATTCAGCCACTAGATATCTTTTCAACGAAAATGCATTTCCCTTTACTCTACACATAAAAAAAATATCCTCCATGATTACCAATCATAGGGAAGAGGGATTTGTGAGCAAAACAAGACGTATTTTATAGTGGGGCTTTATTCCATATCGTTTTCAAATAACCAGAATATTATTGTCATATATCAACGTAGATTCCTATTGCAACTTTTGCGGAATATTACCTTTGAAATTGAGAATGAGAGCCCTCCACTACTCCAGTAGGAAAAGATCCCCAAACAACTTGTCTATAATGGAACATTCTATTTCTTCTTTGACAATCTTGAGAGGCCTCAGAATCCAAATAACTCAACTGTCAACTACACAGAGACACAAGGTGTTCCCATTTTTAGAATGACTGGAACTTTATAAGGAAGGTTCTAATTGGACCTTAGCCCTATATGGTAGAATTAAAAGTTAGGTTTCTTTTTGGGGGCATGAGAGTGGAAAATAAACATTGGTGAAGTACAAGTAGTAAATTGCTTGATAATATTAGTTTTTTTGATGAATATATAAGTTGCCTGAAATAGTTTAAGTGTTGAATTAGTAATAAATAAAACGCCTGCAGATTTGTGCAGTGTTCTTCTTTTCGCTTCGATTTTCTTGCTATCTTGCTATTATTACTGTCCGTTGCTACTGCTTCTTTTTTCATCTTTCCTTGAGTTGAGGGTCTATCGGAAATAACTTCTCTACCTTCTTAAGATAGGGGTAACGTCTGCATACGTACTACTTTCTCTAAACCCCACTTGTGAGATTACACTAGGTTTGTTGTTATTGTTACATTTGTGCAGTGTTCATTAAAAAGGATATTGTTCTAGAAAGTAAAGAGTCGTTTGGTAATTCACGTGCTAGTTATGCATGGATTATTATGTCAGGAATTGTTTATGCAGTATCAGCAGTGAATAATAACGAAGGGATTGTTATATGGTGATTGATAATATTGGCATTGCTATCCGGTGAATAAACTATACACTGTCCTCTGGTCAAACCACTAGTGCAGAAAAAATTATATGTCTAAAATCATATTAATGCAAATTTTATATAACATTGGTTTCTGTAGCTTAACGCATGCAGGAAACTTGTATTTGCTCTTATAAACCATTTTAAAGATTATGTCTGATGTAGGTACTTTGATTTCCTTCTGTCTTTTGAATCAACATTGATCATTTAGTTAGGGAAACCTTTCTAAATTAGAGGATTAGAATCATTAGGCAAAGGCAGTCTGTCAATTCAATTAGCTCAAAGGCCATTATGCTTGTGATCCAGGTAAAACTGAAGATATTGGCACAAATTAAAGAAGAATCATATTCTTCTGTACATGTACAGTCATAGCATAAAGTCCTAGATGAAAATGGTACGGTATATTTGACAGATTCCAAACAACTGGAATAAGGTACCTAATTACTGGTGTTGGTCCAAGTGAAGTTTGTTTTGATGATTGACAAAGAAACTTCAGCATGAATTAGGTCCATACACAGTGTACACAGATACGGGCAGATTCGAGCATAAGAGATGTACGTGAAGGAGATAAGCTTAAGTTGTTATATCTGATATCTCCTGATCGAAAATCTTGCATAAATAATAAGGAGAATGACTCCTTACCCGAAGAGAACTTTATCCAAGATAAGGGAGCAGCTAGAAGTTGAAGATAACTAGAACTCTTCTACCAAGGAAGAGTAGCATTAGAACTCTAGTTATTTCTTATTCTACTAACTCTATATATTGCAGAATGTTCTCATTTTACAGGTACGCATAAACGCTGAAGTTAAATGTGAGTTGAGAGCAAAATAGCAAGGTATTTTGCAAGCAATTCTTATGTGATTCAAGTGTGCGAACCCGAAGCTACATGAACCAGATAGAAGAACCAGTTCCAAGCGTCTGTATTTTATTCTAGTTCAATTGTAGTAGGTGTTTTCAATTTATACTTTTCAGCTTTATCTAGAAGCAATTATATTAGGTACTCTGAGTATTCAAGTTAGAGTTAACCTGAAGTTATCGCAATAGTTAGAGGCTGGCTGCCACAACGGGATTAGAGTTAATCCTTAGGTTTACAAAGAGTTTTGTAAATGCTGTTTTGGCTCAGTGATTTAGTGAAGTGTTTGGAAAAATCCTACTGATAATAGGTCATGTTTTTCCACCTTTTGAGCCTGGTGTTTTCCACGTAAAAATACTTGTGTTCTTTACTTTCCGCATTTTCTATTTTCGCAACAGTAGTATAAGGAACACTTAGAAGAACTAGGTCCTTCTATAACCAGTGCACGTGAAAATTGGACACCACACAAATCACCCCCTCTTGTGTGATATTGAAGTATAAAACATCAATTGGTATCAGAGCGGGTTATCCCTGAAGAGGCTAACACCTTAGGAGAAGATCAAAATGAGTGCACCACTTGGAAACTGGGAAGGGCAATCCACTGCTAGGCCACCACTCTTTAATGACCAGTATTACTCCTGGTGGAAAAACAGGATGAGAGATCACATTATAGGAGAGGACTATGAACTATGGGACATTATCACCGATGGTCCACTGGCTACCTTGAAGCTAAATGCTGAAGGAGTAGAGGTTCCAAAGACAAGAGCGGATTGCACTAGTGAGGACTTGAAGAAATGAGAGAAGAATGCTAAAGCCAAAAAATGACTTGTTTGTGGACTTGGTCCAGATGAGTACAACTGAATCCAAAGCTGTACCACTGCTAAGAAAATTTGGGACACACTGCAAGTAGCTCATGAAGGAACACCTCAGGTGAAGAGATCCAGAGGAACTCTACTGTATTCTCAATATGAGAACTTTTTTATGAAGGAAGGAGAAATCATTCAAGAGATGTACACAAGGTTCACTACACTGACAAATGAACTAAAATCTCTTGGAAGGATTATTCCCGAAGAAGATAGAGTCAAGAAGATACTGACTAGGGTTTTACCTATCACCTGGGAGAGCAAAATAACTACCATTCAGGAATCAAAGATTATTGCTACTCTCCCACTGGATGAATTGATTGGAAATCTCACTGCCTATGAACTTAGGAGACAAACTATGAAAATGGATGTACCTAAGAAGGAAAGGATCTTGGCACTCAGAATCACTAGGTTCTGATCTAGAAGATGACAAAATGACTATGATTACTAAGGACTTCAAGAAGTACTTGAGGAGAGGAAAAGGCTCTTGAAGAAGTGGAAACTATAGCAAGTCAAAAGCTCCTGATAAGCAAAGCAATGATAGTTGCTACAAGCATGGAAAGATTGATCACCACATCAAAAACTGTCCTCAAAGGGAAATTGGATGGAAGAAGGAAAGAGATGAATGAATGAACAGGAAGAAGGAACAAGTTAAACCCAAGAAAGTCAACAACAAAGAATCAACCAAGCCTATGGTCGCTTCTTAGGGAGAAAGCTCAGACGATGATGATGAGGATGAACAAGCACTTATAGCAATTGGAGAGTCTGATGAAGAAACTAAGGTAAGTGTAGTTCATCTCAAAGACAAGATTAAATTGTTGTCTAAAGAAAGGTTATCTGAGTTACTTCTAGAACTAATTGATGAATCGGAGGATGTAAATAATGAAAAGGAACAATTGTCTAAAGAATGTGTGATTTTGAAGGCTAAGTGCAAAAGCCTGAATCTTAGGGTTGGTGAAACTGTAAGTGAAAATACCATATTAAAGAACCAGGTTCATGCACTTGACTCAACTGTCCTAGAACTTAGATATGAAAATCTAAAACTAAAATTAGGAACAGGTAAAAAGACAGTTAGATGATCCCACACAACTCACTCTAGAAGAAAATATAGGAAAAATGAAAGATGAGTTGTATAATAAGGATGAGAAGGTAAAAATCCTAAAGGAGGATATGAGCAAGGTCAAACATGAGCTAGGAAGAATTTGTAAATGGAACAGCTCCTCCGATGCACTTTCTTGGCTACAAGAACATCATAGTAGCAATAGAAGAGGATTTGGCTTTGGGAACCTGGCACCTAAGTGGGATACCAAAAGCAAGTATATCACACTTCCTGAGAACAAGATTTGCACACACTGTGGTAAAACAGGTCACTATAAAAGTGAATGCACTGCAAAAGAAAAGGCAAGTCAAAAGAACAAAGGATTTGTTCAAGGGAATAATAGGCTACCAAGATGGGCTAAAAAGAATTTGATTCATCCTTTTGCCTATAGAAAGGGACCCAAACTAGTTTGGGTTTCTAAGACTAACCCCTGATTTCCTTTTGCAGGTCCAAGTGAAGGGGAGCAACCAAATATGGTATATGGATAGTGGCTGCTCAAAGCACATGACAGGAAATAAGAACCGGTTCCCTTTTCACTTGAGGACCTTAAAAGAGGTAATGTCTCCTTTGAAAATGGGAAGAAATGAGAGATCATTGGGGTTAAAAAGGTAGGTAAGACTGATTCTCACTTTATTGAGAACGTCTACTTAATAGATAGACTGAAGTACAGTCTAATAAGTGTATCACAATTATGTGATAGAGGTAACATGGTAGCATTCACATCTACCAAATACTTTGTGATTAATCTTACCACTAACAAGATAGTTTTGCAGGGAAAAAGAGTGAACAACATATATGTTGTAGATCTGTCCACACTTTTAGAAAATGAACTCACTTGCTTAAGTGTGTTGGATAATGATCCCCTCCTTTGGCACAAGAGACTTGGACATGCCAGTCTAAGTCAACTCAACAAACTAGTCTCCAAGGACTTGGTGATAGGACTGCCTAACATTAAGTTCAAGGAAGATAAAGTTTGTGAATCTTGTGCAAGGGGGAAGCAGGTAAAATCCTCTTTTAAAAGCAAGAATGTGGTAAGCACCACCAGGACGATGGAACTGGTCCATATGGATCTTTGTGGTCCAATGAGAACATCAACCAAGCCTATGGTCGCTTCTTAGGGAGAAAGCTCAGATGAAAGCTCAGACGATGATGATGAGGATGAACAAGCACTTATAGCAATTGGAGAGTCTGATGAAGAAACTAAGGTAAGTGTAGTTCATCTCAAAGACAAGATTAAATTGTTGTCTAAAGAAAGGTTATCTGAGTTACTTCTAGAACTAATTGATGAATCGGAGGATGTAAATAATGAAAAGGAACAATTGTCTAAAGAATGTGTGATTTTGAAGGCTAAGTGCAAAAGCCTGAAACTTAGGGTTGGTGAAACTGTAAGTGAAAATACCATATTAAAGAACCAGGTTCATGCACTTGACTCAACTGTCCTAGAACTTAGATATGAAAATCTAAAACTAAAATTAGGAACAGGTAAAAAGACAGTTAGATGATCCCACACAACTCACTCTAGAAGAAAATATAGGAAAAATGAAAGATGAGTTGTATAATAAGGATGAGAAGGTAAAAATCCTAAAGGAGGATATGAGCAAGGTCAAACATGAGCTAGGAAGAATTTGTAAATGGAACAGCTCCTCCGATGCACTTTCTTGGCTACAAGAACATCATAGTAGCAATAGAAGAGGATTTGGCTTTGGGAACCTGGCACCTAAGTGGGATACCAAAAGCAAGTATATCACACTTCCCGAGAACAAGATTTGCACACACTGTGGTAAAACAGGTCACTATAAAAGTGAATGCACTGCAAAAGAAAAGGCAAGTCAAAAGAACAAAGGATTTGTTCAAGGGAATAATAGGCTACCAAGATGGGCTAAAAAGAATTTGATTCATCCTTTTGCCTATAAGAAGGGACCCAAACTAGTTTGGGTTTCTAAGACTAACCCCTGATTTCCTTTTGCAGGTCCAAGTGAAGGGGAGCAACCAAATATGGTATATGGATAGTGGCTGCTCAAAGCACATGACAGGAAATAAGAACCGGTTCCCTTTTCACTTGAGGACCTTAAAAGAGGTAATGTCTCCTTTGAAAATGGGAAGAAATGAGAGATCATTGGGGTTAAAAAGGTAGGTAAGACTGATTCTCACTTTATTGAGAACGTCTACTTAATAGATAGACTGAAGTACAGTCTAATAAGTGTATCACAATTATGTGATAGAGGTAACATGGTAGCATTCACATCTACCAAATACTTTGTGATTAATCTTACCACTAACAAGATAGTTTTGCAGGGAAAAAGAGTGAACAACATATATGTTGTAGATCTGTCCACACTTTTAGAAAATGAACTCACTTGCTTAAGTGTGTTGGATAATGATCCCCTCCTTTGGCACAAGAGACTTGGACATGCCAGTCTAAGTCAACTCAACAAACTAGTCTCCAAGGACTTGGTGATAGGACTGCCTAACATTAAGTTCAAGGAAGATAAAGTTTGTGAATCTTGTGCAAGGGGGAAGCAGGTAAAATCCTCTTTTAAAAGCAAGAATGTAGTAAGCACCACCAGGACGATGGAACTGGTCCATATGGATCTTTGTGGTCCAATGAGAACATTAAGCAAATGTGGTAAGAGATATGTGATGGTGCTTGTTGATGATTATTCTTGGTTTACTTGGACATTATTTTTAAAATCTAAAGATGAAGCATTTGACATGTTTACTTCTTTTGTTAGAAAAACTCAGAAACAACTAGATAATCAACTTGGATCAATTATGTCTGATCATGGTACTAAATTTGAGAATGCTAAATTTGCTGAATATTATGATAAGCATGGCATAGATCATAATTTTTCTACTCCTAGGACTCCACAACAAAATAGAGTAGTTAAAAGAAAGAATATGACACTTAAAAATTTGGCTAGGACTATGCTTCTTTCTAGTAAACTGCCCCATAGTTTATGGGCAGAAGTTGTAAACACTGCATGTTACATCATAAATAGGTGCATGACTAAACCTATTGTTGAGAAGACTCCTTATGAGTTACTTAAAGGGAGAAAGCCAAACATATCCCATCTTAGGGCTTTTGGATACAAGTGCTTTGTGCATAATAATGGTAAAGACTTCCTAGGTAAGTTTGATCCAAAAGTGATGAGGGAGTATTCTTGGGATATTCTTCACATAGTAAAGCTTATAAGATCTATAACAAAATAACTATGTGTGTAGAAGAAAGTATACATGTAGTTTTTGATGAAACTAACATTCTTTCTGAGAGGCAGGAACATGATGATGAACCAATTGGGCTGGTAAGAAACTCAAATGAAACCACAGCCCAGACTGAAGCTGCACCAGAGGAAGGAACATGTGATGGAACATGTCCTTCCACCCATGGCAAATTGATTGGGGGAACTGAACAAAAAGGAAGTGATCCTCAAATCTCGAGGGAACCTGTCCGTGAACCTGTTCCTTAGCAACAAATCATTGAAGGAACATCTACGGGAAACCAGTTGGTTATGAAACCTTACAAGTATCAAAGTTCTCATCCCATTGAAAACATAATTATTGATCCAACCTCTGGAATCAAAATCAGATCTTCGTTGAAGAATCTTTGTGCTTTTGATGCTTTTCTATCTCTTACTGAACCTAAAAATATTGCTGAAGCTTTGCAAAATGCAGACTGGGTAAATGCAATGCAAGATGAACTCAACCAATTTGAGAGAAGTTAAGTTTGGCATATAGTACCAAGACCCAAGGATATATCAGTAATTGGCACAAAATGGGTCTTTAGAAACAAACTTGATGAAGATGGAACAGTTACAAGGAACAAGGCAAGATTGATGGTTCAAGGATATAGTCAAGAGGAGGGCATAGACTATGACGAGACTTTTGCTCAAGTTGCAAGATTAGAGGCAATTAGACTCCTTATAGCCTTTGATGCTTATATGGAATTCACTCTCCATCAGATGGATGTCAAGAGTGCTTTCTTCAATGGCTATCTAAAGGAAGAACTGTTTGTCAAGCGACCTCCGGTCTTTGAAAGCAAGGAATATCCTGATCATGTGTACAAGTTTGATAAGGCACTTTATGGGCTCAAGCAGGAACCAAGAGCATGGTATGAAAGATTATCAAAATTTTTGCTTGAGCATAGCTACAAGAGAGGTAAAATTGACAATACTTTATTCTAGAAAGAAAAAGGTAAATATCTCCTGGTAGTTCAGATATATGTTGATGATATAATCTTTGGAGCAACTACTGATAAGTTAAGTAAAGAATTTGCCAAACTAATAGGGAGTGAATTTGAAATGAGTATGATGGGTGAGCTTAATTTCTTTTCAGGCTTACAAATTAAACAAAATTCAAATGGAACTATGATCCATCAACATAAGTATGTAAAAGAGTTGCTTAAAAGGTTTAAAATGGAAGATTCCAAAGAAATTGACACTCCTATAGCAACTGCCACAAAATTGGATGAAGATGAACATGGTTCATCTGTTGATCAGAAGTTGTATAGGGGAATGATTGGCTCTTTGTTGTATCTCACTGCTAGCAGACCTGATATTATTTTCAGTGTAGGCCTTTGTGCTAGATTTTAGGCAAATCCAAAAGAGTCTCACTTGACTGCTGTCAAGAGGACCTTGAGATACCTAAAAGGCACCACTGACCTTTGTCTATGATATCCAAAAGGTAGTGGGATATGCTGATGCTGATTATGCAGGTTTTCTTGTGGATAGAAAGAGCACCTTAGGTATGGCACACTTTCTTGGCTTATGCCTTGTATCTTGGGCCACCAAAAAGCAAAATTCTGTGGCCTTATCTACTGCTAAAGCTAAGTATGTTGTTGCTGCCTCATATTGTGCTCAATTGTTGTGGATCAAACAACAATTAATGGACTTTGGAATTGATGTGGGTTGTATCCCCATTTTTTGTGATAACACCAGTGTAATTATTATGACTAAGAACCCGGTTTATGACAAAAGAACGAAGCACATAGATGTTAGGCATTACTTTTTAAGGGACAACTATGAAAAATGTTTGATCATTGTGGAATTTTGTGCTACTAACAAGCAAATAGTTGGCATCTTCACAGAAGCTCTAAGTAGAGATCACTTTGAAAGGAACATGTTAGAATTAGGGATGATTAAGATCACCTAAAAGGAACCAGTTCTAACTCAAAAAATTGGTTAGAAAAATTATGAATTTCCATAAATAATTAGATTAGATTTTGCTCAGTCTCATACTTTTATTAGTACACTCTTGTGCCATGTACTAAAATGACTCGTTAATCTTTAATGATATTATCTCTTTTTTCTTGAAAAATTCAGACTCACATAAGAGATTTCTCAGTGAAGAACCTGGTTCATCAAGACTACTTGGTACGTACTCTCCACTCTGCATATTTTGAAATAATTATATTTGGATCATGATAAAGAGGATAGTCTCATTCAATCCTAAATTCCTAGATCTTATCAGTTACGAAATGAACCGATTTCATTCAAATAGAGTCCAAACCACATTAAGTGCCTAGATTCTAGGGACACTCTTCAACGTCTTTTCAAACTGACTTCCAGTTTGATTAGACTTCTAAAAAGGCTGTCGTTACCCAATTAAATACCCCCCCTTTAAATTGATTAGGCTTTAGTTGTTTCTTCACTTCTAAATTTTCAAGCCGTCAAAACTCTCTTTATCTTCTCTCATCTTCCTAACACACATAAAATCATCTTCTCTCATACCCAAACACAGAAATGGCGAATCCTTCTGAGAATCCTTCATCACCACCCAAGAAAATCACACCCACACCATCTATCACACCTTCAACCATGCCAGCCTCTAAGAAAAGCATGGTCAAGATGCTTGTTTGCAAGGTTGTTGCAGGAAGACAACAAATCAAGAAAATTAATAAAAAATTGAAAGCAAGTCGAGAGGAAGAAACCCAGAAATCTGATGAATCATTAAAATATGCTACTGAGGGGGAAGAAACTATTTCTTCTGAAACAGAATATGTAACATCTGGCCCAAAAACTACTACTGAAATCATCTATGAGGTTGCGAAAAATTTGGAGAATTGGTTCATTATGGTGGGAACTGTGGCTGGAGTTGAGTCTACTGAGTTTGGGCGAATAGGTGGTAAAGATAAAAAGAGAGTGAGGGTGTTCAAGATGTTGTGAGGGGTATTGAAAAAGGAGTGGCTGAAGGATCACCCACTCCTGCTAGTCTGACTTAAGAAATAAGAGCAATGGTAGTGTGGAGTGAGAAATATGCTGGAGAAGAAGAAAATATAAAAGAAAAAAAGGGGGAAGTGGGTATGGAGAAACTGCCGAGGGGTTGGTTTGATTAGGGATAGATGTTCAAGAACCTGTTTTATCTGAACATGAAACCCTCGCAGACCTACTGAAAAAGGTGACTGACAATTATAATCCCAAATTGAAAGGAAGTTCAGGAGTTAAAATCCCTGGCATTTCTAGGGAAAACAAGAAGAGAAAGACTACCCTTTCTATCCCTGTAGAGACTCCTCCTACAAGAGGAAGAGCTATAAGGAGTCAGAAGAAGTAGAGTGAGGCTGAACTGGAAAAGGCCTTAGAAGAAAGTAAGAGAAAAGCTATTGCTAAGGGAAAAAAGAAGGTGGTTGAGCTTGTTGAGGCTGTTGAAATTGACGAGATGGACCTGGTAATTCGAAATGAAGAGGAGACAGAAGAAATGAAGGTTATGACTCCAAAGGCAAAGAAAGCCAAGACTTCCACAAAGAAGTTTGTTTCAAAAACAAAGTCTGCGGAGCCATCTACTTTGAATAAAAGAACCAGGTCTGCATTGAAATCAAGAAAAGTGAAAATAGTGCAGGAAGAATAATGGAGTGGAGAAGAAGAAGAAGAATCTGATGCTGAAAAGGACAAGATGGTTAAGTGGGAAGAGAACCATTTTGAAAGGTAGACTCCTCATGGACTTGGAAGAGGAAGGTATGTTAATGCTGCTGAAGAAGTTACAATTGCAAGGATGGAAGGACATGGTCCTTCAGATGGATGGAAAGCTGGCCAAAACTGAGATTGTGGAGTTCATGGCAAATTGTGAGATCAAAGATGGTAGGGTCACCAGTGTGGTAAAGGGGGTGACAGTGAATTTTGATGATAAAGAACTGGGAGAGATCTTAGGTGTACCTGCTGAAGGGTACAATGATTATAAGAAACTCAAATGGCCAAGTCTAGAGAATCTCCCTACTGCCCTTGCCATTACAAGAAAGTTTGGTGACAATGATGAAGAGCTTGAGCCCAAGGCTGTGTATAAAAGCAAGATGAATCCACCCCACAAAGTGATGTTCGAATTTGTTAACAAAGTTGTCCTACCTAGGCGAAAGAAGGCACATTGTCACATTCATGGACCTGGTCCTTATGGAATGTTTGGACAGTGGGAGGCAAATCAATTTGCCTGGATTTATTATTCAGCTTCTTGATAGGGTTCTAATTGGCACCAAAACTCATGCCATACCCTATGGCTTTATTCTCTCGGCTGTACTTGCACACTTCAAGTTACCCATCAAGAAATAAGAAGTTAGTATAAGCAAGGATCACTTTGGGGCAAATACTCTGATTGCTTGTGACTATGAATTCCACACCACTCCCAAAGAACTTGGTTTATCCAAAAGGTACATGTGAACAACAAAATGCGAGCTTGGTGCAAGAAAGTGGGGCTAAGGATGCTGAAATTGAAAGGCTGAAGAAGAGGTTGGCAGAAGTGGAGACTGAGAGAGATGCTCTCAGAGCTGAGCTGGCAAAGGAGAAGGAGAAGAATGATAGCATTCTTCATGACATGCTGAAACTGCTTCAAGCCAAGAACCAAGAGCCAAGAACCTGGTCCCTCCCAGCCTTAAGCCTTCCTAGCCTAGTTAGACCAACCATTGAGATGATTATATATTTTTTGTACAATTATAACTTCTAATAAAATTAACTTACAATTTTATATAAAAATAATAAATGCAACAACAACAACAATAACGACTCAGTGAAATCCCACTAGTGGGGTCTGGGGAGGGTAGTGTGTACGCAGACCTTACCCCTACCCCGAGGGAGTAGAGAGGCTGTTTCCGAAAGACCCTCGGCTCAAGAAGACAAATAGAGACAATATCAGTATCACCAATAGAAATCGTAGGAAAAATAACATCATGGAAATGAGAAAGCAGATGCAAAGTAAACACGATAGACAATACATAGACCCGACACTATGGTAAATAAATGAGTAGTAAGACACAACAATGCCACTAGCTGACATCGACAAAAACCCTACCAGACTAGGCTCACAAAGGTACGAAGTAAGGGAGACTCAACTACCTCCTAACCTACAACCCTAATACTCGACCTCCACAACTTCCTATCAAGAGCCATGTCCTCGAAAATCTGAAGCCTCTCCATGTCCTGCCTGATCACCTCTCCCCAATACTTCTTAGGCCATCATCTACCTTTTCTTGTGCCCTCCAAAGCCAGCCTCTCACACCTCCTTACCGGAGTATTTGGGCTTCTCCTTTGTACGTGTCTGGACCATCTGAGCCTCGTTTCCCGCATCTTGTCATCAATGGGTGCCACGCTCACCTTCTCCCGAATATATTCATTCCTAATCTTATCCATCCTAGTGTGTCTGCACATCCACCTCAACATCTTCATATCTGCTACTTTCATCTTCTGGATATGTGAGTTCTTAACAAGTCAACACTCAACCCCATACATCATGGCCGGTCTAACCACCGCTTTGTAAAACTTACATTTGAGTATCGGAGGCACTCTCTTATCACACAAGACTCCAGATGCTAACCTCCACTTCATCCACCCCACCCCAATACGGTGTGTGACATTCTCATCAATCTCCCCTCCCCTCTAGATATCCGACCCAAGGTACTTGAAATTGCCACTATTTGGTATGACCTGTGATTCAAGCCTCACTTCTACACCCACTTCCCTCAGCTCCGTGCTGAACTTACACTCCAGGTATTCCGTCTTCGTCCTGATCAGCTTGAAACCCTTAGACTCAAGGACCTGTCTCCAGAACTCCAACCTCTCGTTAACATTGGTTCGCGACTCATCAATCAGAACTATGTCATCGGAGAATAACATACACTATGGTACCTCCCCTTGAATATGGTGTGTTAACGTGTCCCTCACCAGGGAAAATAAGAATATAGTATGTTAACCCGAGTCTTAGCCCCATCATGCATGTCCTTAATTGCCCAAATGTAGGCACCCGACATGCCTTTTGCCTCTAAGAATCTCAAGAGAACTTCTCTAGGAACCTTGTCGTACACTTTATCTAAATCAATAAACACCATGTGCAGATCCTTCTTCTTCTCCCTGTACCGTTCCACCAACCTCCTAATAAGGTGTATAGCTTCCGTAGTAGAACGACCCGACATGAACCCGAACTGGTTGTCGGATATAGACACTGTCCTCCTCACCCTCGCTTCAACCACCCTCTCCTAAACTTTCATGGTATGATAAGTATCAATTATAATAAACTATTTTTGTGCTCTAAATGTTTGTTGATGCTTCTTATATGGCTAATATCATTAGATTGATAAATGATACTTGATTCCATGATTGTATTTGAAGTAGCCCCAGTGGCCATGAGTGATTTCTATTAAAATCTGGTTATCTAACATAATTTCTATGCAACTTTTCGATGAGGCCAAAAGGGAAAAGATAGGTTGTGCTTTTACTTTGGACTATGATGTTTATAATCTAATGAACCTGGTCTATGATGACTTGTGACCTTAAAATGGAAAGTGTTCTAACATTGTATTGATGTTGAGCTAAGTTGACATAGGGCCTATGCTTATGAAAAGCACAGAATTTGTCATCATAAAAAAAGGCGGAATTTATTAATCCAAGTGAAGTTTGTTTTGATGATTGACAAAGGAACTCCACCATGAACCAGGTCCATACACAGTGTACACAAACAAGGGCGGATTCGAGCATAAGGGATGCACGTGAAGGAGATAAGCTTAAGTTGTTATATCTGATATCTCCTGATTGAAAAGGTTGCATAAATGATAAGGAGAAGGACTCCTTACTCGAAGAGAACTTTATCCAAGATAAGGGAGGAGTTAGAAGTTGAAGATAACTAGAACTCTTCCACCAAGGAAGAGTAGCATTAGAACTCTAGTTATTTCTTATTCTACTAACTCTATAAATTGCAGGGAGTTCTCATTCTACAGGTACGCACAAACGCTGAAGTTAATTGTGAGTTGAGAGCAAACTAGCAAGGCATTTTGCAAACAATTCTTGTGTGAATCAAGTGTGCGAATCTGAAGCTACATGAACTAGATAGAAGAACCAGTTCCAAGTGTCTGTCTTTTATTCTAGTTCAATTGTAGTAAGTGTTTTCAATTTATACCTTTCAGCTTTATCTAGAAGTAATTGTATTAGGTACTCTGAGTATTCAAGTTAGAGTTAACTTGAAGTCGCAATAGTTAGAGTCTGGCTGCCACAACTGGATTAGAGTTAATCCTTAGGTTTACAAAGAGTTTTGTAAATGCTGTTTTGGCTCAGTGATTTAGTGAAGTGTTGGGAAAAATCCTACTGAGTAGTAGGTCGTGATTTTTTCACCTTTTGGGCCGGGTATTTTGCACGTAAAAATACTTGTGTTCTTTACTTTCTGCATTTACTATTTTTGCAACAGTAGTATAAGGAACACTTAGAAGAACCAGGCCCTTCTATAATCAGTGCACGCAAAAATTGGACACCATACAAATCATCCTCTCTTGTGTGGCATTGAAGTATAAAATATCAACTGGTACATATATATGAATATGTCAGTCTACCCTAACTAGTTGTTGCAGAATGATGTTAATTTTGGATAAAAGAATTTACTTAGAAATCTTTTATCATTTCTCTTCTAACCACGTTGAAGAAAACTTTCAAAAAACAAATAGAGATAGGTTAGAAAGTATGATTAACTCTGATATTTGGCCAAAATGCTATATTTTTAATACATTACTCGCCTTACATATTATTATTTTAGTAGTTAATTGTACGACGTTTGAGCTAAATTATGATATTTTATGTGTAGGAGCATCACAAGACCAAGACGAGTGAAAGTTGCACAAAAGGAGGACAAAAATTCGAGAAAATAGCAAAAAAGCACGAAGTACTCAAGCCTAGCTACAAGCCAGGCGTAGCCAGCTTGGCCGTGCTAAAGGCTAGGCGTAGCTAGCTTGACCGCGCTATAATACTGGCCTTGTGAGGTCTGTAGCCCGATAGTCAAAAGTTCGCGAATTAAAAGACTCCGACCCGGATTTGGACTCAAGGACTTCAACCCTAGCCTTTAAATATGCCCTAAACATGTCTAAAGGAGGGGAGACATTTTTGGAGAGGGGATTCGACCCAAGGAGGCGAGAACAACTAGGAGCAAGGCGGAGAATTCTTCTACGAGTTTTTCACTTTCTTCTTCCTATTTCCATTATCGATTATGAATTCTTGTATTGTAATTTTGCATACTATTATGAATAGCTAATTTGTTATCTAGGATTTTGATGGAACCTTTTGTAGGATGAATTCTTATTACGTTTTCATATAATTGAGCCGTTGGATTTCTCTACTTGTTCAATTACATATTTAATTATTGTTGTTGATTGAATGGCCATCAATTGAATGTGCCTATTTAGTGTGTATTACTAGAGAGAAGGTACATATTTAGGTAGTTGTCGAACAACATCACTCCTGACGTATGCGGGAGATCAATATGGAGGATTTAAAAGCGGGATTAAAGATAACGAAACCTTGGTGTGATCGTAGTGAGCGGTGAATTAGTGTCAGCTAGCGTAATTCGAGAGAATACGTATAGTGAATTGTGGTGGTTGCTCGAGAGAGAGCTACGACACCCAAAGTACTCACGATCGGTAGAGAATACTTGAGCGAAATTATAAAAGACGTAGGGGGAAGGATTTTGACAATTGGAAAAATCATAACTCGAGACCTCCTTAATCTTTTCTCCAACCCCTAGTATCTTTAATTGTTAATCTACTACTTTAATTTGTTAGTTATATATAAGAATCTTAATATTTATAATTTAGAAATTGTTCAAACTTGTATTCCTAGTGAAAGTGAAGAGTTGTAGCTGAACCTTAGTTCTCTGTGGGATTTGACTCCGAACTTTTAGACCGGATTATATTTGCAACGACCACTTATCCTTGTTAGGACTAGAGTTGGGCGTGATCAAACTCTAACGATTATTTAATAGACAACGAGTGGAGTGCATAAGCCCCTTAAGAGATAGAAGTGCATACTAAATTGAGGAACTACCGATTTGGCGATCACAGATCATGTGTTGATAATATCAGTGGTGGTTCATTATTTTGATAAATTTTTGGACTTTATATTCATAATGATGTGATGCTTGCCTTTGGCACTCCGAAGAAATAAATCTTGGTTGGGCCTACATTTACTTGTCATTTATGAGAGAGTATTAATCTAATGTTCAAAAATCAAAATAAACAACACTAGTTCTAAACATTGTACCCAATTGTCAAAAAAGGAGCTACAAGTGAAGGGTAATACATGGTATTCCAACTTGATGTGGATAACAAGCAACATTTTCTAACCATAAAGATGGCCGCAAAATCTGGATGGATTTTCTAATAGACTATGATTTAATTGATGTAGCGCGTAAATCTTAGCTATTAGAATTAGAATTAGAATTAGAATTAGGGAAATCTAATCCTCTCCAGCTAGGTGATCCACTTGCTGATAGTATAATTAAAAATGCAAGACCAGGGACTTTACAAGAATTAAATTTAAAGTCTGTCTGTAGATACATTAATATTATCTTTTTTTCCCTCCACATCTTCCCATTAGCCTCATTTCAGATTGTGGCTCTTAAGACAAGAATCACATTAATGTGTAACTCCTCTCCAAGAAAATGAAAAGATATTCCCCAACATATTTTTATTTCAGGAATTCGGTATTCTAAACTCATTGGACCAATCGAGAAACCAGGATTCCTAATACGGTGATTCAAAAAATACAATTATATATATATAGAAATAATTTTTATTTTTACGTTACATGCACAGTATAATTTTCGAACAAAAGAGATTCCATCGAACCTTCGCCACTGGTTGGACCGACTAATTCGAATTCGCACCAAATAGGCCAACTAAGAGTGTAAAACTCCCTACCAAGAATTTTTATTCCCAAAGGTCGAATGCAAGACTTTTAATTTAGGGAGAAGGAATCTCAACCATTCCACCAAAACCCCATATGTTATTCGCCAACTTGCTACACCCCAACACCTTCTGCTCCTCCAGTTTATAAGTAACCTAGCTTAGCAATCTCTTGTCAATACAATCCTCTTGGCTTAATCCTATTCTTTCTACTGAGGCAAATTAAATCTTCACTTTCCTCCAAAACTTGTTCTCCTTGTCTGGGTTACAATCTTTCATTGCACTCATCCTCTAGCCATATTCTTGATCACAAGTCACTACATAAATTATTAGCTCAAATAATATTATTCTGCAATGGCTACTTGGACAGCAAAACAGAACAAGAAATTCGAGGAGGCATTGGCTTTATATGACAAAGACACTTCTGATCGCTGGAATAATATTGCAAGGTGTGTAGGTGGAAAATCAGCAGAGGAAGTGAGAAGGCATTATGAACTGCTTGTAAAGGATATCATGCAGATAGAAAATGATCAAGTACCTTTGCCCAATTACAGAACTGCTGGAAGCGATGGCAGAGGTTATGCTAATGAACAAAGGTATAGTACTATAACTCATTGCTTTTCATACAAATTACCTATGTCGCTCAGACTCTTCAAAAATATGGTCGGTTGGGTCCTCCCAAAACTATACTTTTGGAGGATGCCATCATTTTTGGAGGGTCCGAGCAACATATTTTCATTTTGATACATATTTCCTATTTTTAAGGCTAAGTGTACTGTAGTATCCTCCTGCCAACGATGTTATTGTCTATCTGTTTCCTCCCCATGATAGAATTTACCTTATACACTGTTAATGTATCTTAACACATTGCAGTAGGTTATTACCTGCATTAATTTTGAATTTAATAATTCCTCATTATGATACGTTGTAGTAGGTTACTCGCATTATTTTTTAGTTTATTAATCCCTTATTATGGCAAAAGACGGTCAGGTAGAATTCTTTAGGTAACCTAATAGTGTTTTTGGCACTGTTTGTATGCTAACGGTTATGATACACTTGATAAACGGATAAATTTATGGAATTCTGAGGCTTTCTTTGTGGTGGGTTTTCTTGCCGACTAGGTTTAATTAAGGCAAGTGTATTCATAAGATTCCCTCCTAATAATATATAGATATACACACAAATTAGAAGACATATATTTTAAAAAATAAAAAAATACTTGAAACTACCAAATTGTTTGATTTTTACTATCTTAGGAAGCTGTGCATGTTGCTTATTTAAGCTCTTAAGCAACCCCACATGAAATCTAATCCTACTTGTTTAAGCTCCTAAGTAAACCACGTGAAATCTAATCCCACTTGTTTAACAGCACATGCATATTGTCCTACATCTTAACCTCTCATCACCTCATTATACTAAACAAAAGTTGTTTAACAATTGTACGTATCTTGTCTCGATAAGTATCATAACATACTTTATGAGTTCCTCACATTCTTTCATGGCTCTTCAGCAATCCCAAGTTTCTGCTCTAGCTAGCTATAAGATAGTTTAAGCATTCTATAAGCAATAATTGATACTAGTATACTACAATATCAATCTTGTACATACTCACAATGTAAAAAAAAACTTTACACTATCAATGTTACTAACCTCTTATAAGCATGTTGTCTGCCTTATTTAAGTTGTAGTTATTTTTTAAGTAATCGAATAGCAGAAAAAATCTTTTACATTACTCGTTTTTAATACTATTATTTTACTAAACAGGCTTATGAAGAATCTGAAGTTACAGTGAGAAGAAGATTACATTGATGCTCAATACCATCAGAGGATCAAGTATAATTTGTTTACATCTTCCCCTTCAGCTATCCTAGCCTAGTTTCTTGTATTACAAACTTTTTCTACTAACGTACTACTACTATTATTGTTCATCCATGTCTATTTTGCTTTGTAATAAATTAACATGTATGGGAATTAAACAATGTCTCCTTTTCTCTCTTTTTCTTTTGAAATTTTGCCTTTCGGGTGTCAAATAAAAAATTCATTTGGGTGACCTTAAGTTTCCCCGTGACCCTCCTGGCCGCGTGATACAATTTTTACCGTTACATCAAGGTTTCCATTTCTTGAGTGTCAAAAATGTGCGTCCACAAATATACATTCAAAAAGTACGTAGCTTAAAAAACAATGTCTTGAGGAGAAAAAAAAATTGTTTCTTTTCATGTTTGTGCTCCGCCTCCAAAGTCGGTCTATCTTTGTACAAATGTATAAGGCAAAATATTCTCAAATGATTTTATTTCTTTTTATTCTAAGTCTGGATCAACTCAAACCGAATGAAAAGGAAAGGGATAGTCAAATTGCAATACACTTTGTACGTTTGCTAGCAGACCACTTACGCTGACACTTCACTCCGATTACCAAGATTGAGGACGAGTAAATTGTAAAATTATTATAATCTAATCAGATTATCATTTGAATAGATCACATCCGAAAGTACTCCGTTGGCCGGGCGGATATAGCGTATACTCGACTAGTTCAATTGAATCCAAAAATAAATTAAATTACTGATGGGATGCGAAACATGACATCAATGCGCCTAATTTTCCATTTGACTTTCAAGTCGTAAAAGATATCATATGTAAAGAGCAGCCCAAGGGGTGTCACACCCGTTCGTCGAAAATTATACTGTTTAGCTCACTAATCTATATTATTATAAAAGAATGAATACAATATCGATTTAAAAAATTTCTTTGTAATATTAAGTATAATAACTCATAATAAAAGGACATAACTGAAATTCTAGATATTAGCCTTAAAATCCTACTTTAGTTTTAGGACATAATACTACATGTTAGGACGTGATTACCTTTAGGAATCCTATTAGTATAATTACTATCGGACTGTCTAATTCATATAAAATTGAACAAGTAAATATCTTTAGTCATGTAATCCTATTGCTTTTAGAATATACTTCTTAAAAATTTCTATTACTAATTTAATTCGAAAACATATTATAATGCCCTACTACTAATTTAATTTGAGAATGTATTATATTGTCCAAATCCATTTAGAAAAAGGAGAACCTATTTGTTAAATGTTGAACGACTAAAATATTCCTGAAATATTAATCAACTTTTATGTCCTTAAATATTTGTATAATTTAAGGACTTAATTGTAAATTATCCAAGGCTAGAATTCTTTTCCAATCTAAACTAAAATTCTAACGTCAAAAACCTCACCGTAATAAATTTTGCATTGAATTCTTATACCAATCAGGCATCCTACTTCCATACAAGTCCCACATAAATAAGAATACCTCGAACCACACCTTACTGTTATAAAAAAAAAATTTACCGTGCCTTTTTTGCCGTAAATACTCTCACGAGTGTATAGCCGCATGGACCTCTAGCCGGGTAAGTTCCAGACGGATAGGTACTTTATATGTTGGTTATAAGCATGTCAAAAGCTTCTCTTTCTATTTGCAAACCAAAGATAATTTTCCTAACATGATTTGTTTTGCTTTCTTTTTTGTTCCCTTATTTCTTAATGTTAAAATCTTTTAGTTTTATGTGATGTGGAGTTAGATCTGGAAAAGGATAATATTTGTTTATAGAATATTTCTCATGTCTACCGATGAATAAAGAACGACTAAAATATTTTAGTTATTTTAACTAAAATATTCTGAAATAGAGAATAATATTATTTTGAAATATTTTAGTCGTTCTTTAGTTGATTAAATATTTACGTGCAATACATGTACACGAATAATTTATGTTAAATGTTAAAGGACTAAAATATCCTCAAAACTTTGATAGATTTTTATGCCCTTAAAATTTTGAGTTAAAGATGCATTTAATTGTAATATTCCAAATATTACCCCAAGAATGAAATTCTTTCCGGATTAAAACTCCATATCCGACAACAAATTCCTACTCTACCAATATCTAAAACTTCTAATACAACTACAAATTGGTAACATTGGAAATCATTATGAATTGGATAAACTTCTAATATATTTATACTATACTTGTCATTTGATAAACAACGTGTATAAAACATTGTTGCATTCTTTATTCAATGTATAAATTTATTCGTATCATTGTGTAATTTTAAAATATTTAGTTCCATTTTGTGATGATTATCACAACGTTATTAGGATTTGGTTTGCATTACAAATATATAACTTTTATTTTAAGCAACTCATTATCTAACTCTAACATTTATTTATGGTACGTGTTTGTAATATTTGAAATAAAATATTTGTGTAACACACGAGCATAGAGATTATTATTATCTATATTTTCTCTCTCTCTCTCTATATATATAAGCACGAATATTTCACGTTAAATGTTGAGCAACGAAAATATTCTTGAAATATTGATCGTCTTTTATGCCCTTTAAAAATAAACAATTTTCTTAAGAAGTTAATTCACCACCAGATAAAATTGTAATATTTAGACTACCTTGAATTCAACTAAAATTGTGTCAACTTAAATTCAAATTTAGTCCGATCGAAATTGATTATGATAAGACTTCTAATTACATTACAAATACATCACTTAATTAACTATATCCATATCGCCGAAGAAGGCAATCCCTACCATTACCCATAAAGTCAAGACCAACACTTCACAGACTTCTTTCTGGGAGCAATCAATAAGTTGTCATACAACTTTTTTAAAAAATCTCTAAGTTGATGCGCGTGTTTCGATGAGTTACTTTGTTGTCGAGGAGTAGCAGTTATATCGTCGAAGTTTAGATTTTTGTTGAAATTGATTTTAAGCTTTAAAAAGGTAGATTACGTATGGTTCCAAACGGATATTTGGTTTCTTTATTTTTTGAAAACCGACTGTTTCTATTTCTTTATAATATTTGGTTTAATATCCTTGAGAAAAGTAACAATATATCAGTAGTGAATAATGCGTTTGACAGATGAAAATAAAAATCCTTTGATTAGGGTCTAGCATAAAGCCATAAAAGCTTATGAAGTGCTCTATACAATCAATACAACATCATACCATAGATCAAACATATATGAATATTCATAGATTTTGATGTCTGATTTAAACTCTTTGAGCATTTTTAAACAATAGCTCATATTCCTAAATCAAACAATTTAGTGTGAAACCTTAGCAAAATCAGACTTAGAGATTTTGACCGATCATATTCCTCTGCACTAAACCACAAATCATAATCCTCTTGCACTAAATTGGCTGATTTAAGGTCTTAGAGATTTTGACTCTCGGATTCAAAATACTCGTGTAAGGCACGAACATAGAGACTAGTTATTATAAAAGCATAAATATAATACTAATATACCCAAATAGCCCTAAAATATTAAGCAGAATAACTCATAGGAAAAGTACATAACTGCAACAACCTATTTTTTGGACTACAATACCTTCTTTGCCAATTTTTAATATTTAATATTTTAAATTTAATAAAATTTTGTCTATTAAATTCTTATTAAAAATATGTAGGAAGGTTTAATAAAATTAATTTTATAAGAATCCTCCGTATTGGCAATACATTACCTCTCCATAATGTCCAATACAAAAAAAAAAGGTTATATTAAATGGACTGCATAAAGAGTTGAAATTGAGAAAAAAAAAATACCCCCACGATAATATATTTTTATATTATATTTGAACTATTTTCCTACTCAAATAATATTTTTTTATTAAATTTTTCATGTAATATTGAAAAATACTCAATTATTAAACAACAACTAAGAAAATATTTAAGAATATAAAGTGTGAGAAAGAGACAAAAAATGGTTAGTAAGAGTCAATACCACTAATGATTCTTTCTTGCCTTTGGCCGAGTTTGCTTATAATAACAGTTACCAATCCAGCATCGAGATGGCTCCATTTGAGGCTTTAAATGGTCGGCGATGTCGTTCGCCCATCGGGTGGTTTGAGCCCGGTGAGGCTAAGTTATATGGTACTGATTTGGTGAAGGATGCCTTGGAAAAGGTAAAGTTGATTCAGAAGCGACTTTGTACAGTGCAGTCCAGACAGAAGAGTTACGCGGATCAGAAAGCACGTGATTTATCATTTATGGTAGGTGAAAAAGTTCTTTTGAAGGTTTCGCCGATGAAGGGAATCATGAGATTTGGGAAAAAAGGGAAATTGTGCTCAAGGTTTATAGGCCCATTTGAGGTATTGAGACGAGTTGGGGAGGTTCCTTATAAGCTTGCATTGCCTCCCAGCCTATCGGGAGTTCATCCGGTTTTCCATGTATCTATGCTCCGGAAGTATCATGCCGACCTATCACATGTGTTAGACTTCAGCACAGTTCAACTAGATAATAGCTTGGGTTATGAAGAAGAGCCAATTGCCATTGTTGATAAACAGGTTCGCCAGTTGAGGTACAAGAGGATTTCTGCAGTAAAAGTCCAGTGGAGGGGCCAACCAGTCGAGGAAGCGACTTGGGAGGCCGAGAAAAACATACGGAGCATATATCCACACTTATTCAGCACTTCAGGTATAATTCTAAACCCGTTCGAGGACGAACGTTTGTTTTAGAGGTGGAGAATATGATGACCCAAAATGTCATCTTTAAATTTAAT
Organism: Nicotiana tabacum; assembly: GCF_000715075.1. Taxonomy (NCBI): domain Eukaryota; kingdom Viridiplantae; phylum Streptophyta; class Magnoliopsida; order Solanales; family Solanaceae; genus Nicotiana; species Nicotiana tabacum. Next base: position 96,734,968 of record NC_134094.1, read on the forward strand.
AATTAATTTTATGTTCTAAGACCTCAAAAAGCACTATTTATCATTCCTCGACTTACGTGCGTAGTCCGTAAAATTTTTTTGAAAAGTTTTTATGTGAAAAATGGATTAAAATGTGAATTAGAGTTTTAAAACTCAGCTAAGTTGACTTTGGTCAATATTTTGAGCAAACGGACTCGAATCAGTATTTTGACAGTTTCAGTAGGTCTGTATCATGATTTGGGACTTGGGCGTATGCCCGAAATCAAATTCCGAGGTCCCTAGCCCAAGATATGGAATTTTGATGAAAAATTAAAAGTTTAAGTTCAAATAGTGACCGGATGTCGAATTATGTGCAAACGACCCCGGAATAGAATTTTTATGATTCCAATAGCTCCGTATGATGATTTTGGACTTAGGAGCGTGATCGAAATTTTATTTGGAAGTCCGTAGTAAAATTAGGCTTGAAATGGCTAAAACAAGAATTTAAGTTTGGAAGTTTGACCGAGGAGTTGACTTTTTGATACCGGAGTCAGAATCAAGTTCTGAAAGTTTTCATAGCTCCGTTATGTCATTTATAACTTGTACGCAAAATTTGAGGTCAATCAGAGTTAATTTTTATAGGTTTCTACATCGAATGTAGAAGTTGGAAATTCTAAGTTTTATTAAGCTTGAATTGGAGCATAATTCGTGGTTTTAGCGTTGTTTTAGGTGATTTGAGGTTTCAAATAAGTTCGTATGATATTTTAGGACTTGTAGGTATATTTGATTGAGGTCTCGAGGGCCTCGGGTGAGTTTCGGATGGTTAACGGATCAAAAGTTAGACTTAAAAAGCTGCTACAATTTTTCCTTCTACTAGATGTTTTGGGCTGTGATCGAGCCCAGATATCAAGCCCAGGGTCGGCAGCCTGAGGCGAAGCCAGAGATGAGGTTCAGTATCGAAGCCACGATCGAAGGTCCAGCTCGAGGGCCAGGATCGAGACCCAAGATCGAGGGTCACAATCGAAGGCTCGGGCTCAATGCCATGATCGAGGCTATGACCGAGGTCTCGTTCGAGGCCCAGTTCCAAAGGCTATCTAGGCAGTTTTATAAAAAAAAGTGCATTCGTCCCATTCGCCATTTTTAACAAATTGGAGCTTGAGCAGAGACGATTTTTGATAGATTTTCAAGGAAAGACATTGGGGTAAGTGATTCTAACTCAGATTTAGTCTATATACGCAAATATATCATTGTTTTCACCATTTAATTAGTATTTTGAGATTGAAATTTGAGAAATTTTTGAAATCTCATAGAAACGAATTTTCGAGATTTCGGTATCGATTCTGAGTCAGATTTGAGTGAAACTGGTATGGTTGGACCCGTAATTGAATGAGTTATCGGATTTCGTAACTTTCGCCAGATTTTGAGATGTGGGCCCCACAAACGAAATTTTAATTTATTTCGGGATTTTTATTGAAAATATAGTATTTTCTTATAAAATTGATTCTTATAAATTTAATGATTGTATCGAATTATTTGTGGTTAGATCGAGCCATTCGAAGTTGGATAATCGAGGAAAATGCTTACTAGTGGATTAAATTGGAGCAAGACGAGGTAAGTCTCTTGTCTAATCTTGTGAGGAGAAAATTACCCCATAGGTAATTAAAGTAATAATTGTTGCTAATTGTGGGGGCTACGTACGTACGAGGTGATGAGAGTCCATGCGTAGCTATTATTAATACTAAAGTCTGGGTAGTTTAGGACTCAAAGCATGAGTTATTTGTGTAAAATGTATTCTTTGTTTAATTAATATTATTTTATATATATATATATATTGTGAATTGTTAGATAAGAATATTAAAGGATGAAAATCTCATATGCTTGATTTTCTGTTTAAATTAATTAATTGTTAAGAGAAATTGTTCATCCTCTCGAATTGATCTTTTAATAAATATACTCTCTTTCCGGAGGTACATAAGAAAATGTCCTCCTTTCTTGTGGAGCGGGCCGAACACCTCGGCAGGATAGATGCATCTATGGATCGTGTCGCACGTCCCTCGGCAGTGTACACGAAACTCTGGATCGGGTCGTATGACCTCGGCAGAAATCGTGCTTAATAATAATAATAATTACACGATACTTTAATAGTTTATTGCAGCTTGTGAAGCTAATTGATAAATTGAAAATCTTTGAAATTTAATGAATTATTATTCCTGCTTGTTAAGGAATTATTGTAATTTCTGTAAATGAGACTAATTGATAAATTTGAAAATTTATTGGAATTGAAGGAATTTAATTAATATATTGAGAATTGTTGCATTTGAAGGACTTTAATTATTTCTTCTTGTTAAATAAATTATTGTTATATTCTGTGAATCATGCTGATCTAGATATTCTAGTTTTATTTTAATTATTATTATTGACCTATAGTGAGTATCAAAGTCGACCATCTCGTCTCTACCACTTCGAGATTAGGCTTGATACTTAGTTTGTACACGTTGTTTACGTACTCATACTACACTTGCTGTACTTTTTATGCAGGACCTGAGGCAAGTGCTAGTGGGGGACCTATCGCCTTACACCCCACATTATCCAGAGGCATAGTGGTGAGCTGCCTTTCTGAGTCGTTCTGCAGCTACCAGTGTCTCTTCTTATATTTTTAATTATGTCTATTTTTATTTTAGACAGTATTTGGAATTTTGTATAATCTACTAGATGATACAGTTGTGACATCAGGTCTTGGCACACACATTGGTAGAATTTGGTATCTTATTATTATTTTTGGATTTAAATTTTATCGATATATGTTTAATTTATTAGTTGGCTTGCGTAGCTGTAGTGTTGGGTGATATCACGACCTATAGGTGAAACTGAGTCGTGACAAGGCAACACAAAGAATAATCCTGTTATACCAGAGTCGACTCTTTATAATATAGTTTTGAAAGTTTTTTCTTGATTAGGATTTATCTTTAGCTTTGGTGCTTCCTCAGACACTTGTATAGCATTTTTATTCTTAATAATATAATAACATTTTTACTTTGTGTTCTAACACTCTTTTTATGTAATAAATTTATGTACCTTAAGATTTTTTTTACTTGAATAAGAATTTTACTCATATGATGAATTTAAAAAAATAATTGAATTGGATTCTCTTGCTAAATAATTAATTATCAATTTTAATTATTTGATTTTAATATAAAAAATAATTTATTCTATGCTGATTCATATCTTAATATTTGTTCATCTCTTGTTTTGAATATTTAATCTTAATTATAAATATAAAGATCTAAAAGTGAAATGTCATATCAATCTTTTACTCTTTGAAAATAAAATTTATAGTGGATACGATCCCACTCATCTCCAAAGTCAATCACACATGCCCTGAGCATATCCTCCAAAATCTGAATTGTCCGCTCTGACTGCCCGTCGGTCTGCGGATGAAAGGTTGTGCTTAGCTCTACACGGGTCCCCAATTCACTCTGTACTGCTCTCCAGAAATGTGAAGTAAACTGAGGGCCTCTATCTGATATGATAGAAATTGGCACACTGTGCAACTGAACTATCTCTTGATTATAAATCTGGGCCAACCTCTCTGAAGTATACGTAGTCACAACAGGAATAAAATGTGCCGACTTGGTCAACCTGTCAACAATGACCCAAACTGCATCAAACTTCCGCAAGGTCCGCCACAACCCAACTACAAAGTCCATAGTGATGCGTTCCCATTTCCACTCCGGTATAGTCATCTGCTAAAGTAGGCCACCTGGTCTCTGGTGCTCATATTTAACTTGCTGGCAATTTAGACACTTAGCTACATACTCAACTATGCCCTTTTTCATTCGCCTCCACCAATAATGTTACCTCAAATCACGATACATCTTCGTAGCACCTGGATGAATAGAATGCCGAGAACTGTGTGCCTTCTCTAGGATCTTTTTCCTCAGCCCATCCACATTAGGAACACATAGACGATCCTGGAGTCGCAGAACACCATCCACTCCAATAGTAACTTCCTTGGCACCACCCCGTAGTACCGTTTTTCGAAGAACCATTAAGTGTGGATCATCATACTGGCGAGCCTTGATCTGCTCAAATAGTGAAGACTGAGCTACAACACATGCAAGAACTCGGCTGAGATCTGAAATGTCCAACCTCACAAGTCGGTTAGCCAAGGATTGAATATCCAAAGCTAATGGCCTCTCCTCTACTGAAATGGAAGCCAAACTACCCATACTCTCCGCCTTTCTACTCAAGGCGTCTGCAACCACATTTGCTTTGCCCGGATGATATAGGATAGTAATATCATAATCTTTTAGTAACTCAAGTCATCTGCGCTGTCTCAGCTTTAGATCCCTCTGCTTGAACAAATGCTGCAGACTGCGTTGATCAGTGTAAACTTCACAAGACACCCCATAAAGATAATGCCTCCAAATCTTAAGAGCGTGAACAATCGTAGCTAACTCCAAATCATGTACTGGATAATTCTTCTCGTGGGACTTCAGCTGGCGTGAAGCATATACTGTAACTCGCCCTTCCTGCATCAGTACACAACCCAAGCCAACGCGTGAAGCATCACAATATACTGTATATATCCCCGAACCGGAAGGCAACACTAACATTGGTGTTGTAGTCAATGCTGTTTTGAGCTTCTGAAAGCTCACCTCACAATCATCAGACCATCGGAACGGAGCACCTTTCTGGGTTTATTTGGTCAGAGGTGCTGCAATAGATGAAAAACCTTCCACGAACCGACGATAATAATCTGCTAAACCCAGAAAACTCCTGATCTCAGTCGCCGAAGTGGGACGATGCCAATTCTAAACGGCCTCAATCATTTTGGGATCAACCTTAATGCCCCCGCTCGATACAATATGCCCCCAAAATGCTACAAACTCTAGCCAAAACTCACATTTAGAGAACTTAGCATATAACTTTTATTCCCACAGTGTCTGAAGCACTACTCTCATATGCTGCTCATGCTCCTCCTTACTGCGCGAGTAGATCAAGATGTCATCAATGAAGACAATGACAAACGAATCAATATATGGCCTAAATACCCTGTTCATCAAATCCGTAAACGCTGCTGGGGCGTTAGTTAAACCAAAGGACATCACCAGAAACTCATAATGACCATATCTATTCCAAAAAGTAGTCTTCGGAACATCCGAATCCCGAATCTTCAACTGATGGTACCCCGACCTCAAGTCGATCTTAGAGAACACCCTAGCACCCTCCAACCGGTCAAATAGATCATCAATACGCGGCAACGGGTACTTGTTCTTAATAGTGACTTTGTTCAATTGGCGATAATCAATACACATCCGCATTGTTCCATCCTTCTTTTTCACAAATAATACCGGTGCACCCCAAGGCGATACACTCGGTCTGCCGAACCCTTTGGCTAGTAACTCTTCAAGCTGTTCTTTCAATTCTTTCGGAGCCATACGATATGATGGGATAGATGTAGGCTGGGTATCTGAATCCAAGTCAATACAGAAATCAGTATCACGATCGGGTGGCATACCTGGAAGATCTGAAGGAAATACATCGGAGAATTCCCGAACTACAGGCACTGAATCAATAGCTGGAGTCTCTGCAGTAGTATCCCGAACATAGGCTAGATAAGCCAAACAACCCTTCTCAACCATGTGTTGAGCCTTTATAAAAGAAATAACTCGATTAAATAAACTAACAGACGAAACCTTCCACTCCAGCTTAGGCAATGTTGGAATAGCCAAAGTAACAGTCATGGAATGACAATCTAGAATAGGATGATATGGAGATAACCAGTCCATGCCCAGAATAATTTCAAAATCGGTCATCTCAAGCAATAGGAGATATGCTCTAGTTTCATAACCACAGAATATAATAATACAGGACCGGTAGATTCGGTTCACAATAATAAAATCGCCCATACGAGTGGACACATAAACAAGAGTACTCAAGGACTCACGAGAAACACCCAGGAATGGAGCAAATAGAGATGACACATATGAATACGTAGATCCCGGATCAAATAATATTAAGGCATCTTTGCCGCAAATAGAAATAATACCTGTAATCACAGCATCTGAGGCCTCTGTATCTGGTCTGTCCGGAAAAGCATAGAACCGAGCTGGAGCGCCAACTGGCTGGCCTCCGCCTGGCTTACCTCCACTACTAGGACGGCCCCTACCCACCTATCTTCCACCTCTTGGTGGTCGGACTACTGGTGGAGCAACTAGTGCGGTAATCATAGGTTGCTGACCCTGCTGCACTGGTCTACCCCATAGTCTGGGGCAGAATCTCCGCATGTGACTGGGTCCCCGCACTCATAACAACTCTTCGGTACGATGGGCTGCTGACTAAAAATCAGGCCTTGGTGACCTGAATACCCACTAGAAGAACCCTGAATAACTGGTGGGCGATAAGAACTCTCTGGTATAGCACTGAGAGAGGGTCGCACTGGAGCACCTCGAGGAGGCGGTGGTGCTGGATATGGGGGCCTGCTGGACTGCCCTCTCATGAACTGACCTCTGCCTCCAGATGGAGCACCTCTGAACTCTCCAGAATACCTAAACCGCTTATCTCTCGTAACCTGCTCTAGGGTCCGCTGACGTACACCCTCAATCCTGCGGGATATCTCCACGACTAGCTCATAAGAAGTACCCATCTCAACCTCTCGAGCCATAGTGGCCTGAATGCCAGTATGTAAACCCGCAACAAACCTCCGCACTCTCTCCGCCTCAGTATAGAGTATCATAAGTGCATGGCGAGATAACTCAGAAAACCTCGCCTCATAATCGGTCACTGACATCTGAACCTGCTGGATCTTCTCAAACTGAAACCTCAACTCTTCCCTCTGGGAGGGTGGAATATACCTGTCCAGGAAGATACGGGTGAACCTGTCCCAAGTTATGGGAGGAGAAACTGATTGTCTGCCAAGAACATAAGACTACCACCATCTACGAGCTCTGCCCTCTAGCTGAAAAGTAGCAAAGTCTACCCCATGAGACTCCAATATCCTCATGTTGAACAGTCTATCCTTGAACCGATCAATGAAATCCTGGGGATCCTCATGTCGCTCACCCCCAAAGACAGGAGGATGTAGTCTAGTCCATCTGTGCAATAGTTTCTGAGGATCAGCGGCTACAACTGGCCTGGGCTCAGGTGTAGCTGCTGCCACTGGCTGGGCTCCACCCACGGGTAGTGCACCCTGGGTTTGATATACAGCAGCTACCTGTCCATGAGCATGTGCGGTAGTGGTCTGTACTCTCCCGCACGCCTGGGATGTGGCTGGGTCTGCCGGAAATGGGGGAGTAGCTCTTCCCTGGTCTGGAACCTCATTAGAGCGCGTTCTCATCATCTGTAAGAGAATAAGAGAAGGATATTTAGTATTACATCAATTGCACGATGGAATATTAAGAAAAGTAGTTTCCTAACACCCTATAGCCTCTCGAAGATAAGTACAAACGTCTCAGTACCGATTCCGCAAGACTCTATTAGGTCTGCTCATAACTTGTGAGACCTACGTGAACCTAGTGCTCTGATACCATGTTGTCACGACCCAGTTTCACCTATAGATCGTGATGGCGCCCAACACTACATCTAGGCAAGCCAACTAATAAATTAAACATATATCGATAAAATTTAAATCCAAGAAAAATAATAAGACACCAAATTCTACCAATGTGTGTGCCAAGACCTGGTGTCACAAGTGTATGAGCATCTAGTAGATTATACAAAACTCCAAATATTGTCTGAAATAAAAATAGATAGAATTTAAAATATAAGAAGAGACACTGGTAGCTGCAGAACGGCTCAAAAAGGCAGCTCACCACTATGCCTCTGGATAACGTGGGTATAAGATGATAGGTCCCCCACTAGTACTTGCCTCAGGTCCTGCACAAAAAGTGTAACAAGTGTAGTATGAGTACGTAAACAACGTGTACCCAGTAAGTATCAAGCCTAATCTCGAAGTGGTAGAGACGAGATGGCCGACTTTGACACTCACTATTAGTCAATAATAATAATTAAAATAAAACTAGAATATCTAGATCAACATGATTCACAGAATATAACAATAATTTATTTAACCAACAGAAATAATTAAAGTCCTTCAAATGCAATAATTCTCAATATATTAATTAAATTCCTTCAATTCCAATAAATTTTCAAATTTATCAATTAGTTTCATTTATAGGAATAACAATAATTCCTTAACAAGCAGGAATAATAATTCATTAAATTTCAAAGATTTCCAATTTATCAATGAGTTTCACAAACTGCAATAAACTATCAAAGTATCGTGTAATTATTATTATTAAGCACGATTTCTACCGAGGTCGTACGGCCCGATCCAAAGTTTTGTGTACACTTCCGAGGGACGTGCGACACGATCCATAGATGCATCTATCCTGCCGAGGTGTTCGGCCCGTTCCACAAGAAAGGAGGACCTTTTCTTATGTACCTCCGGAAAGAGAGTATATTTATTATAAGATAAATTCGAGAGGATGAATAATTTTTCTTAACAATTAATTAATTTAAATAGAAAATCAAGCATATGAGGTTTCCATCCTTTAATATTCTTATCTAACAATTCACAATATATATATATATCAAATAATATTAATTAAACAAAGAATACAATTTACACTAATAATTCAAGATTTGAGTCCTAAACTACCCGAACTTTAGTATTAATAGTAGCTACGCACGGAATCTCGTCACCTCGTGCATACGTAGCCCCCACAATTAGCAACAATTATTACTTTAATTACCTATGGAGTAATTTTTCCCTCACAAGATTAGACAAGAGACTTACCTCATCTTGCTCCAATTTAATCCACTAGTAGGACTTTTCCTTGATTATCCAACTTTGATTAGCTCGAATCTAACCAAAAATAATTCGATATAGTCACTAAAATTTATATGAATCAATTCTATAAGAAAATACTACATTTTCAATAAACATCCCGAAATAAATTAAAAATTCGTCCGTGGGGCCCACATCTCGGAATCCGGAGAAAGTTACGAAATCCGATAACCCATTCAATAACGAGTCCAACCATACCAGTTTTACTCAAATCCGACTCCGAAAGCTCGAAAATTCGTTTCTATGAGATTTTAAAATTTTCCCAAATTTCAATCAAACACTAATTAAATGGTGAAAACAATGATATATTTGTGTATATAGACTAAATCCGAGTTAGAATCACTTACCCCAATGTCTTTCCTTTAAAATCTATCCAAAATCGTCTCTGCTCAAGCTCCAATTTGTTAAAAATGGCGAATGGGACGAATGCCCTTTTTTTTATAAAATTGCCCAGACAGCCTTCGGAACCCTCGAATGGGACCTCGGTCATAGCCTCGATCATGGCATCGAGCATGAGCCTTCGATTTTGACCCTCTATCTTGGGTCTCGATCTTGGCCCTCGAGCTGGACCTTCGATCGTGGCTTCGATACTGAGCCTCGTCCCTGGCTTCGCCTCAGGCCGTCGACCCCGGTCATAGCCTCAATACTCACCCGAGGCCCTCGGGACCTCAACCAAATATACCAACAAGTCCTAAAATATCATACGAACTTATTCAAAACCTAAAATCAACTAAAACGACGCTAAAACCACGAATTATGCTCCAATTCAAGCTTAATGAAACTTAGAATTTTCAACTTCTACATTCGATGTCGAAACCTATCAAATCAACTCCGATTGACTTCAAATTTTGCGCACAAGTCATAAATGACATAACGGAGCTACGAAAAGCTTCAGAACTAGATTCCAACTCCGGTATCAAAAAGTCAACTCTCCGGTCAAACTTTCAAACTTAAATTCTTGTTTTAGCCATTTCAAGCCTAATTTCACTACGGACTTCCAAATAAAATTTCGATTACACTCCTAAGTCCAAAATCATCATACGGAACTATTGGAATCATGCAAATTCTATTTCGGGGTCGTTTGCACACAATTCGACATCTGGTCACTATTTGAACTTAAACTTTTAAGTTTTCATCAAAATTCCATATCTCGGGCTAGGGACCTCGGAATTTGATTCCGGGCATACGCCCAAGTCCCAAATCACGATACGGACCTACCGGAATTGTCAAAATACTGATCCGAGTCCGTTAGTTCAAAATATTGACCAAAGTCAACTCAACTGAGTTTTAAACTCTAAATCACATTTTAATCCATTTTTCACATAAAAACTTTTCGAAAAATTTTATGGACTGCGCCACTCAAGTCGAGGAATGATAAATAGTGCTCTTCGAGGTCTTACAACACAGAGTTAATTATTAAATTTAAAGATGATATTTTGGGTCATCACATGCCTCCGGCGGAATCGAAATAATATTTTTATGTCATACATTACTTGCAAATATCATATTGTCACGACCCAAAATTTCACCACAAGCATCGTGATGCTATCTAGTCTCTAGACTAGGTAAGCCGATTTCAATTATATTTTGAAGCCATTTTTTTAATAGGTAATCAAAATTAACAGCGGAACAAAAGTGAATATAAAACCTCCCAAGACTGGTAGTACTGAGTCACGAACTCTAACTGAATACATAAAATGATCACGAGGACCAAATATACAATACTGTTTGATTAAAAATTAACAGTACAATGAAATGAACAGACTCCAAGGGACTGCATCGACCAAGCAGCTCTACCTTGAATTCTTGCAATCACATTCTAACTCTGTCCGGGTCCGATACCTCCAATACCTGGCTCTGCACAAAAATATGCAGAGTGTAGTATGAGTACACCACAATTGGTACCCAGTAAGTATCAAGACTAACCTCAGTGGAGTAGAGACGAGGTACAGTCAAGACACTCACTAGTCTATTAACCTGTGCAATATAGTATACAAAATAATACTGGAAAATAACTAGCAATGGTAACAACAAAATCAACCAGTGATATAACAACAGTGCAACAAGAACATCATAATTATTGCTCAGACAAATAAGGAACACAAGTACAACCAATTAATCAAGTCCTTCAAATACAAATTCTTTTGCCTATATATTTTTCAAATAAAGATTTTCAGGGTATAATACTTTCCAATAAATATATTTTCAAGTAAAAGTCACCATGTGACCCTCATTTCACAATCATAAAAATTATCGGTCTCAGCCCACTTTCATATTTTTCACGGCACCTCGTGCCCCATATTTCTATCACAACCACACGGACAACTCACGTGTCCATAATAAAAGTATATAAGATCCGCAAGATCAATTTATTTTTAATAAAGTAAGTTGATAATTCTTTTTTAATCAAGTAAGAAATCAACAAAGAAATGAATATATTTTAGAATTCATTTGGGTGAAGAAAATAAAATTTGCACTTAAATTAAAGCATCAGATAACTACTAATTTGGATGTAAAACTATTTAATTTAAAACATAATAATTCCTTTTATTTAAATCAACTCAATCATCTAACATCAATAAGAAAAATCAGAAATATACTTCTTCAGAGTCACGTGCTAAAAAGCCAAAGCTAAAGCCAAAACAATATAACTAGGAGCACAAAACATATAATAATCAAGTCAACTAGTACATCACGAAAGAAGACAAGAATTTACATATTAAATGAAACAAAATCACCCAAGACAAGAACATAAATAAAGAAATATCAACAGGGCACTCCCGAGGTACCGCCTCGTAGTCTCAAATCATAATTAAATTTACAATATCTCATTTCCTTATATCACTGCGGGAGCCTTCACATTTAATTTTAAGGAAATTATTTTTCCCGAAATAGCATCCCGCATTTTAGCCACCCCTACTAGTCACGCGTTTCAAGCCACCCTTATCTCACCGCATGCGTTTCAACACCCTGACTATATATCACCGCATGACTTTTAGTAGTTCCTCTACTAGCCACGCGTTTCAAGCCACCCTTATCTCACCGCATGCGTATCCATATCACAATATTTTACAAATCGCACCTCAAGTGCCCAAATATCACAGCATAATGCAACTTGCACCTCAAGTGCTCACATATCACAACATATCACAAATTGTACATCAAGTACTCAAATATTACAACATATCACAAATTGTATATCAAATGCTCAAATATTATAACTTGCCACAAAAATCAACAACACATTATTTTTCCACAATAAGGAGCTACGACTCGATCATAATGTGCACAATATCTTAACAAAATATTCGGGAGTGAACAACTCAACCGAATAATATTTCACAATTTGGCACTTTGCTTCAATATGATTCACGGCCTTTATAATTCAATACCAAATTTTCAACAACGTGAACTAAAAAGTTATTCATCAAGGAACAACACCTCTTTTAAATCACAACTTCAGGAAATAAATAGATTTATTCATCTTATTAACTAAATTTTCCATTTAAATTATCTGTAGGTAAAATCAATAATGAAAGTATTTTCCATAAAAATGGAAACTCAAACAAACACAGAGTTCACATAAAAGTCAAGTGGCAATCACACCAAATTATCATATAAAAATAACCTCGGCAAACAAGGAATGAGGCATGACAAATAAGGGATTTAATAAGTTACAACGATTTTCCAACTTAATACTTAAGGGCGTCTACGAATTTCAACAGATATAATTTGCACATATAAACCAAGTACGTACTCGTCACCTCGCGTACATGGTTTTAAATTACAAAATTTCTACATAAGACTCAATGCCTAAGGGGTAATTCCCCCACTCGAGGTTAAGTTAGACACTTACCTTTTTGAAGTTATGCCGATATTCCAAAATCGCCTTCTTGCTTGAATTGACCTCTGAACCTCTCAAATCTATTCAAATCAGTTGTATAACTTCATTAAAATTCATCGAAAATAATTTTGATTAATAAAACGTCGACTTAAAAATTTAATCCAAAAAGTCAACAAAAATTAACGCGGGGCCCGCTTCTCGGAACCCGATAAAATTTCTACGAAATACGAACACACATTCCGATACGGACCTACCGGAACTGTCAAAACACTAATACAAGTCCGTCTACTCAAAATGTTGACCAAAGTCAACGCAGTTGAGTTTTAAAGCTCTATTTCACATTTTAATACATTTTTCACACAAAAACTTTTTAGGAAATTGTACGAATTGTGCACGTAAATCGAGGAGTGATAAATAGTGCTTTTTGAGGTCTTAGAACACATAATTACTTAGTAAATTTAAAGATGATATTTTAGGCCTCACCATCTGTGAGAGAATAGAGATACAAAGGCTCAAATTCTACAATCAACAAATCTGCATGACATTAATGAAATAAGTAGAAATTTCCTAACAGTACTGTAGCCTCTCGAAGATAAGTACAGACGTCTCTGTACCGATCCGCAAGAATCTACTAGACTCGTTCGTGACTCGTAGAACCTATGAACCTAGAGCTCTGATACCAACTATCACGACCCGAAATTCCCACATTCGGACTGTGATGGAACCTAGTCTCTAAGACTAGGTAAGCCGATTTCAATCACATTTTAATCCATTTTTAACATAAAACTTTTCAGGAAATTGTATGGACTGCGCACACAAGTCGAGGAGTGATAAATAGTGCTTTTCGAGGTCTTAGAACAAAGAATTACTTATTAAATTTAAAGATGATATTTTGGGTCATCACACATATCAATAGGCATGCCACTATTAGCAATAATAGCAAGTGGTGTACCAACAACGACTTTATTGTGAGACCACTCACTTTAGATTTGATATACCTCTTCAAATAACTTAAATAACCACCACAAATATATCAAAGCAGAGCAATGGTGCTAAATTAAAAGGAAAGCAAAATTGATAATATGGGATGAAGCACTTATAGCAAAGTATCAAACGATCGAAATAATTGCCCGGAGTTCTTATTAATGAACCGTTTGGTGAAGAATTAATGGTTTGGGAGGTGATTTCTGTCAAGTACTACCGGTAGTTCCAAAATCGACAAAAGCAGAAACTGTAAAAGCTAGCTTGCCAAAGTTTAACTTTTAGCCTCAAATGAAAAAGATTCAACTGACAAGAAATATAAAATAAGAACAGATCCAATATTCATTATCTTCTTGCTTCGTGTCGGAAACGAATAAGAGCATCCAATATAAGATGATTTGGTTTTTCCTGAACACTTGGTTATCAATCCAAGCGGTAATAGTAGTGCATTTAATAAGATAAATATTTCTATCATTAGATTATAACAAAATTTGTGCAAATCGCATGATAGAATTAAAAAGATATCTTAGCTAGTAGAAATGAATATGTTGATCAACTAAATAAAAAGTTGATTGCAAAGGTTTATAATAAAAATAATATGTTTTTTAGTTTTTGACTCAGCAGAAAATGATACCAATAATTACTACCAAGAAGAATACTTAAATACTTTAATACCAAATGACCTTCTACCATACATATATGTTGCCAAGTTTATTATTTCTTACATATGTTAGTGTCACCGTATATATAATAGACTAAGTTAAAATTGATCTTCCATTGTATATAGGTTAATTTTGAAAAGAAAATATGTCTGTCATGCTACTGAAAAACTTAGATACGCCGAATAACTTAAGTAATAGCACGCAAATGATATATAGATGTCACGACCCAAAAATCATAACTTGTCGTGATGTCGCCTATCTCAATACTAGGCAAGCCGACAACCTCAATAAACCACAATTTCTTTTAAGTTTGAAAGCATCATATTTGAATTTCATAGAAAATCTCAAAAATCACTGACATAAAATACATTCCCAAAACTCGGTGTCACTGAGTACATGAGCATCTAAATGATAACAAAGTCTGACTGCTAAAAACACCGTCTGAAAATATAGAACATTTCAAAAAATACTGAAAGGAAAGAGAGTCAAGGTCTGCGGACGCCAACCAGCTACCTCGATAATCTCCAACATATAAATCCGAGAACTAACAACCACCGTGTCCAGAAGTACTTGGATTTGCACACGAGGTGCAGGGTGTAGTATGAGTACAACTAACTCGGCAAGTAACAATACTAAATAAATAACTGAAAGTAGTGACGAGCTTCATAACTGATTCCAATTACAGTAACTTCCAACATAATAAGGTAGGCATACTTTCAACTTCAACATTTAAGGCCAAAACAATAATTTCATGTCAAGTTCAATTGAATCATAAGATAATCTCTTTCAGAAATTTTCAAAAAAAAACAATGATATATGACAGCTGAAGTGCAACAGTAATGAAATCAAATGCATCCTCTCAGGACCACAGTCACTCAGCCATTCCATTCACTCAGCACTCAGCACTCGCACTCAGTAGGTACCTGCGCTCACTGGGGTGTGTACAGACTCCGGAGGGGCTCCTACAGCCCAAGCGCTATAATCCACACGGACAACTCACGTGATATAGTATCAATATCTAGATCCGCACGGACAACTCACGTGCTATAGTATAATATCTGGATCCGCACGGACAACTCACGTGTTGCACGGACAACTCACGTGCTATAGTATAAAATATGGATCCGCACGGACAACTCACGTGTTGTACATACAACTCATGTGCTATAATATAATATCTCATGATCAGGCCCTCGGCCTCACTCAGTCATAAATCTCTCTAGGCTCTCGGGCTCTCAATAATCATGAAATCAGCCCAAAAAACAATGATATTCTCACTACCCAAAAACCTAATCTGTCGTGATGGCGCGTATCGTGGAACTAGGCAAGCCGAGTCATTTCCAAACAAAACAATATTTTCATTTCAAAGATAATTTCAATACTATTTAACATAAAACCTTCATTTAAGGAGTTCAAATCAAAGAAAACAAAAGTGCGGAAAAGAAAATCCCGACATCGGGGTGTCACTAGTCATGAGCATCTACTATAATCTGTCTAACAATATCAAGGCAAACTCATCCTGGAAAATAGTTAAATACAACTAGAGGAAGATAAGAGGTAGAAGAGCAGGAGCTGCGATCGCCAAACAACTACCTTGCTATCTCCAAGAAAAATCTGCAACCAGAACACTCAATAATCGCTACCGTGTCCAACTACACCTGAATCTGTACACAAGGTGCAGGGAGTAACGTGAGTAAGCCAACTCAGTAAGTAACAATAATAAATAAAGACTGAGCAGTAGTGACGAGCAATAAAGCATATAACGTTCATATCATGAAATCTCAGTAAAGTACAACATGCTTTAAAAATCAGTGTTTGAATCAAATCATCTCGTTTAAACCCGGTTCCAGTAAAAATCATTTAAAGATATTTTTCCAACAGTTTTTCAAACAAAGGATCAATGCAAAGGTGAGCAAAAATGATGAAATCATAAACAGCCCCCCCTGGCAAAACATTACTCATATACAACCCCTCGGGCAAACCTCACAGTCACTCGTGCCACTCGGGCATACCTCACAATCACTCTTGCCACTCGGGCATACCTCACAATCACTCTTGCCACTCGGGCATACCTTACAATCACTCATGCCTCCCAATCACTCAGCACTCGGCACTCGCACTCAGTAGATACCTGCACTCACTGGGTGTGCGTACAGACTTCGGAGGGGCTCCTTCAGCCCAAGCGCTAAAATCGGGACGGACAACTCACATGCTGCACGGACAACTCACATGCCATAATAATAAAATATGCTGCAGGCGGGCAGCCCCGATCCACACTCATCCTCACAAATCAGGCCCTCGGCCTCACTCAGTCGTAAACCTCTCAAGCCACTCGGGCATTTCAGTAAAACATGGTATTCGGCCTAAAATATTTATATGCATCAAAATAGAGTCATAAAACAGAGTTATGCGGTAAACAAGTATAAACATGACTCAGTATATATTTTCAATCAAAAATAATAAGAGGATGGTAAGAAACAACCCCTAAGGGTTTTTAATCATGGTAATTAGTGAAAATGAGGGGTTAGGGCTTGGAATTTTTAGAAAGTAATTTAAGGATTTGAAGGACCAAACGATGTCGGATTTTGATGAATTTGGTATAGTTAGACTCGTGAGTGACTAAGCTTTCTAGTTTTATAAATTTTGTCGGATTTTGAGACGTGGGACCGGGGGCCGGGTTTGAGCCAATTTCGGGTTTTGATCTAAGTTTGAAGTTTTTCTTGTGGAATTCATTCTATTAACGTATATTGATGGTATTGTACTGATTGTGAATAGATTTGGAGCATTTGAAGGCCGAGTCCAGAGGCAAGAGCATTGTGGGGTAGAGATTTGACCGGTTTGAGGTAAGTAACGATTGTAAATCTAGTCCTGAGGGTATGAAACCCCGGATTTTGTATCATTCTACTATTTTAGTGACGCACATGCTAGGTGACGGGCGTGTAGGCATGCACTGTTGGGGATTTGTGACTTGGTCCGTCCCGTAGCAACTGTAAAGTTGCATACTTTGTTGAAACCATATGATACTTATATGTTTTAGAAAGAATTTCTGTAAATTAGGCTGAATGCCATGTTTGGGCCTTGCGCCAATGCTGTTTGGACCCTTAGGGGCTGTTTCTTACCATCCTCTCATTGTTTTCGATTGAAAATCTATACTCAGTCATGTTTATACTTGTTTACCGCATAGCTCAGTTTTATGACTCTATTTTGATGCATATAAATGTTTTAGGCCGAATGCCCTATTTTACTGAAATGCCCGAGTGGCTTGAGAGATTTATGACTGAGTGAGGCCGAGGGCCTTATTTGTGAGGATGAGTGTGGATCGGGGCTGCCCGCCTGCAGCATATTTTATTATTATGGCATGTGAGTTATCCGTGCAGCACGTGAGTTGTCCGCACAGATTATAGCGCTTGGGCTAAAGGAGCCCCTCCGGAGTCTGTACACACCCCCAGTGAGCGCATGTACCTACTGAGTGCGAGTGCCGAGTTCTGAGTGACTGGGAGGCATGAGTGATTGTGAGGTATGCCCGAGTGGCAAGAGTGATTGTGAGGTATGCCCGAGTGGCACGAGTGACTATGAGGTTTGCCCGAGGGGCTGTATATGAGTGATGTTTTGCCTGGGGGTTGTTTATGATTTCATCATTTTTCTAACCTTTGCATTGATCCTTTGTTTGAAAAACTGTTGGAAAAATATCTTTAAATGATTTTTACTGGAATCGGGTTTAAACAAGATGATTTGATTCAAACACTGATTTTTAAAACCTGTTGTACTTTGCTGAGATTTCATGATATGAACATTATATGCTTTATTGCTCGTCACTACTGCTCAGTTTTTATTTATTGTTGTTACTTACTGAGTTGGCATACTCACGTTACTCCCTGCACCTTGTGTGCAGATTCAGGTGTAGCTGGATACGGTGGCGATTATTGAGTGT
Source organism: Nicotiana tabacum (assembly GCF_000715075.1). Classification (NCBI taxonomy): domain Eukaryota; kingdom Viridiplantae; phylum Streptophyta; class Magnoliopsida; order Solanales; family Solanaceae; genus Nicotiana; species Nicotiana tabacum. The sequence goes on from NC_134094.1 coordinate 96,753,195, forward strand.
TCTGGTTGCATATTTTTCTTGGAGATAGCAAGGTAGTTGTTTGGCGATCGTAGCTCCTGCTCTTCTCCCTCTTATCTTCCTCTAGTTGTATTTAACTATTTTTCAGGTTGTGTTAGCCTTGATATTGTTAGACAGATTGTAGTAGATGCTCATGACTAGTGACACCCCGATGTCGGGCTTTTCTTTTCCGCACTTTTGTTTTCTTTGATTTGAACTCCTTAATGAAGATTTTATGTTAAATAGTATTGAAATTATCTTTGAAATGAAAATATCGGTTTGTTTGGAAATGAGTCGGCTTGCCTAGTTCCACGATAGGCGCCATCACGATAGATTAGGTTTTTGGGTCGTGACAGATTGGTATCAGAGCCTAGGTTACATACGTCTCACGAGTCATGAGCGGGTTTAGTAGAGTCTTGCGGATCGGTACGGAAACGTCTGTACTTTTTCTTCGAGAGGCTGCAGAACCTTTAGGAAACTCCATATTCTTGAATTCTTGTCGTGCGAATCTGTTGATTCTAGTAACTAAACATCTGTTGTTTCATTCTCTCACAGATGGTGAGGACTCGTACTACCGGTCAGGAGGGCCAGCCACTAGTACCACCAGCCAGGGTCGCGAGAGGTCGAGGCCGCGGTAGAGGCCATGGTAGGGGCAGAGGTGCAGCCCGTACAACAGATGGGGCAGTACCTGTAGATTCACTGGTTGTCCTAGATCAGGACCAGGTTCCAGTTATTGATTCCAGGCCTTCAGGAGGCCCTAACTCATATTCTGATAGCGTGTACTGGCCTTGCTCAGGTGGTCTCTATTTCGACGGCCACAACCACTTCTCAGGCCAGGGGAGGCACTCAGACTCCCGTCGCTCGCACACCCGAGCAGGTAATTCAGGGACTTCAGACACCGGAGGCACTACCTGCCCAACCAGTTATAGTTGCTTAGGATTATGTGGTTCTTGCTATGCCTGAGGATGATCAGCGTAGGTTGGAGAGGTTTGGGAGACTCCAGCCACCACCTTTCAATGGCACAGAGAGAGAGGATGCTCATGACTTTTTGGATAGGTGTTAGAGGATACTCCGTACTGATGGTATTTTGGAGACTTGTGGGGTCTCATTCACTACCTTTCAGTTTTCTGGGGGTGCACTCAGATGGTGGTAGACTTACAAGAGGCGTAGGCCTGTTGGCGCAACACCCCTTACTTGGCAGCAGTTCTCCGAGGTCTTTTTGGAGAAGTTCGTGCCTCGATCCCGCAGAGAGGAGCTGCACAGACAGTTTGAGCGGCTTCGCCAGGGTGATATATTTGTGATACAGTATGAGATGCGGTTCTCTGAGTTGGCCCGTCATACGGTCTGGTTGGTTCTCACGGACAGGGAAAGGATCATGAGGTTTATTGATGGTCTTACTTATCAGCTACAGTTGCTCATGACCATATAGAGGGTTTTAGGTGCTACTTTTGATGAGGTTGTCGACATTGCTCGGCAGATTGAGATGGTTCGCGATCAGGAGAGGGTTGAGAGGGAGGCCAAGAGGCCTCGTGGTCAGGGTGGATTCAGCGTTGCTCCTTTTGGGGGTCAGTTCCAGCACGGTAGAGGTCGTCATTTCAGGCAGGCTCAGTCAGCTCGACCATTTCATCGGGGTGCATCATCTGGCCATGGTTCTCACAGTTCTCATCAGGGCCACTCATCACTTAGTGCCCTTGCAGTTCAGAGTTTTTCCCGTGCTCCACCTGTTCAGGGCTCTTCCATGCCAGGTTCTTCTACTAGTCATCCCGGTGCTAGGGGTTTCCTTCAGTTTCCGCCGCCAGCACCAGAGAGTTTTTTAGTGTGAGGAGCTTGGGCATATGCGGAGGCAGTGTCCTCGTCGTCATGAAGGTCTATCTCAGCAAATGAGTCAGCCTCCGACTATAGCACCAGTTACCTCACCACCCACACAGTCAGCTCGGGGTGGAGGTTAGAAAGCTAGGGGTCGCCCTAGAGGGGGAGGCAGATCAGAGGGTGACCAGACCCGTTTCTATGCCCTCCCTGCCAGACCATATGCTATTGCTTCAGATGCTGTGATTACAGGTATTGTCTCAGTTTGTCATAGAGATGCCCCAGTATTATTTGACCCTGGTTCCACGTATTCATATATTTTCTCATATTTTGCCCATTTTCTAGATATGCCCCGTGAGTCCTTAGTTTCATCTGTACATGTATCTGCTCTTGTGGGCGATACTATTATTTTGGACCGCGTATATCGGTCATGTGTGGTGACTATTGGGGGTCTAGAGACCTGAGTGGATCTATTGTTGCTCAGTATGGTTGACTTTGATGTGAAATTGGGTATGGATTGGTTATCTCCATGTCATGCTGTTCTAGATTGTCACGCTAAGACAGTGACGTTGGCTATGCTGGGAATTTCGAGGGTTGAGTGGAGCGGTTCTGTAGATTATGTACCAAGTAGGGTGATTTCATATTTGAAGGCTCAACGCATGGTTGAGAAAGGTTGCCTATCTTATTTGGCTTTTGTGAGGGATGTTAGTGCAGAGACTCCTGTCATTGATTCTGTTTCGGTGGTCCGTGATTTTTCGGATGTGTTTCCTGCAGACCTGCCGGGCATGCCGCCTGATAGGGATATTGACTTTGGTATTGATTTGGTGCCTGACACTCAGCCCATTTCTATTCCACTGTATCGAATGGCACCGGGGGAGTTGAAAGAATTGAAAGAATAGCTTCAGGAACTCCTTGATAAGGGGTTTATTCGGCCTAGTGTGTCACCTTGGGGTGCACCGGTTCTATTTGTAAAAAAGAAGGATGGTTCCATGCGAATGTGTATTGATTATAGGCAGTTGAATAAGGTCACAGTCAAGAACAAGTATCCTTTGCCTCGTATTGATGATTTATTCAACCAGCTTCAGGGAGCGAGGGTGTTCTCCAAGATTGATTTGAGGTCCGGTTATCACCAGCTGAAGATTGGGGATTCATTTATTCTTAAGACAACTTTCATGACCTGATATGTCCATTATGAGTTCTTGGTGATGTCTTTTGGGCTGACCAATGCCCAACAACGTTCATGTATTTGATGAATAGTGTATTCCAGCCCTATTTGGACTCATTCGTCGTTGTATTCGTTGATGACATCCTGGTGTACTCTCGTATCCAGGAGGAGCACGCTCAACATTTGAGGATTGTATTACAAAGATTAAGAGAGGAGAAGCTTTATGCAAAGTTCTCCAAATGTGAGTTTTGGCTCAGTTCAGTAGCATTCTTGGGGCACGTGGTGTCCAGTGAGGGTATTCAGGTGGATTCGAAGAAGATAGAGGCGGTGCAAAGTTGGCCCAGACCATCCTCAGCCACAGAGATTAGGATCTTTCTTGGTTTGGCGGGTTATTACCGTCCCTTTGTGGAGGGATTTTCATCTTTTGCATCGCCCTTGACCAAATTGACCCAAAAGGGTGCTCCATTCAGGTGGTCGGATGAATGTGAGGAGAGCTTTCAGAAGCTCAAGACTGCTTTGACCACAGCTCCAGTGTTAGTTCTGCCATCAGCTTCAGGTTCTTACAATGTGTATTGTGATGCCTCGAGGATAGGCATTAGTTGTGTTTTGATTCAGGAGGGTAGGGTGATTTCCTATGCCTCACGCCAGTTGAAGACCCATGAGAAGAACTATATTTTCCATGATCTTGAGTTAGCAACCATTGTTCACGCCTTGAAGATTTGGCGTCATTATTTGTATGGGGTTCATTGTGAGATCTATACTGATCACCGGAGTCTGTAGTATCTTTTAAAGCAGAAGGATATTAATTTGAGTCAGCGGAGATGGTTGGAGCTTCTTAAGGACTATGATATCACTATTTTGTACCATCCGGGGAAGGCCAATGTGGTGGCCGATGCTTTAAGTCGCCGGGCAGAGAGTTTGGGGAGTTTAGCATATCTTCCAGGAGCAGAGAGACCTTTGGCATTGGATGTTCAGACCTTAGCGGGCCAGCTTATCAGATTGGATATTTCGAAGCCTAGTCGGATATTGGCTTGTGTAGTCTCCAGGTCTTCTCTTTATGACCGTATCAGGGAGCGTCAGTATGATGACCCCCACTTGCTCGTTCTTCAGGACATGGTTCGGAGAGGTGATGCTAGGGATGTGACTATTGGTGATGACAGCATGCTGAGAATGCAGGGCCGGATATGTGTGCCTAATGTTGATGGGCTTCGAGAGTTGATTCTTGAGGAGGCCCACAGCTCGCGGTATTCCATCCATTCGGGTGCCGCGAAGATGTACCAGGTTTTGAGGCAGCACTATTGGTGGAGGCGGATAAAGAAGGATATAGTTGGGTTTGTGTCTCGGTGTCTCAACTGTCAGCAGGTTAAGTATGAGCATCAGAGACCGGGTGGCTTGCTTCAGAGATTAGATATCCCAGGGTGGAAGTGAGAGCGGATCACCATGGACTTTGTAGTTGGTCTCCCATGGACTTCGAGGAAGTTTGACGCTATTTGGGTTATTATGGATCTGCTGACCAAGTCCGCGCACTTCATTCCAGTTGGTACTACTTACTCTTTAGAGCGGTTGGCTGAGATTTACATCCGAGAGATCGTTCGCCTGCATGGTGTCCCAGTTTTCATCATTTCAGATAGGGGTACTTAGTTCACATCACAGTTTTGGAGGGTCGTGCAGCGAGAGTTGGGTACTCAGGTTGAGTTGAGCACAACTTTTCACCCTCAGACAGACGGGCAGTCCGAGCACACTATTCAGATATTGGAGGACATGTTGCGTGCTTATGTTATTGACTTTGGGGGTTCATGGGACCAGTTTCTGCCACTCGCGAAGTTTGCATATAACAACAGTTATCAGTCGAGTATTCCGATGGCTCCGTACGAGGCTTTATATGGGAGGAGGTGTAGATCTCCGGTTGGATGGTTTGAGCCGGGTGAGGCTAGGCTCTTAGGTACAGATTTGGTCCAGGACGCATTAGATAAGGTGAAATTGATTCAGAAGCGGCTTCACACAGCACAGTCTAGGCAGAAGAGCTACGTGGATAGGAAGGTCCGTGATGTGTCTTTTATGGTTGGGGAGAAGGTCTTGCTGAAGGTATCACCCATGAAGGGTGTTATGAGGTTTGGGAAGAGGGGCAAGTTGAGCCCCCGATTTATTGGGCCTTTTGAGGTGCTTCAGAAGATAGGAGAGGTGGCTTTTATGCTTGCCTTGCCACCCAGCTTGTTGAGTGTGCATCCAGTGTTTCATGTTTCCATGCTCCCGAAGTATATTGGAGATCCGTCCCATGTTTTGGATTTTAGTACGGTTCAGTTGGAGGGTGATATGACTGATGATGTGGAGCCGGTAGCTATTTTAGATCGGCAAGTTCGAAGGTTGAGGTCAAAGGATATAGCTTCAGTGAAGGTGCAATGGAGAGGTCAGCCTGTGGAGGAGGCCACCTGGGAGACCGAGCGGGAGATGCGGAGTAGATATCCACTCCTATTCGAGACTCCAGGTATGTTTCTAGACCCGTTCGAGGACAAACGGATGTTTAAGAGGGGAGGATGTAACGACCCGACCGGTCGTTTCGAGAGTTATAGCCTCGTTTTCCCCATTTCTACTTCTTTCTGTGTTATTCAGCTATATTATGTTATATCAGGTTAGTTGGTTCGGGACTGGAGTGGTTTCAGAGTGAATTGAGACACTTAGTCTCTTAAGTAGAAACTTAAGTTGGAAAAGTCAATCATATGTTGACCTATGTGTAAATGATCTCGGATTTGAATTATGATGGTTCCGTTAGCTTCGTTAGGTGATTTTGAACTTGGGAGTGCGTCCAGAATGTGATTTGGAGGTCCGTGGTAGATTAGGCTTGAATTGGCAAAATTGGAAATTTGGCGATTTCGGTCCGCAATGAAAAACTTGATATCGGGGTCGGAATGGAATTCCGGAAGTTGGAGTAGGTTTGTGGTGTCATTTGTGACGTGTGTGCAAAAATTGAGGTCATTCAGACGTCGTTTGGTTGGTTTCGGCATCGGTTGCCGAATTTGGAAATTTAGAAGTTCTTAGACTTGAATCCGAGGGTAATTTGGCATTTGGATATTGTTTTGAATGATTCGAAGGTTCGACTAAGTTTGTATGTTGATATATGACTTGTTGGTATTTTTGGTTGAGGTCCTGAGGGCCTCAGGGTGATTCCGGGTGGTTAACGGATTGTCGAAGTTGGAATTTGCAGCTGGAGCTGCTGCTACTGCTATTTTCGCACCTGCGGAAGAAAACCTCGCAGGTGCGAGGCCGCTAGTGCGAGTGGGTAGTGCACAGGTGCGAGCAACGCTGGACTAGTCAGGTTGCGCAGGTGCGAGTTGGAGGTCGCATCTGCAAGCCTGCAGGTGCGAAACCTGGGGCGTAGATGCGAAAAGGGGAATGCTGGGCAGGCTTCGCAGAAGCGGAGGAAAACGCGCAGATGCACCTTCGCAGGTGCGGCGATGTTGCTGCAGATGCAGAGCCTGGGCGCGTAAGTGAGTTGCGCAGGTGCGGCTCCTTGGACCGCATGTGCGGTCGCGCGGGTGCGAGAAAATAGCCGCAGGTACGAAAAACCTGAGCATAAACCATAAATAGAACCCTTCGCGATTTTGGTGCATTCTTCACCATTTCTATTCGGTTTTTGGAGATTTTGGGAGAGATTTGAAGAGGGAATCAAGGGGTTTTCGTTGAGGTAAGTCACTTGAGCCCTAATACTTGTATATATGGTGATTTTTCGTTGTTTAATCATGGTAATTAGTGAAAATGAGGGGTTAGGGCTTGGAATTTTTGGAGAGCAATTTAAGGATTTGAAGGACCAAACGATGTCGAATTTTGATGAATTTGGTATGGTTAGACTCGTGAGTGAATGAGCTTTCTAGTTTTGTAAATTTTGTCGGATTTCGAGATGTGGGCCCGGAGGCCGGGTTTGAGCCAATTTCGGATTTTGGTCTAATTTTGAAGCTTTTCTTGTGGAATTCATTCCATTAGCGTATATTGATGGTATTGTAGTGATTGTGAATAGATTTGGAGCATTTGAAGGTCGAGTCCAGAGGCAAGAGCATTGCGGGGTAGAAATTTGACCGGTTTGAGGTAAGTAACGATTGTAAATCTAGTCTCGAGGGTATGAAATCCCGGATTTTGTATCATTCTACTATTTTTAGTGACGCACATGCTAGGTGACGGGCGTGTGGGCGTGCACTATTGGGGATTTGTGACTTGGTCTATCCCGTAGCAACTGTAAAGTTGCATACTTTGTTGAAACCATATGATACTTATATGTTTTAGAAAGAATTTATGTAAATTAGGTTGAATGCCATGTTTGGGCCTTGCGCCATGGCGAGTCACATAACAACTGTAAAGCACAAATTGAGCAGTAGATGGGGAAACAGGGTTGTAATACTCAAAACGACCGGCCGGATCGTTACAATAGAAGTTTTGACAACAACGTCATACATGCAAAAATTATGATAGTGGTCAATGTGCTTCTAAGTATATTCTTATCCATGAATTCAACTTTCGTCTTCTGAAACTAAGGAATATCCTTCTAAATTTTTGTGAAAATAAGTTTTAGTATGTTTATGTTTTGTAAATATAACAAATAAAGCACAATGTCAAACATCCTAAATATTGGACTATATTTACCGCAATATATTTTCTTGCACGAACAACTGTATGTTTCACTTTCAAGAGGGATATCAAGATCGACAACAAGAGTTTTGGTTAAGGCAGAGCAACCAAAGCATTAGGAGGAAATATACACAAAAAAATATTGTCCACAAAGAAGTGTTCGTTAAGATACCATCACATTAAATACTTTTAACATAATACATAATTATCTAACTAACATGACAAAATTGATCATTTGTGTAAGTTTTGATGATGTCCTTTTATTTTAAATTCGTGTATTATGCTAATGTAATAATATTTTTCGGCATTTAGATGATTGTTGTATTATTATACATAAAATTCCTCTTATTAATTAAATTTTATTATTTCTTAATATAAATAAATATTTAAATCATCATGTGCCATTATTAACGTGTAACGCACGTTCATAAATACTAGATTTTTTAAAATATGTATATATACTATATAATGATACCCCTTGACTTCTTGGTGAATTTATTTATTTATATTTTGACTCTCTTAAATAAAAATTCTGTCTCCGCCACGTAAAGAGAATAACAGGATTCGAAACATGGGTTAACACACTTAACTTTCTATTTGACTTTCAAATAGTAAAAGTACCATTTGGATGGAGATCACAAGCCGCAAGCGGATCCAGGATATAATATTTGCAGGTGCTAGTATTTTTAATACAAAGCTAATACTAGTCTAGGAGATCGAATTTGGGTGTACGTTTGATCTCGGTTAGCGTTGTTTTGAATTAATTCGATTTTGATTCAATCTATTTTAAATTAGTTTGGTTTGAATATCAATTTTTGGTACATAAATAAATACGCGAGCACCAAATAAAAATATTTGGTCCAATTTGAAATCAAGAAAAAATAACACTAGATGGATAAAATAAAAAGCTAAATAATTAAAATCATATTCAAAGAAAAAAAATTAGAGATCTAGAATAAAGAAAACAATAGCAAACATATATCTAAACAAACATAAACTAGGAAGAGGGAGGAAATAAAAATCAAGAAAAGAAGAAAAGAAAAGGGAAAAAAGATCAAGTATGGCCACCAAGAAATCGGTGAATCTTGATCCTGACACATGGTGCGGGGAAGTTTACGTATATCTATTTTTGGGACTACCATTGAAGTTATACCCGTATTATTAAAAAATTAAAAATTGTGAAATTTATCCATTTATTATATAGTTCTTCTATCTCAATGCAACTTCAAAGTCAGATATAAAGTTTTTCTATCTTTCCAATGCAACTTCAAATAATCGAATCTTAAGTAGTTTTATCTTTTCAATGCAATTTCAGAATCAAATATGAAGTTTCGCTATCTTTCCAATTTAACTTCAGTATCGAATCTTAAATATTTCTTTCCAGTGATTAATTCTCCCTCAATTCTTAACGTTAAAATCCTCTTCGGAACTTACAAGGGAACACAAACTGAAAAGATCAAATAAATATACTATAATTTATTATTGGTAAGCATAAAGAGGCCAAAAAGAAAACAAGATACAAAGTTCAACGATATATCACTAGAATTACAATCACATATAAATAATTACCCAAATGTTTTATGCAATTAGGAAACGGTAACAACGTGCTATGCACCAAAACATGTATTATTATTGGTTTCTTTAAAAACGAATCTATAACGACCCGACTTGTCATTTTAATAATTAACGCTCCATTCAATGACTTAAGATCTCGAGCAACTTCTTAATAAGTATTATGACCCGCGGGTATGGTCGAGTTGGATTTTCGGAAGATTCAAAATTTAATTAAAAAATAAATCTTATTTAGAAGCTTAAATGGAAAGAGTTAACCAGAGAGTTGACTTTTGATCAAATGACCGGAATGGAATTTCGATGATGGGAATAGCTCCATTACGTTAATTATGACTTGTATGCAAATTTGAAGTCGTTGCGGATTGATTTGATACGTTTCGGCGCAAAATATAGAAGTTGAAAGATCCGAAAACTCATAATTCGATTCGAGGCACGATTCGTAATTCAAACATTTGTTTGACGTGATTTGAAGCCTCCATTAAGTTTGTATTGTATTTTGAAACATGTTGGTATATTTGATTGAAGTTCCGAGGGGTTTGGGTGTAAATTTTGGGTCATTGGTTGAGAGATTAGTAAAGTTAAGAAATTTGGGAGTTTGACCATGGTCAATATAGGGTCAAGACGACCTCTTTTCAGTGTTTTGAGTGCGCGAGCAGGTCCGTAGCGTGTTTTATGATTGAAATTCATATATGATTTGTGTCCGGGAGGTTCCGGATGAGTTTCGGGAGTGCTGAGGCAAAAGGGAAGCACAGACCTCAAGGGAATTGTGCGGACCGCACAATTTTGGTGCGGCCGTACTCCAGTCCGCAGTGGAGTGCGCGGACCGCACAATTTTGGGTGCGGCCGCGCTCAAGAACTCTCAGATTCTCTCGTCCGACTTCGGAAGCTCATATCTTTTGATCTACAAAGAATTTTGAGATGTTTTAGAAACGAAAGTTGTAGCCCTTCGTGTTTAGTTTTCAGAAAGGTAAAGAAATCATTATTTGGACATCTGTAAAGAGAGTTATGGCCAAAATACTAATGCCTGACAGTGAAGTTCCAAGAGAGTGCGACCGCACCATTTTTGTGCGACCGCAGGAGCTGGGGATGTGCGGCCGCACCATTTTTGTGCGGACCACATATTGGAAGTTCAGAGGATGTACTATGTATCCGAGGTTTAGGTTATTATTTTATTTTTGGACTTTTGGAGCTCAGTTTGAGACGATTTTTTGTGAGTTTTTTAAGAAATTTATCGGGATAAGTGATTCTAACTCGGATTTGGTTATTATACATGAATATATTACTGATTTCATCATTTAATTAGTTCTTTGAGATGAAAATTTGAAAAAAATTGTAGAAACTTCATAAACCACAAATTTAAGATTTGGAGGTTGATTTGTTATTGGAATTCGATAAAATCGGTATGGTTGAATTCGTAACGGAATGGGTATTCGGATTTCGTGAAAATTTTGTCGGGTTCCGAGAAGCGAGCCCTGCGTTGACTTTTGTTGACTTTTTGGAATAAATTTTTAAGTCGACGTATTATTATCCGGAATTATTTTCGATAAATTTTAATGAAGTTATATAATTAATTTAGATAGATTTGAGTGATCCGGAGGTCAATTCAAGCAAGAAGGCGATTTTGGAATATCGGCATAACTTCAAAGAGGTAAGTATCTTGCCTAACCTCGAGTGGGGGAGTTACCCCTTAGGCATTGAGTCTTATGAGGAAATTGTGTAATTGAAAACCATGTACGCGAGGTGACGAGTACGTACTTGGTTTATATGTGCAAATTATATCGGTTGAAATTCGTATACGCCCTTAAGTATTAAGTTGGAAAATTGTTGTAACTTATTAAATCCCTTATTTATCATGGCTCATTCTTTGTTTGCCGAGGTTATTTTTATATGATAAATTGTTATGATTGTCACTTGACTTTTATGTGAATTCTGTGTTTGTTTAAGTTGCCATTTTTATGGAAAAATTCTTTCATTATTGATTTTACCTATAAATAATTAAAATGGAAAATTTAGTTAATAAGATAAATTACTATTCAGTTCACGTTGTTGAAAATTTGATATTGAATTATAAAGGCCGTGAATCATATTGAGGCAAAGTGCCAAATTATAAAATATTATTCGGTTGAGTTGTTCACTCCCGAATATTTTGTTAAGATGTTGTGCACATTATGATCGAGTTGTGGCTCCTTATTGTGAAAAATAATGTATTGTTGATTTCTGTGGCAAATTGTAATATTTGGGCACTTGATGTGCAATTTGTGATATGTTGTAATATTTGAGCACTTGATGTGCAATTTGTGATATGCTGTAAGATTTGAGCATTTCATGTGCAAATTGTGATATGTTGTAAGATTTGAGCACTTGATGTGCAATTTGTGAAATATTATAATATTTGGGCACTTGAGGTGCAAGTTGTATTATGCTGTGATATTTGGGCACTTGAGGTGCGATTTGTTTCACAAAGGGATATTGATACGCATGCGGTGAGATAAGAGTGACTTGAAACGCGTGACTAGTAGGGAAACTACTTGAAGTCATGCGGTGATATAAGGTCAGGGTGTTGAAATGCATACGGTGAGATAAGGGTGGCTTGAAACGCGTGGCTAGTAGGGGAACTACTAGAAGTCATGCGGCGTGATAAGGGTGGCTAAAACGCGAGATGCTATTTCGGAAAAAAATGATTTCTTTAAAATTAAATGTGAAGGCTCCCACAGTGATATAAGGAAATGAGATATTGTGAATTTATTTATGATTTGGGACTACGAGGCGGTACCTCGGGAGTACCCTGTTGATATTTCTTTATTTATGTTCTTGTCTTGGGTGATTTTATTTCATTTAATATGTAAATTCTTGTCTTCTTCCGTGATGTACTAGTTGACTTTATTATTATGTGTTTTGTGCTCCTAGTTATATATTTCTGGTTTTCTTACTGATTTTTGATGATTGAGTTGATTTTAATAAAAAAGGAATTATTATGTTTTAAATTAAATAATTTTACATCCAAATTAGTAGTTAATTGATGCTTTGATTTAAGTGCAAATATTATTTTCTTTACCCAAATGATTTCTAAAATAAATTCATTTCGTTGTTGATTTTCTTACTTGATTTAAAAATTGTAAACTTACTTTATTGAAAATAAATTGATCATGCGGATCTTATATACATTTATTATTGACACGTGAGTTGTCCTTGTGGTTATGATAGAAATATGGGCATGAGGTGCTGGGTGAAACATGATAATTTTATTATTGATGCGTGAGTTGTCCGTGTGGTTCTGATAGAAATATGGGCACGAGGTGTCGTGAAAAATATGAAAGTGGGCTGAGACCCGTAATTTTTCTGATTATGAAATGAGGTGTCACATGGTGACTTTTACTTGAAAAATATATTTATTTGAAAGAAGTATATTCAAAATATATTTATTTAAAAGAAGTATATTCGAAAGATACTTGTCTTAAATAATAATATGTGAAGGAATTATATTTGAAGGACTTGATTAAATGATTTTACTTGTACTTCTTATTTGTCTAAGCAATAATTATGATGTTCTTGTTGCCTTGATGTTATATCACTAGTTGATTTTGTTGGTATCATTGTTAGTTATTTTCCAATACTTTTGTATACTACTATATTGCGCAGATTAGTTGACTAGTGAGTGTCTTGATTGTACCTCGTCACTACTCTACTGAGGTTAGTCTTGATACTTACTGGGTACCGACTGTGGTGTACTCATACTATACTTCTGCATATTTTTGTGCAGAGACAGGTATTGGAGATATCGGACTTGAGTAGAGTTAAAGTGGGACCGTAAGGATTCAAGGTAGAGCTGCTTGGTCGTCGCAGTCCCTTGGAGTTTTTTCATTTCATTGTACTGTTAATTTTTTAATCAAACAGTATTGTATATTCGGTCCTCGTGATCATCCCATGTATTCAGTTAGAGTTCGTGACTCAGTACTACTAGTCTTGGGAGGTTGTATATTCACTTTTGTTCCGCTGTTAGTTTTGATTACCTATTAAAAAAATAGTTTCAAAATGTAATTGAAATCGGCTTACCTAGTCTTAGAGACTAGGTACCATCACGACGCCTGTGATGGGATTTTGGGTCGTGACAAAATCCTAGAACTATATTTAATCAAAACGAACTAACACTATTTCATAAAATAAATAATACTAATTGATACTAATAACTATTGCTCATAGAAAGAACTGTGATTACATGATGTTTATTCGCTAGCTACTATGAATAGGCAAAAATAAAATAAAATAAAAATCAAACTAGTCAATCATTTTTAACCACGGATCCATCATCGATCAAGTGGTCTATTTTTCCATCAGGGTGCTCAAAGAAGTCTGCCACATCCAAGTGGGTGATGTCAAATTCATTGTACAAAATTAGTTTCACGGCCTTTATTCTTTAAGGATGCTTGATAAAGCTCAACCAAATATTTTGGTGTACGATAAATATTTGGCCAATGCCCTTTTCCACCGTAATGATAGCATTCAGTTTCTGAACCCTTTGCTTTTGGCTTCTCATCTTTCTCTTTTAACTTTTGGTGGTTATTTTTCTTTGGGGGGTGATTAACACCAGGAAATTTCTTCCTTGGGCACGACCACGAGCAGGGCTACGACCTTTTTCACGCTTAGCATAATGGGAATACACCTCATCTACTCCAGGTAATGGTGTAGACCCAGTAGGTCGATTATCGTGATTTCTCATTAATAAGTCATTATTTCGTTTGGCCACAAGGAGAAGAGAAATCAACTTAGAGTACTTCTTGAAACCTTTCTCTCGGTACTATTGTTGCAGGACCAAATTGGAGGCATGAAACGCTGTGAACGTTTTTCAAGCATATCATGGTCAGTGATACTATCTCCACAGAGTTTCAATTTAGAAGTAATTCTGAACATCGCAAAATTGTATTTAAAAACAGATTTAAAGTCTTGGAGCCTCAGATGAGCCCAATCATATCGTGTTTGTGGAAGAGTGAGCAACTTTAAGTTGGCATATCTTTTCTTTAAGCCATTCCACAAAATAAGTGGATCTATGACTGTGAGATATTCTATTTTCAACCTTTTATCAAGGTGATGGCGCAAGAAAATCAAGGCCTTGGCACAATCTTGGGTAGATGTTTTATTTTATGTTTAATAGCGTCTACAAGACCCATTGCATCTAAATGAATTTCAGCATCCAACACCGATGACATATAGTTCTTGCCCGAAATTTCAAGGGCAACGAACTTTTTTTTCATAATATCAGTCATAATTAAAAGAGGAGAAAAATTATACCTTAGTCTTTTCAAAGATCTTCTTGAGACGGTAGAGTCTTGTGCTGATAACGTGTAATGAAACAATAAAGAAGAATATTGCAAAGAAAGAGAGAGAAAATTCTTATTGATTTGAGATCAATTACAATGAAATAGAACACCTCTATTTATAGGGAAAAAGTGACTTAGCCACCAAGTAACAAACCCTAAGATCTCTCTAAAATATAGACATTCATCTTAAATAGAATTCTATTTATAACACTCCCCTTTGAATGTTTATTCAACAGATAATATGCCTCGTTAAAATCTTAACTAAAATAAAATCCAGTGGGAAAAAATTCTAGAGAAGGGTTTAACCAAACTCATATGTTTGACTTTTACTACGCCCCTGACACTCTTATTTCGACTTCCCTTTTAAAGCTAGAGAAGAATTTTTTTAAATAAAGAATTTAGCAACATGAATCAATAATGTACTTCCACGAGTTTTGTAGGACTTGGTACATTAAGCAAATGCTTGACGGATGGATTCGACTGCCATATGGAATTGTAAATTAATTTAGGAGTTGCTCCCTTTTTTTATTAGAAACTCCAAGCACACAAAATGGCATTTACACTATCTTGAATGAATTTTATTTTAAAATCATGTGGCAATTCAAGAGAAAAAATAATACCATCTTCAAGTTAAGTCCAAATCTGCAACTAGAGGAGGGAACAGGTTAAAATTGAACTAGAGGAGGGATTAACTCAATTCGACGGTAAAACCAATAATAATAAAAATTAAGTACGATCTTTTGTGATTAAAATTGTACCACTTGAACCAGACAGCCAATTGTTATCATTCACTTTGAAAAGAAAATGACAAGAATAGTATTTAAGTAGATGATTTTAATTTTTTTATATGAATACTTGCTACTTATGTTTGAGTTTGACTTTCATGGACCATCGCCTTATATATCCACATAGTATCACGATCCTAAATTCCAATCATGAGATCGTGATGACGCCTAACATCCACTTACTAGGCAATCCAACATTAGCTAATCAATTAATCATTTTTACATTTAAAACAGAGTAATAATAATAATTAACGATTGGTAAAACTGAAATACATAAGATAGATTCATAAATAACACGGTCTAAACTAATCCCAGAAATCCGATATCACTAGTATATGAGCAACTAGAATATTATAAAGTATGGTCCGAACGAAATACAAATGTTTGAAACAAAATAAACAGTAAAGACAGAATAGAAGGGGACATCAGGGACGGCGAACACCAGCAGCTCTACCTCAAGTCTCCGGGGCAAGTCGATACGGGAAAAACTCCTCTACGCACCATTAGGACCAACACCGGGATCTGCACAAGAAGTACAGAAGTGTAGTATGAGTACAACCGACCCCAAGTACTTTGTAAGTGTCGAGCCTAACATCGACGAAATAGTGACGAGGCTATGACAAGACACTCACTATGAACATGTACGAATAATAATAATAATAATAATAACAGAAACAGAAATATAGAATAAATAGTAAACTCGTAAGAACGGGACCTGAAGGTCATCTATAGAGGGTCCAAGAATAACATCATCTCATAACCTTAAATCACAGAACCGCGATAAGCACTACAACTACAAACAACTATAACACATCACATCCTGTTGCGGTGTGCAACCCGATCCTAACAATTATCACAATACATGTTGCAGTGTGCTATCCGATCCCAACATTTATCATAACATCTCTTGCGGCGTGCAACCCGATCCCAATATCAAATCATATCATTATCTATTGCGGCGTGCAACCCGATCCCAATATCAATTCATTTCAATACTGTTGTGGCGTGCAACCTGTTCCCAATATTAACACATAAACATAAACAACTCAACACAACCAATAATAGAATCTCAACACGAAAAGAAAATAAAGCGTACAAAACATCAAGGAACTACCAGTACAAATAGAGGATAACCAATACCTCGTATTCATAATTCTCTACGAATCACCAATACAAGAATAGCTAAAGAACTAGCAGAAATTGGAATAACATAATAAAGTGCAACACGTAATGTAAAAACAATAAAGGCAAGTAAAATATGAAACAATGAAGTTATACAATTAATTTAGGTAGGAACATATAGTAGGTAAGCAGATATTGAGCGAGAAATGAATAACTCAAACAAGTAACAATTTAAATAACAGATAACAAGTAAGGCATGAATAACAAGTAAGATCATGTAGCAATTGAAGCATATAAGAAGAAATAACATGGAATAGGCGATGACATAAAGGTAAATAACCCAATTGTCACGATCCGAAATTCCACCACAGGCGTCGTGATGGCACTTAGTCTCTAAGACTAGGTATGCCAATTATAATTACATTTCAAGTCACTTTTTTAGACTTCAATACAGGTGCCAAAATTCAACAACGGAAACAATTATGAAAACCTCCCAAGACTGGTAATACCGAGTCACGAACTCTAACTGAATACATGGAATGATCTCAAGGATCGAATACTCAATACTGTTTGATTAATAAATAGCAGTACAATAAAATGAAAAGACTCCAAGGGACTGCAGCGACCAAGCAGCTCTACCTTGAGTCCTTGCGATCACGCTTTAACTCTGTCCGAGTCCGATATCTCTAATACCAGGCTCTGCACAAAAATGTGTAGAAGTATAATATCAGTACACCACAGTTGGTACCCAATAAGTATCAAAACTAATCTCAGTGGGTTAGTGACGAGGTACAATCAATACATTCACTAGTCTAATAACCTGTGCAATATAGTATACAAAAATAATAGAAAATAAATAACAATAATGGAAACACTAATCAACCAGTGATATACACAGTAGGGCAACAAGAACACAATTAATATTGCTCAACAAATAATAAATAAAATTACAACCAATTAATCTAGTCCTTCAAACATAAATCTTTCGCCTATATACTTCTCAAATAATAATCTTCAGGATATAATTCCTTCCAATAAATACATTTCAAATATACTCCCTTCAAATAAATATTTTTCAAATATAATTCTTTTAAATAAATCTTTTTCAAATATAATTCTTCAAATAAATCTCTTTCGAATAAAAGTCACTCGGTGACACCTCATTTCAAAATCATAAAATACGGGTCTCTGCCCACTTTCATATTTTTACGGCACCTCGTGCCAATTTCTCTATCACAACCGCATGGACAACTCACGTGCCAATATCATCATCATTTAACCACGATACCTCGTGCCCAGATTTCATATTATAACTGCACGGATAATTCACGTGCCAATATCATCATTATTTACTCACGACACCCCGTGCTCACATTTCAATTCATAATCCGCCTGGCACTAGCCATAGACTCTAAATTTCAACATAGATCAGACTATTATAAAGTTTACCGAAACAATAGGACAAATTGCACAAGATATAAAAATAAACACAAGAAAAATCACAACATCACATAAAAATTTCTAACGCAATAACTCTACATCATCACATATCATCCCCGACAATAGCCACCTTTATCTCTCCTATAGCCATCCTTATCACTCTTATAATAGCCACCCTTATCGCTCTTATATTAGCCTCACTTATCACTCCGTTTGATAGACACCTTAATCGCTCCGCCCAGACAATATTCCAACACATATAACCATAGTGAAATGCCGCCCTTATACCCACATAATATCAACAACGAAATGCCACCCTTATCCGCCGCATAATAGTAACCTAAATCACACAGCAATTTACACGGATATCACCACGATAACACAAAACAACAATTCATATTATAAATTGCCCATGGGCCATAGCCAATTCCAAAGATGTAACAAAATTAATTAATTTCACAACAAATAGTCCAAGGCTCCACACAACGTATATATACCTCGAAAACAACAACAAGGAAGAAAAATTAACTCAGCATGACACAACACCTTCTTTAGTCCAAATTTTTGAAAAATATAGTAGTAACTCAATTTAAACTTATTTAATAAATTATTTGCATATGGAAAAATCCATAATATAATGATTTCCAGGAAATATCAAATCAACAAACACACAAAATTGTTATAAAATTCCAAGTCGCAATCACACCAAATTATCATATAAATACAAACTCAACAAACAAAGAATGAGGTATGACAAATCAAGGATTTACTAAATTTTCATAATTTTTCAATTTAATACATAAGGGTGTCTAACAATTTTTAACCGATATAGTTTGCACATATAAACCAAGTACGTACTCGTCACCTCGCGTACATGGTTTTTCAATCACACAATTTCCACATAAGACTCAATGCCTAGGGAAAATTCCTCCACACAAGGTTAGGAAAGATACTTACCTTTTTGAAATTAGGTCGATATTTCAAAATTACCTTCTTGCTTGAATTGACCTCCGGACAACTCAAATCTATACAAATTAATTCAATTCAATCAATACTAATTATAGGAATTAATTCCATATAAAAATACAAATTTTCCAACAAAATCTGAAATTTAACTAAAAAATCGCCCGCAGTGCCCACATCTCGGAATCCGATGAAACTCACAAAATCTGATAACCCATTCAATTCCGATAACAACTCGACCTCGAAATCTAAAATTTTCGTTCTTGAAAAGTTTTTACAAAAATCTTGATTTCTTTTATTTAAATCCGAAATAAATGATGAATATAACCATGGATTTATGAAATATAATCACTTTTGGATATATGATACTTACCCAAGTCGAAGTCGTGAAGCAATCCTCAAAATCGCCCAAGAACCGTGCTCCAAAAATTCAAAAACGAAATGAAGAAAATAACCATTTTTTGTTCCTTAAGTTTCTTCCCTTCCGTCTCTAAAAGTCCATTTTCCGTTACTAAAAGTCTATTTTTCGTTACTAAAAGTCCACACTAGAACTTGCTTGCACCAACAGATATTTATTTCACTAAAAAGGCTCTAACTCCATCATACGATCTCGAAATTTGACAATTCTTATTCCTATGAGTCACAAATAATAATACGAACCTAGTCATTCAATCAAAACTCAATTCGGAGCTCATTTGCTTAATGCGATACAAATTTCGCTCGTTAAACAATTAACTCATGTTTCGCGTTAAAAACCCAATCACGACTTGATGAAATTAGACCAAACTTTTCAGATCACTCCTATAATTCATTATCAAAATCTCGGAAGTCTCGAAATCAAATTTCGATTTCTATAACTCAAAATAGACCTTTGGATCATTACATGCTTATGCCGAAAATATCAAACTCTTCCAAAACGTTTCCCTGATAGCCTGTAGTATATCAACCATAACTTCTTATACTCAATTCTAACTGACAAACGGTTTAACTTTATGCAAACTATATACAAAGGTCTACAACTTTCATATTTTTTTATCGCCAAACTCCTTATAGATTGCGAGATATAAGCTCCCAAAGTCAGTCCAGCGCAGCAGATATTTCTGTCGATGCACATTGCTGTAGCCAAAATCTGCAGTAACAACTTCAGTCAATCAATTATAACCTTTTGTACAAATGTTCGAATGATGAATGGTTTATTATTATAGAAACTAGAACCAAAGAGCTACAACTTTCATGTTTTGATAATTTTCAGATTCCTTATAGATTTCAAGATATAAGCTTCTAAATTCAGTTATGCGTATCAGAAACTTCGCACATTGCTGTCAAACAAACCAGCAGTTAAAAATGATCCGAAACCACTCCGAAACTCACCCGAGGCCCTCGGGGCCTCAACCCAATACACAAAAAGTCCTAAAACATCATACAAACTTAGTTGAAACCTCAAATCACATAAAACAACGCTAAAATCACGAATCATACCCCAATTCAAGCTTAAGGAGCTTAAGAATTTCCAATCTCTACATTCGATGTCGAAACCTATCAAATCAATTCCGATTAACCTCAAATTTTGCACACAAGTCATAAATAACATAACGGACCTACAAAAATTTTCAGAACTGGATTCTGACTCAAATATCAAAAAGTCAACTCCCCGGTCAAACTTCCCAAAAATTTAATTTTTGCCATTTCAAGCAAAATTTCACTACGGACTTCCAAATAATTTTTCGGATACACTCCTAAGTCCAAAATCACCATACAGAGCTGTTGGAATCATCAAAACTCTATTTCGGAGTCGTTTACACATAATTCACCATCCGGTCAATTATTTCAACTTAAGCTTCCAAAACAAGAATTGTTCTTTCAATTAAATCCTGAATCATCCGAAAAGCAAACTTGACCACCCTCGCAAGTCATAATACACATTTTAAAGCTGCTCGAGACCTTAAGCCACCGAACAAAATATAAATTCTTAAAACAACAAGTCGGGTCGTTACATCCTCCCTCTCTTAAAATATACGTTCGTCCTCGAATGTGCCAAGAATTATTCTGAGGACATTAAATTTCTGAGTGTATTATTACACACATACTCGCGGGTGATTCTACGTCATCACAATTTAGCATGGGTTCGACAACACCATCTTAGTTGAGAATATTTCTTTTATCCTCATTTATAAACTTTAAAGCCAACTTCTTACACTTCAATTAATTTCAAAAGGCCTTATTATCATATCAACGTACGGTATTAGTTTCAACCAGCTATAGCAACTCGTACCTACGCACACATCAACGTATGCCTATAACTACATATCTGGTCATAATAACTGTTTATAATTAATTTCAACATCCGCAATTAATCTCATATTAACTAAAATCTCATTTCAAATTTTCGCAACACTGATAGCAACATGCAAGGCATGAAGACCTCATAATTATTTATCCGAATCAACGAGTCGTATTTAACACCACCTGAGCACTCACCTTATAGGTTAAAACGCAATGTTTACAGCATGAATATGGCTAAATATGCACAGAAACATATAAAAGAATTATCAAATAAGCCTAACAAGCATGACTCCTCATTAATACTATAGTTCAAATTTAATTTCATAAAGGGAGAATTTAAACTCATAAAATTTTCACCACAAGGACCTCGTCCTTATATAACTTTCACAGCGGCTTGTAGCCCAGTTTAAATATATCACATCATGTAAAAATGCGAGGATCTCGTCCTCAACTCTGAATCACAAGTAATTTGCACATTGTGCCAACTGAAATTTTCAATTTCTTTTTTTCTTCTTTTCAATAAATGTCGTAAATAATTTTCTCAACACATAATGAACCCCTCATTCCAATAGGGCATAAAATTCATAAAATTGAAATCAATTATTCTGAAATCACTTCAAAACCCACTGTAGTGAGTAATAAAAATCACTTTTGGACTTATCGCCCTCAATGGTGTAAAAAATAAAAATTATAGACACAGGCTAACCTCATCGAATCTCCCAACAGGGATAACATATAAGTGATTCACAAAATTATGAAGCTCACCCATAAGCGGAGCATAATAGGAAGACTCGCCTCAATATTTAGAACCAAATCAAATTAAGGAAAAATATTCTTTTATAACAAATCAGGATCATACCTGTAACAACATCGTCTGGTGTAGTGGCTTCAGCCATACTATAGCAATTATATCAACGGGCTGGGCCTCCTCCTCTAGGGCGCCCTCTACCTGCCTGTCCTCCGCCTCTAATTGGCTGTGTATGTGGGGTAGTAATTGCATTGGGGCCCATAGCCCGAGTGTTTTGATGAAATTCACCTGTCCCATGTCTTGGACAATATCTCATGATATACCTAATATAACCACACTCATAACAACCCCTCTGAGGTTGCGACTGCTCGTACTGAGTCTGTGCCAAATAACTAGAATAACCACTATAAGAATTTTGTGTCGGTGGTGCACTATAAGAACTTATTGGAGCACCCCGAATAATCTGATGTGCAAACTGAGCTGGCCGACTGCTCGAGCCTCCGCCATAATTGGTCATAGCTGAAGAGTAAAATCCACTAAACCCTCCAGAGCTTCGAGACTCTTTGGTCTCCTTAGACTCACTTTCCTCACTTAGAACACCCTCAATCCTCCTCGCAATATCCACTACTTGCTTAAATAGAGTATCAATTTGCAATTCTTGAGCCATGCATATTTTAAGGTCATAATCAAGCCCCTCAATGAATCTGCGGACTCGCTCTCTAACTGTAGGAACCAAGATAGGTGTATGACGGGCTAATTCACTGAACCTGTTAGCATATTCTGACACTGTCCTAGTGCCCTGACGCAATCGTTCAAATTTTATGTGACACGTATCTCGGAGAGTCTGGGGAACAAACTCTTTTAAAAACATTTCCGAAAATTGAGCCTAAGTTGGTGGTATTGCATCGGCTGGTCTACCTTCTTCATAAACTTGCCACCACCGATACGCTGCGCCTGACAGCTGAAATGTAGTAAAGGCAACTCCGCTCACTTCCACAATAACAATGGTGCGGAGTATACGGGGACATTTTGCTAGAAATCCTTGGGCATCCTCTGAAACTGTGCCACTGAAAGTAGGTGGACTATACCTTTTAAACCTCTTAATCTGTGAAGCTGCGGACTCGCTCTCAAGTATCTTTTGTACTACACCCCCAATCTGTGAAATATTTGGTGCAACAAAGATCAATCCCGCCTGAATTAATATACCAAACATACTTAGAAACTGTACTAAAGTCTCCTGAAGTCCAGGGGGTAACAACAGGTGCTTCTGGTACCTGTCCCCTAACTAAAGCTACTGGCGGCTCCTCAACTGTTGTTCTGACAAGTGCTCTAGCCGAGGCACGTGCCCTTCCTCGGCCTCGGCCTCGGCCTCTTGCAGCCCTAGCAAAATGCGCGGGTGCTTGGTTAGTTGACCCGGTAGCACGTGTCCTCACCATCTGTGAGAGAATAGAGATACAAAGGCTCAAATTCCAAATTCAACAAATTCCGCAGGACAGGAATGAAAGAAGTAGAAATTTTCTAACAGTTCTGTAACCTCTCAAAGATAAGTACACACGTCTCTATATCGATCCACAAGACTCTTCTAGACTCGTTCGTGACTCGTAGAACCTATGAACCTAGAGCTCTAATACCAACTTGTCACGACCCAAAATCCCATCACATGCGTCGTTATGGCACTTAGTCTCTAAGACTAGATAAGCCAATTACAATTACATTTCAAGCTATTTTTATTTTTGAATTCAATACAGGTGCCAAAAACCAACAACAAAAACAATTATGAAAACCTTCCAAGACTGGTAATACTGAGTCACGAACTCTAACTGAATACATGGAATGATCTCAAGGGTCAAATACTAAATACTGTTTGATTAATAATTAACAGTACAATAAAATGGAAAGACTCCAAGGGACTGCAGCGACCAAGCAGCTCTACCGTGAGTCCTTGCGATCACGCTTTAACTCAGTCCGAGTTTGATATCTCCAATACTTGGCTCAGCACAAAAATGTGCAGAAGTGTAGTATGAGTACACCACATTTGGTACCCAGTAAGTATTAAGACTAACCTTAGTGGAGTAGTGACGAGGTACAGTCAAGATACTCACCAGTCTAATAACCTGTGCAATATAGTATACAAAAATAATAGGAAGCAAATAACAATAATGAAAACACTAATCAACCAGTGATATACACAGTATGGCAACAAGAACACCATTAATATTACTCAACAAAAAATAAATAAAAGTATAACCAATTAATCTAGTCCTTCAAACATAAATCTTTCGCCTATATACTTCTCAAATAATAATCTTCAGGATATAATACTTTCCAATAAATTACATTTCAAATATACTCCCTTCAAATAAATATTTTTCGAATATAATTCTTTCAAATAAATCTCTTTCAAATATAATTCTTCAAATAAATCTCTTTCAAATATAATTCTTCAAATAAATATCTTTCGAATAAAAGTCACCCTGTGGCACCTCATTTCAAAATCATAAAATACGGGTTTCAGCCCACTTTCATATTTCCACGGCACCTCGTGTCAATGTTTCTATCACAACCGCACGGACAACTCATGTGCCAATATCATCATCATTTAACCACGATCCCTCATGCCCACAATTCACATCACAACTGCAGGGATAATTCACGTGCCAATATCATCATTATTTACTCACGGCACCTCGTGCCCATATTTCAATTCATAATCTGCCTGGCAATAGCCACATGCTCCCAATTTCAACACAGATCAGACTATTATCAAGTTTACCGAAACAACAAGACAAATTGTACAAGATATAAAAATAAATACAAGAAAAATCACAACATCCCATAAAAATTACCAACGCAATATCTTCACATCATCACATATCATCCCTTACAATAGCCACCCTTATCTCTCCTGTAGTCACCCTTATCACTCCTATAATAGTCACCCTTATCGCTTATATATTAGCCTCCTTTATCGCTCCGTTTAATAGCCACCCTTATCGCTCCGCCCAGATAATATCCCAACACACATAACCACAGTGAAATGCCACCCTTATACCCACATAATATTAACAGTGGAATGCCACCCTTATCTGCCGCATAACAGTAACCTAAATCACACAACAATTTATATGGATATTACCACGATAACACAAAACAACAATTCATATTATAAATTACCCATAGGCCACAACTAATTCCAAAGATGCAACAAAATTAATTAATTTCACAGTAAAAATTCCAAGGCTGCACACAACATATATAAACCTCGAAAACAACAACAAGGAAGGAAAATTAACTCAGCATGACACAACACCTTCTTTGGTCCAAATTTTTGAAAAATATATTAGTACCTCAATTTAAACTTATTTAATAAATTATTTGGATACGAAAAAATCCATAATATAATTATTTCCTAGAAATATCAAATCAACAAACACACGAAATTCTCATAAAATTCCAAGTCGCAATCACACCAAATTATCATATAAATACAAACTCAACAAACAAAGAATGAGGCATGACAAATCAAGGATTTACTAATTTTTTATAATTTTCCAATTTAATACATAAGGGTGTCTACAAATTTTTAACCGATATAGTTTGCACATATAAACCAAGTACGTACTCGTTACCTCGCGTACATGATTTTTCAATCGCACAATTTCCACATAAGACTGAATGCCTAGGGAAAGTTCCCCCACACAAGGTTAGGCAAGATACTTACCTTTTTGAAGTTAGGCCGATATTCCAAAATTGACTTTCTTGCTTGAATTGACCTCCGGACAGCTGAAATCTATCAAAAATAATTTAATTCAGTCAATACTAGTTATAGAAATTAATTCCATATGAAAATACTAATTTTCCAACAAAATCCGAAATTTAACTCAAAAATTGCCCGTGGGTCCCACATATTTGAATCCGACGAAACTCAGAAAATCCGATAACCCATTCAATTACGAGTCCACCCATACCAATTTTATCAAATTCCGATAACAACTCGACCTACAAATCTAAAATTTTCGTTCTTGAAAAGTTTTGCAAAAATCTTGATTAATACCATTTAAATCCAAAATAAATGATGAATATAACCATGAATTTATGAAATATAATCACTTTTGGATATAGGACACTTATCCAAGTCGAAGTCATGAAGAAATCCTCAAAATTGCCCAAGAACCGTGCTCCAAAAATCCAAAAACGAAATGAAGGAAATGACCATTTTTTGTTCCTTAAGTTTCTGCCCATCCGTCACTAAAAGTCAATTTTCCGTTACTAAAGTCCATTTTTCGTCAATAAAAGTCCACATCAGAATTTGCTTGCACCATCCGTTATATTTTTCACTAATAAAGCTCTAACTCAGTCATACGAACTCAGAATTTGACGATTCTTGTTCCTATGAGTCACAAATAATAATACGAACCTAGTTGTTCAATCAAAACTCAATTCAGAGCTCATTTTCTCAATGCGATATCAATTTCACTCGTTAAACAATTAACTCATATTTCGCGCTAAAGACCCAATTGCGACTTGATGAAATTAGACCAAACTTTTTAGATCACACTTATAATTCATTATCAAAATCTCGGAAGTCTCAAAATCGAATTTCGATCTCTAGAACTAAAAATGGACCGTTGGATCATTACATGTTTATGCTTAAAACATCAAACTCTTCCAAAACTCTTCCCCGATAACCCGTAGTGTATCAACCATAACTTCTTGTACTCAACTCTAACTGCCAAACGGTTTAAATTTCTTCAAACTAGATACAAAGGGCTACAACTTTTATATTTTTATCATCGCCCAACTCCTTATAGATTGCGAGATATAAGCTCCCAAAGTTAGCCCTATGCAGCAGATATTTCTGGCGATGCACACTGTTGTAACCAAAATCTGCAGTACCAGCTTTAGTCAATTGATCATAACTTTTTATACAAATATTCGAATAATGAATAGTTTATCATTATGGAAATTAGAATCAAATAGGTACAACTTTCATGTTTTGATAATTTCCAGATTCCTTATAGATTTCGAGATATAAGCTTCCAAATTCAGCTGTGCGCATTAGAAAGTTCGCACATTGCTGTAAACAAAAAAATCAGTAATTAAAAATGATCTGAAACCACTCCGAAACTCACCCGAGGCCCTCGGGGGCTCAACCTAATACACCAACAAGTCCTAAAACCTCATACGAACTTAGTTGAAGTCTCAAATCACATAAAAAAATGCTAAAATCATGAATCATACCGAATTCAAGCTTAAGGAACTTAGGAATTTTTAACTTCTACATTCGATGCCGAAATCTATCAAATCAATTCCGATTGACCTCACATTTTGCACACAAGTCATAAATGACATAACGGATTTACAAAAAATTTCAAAATTGGATTCCGACTCCGATATCAAAAAGTCAACTCCCCGGTCAAACTTTCCAAAAATTCAGCTTTCGCCATTTCAAGCAAAATTTCACTACGGACTTTCAAATAATTTTACGGACACGCACCTAAGTCCAAAATCACCATACAGAACTGTTGGAATAATCAAAACTCTATTTTGGGGTCGTTTACACATAATTCATCATCCGGTCAATTATTTCAACTTAAGCTTCCAAAACAAGAATTGTTCTTTCAATTAAATCCTAAATCATCCGAAAATCAAACTTGACCACCCTCGCAAGTCATAATACACATTTCAAAGCTGATCGAGACCTTAAGCCACCGTACGGAATATAAATTCCTAAAACGACAAGTCGGGTCGTTACACCAACCTGCATGCTTTAACCTATGACAACGCATATACACTCGTCACCTCGCATATACGTTGTTTCTCCACATAATTCACATAACAAATAGACCAATAAGTTCTAATTCCCTCAACTCAAAGTTAGACGTAACACTTACATCTTTCCGCAACCAAATCTAGCCTAATATCGTTCAAACAATTTAAAATAAGTTGTAAAAACTACCCATGAATGATAAAGATTCAATCTTTAGTTAAATTGAAAAAGACAACCACGTGCCCACTTGGTCAAATCCGAGATTCGGACCAAAATTTGATTATCCATTCACCCCCGAGCCCGGTTATATTATTTGTTTCGAAATGCCACCTCAATTTGAGGTCTAAATCTCAATTTTACAAAATTATTAAATTTTACCCAAAACCCCTAATTTCTACCATGAAATTCCTAGATTTGATGTTAAAACACATAAAAATTAATGGGAATTGATAAAAAATGAATTAGAGTTGCTTACCAATGAATTTGAAAAGAAAGGGTTCTTCAAAAATCGCCTCTATAGTGTTTGAGGTTGAGAAATGGTGTAAAATAAGCTAAATCCCGATTTTCCCCTTTTTACTCAGCTGGAGGTATCGCAATAACGAACCCTTGTTCGCAATTGCGACGCCCATAAATGCGAACATTTGTACGCAAAAACGAACTGTGAAATAGTCCACCGACGTCGCATTTGCGACACAAAGCATCACATTTGCAATAATCCTAAATTCGCAAAAGCGAGTCAGGCATCGTAATTGCGAGAGTTGTCCAGCCTGCCAGTCACATTTGTGACCACCCCATCACAAAAGCGGATCACCCACCTCGCATTTGCGACTTTCACTTCGCATTTGCGAAGACCAAAGTCCCTTCCACACATATTGCATTTGCGAGTCCAACTCTGCAAATGCGGGACTCACAATTGCGAACAGGTTATCGCAATTGCGAGACCTGCAGACCTAAAACACTAGATATTGCACTAGCAATCCAAAACCTTCCGAAACACCTCCAAAGCTCATCTGAGCCCCTCGGGCTTCAAACCGAACATGCACACAAGTGTAGTAACATCCTACAAACTTGCTCGCTACCTCAAATCATCAAAATTACATCAAATAACACGAATCGATCATCAAAACTCCAGAATTTCAACTTTAAAACTCATTTTTATAATTTTTCACATAACGCGCCGAAATGCGCTTGGGTCACCCCGGACTCCAACCAAAAGTCAGAACAAGTCCAAAAGCATCATACGAACCTGACCGGAATCGTCAAAATACCGATCTGAGGTCGTTTACCAAGAATGTTGACCACGGTCAACCTAAGTCTCATTTTAGGCCAAAAATAATATTTTCTTCAAAATTTTACGTAAAAACTTTTTGAAAAATAATACGGAGCACACACGCAAATCGATAAATATCAAAGGAAGCTATAAGAGGTCTCAGAATACTGAAATTAATGAAATACTCAAAACGACCTTATCGGATCGTCACACATAGCAACATAAATTGAGAGTTAAATTAACTTCTTGTGCACTAGTACATAACTAACGGTAACAGATACCCCTAACTTTTAATAATCCTAATTTGGTTCTTGGAACATATTTAAATGCATTGAAATTGTAACAACTATATTGTCAATGTACATAAATTAAATTCATAAATTAGATATTGACGTGTAGATAGTAGTAGGTTATAGAACATTAGATGCCTCAGGAGATGATTGCGATTGGTGCATCAGGGAATGCCGGATGCCCTAATATCAGACAGCTTTTGATAAACAATGAAAAATATCTTTTGGTTTAAGAGGACGTGAGCGACGCCAAACTTATAATTAGATGAAAGAAACAGTAAAATTAGATTTCAATAATATCTTAAATTTTCATAAAAATAAGCACAACCAGCAGACTAAAAGTAGAGAACCAAATAGATTAGGGGTTGCGTGACGGCAGTTCTCCATCGTGAAACGTCCATCACTCAGGCAGGCACAGAGCTATTGTATTACTTAGTTCAAAAGATCTCAGAGGCGGATCTTAAATATCTAAAATATGAATGCACCATTAAATAATATTAGATCAATTCTAAAAAATAAGAACATAAAATATCTAATTTGATGGATAGACCATGAGTTCACGTATACCATCACGTATACCATACTTTAGGCACCGAATCCGTCCCTTACTCTGTAATTTCTGTTTGAATCTTATATTTATATAGAAAATTTATTAAATATGTGTAAATATTTAAGTGAGAAACCAGTAACTAAAATAAATTATAATTTCGATGACAAATTCAGAACACATAAACTTCAAATTCTGATTTCGCCTCTCATTCACAATAAAATTTAAGTAGACCACTGAGGTTAGAGATCTGCAGAGATTTTTCCATTCATGGATTGGCATAGACAAGACCAGATGTAATTGCACCTTCTGAAATTTAGAACCTCTAGTCAAGAAACAGAGACATTCTTAACTAAGTTAACCATTTCAATCCCATAAAGCACTAAGCTTTAATTAGGTAATAGTTAGTTATATCATATACTCCTAATATATGTATGACTGACTTCTCTGAACAATAGAAAACAAACTTAATTTGAAATCACCCCGTCGTTATTGTTGCTGTCATCGTTACGGGTGGATGTAGTCTTTTAGCTGCGGGTTCATTTGAATTTAGAATTTCGATATGAAGTACAAATATATATGTAAGAATTTACTAAAATCTTAACAAATATTAGATTTGAACCTATAATTTTAATAATACAATGAATTCAGTGCAAATTTAAACTAATTAAGTTTAAATTCTGGATCCACCTTTGAATTATTGTTTAATGGATGTTCATTATTGTAGTTCATATTATTATTATTATTATTATTATTATTATTATTATTATTATTATTATTATTATTATTATTATAAACAAAAATCATTATATATTAATACTAGGGAATATGGTTTGTACCATTACATAGTTCCATACGGACATTGTTAAGCTGACTATTACAGTAAAAATTGCACGAGCACCCTACTTGGTCGTCCCCATTTAACTTATATTATTTTTTTTTAACTTGTACCTACTTTTTAAATAATTTCAGGCTTTTTTCTCCTCTTTCTTCTTCTTCTTCTTCTTCTTCTTCTTCTTCTTCTTCTTCTTCTTCTTCTTCTTCTTCTTCTTCTTCTTCTTCTTCTTCTTCTTCTTCCTGTGAGATTTTATATGGTGTTTGCGAACATATTGTTATGTCATTTATAATGTTTTACAGTGGTGAGCTGTTATGATATTTTATTTTTTTTTACTATTGATTAGGGTTTCTTCTTCTTCTTTTTCTTAATTGCAAAATGAGTTTGTTAGATTTATTGTTGTATTGACAAATTGATGATTGGGGTTTGTTCTTGATGATATTTGGATATTATGTTTCAAATTTGAGCTTATTTGGAGTAGATTTAGGTATTAAATCGTATATTTGATTGTTATAATTCGAATAGCAAATTTTCGTTTCTGGGCAATTTGCACTTCAATCCTATTTGGCCTTAAGTGCATGAAAATGTTGGTTGCACTTCAGACCTTTTGGCCTTAAGTGCATCTGAAGTGCAATTTTTTACTTCAACGTATTGGCCTTAAGTGTAGGAAAACGTTCGTTGCACTTCAAACTTTTTGGCCTTAAGTACATCTGAAGTGCAATTTTTTACTTCAAACTTATTGGCCTTAAGTGCATGAAATAATTGGTTATACCTCAAACCTATTTGGCCTTAAGTACATCTGAAGTGTAATTTTTCACTTCAGACTTATTGGCCATAAGTGCAGGAAAATGATTGTTGCACTTCAAACTTTTTGGCCTTAAATGCATCTGAAGTGCAATTTTTCACTTTAGACTTATTGGCCTTAAGTGCATGAAACCATTAGTTGCACTTCTGACCTATTTGACCTTAAGTGTATCTGAAGTGCAATTTTTCACTTCACACTAATTTTTGTTAACTTCAGACCCGATAAGTTTGAAGGTGATCGTAAAGTAGGTAGACTTACAAATATTTTTGCAAAGTGAATATAGGTTCAATTGTGACCTCAAGCCCTACTATTACAGTACCTAGACATGTCCCTCGGATATTTTGATTACCTAGAGATAACGCAAACATCGTTGCTAAGATATTTAACTAGATAAATTGTTCCTTCATAATCCGACTTTAACATGGTGGTTAACATAATAATAATAATAATAATAATAATAATAATAATAATTAATTATTATTATTATTATTATTAGTCGTTGATACCACGCCTTTTGATACAAGAGCCTGCATTTATCTCTTAATAAGGCCAATTTATATATAAAGTAAAGCCTCCTTGTGGCAGCGGGGTTAATCATTGATTCCTTCCCTAATATATGGAGTAATTAAAATAAAAAATTGTATACATAAAAGGGGGAACAAAAAACCGAATCTCCTCAAAAGCTATATATGAGTTGAACATGTTCAACTCCGTAAGTTTGGATGTATATGCATGTCATTGCAAATATCTTAAGCCAATTAGAAACCTGAATGTATACACTACGTTCTTGCCAAACACTCATGACAGCACTTAATTAATTTGCCGAATTCTTGTTCTTTGTTTTTCCTTTGCAGTTTTTTTCACTATAAATAGCATCGCATATGGGCAAAGTTTTTCCAAGTCTCTTTTAAAATATATATCCACCTAAGAACTTCACTAAATTATAGTAACAATGACATTGTTAAGTGTTCAAGAATTGGCTTTCCTTTTTGGCCTCTTAGGTACGTTAATGCACCTTAATTAGTTTAGTCACTACCATTTTCAACTTCTGATCTCTAATTAAACTTTATTGCTTATGGTTTCTATATTTCTACAGGTAATATTGTGTCATTTATGGTGTTCTTAGCACCAATGTAAGGCAACTCTTCTTCATCTCTCTCCTTGTTTTGTTTTTTGAAGAATTTTATGGATATTTACATTGCTCTTTTTTTGTTGTTTTCCAGTCCAACTTTTTACAAAATATACAAAAAAGGATCATCAGACGGGTTTCAAGCGATACCATATGTCGTTGCATTTTTCAGTGCAGGACTATTACTATACTATGGTTATCTCATAAAAAATGCCATCCTCATCGTCACCATTAATGCCTTTGGATGTGTTATTGAAGTAGCTTACCTATTCTTGTTTCTCTTTTATGCTTCCAAAAAGACCAAGGTATAAACTCAGCTCTCCCATCTTGCTCCATCTAGTTTCATCTTATATATCTTAGTTTTACTGAGCACGTATTTTAAGAATGTGAAGAAAACTTTGAATCTTGTGTTTTTTATAACATACCAAAAATACCCGTTAAGTCTTGTGATTTTGATATGTGGAGTGTAATTAAAGGTAAAATTAAAGAGTTAGAATTAAAACTTACTAAATATAGAAAGATATATTTTTTTTAAACCAAAAAAAAAAAAATAGCACACATAAATTGAAACGGTAGAAGCAGCTTATATACACTAACAGTTAATAGTACTGTAAGAAAAAAAAAGAAGCTTGTATAATATTTACTTCCTTTTCCATTGACTTTATCTTCTTTTTTTTAATTCATCTTCCTGAAAATCATTTAAAACTCGTGTATTTGGGTTAAATTTACAGGTCACAACAGTGTGGCTGATGCTCTTGGACGTGGGAGCCTTAGGAATAGTGATGTTACTTTCTTATCTATTTGCAAAAGGCGCCAAAAGAGTAGAAATAGTTGGATGGATTTGTGCTATCGTCAATATTGCTGTCTTTGCCGCTCCTTTAAGCATAATGGTATAGTATAAATTTCATTCTCAAATTGAACTATTATGTCATCTTTGTTCTTTTCTCTTCTATTGATGAATTAATTACTTCTTGATTCTCAATATTTGTGTTGCAGAGGCAAGTAATAAAAACGAAGAGTGTAGAGTTCATGCCCTTTACTTTATCAATATTCCTCACTCTCTGTGCCACGATGTGGTTCTTCTATGGATATTTCAAAAAGGACTATTACATTGCAGTGAGTGAACAATAACATCATATTCTTCTTTCTCCATATTTTTTCTCTTTTGGATTTTAAGTTAGTTATATATACTAATAATGTATTCACCTATTTCCTCCATTCTAAAAAGATTGTCTTAATTTGACTTGACACAAACTTTAATAAATAAGAGAAACTTTTGAGATACATGATCTTAAATAAGCCATAATATTTGTGCCGCTAAATTATTTTTGAAATTTGTGGTTTGAAACCTATCATATCACTTGTGTGGCTATAAATCCTTCTTGTTAAGGAAATATTGAAAAATATCAATCTTTTTTAAATAGACTAATAAAAAAATAGTCCCAATCTTTTTGAAAGAGGGAGAGTATAATTTTATTATAATTTCTGTTCCTATATATTAATTCGGGATATTGGTGCAGTTTCCAAACGTGCTGGGATTTGTGCTTGGAATTGTTCAAATGATACTATATATTGTATACAAATATGCGAAGAGCAGGCCGTATAAGGGAGAATGGGAGCTTGAAGGAGTTGACATTGGTGATTTTGAAAACAAATTCGTTAGCTCAACGAAGAAGCCTTCTTTGGAGAATGGGCATCAAAGTAACCAAGAAAACAATAGGGATATGACGAGCGTTTAGACTTTGAAGTAAAGCGGCGTGAGTCGGACCAATATATTTCCAATATTGAAACATACTATTAATTAAAACGTTATTTTATGTTTCTGTCTAAATTCTAAAGTGGTCTTGTCCCATTGGGCATCTATTCACTCTTTTAAATGTTAATGTATGGGTGGGGATCAACCTATTAATCATGTACCATACTATATTTGCTTTTAATAAAAATAAAGAAATTAAGTATTTCCCTTATGGTTCAGCTTAATACAATCTTTTAATTTGTATGGTTAAGGTTGTAAATGTTCGATTAACTCGGTATCAACGGCCAAAATTGTGACTGTTGTTTCGTTGAGGAAAAAGTGGTGGCTGGTTACTATAATTGTACATCCAACGTTCAGTATCGGTGAAATTACTGACGGAGAAGGTGAAAGATAAAAAAAAAAGAAAAAGAAAGAAAGAGGTGCTCCAATGATAATGGCG
The DNA here is from genome assembly GCF_000715075.1 of Nicotiana tabacum. Classification (NCBI taxonomy): domain Eukaryota; kingdom Viridiplantae; phylum Streptophyta; class Magnoliopsida; order Solanales; family Solanaceae; genus Nicotiana; species Nicotiana tabacum. Next base: position 96,787,849 of record NC_134094.1, read on the forward strand.
GAAATAAAAAGAAGAAAAGGAAAAAGAGAAAGAGGAAAAAAATAGAAAAGCATAAATAAAAATATAAAAAGTAGAAACGAAAAACGGTTAGGATTAGACTAAACACAGCTAATTAAGTGTAATCAGATGTAACATCCAGTGGGAAAATGACAACTATACATATCAGTGTGTTTCCAACATTTTTTTTTCGTTTCTCACACGCTTTAATAAGGTGAAATCAAATTCTTTTGCATAGGTCACTTTAATAGGATTTACTGTATTAGTTCCATTGCATGAAACTAAGCTTAGAGGTATTAGGTAACCCATAAAATTGAGGTGTATAAATAATGTTTAGGACAAATTAAGGGGCAATTACTTATGTATTCCAAATTTCTTTTTTCTCGTAATGTGCAGCTACAACTACAAGTCCTCCTCAACAAGTGTTTGCTTTTGATAGTTTGGTGGGGTGTCTGCCTTTCTGGATAAGCATTGTGGATTAGATCAATTATCCATATTTTTATTAATACACTCCTAATTAATATTCTGCAATGTCTATTTTCTCTTTCCTTGATTGGTCATACCTTAGAATACTTGTTTATATCCCTTGTTTACACCAAACTTTATTACTTTATTATAGTTAAGTGATAAATTAAATAAATCAACTGTAGCCTTCTGTCTCAATTTGTGTGACTGTTTGACACGACACAAAGTTTAAGAGAATAAGAAAAACTTTTCAAATTTTTTAAAACAAATCATAGATACTTGTGTGGTTGTAAATCAATTCATTTAGGATAAAAATAGAAATTCTAAAGATAAATTATTTCTAAATAATAAAAACTAAAAAGAAAAGAGTGCCACATAAATTGAGATAAAGAGAATATTATTTAAAATTATATATAAACATCATTTATTATAATTTATTATTAGAACTCCATATGGTTGTCCAACGGAACGGGACGGTACAAAATAAACGGGACGAGACGACATTTAGCCGGGATGGTGGCGGGACGGGACGAAATGGGACGGGACAAACGGGACGAAACGATAGGCCCATCCCGTCCCGCTAACAAACGAGATGGGACGGGACAGACGGTAGACCCATCCCGTCCCGCTAACAAACGAGATGGGACGGAACGAGACGGGACGGGTTCGCGGGCCTTAAGTGCCGTTTTTAAAAAAATATTATTTAAGCATTGAGTTTGGCAATGACTATTCTTTTGACAATGACTAAGTTTTTAAAGTTTGCAACAGCTAGTTTTTTGACTTATTTAATAAACTTAAAAATTAAACGAAAATTAGGAAACTAAGTAAAGAATTATAAAATATTAAAATAAAAGACTTGTAATGAAATATTCTAGTAATTATAAATTTATAATAGAGTTATAATTTATTTAATATAATTTCAAGCCATTAAGTAACTAAGTAAGAGTGTAAGACAATTCATAAAAATAATTCAACGCTTAGAGCCTTTTATTTTATTAATAGAACTTTCAAATCTCACATACAAATATAATTCTTTTGAAGAGCACCTAATCTATGCAACCACCTTCTATGAATGGTTCTGTTTGAACTAGGCCTCTTAGTAGCCGATCGCAAATTATCATACTAATATTTGTAAGCTCCTATATAACTTCGTTATAACTTATCTATAATTTCTCTCGGACATTGTTCTGGAATTGGCAATGTTGATTGATGTTCCATGAGTTCCATGTCGTCATAGCTCCCAGTGCTAAGTATCTCATTGTATTCTTCTTCTTCCCTAGTTTCACCACCTGTTGTTTCCATAGATTTATATTTATCAAATATTGATTTAACATAAGAATATATGTTAGCTTGGCAGTCTTCGAGAGATGATTGTTCATTTCTTGAATTGCTAAATTCTCATAAATTTTACGAACAAGTCCATTTGCACTTCTTAATTTTAAAGATAGGTTAAGTTTAGTAGAAATTAAATAAACTTGGGGAATAGGGGGAAAATACTTTTAAAATTTTACAATCATTTCATTAATGGTCGGTGCATAAGTTGGATTAATTTTGCAATTATTTCATTAAGCTAGTTGTTGCAGTTGTGTTAGCACTTAGTAAAAGCATTATCTAAGGTGATAGTTAAAACTTTATCAATGAGTCCATAAAAATTAACAATTTGTAGAATGATAGTTGCAATATATGCTCTAGTGTGTTTTGAATCAACAAATCTATAACCAATAATACGTTTTTGCATGTTCAAGTGATGATTAACCCAATGACATGTAACAGTTAAATAATCACAACCATTAGGACTACGACCTATATCAGATGTGATAGACACTTTACAATCTAAGTGAAAAAATACACAATGAATATACTGAAGATATTCGATTTGAAATTTAAAAACATCATTTCTAACCGTGGTCTTAGGAAAACCTTGAAAAATAGGATTATAAGTTTCTTGTATATAATGCACAAAAAAAAATAGGACGTGGGATAGGCGGGACGGGACATGACGGGATGGGACGGGACAAACGGGACGAAATGGCCATACCTTCCCATCTTGTGTCCCATTTAACATGGGCCCATCCCGTTTAGAATTAAGTGGGACGGAATGAAACAGGACGGGACGGAACACGACGCGGGACGGGACCGGGACCGGAATGGGACGGGACGGCCCGTCCCGTTGGATAGCCTTAGATGTAAACATCCAATAATAATAGGTATTCTCCGATCCGTCCATCACATGCACCTCTATTTTTCTTTCTTCCTTGCTGTATGCGAGCCTATTAGTAAACATCCAATAATATATATATATATATATTCTATCACTTAGTTATGATAATATCTTTTTTTAATTATATGACGAATATTGATTCTAAAAATTAATGAATAAAATATTGATGCATGCTTATAATCTCACACATCACACACATATTGGTATACATTTGTCTTTTATATACTGATATTACTATGGAAATTGTAAATTATTAATTCACTTAAAAAATAACTATATTTAAATATTCAAAAAAAAAATTAATAACATGAAAAATAAATTACCTTGTAACAACATGTTAATTACACCAATAAATTAAAAAATTTCACAGTAAGTATATGTAATTTAAATCATACTAGAGTCATGCTTTGACACGTCGGCCATGTATATCATCTACTATACCAAATCTAAATATCTTTTATCATATGTTATATATTAGGAGCCATTTATATTCTCTTCGTTAGCAACTATGTCTCGTATTTATCCTTCATTCTAATGGAGGTCCAACCTAAAGTATAATGAAATAAATTCTTAGATCGTCATAAAAAACAGAAAGTTACGTTTGGATTTGTTTGGAATATTAATTTTGACACGTGAAATTCGCCTAGTTCACATTGAAATTAAAGTCAATGATAAATACAAGACAATTAACTAAGATTAAGATATTTCTAGTAGAGATCTAAATTTAAACTTTTTTCCTAAAACAAAATAAATAAAACAAAATGGTTGTGAATTGATCTAGCTGCTTTGGCATTCGGATCATTAGCTTATTTCAGGTATATAAGTTTGAATCTCGTTCTTCACTTCACTTCACTACACTACACTTCTTCGACAGTTGGATAAGTAAGTCCACGTTACGCCATCCATAGAATTGCATTTTCAATCAAAAATCTCAATCTTTAATTTGAAGGAATGGAAGAGAAGGGGCAACATTAAATACCAAAACAAAGACAAAAATTGAATATCAATATAATCCGGCATGGGACAGGCCGAATTTTAAAGGCATGGGACATGCCGAGCAATTTCGGCGTGAATATGGCACTCCTTAGTCCAAACTACCGTTCCAAGACCAACTATATAATGAAGAAAACCAAAGTCAAGTCCTCGTCAACACTCACATAAAAGCAAATTCACATTCATCCCAAGTCCTAAGAGAGTCAAAAAGAGAAAACAAGAAAAATGGCAACTTCCGCTTTAGGACAGTGCAATCTTCTACCTCGTACAAAACCCACACAACTGCAGTCTCCTCGTCACCCTTTCTCTTTGTCTTTCCACAGACAAAGCTTAATAACCTCCTCATCACGTGCACTATCAATATTCACCCAACCTGAAGGTTTCGGTTCTGTAATTGATCAGAAACGTTGTCGGGAGGAATATCAAAACCGGTTTCAAACATGTGCTGTTCGTGAGTTGACCGGTTCTGTTACCTCTACTCAAGGCCATCGCTTTGCTATTGTGGTTGCACGTTTCAATGATCTAATCACAAAGAAACTTTTGGAGGGAGCGTTGCGCACTTTCAAGAGTTATAACTCAGAAGATGTCGATGTTGTGTGGGTTCCTGGCTGTTTTGAAATAGGCTTGGCCGCACAGCAGCTTGGAAAGTCCCGGAAATATCAAGGGATACTGTGTATTGGGGCAGTAATAAGAGGTGATACGTCTCACTATGATGCGGTCGTTAATGCAACCACATCAGGAGTAGTTTCAGCAGGTCTAAATTCGGGTACGCCTTGCATATTTGGTGTATTGACATGTGATACATTGGAGCAGGCTTTCGATCGTGCTGGTGGTAAGTGGGGAAATAAAGGTGCCGAAGCAGCGTTGACAGCAATTGAGATGGCGTCTTTGTTCCTCGAGCCTTTAGAATAGGACGACGCCCTTTTTAATTACTAGCATATATGTATGCTCTTCCAATAAAGAAAAAAGAATATCCCTCTCCTCTATTTCTCAAGTGATGTCTAGCTACCCTTTTTGTTGAACATTTATCCGTGCTCCATAAATGTGACGTTACGTTGAACAAACATCTATTTTAACATGTCGTTCCATTACAATTGTTTTTAGTTTTTTCCTTTTAGCCCAAGTGCTGAAAATAACTGAGATGAATGAATGAGTCAGGTCGAGGGCAATATTTCTTGAGGTTTTTTTTGTTCATTCATCTCAATCACCAGCGGAATTTGGAAATGCAACCTAAATAGTTTAATATTCACAGAATATTCCGTATCATATTCTGTAGGATTTCTAGCATATATGTATATGCTAGAAAAAGAATATACAACTAATCAACGTCCTTTTTAATTACGAGCCTTTAGAATAGGACAACGCCCTTTTTAATTACTAGCATATATGTATGCTTTTCAAATAAAGAAAAAGAATATTGTTGGGATTCTACCATTGAGGGAGCTTCAGAGAAGGAAATGTCGATATTTTCATTCAACTGTAAAATGGGACTTTTTACAGATATTTATAACTAATCAACTAACTAATTTTGTTATAACTATGCTAAATAACTAATGTATACCTCTAACTTTTAATATTTACAAACTCCCCTATACTAACTAAGGCTTATATACAGCATTTCAACACTCCCCCTCAAGCTGGATGGTGTAAAATGTTTAACACTCCTAGCTTGCCTAATAAGTAGTGATGTTGTCCTGAGCTCAATCCTTTGGTCAGTAAATCTGCTAGTTGATCCTTAGTAGGCACATACTTAGTCTCCAACAATCCTTGTTTGATTTTTCCCCGTATAAAATGACAATCGATCTCGATATGTTTGGTTCTCTCATGGAATATGGGATTTGCTGCAATTTGCATTGTAGCTTTGCTGTCACAACAAAGGGTAACTGGTTTTTTAATGTAATCCCTAACTCATGAAACATCCCAGTTAGCCAAACAATCTCAGCAAATGCAGAAGCCATGCTTCTGTATTCTGCTTCTGCACTGCTTCTAGATACTATATGCTGTTTTTTTGATTTCCATGAAACGAAAGAGTTCCACTGACTGACCTCCTAGTGGTAGGACAGGCAGCCCAATCTGAATCACAAAATCCTACCAGTGTGTCTGTAGATTCCATGTGCATAAGAACTCTCATGCCAGGTGCTGCCTTGAGATATCTAACCACTCTAATAGCTACATCCATGTGGGATTTCTTTGGGGCTTGCATAAATTGGCTAAGATTCTATACTGCATAGCTTATATCTAGCCGAGTGACTATCAGATATAAAAGCTTTCCTATGAGCTTTTGATATCATGTAATGTCAACCATAAGATCATCTTCCTGCACTCCAGCTCCTTTATCATACTCCACTGAAGTTAACTTCTGATTTATCTCCAATGGTATGACTGCAGGCTTTTCTCCACTCAGTCCTAACTCGAAAATCAACTCCAATGTGTATTTTCTTTGATTAAGCAAAATACCATATTGTGATCTCAAGACTTCTATGCCTAAGAAGTATCTCAGTTCACCAAGATCCTTGACCTTGAACTGCTGATGTAGAACTTCCTTGGCCTCATTAATCATGATACTATTGCTTCTAGTAATGAGCATGTCATCTATATATATGAGAATAATAACTATGTCACTCCCAGATCTTTTGGTGAACAAGGAATAATCAAAAACACTCTAATGAAAACCCGCATTGACTAATGCTTCTGTGAGCTTTAAGTTCCACTGCCTTGATGCTTGCTTAAGTCCATACAAGGACTTCAAATGCCTGCATACCTTTTTCTCCCCTGCTTTTGAAAGCCTTGTGGCGAGTCCATGTACACTTCTTCATACAGATCTCCCTGAAGAAATGCACTAAATACGTCAATTTGATAAAGTTTCCAATCTTTGGAGGCTGCAACAACTATGACAGATCTCACAATCACAATTTTGGAAATTGGAGAGAATGTCTCATGGTAGTCTAAACCTTCATGTTGATTGTATCCCTTTGCTACAAGTCTTGTCTTAAATCTTTCCATTTCTCCATTTGACTTATACTTGATCTTGTATACCCACTTAGATCCAATAGTAGACTTTCCAAGTTCTGTTATCCTCTAGAGCCTTCACCGCTTGCTGCATTATCTCATCCACCTTTTGTCTTTTACTGCCTCCTAGAAGGAATGTGGCTCTTTCAATACTAAAAAAGCATTCAAGTTATCTCTGTATTTCTGAGTTACAGTGTCATAAGATAGGTAGTTAGAGATGGAGTAGGCACACTATGTAGATTTTCTGCTTCTTTGTAACATAGTCTTGCATCCATATAGGTGGCTTTCTTGCCGATTGCCTGATTTCTGCAGTTGGAATTCCTTCATATGCTGAAATTCCTTGCAAAGTTGGAATTGCCAAATGATATGCATTTTCTGCAACAGGATCTGCAACATGAACTATTGTCGCCTCAGCTAAAACTGTAGGTGCTATGGATTTCATGATCTTATCTAGCTATTCAAAGCCTTCTGTCAGGCCTTCAACTTCTCTTTTAGTAGCTGCTGAATTTCCAGGTGTGGCTTCTGCAGGTTGTTCCAATGGTGTAGTCATAACTGGCATTTCTGTTGCTTGACCATGCTCCTCTGGGATTTGTATTTACACAACATGTCTGTTGTCCTGCTGTAGACATATGAAATCATCTTGGTTATGTATCACTGTGTGTGGATTAATCTGCATTTGAGTCTCCTTGAAAGGAAAAACAGATTCCCTGAAAGTAATATCTCTGCTGACAAAAAAATAATTAGTTTCTAAATCAAACAATTTATATCCCTTTTGTGTAGATGAGTATCCCAAAAAGACTTATTTCTTAGCTCTAGGTGCAAACTTATCCTCCTTCACTAGGTATGTAGCATAGCATAGACAACCAAACACCCTTAGATGATTAAGTGATGGTTTTCTTTTATGTAATAGCTCATAGGGACTCCTGCCAGCCATCACTTTAGAGGGTAATCTATTTATGATGTAAACAGTTGTCTGCACATACTCTCCCCAAAACTTTTATGGTAGATTTGCTTGAAACTTTAGTGCCCTTGCAGTATCTAATATGTGCCAGGGCTTTCTCTCCACAACTCCATTTTGTTGTGGAGTGTAAGCACAACTACTCTAATGAATCACTCCTTGATCCTGTAGAAGAGTGTTCCATTAATTGTTAAAGAATTCAGTTCCATTATTTGTTCGAATCACCTTAATAGAGGTATCAAATTGGGTCTTAACCATGCACAAAAATTGCTTTAAAAAAATAATGGTCTCACTCTTCAATTGTATTAGAAATATCAAAGTTGCTCATGAGTAGTCATCTACAACAGTTAGAAAATAGTACTTTCTATCACGAGTTGACACTCTATATGGCCCCCAAACATCCATATGTACAAGTTCAAAAGGTTTAATGCTCTTCTATTCACTATCAGGAAAGGCAAGCCTAGACTGCTTTTCCATAGGGCATACAAAACATCTATTATGCAAACTGCTATCTACTTTATTCTTCAGAAATGGAATGTGTTGCAACACTGGTGTTGAAGCATGTCCTAGCCTCATATGCCATATCCAACTTGAATCTCCTCCTCTACTTTCAAGCTTAATTGCAGCTACTAATTGTCTCACTCATCTTCCTTTCAGCAAGTACAATACTTCACTTTTCTTACCAATCCCCCTCACCTTTCCATTATAGAGGTCCTGAAATACAACCAACTCAGGTAAAAATAGAGCAGCACATGATAGGTCTCTTGTTAACTTTAATACTGGCATCAAATTAAACTTAAAATCTGGCACATGAAGGACATTCTTTAATATGCTATCAGTTGATAATTGTGAATTACCAATATGAATAATATCAGTACTAGTTCCATTAGGCAACCTTACTGAATCCTTTTTATGCTTATCAATACTCTGAATATTGCTTAACAGATTCAAAGGAGAAGCTATGTGGTATGTACCACCTGAATCAACAATCCACTCATCTGGATGCATGCTTGATGAAAGTGAACAAATAGTACCTGCCATATTAGCTTGTGTCTGCACAAATATATCACCAGGTCCTTCCTTGTTGAGTAGGTTCAGAATTTGTTAATATTGGGCCTCAGTGAAATAATAATCACGTCTGCTTTGTGAATTCACTACTATTTATTTTCCAGGTGGCCCTTCAACATTATTGGCTATCATAGGACTTGCTCTTGGTTGATGCCCTCTCTTCATTTTGAAGTCGTCTGGATATCCAATGATTTTGAAGCAATTTTCCTTAGAGTGTCCATTCATTTTTGCATGCTCGCACTGTAGGAACTGCTTCCTTCCATGATAACCTTAGCCTCTTCCTGCTTGCATAGCCAAAGGATCGAGTTTTTCTATCACTGATAGGTTTCCCATAGCTTTTTGACTTTCATCTTGAGTGATCAATACATATGCTTGATTAAGTGTTAGTTCAGTGGTCTTCATCAAAATCTGACGTCATGCCTGATCATATGTATCATTCAGCCCATTTAGGAACTGCGTCAATTATTGCTGATATAGATGAACAATGTGTTCCTTAGCCTTCGCACAACCACAATTCTGTGAAGACACCAACACATCGTATTCCGCCCAAAGCTCTTTTAGCTTGGTAAAGTAAACAACAACAGAGTCGGTTCCTTGTGAAAGCCTTGAAATTGCCTTGTGTATCTGAAAAATCCTCACTCGATTCACTTTATCGAATCGTTTCTTGAGATCTTCCCACACGGCATGCGCATCCGACGCGTATATGATTCCACTAATGAGATCCTTCGAGACTGAGTTCATGATCCATGAGTGTACTATTGCATTGCAAGTCTCCCATTCCTCATGGAGAGCATCCTTGAACGATTCCTTTTTGCAATCCCCTATGATGAACCCTAATTTTCTCTTAGCCTTTAGAGTCAGTCTCATCGATCTGCTCCATAGGCCATAGTTTTCAGAACCTATGAGCTGAATTGGAATTAACACCAAGCCCAGTGTGTCCGAAGGTTGAAGGAACAATGGATGTGTATGGTCAATCTTCTCAGTCACCATTGACGATCAATTCGAGGTAGCAATTGAACTAGAGAACAATAAGAAAGGAAAATCTGGCTTAGTCGAAATCTCTATGCGAAATTCAACTTTACCTAATGAATTGAACGAGAGTTTCACAGATCGATCTTCTCCGCTTTGATACCATGTTGGGATTCTGCCATTGAGGGAACTTCAAAGAAGGAAATGTCGATATTTTCATTCAACTATAAAATGAGACTTTTTATAGATATTTATAACTAATCAACTAACTAATTCTGTTATAACTATGCTAAATAACTAATGTATACCTCTAACTTCTAATGTTTATTAACTGACCCATATACTAACTAAGGCTTATCTACAGTACTTAAACAAAATATCCCTCTCCTCTATTTCTCAAGTGATGTCTAGCTACCCTTTTTGTTGAACATTTATCTGTGCTCCATAAATGTGACGTTATGTTGAACAAATATCTATTTAATTATGTACTCATTCCATTATAATTGTTTTTTCCTTTTAGCCCAAGTACTGAAAATAACTGAGATGAATGAATGAGTCAGGTCGAAGGAAATATTTCTTGAGGTTTTTTTGTTCATTCATATCAATCACCAGCGGAATTTGGAAATGTAACCTAAATAGTTTAATATTCACATAATATTTTGTATCATATTATGTAGGATTTCTCTTGTAACGACTCGACCGATCGTTTTGAGCTCTAGCACATCATTCAGAGATTTGAGGCCATACGTAGCTTCACTTCATGTATTATGACTTGTACGCATGGTCGGGGTTGAATTTCGGAAAGTTCAGAGTTGATTCAGATGAAAAATTCTAATTTCGAAAGCTTTAAGTTGGAAGAATTGACTAAGGTTTGACTTTTGAGGAAACGACCTTGGAATTGGGATTTGAAGGTTCCAATAGGTTTGTATTATGATTTCGGACTTGGGAGTATGTTCGGATTGAGTATCGGGTGGTCCGGAAGCATTTTAGCGCTTATTGTAAAAAGTTGGTATTTTGAAAGTTTAAGAATTTCTTATGTTTGGTTTGAAGTGGACTTTGGTGTTTTCGATGTTCGTTTGGGATTGCAAGCCTTAGAATAGGTCCGTATCGTGGTTTATGACTTGTACACAAAGTTTGGCATCATTCTGAAATGTTTTGATATAATTCGGACGCGTCTGTCGAAGTTTGGAAGTTTGAAAGTTGAAAGAAGGATTTTGATCGTCGATTCATAATTTTGATGTTATTCGTGGTATTTCAAGCCTTTGGATAAGCTTGGGTAAGGTATTGGGACTTGCTGGTGTGATCGGACGGGGTCCCGGGGGCCTCAGGTGAGTTTCGGGATGGTTTTAGATCAATTCTCCTTGTTTTGCCACTGCTGGTTTCCGGCGTGATTGGTATGAATCGTGATCGCGGAAGTAAGGATGCGATCGCGAAGGGTTATCTGGGCTAGTGGAGGTTTTGTTCAACGCGATCGCGTAAAAGGAAAAGCGACCGCGTAGCTGGAGCAGGTGTTTCTTTGCGTCCGCGTGAGAAGAGTCGCAAACGCAAAGAGTTGAAGAGGCAGGCCTGTTTGGGGGAGTTGTGTTACGCGATCGCGGAAGAACTCATTCGATCGCATAGGGTATTTTCTGAGGCTGGGGATTTTTACCTTCGCATTCGCGTTGTTTGACACGCGTTCGCATAGGCTTGTCTGGTTAAGCTTCGCGATCGCGAAAGCTTTATCACGTTCACGTAAGGGAATTTCTAGGCAAGGTCTATTTGGTCCTTCGCGATCGCGAAGTCTTTTCCGCGATCGCGTAGAAGAGAGGCTGGATATAAGTTAGCAAAAATAGGATTTGCTCATTTCATCTCATCTTTCTCTCTTGGAGCTGACTTTGGGGCGATTTTGGAGAGCTATTTCATCCATCTCTTGGGGGTAAGTGTTTCTAAACAACTTTTGATTATATTTCATAAACACATATGAAATTTTAACATGAAAATTTGTAGAAAAGTTGGGATTTTGAAGAAAGACCTAGAAATTGGTATTTTTTAATTTTTACCACAAAACTGGACATGGAATTGGGAATAAATTATATTTTTGAGTTCGTAATGTTATGGGTAAAGTTTATCTTCGAAACTTTTCAGAATCCAGGCATGTGGGCCCGAGGGTTGACTTTATTGACTTTTCGAGCAGAGTTGAAAATTGTTATAAATTGATTTATTATGAGTATTAGACAATATTTTTATTGGTTTGCACATTGTTTGACTTGTTTTGGAGCGACATGCATCGATTTGAGGTGTTAGAGTGACGTTGGAGCCGGTTATGGAACTTCGGAGCGAGGTAAGTCTCCTGTCTAACCTTGTAAGGGGAAAATTACCTCGTAGGTGTTATATTCTTATGTGCTACATGTTGTGGGAGCTACGCACGTATGCGGTGACGGTAGAATTCCTGATTATGTCCGGGTAGACTTAGGTTCACGCAATGCTATAATTGTACTATTTGAGTTATCTTTGCTAGTTTAATTCATTTACTTCACGTTACGACTTGAGACTGGACTTGCATAGGGTGATAGACTCGCTATTGTAGAGATGCGACAATCTACTTGATAATCCGCGGAATAATTTGTGCTTCCCTTATGAATTTCTCCCGCGTTGTGCATACTCATGGCAAAGTTTTCCTTAAATTTCATAACTCACACGTATATTCGTGAGCGGAGTCAAGGACCCGTTAAAGCTTCTTATTCTAATGGGATCGGGCCGTTCGCCTTGGCAGGATTTTGTACCACACTCTTATGGGAGCGGGTCGTTCGCCTCGGCAGTATAATAGATGCATCTATGGTTCGTGCCGCTCGACCCTCAACAGTGTACACATTATTATGGGATCGGGTCGTTCGCCTCGGCAGTATCATATTCCTTATCGGGTCGTACGACCTCGGCACAATCGTGCATTATATCACTAGAAGTTCAACTATTCACGAGATTTTCCTTCCACTGATGCCTTGCATTTTATATGGTATTTCTTATTAATTTGATTTTGGCATTTGATATTTTCCAAGCTGTTGAGATAGGATACGAGATTGAGAAGTTTATATCGTTAAAAGAAATTTTGAAAGATTATGCTGGTTACCATTTCATCCTACTATTACTATTGTGCTTCATATCTGTTTAGAATTTAGCATACTACTTTAATGGACCTCTAGTAAGTGTCGGTGTCAACCCCTCGTCACTACTTCTCCGCGGTTAGGCAAGATACTTACTGGGTATGCGTTGATTTATGTACTCATGCTAAACTTGCTGCATTTATTGTGCAGGTATATATATATATGTCTGGTGGTCTTTTGGGCCAAGGGCGCGACTGTTGCGGAGACTTTATGGTGAGCTGTATTCCATGTTACGATCCGCCGCATACAGAGTCTCCATTAGAGCTATTTATATTCTCATGTCTATCTTGTATTCCAGATAGATGTTGTATTATTATTGTACTCCTTAGTAGATGCTCATGCACTTGTGATACCGAGTTTTGGGGGTTCCTACTGGTTGTTCATTATTATAGTTCATGTAATTATTACCATTTTACCTTGTAATTTATATTTTATACGAAAATTGGAAAATAAAATCACAGGTTTTCTACGAGTACCAGATTTTACTCTATTTATTTAATGGGATTCATGATTTCAGAAATAATAAAATGAGTAACTAAGTTGATTAATCACTGTTGGCTTGCCTGACGGCGGCATTAGGCGCCATCACAACCTATAATGGATTTTTTATCGTGACAGCTTGGTATCAGAGCTGTAGGTTCACTTGGGTCTCATGAGTCATGAGAAAGTCTAGTAGAGTCTTGCAGATCGGTATGGAGACGTTTGTACTTATCTTCGAGAGGCTACAGGGCTGTTAGGAGCACTTTCCTTCTTGATTCCTCGTCGTGCGATTTGATTCCATCGAGGCTTATGCCTTCAATTCCTTCCTACTCACTTTTACACGATGTTGAGCTCTTGTTATCAATGGGGCATTGAAAAGTTGCAGTGGTACTATAGATGTAGTGCATGATGTATCTCCCTACGTATTCAAACGAGCTATTGTCGTCGTCATGTGGAAGGTTGTTCTGTCTTTTCAGCCCTGTATTAGTATTGCCTATGGTTTTGAGGCTATGCATGAATTGCTATGATGTTCATGAGTGGTTATCGCGCAATGTTTGTGTGATGGTAGGGTACTTGTTTATGTGTAGAGGCAGTGAATGACTCGAAGGGAGGATTTTTCAGTGCATGGTTTAGAGGTTCGACATTTAATTCCAGCGGAGAAGAGGCAATCAGACAATGAATGTCCAGGCTTTGGTTGATAGAGTAAAGAGGCTTGATATTTTTGAGCATGGTGGAATTCTCAATTGTGATGTGGTGTCGTCGTCCTTGTTAAACTCATTAAGGATCGCCGGTGTTATGGTCTTCTTTATTTGCCTTTGGGGCAGGGTGTTGTGAAATGATGCTTGAGAAGCAGTTGTCAGAGATGGAGGCGTGTAGCTATTTCAGAATTGAATCGGAGTTTCTAATGCTGATGGCTCGAGAAAGATGATCTTCGAGGAGGCTTTGGGTTGGTAGCAATTTATCAGTTCAGGTGCTACAGAGATGGATTTCGATTTGAGGCGGCAATTGGGCAACGAAGGATGAGGAAAGACATGGCGGGAAGTGTCTCGCTGTGGTTGAATTGCTAGCAGGTTAAGAATGAAAAGCAGAGGTTGAGAAGTTGCTTAAAGGAGATGGTTTAACCGAAGTGGGAGTAACAGAGTAGCATATGGATCCACATTGTAGGATAGCCACATGCCTTTAGAAAAGTTTATAGCGATTTGGGAATCATGGTGGAAAGTGACTAAGTCTACGGATTTTATTTGGGATGGAGGCTACTGCACTGAGGAAGATTGAATATGGCAAAGAAGAGTTTGTATGAAATGAAGAGGGGTGTGAAAACTTGATTATCGTTTTGGATGCAACATGACTTCGAGTTTGGAACGTATCGTCGGACTTTCAGTTGATGTCAATGGGGAATGAACAGACTCTTACAGCTGGTGAACGAGCACGGGCTTAGGAGGTTTTACTAATTTCGTGGTGGTTGTACCCAATGCAGCGTTGTTGGAAGATGTCGGTGTGGAAATTCCACAGGTGGGCTATCTCCTGTGAGCAGGTTAGAGGTTGCGTGATTTTTTATGAAGCTTCTATAAAGAGTTATACTTACTACCCAACGGGAGGTCAAATAGTCTATTGTGGCTGATAATTCGAGATGTTTATGAAGAGTTTAACAAGAGATTTTGAGACGTTTGCCGAGTTAATGGTGCGAGGTCATAGTAATTGGTAAGGAGGAATCCTTGTGGATTCTAGATTTATGTGCTTGTAGCTTTAAGCTAAGTGGGGGAGCCCACCGCCTACGATTGGATCGCGTGGTTGTCGGCTTGTGCGGTTTCTGGTTATCGGTGCATTGATGGATTAATTATGACTAAGAAAAGAAAACATCAGGGGTAATTCTGGTAAAGAACTTGATGAATGTGTGCTATATTTCGCCTTATCAATTCATGTGTAGGTTTTTGGAAAGACTCGGAGTTTGTGCTTATTATGGATGTAATGTTCGAGGAAACAAATTCACCCGATTGCTTCTTCGGGAGTGTTCATGTGCTAACAGAGCGTTGGAGTTTGATTATACTCGGAACTAGGTCAGAGTGGGTGACTCTAAATAGTGGTTCTAATGGTTTCAAGGATGTAAGCGCGGTGTCTAAGGATTTTGGGTCCGTTGTGTGGTTAATGATCGAGTCTTTGCAGTGGGTATTGAGACAATGTGATCTCGTGATTTGGGTCACTCGGGATGGGTGTTGATCGAGTTTTGTTATGTTTTTGAATGAAGACATTATTATTTCTAAGGCAGGTCAAGAGTAAATTGAAGGAAGTTGGGTCGGTTGGTAATGGTTTGAATCAGCATGATTGTGGCAATGCTCAGTTCCTTTGGCGCGTTAAGTTATACAGGTGGTTGGTGGTTGTATGTGCAGGCTTGACAACAACCATAATTTGATTGATTTGGGAGGTATTTGATTCAAATGGCCTTGTTATGTGTAAATGGATCCCGGAAGAGTTATGGTGTTTTAGACCACAACTTGAGGTTTGTATTTTCTGCGGTTATGTGGATTCAGTTGTGTATTGCAATGGTTCTTCTGAAATGAGTTTAGTGAAAGGTTCTTAGCTAATGGAGTAATTATTCTACTAGAAGTTCAGGGGTTATGATGAATTCTTGTACTCTCGCGTAGCAACATGATAGGTGCAGTGAGCGGCATGGGAATTTGAATTGGAGGATCAAGGTTGCGGTTCGGTGTTGGCAAGAATGTCACGAGCTCGGAGGAGCGGGAGAAAATTTTAGATGTTTAGAGTTAGCTAGCATTGTCTTAGTGTCGCCTGAGAACTGTGTCCTGGGTAAGAGGCATCGTGTATTGATTTGCGGATTCTTGATTTGCTTTACAGAATTAGTATGGTTGGTGGTATGGAGGTGCAGACTTTGCTACCTGGTGCGGAAGGTCGTGGGAGCGTATCCCACGGGAAAATTGTATAAATGTGACCTATTAGTCACTTGATTGCTAAAGATTGAAACCAAGCATGGAGATTATGGTACTATCGTTAATGTGAGAGTTTATGCTTGGAAGGCACTCTATTCCTTTGGTTGTGAACTGTGAGAGTTTGTTCCAAATTGGGACGGTTGTTCGTGTGCGTCTTGAATAGGGCCATTGTGGATCCTTGAAAGGTTGTTGGCCCAGTATGGGATGATCGGAATCAACTTGGAGTCCGTTGGTGGGTCTAATGATAATGTGTGCTCTACATCAGGTCGGATGTGTCCATTCGGCATAGTATTGCTTATAGAGGAGTCCTCTGGCGCTGGATGTTATCCCCCTCGTCAGCTATTCTATGTAATACTCTATTATGCCATTTTGGTTATGAGACGGCTTATTTATTCGCACATGTGTTGTAATCCCGTGTAGCTTGTGGTGTTAAATGAGTAAGATGGCTCTCGAGATGCAGGTCATTTATTGCACCTTAGTCGTGCTTAGGGTTTTGTAGTGTATGGCACTATCCCTCTCCCCAGGGTTGTATTATGCACTTGGCGTGCTTGTGGTCGATATTCTGGCATTTCGTAAGTATAAGCATTTCGGCTTGATGGGTGTGTCCTTATTGATTGTTATGTGTGGATAAGGTGGCACGCCACTATGGGTAAATTGTTTGGATCGGGTGGCACGCCTCCACGGGTATGTTGTGTGGATCGGGTTGCACGCCGCAACGATGTCATGTTTGGATTGGTTTGCACGCCGCAACAGTGTCATATTTGGATCTGATTGCACGCAACATATGTCATATTTGGATCGGGTTGCACCCCGCAATAGTAAGATGTTGAGTAAGGTTCCTTATATCTATTCTTGTGTATTTTGTTTCTCATTCTCTGAGAAGGGTTCATAGCGTCTGTTTGACCGTTTTATTTATTACGCTGGCTGAGTAGTTCTTTTCTAGAGTTAGTTCTTCCTTATGTATCATATTTAAGTTGAAGCTTGTTAGCGCATTGATGGCGTCATATGAGATTTTGGTCAGTGTTTGAGGTGGCTCATTGCCGGAGCAGTTTGTACTGGGTGAGACGAGATTTTTGGACCTGAAATTGGTGCGAGCGGATTTATGCAAGGTGCATTAAAGAGAAAGTGTCACTATTCGATTTAGAATGAGGTAACGGTTCTTGCCAAGCGTAGAAACTCCGTGAGTTATTGATTTGATGGGTGGTTATGAGTTACTGTGCATCTTATTCATCGTTGCAGTACTGTGAGGATTGAAACCGGGCCTATATATTTTATGAGGTATACTACGGGCGCCGAGTCAGTGAAATTGTAGCTGTTGTGCTTGGAGGAGGTTATCATGGGCAAATGAGTTATGTGGTGCATTGTGTGATGTCAGCATGGGTGCATGATCGTGTGTGGGTTCAGTGTGTGGAGATTGATACGGTGTTCGTAGGATTGAATCAAGTCTTGTAGAGAAATTCGGAGGATGGAATTTCGTCCTAAGGCTTGTTGGCTAAAATGAAAAGGAAGATCTTCAGTCTGACTCGATCTAATGTGCTCAACTGGGTTGTGGTGGCACGGGTAGGTGCACAAGGTGTTGAACAGTGATTTTGGACAGCTCCAGAACAGTTCTTGGCACGTTCGAGGATGAACGTATGTTTAAGTGGGGGAGAATGTAACGACCTGACCGGTTGTTTTGAGCTTTAGCATGTCGTTTGGAGATTTGAGGCCTTTATTAGCTTCACTTCATGTATTATGACTTGTAAGCGTGGTCGGGGTTGAATTTCGGAAAGTTCAGAGTTGATTAGGATGGAAAATTCTAATTTTGGAAGCTTTAAGTTGGAAGAATTGATTAAGGTTTGACTTTTGAGTAAACGACCTCAGAATTGGGATTTGAAGGTTCCAATAGATTTGTATGACGATTTCGGACTTAGGCGTATGTTCAGGTTGAGTATCGGGTGGTCCGGAAGCATTTAGGCTCTTATTGTAGAAAGTTAGCATTTTCAAAGTTTAAAAATTTCTTATGTTTGGTTTGAAGTAGACTTTGGTATTTTCGATGTCCGTTTGGGATTCTGAGCCTTGGAATAGGTCTGTATCGTGGTTTGTGACTTGTACACAAAGTTTGGCGTCATTCCGGAATGTTTTGATATGATTCGGACGCATCCGTCGAAGTTTGGAAGTTTGAAAGTTGAAAGAAGGATTTTGATCACCGATTCGTGATTTTGATGTTATTCGTGGTATTTCAAGCCTTTGGATAAGTTTGGGTAAGGTATTGGGACTTGCTGGTGTGATCGGACGGGGTCCCGGGGGCCTTAGGTGAGTTTTGGGATGGTTTTAGATCAATTCTCCTTGTTTTGCCACTGCTGGTTTCCGGTGTGATTGGTATGAATCGTGATCGCGGAAGTAAGGATGTGATCGCGAAGGGTTATCTGGGCTAGTGGAGGTTTTGTTCAACGTGATCGCGTAAAAGGAAAAGCGACCGCGTAGCTGGAGCAGGTGTTTCTTCACGTTCTCGTAAGAAGAGTCGCGAATGTAGAGAATTGAGAAGGCAGGCCTGTTTGGGGGAGTTGTGTTACGCGATCGCGGAAGGACTCACGCAATCGCGTAGGATATTTTCTGAGGCTGGGGATTTTTGCCTTCGCATTCGCATTGACACGCGTAGGATTGTCTGGTTAAGCTTCGCGATCGTGAAAGCTTTATCGCGTTCGCGTAAGGGAATTTCTAGGCAAGATCTGTTTGGCCTCCACAATCGCGAGGTCTTTTCCGCAATAGCGAGGTCTTTTCCACGATCGCGTAGAAGGGAGGCCGAATATAAGTTAGGAAAAACGGGATTTGCTCATTTCATCTCATCTTTCTCTCTTGGAGCCGACTTTGGGGCGATTTTGGAGAGCTATTTCATCCATCTCTTGGGGGTATGTGTTTATAAACAACTTTTGATTATATTTCATGAACACATATGGAATTTTAACATGAAAATTGGTAGAAATTTTGGAATTTTGAAGAAAGACTTAGAAATTGGCATTTTTGGATTTTTACCATGAAATTGGACATGGAATTGGGAATAAATCATATTTTTGAGTTGGTAATTTTTTGGGTAAAGTTTATCTTCGAAACGTTTCGGAATCCGGGCAAGCTCGAGGGTTGACTTTTTTGACTTTTCGAGCGAAGTTGGAAATTGTTATAAATTGATTTATTATAAGTATTAGAGTATATGTTTATTGGTTTGAACATTGTTTGACTAGTTTTGGAGCGACGAGAATTAGTTTGAGGTGTTAGAGTGGCATTGGAGACGGTGATGGAACTTCGGAGCGAGGTAAGTCTCCTGTCTAACCTTGTGAGGGGGAAATTACCCCGTAGGTGTTATATTCTTATGTACTATATGTTGTGTCACACCCTTTTATTTACCCCCAAAATGATATGTATTATGGATTATTACGGGTTATAGAGTTTTTCTAATTAAAGTGACAAACTTGAGTAGGGATTATTTTATTTACAGAGTCGCCACTTGGAATTGAATTTTTGGGTATTCCAAGTCACCTTTTTATTTGAATCCCTAGTCAAAGGAAGGTTTGAATCTATTATTATTGGTCTGCGAAAACAAAGTCCGGGTAAGGAATTCTATTGACCGGGGAGAAGGTATAAGGCATTCCCCGAGTCCCGTGGTTCTAGCACGGTCGCTTTATTAACTACATTTGGCTTATATTATTTTTGGATAAACTGTGTTTTATTGATTTTCATGTTTTACATATCCGTTTTTTATTTCTTGATTGTTGAAGAATGTTTTGAATAATAAGATGTCATAACCACATTACGCAAGCGAATGTGTGATCGAGACGAAATTTATTAATTTTGTCATAACAGTGCTACGCAAGCGAATCCGCAGTCACAACAATGGACTATTAGCACGCTATTACTTTTGGAAAAATTACTACATTTGTCCTTTGAGAAATAATTGACCAGCATATGAATCAAAATGGACGTCTTTGTATTGTATTGGGCCTCTACAGAACTTATCTTATTTGGCCCAATCTTTTGTTTGAAACTAGACCCCACAACTCATCAACTTGGTCCCAACAAATTGAAGCTAAAGCAGTAAACTCTTAGCCTAAATTCTTTAACATTGTGCCCGAAATTCTTCCTCCCAAAGTGTGCTACGTTAATGCAGTGTAGTGATGGAAATATTTTCACAAATAAATACCAATATCAATATGATTCCACAATAGAACAATATAGATATAAAAAATGATATAGGCATTGAACTAAAGATATTAACACGAGAACGAAAATAATACTTCATTCAAGCACAAGATCCATAATATAGAATACCAATTTCAACATTATCAAGATTAAGGCAAGGAATGAACCTCAAAGTTTTGAATCTGAACTTTCAATATTTTACAGCTCTGAAATCCAAAAGCGAACAAGACCATGAACGATCCACCACTCGAACTCGGCGGACTCGGATCGGACCTCGACTCTACTCGACTCAGAAACATTAGCTATTTTTTTACGGTGTTTTGGAGGTGAGTGATAAGTGGGGATTTTGACTACTTATTTGTACCTTTTGACTTTCGTGTTAGTTCAAAAATGCTTAAAGGTATTCCCGAAAACTGATGAAATATGCTTACTTGCAGGAGTATTGGAAAATCAGCCAGAGTGATGAAATTCAACTCAAGAAGGAGTGACTTTGAATAAGGACAAAAATCAAGCAAAAAAGGCTAAAGTGCGGACCGCGGAATTCTGTCTGTGGCCGCAGAACAAGAAGAAAAGTTGACAGTGCGACAATGCAAAGTGCGGACCGCACAATAATTGTGCGGCCGCAGAAGTCAAGGTTCAGAGAGTTGGGAATTCAAGACAATCAAGATCTGCGGACCGCACTATAATTGTGCGACCGCACCCAGAATTATGCGGTCCGCGAAACTCAAGATGTGCGGTAGCACCCGAAATTGTGCGGTCCGCAGAACTCAAGAAGTGCGGCCGCATTTCAGAATTGTGCGGCCACAGAAACCACTCCTGTTAAGAGTTACAGCAAAGTGCGGACCGCACACAGAATTGTGCGGCTGCAGAACCTCCTAAAGGGAAATTTTATCAGAAAATTCTAGCTTTGTATAAATAGTCTACTTTCACAAAATTAGGTCATGTTTTGAATATCTGAAAGTTGGTAGCCGTTTTGTTTTACTATTTTAGGAAACTTTATCATAGCTTGTCAATTTTACATTGGATGTTCATCTATTTATCATTAAATATGAGTTTAATCATCTTTTCTTCTTTATTTTCTTCATCACCCACTATGAATAGCTAAATTTCTAGCTAGGGTTGTGACTCAACCCTAGTGTGGGTACCTAATGGGTGTTTGATTTAGGGATTGTTTATAGTTGAGTGTGTAATATTTAGCCTAGTTCTTGCTATAATTGTAGAATGACTGGTTGCAAACATTGATTCAAGCCTATTTGACTTAGTCTCTACTTGAGAAAGAGAGACTTAGTCTAGGAAAATTTGGCTAACAAGAAATTGGGATGAATTCAAGAAATTGATAGTCCCAATTAAAGGGTTGAATCTAGAGATAGTAAAACCCGACTTGAGCATCTATCAACTGTTTTGTGCATTACCCATTTGGACTTGAGAAAGCCAAATTGGGCAAAACCACTCTATTACCGAGAGGTATTGAGTGGGTAATTGTGTGTTGATTGCTGTAATACACCTTGACCAACAAAACCCGCTCTAAAGCCCATAACCCGTTAGGCAAACACCTAAGTGGAAGTCAGAGCCCTAGAGCTTTTACATACTTGAAAAACAACACACCAAATATTATTCTCTAGCTTTACATTTGCAAACTGTAGCATAATTTAGAAGTAGAATCAAAACACAGCTTGTGGAAGTGCATCTTAAACACTTTACGTGCTTAATCCGAATATATACCTAATCCCATCTACGCTCCCTGTGGATTCGATCCCGACTTCTAGTTGGGTATTATTATTGTAATTGATCGCTTCACAACCACAAACTGAGGTGTGATTTTGGCGAGATCATTTTTTGGCGCCGCTGCATGGGAGCGTAAAAAACAAATTTAGCTATATACTTGGTTTTGTGTGTGACTTGTCTTCCTTTCCTTCCGTGTTACTAATCATTTTGGTGAAACAATTGTAGGTACAAAATAAATGGCTCTCAACAAAATATGATCCTCTCGGAAACTTGCCATTGGGGGAGGATGTGGATGATGACCAAGTTGACGAGGTTCCTCTTGAACCTCAAGCAAATAGACGAGGCCGACCGCCTAATGACAATGTTCCCGTCCCTCCCCCACCTTCACCAAGAGCAGTTCCACACCAGGTGTTTCCGAATGAAGGGTATGCAAGTGCCATAATCCCGCCCTGCATTAGGGCGGGCAACTTTCAAATCACAAATGTTATGCTCATATTGCTAGAGCAACGGGGATTCTTCACCGAGGCTCCGAATCAAAATGCGTACAAACACTTGAAAGGATTTGTGGACACTTGCTGGGGGAGTAAACAGACAAACGTCTCCGAGGATGCTTTAAGGTTGTGGCTATTTCCTTTTTCACTATGGGGGAAAGCCTTGGATTGGTTAGAAAGATTGCCAAACAATTCCATCCATACATGGGATGAGTTGGCGGAGAAATTCATTGCCAAGTTCTTTTCTCCCGGGCATATGGCTACTCTTAGAGACGAGATTCTGGCATTCAAGCAAGAACCCAATGAGCCTTTGCACGATATAAGGGAGAGGTACCGTACTATGGTAAAAGAGTGCCCGAACAATGACATGACTGAGGCTATGATCCAACAAACTTTCTATAGGGGGGTCAATACTACCAATCAATGCGTGGTCAACCAAATTGCCGGTGGAAATTTCATGACAACACCATATACCGAAGCTTGTGAGATCTTAGATGAAATGGCGGATACTTTATCGGCATGGCAAAGTAGAATAAATGTTCCTCAAGGTGATCCAAATGTGATTCACCTACATAAAGAATTGCATGATCATGGGCAAGCAATTACCGAGTTGGCCACTACAATGAATCAATTAGCCAAAGCTCAACTTCAACAAGTTCAAGGTCCTAAACAAGTAAATGCAATAGAGGGTGTCATTATGATGGTAAACAAGAGAAGGTAAAAAGGTCAACAAGTGCAAAACCGTGCGGAACAATTATGTGCAAGAAGATAATGGGTTTGATTAAGATGAATCATACAATGAACAAGAGGAGGAAGTGAAATATGTGAATAACTTCCAAGGGCAAAGAAATAATTTTCAAGGCCCGAATCAACAACAATAGCGATCTCAAGGTAATCAAGGGAATTGGAACTCAAACAAACAAGGCAATTGGAGTGGTGGTAACAACCAAGGTAGTTCGAACAATCAAAACAATCAAGGAAATTGGAATGGTCAAAACAACCAAAGCAATTGGGGTAGCAATAGTCAAGGATATTGGGGAGGCAACAACCAAAGGAGATGGAACAATAACCAAGGGAATCGTGGGTCGGTCTTTGAAAGACCCCCGATGTATCAACAACCAAGCAACATGCCTCTTTATACTTCCCATGGTCCTAGTTCTTCCAACAATGATATGGGATGAATTGAGAACATGTTTAAACAAATGATGGAGAAGAATGCCGACTCCGATGCTCAACTAGCCTCTCACAATAGAGGTGATTTCTAAACTCCTGCCCCTACATCCGTGAAGGGAGTGAGGCACTTCTTGGGTCATGCGGGGTTCTATCGCCACATGACCCCTTGTGTAAGCTTTTGGAGAAGGATTCCAAATTCTATTTCAACGAGGATTGCATGAAAGCATTTGAATTGCTCAAGTTCAAATTGACTACTACTCCTATTATCACCGCACCGGATTGGAGCTTGCCTTTGGAGCTCATGGCGATCGGAGCAGTTTTGGGGCAACATATCAACAAAATCTTCCATCCGGTCTACTATGCTAGTAAGACCATGAACGATGCCCAAGTTAATTACATGATGACCGAAAAAGAGCTCCTTGCTATTGTCTTTGCTATGGAGAAGTTCCGCCTGTACTTGATGGTTACAAAGGTGATTGTCCACACCGATCATGCAACGCTTTGGTACTTAATGAGCAAAAAGGATTCAAAGGCGAGGTTAATGTGGTGGGTGCTTTTATTGCAAGAGTTCGATCTCGAAATCGAAGACCGCAAAGGCAATGAAAACCAATTGCCGAACAACTTGTCTCGCTTGGAAGAGGAGGGGAGGCCACATGATGGCCTTGAGATTAATGACTCCTTTCCCGATGAGAAACTTCTAGACATTTTAATGACCGAGATGTCATGGTTCGCCGACTTAGCAAATTATCTTGTAAGCGGTATGGTACCGAATGAGTTCTCTTCAATCCAAAGAAAGAAGCTCAAATGGGATTGCCTTGACTATTATTGGGATAAACCGTATCTCTTCCGAATTTGTACCGATGGTGTGATTCGACGATGTGTGCCGGAGGAAGAACAAGTGGAAATTCTTGAAGCTTGCCACTCTTCACCATATGATGGTCACTATGGTGGAGTGAGAACAATGGCAAAAGTGTTGAGTTGTGGATTCTATTGGCCTACCCTCTACAAGGATGCTAGTGATCTAGTCAAGCATTGTGATGAATGTCAAAGGGACAGAGGGATTTCTAAGAAAATTGAGATGTCACTCACCACCATCTTGGAAATTGACATTTTTGATGTGTGGGGCATTGATTTCATGAGACCATTTGTAAGAGCTTGTGGGAACACATACATTTTGGTAGCGGTGGACTATGTGTCAAGGTAGGTTAAGGTTGTTGCTCTACCTAACAATGAAGCTCGAAGTGTGGTGGTATTTTTGAAAAAGAATATCTTTACAAGATTTGGAACTCCAAGGGACATTATAAGTGATGGGGGATCGCACTTTTGCAACAAAGCTTTTGATACCTTACTCACAAAGTATGGTGTCACTCATAAAGTCTCGATCCCCTATCATCCTCAAGCAAGCGGACAAGTGGAAGTCTCCAACCAGGAGATCAAGTGTATTTTGTCAAAGACTATGAATGCTAACCGAACGGATTGGTCGAAGAAACTTGATGATGTTCTATGGGCTTATAGGACGGCTTACAAAACACCGATTGGGATGTCTCCATACCGGTTGGTGTTCGGGAAGGCTTGTCACATTTCGGTGGAACTTAAGCACAAGGCTATGTGCGCATTGAAGAAGCTAAATCTTGAGTGGGATGTCGCTGCCAACTTAAGGGTGGCACAATTAAATGAGCTTGATGAATTTCGGTACCATGAATATACAAGTTCTTCCTTATATAAGGAGAAGATGAAGTACCTCCATGACAAATACATTCGAAACAAGGAGTTCAAAGAAGGTGATCTTGTGTTATTGTTCAATTCTTTGTTACGGATGTTTCCAGGAAAGTTGAAGTCTAAGTGGAGTGGTCAGTTTGAGGTTGTGAATGTGACACCCTTTGGTGCATTAGACTTGAAGAATAAAAATAATGAAGTGTTAAGAGTCAATGGTCACCATGTGAAGCATTATCTTGGAAAAGTTTATGAGGGCCATGTTGTGGCATTAATTCATTTCAAGTGATTGATGGTAATCTGCGTCATGCCGCGACGTTAAATCAGGCGCTTCTTGGGAGGCAACCCATGTTGCTTTTTATTCTTTTTAGATAGGTTTTGTTCTGTGCTAAATAGTTTTGAAGTGAATTGCAGGAATAAGTGTGCTTTGCAGGAACTGTGCTTGAAAAAATGGCTAAGTGTTAAAAAAGTGCAGACCACACAATCTTGCATGCCACAGCAGAAAGGAGTCTGCGGCCGCACAATTCTTTGGTCGGCCGCACAACTGGAGACCCAAAAATGCAAACACTCTGAAGTTTGCAATTGCAGAAAAATGGCCAATCTGCGGCCGCACTTGGAATTGTGCGGCCCGCACAAATATTTGCAGCCGCACCCAATTTTGTGCGGACCACATATCTTCAGAGGGACCAGGTACAAAGTGCAGACCACACACAAAATTATGCGGCCGCACTCAGCTGCACATTTTCAACCTATAAATAGGCCCTCCTCTCACTGTTCCAAACTTTACACACTGAGAACTCTTGGCACCTAAGCAAGTACAGTACACAAAAATTGTTTCAAACATCACACTCATTTCATCATCCTAGATTCTTCCCTACATCCTTCATCACTGGTATGTTTAATTCGTGTTTAAAGTTTTCCAAATTTTCTTAGTTTTTGTTCTTAATTAGTATAGTTAATTTTAGGCCTAAATGTCAGATGATTCATCATGTGTGCTTAAAATTATTTGGGTAATTTCATATGTACTCATTGGGGGTTGGGTAAATCATGTATCATGTCTAATTTGCCAATACCATGTCCAAATTGTGTAAATAATTGAAAAACCTAAGTTTAGTGCCGTCTAATTTTGAATTGTGCGGCCGCACATGAAATTGTGGGGTCCGCAGATCCTTAGTTTTAGGGCAAGTTTGTGCATTCAATGTGCGGACTGCAGTCAAAATTGTGCGGTACGCATAAAATGATCTGCGACCGTATTGTGCGACCGCAGATCCAAACTTTAGAGAACTGGTATTACTGGGGCTAGAATTGTGCGGCCGCACTCACAATTGTGCAGTCCGCACTTCAATTGTGTGGCCACACTTCAAAATTGTATGGTCCGCACAAGGTAGTCTTCGGCCGCACTTCAAAATTGTGCAGTCCGCACAAGGCAGTCTGCGGCCGCACTCAGAATTGTGCGGACCGCACTTTCACATTTGCATACTGTTTTGTTTGCAACTTTTTACAGCCTATTTCTACACTTTAACTGACTCATGTTGCTTTGTATTGCAGACAATGGTTCGATCAAGAGATCGAGGTGATACTTCTAAAGGGAGGGGTGAACCCTCCCGAGGCCGAGGCAGGGGTAGCCTACCACTCTCCGTGCAAAAATTGATTGGTAAGAAGGCAACAATAGGCCGAGGTAAATAGCCAGAGCCCTCCGAATCAAGTTCATATGCCCCGTCTAGGGAAGCATCGGAGGCGACTCAATGCAAAGGCAGCCTGTTGTGCCATCACAGCCACAGATGCCCCAGGACAAATACCGATTGAGAGACAAACCTACCTCTTCTGAGAGTAATTCTAAAGGATCGGAAGGGAACAGTCAGGCTACAGAGCCCTTATCTACTCATGCCCCTGCCGCACCAATCACAGTTGATGATGATGATGATATTTTGGATTATGCTCGGGGGGGAGGGGGAAGGGATGGGGGGTGATACCAGAGTTGCAAGCCTAGAGAGGTCAAAGAAGAAGGAAGTTTGGGAAGATAGGTTTGTAAGCCTGACTGCATTCAATACGTTCCAGAGTGGTGGACGCAGAGATCGCTCACTCTTGAGCAGCAGTTTGTGTTGAAGGATCTGGATAGATACAACCCGAATGTGTTAAGACAATTTCGGGAAAAAGAGGGTGGAAATGGTTCACAAAAAGCATATTGGATGCCAAGGAGAACTTAGTTTGGGAGTTCTACGCCAATGTGGAGCACATCAAGAAGCGGACTAAGGTGCGGAACTTGAAAGTACGATTTGATCAGAAGACTTATTTGGGGTTCGAGGATATGGAGTCGGTGTAGTATTTACAGAAGTTTGCACTTGTTAACGCAGCTCGCCCTTGGCTAGCTGAGATACTGGCAGCTCTAGGACCACCACCACCATGGATCACAACAAGGGTTCCTATTCTGCGGACCACCTCAATTTTGAAGCAAAAGGGTGGCAAACATTTGTATGCAGTCGCATAGACCCAAGCCGGAATGAAAACAACCTTCCAATCCCCTAGGCAGTCTTAGTTGCATCTATCATGGCCGGGTACCCAATTAATGTGGGTGACATCGTGTCTGCCAACATGTCTCTAGTTGTCAGACAGGGTGAAAGTTCCTATCTGTATCCCAACACTATCACGGAGTATCTCACGGATACAGAGGTGGAGCCCAAGAGCTTTGATGCGAATGTAAGGGCTAAGCAACCCTTCTCCTGGTACCCTCTGAAGAACCCAAGTAACCCTAAAAACAAGGTTAAGTCGACTACTACCGTAGGCCAGTCTAATGAGCCATCGATGGTAATTGCAAATTCTGTTGCTATGCCTTTTACAGCTTCCATGCCTTCCATAGAAACCGGTCCTTCAACCGAGACAAATGACATGCCACCACCTCCATCTTCTAGACCATTAGCTTCAATATCAGTGCCTTCCTCCTCCACATATCCACTCACTGCACTGCGAGCCTCCCAGACATTAGCGAGTCTCAACAACTGGATGCAGACAGCTACTGCAAAGCTGTCTAACATATCCAATATCGTTGCAGCTCAGTCTTCTACCACAGCAGCACCACAGGTTCCTCCGTCAGTGGAGAAAACATTGAAGAAGATCTTGGACAATCAGAAGACCATCATGGATACATTATTGGCACATGGGGGAGCTATTGGGGAGTTGGGTAAACAGGTGAAGAAAATGAGGAAATCACAGGCCTCAAGAAAATCAGTGGACAAGTTGAGAAAAGAGGTGACCAAGATAACAGCAGCTGGTGATCTTCCATTTGACTTACTGATGGAGACAGATCCATCAGTACCAGCAGACCCACCAGCACCATCAACACCAGTGGCACTAGCTGGCCAGTCTGACGAGCTAGACCTTGCTGCCCATACTGTTTAGGAGGTGCTTCAGATGTTCACCAACCTCGTTACTCCCCGAGAAGAGGATGATGAGATCCAGTTGGAGGAGCCTGAGGGTGGTGATGCTGCCATACACACCGAGACCACATAGGGAGTTCTCTTTACTCTCTTCCCTCCCTTATTTTGATTTTTGTTAAGCATTGAGGATAATGTTTATTCTTATTCAAGGGGGTGGTCTATTTTGATTTGATATGACATTGGCTTGTAATAACTATAATACTCTCTTTTTATCTTTATTTTCTTTTTCATTATCTATATATTCCTCCCTCTCTATTGATATATATATTCTCTTTCCCATTCTCGGCTTTTATATTCATATTTTCTTTTAGTAGTTACTTCATAGCTTCTTTATTTTGTTTCTTAGTAGTTTAGCTTCTTATTTACTTTAATAGATTCTTGTTGATTTGGTAGCTTCTTTTTATGTTTAAGTGATAAATAAGCCTTTGGTTTTCTTAATGCCTTGGTTCTTTCCAAATATGGTTTTTGTGTAAACCGGGTGTCTCTTCACAACGATGGATGGCGTGAAAACCTTCTTAAGGGATTGAGTCTGTTTTTGATGATTAGGTAAAAATAATAGTAATAATGAATAAAAGGGTCAAGCATACTTCACTTGGTACCAACACATTTAGCTACACGCTTATGGTTAAAAACAAGTTCTTGGAAAGAAATGGCTCTAGTTAGTGACCTTGTGACTCTTGTGTTGACTTAGGCAATCATCGAGTGATTTAGTTGAACCATTAGCGATTTTCAATCTTGAATACGGTTGTTGTGGGCCCTCGCCTCTATCCTCTTTAACAATCTAGCTGTGTGAGAGGTGAGATGTTTTGTTTCAAGTCCAAGTACCCGTGCGAATGGTCTAGAACTTTCCCCGAATGTGTTTCTAGTCGAAATTCTAAGTTTTGCTTGGCTTGATAAGTGATTGTAGGCTCTCCTTGGCCCGTTTTGAAATTTTCCATGGCCCACCAATGATGTTATCCCTAGTCAATCCTTTTGAGCCTAAAGCCTTTCTCATTTGATAACCAGGTACAAGCCTTTACCCATTTTGTAGTGACCCTCTCTTGGCACCTGAGCTTTCCTTAACACTCATGAGAAGCAAATTGGCGAAAACATAAGTTTGGGGGAGATACGAGGAGTTTGAAAGTGGTATCAAGGTACAAAAAGAGAAAAGAAATGAAGAAAAAGAAAGAACAAAAGAAAAACACAAAAAGAAATTGACTAAATTGAAGAGTTGAAAGGATTCAAAGAAAAGCAAAAGTGCAAAGCATGGAGAAAACTAAGGAAAAAATGAATATCATGACCAAGAAAGAGTGATGCCAAGTCTCTCTAGTTCCCCTAAAAATAAGACTCAAAGAGTCGGCAAGGCATGAGCCAAAAAAAGAAAATGGAGTGCTTAAGGAAAGATGAACCCGTTCTATTCCAACATTTCCTACCTTAGTCCAAAAGCCTTCATTACATGCTGAAAAAGCTCTACGTGATTTCAAGCCGAGTGAGTTTATATTAGTGGTGATTTACATGAGGGGCAAGCATATGGTACTCAGAGCTGTACTTGTGACATTCTTTTGAGAGTGATGAGCGAACTTTTCACAAATCATTGAATTGGGTGCTACATTCTTAAGTGAGATGAGCCAACGGAGAGTATAGGGGGAGGAGTTTGGGATCCACAGTGACTTACATGAAAGTGCGAACTTCCGTAATGATTAAAGTCAACTCTTGATTCTCAAGTGTCATATTAGAGCTATTTGTGCTTTAACCTTCAAAATATTGCCTTGTTGATGATTTATGAGTATGTGGGTAATTGTTGGTCCCAATTAATGTATGTTTGATTAACCTTAGCTTAGCTGGAATAGATCTTTTCTTGTGAAGGTGGGAATTACTTTATTTGCTTGAGAACAAGCAAAAGCTTAAATTGGGGGAGTTGATAAGTGGTGATTCTGACTACTTGTTTGCGCCTTTTGACTTTCATTTTAGTTCAAAAATGCTTAAATGTCAATTTTACATTGGATGTTCATCTATTTATCATTAAATATGAGTTTAATCATCTTTTCTTCTTTATTTTCTTCATCACCCACTATGAGTAGCTAAATTTCTAGCTAGGGTTGTGACTCAACCCTAGTGTGGGTACCTAATAGGTGTTTGATTTAGGGATTGTTTATGGTTGGGTGTGTAACATTTAGCCTAGTTCTTGCTATAATTGTAGAATTAATGGTTGCAAACATTGATTCAAGCCTATTTGACTTAGTGTCTACTTGAGAAAGAAAGACTTAGTCTAGGAAAACTTGGCTAACAAAAAATTGGGATGAACTCAAGAAATTGATAGTCCCAATTAAAGGGTTGAATCTAGAGATAGTAAAACTCGACTCGAGCATCTATCAATTGTTTGGTGCATTACCCATTTGGACTTCAGAAGCCAAATTGGGAAAAATCACTCTATTACCGAGAGGTATTGAGTGGGTAATTGTGTGTTGATTGCTATAATATACCCCAACCAACAAAACCCGCTCTAAAGCCCACAACCCATTAAGCAAACACCTAGGTGGAAGTCACAGCCCTAGATCTTTTACATACTTGAAAAACAACACCAAAAATATTATTCTCTAGCTTTACATTTGCAAACCGTAGCATAATTTAGAAGTAGAATCAAAACACAGCTTGTGGAAGTGCATCTTAGACACTTTACGTGCTTAATCTGAATATATACCTAATCCCATCCATGCTCCATGTGGATTCGATCCCGACTCCTAGTTGGTTATTATTATTGCAATCGACCACTTCACAACCCCAAACTGATGTGTGATTTGGGCGAGATCAGTGAGAAGCTCGGTTTGAATGGTGTTTTGGGGGCTATTTCAGCTGGGTTTTTCAGTTGGTTTTTGGCAGCATATTTGGAGTATTTTTGACTATTTTAAAGCGGTTTCGGTAGCGGGTTTAAGCTGATTTTCAGTGGCTTTGGGGGTTATTTTTGGGGCTATTTTGCGGAAATTTTAATAGAGGAGAGGGGCTGCATTTGAGCTCGTTTTTGAGGTAAAACAATGGTGCTTCGGGGCTGCTTTCAACTGAGTTTTAATGGAGAAAAGGGATTTGTTTCATGAGTGTCTTGGAGCTGAGTTTTATGGGTGTTTTGGGGATAAAAGGGGCTGGATTTTGGAGCTCTTACATGGCTGAAACTATGGAGGAAAAATGGTGATTTAGGATGAGGAAGAAAAGAAAAGAATGTAGCTTCCTCCTTTTGTTTTTCAATTTGTGTCTTCCCCGTCCCTCTATTTTTGCTTCTTTTTCAGATCCCCTTTGAGGTGAAGTTTGGGGGTGTTTAAATAATAAAAGAAAATAAGAGAGGAAGAGTGTAGGAAGAGGGTGATGAGACAAGAGAATAGTGAAAAGGGGAGCGAGAAGTGACAGGTGAATAGTGTAGTAGGTGGGTGATGGGACAAGGAAATAATGTAGGGAAGGTAGGAAGTAATTTTATTAGATTTGGTCTGTGATTAAAATAAATTCTTTCGTCCTCTATGTAATAGACTTTGTTAAAAATATTATATATTTTCTAATAAAGCCTACTAATAAAAATAACATAAAGACAAGATGAGCCATGTGACTAATTTTTTACTATACCATTATTCAAAAGGGAAGAAATAAAAGATGAAAAAAGTGCAACCGATTCCTGGTTTTGAACAACCTACATATCCCGAGTTATAAGGGAATCAGGCCACGCGTACTTCAAGGAAGGTGATGGAATGATGAGTTGGAGAGTCGAGTGAGGTTCCGTCGAGGCTCCGGTCCGCGGTCCTATTTATTACATCAAAATAAAAAGAAAATTACTTTAAAGAAAAGGAAAATATAAGATCCTATCTACTCTTCTTGTCTTGAGTCTTGCATCTTCACTTGAAATCTTGTAAACCTGCATTGATGCCTTGAGATTGAAGATTGATTCTTAAAGCTCGAGCTTGAATTGAGACTTGGATTGACTCTTGAATGCTTACTTCTTAATTAGGAGCCAAGAAGATAGATTTTGAGATGCTGGTCGTTACGTGCATTACGTCAAAGCTTGCCCCAAGCCGTCTTTGCGTTCGAACAACCTTCTTTTTTCGATCAGAGTTTGGAACTTGATTCTTGGAAAGCCAGGTTGCTGGCACATTATCAAAGCTGACTCCAACTATCTTGTGATCAAAAGACCTTTTTTCTGACGGGAACTATTGCAAGCTTTAATCGTCACAATATGTGCTTTACAACGGGGCCTACAAAGCCATCAAAGACGAACAAACGAACAAAATTTTTCTGCCCCAGTTTGGTATTAGAAAAATTTTGTGAGTTATTAGAGAAAGCTATAAACTATCTAATTTATTGAAAGGAAGACAAAGACGATAGAATAAACTAGCTATGTGAGGATATGCAACCAGGGGGTAGTACCATGTATTACCGAAAGGAAATGAAATTAGAGGATGGTACCCTATATTATTGAAAGTAAATATAACGAGGGGTTGGTACCCTGTATTACTAAAAAGGAAATGTTACTAGGGGTTGGTGCCCTGTATTCCTAGGAAGGAATGCAACTAGGGTTTGATACCCTGTATTACTGAAAATAAATGTAACCAGGGGTTGGCACCCTGTATTACTTCAAAGGAATTTAGCCAGAGGTTGATGCCCTGTATAATTGAAAGGAAATGTAACCAGAAGTTGGTACCCTTTATTATTGAAAGGAAATATAACCAGGGGTTTGTACCCTGTATTACTGAAAAGGAATGTAACCAGGGGTTGGTACACTGTATTACTATAAAAAAATGTAATCAGGGGTTGGTGCCCTATATTACTAGGAAGGAATGCAACTAGGGTTTGATACCCTGTATTACTGAAAAGGAATGTAGCCAGGGGTTGATACCCTATATTACCGAAAGAAACTATAACCAGGGGTTGATACCCTTTATTACTGAAAAGAAAATGTAACCAGGGGTTGGCGCCCTGTATTACTCAAAAAGAAGTAACCAGGGGTTGGTACCCTGTATTACTGAAAAGGAAATGTAACTAGGATTAGCGCCTTGTATTACTAGGAATGAATGTAATCAGGGGTTGGTACCCTGTATTACTAAAAAGGAGATGTAACCAGGGTTTGACGCCCTGTATTACTGAAAAAGAATGTAACCAAGGGTTGGTGCCCTGTATTACTAGGAAGGAATGCAACTAGGGGTTGGTACCCTGTATTATTGAAAAGGAGATGTAACCAGGGGTTGGCATCCTTTATTACTGAAAAGGAATGTAACCAAGGGTTGGTGCCCTGTATTACTAGGAATGAAAGCAACCAAGGGTTGGCACCCTGTATTATTGATGAAGTATTGAGTCTCTATAGGTGAAAGGTTCTACCTAAGTTAAGCTACGTAAAACTACCTGAGCGAAGAGAACTTCTACCCAAAAATATGAGCTGGATCACCTTAGGCAAAAAGTTTCTACCTGGGTTATACTACGTAAGATAGCCTGAGTGAAGAGTACTTCTACCAGGAAATATGAGCTGGATTCTCCTAGGCAAAAAGGTTCTACCTGGGTTAAGTTACGTTAAACAGCCTGAGCGAAGAGTTCTTCTACCCGGAAATATGAGCTGAATCCCCCTAGGCAAAAAGGTTATACTTGGGTTAAGCTATGTTAAACAGCCTGAGCAAAGAGTACTTCCACCTAAAAATATGAGTTGGATCCCCCTAGGCAAAAAGGTTCTACCTGGGTTAAGCTACGTAAGATAACCTGAGTGAAGAGTACTTCTACCCGGAAATATGAGCTGGATCTCCCTAGGCGATAAGGTCCTACCTGGGTTAAGCTACATAAAAGGTTTGAGCGAAGAGTCCTTCTACTTGGAAATATGAGTTGAATCCCCCTAGGCGAAGAGGTTCTACCTTGGTTAAGCTACGTTAAACAACCTGAGCGAAGAGTACTTCTACCCTGAAATATGAGTTGGATCCCCCTAGGCAAAACGGTTCTACCTGGGTTAAGCTACGTAAGACAACCTGAGCAAAGAGTACTTCTACCCGAAAATATAAGCTGGATCCCCCTAGGAGAAAAGGTTCTACCTGGGTTAAGCTACGTAAAAGAGCCTGAGAGTACTTCTACCCAGAAATATGAGTTGGATCCCCTAGGCGAAAAAGTTCTACCTGGGTTAAGCTACATAAAACAACCCGAGCAAAGAGTACTTTTACCCGAAAATATGAGCTGGACCCCTCTAGGCGAAAAGGTTCTACCTGGGTTAAGCTATGTAAAACAAACCTGAGCGAAAAGTACTTCTAGTAGGAAATATGAGTTGTATCCCCCTAGGCGAAAAGGTTCTACCTGGGTAAAGCTACGAAAAAGGTATGTATGAATAGTAGTGAATAAAATAAAATGAATATTTTGTGGAACTTACCTTTGGTGACATTCATCCTTTGAGAATGTTCATACTGCACTGCTTTGTTCCTGCTTCAAACAAAGAAAATTTGTGAGTTTTTAATGTGGTGGTCAATTTGTGGCCTTGATGCCCTAATTGGCTTGATTTCACGGCCAATGTTGTCTAAGAACCGATTCTGTCTGTGTGGTACCAAGATGCTCGGATACTCTATATCACTTTCTGAAGACCTGGACTTTCCGACATCGCCCCCACTCTTTCATGCCCGGATGTCCATGGTATCACTAACCCTTATACCCAAGGCAAGGTAATTTTTCCTTTAAAATCAAACTTAGTTATCTTGAACCCAATACCATTTTGTGTCCGTAGTGCTATCAATTTTTCCATGAAGCAAGCCTTGCTTATCGAACTTTTCGATTTGATTGAAACACTTTGTTCGGCTTACCGGAGGAGATCACAGATGGATGTGTGCCTTTGACAATGCCGCGTATGCCCCACAATTTTTGTATTGCACTTTCGGGAAACTATAATCAACTTTGTGTCCCTTTATTTGTTAGCTTCTAAACAAATAGACCAACAAACTTTTCTCTTTGGAACTTTACTATGCATTAACCCTTAGATCTTGTTTAACTTCAATAACTTATTGTTCATGTTGCTTCCTCAGTATGTCCTCTTTGATGTGCTAGGATTGAACTCGCTTTATACAGTGAGAAAGCTGGTAACAGATTTTGAAATTATTTCTTGTATGTTTTAATAAATACTGACTCAAAAGAATAATGCAAATGCATACAATGACGTGATATATAAGTGAGAAGGAATAGTATTTAACTACAAATGCCACTTTAGGGGAGAAAGAAAGATGAAAAATAAAAGAGGGATCTTTTGAATGTGGTAGCCAACTTTAATGATCATGACATGCATTTTGGGATGAGCGGCTAAATCTATCCAACCAATATACCTTTTATTCTTGTTGTTCCCTTTAATATTTGAACTTGACCTCTTTGAGCCAATCGTTTGCATCAAATCACAGCTCACATTCGACCGATAGTGCCCCGAAAGGTTTTCACCAACTGACCTCTCTCATTTATTTATCTCTACTTACCATCACCTTACATTGCGCATGAGGGGTTTCACTAGTAAGACTCTCAGTTTTTTTGCTTTCTTGTGTGAGCAACTTGACATTCTTCTATGTCATGTGACAACTGTTGCTTATTGCGTGTTTCGCTTGGCATTCTTAAAGAATGATTAGGAGGTCTTTATTTGGAAGGCTTTTGGATAGGGTTAGAAAGAAATGGTTGCATAAAGGCTCGAAATAGATTCAAGATGAGGGGGTTGTATCTTACAACTCTTGGAATCGACTCTTCATAAAAAATATATATATAAAGGAATTCTGCCCCAGTTTCAGATACTGGGAAATTTTTATTTTTGATTTGGTTGGACTGAACCCTAGTATAGAGCTTCCTACGTATCCTTTAAAGGAATATAGTTAAACGTAGTGATCTCGTCCAATTTCACTCCTCTATTCGAGGTTATGAAAATGGTCGATGCAATAGTAATATCCAATAATAGTTAGGGTCGAATTTCACAGGGAGATATATGTATGGGAGTTAGTAGTATATATCTTAGCGTGCGAGTTTGTATATCTAAACTTGCACTTCCACAAAAATTGGTTGTTTTAAAGTTTAATCTAAACTACAATTACAATTTAACAAATAAAACTAGAAGATTGTTTTTTGTTGTTTTTCAGATGTTATAAAAGGCCTAGGGCTATGACCTTCGCCTAGGTGTTTGCCAAATGGGTTGTCAACTTTAAATCTTATTTTATTGGTCGGGGTGTATTATAGTTATCAGCACTCGATTACTCACTCAATACCTCTCGGTCAGAGAGTGATTTTGCCCAATTTGGCTTTTTCAAGTCCAAATGGGTATTGAACAAAACGGTTGATAAAAAGCTCAAGTCGAGTTTTACTATCTTTAGGTTCAACCTTTTAATTGGGCTTATCAATCTCTCGATTGACCCAATTTCTTGCTAGCCAAGTTTTTCTAGGCTAAGTCTCTCTTTCTCAAGTAGAGACCAAGTCAAATATGCATGAACTAATATTTGCAACCATTAATTCTTCAAATAAAAGCAAGAACAAGGCTAAATAAAAAACAATCAACCACAAACAAGCAATAAATCAAACACCCATTAAGTTCACACTATAGGGTTGGGTCACAATCCTAGTGAAAATCTAGCTACTCATACTTAAAATGGAAGAAATAGGAGAAGAGATGATAATTAAAACCATATTGCTAATTAAATTGATAAACTATATCTTCAAAAAGCTCAAAATTGCAAAAACTACTAAAAAGAGTAGAAGGAACCGTCTACTGTAGCAACTGATGTCAAAAGTTAACCTTAAAAAATGAAACTCTTCTATTTATACAAGACTGGAAATTTCAGACAAAAATATTATTTCGGAGGTTCTGCTGCCGCACAATTCCATGTGCGGTCCATGCTTTTCTTCAGTTTGACAGGATAGGAAGTCTGCAGCCGCATAATTCTGAATTGCAGCCGTACTGCATTCTTTTTGCGGTTTGCAGAATAGTAACTGCGGTCGCACCTTGCTCTTCTGTGGTCCACACAATTATAACTGTGACCACATAATAATTAGGCGGACCGCACTTTACACCAATCTCTGATGGGTTTTTTTCACAACCTGCGGCCGCAGATGATATTCTTCGGTCTGCACTTCTGAGCTTTCGTGCTTTTTTTTGTCCTTGAGTTTAGATTACTCCTTCTTGAGTTGGATTTCATCTCGGGGGCTCATCTTCCAATATTCCTGCAATGAAGCACATTTCATCAATTTTCGGGAACACAATTAAACACTTTTGGACTAAAACGAAAGCTAAAGGGAGCTAATAAGTAGTCAAAATCCTCACTTATCAACTCCCCCAAACTTAAGTTTTTACTTGTCCTGAAGCAAATAAAGTAATTCCCACCTTCACAAGTTAAGAGCTATTCCAGCTAATCAAAGGTGAGTCATTCACTCATCAATTGGGACCAACAATTGCCCACACCACTTATGAGTTATCAACAAGGCAACAAGTTAAACTATTAAGCACAGATAGTTCTAATGCGACACTTGAGCATCAAGAGTTGACTTTATTCATCAAGGAAGCTCGCTCTTTCATGTAGGTCATTATGGATCCCAAACTCCTCCTCCTCTACTCTCCTTTTGCCTACCGCACTTAAGAATTTAGCGCTCAATCCAAAGATTTGTAAAAGGTTCGCTCATCTCTCTCAAAAGAATGTCGCAAGTACGGCTTTAAGTACCATAGGCTTGCCCCTCATTTAAATCACCACTAATGTAAGCTCACTCGGCTTGAAATCACGTAGGGATTTTTCGGAATGTAATGAAGGCTTTTGGACTAAGGTTGGATATGCTATGATAAAACGGGTTCATCTCTCCTTAAGCACTCCATTTTCTTTTCTCGGCTCATGCTTTGCCAATTCTTTGAGGCATTTTCGAGACTTAACATCACTCTTTCTTGGTCCTGATATTCATTTTTCTCTTTCTTTGATTTCTCCATGCTTTGAATCATTACTTTTCTTTGAATCCCTTTCAACTCTTCAACTTATTCACTTTCCTTTTGCGTTTTTCTTTTTGTTCTTTCTTTTTCTTGCCTTTCCTTCTCCTCATTTCTTTTCTCTTTTGTGCCTTGATACCTTTTTCAAACTCCTCGTCTCTCCCCCAAACTTACATTTTTAGCCACCTGTTTTACAAGATTGTTAAGGAAATCTCGGGTGCCAAGAGAGGATCACGACAAAACGGGTAAAGGCTTGTAATATTGTTATCAAATGAGAAAGGTTTTAGGATCAAATGGGTTGACTAGGGATAACAAAATTAGTGGGCAATGTAAAACTTCAAGCGGGTCAAGGAGAGCCTACAATCACTTCTCAAGCCAAGCAAAACTTAAAATGTTTCCTAGAAACACATTCGGGGCAAGTTCTAGACCATTAGCACGGGTATTTGGAATTGAAACAACAACATCTCACCTCTCACGCAACTGGATTGTTAAAGAGGATAGAGTCGTGGGCCCACACCGACCATATTAAAGATTAAAAATCACTATGGTTCGATTGAACCACTCGATGATTGTTTAAGTCAACACAAGAGTCACAAGGTCACTAACTAGAGCTATTGCTTTCCAAAAACCTTGTTTTAAACCATAAGCACGAAGTTAAGTGTGTTGGTACCAAGTGAAGCATGTTTGACTCTTCAAGTATGCCTCAATTAGGTCTTTTTATTCATCACTACTACTATTATTACCTAAACACCAAAAACGGACTCAATCCCTTAAGAAGGTTGTCACACCATACATCGTTGGGAAGAGCCACCCGGTTCACACAAAAATCACCTTTGGAAAGAACCGTGGCATTAAGAAAATCAAAGGCTTATTATCCATTAAGACATAAAAAGAAGCTATTAAATCAACAAGAAGCTACTAATTCAAAAGAAGATAAACATAAAGATAAAGAAGCTATAAAACACAAGAACTATTGAAAGCTAAACGAATATACATAATGGGAGATAAGAGGGAACATATACATAATGAGAAAGAAGGAGAAAATAGTAATAAGTTAATTACAGGCCAAATGTCTCATAGTTATCAAAATACAAAATCATCAGAATGTTAACCCCCCCCCCCCCCCCGAATAAAAATAAGCATTGTCCCCAATGCTTAACAACATAAGAGTAAAAGAAGGGTGAGAGTGAAGAAAACTCCCTTTCGCTCTGTGGCCATCTCTGTGTCCCCTGCATTGGCACCGACCTCAGCCTCATCCAATTGGATCTCATCATCCTCAAGTCCGGGAGTGGCTGAGTTAGGGAACATCTGATGGACTGCCTCAGTGCAGGGTCTGGCTCCTCAGATTGGCCAGCTGGTGTTGTAGGAGCTGGTCCTGGGTGGTGCGGGTCTATCAACATATCAAATGGAAGGTCTCCGGTTGCTCCAAGCTTTGTAACCTGGCTCTGAAGTTCGTCCACTGACTTCTTAGATGCCTGCCGCTTTCTTACTTTCTTTACCTCTTTGCCCAACTCTTCG
The DNA here is from genome assembly GCF_000715075.1 of Nicotiana tabacum. Taxonomy (NCBI): domain Eukaryota; kingdom Viridiplantae; phylum Streptophyta; class Magnoliopsida; order Solanales; family Solanaceae; genus Nicotiana; species Nicotiana tabacum. Next base: position 96,828,228 of record NC_134094.1, read on the forward strand.
ATCACTGCCCCATGCTGCACTAAAGTGGCCATGATCGTGTTTTGGATTTCCAAGAGCTTCATCAAAGTTTCTTCAACTTTGGGGGGAATCTGGGGTGCCGGAATGGATGACTGTACTGCAACATGACTGGATATGTCAGTCAGCTTTGCAGTAGCTGTCTGCATCCAGTTGTTGAGGCTCTCCAAAGTCTGGGAGACTCGCAGCACCAATAGTGGAGCAGAAGGCATAGGCACCGGCTTCAAAGCCGAGGTGGGAGGCACTGAGGCTAAACGTGGAGGCATGGCAGCTACACTGGCAGAAGACTCTACTGAAGTGGAGGGCATATCTAGTGACTCTACAGCTACCACCGAAGGCTCATCAGACTGGCATATGGTAGTAGTCGGCTGACCCTTTCCCTTCGGGTTCTTCGGATCTATCAGAGAATAACAAGACAATGGCTTCTTTGCCCGAACCTTCGTGTCAAAATCTCTAGGCTCTACCCGTGCATCCGTAAGGTACTCCATGAGGGTGTTGGGATATGGGTAGGAAGTATCGGCCTGCCTGGCGACCAGTGACATGTTGGCCGACATAACGACACCCACATTAATCGGGTACCCGACCATAATAGACGTGACTAAAACTGCCCATGGAATAGGTAAGTTTGTCTCGTTCTGGCACGGGTCTAGTCTACTGCATACGAAGGTCTGCCATCTCTTCGCCTTGAAATTTAGGGTGTTCCGCTGAATAGGAACCCCGACTCAATGTCCTCAAACCCCAAGTAGGAGTTCAGTGTGTGCTGGTCGAATCGCACCTTCAGATTTCTCACTTTTGTAACTTTGGTCCCTTTCTTAATATGTGACACATTGGCATAGAACTCCCAGACCAAATACTCTTTGGCATCCACAACTGATTGGGTGAACCACATCCACCCCTTCCTCTCTCGGAACTGTCTCAACATTCCTGGATTGTACTTGTCAAGATCTTTAAGTTGGAACTGTCACTCAAGAGTGAGCGATCTCATCAGCCACCACCCACGAAAGCTGGTGAAGGCAGCTAGACTCACAAAACGGTCTTCTAAGACCTCTTTCTTCTTCGACCTCTCAAGGCCGGCAACTGTAGTATCACCCCCCGTCCATCGTCCGGAATATCGTCAACAGTAGATTCTGGTACCTTAGGGAGTGGTTTTGAAAAGGGCTCTGAAGCCTAACTTGCACTCTCCTAACCTTCGGAAGTGCTATGTGAGGAGGAAGGCTCGTCCCGGAGTTGATACCTTCCCTATGGTTGTTGTGGTTGTGATTGGACTACAGACTGCTCTTGCATTGAGTCGCCCTCCGATGCTTCCCGAGATGGGGCATATGATCTAGATTCGGAGGGATCGGGCTGTCTTCCTCGGCCTGTTGTAGCTTTCTTGGTGATTATCTTCTAGAGGGCGAGGGGTAAAGTGCTTTTGCCTCGACCTTTGGAAGGTTCACCCCTCCCCTTTGAAGTGTCATCGCGGCCACGAGATCTAACCATTTTCTATAACGAGCAACAACATCAGTCTGTTGTAGTTCAATTGCAAACAGACAGTAAAACACAGTTGAAAATATATTTGCAGGGTGGGTAAGTGCGGTCCGCACAATTACAAGTGTGGCCGCAGACTGGGTTGTGAGGACCGCACAATTTGAACTTGCGGCCGTAGAAACGGAACTACGGTCCGCACAATTTTGAGTGTGACCGTAGGATTGAAGTGTGGTCCGCACAATTATGTTTGCGACCGCACATTAGATTTTCCAAAAGTGCCAACTCTCTGATGACAGAGATTGGTCTGTTCTGCGGCCGCACACAGTTTTCTGCGGCCGCGATGGAATTTTTGTAGTCCGCACAATTTCAAGTGCAGCCGCAAAATCATGATTGAACAAAGAACCCTATTCTCTACTTCTGCAGACCGCACAATTTCTTGTGCGGTCGCAAATTTCAAAACCAAATTGATCAGACTTCTAGGGTTTTAAAGTTTTGCACAGATTCAACATGGTATTAACAATTAAGCATGCCAATCAATTTAGCCAGTACCCATAAAGCAATTAGCAATTGACCCATTACAGATTAAATCCCATATGGTAGTAAAATTGAAATCTATTGACAAATGGCATAAACTACCTAAAAAATTGCAAATTAAACTAAAGAAATTGAAAATTTCTATGTGTAATTGAAGCATACCAAATATGAAGGAATGCAACTAAATGATCACAGATGTGGATGGAGTGTGGCAGATGATTGAACAGATGATTTCCATGTTTTAGAATTTAGAGTGCTCAGAGAGGGAAAAACTTAGTACAATAGCCTTAGGCTACTATTTATACTTGCGAGCAGACTTGGGGAACAAAGGAGGAGGGCGGCCACAAAATTCCTTCTGCGGTCCGCACTCTGTTTCCTCGAGGCTCAATATCCTTTGTTGATCTGCGGTCCGCAGAATTTGTGGTGCGACCACAAATTTTGGTTGTGGATCGCAGAATTTGATGTGCGGACGCAGATTGGCCATCTCTCTGACAGACCAAACTTCAAAGAGTTTGCATTTTCCCTTTCCAAGTTGTGCGGTCCGCACAAGAATTATGTGGCCGCAGTTGCTTTCCGCTGTAGCACTCCTAATTGTGTGGTCCGCACTGTTTCCACACTTAGCCAATTTTCTGAGCACAGTTTCTGTAAAGCACACTCATTCCTGCAACATACTTCAAATTCAGTTAGCACAAAATAACACCTATCTACAAAAGAAGAAATGAAAAAGAAAAAGAAAACATGGGTTGCCTCCCAAGAAGCGCCTGATTTAACGTCGCGGAACGACGCAGATTACTATCACTTCAAATGAATAACTTCCACCACGTGGCCATCATCAGCTTGTCCCAAATAATGCTTCATCCGGTGACCATTGACTCAAAGTACCTCATCATTTTTGTTCTTCAAGTCCAATGCACCAAAAGGTGTCACACCCACAATTTCAAAGGGACCACTCTATTTGGATTTTAGCTTTCCGGGAAACATCTTCAATCGTGAGTTGAACAACAAAATAAGATCGCCCACCTTGAACTCCTTGTTTCGGATGTATTTGTCATGAAGGTACTTCATTCTCTCTTTGTACAAGGACGAACTAGCATATGCATGGTACCGGAACTCATCCAATTCATTCAAATGTGCAACTCGCAAGTTAACGGTTGAATCCTAATCAAGATTCAACTTCTTTAAAGCCCACATGGCTTTGTGCTCAAGTTCCACCGGAAGTTGACAAGCTTTGGCAAAAATCAACTGGTATGGAGTAATCCCGATAGGAGTTTTGAAAGCAGTCTGATAAGCCCATAGTGCATCATCAAGCTTCTTTGACCAATCCGTCTGGTTAACATTTACTATTTTGGACAAGATACTCTTTATCTCCCGGTTGGAGACTTCCACTTGACCGCTAGCTTGAGGATGATAGGGAGTCATAACTTTATGAGTGACACCATACTTGCTGAGAAAAGTGTCAAAAGTCTTGCTTCAAAAATGCGACCCCCATCATTTATGATAGCCCGCGGAGTACCCAATCTTGTGAAAATATTCTTCTTTAAGAAAGCCACCACACTTTTTGCTTCATTGTTGGGTAGAGCAACGGCCTCAACCCATTTAGACGCATAATCAACCGCTACCAGAATGTAGGTTTTTCCACAAGAACTCACAAAAGGACCCATGAAGTCAATACCTCACACATCAAAGATATCGATCTCCAAAATGGTAGTGAGAGGCATTTCATTCTTCTTCGAGATTCCACCGACCCGTTGGCATTCATCACATCTTTTCACCACATCACTTGCATCTTTGTAGAGAGTGGGCCAATAGAAACCACAACTTAGCACTTTAGCCGCCGTTCTTGTTCCACCATGGTGACCACCATAAGGCGATGAATGGAAAGCCTCAAGAATAACATTTTGCTCTCATCTGGTACACATCTTCTAATTACCCCATCCGTACAAATCCGGAAGAGGTAAGGCTCGTCTCAATAATAATCTTGACAATCCCGTTTGAGCTTCTTCCTTTGATTTGAAGAGAACTCATCCGGGATGATTCCACACACAAGGAAGTTTGCTAGATCGGCGAACCATGGCACCTCCTTCATTGAAATGGACAAGAGTTGCTCATCGGGGAAGGAGTTATTGATCTCAAGGCCATCATGCGGCCTCCCCTCCTCCTCCAAATGAAACAAGTGGTCTGCCACTTGATTTTCACTCCCTTTCCAATCTTGAATGTTAATATCAAACTCTTGCAACAATAGCACCCATCTCATCAACCTAGCTTTTGAATCTTTCTTGCTCATAAGATAACGAAGTGCCACATGGTCCATATGAACAATAACCTTTGCACCCATCAAGTACGGGCGGAACTTCTCAATTGCAAACACAATGGCAACAAGCTCTTTCTCTGTAACGGTATAATTGACTTGGGCATCATTCATGGTCTTACTAGCATAGTAGACCGAATAAAAAAAATTTTAATACGTTGCCCCAAAACTGATCCAACCGCTACATCACTAGCATCGCACATGAGCTCAAAAGGAATACTCCAATTAGGAGCGGTGATAATGGGAGTAGTAGTCAACTTGAACTTTAGCAATTCAAAGGCTCTCAAGCAATCATCATTGAAGTGAAATTTAGCATCTTTCTCTAAAATCTTGCACAAGGGGTTCACCACTTTGAAAAAATCCTTTATGAAGCGCCGGTAGAACCCCGCGTGACCCAAGAAACTTCTCACGCCTTTCACTGATGTTGGAGGTGGAAATTTAGAAATCACCTCTATCTTCACCTTATCGACCTCAATGCGCTTCTTTGAAATTTTGTGGCGAAGGACAATGCCCTCCTCGACCATGAAATGGCATTTCTCCCAACTCAACACCAAGTTCATTTCTTCACACCTTGCCAATACTTTATCCAAATCTGCCAAGCAATCATCAAAGGAATCCACGACTACCGAAAAGTCATCCATGAAGATTTCAAGGTAGTCCTCTACCATATCCGTAAAGATTGCCATCATACACCGCTGAAAAGTTGTCGGTGCATTACATAAACCAAATGGCATCCGCCTAAAAGCAAAAGTGCCATAGGGACAAGTGAAAGTTGTTTTCTCTTGATCTTCTGGGGCAATGGCTGTAGCCCGAATATCCATCAAGAAAGCAATAGAAAGCACGGTCGGCCAACCTATCAAGCATTTGGTCAAGAAAGGAGAGTGGGAAATGGTCTTTCCTTGTGACTTTATTCAGCTTCCAATAGTCCATACACACTCTCTATCCGGTCACCGTTCTTGTTGGAATCAACTTGTTCTTATCATTGGGGACCACAGTTATGCCACCTTCTTCGGAACACATTGCACCGGAGAAGTCCACGAACTGTAAAAAAATGGGGTAGACAACCCCAACATCTAACCACTTGATGATCTCCTTTTTTACCATGTCTTGCATGGCTTCATTGAGTCTCCTTTGATGTTCAATGGAGGGTTTGGTATCTTCCTCCAAGTTAATTTTGTGCATGCAAAATGCAGGGCTTATTCCCTGAATATCCGTAAAATTCTACCCAATAGTTTTCTTCCTCTTGTAGAGCACTGCCAATATCGAGTCAACCTACACGTTAGTCAAACAAGAGGAAAGAATAACCGGTAAATTAGAACAAGGGCCAAGGAATTCATACCTGAGATGTGGAGGCAATGGCCTCAACTCCAAGATAGGAGGCTCTTCAATTGAAGGCTTTGTAGGAGGAATTTTCCTATTCTCAAGATCCAAGAAAAGTTTCCGGGGTGAATAGTTATACGACCCAATTCCTTGCAAAGAATTAACACATTCCATGAATCCATCCATCTCGTCATCATCAAAATTAAGAAAGACGGCCTCCAACATATCACCAACATTAATCGTTGCATTTGTATCATCAATAATCACATCGGTCACCAAGTCCACAAAAGAACAAACTTCATTGCTATTTGGTTGCTTCATAGATTTGCACACATGGAACACCACCTTTTCATCACCCACCCGAAAAGTGAGTTCTCCAGCTTCCACATCAACAAGAGCCTTCCCCGTAGCAATGACAGGTCTACCAAGAATAATCGGCACCTCATAGTCTACTTCACAATCAAGAATAAAAAATATGTTGGGAGAATAAACTTGTCAACTCGAACCAATACATATTCAATCACCCCCAATGGTCTCTTCATTGTACGATCGGCCATTTGTAATCTCATAGATGTGGGTCTTGGTTTTCCAATTCCCAATGTCTTGAAAATCGAATAGGGCATCAAATTGATACATGCCCCAAGATTACAAAGAGCTTTTACAAACTCGGCACTTCCAATGGTATAAGGGATTGTGAAAGCACCGGGATCTTCCAACTTAGGAGCCATCGAATGCAATTTTGCACTCACTTGGTGAGTGACTGATAGTTTCAAAATTCATCGACCGCTTCTTTATCACCAAGTCCTTCATAAACTTGGCATAACCGGGCATTTCCTCTAAGGCTTCAAATAATGGCACATTTATTGAGAGATTCTTCATCATATCAATGAACTTTTTGAATTGATTCTCTCCATTTTTCTTGGTAAGCTTTTGAGGATAGGGAGGAGGTGGCTTAGTCAATGGTTCCTTAGCCTTTTGCACTATCGGTTCTGGTATGTCAATCACATGATCCCTAGACAGGTTCACATCCTCTTGAGTATCTTCCACCGTATCATCAATATCAATTCGCACTTCATTATTTGCTTGCACTACATTGGTCGCGACCTCATTTTCTTCTACCACTTGCTCATCATCCACTAGTTGTCTTTGACTTGAGGTGGGTGCATTCCCACCTCTTCCACTTCTTGTAGTAACGACCATGGCATGCCCCGTATTGTTCCCACCCTTCGGGTTCACCACCATATCACTTGGTAGTGCCCCTTAGGATGAGAATTTATCGCTTGAGAGATTTGACACATTTGTACCTCTAGATTGCGGATCGATGTGTTGTGTGAAGCAAGTTGGGCATCAGAATCATCATTCTTGTCCATAATTTATTTAAACATGTTCTCAGTACGGCCCATTTCATTGTTGGACAAACTAGGACCATAGGAAGGATAAGGAGGTAGGTTGCTCGGTTGTTGAGATATCGGGGTCCTTTGAAAACCCGACCCCTGATTTCCTTGATTGTTGTTCCAACCGCCTTGGTTGTTGCCTCCCCAATTACCTTGGTTATTATTGTTATGCCAATTCCCTTGGCTATTGCTTCCACTCCAATTGCCTTGATAGTTGTTATTCCAATTGCCTTGATTGTTTCCACCACTCCAATTACCTTGATTTTGAGAATTTCAATTGCCTTGATTGTTTGAAGGTCTCCAGTGTTGTTGACTAGGGCCTTGGAAGTTGTTTCTTTGCCCTTGAAAATTGTTCACATATTGGACCTCTTCTTCTTGGTCATTGTAAGAATCACCTTAATCAAATCCACTATCATCTTGCACAAAATTGTCCACTCTTTGTTGCACTTGTGGACTTCTTGTTCTTTGCTTGTTCACCATCATATTGACTCCCTCCATAGCATTGACTTGCCTTGGGTTTTGCACTTGTTGAAGTTGAGCCTTTGCTAATTGGTTCATGGTGGTTGTCAACTCGGCTATGGCTTGTCCATGGCCATGTAACTCCTTATGAAGAAGAATAACATTGGGGTCACCTTGTGGAACATTGGCTCTAGATTACCACGACGATGAAGTATCCGCCATATCATCCAAAATATCACATGCCTCCTCATATGGAGTAGTCAACTGGCAAGTTGATTCACTACACATTAGTTGGTTGTATTGATCCCCCGATAAAAAGTTGTTGAATCATGTTCTACGTCATATCATTGTTGAGGAACTCTTTCACCATTGTTCTATATCTTTCCCATATCTCATGTAATGGTTCATTAGGCTCTTGCTTGAATGCTAGAATTTCATCTCGAAGAATAGCCATGTGCCCGGGAGAGAAGTACTTAGAGATAAATTTCTCCGCTAGTTCATCCCAAGTATGAATGGAATGATTTGGCAAGCATTCCAATCAATCTAAAGTTGTCCTCCGTAGAGAGAAGGGAAAAAGCCTTAGCCTCAAAACATTCTCGGAGACATTTGTTTGTTAGCTCCCTCAACACGTATCTACGAACCCCTTCAAATGTTTATATGCATTTTGACCCGGTGCACCGGTGAAGAACCCTCGTTGCTCGAGCAAAGTGAGCATTACGTTGGTTATTTAGAAGTTATTCGCCCTAATATGGGGAGGGACTATAGCACTTGCATACCCTTCATTCGGCAACACTCGGTGTGGAGTTGCTCGTGGTGGAGGTGGGGGTGGAGCGGTTACATTGTCTTGAGGCGGTCGGCCTCGTCTATTGGCATGAGGTTCAAGATGGGCCTCATCCATTTGATCATCCTCAACATCCACATCCCCCATGGCTATGTTTTCGAGCTCGGTGTTTGCCATGATTTCACCTACAATACTCACATGATAGTAACAAGGAAGGAAAAGAAGATATCCCAAAAACACACCTAAATATATAGCTAACATCATTTTTAGCTCCCCGGTA